>NW_028274817.1:86840715-88228215 GCF_037043125.1 Eumetopias jubatus
GCTGATAAACACTTGGTAAGTACTAGTTCTCATTCTCACTTTAGACTTTGTGATTCTTTGGCCAGCTTTGCTACTTGAGGCTCATTCAGTAAAGGCCTGCCGTAATTTAATAATGCATCAGCAATCAGTTAGTGGGGATGAGCGGGACTGACTTTTTTTTTTTTTCGGGTGGGCTATTTGTTAATACCTAGAAAAAATTTACAACATACCTACCCTACTCTTTTAGCCAGCAGTCTCAATTCTTGGACTGTGTCCTTCAAAAAATACTTGCACTAGCACGTTACATAGATGGCAATATTTGTTGTCCCAGAAGCAAGGGGCAATACTCAAGAAGGGACTGGTTAAGTTACAGCACATTCCTGCCAAGGAATACTATGCAGCTGGTAAAAAAAAGAGGTGTTGTGCAGCTACCCACACATACCGTTGTGGGGAAAAACAACAAGGTGCAGAATAGTCTGCATAGTATCATCTCATTTAGTCTTTAAAAATTATGTAAAGTATGCACGTAAACACGTGCACACATTTATATATGATCTATGCTTCTCTGGAAGCAGATACAAACTTACTTAGCAGTGGTTATCCTGCTGTTGTAGAACCAGTTGTTGGGAGAGTGGGAGGGGTGGTGGTACTTTTTTCCCTTTGTACTCTTCTGAATGGCTTGAAATTTCTATGACACTGACACATTACTTTTGCAATGGGAACTTTGTTTAAAAATAAAGCAACTTTCATGTAGCAAAAAATACATTAACACTAAGAGAACACAGGTGTTAGCATTTTCCTTGGATATTAAGATGTTCTTTTTAAAGGAATGTCTAGGCATAAAACTTGCAGTTATTTAAAAGTAATAAATGGAAATAAAATGAATCTTAAAATGAGAAAATGACATTTCCTGAAAGTGTTTCTTAGAACTTTCAGAAGGTAACCTTTTTGGAACGATGTAATTCGAAAATCACCATTTCACAACCCTCAGTGATGTAGACAAGGATTTTTTCTTTTTTTTTTTTTTTTAAAGATTTTATTTATTTATTTGACAGAGAGACACAGCGAGAGAGGGAACACAAGCAGGGGGAGTGGTAGAGGGAGAAGCAGGCTTCCCGCCGAGCAGGGAGCCCGATGCAGGGCTCCATCCCAGGACCCTGGGATCATGACCTGAGCCGAAGGCAGATGCTTAATGACTGAGCCACCCAGGCGCCCCTAGACAAGCATTTTCAATGAATTCCAAAGCTGTAGGGGAGAGGTTGTTGGGGAACATGGTACTTACACGGTGCCAAGGATCACGCCACAGATCGCTTGCCTCTCATAGAGGAAAGAAGGTATCTTTACGGTGGAGAGGTCCAGCAGTCACCATCTTATGTCCAAGTCCTCAAATTTATCCTTGCTCCTTGTGGAACTATCTAGTAGTACGTGCCTCCTGCTGAGATGCAGTAGGAAGCATATGGCTTCACCTATGTAGTATTCATCCTCCAAATGTTTTATTTGAATTGAATTCAGGTTTTAGGCACATCTTCCAGTTTACAGAAAATATAGGGGATAGAGAAACACGCTATCAAATACCATGTGAAAACAATGAGACATATCCAAAACACAGGGTAACCTACAAGACCATCGTCCTGGTTTCTTCAAGAAGTCTATGTCAAGGGAAACAAAAAGACAGGTCAAGTGTCTGTTATGGACTGAATTGTACCTCCCAAGATTCATCTGTTGAAGTCGTAATCCCTAAGGTGATGCTATTTGGAAGTGGGGTTTGGGGGAGGTAATTAGGTTTAGATGAGCTCACGAGGGTGGAGCCTCTATGATGGGATTAGTGCCCCTCTAAGAAGAGAAAGAGACCAAAGCTCACTGTCTCTATTATGTGAGGATACAGGGAGAAGGCAGCCATCCACAAAGCTGGGAAGAGGGCTCTAATCAGACACTGAATCTGCCAGCACCTTGATCTTGAACTTCCAGCCTCCAAAACTGTGAGAAATAAATGTTGGTTGTTTAAACCACCCAGTCTACGGTATTTTGTTCTAGCAGCCTGAGCAGACTAAGCCAGTGTTCTAAGCTAATGGAGACCAAAGGGGCATATGCAGTCATAGCACAGGAAACTTGACTGGTTCCTGGTTCATGGAACTAAGCTATAAAGTGTTTTGGGGACAGTCAGGGATGTTTGAACACTGGCTTGAGGTTAGATGACATTAGGGAATTACTGTTATTTTTCTTAGGTGAGATAATTGAGGTTATACAAGAGAATGTACATATTAATTGGAGTTGTAAGCTAAAGTATTCAGGGATCAAGTGTATGAGTCCTCACTCATGCAGCTTACTTTCAAAAAGTTCAGTCAAAAAAAAAATACACATACCACGTATATCTAGGTGGTGGGTGAAAGGGTGTGCTTTATATTCATCTTTCAACTTTTTCATATGTTTTGAAATTTTTATTTAAATAGAAGATTGGGGAAGATGTTAACCTCTCTGTTAACCTCTTAGCTGGTAACCTGTTAAACTTCTCCCTGAAAGGACGTACAGGTGAGGCTGTATACAACCTGTTACTCTCCTTAAATGCTGACATTGAGTAATGCTGTTTGACATTAGTTTATAGGAGCTGATGTTAGGCTTTCTTGACTTGAGAATCAGTAACGCCTTCTTAATTTTAATTTTTTGGTTTGATTTTAAAGCTCACATATCTTTTGAAAAATTGCCTCTATTCCACTTGCAAGAGAATAGGTGTTAGGAGGCTTTTCTCTTTTGGTTAAAGCATGCTACTTGGCTTTTCATCAGTGTGGATATTTGTATTAAGGTAACGCTAGCTGTTAAAACAGACCAGCCCCAAATTTCAGTGGCCTAACATAAGAAAAGTTCATTTGTAACTCATGTCATGGGCCAGTGCAAGAGACTGGCAGGTGGTTCTCCATGTGCTCACTCAGGGACCAGGTGCCTTCCATCCTGTGGCTTCCACATCACTTAGGGCCTTGGAACCCTCCCTCCCCAGCCAGTGAATGAGGAAAGGAAAAGAGGATTACATGGGGAGGAGTTTGTGCCAAGCCCAAAAGTGTTGCACATCGCTTTGCCTGTTTCTGTTGGGCAGAACTTGGTCATGAGGCCACATCTAACTGGAATGGAGGCAGGGAAATATAGTCTAGCTGGAGGCAGAGGAACAGGTTTGGAGAGCAGCTAAGCCGATCTCTAATGCAGTATTTGATGAATCCTTTGTCACACATAATCCAGAAAAGAGAGGTTGTAGGATTTGCATGCAGTTTTGTTGATGAGAAACTCAATTTTGTAAGTAATCCAGTTCGAGGGCAGTATATTCATCTGGAGTTTGTGAAGCTGTTTCAATAACTCTTGTCAGCATCACCCAGGAGCTTGTTAGAACTAGCAGGTCTGGCCCCAGACTTAAGTATCTCAGAGTGGGACTCAAGAATCTGTGTTTCAGTACATTAGCAGGGTTGTTTTTTTTTTTAAAGATTTTATTTATTTATTTATTTAGAGCGAACATGAGCAGGGGGAGGGGCAAAGGGAGAGCTCGAGAGGGAATATGTAGCAGACTCTGTGCTGAGCACGGAGCCCCAGGTGGGGATTGATCTCACAACCCTGAGATCATGACCCGAGCCAAAACCAAGAGTCAGATGCTTAACGGACTGAGCCACCCAGGTGCCCCTAGTAGGGTTGTTGTGTTTTTGTTTTTGTTTTTTTTCTAAGTTGAAGTTTGAAACTCATTGCTGTAGAATATTGTTTTCACCATTTAAATACATTCACCTGCTATGATAGCCAGGCACTGTGTTAAGTATTTTGCATACTTCAAGCCATTTAAACTTCACATCAAATGTATGAAGACTGTATCATTGGTCCCATATTGCCAAATGAAGAAATTGAAAGTTACGTCTAGCAGCACATTTGTTTAGGACCATATGTCTGAGATAGGTAAGTGGAAGTCTGCTAAAGGATGAGATCAATATGGTTCAGGATATGTTTGGCCAGGAGAGAGCAGAATCTGAATCCTGCCCCTACGACCTGGTTCCAGGGGTTCTCCGAGGGATATCTATGCCCAGAGTATAAGATAAAGCAAAGTGTACCTTTTTATTATTTGCTGGGGCTTTGGCTCCAAAGTCCAATGTACCACTGCAAGGAGTGAGGCTGGCCAATTTGGAAGACTGGATTTTCCTATGCTACATTGGCCTCGGGCCCTTGGATCCAAGTAGAGCCAAAATACCTGTTTGTTTTCATCCCAAAGGTGTTATGCACTGATTGGTTGGGCCTCCCCTAATTCATATATTGAAATCCTAAGCCCTAGTGTGATAGTATTAGGAGCTATGGCCTTTGGGAAGTACTTATGTCATGAAGATGGAGCCCTCATGAATGAGATTCGTGCCCTGATAGAAGAGACCCAGAGAGCTCTCTTTCCACCATATGTGTATGCAATGAGAAGTCAGTAGTCTGTATTCCAGAAGGAGAACTTCCCAGGCCTGATCATTCTCCTACCCTGATCTTGCACTTTCAGGCTCCAGAACTGTGAGAAAAAGAAATGTCTGTGGTGTATAAGCCACCCAATTTCTGGTACTTTGTTAGAGCTGGCCTGACCAAGACAATATGGCAGAAGGCTACCAGTCGTTACTGGGGAAAACCCAGAGAAACCATCAAAGGATGTTCAGAGTGGCTGTGCCAGGCCTTCTCAGGTGGGAGCAGGTGCTTAAAAGCTTTCTAATCTCTAGACGTCACTATCGCAGAGGTGGGGAGGCAGGTGGAGCTTGGCCTGTCGAGCTCCCAGGTTTCCCTGCTCTTCCTATGCCGGTTCTCCCAGGCATGTCACTGTCTCCTCGAGAGCGCTTCCGAAATCCATGAGAACAGCACCCTGAATGGCAGTGTAGGCAGGCGTATCTGTCTTTCGTTTACTGTTCTCTTCTGTCCCTAGAATAGTGCCAGACACATAGTAGGTGCCATGGAAATATTTGCTTAATGGATTCTATTTTGTCTAACAAACATAAGGTGCTGGTAACACTGCCTAGCATTAAAGGTCCTTCCTTCAAGTTCTCATGCCTCAGATTCATGCTGGCTGTGAAGTTTCTGAGAAGGAAAACTGTATGTGTGAAAACATCTGCCTGAATCACAGCAAAAGCTGTTTCAGGAAGGAGGAATGAAGGGATAGGTGAGTATACATTCGCAAAAAATTGTGTATTTAGCTGATAAGCCACATGGTGGTTTTTAAATTTTTTTACTGTGGCAAAATGTAGCAAAATTTTCCATTTCTTACCATTTTTAACTGTATAATTCACTAGCATTAATGGCATTTGTAAAATTGTGTGACCATCACACCACTATTTCCAAAAAAATGTTTTTATCACCTCAAACTCTGTACCCATTAAAACAGTAATGCCCCCATTCCTTCCTCCCCCCTACTCCCTGATACCCTCTAATCTAGTTTCTGTCTCTACAAATTTGCCTATTCTAGATATTTCATTTAAGTGTATTCACACACTTTGAGTCCTGACTTATTTGAATCTGACTCTTTCACTTGGCACAATATTTTCGAGGTTCATCCGTGTTGTCGCTTGTATGTGAACTTCATTCCTTTCTATGGCTGAGTAATATTCCATTCTGCATTTTGTTTATCCATTTATCAGTTCCTGGACACTTGGGTTGTTTCCACCTTTTGGCTGTTATGAATAATGCTGCCGTGATACACAAGTATCCGTTTGGGCCCCTGTTTTCAATTCTTTTGAGTATATACCTGGGAGTAAAATTGCTGGGTCATATGGTGATTCTATGTTTAACTTTCTCAGGAACTGCCAAACTATTTTCCACAGCAGCTGCAGTATTTTACATTCCCACCACAAGAATTCCAGTCTCTCCACATCCTCTCCAATACTTGTTATTTTCTGTTGTTGTTTTTTGTAGTCATCCTAGTACTTGTGAAGTGGTAGCTCATTATGGTTTTGGTTTTCATTTTCCTATTGACTAATGATGTGGAGCATCTTTTCATGTGCTTATTGGCTGTTTGTACATCTTCTTTGGAGAAATGTTCGTTCAGGTCGTCTGCCCATTTTTAAATTGGGTTGTCTCTTGTTGAGTTGTAGGAGTTCTTTATGTATTCTGGATGTTAATCTCTTATTAGATATATGATTTCTAAATACTTTCTCCTAGTTCATGTTGCCTTTTTACTCTATGATAGTGTCCTTTGCACAAAAAGCTTTAATTTTGATGAAGTTCACTTTATCTATTTTTTTTCTTTTGTTGCCTATGCTTTTGGTATCCTATCCAAGAAATCTTTGCCAAATCCAATGCCAAAAAGTTTTTTCTTTGAAGAACTTTATAGTTTTAGCTCTTAAATTTGGGTTTTTGGTCTCTATTAATTTTTATATATGGTATAAGGTAAGGGTCCAAATTTATTTATTTTTTGTATGTGGATGTTCAGTTATACCAGCACCATTTGTTGAAGAAACTGTCCCTTCCTCATTGAATGGTTTTGGCATCCTTGTCAAAAATCAGTAGACCATAGATATGAAGGCACATTTCTAGGCTCTCAATTCTATTTCATTGGTCTATATGTCTGTCCTTATACCAGTATCACACCGTTTTGATTCCTGTAGCTTTGTAGCAAGTTTTGAAATTAGGAAGTGTGAGTCCTCCAACTTTGTTCTTTTTCAGGATTATTTTGGCTCTTTGAAGTTCCTTAATTTTCAATAAAAGTTCTAGGATGAGTTTTTTCATTTCTGCCATTGAGATTTTTTTTAAAAGATTTTATTTGAGAGAGAGAGAGAGAGAGAGAGAGAGCACAAGCAGGGTGAAGGGAAGAGGGAGAAGCTGAGCAGGGAGCCCCATGTGGGACTCAGTCCTGGGACTCCGGGATCATGACCTGAGCCAAAGGCAGATGCTTAACCGACTGAGCCACCCAGGCACCCTGCCATTGAGATTTTGATAGGGATTGCATTTAGTCTATATATTGCTTTGGGTAGTATTGTCATCTTAATGATTTTAAGTCTTCCGGTCCATGAACATGGATATCTTTTCATTTATTTAGATCTTTAATTTCTTTCAGCAGTGTTTTGTAGTTCAGTGTACAACTCTTGCACCTCCTTGGTTAAATTTATTTTCAAATATTTTATTCCTTTTTATGCTATTGTAAATGAAATTGTTTTCTTAAGTTCCTTTTCGGATTGTTCATTGCTAGTGTATAGAAATATGACTGATTTTTTTGGTGTTGATTTTGTATCCTGCAACTTTGTTGAATTTGTTTATTTTCTCTAACAGTTTTTTGGATTCTTTATAGAGTTTTATATGTATAAGATCATGTCATCTGCAAATGGAGATAGTTTTACTTCTTCCTTTCTAATTTGGATGCCTTTTATTTCCCTTTCTTGCTTAATTGTTCTGGTTAGAACTTCCAGTCCTGTGTTGAATAGAAGTGATGAAAGTGGGCATCCTTGTCTTCATCCTGATCTTAGGGGAAAAGGTTTCAGTTTTTCACCATTGAATATGATGTTAGATGTGGGTTTTTCATATATGGTCTTTATCACTTTGAGCAAGTTCCTTTTTTTAAAAAAGATTTTATTTGTCAGAGTGTGCGCGTGCGTGCACAAGCAGGGGGAGGGGCAGGCAGAGGGAGAAGCAGGCTCCCCACTGAGCAAGGAGTCCAAGGCGGGACTTGATCCCAGGACCCCAGGATCATGACCCAAGCCAAAGGCAGATGCTCAACAGACTGAGGCACCCAGGCATCCCTGAGGAAGTTCCTTTTTATATCTAGTTTACTGTTTTTTGTTTTTTTTTTATCATGACAAGGTATTCTTTTTGTCAAATGCTTTTTCTACATCAATTACGGTGATTATGTGGGTTTTTTTCTTCATTCTGTTGATGTGGTACATTACACTGATTGACCTTCATATATTGAGCCACCTTGCATTCCTGGGATAAATTACATTTGATCATGGTGTATAATTCTTTTAAAGTGCTGCTGAATCTGGTTAGCCAGTATTTTGTGGAGGATTTTTGCATCTGTATTTATAAGGACTGTTGGTCTCTAGTTTCCTGTTCTTGTCATGTATTTGGCCTTGATATCAGGGTAATGCTGGCTTTATAGAGTAAGGAAGTATTTGCTCTACTTCAATCTTTTGGACGAGTTTGAGAAGGATTGTTGTTAGTTCTTCTTTAAATGTTTGTAGAATTAACCAATAAAGCTATGTGGTCCTGGGCTTTTCTCTGTTGGGAAGTTTTTGATTACTGATTCACTCTCCTTATTTTTATAGGTCTATTCGGAATTTCTGTTTCTCCTTGAGTCAGTTTTGATAGTTTGTGTGTTTGTAGGAATGTGTGAATTTCACCTAGGTTACCCAATTTGTTGGTGTACGGTTATTCATAGTATTCTCTTATAATCTTTTTAACTTCTGTAAAGTTGATAGTAATGTCCCCTTTTTCATTTCTGATGTTAGTAATTTGAGTCTTCTTTCTTTTTTTCTTAGTTACCCTAGCTACAGTTTGTCAGTTTTGTTGATCTTTTCAAAGAACTAACTTTTGGTTTTCTTGATTTTTTTCTTCTGTTCTTTATTTTATTTATCTCCTCTCTAATCTTTTCATTTCCTTCCTTATTCTAGCTTTGGGTTTGAATTGCTCTTCTTTTTTTTTTTTTTAAGTTCCTTCAGGTATACAGTTAAGTTACTAAATTGAGATCTTTTCATTTTTAATGTAGACACTTACAGCTAAGAATTTCTCTCTGAGCACTGTTTTTGCTGCATCTGATAACTTTTGGTACATTATGTTGTTTTCATTTTTCCCAAGTTATTTTCTAATTTCTTTTATGATTTCTTCTTTGACTTATTGGTTAAGAGTGCGTTGTTTAATTTCCACACATTTGTGAGTTTTCCAGTTTTCCTTCTGTTACTGATTTCTAGTTCATCCCATTGTGATTGGAAAAGACACTTTGAATATTTTTAGTCTCTTTAAATTTAATAGGACTTGTTTGGTGACGTAAGTTATGGTCTGTCCTGGAGAATGTTACATATGTACTTGAGAAGAATGTGTACTCTGCACTTGTTGGGCAGGGTGCTCTGTATGTGTCTGTTAGATCCAGTGGTTTATAGTATTCTTCAAGTCCTCTAGTTCTTTATTGATCTTCTGTCTGGTTTTTCTATATATTATTGATAGTGAAGTTTCCACCTATTATTTTTTTTTTAAGATTTTATTTATTTGACAGAGAGAGACACAGCGAGAGAGGGAACACAAGCAGGGGGAGTGGGAGAGGGAGAAGCAGGCTCCCCGCAGAGCAGGGAGCCCAATGCGGGGCTCGATCTCAGGACCCTGAGGATCATGACCCGAGCTGAAGGCAGACGCTCAACGACTGAGCCACCCAGGTGCCCCTCCACCTATTATTATAGAACTGTTTCTTCCTTTAGTTCTGTCAGACTTTGCTTTGTATATTTCAGGGGTCCATTTTTAGGTATGTATATGTTTATAATTGCTGTACCTTCTTGACGGATTGAACATTTTATCAATATACATCTTTCTTCGTCTGTTGTAATACTTTTTTAACTTAAAATCTATTTTGTCAGGTAATATAGCCACCCCACTTCCCTTGTGGTTGCTATTTGCATAGGCTATTTTTTTAACCATCTTTTTACTTTTAACCTCTTTGTGTCTTTGTATTTAAAGTGATTCTCTTGTAGACAGCATATAGATGGATCTTGTGTTTTTACCCATTCTGTCAATCTCTGACTTTTAATTGTAAAACTTAATTTATTAACATTTAAAGTAATACTAATAAGGCTGGACTCACTTCTGCCATGTTGCTATTTGCTTTCTGTATGTCTTATGTGGTTTTTGTTCCTCAATTTCTCCATTACTGCCTTTTTTGTATTTGATTTTTTATAGTGTATGGTTTTGATCCTCTTCTTTCCTTTTCTGTATATTGTTATTTTCTTGCTGGTTATCTTGGAGATTTCCCTTAACATCTTAAACTTTTAGTAACGTATTTTGAATAGTACCAACTTAGTTTCAGTAGTATACACAGTCTGCTCCTATACATCTCTCTTCCTTTAGGGAAAGGAATAATATTGTTATTGTCAAAATTACATATTTACACATTGTCTGTTAACATAGATTTATAATTATTATCTGAAATTGCCTTTTTAATCATATAAAAAAAGAAGAGTTATAAACCAAAAGTTTTTTACATTTACTTGTGTTCTTTACCAGTGTTCTTTATTTTTTCATATGGCTTTGAATTACTGTCTGGTGTCTATTCATGTCAGCCTGAAGTACTCCTTAAGCATTTCTTATAGGTCAGTTCTACTCATAAGGAACTCCATTAGCTTTTGTTTATCTGAAAATGTCTTAATTTCTCCTTCATTCTAGAAAGATAGCTTTTTACCAGGTACAGAATTCTTGGTTGACAATTTTTTTTTCTTTCAACACTTTAAATATGTTATTTCACTTTTCTTCTAACCTCCAAGGTTTCTGCTGAGAAATCAGATTTCATTTTCTTGAGGATCCCTTGTATGTGACAAGTCACTTCTCTTTGCTTCTTTCAAGATTCTTTTTGTCTTTACCTTTCAACAGTTCCATTTTAGTGTGTCTCAGTGTGCATCTTCCGAGTTTATCCTGCTTGGAGATTGTTGAGCTTCTTGAATGTGTAGATTAATGCATTTCATCAAATTTGGGAAGTTTTCAGGCATTATTTCTTCAAATATTCTTTCCAGTCCTTTCTCGATCTCTTCTTCTGGGACTTCCATATTGCATTATTGGTCCTCTTGTTGGTGTCCTACAGGTCCCTTAGGCTGTGTTCACTTTTCTTCATTATTTTTATTTTCTGCTACTCAGACTTGATAATTGCAATTGTTCTATCTTCACATTTGCTAATTCTGTCTTCTGCCTGCTCAAATATGCCATTGAGCCCCTCTAGTCAGTTTTTTATTTCAATGATTGTACTTTTCAGCTCCAGAATTCTAATGCTTCCTTTTTATAATTTCTCTCTCCTTATTGATATTCTCATTTTGTTTATACATCATTTTTCTGGTTTCCTTTATTTCATTGTTCATGGTTTCCTGTAGCTCTTTAAACATATTTCAGATAGTTGATTTAAAGTTTTTATCTATTATGTCCAGTATCTCAGCCTTCTCAGGAAGGAGATTTTGCTTGGTTGCTGTAAACCTTTGGGTTTTTTCCAGAATTCTGGAAAAGTTGGTTCTGATAGTTTCTGCTTATTTTTTGATGTTTCTGTGAGGAACAGGAGTTTGTAGCTACCTACTCCATCATTTTGCTGACATTCCTCACCACACTGTGCTTCTAAAAAATTAGATTCTGTATATTTTCAGAGACACTGTGATCTCTGGGGAAAAAACAGTGTTAAGTCTTGTGTTTTGTTAAATTTGTGTACCGTGTTACTAAGCGAGTAAAAGCCCTGAAGTAGTCCTTTAAATTTTATCGTGGGCTACTATCACATGCATCTGCTAAGAAGCCAGAAAGAGAAAATTCTAATTAGGGTGTAAGTGATCATACATAGAGTTTAAGTTTATACTCAACAAATCTCTTCTTTACCCACCCCCATCTACCTCTAAAACACATTTTGGGTAAAGACACATTGACCTCAAACTGTCTTGGGTTATTAAAAAAGTTGATTCACAGATAACTTTGTGTTGAATGTAGAACTAAGTGTAGCAGAGACTCCAGGTACCTCCCAATATTCATTCTCCCTTTCATCTTTCTAACAGGACCATGAGTTTTAGCCCAGCATATTTCTATGCAGTGAAAGCACTGTATTTCCTGGCCTCTCTCATAGTTAGGTGTGGTCATATGACCAACTTCTGGCTGAAGACTGGAAGTGCTGTGTGGGATTTGTGCAAAGTATCTGTAAAAGGAAGAGAATGTGCCCTTCTTCTGCCACACCTTCTGTTTTCTTGAATGTGAATGTTATGCTAGAGCTCCAGCAGCCATATTGGATCCAGAGGTAACTTTGGGAATGGAAGACACTTCTAGCAATACAGTAAGATAGGCGGAGCTGGGATCTCTGAGAGCATAGAGCTGCCATGCTAGACTTGGACTGAATACTTCCAGACACCTTACAAGTGAGAGAGAAATAGGTGTTTGTTATTTGCTGCTGAATCTAATTGTAACTTTTACACCAGGCTCTGGGTTCCACTTGAAACTTGACTGTGATATACCGGGCTGTTTTGCAGACCTGATGTGGATGTTCATGACTACAATGGATAAGACACTGCTTGGGATTCTAGAGGAGGCCAAAGAATAGGCAGTACAGGTCCAGAGAAAGGGTTTGAAGAAAGAGTTAAAATTTAAAGTACCATTTATATTTGGTAACTGCTTGGGCATCTGATGACTGCCCACACATTTGGTGATTTGCTAGAAAGACTCATGAGATTCAGAGACATATATAGTCAGAGCTATGATTTATTACAGTGAAAGGATAAATGGCAGGATAAGCAAGGGAAAAAGATGTATTGGATAGAGTCTGGAAGACTCTAGATGTGGGCTTCCAAAGTTTTCTCTTAGAGGATTCGGGGTAGGGTTTCACAGAACAAGCTTCCTCCTCCAGCAATTAAATACAGCTGCACATGCACCGGGTTTCTGCCTAGGGAAGCTTGTTTAAGACTCCGACTTTTTTTTAGTAAGGACTGATCAGGACTCTTACTGAAATTTCTGACTCCCAGAAGGAAAGCGGGTGTTTGCCATAAATCACATTTGCAAAAACAACTTAGCCGGGCTGGTATGGCAGAATTCAGTGTCCTAGGCACACAAAGCAACCTTATCAATTGACATCGGGAGTATTCTACACACCAAGTTCAAATGGGCTATTGCAAGGATCAGTCATGCAAGCTGGACCTCCTAGAGAACACAGCATCAGGCCTATCATGTTAACCTTTTCCTGCAGAATAACATGTGGTGTCAAGTGACTGTAGCTTTTTGTATTCCTGAGGTTTCTTTAGCTTCATCCACACTCTTTTATTTTTAAAATCATCAGTTTTTTAGATTTATTACTTTTATTTTTGTGTGTGGGTGTACGTGTAAATGTCTTTAGTTCACCTTCATTTTGAAAGATGTTTTTGGTGGGTAGAGAATTCTAGATTCATTTTTTTGTTTGTTTTTCTCCTGTCTCCATTTCCTGCTCCATCATCTTTTTGCTTATATTGTTTCTGATGAGAAATGTGATGTCAGCCTTGTCTTTGTTCCTGTGTGTGTAACATGTCTTTCTCCTCTGGTTACTTTTAAGATTTTCTGTTTATCACTGGTTTTGAGCAATTTGATTATAACTTACCTTGGTGTAGTTTTCTTTGTGTTTCATGCGCTTAGGATTCATTTGGTTTTTTGGGTGCATATTTTTATAGTTTCCATTAAGTTTGTAAAAATTTTGGCCGTTATTTCTTCAAATTTTTTTCTATCCTTTTCCCCTGCAGGGCTCCAGTTACCTGTATATTAGACCACTTCTAAGTTGTTACACAGCTCACTGGTGCCTTTTCAGAAATTTTCAGATTATTTTTTTCCATGAGTTTCATTTTGGATGGTTCGCATCTAGTGTATTTTTTTTTAAGATTTATTGATTTATTTGAGGGGGGAGAGGCAGAGGGAGAGAGAGTCTTAAGCAGATTTGGCCCTGAGTGTGGAGCCTGAAGTGGGGCTTGATCTCATGACCCTGAGATCATGACCTGAGCTGAAACCAAGAGTCGAGGCTTAACTGTGCCACCCAGGCACCCCCCCAACCCCATCCAGCATATTGTTCATCTTAGACATCATAGTTTTTATGCTTAGAGGTTCTTCCATATCTCTGCTTAACTTTTTGAATCTACGGAATATGTTACAATAATTGTTCTAATGCCCTTACCTGCTACTTCTAAAGTTTGGGTCAGTTTCACTTTTTTGGGGGTGGTGGTGGTCAGTTTCACTTGATTGATTGATTATCCTCCCAATTATGGGTTGCATTTTCCTGCCTCTTTGTATGTCTGCTAATCTTTAGTTGGATGCCAGACATTGTAAATTTTACCTTGTTAGATGCTGGACGTGTTTGTATTCCTAAAAATCATCTTGCACTTTGTTCCTGGATGTAGTTAACTTAACTTGAAAATACTTTGATCCTTTGGGGTCTTGCTTTCATGATTTGTTAGGTAGGTCTGGAGCAGTGCTGGTTGGTTATTCCCACGACCGAGGCAAGACCATCCTGGTTATTCTACCCAAATGTCCTGTGAATTGTGAGTTTTTCCATTCTGGCTAGTGGGGACAGGTACTGTCCCTGTAGCCAGGTATCCTTCTCCCTAATCCTTTCAGATTGTTCTTTCCCCTCATCTGCATATGCTGATCTCTTCTGAATACCTGAGGGAGAGACCCTCTGTGGATCTTCAGGATTCTCTCTCTATTTAAGTCTCCTTGTTGGTCCTCTTCTCATGGACTCTAGCTGCCTGTGTATGTAGACTCTCAGCTTTGTCAGTTTAGGGAGTTGGCTAGACTTTGTCCCAGTTTCCCCTCCCTGTTTTGTGGCTTAGAAACTCTCTTAAGGCAGTAAAGCTGAAGCAACCGTAGCACTCCTCCCATTTCTCCCCATCTCTCAGGAATCAGTTCTTCGTTGCCTGATGTCTGGTGTCTTGAAAGCCATTGTCTCATGTATTTCTTTGTTTTTGTTTCAGGCATGACGATAAATCCAGTCCCTGTTTCTCTGTCTTGTCTGGAAGTGGAAGCCTTCATTTCATAGAGGAGTTTTGGTCTTTTGTTTTCTGTTTTTGGGGGGGTTTTTTTTTGGTCATTGTAACCCCCATTCACATCCACTGTGTCTTTTGGTATTTATTTTTTTGAACTGTGGACTTCATATGTGTGTCTGTGTAATTATGTGTGTTTGTATACACACAGACATTTACAACAAGTCTACCATGAGCTGTCATAGTCTAGGAATATGTTGGCTTCTGTACATTTTTACTGTTGAGAGAACAGGGGAAAGAAACAGTTGCATTCATTAGCAGAGTAGGCTGTGAATGAGTCTGAGTGATGCTCTTCAGCGGTATGAATGAGAGAATTGTTGCCTTTCAGTGGCAGTGTTCTGTGGAGTGTTTGTGATGGCACTGAAGAGAGACACCGTCAGGGTGGTCATCTGTAGTGATTTTGATCCATTGTGGGGAAATCTGGTAAAGGGTGGAGCTCTGATGGCAAATGAAGTCTTCCCCATCCACTCAGGAAAAAAGAGGCAAGTAGTTCAGTAGGGGGCAACTGTGAACCAAGGCACTGGAAGACCTGAAAAGCCAAACAGGGTGCACTGAAGCAACCTGGGGCTCAGCAACAGCAGGCAGCCACTGTCACCCCTAGGGCTGACACAGGGAGAAGGTAGCATTACCAGAGCCCAGGAATGAGGTCGCCTGGCAGGGATGGGAACCGCTGCGGGGGCTGCCTAGTGAGACAGGGGACCCAGAGAGAGGGCTGACTGGTGGCAGCTTCAGCCGTGGAGATCACATGGCCATTACTTGAGAGGGGGGAGGGACCGAGGGGACAGAAGGGGGGGGAGAGAGAGAGCCCAAGCACGTGCCTCTGCAGCAAAGAGATGGAGATACCCTGGCGTCTGTCGTCTCCCACTCCAGTCTCTCACCGTGCTGCCCATTGGACAAATCTCACTGGAAGCCACCTCGAAGGGGGCCTGGAACTGCAGTTTACCGGGGTTACCCCTTCCCCTCCCCACCCTGTCCCCTGCCAATGTAGCAGAGCACGAAAGGGCAGAAAATGGATCTGAGGGCACAGAAGCCCAGGACTGGCACGGTGACCCTGGCTCAAATTAAAGGCCTATTCTGGTGTGCAGTGTATCCAATACCTGGATACGGCCCCGAAGGGAAGAGAGAAGCTGTGTGGTCAGGTTCAAAAGAACCACTATCCGTCTCAGCAGATGCTGGGGGGAAGGAAGCTAGGTGTTGAGGAACAGGCTGGATCTGCTGTGGTTAATATATGCCTAAAGGATGGGATGACGTAATTAGGATAAACAGTCATTCACATTTGAAATGTTGAAATATATGTGTTAAAAAAAAAAAACCCACATCGACTATTTTGGAAGCTTACCCTATCAGTGCCCTTTGTATAGTATAATTAACGTTATGATTTGACGTACACATTAATATTTGTAAGCAAGATGGTAGATATTTCTGTAACAGTGTCTTTTTTTCATAGGGCCACCTTAACAGTGATACCCTAGGCTATCTAAGCCCTTTTTTGATGAGTTCAGCTAGGGAAACTGCCTGTCAAGGATGCTAATCTCTCTGACTCATGTTATTTAGTTTCGTAGCAGTACCTCTTCAATTTCTATAATTCAGGTAGTGTTTGGAAAATTCCTAATTAGAGTTGGATTTCTGTAAAAGAGGACATCTTTAGGGGAGTAGGTCACTCAAGCACCTGCTGTGTTCTCAGTATAGAGGGCCTGATTGGGCCGGTGACATAAGGGCAAAGGTGTGATGCAGGTTTGAGCATTTTCCTCTACCTCAAAAGGCCAAATGGGCATCAAGCATTTATGTGTTACAAGAACATACAAGTTTATGAAAACAAGTTCTCTCTTTTATTGGAATTATAGCAAGTCAGGTAAGAAAATCAGTTATATCAAACTGATCAGAATCTTGATTAGATATTAATACTATAGGAATTTCCCATCTCTCTGTGTTTATCTGATTAATGAAAGGTTCAGCAAATTGTTACTTAGTGCGTTGTAATTTGCTTGACATGGTCTTTCAGTATTTCAGATACCTAATCTTTGTGGGAAAGGGCTGCATATAAGATATAAGTACACTTGAAAAATGAATAAACAGCCTTCTGGTTTCGCCTGAGAGATGCAGACCGTGGAGCTCCCATCCTTACAACAAGAAGAAAGCTGGACAAGTTGCAGACCCGTGACTTCTCTTGAATGCAACAGAAAACTGAGATTTCAGGGCATACAACTAACCCCAAATCAGGAGACATACAGGAGCCGCTGCGGGGGCGTAATAGGACTTGAGCGTTTGCTTACCCAGGACAGACACTGCTGGATGTCATGTAAGCCAATAAGATTTTTGAAAAAAGATTTTATTTATTTACTTAGAGATAACAAGAGAGAGAGAGCACAAGTAGGGGGGAGAGGGAGAAGCAGGCTCCCCGCGCCACCCAGGTGCCCCCTTATGATTTTCTTAATAACATTTTCCGTTCTCTAGTTTACTCTGTTGTAAGAATACAGTATATAATGCATACAACATACAAAACATGTGTTAGTCTGTAGTAGGCTACATTATTAGTAAAGCTTCTGGTCAACAGTAGGCTATTACGTTTTGGGGGAGTCAGCGGTTATACCTGGATTTTTGACTGCATGGGGGGTTGGTGCCCCAATGCCTGTATTGTTCAGGGGTCAACTGTTTAGGCGAAATAGCTGATAGCAGAAATGTTGACGCCACCACCATTTGAGAAACTCTAGAACACAGCCAGAAGAACTTAGGGGGAACTTACTGATGTAAATGAGCAAAGTGGTTGTGATGAGAAGTATGAAGGTTTCAGAGGAAGTGATGCCAGCAAAAAAGAGTTCCTCGGATTGAAGGAACATCTTAGCGATATTTCAAGACGTTAAAAGTGCTAAGGATATAGTGTGGAAGCTGATCCTAACCTAGGAAGGAGTATGCCCATTTGCCATGGCATAGAAAAGATGCTTGCTCTGTATTGTAAGTTATAGGACAAGAAAAAGGAAGCAAGCACTGTTCAAACTACTCAATACGTATTTTTTCCCCCAAAGAAATAGCTTTAGTTCTCAATATTTCTGATGTTTTATGGTGCACTGAATAAATATTAGTTTTACTATCTTTTCATTTTCTCTTGACATTTATAGCCAGAGTAAGGGTCTTTAATGCTTTGGCAAAATTTTTTGAAGACCACAGGACAATTATATTTTTTCCCATTGATTATTAAGATTGCTATTCTTCCTTTTTTTAAAATTTTAAATGGAGAGCCTGCATGTGCACGCACACAGGCAGTGGGGGGAGGGGTAAAGGGAGCGGGAGAGAGAGACTCTTTCTTTTTTTCTTTAAATTTTTTATTGTTATGTTAAACACCATACATTACATCATTAGTTTTTGATGTAGTGTTCCATGATTCATTGTTTGTGCATAACACCCAGTGCTCCATGCAGAACGTGCCCTCTTTAATACCCATCACCAGGCTAACCCATCCCCCCCACCTCCCCCTTCGAGAGAGAGAGAGAGAGAGAGAGAGAGAGAGAGAGAGAGACTCAAGCCACCCAGTGTGGACGCGGGGCTCAGTCTCATGAACTTGAGATCATGACCTGAGCCAAAATCAAGTGTCAGACGCTTAACCGACTGAGCCACCCAGGCGCCCCAAGATTGCTTTTCATGCTTTCAGCCTGTATAGTCATTTTTGTGGTTCCCAGTACCATGCAGGACTGTCTACACTATTCAGCAATTAAAAAGAATGAAGTGCTGATTCATGGTAAGACACGGATGAACCTCAAAAATGTTATGCTAAATGAAAGAAGTCATACACAGAAAGGACACCTACTGTGTGATTCCATTTAAGTGTAATATTTAGAAAAATATAGAAACAGAAAATATATTAGTGGTTGCCTGGGGCTGGGAGTGGAAATTGATATTAACTCTAAGTGGGTACCAAGGAATCTTATTGGGGTAATGGTGGTGATGGTTGCATAACTTGGTAAATTTACTAACAAAGATTGAATTGTACACTTAAATTGGGTAAATTTTATGGAATCAAAGTTGTTTTTTCTTAACAATGAAGGTGATGGGGCTCCTGGCTGGCTCAGTCTATGGAGCGTATGACTCTTAATGTCAGGGTTGTGAGTTTGAGCCCCACATTGGGTGTGGAGCTTACCTAAAAATAAAATCTTTAAAAAAATGAAGGTGAATATATATTCCCAAATAAACAAAGACTGAAATAATTTGTTTCTGGTAGATCTGCCTTAAAAGAAATACTAAAGGAAGTCTTTTAGGATCAAAGGAAATGACATTGGACAACAACTCAAATGCACACAAGGAAATAAAGACTACTGGAAAAATGTAAATATATGAGTAACTATAAAAAACTGCATAAGTATATACATTTTTCTCTTTTGTTCTCAACTTTTAAAGAGACATAAAATTGAATTAAACAATAATTATAATGCCATATGACATTTTAAGGTACTAGCATGAAGGAGGTATGTGAAAATGGAGCTAGGATCAAAGAAAGTTTCAATTTCAATAACTCCTTTTTTTTTTAAAGATTTTATTTATTTACTTGAGAGAGAGCAAGCGAGAGAGAAAGCACGAGCGGGGAGGAGGGGCAGAAGGAGAGGGAGAAGCAGGCTCCCTGCTGAGCGGGGAGCCGGACTCGATCCCCGAACCCCGGGATCATGACCTGAGCCGAAGGCAGATGCTTAACCGACTGAGCCACCCAGGGGCCCCAATTTCAATAATTCCTTACTGGAATTAAATTAGCATCACACTGAAGTAGACTGGAATGAAGATGACTATTATAATTCCTAGAGCAACCACTATGAAAACAAAAAAAACCCTCAAAAGTATAGTGAAAGAAAACCGAAAGGAATTGAAATTATACATACACCCAGATAAAGGTATGTACACACACACAGAAAAAGTGCAGACATGCATGCCTGTGCCCACAAGGAGGCAGTGAAAAAGTGGCAAAGATCCAAAATGACATGAAACATCTAGAAAATCAATAGCAAATATGGCAGTCATAAATCCAACCATTAAATGCGACTGGATGAAACACTGCAGTCAAAAGGCAGAAATGGTCACACTACAAAAAAATTAAAAACCCTGAGATTCAACTATATGCTGTCTAAAAGAGACACGCCTTAGGTAAGCGTTTCTCAGTCTTGGCATCGTTGAAATTTCGACTGGGTAATTCTTTGTTGAGGGGGTATCCTATGTGTTGCAGGGTATTTAGTAGCATTCCTGGCCTTTATAATATGTCAGTAGTAGCCTTGCAGTTGTGATAACCAGAAATTTCTCCAGCTATTGCAAATGTCACATGGGGGGCGAAATTGCCCCCAGCTGAGAAGCAGTGCTTTAGGTTAAAACACACACACAAACAAAGTTAAAGATGGAAAAATACATGCCAGCTAACACTAATCATAAAAGCACTAGAGTAACTATATTAATATCAGGACAGACTCAAAGACAAGAAGTACTGTTATAGACAAAGAGGGACACTTTATAATGCCATCAGAAAGATACAGAAATTATGAAAAAGTGAAGGTATACGCACCTAAAAACAGAGCCCCCAAACACATGAAGCAAAAACCGACAGACTTGAAAAGACAGATATGCAATTCAACAATAATGGGTAGGAACTTCTGTACCCTTTTCCCAATAATTGAAAGAACAACTAGATAAAAAGTCAGGAAGGTTATAAAAGATTTGAACGTCATCATCAACCTGCTTGACCTAACTGGCATTTACAGAACAAAAGAACAGCAAAATATACATCCTTTTTAAGCACACTTGGAACATTCTGCAGAATAGATTCGATGCTTGGCTATAAAACATGTCCTTATTAAATTTTAAAAGATTGAAATCATACGAAAAAATGTTCTTTGACCTCAAAGAATTAAAATTGGACTGAACAACAACCAAAGGAATTTGGTAAATATCCAAATAGTCTTTTTAGTTTTATAACCTGTATATATAGCCCTTAATAATATATTGTTTAGTCTTGCCTGCTTTTGTCCTTCCTGAGGCTTAAATATGTGTGTGTGTACATGTGTATAGATATATTTATATATAAATCTATATGTGTTATATATATATTTTTTTCTTTTTGGATACATGGTACAAATATAAAAGCAGATTTAAGAAAGACGCACTGAAAAAGGTGTATACCGTGTCTATGCCCTTCTACGCATTTCTCCTTGACGTTGTAGTAACCACTTCTGTTAGTTAATTGTTAATCTGATCTTGTGTTTCTTTTCTTAAAAGTAAATACAAATATATGTTCTAATTTCCACCTTTTTCTGCATAAAGTGTCTTATAGTGTACCTGTGCTTTTCATTTAAGTTGTCCTGGAAGTGTTGCCATATTAGATCAAAGAAGTCTTCTTCATTCTTTTGTTTTATAGCTGCAAGGTATTCTGTTGTGTGGAGGTATCATAATTTAGTCCTTTGCTGATGGGCTGTAGGGTTGTTTCCAGTCTTCTTGTAATCAAGCAATAGTGCACTGGATAACCTTGACCATTTTATCCACGTGTGGTTGTCTCTGTGGGATAGATTCCTAGAAGTGGGATTGCTGGATGAAAAGGTAAATACATTTGCAATTTTGGGTGATATTGCCAGATTCTTATTAGAAGTTGTACCATTTTTCACTCTTACCAGCAATGTCTTGCCAACAAGACATCTGTTGTCAAACTTTTGGATTTTTGTCAATTTGAGAGATAAGAATGTGGTCTCGGTGTTGATTTAATTTGTATTGCTCTTATAAATAATATCTTTTCAAATGCCTAAGAGCCATTTCTATTTTTCTGTGAATTGTGTATTTATATTCTTGGCCTATTTCTACAGACTCGTCTTTTTCTTGATTCTAGGAGCTTTTTATACTTTTTATGCTTAGAGAGATTAGCCCTTTATCTGTGATGAATTGCAATTTTTTTTCAGTTTGTCTTAAAAAAAAAAAACTTTATGTGTTTCTCCCTCTTACAAGTTTGTTGTTGCTGTCAAGTAGTTGAAATTTTCCAGTTTTTCTTTTAAGGTATCTGGACTTCATCATTAAAAAGGTACTCCCCAGGGGCACCTGGGTGGCTCAGTCATTAAGCGTCTGCCTTCAGCTCAGGTCATGATCCCAGGGTCCTGGGATCGAGCCCCGCATCGGGCTCCGTGCTCGGCAGGAAGCCTGCTTCTTCCTCTCCCACTCCCCCTGCTTGCGTTCCCTCTCTCGCTGTGTCTCTCTCTGTCAAATAAATAAAATAAAATGTATTAAAAAAATAAAAAGTCTGTATTGAGCCTGCTGTTTAGAGATGCCTTCTCTATCATATACTAAATACCTGTATGCATTTCTGGACTTTCTCTGCTGGTCCATTGGTATGCCTCTATTCATGAATTAATGCCACCGATATTAATATTGTGCCAATATTAATTAGTACCAACGGTTGAGGCCTTTCTAGTATTTTAAAATCTGGTAGGGCTAATGCCCCCATGGCTCATTCCCCCCCACCCCGTTTTCTTGGTTCTTCTTGTGTGCTTAGTTTTACAGATGACTCTATAATTGGCTTGTCTAGTTCCTGTCCAAAGGCCTATTGGTATTTTTATTGGAAGAGCACTGGATTTAGGAATCAGTGTGGGAAGAAAAATTTTTACAGTGTTGATTCTTCCTATTCAGGGGCTTCATGTACCTTTCCATTTTTCAGGACTTTTGCATTCTTCAGGAGTGTTTTTGAGTCTTCCTCTTAAGTTTTACACATTTTTTGTAAACCTTATTCCTAGATATTTTATGTTTTTGTTACTATTATAAATGAGGTTTTCCTGTCCATTATATCTTTAAACTGTATTGTTCTGGGCTTCTTTTCTCTTAAATTTGCTTAGCCACATTATTTTTTTATTTCCTTTAATCTCATTTTAATAGCCCAGGATATTTCCTGAAAGTTGCCAAATGCTTTTTACTGTATTTCTGCCTTGTAATGAAGTAGCTTGAAAATTAATGTAAAAAATCAAAGTACTGAAAATTAATTAGGGTTTCTAGTGTAAATGTTGGTAATGGTGGGATTTATCATAGGTGCCTGAAGACAGAGGAGGCTGAACCCAGAGTGTATTTTGACATTGGTTTGGTGGAGGCTGGCTGAACATGAACCAGAACTTGAAACCCTGCAAGTTAACAGACTGATCACTTGTATTAAGGATACACTGAATAACTATTTTGCCTAATTGTTGAATGGCAAGTGTTAATCAGTATTTGGCCAAGACCAAACCAAAATATCACCAGCTTAGAGTGAACCTCTGAGAGAAATGAAATTGCAGTTTTATTCAGGAATACATAATTAATTGCAATTTTATTAAAAATGTCAGTAGGGGCACTTGGCTGGCTCAGTGCGGGGAGCATGTGATTCTTGATCTCAGGGTTGTGGGTTCAAGCCCCATGTTGTGTGTAGAGATTACTTAAAAAAAATAAAATCTTTAAAATAAATGTCAGTAGTCATATTTTTGTTAATTGCTTTTTTTTTTTAGTTTTATTTTTTAAGTAATCTCTACACCCAGTGTGGGGCTCTAAGTCCTAACCGTGAGATTGAGAGTTATATGCTCTACTGATTGAGCCAGCCAGGTGCCCCAGTGGTCATATTTTTAAAGTTTGACACTACAGAGCATAGCTTCTCAGCACTCTCAGCTGCTGGATTGCATGGGAGTTCCTAAGGTCATGTGAGTGTAATACCAGAGAGATAACTACAAATTAAATGCAACTCTAAAAGTTTGTTTTGTGATATTATGCATGGTATTGCGCCAGACCATTCTACAGAGATTAGAATTATGTTACAACCAAGTATCTATTATTCTGTCTTGTATTGTTACTTAAAGTTTGACATTTGTTGATGTCTGAATAACAGATACATTGTTTTTCTTAGTGATTGCACTCTTAATTCATGAATTCATTCAAATACTCGCTGTCTGTTTACTTATTTCTTGATATACTCCTTTTTAAAAGCCAGGTTTATTGAGGTATACCATATATACAATAAAATTCATTCCTTTTAAGTACACAGTTTGATGAGTTTTGACATACGTATACACTTATGTGACCACCACCAGCGTCAAGATCTGGAACGTTTCTGTCCCCCAGAAAAGTCCTCATGCCCTAGTCTTACTCTAGCCCTTGGTAACTACTGATCTGTTTTCTGTCACTACACTTTTGCCTCTTCTAGAACTTCATGTAAATGAAATCATATCTTAGGTAACTTTTTGTGTCTCGCTTCTTTCAGTTAGCGTAATACTTTTGTGATTCATCCATGTTGTCCTGTGTCATCAATACTTTGTCCTTTTGTATTGCTGAGCAGTATTCCGCCGTGTGGATGTATCACAGTTTACTTACACATTCCCCATTCGTTGAACATTTGGGTTGTTTTCAGTTTTGGGTATTATAAATAAAGCTGCTGTGAACATTTGCCTACACATCTTTGTGTGGGCATGTGTTTTCATTTCTGTTGGATAAATACCCAAGAGAGATTTCTGGGTTGCATGGTAAGTGTATGTTTAATTTTATAAAAACCTGGCAACCTTTTTGCAAAGGGACTGAACATTTTTGCATTCCCAGCAGCAGTGCATAAATTTCCAATTGCTCTACATTCTTACCAACTTTTGTTATTTAGAAATTTTTAATTTTAGCAATTCTAGTGTGAAGTGGTGTTTTTATTGTTGTTTTAATTTGCATTTCCCTAATGACTAATGATGTGGAACATCTTTTGTTTCTTTTTTTAAAATTGTATTTTATGGGGTGCCTGGGTGGCTCAGTCCGTTAAGCATCTGACTCTTGATTTCGGCTCAGGTCATGATCTCAGGGTTGTGAGGTCGAGCCCCATGTCGGGCTCTGAGCCCAGCGCTTAAGGTTCTCCCTCACCCTCTCCCTCTCCCCCACCCCTCTTCTCCCTCTCTAAAAATAAATAAATAAATAAAATTGTATCTCAAATTCCAGTAGAGTGAACATACAGTGTTATATTAGTTTCAGGTGTACAATACAGTGATTCAACACTTCCATACAACACCCAGTGCTCATCAGGACTAGTGCCCTCCTTAATCCCATCACCTATTTCACCCATCCCCCTCCGCTGTGGAGCATTTTTTCTTATGCCTATTCACCATCTGTATACCTTCTATAGTGCTCTGTTCATACTTTTGGTCCATTTTTAATCTTTTTTTTGGGGGGGTCTTATTGGGCTGCATTTTTTTATATTTTCTGGGTACAAATCCTTTATCAGATAAGTGGTTCACAGTATTTTCTCCCTGTGGCTTGTCTTTTCTTTTCCTTAACACTGTCTTTGGAAGAGTAGAAGTTTTAGATTTTGATAAAGTCCAGTTTATCAGTTTTTTTTCCTTTATGGTTTGTACTTTTTGTGTCAATCTTAATACATTCTTAATTTAACTGTTTTGTATATAAAATTAATAGCTCTCACAGTCATTAATCAGTACTTTCTTCTTGAAATAATAAAGGATCTATTGTTCAAGAGAGTGATAGAATTTCTACACATAAAACACATAAGGCAATCTGCAGTCCAAGTTATAAATAGACTGAATAGTAAGCACAAATGTTTGTATTACTCATACTGTGACGCTGGTCACATGTGATACCATCATGTAGCCATTGGGCATGAACAGTTAAGGAATACCAAACATGACATTGCAAGAGACATTCAGTTACTTCTGAAGACCAGAGCTGATTTTTGTCTAAGTCAAACTCTGGGATATCCCTAATTTATGTTGATTGCTTTTTTAACTGAAGTATCATTGACACACAATATTACATTCGTTTCAGGCATACAACATAGCAATTGGACAAGTCTATACCTTATGCTGTGCTCCCCACAAGGGTAGCTACCATCTGTCACCATACAACGCTAGTACCAGACCAGTGACTGTGTATGACTGTATTCCCTATGCTGGATCTTTCATCCCCGTGACTCATTCATTCCATAACTGGAAGCCAGTATCTCCCTCCCCCCCTTCACCTGCTTTGCCCGCCCCCCCCCCCCCCCACTGATTGTTTTTGTGTGTGTGTGTTTATTTTGGTATTGTCTATTAATTAGAGATTTCAGTCTTCCCATAAAAGACCCAAGTGAGCCCAATCATGATTTTCACAAAATTAAGCCATATTGAATACTCAAGCCTTTACAGGGATACAGACCTTATTCACAGGGACTGCTATGAGAATGCAATGTGGAGGGGGTTATTAAGAAATGAGCTTTATGATCCCTCCGGGGCTGCTGCTTGCTCCTCTGGGAAGTGCGAGAGGGGTTTGGATGAGGCCTGTGGTCTTTAACGTTTCTTGTGTGTCCTCACTGTCGTTCAGGTAATTGAGACTTTGAATATTCCGTAACTTTCCTTCACTGTACCAGAATAATTGTGACTCAGCTTTATTAGTTGCTTAAATGTAGTTAATGTTTTTGCTGATTTTTTCGTATTTAAGAGAGTATGCTAGGGTGCCACATATGGGAAGAAGAAACAAAGAAAAGGTTTCTGTCCCTGATGAGTTGATACACTGAGTGGATCACAAGTATGTACAGTGCACCAAAATCCAGGTCCAGCTGTGTGGCTGAGGTTCGAGCATGTAGGAATCAGCTGTAGGACATAATACAGGAAACCTGTTCAGGGAACAGACTGTGGGCTTTAGTTGCCCTTTTGGAGCCCCACAACTCCATTTCGTTAGGAACTGGGTTGCCATTTGTGAGCGGAGGCTTGGGTGGATTTAGGCCCGGCGCCTGAGAATGACCTTGGTCTGCCATATTCTGTGTCTGCCTCAGTTGTTGTATGGAACCTGCACCTGGCTTGGGGAGCTATGAATTGGTGTGTGGACTTTTGGCCTGTGTGAGGGTGGTATACAGAATTGCTGGGAAAGGGGGCTGTGGCTTCTCTTTATCAACAAGCTGTGTGGATGAGGGGATAGAAGAAGCTGTGTACTTGGGGGGCTCCTGTGCCCCCCATGGAGATGGAGCTTCTGTCTCCCATGTATTTCCAGTCCTATATCCTTCTCTAAAGGTGAGTACACGTTATAGTAACCGAAAACCTGTTTGGGTCCTGGGAGCGCCTAGTTGCTGGCTTGAACCCATCATGGCTTGGAACGAAAGGTTAGCAGTACAAGTTGGGGAGATGCCTTTAGAGAGGTTGCGTTGGGGAGAACGGGAACCGGAATCAGGGCTATAGCGGTGAGAAGGTGAGAGGTGAATATCTGCATCGGTGGAAAGCACTGAGACTCCTGCTTGCAGTTCTAGCAGATAGTGTAGGGCAGAAGGGAGACAGAACTCCAGCTGTAGCTCTGGTGAGAGGTCCAAATGAGGCCAGGGGCGCTTCCTAGTTGTGTGAATATTTTAATTTAATTTTTAAAAAAATTTAACAGTGCTTGATATATGCCAAGTACTATTCCAGGTACTTTATAACTATTGCCTCCTTTAATTCCTCATACCAACTCTTTACTGGTTACAGAACGGCGAGGCACAAAGAAGTGGAGTAGCTTAGTCAGTGGTGAGGCTGAGATTTGAACTCGGGCAGTCTGGCTCCAGTTTCCCTGCTCTGAGCCCTTCCAGTTCCTCTAGCTTCTGTCCGCATTCTTCCTCGTAGGAAACGAGTGGAATAGTTTCTTTTCAAAAATGTCACTGTTGGGGACACCTGGGTGGCTCAGTCGGTTAAGCATCTGCCTTCGGCTCAGGTCGTGATCCTAGGGTCCTGGGATCGAGCCCCACATTGGGCTCCCTGCTCAGTGGGGGGCCTGCTTCTTCCTCTGCCACTCCTCCTGCTTGTGTTCTCACTCTCTCTCAAATAAATGAATAAAATCTTTTTAAAAAATGTCATTGTTGGTCACTGATTCAGAACACTCATGCAGGTGACAGCTGCCCAGGGTCATGTCATTGGGCAGTGTCCGGGAGCACGGATTCCTAACACACTGCCCAAGTGAGGAGAGCACCTACCCTTTGGCTTGTATGCCTCCCTGTCCCACTACCAGGGAAGCCCCCGTGTTACAGTTGTAGGACCCCACTTCACATCTGTTGACTCCCCCCCTGCCCCCGCTATTGCGACAGGCCCATCTTCAAAATTCCTGGGATCAGAAGGCACATTTCCCCCTCCTCTTGGATCTTTAGAGCCTTTGTAGGGCTCGCAGTTGTGATGCCCCCGCAGTCTCCTGCTTTGCCTTTGCAGAGGGGAACGAGTGAGTTTGCTTTGGGAGGAAACCCAGGCAAAGGTCTGAGCAATGGGCGTGCGCTTGGGGCTTGCTCAGGGGTTCAGACGTTACTTGGTCATAGTTTTTGGCCCTTTCTTGGAAGCAATTCTCAATGTTAACACCTGGACTGTCCCACTCAGGCCCTTTATTCATAGCAAAGAAAGCAAATTGTTCCTTTTCGGGGACGAGCCTTGTAATACATGAACTATCACGTTACCTCTTAGGGGAAGTCTTCCAGTTACGTGTGGTCACGATTTATGTATTTTATTCTTCCTTCTTTTGCTGGGTGGGTAGATCGAAATAGCTCTCTCATCATGATTTTTATTCTTTGCTACAAAGCAGTGATGCGGTTTCTAGGTCGACATTGTCAGCAGCCTGATGTTTTATCACAGGGCACCAGCTTGCTCACATTGCTGGCTGAGCAGAGACGGCTGAAATACACTGAGCGAGCTGTTGTTATTTTCACCGTCCTACTTTGTATCGAATGAAGCATGACAGGTCCCACTCTGTGACCGAAGCTGTGCGTATCAGTTGTTTCCATGCAGCAGCCTAAAATGACAGACGGTTACCCTGCTTACTAGGGACGAATCTTTTGGAGGTTTCCCCCACCCCTCTGCTTTGAACCCACAACAAAACGTGTGTGTGGCACCTAGTGAATTACAGCCCCACTGTCGCAGTGACCTGCAGGCACAAAGAAGGACTGCCTTTGTCACACAGGAAGTTTTGGAGCTCTCAAATCATCTGCCTCAGGTCATGTTTCATGGTTTTATTGGAATAGGTGCCTGTGAAGACTGTGATCAGCATCCATCTCTCATCTGGTTGCTGTCTTTAATACTCTGATTCTTTATGTGTAATGCCTAAATCAGGCATCAGAAATGGGGTTGATAAAACTTTTTCTTTTCTTCACAGAATTTTAGTTTTTACAATTAACCTTAGAATAATTCAAGTAACTATGGTTTGGGGAGGAAACAGTTCTTGTGCATGAAAAACTCTGTTACTCTGCATTGTGCTCCATTTTTCTGGAAATAACTATTAGCTAGATTAACAAGCATCATCACAGAAACAGTGGTTCTTTAAAAGCCATAGATTACTGCTTTTATATTTACAAAAACCATAAACAGGCATTTCTCCCTTAATAGGAGGATTTAAACAGATGTTTAAGCATTAAGGCAGTGATGATTCTAAAACATGATGAAAATCCAAGTTAAGGCTTTATGTTTGTTTCAAAACCCATATTCATAGGCTACTTCTATGCAAGTGGAACACCTTTGCATTTTGGGGCCAAGTGCTATTAAGGATATCGTTGACCCTGGTACACATTTACCCCCCTGCAAAAAAACCCAAAAAACAAAAAAAAACAGCGGCAAATTTTTCTTAGAGCACAGGATCATCAAAATAGATTTTTAGGGGGCGCCTGGGTGGCTCAGTTGGTTAAGCATACAACTCTTGGTTTCAGCTCAGGTCATGATCTCATGGGTTGTGGGATCGAACCCCACGTGGGGCTCCTCGCTCAGCAGGGAGGCTGCTTGAAAGACTGCTTCTCCCCCTGCTCGTGTTCTCTCTCTCTCTAAATAAATAAATCTTTAAAAAAAATAGATTTTTGATTTATCAACCCTTAGAGTAGAATGTAAACCCATGTTTAATCTAGTGTTTGGACAATTATAGTTCAAACCATGAGGTTATATGTTGAGATTGAGGATGTGGGAAGCAAAGTTGAAAAAAAAATGCTTCTCACTGGTGAATGTCACCAATTGCCTCCACTAACTGCACTTACCACATTACATCATCATCTCTTCTCCTCCCTACGTTCACTAGCTCATAAGGCCCGTGAAGGCAAGCCCCTTGATTGCCTTGTTCATGATTGCTCAAATATCAGTTGCAGGAGAGTCTCAGTAAGTCTTCAGTGGGCTGGTGGTTAGGTGTGGAAAGGAGGGTCTTCTCTCTCAATCCTGGGCCTTTGCTTTGGAAGCCACGCTGTGTTGTGATCATTATAACCACTTAAAACTGTGCAGCATCTGAAGATGACTCTGCAGGAAATTGAATTTCGAGGCAAACTTAATTTACGTCTTAGAAGCTTAATGGGTGACATTTAAAAAAAAAAAAGAGAATCATTTACTTCTAGCTTGGAAGCCAGAGAAATCAGAGGCTGAGGGATGTGCCCTTTTCCCTCAGTCTCTTCTCTTGCAGCTCTGACTTCTATCCAGGACAACATGACATTTGCATCTTTGAAAATTCCACCGTTCTGCTGGCTGATTAGAGTGGTAAAGTGGAAACACGCCTCGTGCGTTCTCTGCCATTCTGGAGAATTAATCAGTAAAGTCTCTTTCTGGCAATTCTCATTAAATGACTTAATTTTAGAAATGGAAAGAGCCTTGTCTATTGGAGCACTTGAATCTAAGCAGATTATTAAAACTGTGGCTCAGTTGGTTAAGCGACTGCCTTCGGCTCAGGTCATGATCCCGGAGTCCTGGGATCGAGTCCCGCATCAGGCTCCCAGCTCAGCGGGGAGCCTGCTTCTCCCTCTGACCTTCTCCCCTCTCATACTGTTTCTCTCTCTCTCTCAAATAAATAAATAAAATCTTAAAAAAAACTATTACGAATAAAAACTGTTTCCTGGAATTTTGTAAGACCAACTCAAAGTTAAATCAAACTATATCTTCAGATAGGATCACAAAGATCATCAATACAGTCAGAAAATGTATTTTTTTAAAAGATTTTATTTATTTGATAGAGACACAGTGAGAAAGGGAACACAAGCAGGGGGAGTGGGAGAGGGAGAAGCAGGCCTCCCGCTGAGCAGGGAGCCCGATGCGGGGCTTGATCCCAGGACCCTGGGACTATGACCTGAGCCGAAGGCAGACACTTAACTGCTGAGCCACCCAGGCGCCCCCAGAAAATGTATTTTTGAACCTTTCTTACTATCGTTGTATGAATTTGGACCAGAGGTGATCAATCTTGTGGGAATGGGTGATTTGAAGTCCTTTGTTCAGGCCATTTATTCTTAAGTTTGAATTTCCTTGTACCAGGAGAGCTCACCTTTACCATCTACTCATGTGATGCTTTCTACCACTGTTTTTGAGAGATTGTGCTGTGGGAATTCAGGATATAGATTTGTCAGTCTAAATGTATAGGTGGTTTTTTTGCTCTGACAGATCATCTCAGAGATCCCCAGGGTTTATTTGGATGATGTGCTCCAGTAGATGAGGTTCTCTTCTTTTCTCTTTTCTTCTCTTGTCTTCGTTTTTCTTTTCTATTCTCTGCCAATGCTGTGAGGGAGGTCTTGGATGACAGTATTGCCAGGATGATAGTAAGGTGTGCGCAGGGAACTCTGAAGTGTTGAAGATGATGAGTGTTTATGTGTGAGGGGCAGATGGTGGTAGGACGTGAAATTGGAGAGAGGGGCAGATGCCAGGTCTTTGTGGTCCTTGGATGCCATGTTTCCATGGGCAGTGATGTCAGAATTTTAAGCAGGGCTGTGGCACGACTAGCCTTATTTATGTGAGTCAGAGAAATTAGTCGGATAGTTGTCAGAGAATGGATGATTAGGAAACCTGGTGAGATGCAGGGAGGACAGCTAAGAAATTATTGTGGAAAGTCCAGGCAGGAGACTTGAACCAGAGTAAAGATGGCAAATTGGATTGGGGATGAGCAGGGAGAATGCTTGGGAGGTAGGGTTGGCAGGACCGGGAAAGGAAAGGACGTGGCGCTTGGTGGTGCCAAGCTTTTGTGCTAGAATGAGGTAATCGTGCAAATGCTTGAACTGGAACTGCTTTCTGAGGAAAATCTTGTTTGTGATTTTAGAACCTCTCTTCAGCAGGCAAGATTATTTATTTATTTATTTATTTTGTAGCAAATAGCTTTACAACTGACACACCTGGAAACTGTAGCTTTGTAGAGCTTTGAAATGACCAGATAATGAAGTCCTCAGTAATGACCGTAGTCATGTTAGTCATTCATCTTGCTCAGGTCAGAAGCCTCGCTGAAAATACTGGTGTTTGCAAAAGGAATGTTCTTAGAGAATATATTACTTACTATTTCTTCAAAAAATAATTTTAGCCCAAACATCAGGAAATGATAGATTGGACCATATAATACTGCCCTCCAATATTCCATCCACAGAATTGCCCGTATAGAACCAAACTAACATTATGCCTTTAGTTTTCTCTGAGGGCTACTTATTTGTGGAATGCCTTTGCATTTTGGAGAAAAATGTTCTTAAAGCTATTGTTGACCTTTGGTGTGACTCCCCTCTCCCCAGTTTCTACAAAAACCCTGAGACAGAATCTTCTTAGAGCACAGGAGCAACAGAATAATTTTGTGATTTATCAACACTTAGGCTAGAATAGGAAACTCATGTTTAGTCTTGTGTTTTCCATTTTGCTCTTGTCAGAAGAATGCAAAGCTTTAAGCTTATTTTCTATGGTCTCCCTCAGGTAACTTTTTTGATTACAGCTTTTCTTGTGTCCTTTGTCTTACTGTGTTCATTGATGTTTTAACTGGATTTGTGTTTCTACTTTAACCAGTTGGAATAATATTTAAAGTTTATTTTTAAGGAGAATGAAAATTTGGGATGACCCTGCATCAGTATTTATTAGGATATTTAAGAGGACTGCTTAGATTTCCTTGAACAGCAAATTTTTTCTTAATGACATTAAAATACTGTATTATCCAAACATAATAGAAATTAAATGAAATATTAAAGTGATTTTGTGGTGCTATATGGAACTTGTAGTCATTTGACCCCTTGTATAATTCATATTGATAATATATGTGTCCATTTTATAGCACTTGGAGAACCATTTGAGCATTTTCCAGGAATATAGGCTGCAGTTACAACTTTGCTTTTTATTTTTTACATAGCTCCTGTTCGCAGTGCTGAAGAATGTGACACCCCCTTCCCAATTATTTAATTATTTCTGTGGGAAAATGCAATTAGATTATTCTGGTGACTGTGTTTTTGCATAGCTTATGTGACCAGATGTCCAGGATGAGAACCAAGCCTAGGGTTTTTGTTTTGTTTCTGTCCTGGGCAGCCCTTATCCTTTTGATCAGGTTTCTGGCTTTATCTGGAAGCTAACTGACTTTAGGACAAGGTGATTTTCCCCTTCCCAAAACATCAAGGAACTGGAATCAGAAACAGAGAGAGAGAGAGAGAGAAAGGGAAAAATAAATTTTGAAAAACGAAATTATCAAAATAGCCTCAAATAGCATTTGAAAGTCACTTGGGAATTATTTGCTTGTGGATATCAGGGTCATCCCTTCCTGTTTGGGTGTAAATCATTTAGATCTCCAATTTGCTGCTGCTGGATATTTTGAACCAGAAGTAGTGCTTTCACAATAGGCTTTGAGTCCTTAGAGCTCTATATTTCAAGTGTTTCTCAGGGTGAGTCAGTGGGGAGTTTGAGAGCAGATTTGGGCAAGGTAATTACTTCCTCCTCTCTATGCTTTCAGAGCACCTGCCTCTGCGGTAGTACTCCTGCTCTGGGCTAGAGCTTTTTGTCTTACTGAACAGGAGCCTGCCTTAGTCATCGCAGGGCTCTCAGCATCTAGTGGCTGGGTAATGCAGGCAACAGGGAGCCCTTTCTCGGATTATTTCCACTGGTGATAAGCTTAGGTGCTCTGAAAACAAACCTCTTTACCAGATGTTCTAGGAAGGCAGAGTCCTCCAAGGTCACGGACAGGTTCGCTTTACCAGTTAGCCCCGGGGTATGTGGTGCATTCAGGTCCGCTCATATGCTCACTGGCTAAAGAGTCTGGAGGCTGGTTCAGAGTCACTGTTTAACCCCACAGTGCACACCTGTACTTGAGCAGACCACTGACTAACTCTAGATTTCAGCAGCTTGATTCACAACGCTCAGAAAGTGCACTGCCTACCTTAGAGGGCTTTTTGCCAGGGGGGGAACAAACAAATTAAGTAATGTACATATAAAGATTTCTCAAGACTAAAAAATACACTCTATGTGACGTTTTGTCATTCTTAACTAACCAAGGATGATGGCATCTTCACAAATTTTGATTCAATCCAGAACCAAATCTTCTATCGCTGGACTCCTATTTTGACATCAACGATCATGATATTAACAACATTGTGACCATCTCCAGGCACCAAGTGCACTCAAACCATTATAGAGAAAAAGCTGTTCAGCTATAAATATACCAAACTGGTCAGGTTGGTTTGGTGTTGTCATTGTTGTAATTATCCTCATGTGGAAGAAGGGGCTCAGGGTGTCTCTGGAACCTCTTTTATAAAGTTATAAAGTACTAATCCAATTCATGAGGTGTTCCACCCTCATGACTAAAGCACCTTCCAAAAGCCCCATTTCCTATGCCATCATCTTTGGGGATTAGGATTTCAGCATACTAATTTGGGGTAGGGAGACACAAACATTCAGACCATAGAAATCATTATTTTAAAATCTAACTTAGCAATCTTTTTTCAGCATGTTTTCTTCCATTGGCCATATATACTGGTCTCTCCTTTCCTCCTTGGAACCAGCTTCACCATTCTGTCTCGTTTCCTAATTAAGCAGTAAATAGCTTTGACATCTCACTATTTTTTTTTTTTAAAGATTTTATTTATTTATTCATGAGAGACAGAGAGAGAGAGAGAAGCAGAGGGAGAAGCAGGCTCCCCGCCAAGCAGGGAGCCCGATGCGGGGCTCGATCCCAGGACCCTGGGATCATGACCCGAGCCGAAGGCAGACGCTTAACCATCTGAGCCACCCAGGCGCCCCGACATCTCACTATTTTTATGAGAACCTTGTTTTTGACTTTTTGAAATTTATCCTTTGACAAAAATGAGAACCAGGAAATAATGTGTACTGTGGTTAAGCCCGAATCATCCGCCCAAATACCATTAGTCCATTGATGTACTTAGTATAATATTCAATTGAACTTTAGAAAATTAGACTGTTGTAGTGACAGTAATTTAAAGATAATGTTAAGGAATTTTTTTCTTGACTTTTTGACGACAGGTAGGATTGATTAGAGGATGAGAAGAAAGCAGATGGTGGGAGGCATATTTTATAGTTATCTATTCTGATAGGGCATTTTACATGTATGTGTTCAATACCGTTAGACATTTGATCCCATTGGTTCTTTATTGTCTGCGTTTATTTCAGAGCTTCTGGTGGTTTTTTTCCCCCCTTGATGTGAGTGGATTCTAAGCCATGACTCTTACATTTCCACAAACATTAACTCAACATTACAAGGCAAGTACTCTTATTAACGCACCTGCTTTACAAGAGAAGAAACTGAGGTATGAGAGGTAACTTGTCCACAGGCATCAAACTAGTAACTGAGAAGCAGAGATTCGAACTGAGGCAGGAATTCACCGACTTAACTTCACTGAAGCAGAGCTGTCCGTTCTGGCTTTGCAAATAGAGCTCATTTAACCTTGGCTGCCAGGAGGGAAAATTGAGGTCCAGGAGGGCTCAAGCAATTTCGCCCAAGGTTCATTAGCTAATTAGCAGTGGTTGGGGCATCCAGGTGTTTACTGTATGTCTGCTACTATGCTATTCCATGTGGGGGTAGATATAAAAGAAATCTATAGACCTAATTCTCAAGGAGTTTACAATCTAGTTAGGGGTATGGAATAATTTAAGAACTGGGCTAATCTGTGATGAAAATGAATATTGATTATTTTAACATGTAGGGTATTAGAGAAATGAGATATCGATGTGAACAAGGAACTTGGGTAGGCTTTAGAGAATTGAGGTTCATCCAAGTGAAAAATTTTGTGAAAGTACAGAAGTAAAGTAAATGCATCTACAATGTCTAATATATACTAGATGCAAAAAGTAATTTGCTTGGTGAATGAATCTCTCCTTTAACAAATTTATTTTCCAGTTTCATTCTCTCTTCCACTGTATCTAGTCTACTGTTGAACTTGAAATAAGATTCTAAGATCATGTTTTTCTCTTCCAGAGTTTCTGTTGGTTCTTTCTAAAATCTCAGCCTTCCACCCCACGCTATTCTTCTTAACCCTTTTTCTGCTATATATATATATATATATTTGCCATAGCATTTACCGTGTTCTTTTCTTATGTAATTTACTTATTTCTTCTGTTTCTCCCCCGCCTCCCCCCCCCCCGTAGAATGTAAAGAAGTTCCATGAGAGCAGGAATTTCTGTTTGTTTTGTTCACGGATACATATCCCCAAAGATTAGAACAGTGCTTGGGACATAGTAAAAGCTGAAAACTCATTTGTTGAATAAATGTGTGGTCTGTAAGTGTGGAGGCAATGATGAAACCTGTCAGGTCAGATCGAAGGGGGGGGGGTGGTCCTTGTAGAGCATATTAGGAAATAAAATGGGGGGGATGCATTCATTATGGCCAGATTACAGAGGGTTGCATGTTTTGAGGGAAGGTTTAGAGGTTCACTACAATAGGCGCACACGTTATTTATAAAGCTGAGCAAAATCTTATAATTCACTTGTCATCTGGGAGGCATCAGGAAATAGCAGAAGGAACTCTTGCTTTGGAATTAAAGTAAATGAGTTCAAATCCTATAGTTTCTGTGACCCAATCAGCTATGCGACCTCAGGCAGGCTATTTACTCTTAAAGGTCTAGTTTTCTCAACTGTTAAGTACTGTAAAATAACCCCTACCTCATAAAGTTACGGTGAAAATTAAGAGATAATGTTATAAGTAAAACCTTTAGAATAAAGTGGATATTCAATAAGTATTTCTTATTCTGCATGGATTTATTTGAAATTATTTTAATGTACTAAAACATACTTTTGCTGTTTGGGGCAAATTACTTAGAGTAGTAGGAGGAAGCAAACAACACTGGGGTGGTGTACTGTAACTGTGGTTTAGGAAAAAAAACAACTGCCAAATATGAGTAAAAATGAAAAGAAGATACTATATTTGGGTATTTCAGAGCCATGAAAAAAAAAAAAACCCACAGAAAGAACCAGTATCTTTTCACTTCTCCAAAATGGTTTGGAACCTTCAGTTAACTACAGAAGAGAGGAAAATCCCCTAATAATACCGGAGTCACTAATAGTAATGCCTCCAAAAGTACCGAACCACTGGGAAGCCACGAGGCTCTGGGGAAAATCAACCTTTCCTGACATCCTCCTGGGTGTCCCCTTCTGGGCAGGAATCCCACACCGACGTGAGCCTGGGTGCTAACGGGACCCTCTACATAAAATATTTTAATGTTAAGTCCTCTACTTGTTAAGGGTCAACCAAGGAAAACATCCTCCTGGAGAAGCCTTGGACATTTTCTGTATAGCTGTTTGTTAAAGACGACTTCGTTATCTTTTTTTGGGGGGGGGGGCTAATTGAGCCTTGAGACAGATTTGTTTTAGAGTGAGGATCCAGCAAACATTTATTTCTCTCAACTGGTTTATTTCCTTCTATCAGATGTTGTGACTGAAACAGCACCCAAGGCTTTCTTTCACTTGTCAGGAAACCCAGCACAGCCTGTAATGCTTTATTACAATCACAGAAAGTCAAGGAGGACCATACACTTCATTCCTCTTCCTATGTAGTTTAATATTATCAATTTCTCTTTTAACTGGCTTGCTGTAGGGGACTTTAAAGGCATTACCAAACAACCAGCCTGTACCTGAGACTGATCCATACAGCTTAGCATTTAACGGATTGAACGTTGCTCCAGATGTGATCCAAACACTTTGTAAATAGAATGTCTTCAGAAGACCCTGGTGTCTAATGATAGGGGAGCAGTTTAATAAATGTGGTGCATGCATCCACCCCATTGAGAATGTAGATCCTAAATTGTAAAGAAAATCGGTCCTGTAAGCCCTTACAAGGAGCACAACATGCCACTGACCGGCAGTGAACATGCATGCACTTAGGTTTTGAACAATGGGTAGATCTCAAAAACATAATATTGAGTGGGGGGGAAAAAAGGGAAAGGCAGCCCAATCCACCCAGTAAACGTGGCAGAGAAGGCCACTTGTCCCCCAGGATCTGCTTTCCATTTCTTCCATAGGACTGGGCTTTTAGAAGGAGAAATGGCTTCCCAGAAAGACTTTCTTTTCTCGCCTCTCTTGCAGTCGGATGCGACCGTGTGACCAGGTCCTGGCCGGTGGGTGCGGTGGGGTGGGGTGGGGTGGGAGTCGTGTGCACAGTTGAGAGGCGCTCCCCATAAAGGGAAGGGGAGAGCCTTTCCTTGTCCCCTTCTCAATTCCTTTCTGCTCTGACTCTTCCGGGAGAGAAAAAATAGGCTCGTGTCTCAGGTAAGCCCCTGGTATTCTGGTCTTGGTTCCAGCAGCTGAACCTGTTTCCCCATGCCCCCATGATACTGTTTCTGGAAGTTTAAAAGAAGCAAAAGAATATTCTGTATTTGTGGATATGTAGGTTTAACCAGCCTTGGACTGGCCAGCGGCTGACATGAGGGGTGGGCGCCGCAGAGGCGGAGGGAGGGGATGGAGCGAAGGAGAGGAAGAATACAGCTGGCTTTCTGTCCCTCCTGTGTGTCGGAGCAGGCCGGGCAGTGATGAAGCGTGGTGATGTCGGCGCGTGTGAGATTTCTGTGAGTGCTCACGCCGCGCTCTTTCCTGCTGGCTTTTAGCAACGACTTTTGTCCCTGTCTGAGGTAAGCGACTGCATTTGGAGGACATACTGGTATTATCCGGTCCCCTGTCAGACAGCCATGGAGGACACAGCCGTAGTTGTCACTGTAGGAGTGAGCCGCGAGACGGAATTGGGAAAACAGACGCTTTTGCAGTTTGCTGTTAAGGCCTGGGGCACAGATGTTGCCAGAAGGCTGGCAGGCTGCAAGGGGCCACACAGGTAGCATGTACCTTGGCCCAGACTCTAGACAGTGATGTCACCCGCTCAAAAGCCGAAACTGTCAGCAGCCTGAGTGACTCTGTCTCTTGGGGCCAAGCTCAAGTTCATGAGGCTCAGAGAGTCTGAACCTAACCGGAGTGCAGAGTTCAGACAAAGTAGACTGTTTTCTCCGTGTAGACAAGCAGCAGATTCCTCTGTGTAGACCCCGAGTTGTTGTCAGAAGGTGACTTAGAGGACAGGGTAAAGATGGAAGCAGTTGGTTGTGATATGCTTCTATCTGGACTGGAAAAGACTGATGGCTCCGTCTCCTTCCTAGGGAGAGCTTTGTCCCTCCCCCCCCCCCCACGCCACCCAACTGGTTTAGGTCAGGCACTGTTTCCATTCTGTCAGCCAGTGGTCACACGGGTCATCTTACCATCTGACCTTTGGAGATTTGCTTTTCTTCTTCTTTTCACATTGTTTTTCCAAACTGGATACCACACAGTGCACTGGATTCTCCCCAGGTGAATCTAAGGTGCATTCCAACTGGGTCGCTTTGCAGTTTGGGGATTCCCAGGCTCTTCGGGGCACACAAACAGCGAATCTCCTGGCTTACTCCCATAATTTGCCAGTCACATCTAATATATGGCAGTTTTCCTGGCTGTCTGAAGAAAACCTTCATTCTCTTACCATTAATTCTTGGGGACCCTCATGTCTGCCCTCACCCCCATTCCAGGCGCATTCCACGATGTTTTTGGTAGTATTTTTGGGTGAGTTTCTTCCTGGCTACCCAGCTGTCCCTTCTTTCATTCTCTTTCCCTAGGTGCAGAGTTGCCCAAAGTCTAGTCCTTGATCCGATAAGTTTCTTTCACTCCCTGGTCCATGGCTTCAGATACCATTTTTACATAGCTGCCTTGCAGGTCTTTATATTTAGTCTTGACTGTAATTTCTGTAATACAGTCCTGAAACTCATAACTTATTTAAATGAATTTTTGATAAGATAATACATATCATGGTACAAAATGCAAAAGTTCCAAGAAAAGACAAGTGAAAAAGAGACCTCTGTTTGTCCTTGGGTAGAAATTTATCCTATTCTCTTCCTTGGAGGCAAATGTTCTCGTCATTTGGGCCATTTCCACCCTGAATGTGCCATACTCTGAAATCAGTGTATGTGATGACAGAGTTAGCACCTTTTGTTTTTTTTTTTTTAAGATTTTATTTATTTATTTATTTATTTATTTATTTATTTGCGAGAGAGAGAGAGAGAGAGCGAGCGAGCTTGCGAGCATGTACACATGCACGCGAGCAGAGGGAGGTCCAGAGGGAGAGAATCTCAAGCAGACTCTGTGCAGAGCGTAGACCCTGATGCAGGGCTCGATCCCACGACCCTGAGATCATGACCCAAGTTGAAACCAAGAGTCAGACACTCAACCCACTGCACCACCCAGGCACCCCAGCATCTTCCATTTTTAATTCCGGCTTTCCCACTGGACATTCTCACTTCCTGTAAATGCTGTCCATACCTTACCAGCCACCTCAGCTCAAAGCCTTGGTGTTTTCTTTTGCCTCATTTATATCTTTTTATTCACCATATCCCACTGCCTTATTCTTCACAGTGCATTTTGCAACAGACTTTTCCTTTCTGTTACACTGGCCTGTCAACAGCAACCAACCAGATGGTGTGGTAACCTCCCTCTTCACACAATATTTGATGATTCCCCTGAGAACGTGAACGTCCACTACTGTACTACAACTAGAAGGATGGTTGATGGATTGTGTACACGATGCGTTTTTGTTTGCACAACTAGCCTTCAACTGGATTATGGGCACTCAGAGGACAGGAATCATTGTGCGCTCTTTCTGGTATATTCCTTTTAGCACTTGACATGGTCTTATACATCGAGCCAGTTCTCAGTATATATTTGGTAAGTGATGAGCTGAACATTGTTTTTTGTTGGTTTAAGTAAGATGTGGGCATTTTGTTTTTAAAAACATGGAAAAAAATAAGTGGCAGGGAATATAGTGGCAAGACGTTGAGAAGATAGGCGGCTATATTTGGGAGCATTTTTACCTTTTCTTTTCCTCGACCTTGTGGTGGTTTTGAGGTAGGTCACTGAGGAGCATGAGGTGACTGCGAGGAAGCCTAGGAGGCTGTTAAAAGAAAAAATCCACGTGAGAAGAATGGTTGCCACTGCAGAACTAGGTGCCTGCCTGTGGGCGACTGACATGGGGCTGACTCACAGGGAAGCGGCTTTGACGGGGACAGGGTTGGGGAGAGAAACGATGTTCACAGGGAGGAGTGACAGTTACCTCTTGCACCTGCGGAGTTAGGGATGTTCGGGAGATTTGGAGGTAAGTTTCTGGAGTGGGGATGGGAAGATCGTGCTGGACCTATGGTTGCCGGGATCCCTGCTTTAAATCTTCATGTTGGGTGGATTAAGTTCTGTACTGAAAAATTGCTTATTATGGAAAATTTCAAGCACATGAAAGTTGAGACAATACTATTATGGTATTGTCTTGGTATGGTATTATATGGATATAAGTCACCTTTTCTATGAAGTTTTCCTCAACTACTTTTTCACTTAAAAGAATGATTCATTCTGTTCCCTACTATGTCACCTGTTTCTGCCTCTATTTTATGGTGCTGGTCACAGTTTGACTGGCTTTGTAATTAGTTATGTGTTCCCAGGCTGGCAGGGGTGGGTGTGGTGTTGGTAGGGGGCTCAGGAGGGCAGGTTCTCCATGCCTCCTTAGCACCCAGTCCAAAGCCGTCTCCTCCTGGAATGCAGCATACGCCTGTTCAGTACCAGCTCTTAGAAGGATGAACAACAGATTGTCTTTTTTTTTTTTAAGTTTATTTATTTAAGTAAACTCTACACCAAACGTGGGGCTTGAACACTCATGACCCTGAGATCAAGAGTCACATGCTCCTCTGACGGAGCCAGCCACGCACCCCCAGCTTTTCTATTATAGCTTCTCCACTGGGTGTTTTGTTTTAAAATAATTTTATCAAGTAGGCCATTAAATATGATATAGTTTTGAGCCAGGTCGAACTTAAACCAGTGAGTAATTACATTTTATTCTGCTCTCATAAGCACATAAAAGATTTTGCTGGGAATATGTGTGAAGTGTTTCTTGATGTGTCATTAATGTCGACTCTGGTTATTGACTTTGGATACTTCACAGACACCAATTTCATGACTCAAGAAATTGCAACAAAAATAGGAAAGTAATCTTTTCAGATGCTGTTTTGTTGCCTGCCAAAACTTAAACATATGGTGCAGGGGGATAAGGGCATTATGTTCACAGTTTGGGGAACTGATGCTTCCATCTGTGTATAATCTATTAATGGTATTTGTTGTCAAATTATAGTTTTTGGTTTTCATGATTTCATTCTTTCAGCAAACATTTTTTGAATGATGACCACATTCCAGACATCACACTGGGTTCAGTGGAATTTGCGGTATCATGGGGAGGACAGACATGCAATAACAGTTAGGTGGGCACCAGCTAATTTGTGCCAAAGCTGGTGCAGTTTCGGATGAGTCCTGCAGGTGAATAGGAACTGGCCAGGTAGACAGGGGAGGGCACGGTGGGAACTGGGAGACAGACCTGGCAGGGTGGACTGCATGTGCTGAGAGCAGAGACGTCAGAAATGGCCTGGCTTACTTCAGTATTTAGCTATCGTTTTGATTTTTAACAGGAAATATATATATTGTGCACGGTAGAAAATTCAAATAGCTCCAGAGTGAAAATTAAATCCTATCTTTCCTCTGATCCCCGGCCAACTCAGTTCCCTTCCATAGAGATACCAGGGTTATACCTTCATGTGGATATCCTTTCAGGGAATTTTGCTGCATTTAAAAACCTGAGATAGATTTTCTTTTTTCATTTCCCATGCAAAAGGTAGTGTGCTATACAACTCATTCTGCACCTTGCTTTTCTTTTTCTCCCCCACTTAATGCATTGTATGTAGCACTGCTGCATTCTTTTTAGTATAATGGCTACAGACTTCGTTATATGAAGGGACCACAATTTATTTAGCCGGTACCCTTTGGAAGAGGCATTTAGGCCTTTTATAACAATGTGTTGTTATCCATCCTGTGAAACCGATTGGAATAAGTGAGCAGTAGTCCCAGAGTGCAGAGCTGAGGGTCATAAACGTATTCGCCCCTTAGTTCAGATTCTGTTAGCAAACAAAAAGTCCAGCATATTTAGAAAAGAACCAAATAGAATTTCAAGAAGTGAAAACCAGTCATTGACATTACAAACTCAATGGATAGAGTAAAGAGCTGAAGAGAGAATTGGCAAACCAGACAAATGGATCTGAAGCAATTACCCAGAAAGTGGTACAGAAAAGCAGAAGGAAACTACATCCACGTGCTCCAGCATGACACAGCAGTGAGCCATGATGCACCAGAGAGCAAGTCACCAAATCATATCACACATAATTCAAAGACATACAAAATGAAACAACACAGATCCACAATTAGACTCTAGGGGCATAATAAACACCCAGTTCAGGGTAGCAGTTTCCAGGGGGTGGGGGGGTGAGGGCAAGTTCAGGTCTTGATTGGGAAGAATATAAAGGGCGCTTAGCTCTCTTGGTAAGGCATTGTTGATCAAGCTGAGTGATAGCCACCTAGAGGTCTGGTAGACCATTCTTAGCCTGATAAAGTCTTGTGAAATGTATTAAATATACAAAAGAGTGTATATAACTTAAAAAGTGGAATAAACACCTCTGTGTTTACTGTCCAGCTTAAGAAACAAAATTACCGGTACCTTTGAACCCCCCCGTGTATATTCTTTCCCAATTATATTACTCTTTATCCCCTATATGTAGTTCTATTTTTGGGTAGCTGATATATTTCATAGTAAAGATTTTGTAGTCTTGCCATAGTTAACTTACTAGTATAGGTTATCATCAATTTAAATTCCTCCTTTTTTAGAATTGTTGTAACGATCATCTGAGTTAAAAATTATGTATTGTGTGCCTCTGATTAAATTTCTCAACGCAACACATTTCAGTATCTTCCCGAGTAGGTGATGTTTTAAAAGCATTAATGAAAATTAACCTTTTATCTGGCTCCATCAGTTCTGATCACAGAGAACAGAGGTATGGTAGTTTCTTGGCTAGTGCCCTAGGAAAATACTTTTTAAAAAGATTTTATTTATTCATTTGAGAGAGAGAGAGAGAGAGAGAGCACACACAAGCAGGGGGAGAAGCAGAGGGAGAGGGAGAAGCGGACTCCCCGCTGAGCTGGGAGCCTGACATGGGGCTCGATTCCAGGACCTGGGAATCATGACCTGAGCCGAAGACAGATGCTCAACCATCTGAGCCACCCAGGCGCCCCGAAAATGCTTTCTACAAAAGTCTGAGTTCGTGCTGGGAGGGCAATACGGGGAAAGTCTCCTTTGGAAGATTAAGAAGAGTCATCGTGGTGGTAGTATGGGAAAAGGAAAGACAGACAAAAACCATCTGTGGAGTAGCGGTTAAGGACCTTGTGTTAGAGCAGTGGGACCTTAACTTTCCATCTGTAAAAGAAAGGTTTCCTAGTTGTGAGGTCGGGTGTGAGTTAGCTGCAAGGCTATTATTGACAGTCTAGAGAAGCCCCCTGCAATTTCTCAGAAATAGTGTATTAGTCAGCTCGGGCTGCTATTAACAAAACACCACAGACTGGGTAGCTTAAACAAGAGAAATTTATTTCTCACAATTTTGAAGGCTGTTAAGTGTAAGATCAGGATGGCAGCATAGTTGGGTTCCGGGGAGGCCTCTCTTCCAGGCTCACAGACGGCTACCGTCTCGTTGTGTCCTCACATGGCCTTGCCTCTGTGCACGCATGCGCAGGAAGAGGAAGCAGGTGTCTCTTCCTCTTCTTATAAGGCCACCCGTCCTATTGGATGAGGGCCCACCTTATGACCTCACTTAGCATTTATTTCCTCCTCAAAGACCTTATCTCCAAATTACAGTCACGTGGTGGGGGGGAAGGGGTTAGGGCTTCAACATAGGAAGTTTGAGAGAACACAGTTCAGCCCATAGCAGATAATTTATTTTGGTTGCTTGTCTTTGAATTCAGGTGAATTCTTAAATAGGTTTTGTTTTCTTTAATTTGCAAAAACACACCGTCATCAATTAAAAGTTTGGGGAGTACAGTTCTGTTTCTGTTCATTGATGTTCCCATGTGTTATGTAGGTGCTGTTGTGGGCTCTAGTTTCGTGGCTCTCTAAGATAACTGCGATTAGTGCATCCCATTATTTCCAGTGCTACTGAACTGCAGAGCCTCTAGGAGGGTTGATTCTATAATATGCCTCATAAAAACCACTGAAAGGTTTTTAACCACTGAGAGTGCTTGAAGTGTATTCATTAATTTGGGCCAAATTCTAAAGGCTAATAAATGTGGGTACCCTTGCATTTTGTGGCAGGTAAGAAGTTGAAAATAAGTAGTTGCTTTTTTGGGGTTCAGAACTAAGTGTCTTTTCCTATAACTCACATAAGGTAATTCTTTGTTAACAGATGGCTACTGGCTAATGTCCCCATAGTCTACTGTCATTTATTGTGTGGCTGTGGTGGGTCAGATGCAGGAATGGCTGGTGAGTACTCCCTGAGCGTTGCCCTTGGGAGAATTAGCCCTGGGGATGAGGGAGGGGCTGTTAAAAAGGCCTTCACAGTGCAGTGCAGTTGTTGCTCTGATAACAGAGACTGTGTCCTGGAGATGCATGGTGAGCAGGGTAACCACATACGGTTGTATAGGTTGTGCCCTGAACAATTCCACAGAGCATCTTTCATGTGGAATTCTGCGAGGGCAGCCCTGATTGTGGAGAATCCAGTCCAGTCCTGAGGTATCAGGAAGGGCTTCCCTGCCAGGAAGAAGTGATAACTATATTGTGACCTAAAGGATAAGTAGGGCTTAACCCTGTGAGGATGATTAGGGAAGACAGAGTGCGGAGAGACTTCCAGACAGAAGCTCAGAGGAAAGATTGATTAATTTATGTCAAAGGGTAGCTGGTGTTCATCATCTGAAAGTCTTGGCTGAGCCTTTAAAGAGTGACAGACAGGTCAGGAAAGTGGGTGATAATCCACTGTGGTAACCTTTGTAGTCCTTTGGCAGTTGACTTGAATTTGATTAATGTGTGTAATTGAAGGGGAAATACACAAAACAGCAATTAAAATGTGTTGAGTGATGACTTAGCCACAGGTGGTACTGTCCTTGATTCTGGAAAATGGCAGAGTGTGAAGCAGAAACAAATAAATCATATACCTGGTCTAAAACAGAAAACTGATACTATAATTTGAAAGGTCCCTAGACCTAATCCAGGAATTTCCTGGCTTCCCATTATCTTCCACTCAAACATGTCTGTGAATTTTATTTTAAAAGCATTTTGAAGAAAATGTGTTTAAGAATATGGGTGGTCATCTATACTGTTGGTGTTCGAGGGGTTGAATTAGTGATACTCTCTGTTCCCTACCAAAACTTTGAACCAATTGGGAGATAAAGGAATCAGGTCAAAATCTCTCATTGATTAGTGGCAGAACTTGGAGAGTGTGGTTTAGGGGGTGTGGCAATAATGGGATTCCTGAGGCTGTAACCCTGGATTAGGCAGAAATAATCCCTCCAGCCCTGGAAGTGTTGAGCCAGCATAGGCCTCACCTAGAATGAGGCAAGTGTAATCAGCCTACACTTGGGTGTACCATATTGGACTCCTCTAGTTGAAAGTTCAGTCATGGAGTCCAAGTCTGCCTCCCTGGTCCTAGTTTTCAGTGAAAGGCTCTTCCAGTCTTTCATTCTACACTAGAATGAGGATCTTCCTTTTGTAAAGATCGTCAGAAGGTTATATGGTATATGGTCATGTGTGGAGAAGTGCTATATGGCACAGCAAGGATGGGAAGGTTTTTGTGGTGGCTCACCCAAGAGCTTCATGGGACAGTATAACAGTTCTCCCATCTCTGGTGGTGTTAAGCAGATATCTAAGACCTAAAATCATTTCTTCTTTTTATTCCTGTGACATTCCATATTTGGGGAAGCTACTTATAATTGGTGGTGGTTTTGAATCACAGAAACGTGTTCCATCTTGGTCTTAGTCAAATGTCTGGAATGCCAGCTGCTGGAGAAGAGGGGCATTGGATGGGAGGGTGAACTCTTGACTGATGGGCTTGATTTTCACTATTTTAGTGTCTCATATACTGATCGGAACGAGACAGAACTTGTATCTTAAAGAGCTATGGACTCAGTTTCTTTCTTTCATCAAAGTCATCCTCTATCAGGGTAGCATTACTCCCAGGCTGGCTGTTTGGTGATTCACAGATTTTCTGGAGTATTATCAAGAGTTACTGGATGTGGAGCAACTAGAACTCTCATACACTGCTTGGGGGAAAGGGGTTGTCACAAAATGGCATAGTAACTCTGAGAAATGACTTGGCAGATTCTAATAAAGTTAAACGCACACTTGCCCTATGACTGAGCAACCCCACTCTGGGTATTTACTCTAAAGAAATGAAAACACGTTCATGTAAAACCCTGTTCATGGATGTTCAAAGCAGCTTAACTTGTGATAGCCAAAAGCTGGAAACAAGCCAGCTATCCCTCAACAGGTGAATGGATAAAGAAACTTTTGTATATTCATACAATGGAGTACTAGTCAACAGTCAAAAGGAGTGTTAATTCACTGCTTGGGTGAATCTCAAGGTACACAGTTTCCCAAGTGGGAAAAATATTTTGGCAGTTTTTTAAAATAGTAAACATAGATTTACCATATGACCCGGAAGTTCCACTCCTGTGTATCTACCCTAGAGAAATGAAAACATGTCCATGGAGACTTGTATGCAAATATCCAGAGCAACATTATTCATAGTAGCAAAAAAGTGGACACAACCCAAATGCTCATCAACTGGTGAATGGATAAGCAAAATATGGTATATTCATACAGTGGAATACTGTTCAGCAGTCAAAAGTAATGAAGTACTGATACCTTCCTTCCACACAGATGAACCTTGAAAACATTACACTCAGCAAAAGAAACCAGATACAAAAGACTACATATGTTATGACTCCCATTTATATGGAATGCCCAGAAAAGGCAAATCTATAGAGACAGGAAGTAGATCAGTAGTTGCCTGGGGCTGAGAGTAGGAAATAGAAAGTGATTACAAATGGAAATGTTTCAAAATTAGGTTCACTTTCTTCGCACACTTGTGTAACTGGGTGTGGAACAGGGTGCTTTCTTTTCTCAGAATTTCAGATGAAGCTTTCGAGCTCAGAACAACCCCTGTGTGCTGTAAACAAGCCCACAGTAGTAGCCAGATGGAACTGGTGATCCTCTACTCCCAATTGCTCATATAGTGGAAGTGAAACCTCCTTAGAGAACAGTGCATCCGTGCACCTATTCCCCAACTCCTTAACAAAGGCTTATTAATAGAGACATCTAAATATTACAGCAGGTGGATGGCAGTCTAGAATTAACAGCTAGCTGAGTGTCAACTTATTCAACTGTCCTCCCAACAGCTTCAGTCACAAATGCAGGAACTGGCACCTGACTCATGGGGCCTAGTTTCTTTAGTGGCTGCGTGGGGTTTTTGAACCACACTTTGTCCATAATTAAATTCCTTCCTCATACCACCAGTTTTTGGATGAGCACATATATCCACTGTATATGGAGGGAGAGGTTTGGTCTTCCTTTTAAAAATTAGAAAAGTTGGCAGTTGTACACCATCAGCCCAATATGCTAATACAGTTGTGAAGTGAGTTGTTTTAGTACCTCCATGGTGAAGCAGTCTTAAATTTTTTTTTCCTGAAAGAGTCTTGAATTTTTGCATCCTTGGAGTTCACCATCGTAAGCCCTGTCAGATGTCAAAGGAATTTCATCCATCTTTGCTTTCTGTAAGATTTTGAAACTACATTCTTCCCTGATATTAGTCAGATATGTGTGAAATCAGTGATTCTTTTTCTTCAGCAGCTGACATCTTATGTGCTACGTTTCTGGCCCACATACGTAATAGGTTATTTCTCTTTGTAATCGAGAACGCTATGATGTTGATCCGTAAAATCTTCAATGCCTTTGTTGATCTCCATCATTTTTTTGCATGGATACTGACTTTTTTGAGCTTTTAAAGAAACTTAATGTTTTGTTTTAATTCCTTGTAGTTAGGACCTTTTTACAGTTCCCTGTCAGAGGATGTCTTCCAGATCTAGCAGATGAAAATATGCCATTTTTGATTTTTGTACACCTTTATCCTTTTCTTACCAAAATGCACCTCCACAGTCCTAATATCTTACTCTTTCTTGAAGTGGAAGACAGTAAACATGAACTTAATATCATAGCGATGACTCTGTTTCTTTGTGCCATGAACTACAGTGATAATAAATATGAATCTAAGATGCTTGAGGAGTAACTCAAAATCTGCCTTGAGTTAGCAGTGTATCCTGTTGCTTGGTATCATTTTGGTCAAAACTATCAGGATGGTGTTGACCTTGTGTCTTTGCTGTGGTGTTTTATGTTGCCACATTTTCCCACAAGGGGGCAGCAGCATCGCCTTCACTGTCTCTCATCTTTAAAATGGGCGCATTGGGCCCAGGTAGGGAGGGAAACATTTTGTCAGTACATAAAAACAATATTCATCAGTTAATAGCACTTCTAGTATGATGGTGATGGTTACTGGAGAGAGGAGAATACGAGGGCATTTCCTGTAATTGAGGAATTTGTCTGCAAATATAAAACTCCTATAAGGAAAAATTTCCTGTTTCCCCTATATACAATACTCACAGCCAACACTTCTGTAACCAGATGTGTGGGGATTTTCCCACGCCCAGCAGTTCTCCAGCTCTCTGATGGGTAGTGACTGGTTGTCCTGTGATTCAACTCAATTCTGACACTACCTGCAGATGGCATCAGCTCCCACAGGGTAAGGGCTCAGTCCCACAAGAGCCCCCCTCAAACTTCAGATGTCAATCACAAGTCCCAGGTGGTCACCTGCACTTCTGGCCGAACAACTACACATCAGAGGTTCCCATGACGCCCTCCTCAGGTTCGGTCATTTGTAGAATGGTTCAAAGAACTCAGGAAAATAGTTTACTTATTTTATTCCGGGTTTATTATAAAAGGATATAATTCAGGAACAGCCAGATGAAAGAGATACATAGGGCAAAGTATGAAGGAAGGAGTATAGAGCTTCCGCGCCCTCTCTGGGTGCACTACCCTCCCCACACCTCCACATGTTCACCAACCCAGAAGCTCTCTGAGCCCCCATACTTTGGGGATTTTTATGGAGACTCCATTACTTAGGCATGGTTAATTAACTCATTGGCCATTAGTGATTAACTCTACCTCTTGCCCCTCTCCCCTACCTGGAGTTTTGGGGCGGGGTTTAATTTTTCAACTCTGTAATCATAAAGTTCGTTCCCTTGGCAACCAGCTCCCATCCTGTGGATAATGCAGGAGCCTCCAACCACCAGTCATCTTATTAGCATACAAAAAGACACGTGGCACTCCCTGATTCCAAGGGTTTTAGGAGCTCTGTATCAGGTGTCCCAATTGGGACAAAGACCAAATATATTTCCTATTCTAAATGACAGTATCATGCCTCATCTTTCATTAGAGTAGTAGTCATCGTGAAGACCCTGTGCTAGCATGATTTACCTTCTAGTTACCTCCAGTAACAATGAGGTAATACCGTAATACCATAAAGAAACCGTGAGTTCTGGGAAGCAGCTATTGATTTGGAAGGAGGATAGTCTTCTGTAAATGATTTACTTTGATTTCCTGATGAAGACATGAAAGTGAAATCGTGTGGCAGGTAGCCTTCAGACTCTGCAGGTCATCCTGCATTATGATGAGTGTTGAAGGGCTATGGAATCATCTCTTGTCATGTAAAACTTGATCAGAAAATAACTGCCTGACCAAGGAGTGAAGAAGAAATAATAATAATAATAATAATAATAATAATAATAATAAAAACCAACATGAGCTCCATCCGGAGTGGAGAGCAACCCCAGAGAACCTTGAGCAGAACCCCACTCTGGTGACCTCATCACCATCCTGCCCAGGGAGGAGCTGCGGCTGCCACAGCGAGCCCTGGTCACCATCCCCAGCACTGTGACCCTGAGCAGCAGGGCTGGGGCCCAGCAGCTTCCTGCCACCCCTCCTCAGCCCTGCCACCACCCAACGTGGCTCCGTGGGCAGGGTGGAGGGAGTGGTGACCCACCAGCAGGGACAAGAAGGTCATCGTGACAAAAGTGTAAAGAACAGTAAAATGGTTCAGTGTCAGAAACAAATCTGGTTTCATCCACAGGAATGACACCAAGCTATATATACTTGTCCACTAGACTGCCATAAGGAAGAGAACCCCCAGGAAGCACCTTCCCAGCGCAGAGGGTAGAGAAACTGTGGTTCGATGCTCCTGACAGAGGAAAGGGTGCAGAGGCAGCAACTGTTGTGGAGAATGGTGGGGAAAGAAAGAGGGCGCCAGGCCCAGCAGCGCACACCTTACTCCATACAGAGACCCTATGAGTGTTGACCAGAGTCTTCCAAGCCTCCTGTGTAGGGAGAAGGGCGAAGGGCACTGACAACCAGGGTACAGGAGAACAAAGTAGACCAGGGAGACAGACTGTCCATCAAGGTTAGAAACTTGGGATTCTCATGAAGAGGAGCAGGAAAATCAAGGAGAAGGGACCCACGATCAGCAGCCACCTCAGTGTAGGGACCTCCCCAACTTCAGTTACCAGCACAGACACCCAGGAAACCCTGACCAGCAAGATGGCTGAGAGGCCGCAGCTGGGAAGTCCTTTCCGAGGCTGAGCAGGGAGAGACTAAGTGCTAGCTTACCATCTCCGGCACCGTCCCGGTTAGTCACCCAACAAGCAGAAATGAATATGAAATGCCAGCAAATAAGACCTGAACAAAAGATCGGTGCTGAAGACCTCAAGTGCTTTCCCCGTAACCTGATGACCCGAACGAGCTGCATTATGGGGTTTTTATTGTTTTTTCCCCTAAAGACAATATCTCTCTTTTTTTTTTTTTTGTAATGATCAACATGTTTTTCTTTAAAGGCTGGCTTTTTCTTCTACACCCTTAAAGGTTTTGTTTGTTTATTTTAAAGATTTTATTTATTTATTTGATACAGACACAGCGAGAGAGGGAACACAAGCAGGGGGAGTGGGAGAGGGAGAAGCAGGCTTCCCGCGGAGCAGGGAGCCTGATGCGGGGCTCGATTCCAGGACCCCGGGATCATGAGCTGAGTGAAGGCAGACGCTTAACAACTGAGCCACCCAGGTGCCCCAACCTTTAAAGGTTTTAAAACTGTTTTATATCTGCTTGAGATGATTAAGAACCTCGTTTTTAATTTGTAATAAACTTTTATAATTTATTTTCCACAAAAGTCAACCAGGTGCAAGTATCTGTTAATACAGATCTTTAATAATAATAATAATAATAATAATGCAGTACAGACACAGAGTTTGGCTTACAGAAATGTATTTTTCTAGGGGCACCTGGGTGGCTCAGTTGGTTAAGCATCTGCCTTCGGCTCAGGTCATGATCCCGGGGTCCTGGGACCGAGGCTCGCATCGGGCTCCCTGCTCAGTGGGGAGTCTGCTTCTCCCTCTCCCTCTGCCCCCCCCCCCAAGCTTGTGCTCACACTCTATCTCAAATAAATAAATAAAATCTTGGGGAAAATAAAGAACTGTAAGGGTGCCTGGGTGGCTCAGTCGGTTAAGCGTCTGCCTTTGGTTCAGGTCATGATCCCGGGGTCCTGGGAGCGAGCCCCGCATTGGACTCCCTGCTCAGCGGGGAAGCCTGCTTCTCCCTCTCCCTCTGCCTGCCACTCCGCCTGCTTGTACTCTCTCCCTCTCTCTCTCTCTCTTTCTGTTAAATAAATAATAAATAAATAAAATCTTTTTAAAAAAACTGTATTTTTCTAGATTTCACATGTTGTTCTTCAACAATGTCTTGAGTTCTCATATGTCTTGGTGATAAGAGACATTATAGAACATTATGCACAGAATATAGTAAACGTAGAACTTTCTTTTTCTCATGGAACTTGCTCCATTAACGGCAAAATGAGATGGGGAGCATTTTTAGCATTCTGTCTTTTAATACCGCTAGCAAAGAACTGACTATAGAGAGAAGTCAGAAATCTTCGCCCTCAGAACTGTAGAAAGTGTCTTGTGGCGATTTATGTTTTCTTCACATATCACTCACTTTTACTGTAGCGTATGGGCCTTCTGTCCAGGACCAAGGGAGCAACAGTCCTTCGCTGTGGAATCACATGCTTATCCACAGTTTTGCTGAGTTTTTTTTTTTTTTTCCCCTAATGGGAAACCCCACCTGAGACCGGAATGAGACCTAAAGACTCGCAGCTAATTATTTTAGCTGTATCGTAGCCACAGCCCTAAGAAGACAGCTCTGTAGTCCTGGAACCATGATCATATACATTTGCACTGTGGTGTTTAGCTCCCCTAGGGATATAATTACTTCCTCCTTGATACCCAGTACTTGCAGTGACCTAAACAAAAGCGTTTCTTTTCTTTCCGTCTTCCCCCCGCCCCCCTTCCTTGGGTGTGTGGCAAAAAGCAAGTTGCATTTTTAGGAGCTAGAAATTCCTGTGGCCTGGTCCTTGCTGGCAGATGGCCACAGGACTGGCCTGAGGGCTGTTGCTGGTACAGATCAAAGCTCAGCAGTTCTGCTTTGTGCTGTCCTTGGCAGAAATGACTTTGCTTCTTATTCCATCTTCCTACCTCAGAAGCCTGAGAAACGAGACACGATCACTTGGGAAAGATACTCAGTGCCGTGATAACCAGGAAAGGTACTGTCCTACCGCATCCTCCTGGTGGATGAGGGACTCGTGCTGGAGGAGGTTAACCGTTTAGAAGGACCATGCAGCTGCTCCTAAAATACACACTTAGTGCCTGGGCTCTAAGATTACTTCTGCGTTTCTTAGTTGTTGCAAATCCACTGTGTCGTCATGTCCGTGCTCTTTCTGTCCTTCTGCAGGCCTGATGGTTTGTTCTCCCCCCCACACTCTGTTTCAGGGCTCATCGTTGGGGTGATCCTGAGGTACGGCACCCCTGCCACCAGCGGTCATGACAAGTCACTCAGCTGTACTCAGGAAGACAGGGCCTTCAGCACCTTATTAGTGAATGTCAGCGGGAAGTTCTTTGAATACACCCTGAAAGGAGAAATCAGCCCCGGCAAGATCAACAGTGTAGAGCAGAATGACATGCTGAGGAAGGTGAGCTGGGGAACACTCAGCCATTGGGGTCCTGACATGATTTTTGACTTCCTGATTCCATCTTGGCCTTGGGGAGAGAAATCCTTGCAAACTCCTGGAGCATGGGTACCTTCCTGGCTCCCAGTTTTGCTAGGAAGCTTTGGGGCTCTGATAAGGAGAAGAAAGAACCAGATGTGAACTTGAGCCTGTCAGCTTTGTTAGGATCAGGAGCTGACGTGGGCCGCCATGTTGTGCCGTGGTTTGTACGTCACCATTCAGCCTGTCTGTCCATGCCCATGTCTTCCTTACGATGTCTCTTGTCAGGGTTTAAGGATGGGGTTGTTTCTTTCTTAAAATAAGATTGGTTTCGGGCGCCTGGGTGGCTCAGTTGGTTAAGCGACTGCCTTCGGCTCAGGTCATGATCCTGGAGTCCTAGGATCGAGTCCCACATTGGGCTCTCTGCTCAGCCGGGAGTCTGCTTCTCCCTCAGACCCTCCCCCCTCTTATGCTCTCTCTCTCTATCTCATTCTCTCTCTCAAATAAATAAATAAAATCTTTTAAAAAAATAAGATTGGTTTCACTTTGGGCACCTGGGTGGCTCAGTCGGTTAAGCGTCTGCCTTTGGCTCAGGTTGTGATCCCGGGGTCCTGGGTTCGAGCCCTGAGTCGGGCTCCCTGCTCCGTGGGGTGTCTGCTTCTCCCTCTCCCTCTGCCTCTCCCCCCACTCCTGCTCTCTCAAATAAATAAATAAAAATCTTAAAGAGATCGGTTTCACTTTAAGCTCATTTATTCAGTGTTCCCGATTGTAAGTCTTAGTTCTTCCTGGTTCTTTTGCCGTATTCTACAGATACTTACTTAGTGCCCATTCTCATTGGTGAGTGATGCCAAAGGCTTAATGAATCTTTGGAGGGGGAAATACCTTGTTGTCTTAGGATTTGAGTCCAATAACTGTTTTTCATTTGACATTGGGGGTAGCTAAAATACACGACCAAGGAATCATGCATCTCTTCACTCGGGTGATTTCCAAGAGAAGCAAGAGATCTGTATTTATCCACTTATAGTCTCTTATTCTGTAGACCCAGGCTTATCAGCAGGGAGGCTTCTGTCTAAGCTCTGGGCGATCCAGGTTGTGGGGAGTCTCTTTTCACATAGAACAAGGCTAATGCGTGTGAAGGCTTGCGGTCAAAGGCAGGGTGTAGCCTGTGCTCTGCAAATTAAAATCTTACTGTTTCTAGGATCTCCCCTAATCCTTAAGGAAAATTAGTCTCAACCAGGAGCATAATGCCCATCTTCTCTGTGTCCTTAAAGGCAGTCCTAGTGAACTCTTCTCTCTCAACCCCTCATAAGAATGCCTGGGATTTCCATAAACATTTGTGAAATTAAATGCAACCGAGAAAGCTATTCAGTGCAATCACCATGCTCATGGCTGTTTTGGAATGGCAGCTTGAGTCGGTCCTGGATAGGACGGGGGAGAAAAGGGAAAAGAACCCAACCCATTTCCATCTTTTAGATCATAATAGAAGGTGACGCTGACTTTCGCTCCTACTACCTTTAGGAAAAGGTTGATTCACATCCCTTCCGTTTAAACTTTGCTGCACAAAGCAAAGGTGGGAGAGCAGACAAGGCTGAGATCATTGTTGTTAGCTAAGGGGCGAAGAGATGTGCTGAGGCAGCTTGATGCACAGGGTTGGAGTAGGTGGCAGGAAACGCTCGTGCTGGTTCCCACGTGACTGTGGCCCCAGCGTCCTCATACTGAGTGTTGTCCAAAGCCCTTTCTCATTCTGACGTTCCCTGTTTTTCACACTACTCCTGTCTTCAGCAAGAAGATCGAATAAAATGTAATTTGCAAGAACCATTTCACTTTTTTTTAGAAGATTTATTTATTTGACAGAGAGACACACACGGAGAGAGAGGGAACACAAGCAGGCGGAGTGGGAGAGGGAGAAGCAGGCTTCCCACTGAGCAGGGAGCCTGATGCGGGGCTTGATCGCAGGACCCCGGGACCATGACCTGAGCCAAAGGCAGACGCTTAACAACTGAGCCACCCAGGCGCCCCAGAACCATTTCACTTTTAATTAGGCTGGTTAACATTTCCAGTTTCTAAAGAGAAATGCTAACTTGACTTTTTTTTCTTTTAAGAGACCGAGAGTGGTGGGGGGAGGGGCAGAGGGAAAGGGAGAGAGAGCATCTTAAGTCCCCCCCCCCACAGGGTTCCATCTCATGACCCCTGAGATCGTGACCTGAGCTGAAATCAAGAGTCGAACACTTAACCGGCTGAGCCACCCAGGTGCCCCCTAAGTTGACTTTTAATAATTAGAGTGAAGCTTTAAAATTAATTTCAGTAAGAGCCAGTCAATCTACCAACATGAACAAATTCTTTAAAAAGTTTGGGATGTGTATAGACTGCTTAATTCTTTTCTGGATGTGATAAGATTTTGCTCCTTAATAGTTTCAGAGTGATTTCTGGGTATCGAGCCTACAAAGTAATTTCAGTCCCCCTAGAGCCGCCGAATTTTCATGTTGATGTTGAGAAAGCTGCTAGCATCGTTGGCGACACTGATCCAGGCCACATCAGGTCTCACAAAAGGCTGGTCACTCAAAAGAGACTTAAATTCAGTAGAACAGTGTCAATAAGTGGTTCTGTGGGAGGATCCAGAAAATTAATAAAGAATCGTGACAGCATCTTTTATTGCAGTTGAACCTTTATAAAGGCTTGATAAAAATCAAGATGTTTTTATTTCTCATTTAAAAAATGTCAGCCGGAAGCTTTCTGTGAGTCCTCAAAATTGCACTGAACTGTAATTTCTTTTTTATTTTAAGATTTTATTTATTTATTTATTTGATAGAGAACACAAGCAGAGGGAGTGGGAGAGGGAGAAGCAGGCTCCCTGCCAAGCAGGGAGTGCGACGTGGAGCTCCATCATGACTGAGATGAAGGCAGACACTTAACCAACTGAGCCACCCAGGCGCCCCCGAACTGTTATTTCTTAATATATATATTAAACAACACACCAAGAGCAGGAGTCAGAGTGCTGTATGGAGAAGAACATGGCCATCCACAGGGGGAACTGTGGCATCTCTCTTGTGACGAGTCCACGATCTTTCACATTTATCTTATTTGCTTCGAATATCCAAACTTTAGTCAGTGGCTGAAAATATTAAGCAGATATTATAGCACCAACTGGTATTAAACTGGAAATTGACTTTTCTCCTTTTTTTTTTTTTTTTTTTTTTTAAGTAGGCTTCATGCCCAACTCGGGGCCTGAACTCATGATCCTGAGATCAAGAGTCGCGTGCCGTACCAACTCAGCCAGTCAGACACACACCCCCCGACTTTTTTCTTTTTAAACTTTCAGGTAACGTTTGATCCGGAGGTCTTTTTCAACATCCTTCTGCCTCCAATTATTTTCCACGCTGGCTACAGTCTAAAGAAGGTAAGAGGTTTTTGCCAGTATTTCTTAAAGCATGGGGATCTCTGTGTTAAAGTACCTACATAATTTTCTAGTTTTTCCCTTCTCCCACATTGCTTATTACTGTGTTCTGCACCCACTCAGAGATTATAGTTGTCTCATCCTCAGTGATTCAGCTCTGTTTTAAAATCTGGAGTGCTCCTATGTCGCCGATAGGAATATAAGCTGGCGTGGCCGCTCTGGAAAGCAGTTTCATGGTTTCTTGCAAAGCTGAAGTTGAAATTACCATATGACCCCACAGTTTCATTCCTGAGGACTTCTCCCAGAGAAGTGAAAACTTGCGTTCACACAAAAGCTCTCACATAATTGCTCATAGCATTTTATTCATAAGAGTCCCAAACTGGAAACAACCAAAATGTTTTGCCCTAGGTGCACGGTTAAACACACAGCCATACCGTGGACTACTACTCGGCAATAAAATGGAACTACTGACACACACAACAATTCGGATGTACATCAAAGTCATTATGCTGAGTAAAAAAAAAAAAAAAAAATCTAACCTCAACAGGTCACGTACTGTATGATTTCATTTATATAACGTTCTAGGCATGACCAAAGTATAGGGATGGAGAACAAATTAGTGGTTGCTGTGGGTTAGGGATGTTGGGGGTGAGGGGGGTGTGACTGTAAAGGAGGCCTTGGTGGTGATGGCACAGTTCTGCGTCTTGATCACAGCAGTGGATCCATGAATCTACACATACGATAAAATGACACAGAACTATTCACACACTTTGTCCCGATGTCAGTTTCCTGGTTTTGATCTTGTACTACGGTTATATAAGGTATAACTGGTGGAGGAAACTTAGTGAAGGTACACGGGACCCCTCTATACTATCTTTGCAATTTCTGTGAATTTGTAATTACTCCAAAATAAAAAGTTGAAAAAAAAAAAAGCTATCCCTATCTATCCTACTGCGCCTCCGGATTTAGGTTTTCTGTACCAGAAGATATATCTTTTTCCTGCCTACTCTATGGGGTTGTCATAGTATCTAAATCTATATGTCAGCTATTGACACGTCACAGATAGGACATGATTTTATGGGTATAAGCAATGTTATTCTCAATCTAAGTGAAGAATTTGGGAACTCCTTATCAGATCAAATGGGTGATGACTAATTTGATATCTTAAATAACTAATCTTAATGTATCATCAAGGTCATAGCTGCTTTAAAATGAGACCAAATCACTGGTTGTGAAAGCCGTTCTCCGGGCTGAAAAACACTTTAGGTTCTGCAGAGCCTTCCCTCTGTCAGCCTCATTTTCCCAGAAGAAAAACAAATAACAGGCTTTGCCAGTTAGCAATTTAAGTTGTTTTTGCAGTGCCAGTCTTTCGGGCTGTCTGCTATCAGTTCAGTCTCTTTCCTTTTTAAGCAGTCCTTAGGGTGGCACTGAAATAGTTGGTTTGTAGATGGTTTTGCCATCTGTGATTAAAGCTGCCATCAATTAACTGTGTAATAACCATTCTACCACTTGACCGCGGGTATGGAAACAGATATATTCAGACCCTTTGACCTATGCACCTATAGTTGTCATGTGGACACGGGCCTTTGTTGTTGTTTTTTTTTTCCAACTTGAAAAAATATCATCGGAATTACCTTTGATTTTGTGCTACAGCTCCGTTTGCTTGTGGGGCCTGTTGTCAGGGAAAGAATTCACCTGTAGGCGCCTTCATGTTCTGCACACTTCTCCCGCCAAGTTCGCTCTCTCTCGGTTTCTCTCTCTCTCTGGCTCTGTGGCTCTGCATCTCATGGTAACATTCCCCAGTGAGGAGTGGGAGGAGGAGTAGAAATGCAAGTCTTAGAATGGTGCACCTTCTCATGCTGATCTGTTTTAGGCTCATATTCTTGAAGCCTTTACCAGGGCATGCCATCTCCTTTGTCTCTTTTTGCCAGCCTGGAACGGAGAGGGAAAAGTAGGGGAGACTGAACCAGTCATGGCCATGGCAACCACACGTGACTGGCCAATTAAGAAGAAGATGAAAGACCTAGGATTCCACTAGCAGCCAGGACTAGGACTAGGAGGTGCCGTACTTTCTTCCCTAAAAGGATGTGGTAGGAGCCGAGAAGGGTGGCTGGTGTGAGTGTAATGCTCTGCGCTCAGAAGACCCGCTTTCCGGGTCTGGTGCTGCCATTTGGCAGATGCGTGACTCCGGGCGGCTCACTCCACACCTTTGAGCCTTAGATGCCTCTCATGCACAGTGGTCCCCAAGAGCACCTTCGTGAGAATTGGATGGGCTCCTCTGTGAAAGTACTTTTTAAACTGTGAAGTCGAGAGTCGAGCACTTGGTGTAATAATACACAAATAAGTGACATGGTCTACCTTTCTTATCAAGGTGTAAAATTCCAGTTCATATCAGCAAATATGAATGGCGATGGCCAATTGTGTGTGTATGTGTGTATGTATGTGTGTGTGTCATTTTAGAATATCTTATGGGTGTATTTGAAGTGGCAGATTTATAGTCCTAAAGTGTGTGTGTGTGTGTGTGTGTGCGTGTGTGTGTGTGTGTGATAACTGCTTTTATTTATATGGGTCAAAGATACCTTTGTTTATCAAGAAATACACATTTAAGATAACAGTTTCAAAGGCCCTAGTCCATTATCACAAATCATTCAAACACCTATCGTTGTGCCCATTTAAAATATTTTCACTCGTTCATTTTCAAACAAATTTCTGATTGAAAACACCCTCACGTGTGCGCTGGAACAATCTCTGAGACAAATGAGACCACGAGAGAATCACTGGGCAGCATGGAGTCGGCTTCTCAGGCGTCCACACTGAGCCGAGCCACTCCTCCCGACGCGGGCGGGCCGGGGCGAAGACGCGCGTCAGGTGCTGTGGCCGCGTGGAGGGAATGGAGGTCTGGCGTCTGTGCCCAGGCTCTCCGCGCGGGGACTCGCCACGCCACTGATGAGCGCGAGAAGCAGCACGCTCTGTGTGCAGCCAACACTTGCACCTGTGCACTGCGGCCACCCTGCCCCCCTGCACAACCAGAGTGCAGCTGAGAAGGCATCTCAGTGATGCTGGTCCTGCTAGAGGTGCACCCTCACCTGCCTCGCACCTACGCCCAGGTATCCTGACCCGGCCCGTCCTGCCCCTGGCAAGCCCAGGAGCTGTGGTGCACACCTGATCCCCCCACATCTGGACCCCTCGACCACCCGCAACATCTAGTTTCTCCCCAGGCCCACAGACTAGGGCTCAGAGTTGGCTCTACCTGCAAACGCAATCTGAAGCACAGACCCATCTTTCTACTAACACGCGGGCTCTCCTCTTCGGGTGGGTCCCGGACCTCCCTCATTCCCACTTTCTTCCGGCCCACGACGTCGCACAAGCGCACCAAAGGGTGCACTTTGCATCGCCCCTCACTCCCACACCCACCCCGGGGACCCGAATCCAGCACGCCCTACAATCGAGATGCCCTCCAGGCGCGGCACAGGGGTAATAAAGGCTCCACCAGGCTCTAGTCCGAACTGGTCCCTCTCACACGACCCTGAGACCCGCCTGTCGTGTGTAGGCTCTGGAGCAGCTGTGAGCTCAGAGCTGGGCTACCCAGCACGTGCACCCCCTTCCTCCCTGGGGCCCCACAAGCACTACCAGATCTTCAGCAGCCCACATTCCCTGAGATCTAACCTTCCAGGAGGAGAATCTGCAGCTCTTATATTCCTGATTTTTTTGTTTTGGCAAATATGAATTTGAATTTACTTAATGTATTCAAACCAACCATAGGGATGGTTTACCTAAAAGAGAGCCGAATGGCAAGGGAAAGCAATTCTGGGATTAAAATCTGTTCCTGGATACTTCACGTGAGTTTCCTTGGCCTCAGGTCTATCTTGATGGACTCCTAGCCCTCCCTGATGTAAGCCCTTGATTGAGCTTTTTTAAAGGCAATTAGGCTCATAGATGTTGATTCCTTTTTTTCCCTGAAATCTAATTTTTTTGAAACACAAGTGGATCAATACATTGACTTAAAAAAAAAAAAGACTGGGGACAGCGACTGACTTAAAAGGCAAACATAGCGTGTCCGTAATATATATAGGCAGCACCCTCATTTGGTGACTGTCGGTGTGGCAAGCCCTTGAAGGATTCTCTTCTGAGCAGGTGGCTTAGGGGCACTAGGCATTCCTTGACACCTTCTTCACAGCCTCAGGGAGGGCCAAGCACTGGGGAAGGCTGAAGCTAAGGCCTCAGATTGTCTGCTTAGAATACTGGCCAGAGGATACCCACAGCCCTCTGTGTGGTCACATTTCCTGGTGTCTACTTGATCCATGCTGAGTTCTCCCTAAGACCCTGTCCTTCCCTGATGTCGTTCAGCTGGCATACTGGGACTCTCTTGCCTTTTAAATTTTTTTTTTAAGATTTTATTTATTTATTTGAGAGAGAGAGAATGAGAGATAGAGAGCACGAGAGGGAAGAGGGTCAGAGGGAGAAGCAGACTCCCTGCTGAGCAGGGAGCCCGATGTGGGACTCGATCCCGGGACTCCAGGACCATGACCTGAGCCGAAGGCAGTCGCTTAACCAACTGAGCCACCCAGGCGCCCTGCCTTTTAAATTTTTTTAAAGATTTTATTCATTTATTTGACAGAGCGAGAAAGGGAACACAAGCAGGGGGAGTGGGGAAGGGAGAAGCAGGCTTCCCACCAAGCAGGGAGCCCAACGCGGGGCTCGATCCCAGGACCCCGGGATCATGACCTGAGCCGGAGGCTGATGCTTAACAACTGAGCCACTCAGGTGCCTCGCCTTTTAAAATTTTTAAATAAAGTATTCCCATTCCCGGCCCCTATCAAATTAGGTTGTTTTGGGGTTTTTGTTTGTCTGGTTTTGTGAAGTAGTTCTGATTGTCCAATGAGAACAGCCTGTGCCTTGAGGGGTAAGAACCGTGCCTTAGTGTCCCAGGAACAAGGATTTTCCCCATCAGAATATCTCACAGGCTTAATGACTTTATGAGAAGTAAATTCGTGTGTGTGTGTGTGTGTGTGTGTGTGTGTGTGTGTGTGTGTGTGTTAAGGTAACCAGTGAATGTACAGAAGCATTGAGAGGATTGCAATTTTGCCATCTCTTTCTGAATAATTGCTAGATCTTATATTGGTATAAGTATATATGCTTATATACTATATATAAACTTATAAATTTGCCCATCTTACATGGAACTATCTATTTTTCATTTCTCCACTTCCATCTCTATTGGCCATCTTTCCCAGGCTCCAAAGATTAATCCAGAAGAATATCAGGAGACACTTCAGATGCCATGAGGCCAGATACTTGGCACAGTTTTCTGAGACTGAATTAAGCAGAAAGCCCCTTAGGCAGCACTTTCATACTTCATCATTTTCAAACTTCTATCTATAATGATCTTCTAAGGTACACTAGACCTGGAAGTGACTTGCTGAATCACTAGAGTAAAAGAGTAAAATAGTTTGGGTTAGATCTATGAAAACGATCAGTCTGCTTAAACACACAGACACACACTCTTACACTCACACATACACTTTCTCAGTGTAACTTAATATAATCAGAGTAGTTTTCTCTGAAATTTACTAAGCCCTTGCTTGCTTGCTTGCTCAGTGATTATAGGACCAGGGATATTTTAAAACCACAATGTTTATAGCTAAATAGCTTTATTCCGGAGTAACTTCAGTTATTACTTGTTATAATGGAAGCCGTAAGTCAAGTTTCACTTTTAAGAGATTTTGTTGCATTTCCTGTGCTCAATATCAGAAATCACAGTGTGATTCCTGCCTCTTGTTTTATTCAGAGACACTTTTTCAGAAATCTTGGGTCTATTCTGGCTTATGCATTCTTGGGGACTGCCGTTTCCTGCTTCATTATCGGGTAAGTTACTCTTTGTCATTAATCAAATTAACATAACTTTCCAAAGAGATGAGATCCACAGGGGCCCGCAGAGTCCAGTGTTTTCCCCAGCTATATTGAGATACAGTTGACACATTACATTGTGTGAGTTTCAAGTGGACAGTGTGTTGATTTGATATATTTATAAATTGCAAAATCATTACCACCCTAGTATTAGCTACCGCCTTCATCCTGTCACATAGTTACCATTTCTTTCTTGTGATGAGAACGTTTGAGACCTACCGTCTTAGCAAAATTCAAGTATATGATATAGTATTATTGCCGACAATCACCATGATGTACCTCAGATCCCCAAAGTTGTTACTCTTCTAACTGGAAGTTTGTATGCTTTGAGCAACATCTCCCCATTCCCTGACAACCACCAGAGTCCAGGATTTCGATGTTTATGATGATGGCAGTTAAGATCTAGGGCTACGTTGTGCAGCATGGTAGCTGTTAGCCATGTGTAGCTGTTTAAATTAAGATTAAGGTAAACTAAAATGAAATAAAATTTACACCTAGTCCCCAGATCTTGGTTCCTGATAACATTCTCCAGTAAAAAGAACCAGGGCACTTTGTAGAAATAGCCGATTCTAGGGCTGGGGCAGCAAATATACAAGATAAGAATGGAGCATATCATAGTGCCAAGAAGTAAGGAAGCACCCAGAAAACAAACAAAAGGACTTGGGGCGTGTCAAAGAGACACAGGGCCAACCCGAAGGCTCCCCTAAGGCCAATGGCCAGAGAACAACAAAATAAATAACATTGTACTGGACCCAAACTATAAAGTAAACATCTGAGTCTCTACGAATGTTAATAAATGATTGGATGAATAAATCCATGGCAGAGAAGTAACCCATCTCCTGTGCAGAAGAATTCCAAATAATTTATGTCGACCCCACCCCCACCCCACAAGAGAGGGAGCTTATGTCCCCTCCAGCTTTGATTGCAGGCTGTGCCTAGTGACTTCCTCCCACAGAGGACACCAGGGAAAAAGGAGGAAGCAAGCGTAGCTTTACAGTGGGGAAAACCCGACATACACCACCTCAGCCAGATGATCAAGATCAGCAGCAATAGTGGTAAATCACGCTGATACTCTGCACCCTTGATGTTTGTGATGAGAATGGCCCTTTCCCTCCCCAAAACATATTACCTCGGTGTAATCTTGAGAAGAGGAAAAAAAAAAAAAGATCAGATAAGTCCCAGTTGAGGCACATTCTACAAAATACCCCACCCCTATTCCTCAAAACTGCCAAGGTCATCAAAACCACACAAAGTTGGAGAGATCGTCCCAGCCAAGAGGAGACTGAAGAGACATGAGGACTAAGTGTCGTGTGGGATCCTGGATGGGGTCCTGGAACAGAAAAGGGACATTAGGTAAAAGCTTAAGGAAATCAGAGTAAAGTCCGGACCTTAGTTACTTTTTAAAAAATGAGCTGGAAAGCTGGAGGAGATAAAAGGCCAAGGGCCTTTTGAGTCGCCCAAATAGGAGGGGCTTGGACTTGTCCTTTAAGAGAGACAAGCCACTGAAGAGTGACAGGTTAGCTGACCGGTATTGGCGGCAAGATGGGAAAAGGTTGCCAGAGAGCAGCCCCGCGCCCAAGTCTGTTTGTGGTCGAAGGAAATGGAGAAGCAGATGTAGTTTCAGGAAATGTCTGAAAGGAAGGGCAAAGGAGGCTTAAACAGGCAACAAAAGGTAAATCACATCTGCCTCACAGAGTTACTGGGAATCGAAATTGAACTGTTTAAGTGTCTGGAACAGTGCCCGGCCCACAGTAGGGAAGCACTGAGTTCTAGCTATATACTCTCCAAAGGATTCCATTCTGGAAACAGTTCCTGAGCTCCTAGCTTAGTCAGTCTGTTGTTCTCGGTGCCCAGGATACAAAGTTGAGCAGGTGAGCCATGGTGTGGTCCTTAAGTGGCAAGAATATTATTATTAGTGTTAGCTGTAGGGTACAGTGAATCTATTCTGTCATTATTTTTATTCCCCTAACCCCTGCAACTGCCACCACCACACACACGCGTGCGCGCGCGCACACACACACACACACACACACACATCCTTAGTAACATGTACTAGGCCTTTTAACACTCCTCACTCCTCCCATTTTCTAAGCTCTCCTGTAGGAAATGTGCCCCGGCCAAGTGGAACTGTTTAACTTGGGAGTCTGTCTTGGACCATGTCACACCCTGCATGGCACGAGAAGGGCCCCTGCTGGCCTGCCTTAACCCCTGCAGGGAATGAGACGCCAGCTGTACCGATGGGTACACTGAGACTTTACTAGGATGTTTACAGCGTTTTGCTCCTCCCCCCCCCTTTTTTTTTGAAATAATTCTTGGCGGAGAAGGTTGGTCACTTGGACCTCCGTGGCCTGCCCATATCTGTTTTTCTCTCTAGCTCGTCCAGCGCACGCTCATTTCCCCAGCTTTAAACACACTGCCTTAGAATCCTGTCAGTTTTGTACAAGCCACCAATTACACACTGTGAAGCGGTCTTTCCCTTCCCTTGCCTTCTCCTCCATTACCCAGCTGCTTCAGATGCCTTAAAGTTGTTGCTCATCGAGGCCCATACTTGACAGTGGTAAGTAAGCATGACTTTAAGCAGTGGAGTAGTGTTCACCTGTTTCAGCAAGATGGCGTTGACTGCGAACCATTACTTGGTGCCAAAGTCTTATTTGCACATGTTCCTGGTAAGCGCCCAATGACAACAGCTGCCCAGGGTTTTCACGGAGCACCTTTGAGGTGCACAGTCCTCCGGGCTATGCTGCTTGCACACTGGCCAGCCTACTCAGTGAGCAGGGTTTTCGTTTTCTCTTCTGACACAGTTTCCCTTCCCTCCTTACAGAAACCTCATGTACGGTGTGGTGAAGCTCATGAAGATTGTGGGGCAACTCTCGGATAAATTTTACTACACAGATTGTCTCTTCTTTGGAGCGATTATCTCTGCCACTGACCCAGGTATTTTGCATATTTGGCTTTGTCACCGTGGCATTCCATTATTTCAGTCTTAGAAAACGTTCAGAGCAGCCAGCGACTTTGGTTGCAGCCGAGGGAGACTGTAGGGTCAGCATGGAATGTGGAGGAAGAGATCAGGAAGTGGTCTAAGAGTCAGAGGGCTTTTCGAAGAAAGGTGTGCATTTCCCTTCTGTTTTTGTTACTAAGATTTTATTTATTTGAGGGGGGAGAGAGGATGTGCGTGTGTGCATGCGCACATGGGCAGGGGAGGGGCAGGGGGAGAGGGAGAAGCAGGCTTCCCGTGGAGCAGGGAGCCCAACACGGGACTCGATCCCAGGACCCCGGGATCATGACCTGAGCCGAAGGCACATGCTTAGCCGACTAACCCACCCAGGCACCCCCTTATTATTTTCGTATTGTGCTAAAAAATACATCACAAATTTTAGCATCTTCATCAGTTTTAAGTGTGTACAGTTCGGCAGTGTCAAGTCCCTTCACACTGTTGTGCAACCAGCCTCCAGACCTTTTCATTTTTCAAAACTGGAACTCTGTATGCAATAAACAATAAGTCCCCCATTTCCAGCTCCCTCCAGCCCCCGGTGAGCACCATCCTTCTTCCTGTCTCTGTGAGTGTGACTACTATAGCCACTTTATAGAAGGTGGAATCATACGGTGCTTGTCTGTTTGTGTCTGGCTTATTTCACTCCACGTAGTGTCTTCATGGTTCATCTGTGTGGTAGCACGGTGTCAGAGCTTCCTTCCTTTTCAAGACTGAGTAATATTCCCCTGTGCGTCTGCACCACATTCTGTTTACGCATCCGTCCACAGCGGACACTTGGGTTGCTTCTGCCTGTATTTCCCTTTTGTCTTTCATTTTAGAATGTCTAATATGGCCATAATTTTTACACTTAGCCCGTCTTCTTCCTCAGTGTTGTGCTTTCTCCTTCATTTAGGAAATCATATCATTTCATTTAAATAAGACCTTTTCTTAGTGGAAGTGCACACCGGCACCTGCAGTGAATGTACTGTCCTTTGTAAACTCCTTTTTTGCTCAGTGTTCCTGCATAACAGCACACTGTGGGCTGGTTCCTATTCATAAATCTCTTACCTTGTACTTTTAGAGTGTTAGTCGAGCCACTTCTTTTTTTTTTTAAGATTTTTATTTATTTATTTGAGAGAGAGAATGAGAGAGAGAGCATGAGGGGGGGAGGGTCAGAGGGAGAAGCAGACTCCCCGCTGAGCAGGGAGCCCGATGTGAGACTCGATCCCGGGACTCCAGGATCATGACCCGAGCTGAAGGCAGTTGCCCAACCAACTGAGCCACCCAGGCGCCCCCGAGCCACTTCTTAAAAGTGGAATTATTATATGCCCGCCCCACTCTGCAGCTCAAGAACAAACAAAAAAACCCTCCCTTTTCCAAGTTGGAACCTATAATTAAATCAGTTCACATAAAATAGTTACAGCTATTCCTTCCTCTGATGTCAACCATTGAGAGGGCATCGTCAGCAAAGAACTTACGGAGAAAGAGAGGGTGCTGTCCCAATAGTGGAGGTGGAAAGGTCTTCTCAACATCTGTGATGCCCTCTAGCATTCTGGACAGTAATGATTTTAAAGATACTAAGATTCTCCCCACAGAGAACATTTCTATCATTGCACCGATCTGGAGGGCTCCCACGAGGCATGGTACAGTGGGGAGAACTGGTTTTGTAAATTAAAAGTCTTACCAGCTTCCTAAAAATCTATTATTTGAAAACTTGGGCTATAAAAGAGATAAAAACTTAAGTGCAGAGTTAGAAGGGACCATAAGACCAAACTGACTTCGGCTCAGGTCATGATCCTGGAGTCCCAGGATCGAGTCCCGGGAAGAAATTAATGGAACCAGCAGGGAGTCTGCTTCTCCCTCTGACCCTCCCCCCTCTCATGTGCTCTCTCGCTCTCTCTCATTCTCTCACTCTCAAATAAATAAAATCTTTTTAAAAATAGTAATAAATAACTAACGGGCCATCACTTAATTCAAGCATGTTTCTAAAGAGCACTCCAAAAAATAGCTTTATTATTTTCATATTACAATGTCTATGACTATCTCCAAATATGTGTCTATTTAGAAAAAGATTCAGCATAAGTCTAAGAAAGGTGTTTAGTTTCTCTGAAAATATATTACTAACTATACTCATCTGTAACTTTTTAAAAAAAGATTTATTTATTTGACGGGGGGGTGGTAGAGGGGCAGAGGGAGAGGGAGAGAATCTCAAGCAGACTCCCCGCGGAGCATGGAACCCAATGTGGGGCTTGATCTTACAACCCTGAAATGGCGACCTGAGCCAAAACCAAGAGTCAGATGCTTAACTAACTGAGCCACCCAGGTGCCCCCTCATCTGTAACTTTATCACTAACTTCTTAAACTGGTCCCACCAATAAGCAAAGGGAGGTTAGTGTAATATAAAGTTCACTGATACTGTTTTCTGACCTATTAGTGTCGCTTCATTTAATTGGATAGAAAGGCTTATTTTTTCAGATCATCTTCCTAATTGTTTACTTCACTTTAATGTGTCCATGCTGTGGTAGAAATTAATGGAAGGCATCACCATGACACACCGTTGTTATTTGGCCTGTGAAGATTGGCACAGTAAGGGTTTTATATAAATGAAAGTTCTAGAAAATTGAAAGTTTAAACTTATTAAACACCGGGACATTCACTTTAACTGCTTTTTAATGGAAATCTTTCTGAAATGTAAACTGTTTTTGTAAATTAAAAGTCTTTTACCGGCTTCCTAAAAATCTGTTATTTGAAAACTTGGGCTGTAAAAGAGATAAAAACTTAAGTGCAGAGTTAGAAGGGACCATAAGACCAAATTGACTTCTTGTGCCTGGTGCATCAAACCAAAATTCCAGTATCAGGATATGTAGCGGATATGAAGGGATCCGAGTCCTTGTCCCTGATTACATCATATTTGGCTCGAGACACCAGTCTTCTGGTCTTGCCGTGGAAGGGGACACCATATGTGTGGGGTGGTGTAGGTGGTTCTGTGACCCACAGCCATCTCCCTTCTGGTGTCAAGGGTGCCACATGGACTGTTACTTTAGATGGACCCACAGTTCAGCAAAGGACAATGTACATTTCCCACCCAGAGCGCATCTCTAGCAACTACCAGAGAAAATGAGTTGCTCTTCCTTCCCGTGAACCATTATGAACTGATTCCTCTCATTTTAATTCTGTCACTTTTACGCCCCTCCCGTCGATCAGGCCTAACCACAGGCTTCAGAATCTGTGATCGGTCTTGTCGGAGAGTAATTCTCTAGTTCCATCACCCAGGCTGCTCAGGCTCTTGCTTGTTCTTTGAGACTCAGTTCCAGTATGCCACCTGCCTACACACTCTGCCCTTACTCCTTCACTTACTCGCTCCCACAGCTCTTGAGTCAAGCCTGTTTTGTACATAACAATACTTGCCACTTTGTACTGAGTGTTTGCAAGTGCTAAGTGCTCTTTAGTACACAGATGAAGTGTTCAGGTAGGTTCGTTCGTTGAATGAACAAATTCAGGTTCTTGAATTTTCCTTCTTCCTACATCTGCCATTTTATTTTTCCCCACTACTTTTTAGATGCCTGTACCAGAGGTCTTCAGTCAATTAATTGTCATTTCTTAGTCCGTGTCCAGTTAGAGACAGCCCTTGGGACCCTGCTCTCCCTGATTTCAAGGGTCCCACTGTGGGGGGAGCAGTCCATTTACTCTCCACCTTGAGAAGCCACTCACCCAGTCTGTCACCCCCTCCGTCATCTTCCGGTTGTCCGCACCCACGCTGCTCCTCTTGCTCAGGCACAGGCTGGCTCAGGAGGGGCGCATGGGGGTCCCTGCCTTGATTTATAAAGTTATGGGCAGGGAGCCTGAGAAATTGAAAATCAGAGCAGCCAAATTCAGACCGGGGCCATGTTGTTAATTGTTATCAGTATTAACTGTGTAAGCTAGCCTTTCTTGTCATAGGTAAGTGACTTAGCTGTACATTATTGTTTTGTTTTACTACTGCTAATTGTAGTATTTCAGGAAAACGGTGTTTAAAGTCAAAAGGGCTCTTGAAAATCATGGCGCTCAACCCCCCGCTTCACTAAATCTTTGGACTTGGCTGTGTGCTAAGTTCTCATAACCCATTGGTGGCTATGTGGGGTGGCTTCTGTTTTCCCCTCCAGATTTACTCGCCACCCTTCTCCGCCCTCCTTTGGGCGCCAGGAGGCTGATTTGTATGGAAGATTTCAAAGGTTCCTTTGCCTTCTGGTTTCCCATTGGATTTGTCCACAGGAGAGCACCAGTGGGAGACTGGAGGGAGGGTAGAGATGCAGGGTCTTGCGGGCTGCCTGTGTCCCTTGATCAAAGGACACAGATCCCGTCAGGTGACCCTCTCTACACAGCTCCTGGTTCAGGCAGCCTCGCCTTCTCTGGACCCTCTGGGCTTAGAGATAGTATGGGATAGTCCCTGTTTTCAGCGGTACGTACTTTTCCTCTCTCTTGTGGTTTTCCCATACTCTGCCCACATTTCTATAAACAATCCCTTCACTAAATACTTCTCAAATTGCTCAGTTGGAGGGTGTTATCTCTTTCCTGCCAGGACCCTGATTGATAAAGTCCTGGGCCCTAGGTCTCCTGGGCTGCCAGCCCTGTGCTCTGTTCTTTGAGATTAGCCTCTACCAGTCTGGAGTCCCCGAGTGACTGATGTGACCAGAGGCTTCTGGTGCCAACCCCCAGCGGACATGTCATATGAGTAATGGCCAAAACTTCGCTTGGGTTCAACCACTGAGATTTTAGGAGTTTTGATGCTGCGGCAGAAAGCAGCCCATCAGACAGGGCCTGTTTTCTCATCTCTGAATTAGGGGAAGTGATATAGTACTACCCACCTAGGGATGAGGACTAAATAAAATGTTTATCATAGTGCCTGCTTCATGGTTAGTCCTTAGTAATTGTTGTTATTATTAGCATTGTTAGTTTTTCTTCAACATTGGGTTAAAACGAGATAATTCTTTTTTTAAGATTTTATTTATTTGAGAGAGAGAGAGAGAGAGAGAGAGAGCAAGCATATACGAGCAGGGGAGGGGCAGAGGGAGAGGGAGCTAGACAAGCAGACTCCCCGCTGAGCTGGGAGCCCGACGAGGGGCTTTATTCCAGGACCCTCAAGATGAGCCAAGTCAGATGCTTAACCAACTAAGCCACCCAGGTGCCCCCAAACAAGATAATTCTTATGTCACATAATGATAAACTACTAGAATAAAGGTTTTGTATTAGTCTGGGTTCTTCAGAGAAACAGAATAAATAGGTGTGTGTGTGTGTACAGAGAGAGAGTGAGAAAATAAGAAAAGAGATTCAGTGAATATAAAGAAGTGGCTCATGTAATGATGGAGGCTGAGAAGTCCCAAGATCTGCTGTTCAAAGGTCTGAAAACTAGGAGAGCCAATGGTGTAGTTCCAGTCTGGGTCCATTGTCCCAGCTGAAAGACCGGCGGCAAGAGCAAATTCTTCCTTACTTGACCTTCAACTGCCTGGATGAGTTCCACCAACCTTGGGCAGGGCTATCTGCTTTACTTAAGTCTTCTGATTCAAATGGTAATCTCATCTAAAACCTCACAGACAAACCCAGAATAATGTTTAATCAAATATCTGAGGCCCCCGTGGCCTAGTCAAGTTGACGGATAAAATTTTTTTATTATTGTTATGTTAATCACCATACATTACATCATTAGTTTTTGCTGTAGTGTTCCATGATTCATTGTTTGTGTATAACACCCAGTGCTCCACGCAGAACGTGCCCTCCTTTAATACCCATTACCAGGCTCACCCATCCCCTCTCCCTTCTAGAACCCTCAGTTTGTTTCTCAGAGTCCATCGTCTCTCATGGTTCGTCTCCCCCTCTGATTTCCCCTCCTTCATTCTTCCCCTCCTGCTATCTTCTTCTTCTTCTTTTTTTTTTTTTTAACATATAATGTGTTATTTTTCAGAGGTACAGGTCTGTGATTCAACAGTCTTACACACTTCGCAGCGCTCACCATAGCACATACCCTCCCCAGTGTCTATCACCCAGCCACCCCATCCCTCCCACCCCCCACCACTCCAGCAACCCTCAGTTTGTTTCCTGAGATTAAGAATTCCTCCTATCAGTGAGGTCATATGATACATGTCTTTCTCTGACTGACTTATTTCACTCAGCATAACACCCTCCAGTTCCATCCACGTCGTTGCAAATGGCAAGATCTTATTCCTTTTGATGGCTGCATAATATTCCATTGTGTATATATACCACATCTTCTTTATCCATTCATCTTTGACAGGTAAAATTTATCCTCACAGGTTTTCTGGAAGGTACCACAGACACTGTTTATGTAATAAATAATCCAGAAAATAAGAATTTTTTAGCCGGATGCCTAAAGGTTTTTCCTGTTGTGTTACTGGATAAGCTGTATTTAAGGATGGGTGAAAGAGATTGACCTTGTGTCTTGTGTTATGAAGATGACATGCCCTCCAGGAACTCTAGCTTCTGGCAGTGCCCCCCATAGTGATTTGAGCAGTGGATGTGTAATTACGTGGAGCAGCCTCATGAGAGAGTCACCATCTGTCCTGTCCAAATTGTTCTTTGCTTCCTCTCAATAAATGAATTAAACTTTTGGGAAGGAAAGCATGAGGGGGACAGTGTAGTTTTAGAATTTTCCTTAATCCCTAACAGAAATGGAGGAAGCCGGGCAGTGAAAGAAAAAACACAGAAATACAGCTACCTGACAGAGGTATTATTATCTGCTGGGGTCAAACCACCAGCAGCGGCGAGACTCAGGATACAGCAGCTGTGCAGGAGGAAACAGAGGGCAGAAGAGGGGGCCCGCTGATCATTTTTTTTTTAAGATTTTATTTATTTGAGAGAGAGAGAGAGAGAGAAACAGCATGAGAGGGGAGAGGGTCAGAGGGAGAAGCAGGCTCCCCGCCGAGCCGGGAGCCCGATGCGGGACTCGATCCCAGGACCCCAGGATCGTGACCTGAGCCGAAGGCAGTCGCTTAACCAACTGAGCCACCCAGACGCCCCTGCTGATCATTTTGACTGCCAGGGAACTTCCCCCCAAGTATTCACATGCAAAAGGAGGGGTCCCCACTTGGAGTAAAGAACTTTGTAGGCATATCGGATAACAACAGTTAAAGCTAGGAGGCACTTTACAGGCTCCCATCTGTGGGTGACAACGAGGACATTGGAGGAGGTGCAAGGCTGCCGAGGTGGCCCGAGCCCTCAGGGCTCTCAAAAAATACCTGGTGAAAATCTTTCTGGAAGGACAGAGCCACTCCCTAAAAATAAACTGCCAAGGACCACAGACCCTGCAGTGACAGGGCCTTAAAGGAGAAAGAAAGCTCGGATACCAATGGAGGAGGAGACCAGAGGAAGTAGATTTCATGAGTTATTGAGGGGGTGGCTACACTCAGAGGCCACATTTTCAGTACTTCAATGTAAAACCAGCAGAGAGAGCCCTAGAGCCATGAAACGAGGAAAGCTAGTCTGGGTCGTCCCCTCCCCACCTCACTTAAAATGAGCAGCCGAAGTAGATTGAGATCAGACTTCATGCAAGCATATTGTAAGAAAAAATGAGGATAGCTCCTCTGAATAAAAAAGTTGCATATAATTAAGTAATATCAGCAAAATAGGGTACAAAGCAAAATATTACTAATATTCCAATAGAAGCTAAAGGAAATTCAGGGGGTGCCTGGGTGGCTCGGTTGGTTGAGCATCGGACTCTTGGTTTCCACGTGGGTTGTGATCTCAGGGTCGTGGGATGGAGTCCCGTATTGGGCTCTGCATTCAGTGCAGAGTCTGCTTGTCCCTCTCCCTCTGCTCTTCCCACCGCCCCCCCCCCCCAACACCCCTGGCTCACTCGCTTGTGCGCTGTCTCTCAAATAAATAAAATCTTTTTTAAAAACCTCAGAAGATGATAGAAGTTCGGAAAGAACTGTATACATCAGGATTGGAAAATTTAGAACTGAGAGGAGTAAACGATAGGCATTGTGGAAAGAGCTGACAGAAAGGAACAGACAAGGAACCCAGGCAGAAGACAAGATGTTTAGAAAAAAAAAAAATCTCAAAAACTAAATTTAAAAATGGACAAAACCAAGCAGTAGTGTCAGGGAGTATACATTAGGGGATCAAGCTGCAAGGAAATGCAGGAAAACAATTACTATAAAATGAGGCTGGTTGTTACGTTTGAGTGAAGGAAGGGCCTTGAAATTAGGACGCAAGCTAGAGGTGGTCTTCCAGGGGGGCTGGCAAAATTCCATTGCCTGAACTGGGTGATGGCTACAGGAGGGGTTGGCTTGTAATAACTCACAAAGGTAAATATTTGTTTGGTTTTGTTTTCTAATTGTGTCCGTTAGTAATGCCTTTGGTTGCCAATAGCTGTCCGTCTTAGCTAATGGCCCTCAGCTGGTGCCATGGCTCCCTCTACAATCAGGTGTCCCGGCACTCCGTCTTTCCAGGGCACTGCCCTTGTGTTTCAGATACACATTTGCTGCCTGGTGGAGGCAAGATGACGGATACATCCAGCCTCCCCCATCTCCTCCAGGCAGGAAGAGGTGACACGCACTGCAGGGGAAGTTGGGGAGGCGAGTTTTTAGTTGTTCAGGTCCTTATGGTAGAAACGAACAAAGCAGAAGGGAGTTGGATGTGAGTGTGGAGAGGAGCCTGCCTGCATGCATATATCTAAAACAGAGGTTCTTCACTGGGGGGTGATTTTGCCCCTCAGAAGACATTTGGCAATGTCTGGAGACATTTTTGGTTGTCCCAATTGGCAGGGAGTGTGCAGTGCTACTGGTGTCTAGTGGGTAGAGGCCAAGAATTCTGCTTAACATCGTGCAATGCACAGGACAGCCGCCCACAAAAGAATCATCTGGCCCGAAATGTCAGTAGTACTGAAGTTGAGAAACTCCAAAATGCTTTCAGGGAGACCATAAGGTCCAAACTAATTGAATGATTTAATAATAACAGTAATACATTACTTGTCTTTTTTAAAAAATATTTCTTTATTTATTTTTGAGAGACCGAGAGAGTGAGCGAGGTAGGGAAAGGGGCAGAGGGAGAGAACATCCAAGCGGACTCCTGCTGAGCGCAGAGCCCGACGTGGGGCTCAAGCTCATGACCCATGAGATCAGGACTTAAGCCAGAATCAAGAGTCACATGCTCAACTGACTGAGCCGTCCAGGCGCCCCCATTATTTGTCTTTTTTACTTTCATTTTTTCACGAGTGTGCACTGGAGTAGAGTTTTCCAGAGGCTGCATAACATGTGATATTGACTATCTGTTGGTCGAATGCAGAAAGAGATAAGAGAACCATCTGTCTTCCATTAATCGAGATAGTAAAGAGATTTGAAAAACTGTAAAACAAATGGCTCTCTTCTCACTTTTTTTTTTGTTTTGGAAAATATAATTATTTTTCATTAAAAATGTGTACGTTAAGGGGCACCTGGGTGGCTCAGTTGGTTAAGCATCTGCCTTCGGCTCAGGTCATGATCTCTGGGGTTCTGGGATTGAGCCCCACATCGGGCTCCCTGCTCAGTGGGGAGTCTGCTTCTCCCTCTGTCCCTCCCCCCACTCATGCTCACTCGCACACGCTCTCTCTTTCTCTCAAATAAATAAAATCTTTTAAAAAATAAGTACATTAACATTTGACGGGGTTTATTCCTAATTCTAAATGCATAAATATTTAATTTTTTGTTTTATTTAATACAGTAAATATCAATAGCTATTGCCCACAAAAACTACAGCTCTTTAGGGGCCTCAGTGGTTTTTAAGAGTATAAAGGAGTCCTGAGACCAAAAGTTTGAGAGCTACTCATCTGGAGAACATCCGATTTTTCAATGTCTAAGAAATGGGAAGACTATGAGAAGTGGAATTATGTCTGGTCTGTCCTAAAAGAAGACTTTCATCATTTCACAGACCTTTGTTAAAGCCTTCTTGGTGCCCTGACCCTGTGCTGGGTCCTGAGAACACAGGGGTCAGTGGGAAAAGGGTTTCTGCCTTCAAAGAGATTTCAGTCTATCAGTGGGGCCAAATCACATTCAGTGTGATTATTTTTGAAGGTTCTGTAACAGAGGTCTTTTCCCAGTGTGATGGCATTGCATTGGAGAGTGCAGGGTTGCCCTGTGGTGTTCTTAGAACCAAGCCTTCTATAAGACCTCACTCAGGAAGATTTGTCACTTTTGTTTCGTTTGTCTCCCAAACCACCCTGTCCCGCCGGAGGTAGGAATCGCCTCTATACATTTGTCACCAGTGGCTTAAGCTGAAACTAATTGATATGCTTCCTGCCCGTTTTTAGTGACTGTACTGGCAATATTTAACGAATTGCACGCCGACGTGGATCTTTACGCACTTCTGTTTGGGGAAAGCGTCCTAAATGATGCCGTTGCCATTGTCCTGTCCTCGTAAGTAACAACAGTATTTCTGCCCCGGGGAAGAGAGCCTCTGGCTTCCGGCGTGCTCTGGGCTCAATTCAGAGGCTTCTCTCAAAAGTGTTAAAGATTGAACTGGGTGTTTTTCTAAATGAGGTTCGTCAGTTCTGTCAATAAAGTTATGTTGCTTTGTCCACTTGGCCACGATCTGAATGCTGATGGCGGCAGGTTGAAGGCCTACAGCACGGGGAGTGCTAGGCAGAGTGTAGATACCTCCGTTTGCTGATCTTTTTAGGTACCATGGTGTAAGGGCAGCGTGCTCTGTTTTAACTCTCTCTTCCTTTTAAACCCCAGGTCTATTGTTGCCTACCAGCCAGCGGGGCTGAACACTCATGCCTTTGATGCTGCTGCCTTTTTTAAGTCAGTGGGCATTTTTCTAGGTATATTTAGTGGCTCTTTCACCATGGGAGCTGTGACGGGCGTTGTGACTGCTTTAATATCCTTTTTGTGGTTTCTGCCCCCGCCTGGGTAGGATTGTGTGCTAGTACACTTGCAAGAACGAGGTCTCGGTTCTTCCTCTCAGAAATGACTTTTTTTTTTTCCAGAAATGAATCTTAAGTCAATGTTTCCACTGGGGTCGGGGGTGGGGGGAACTCCTGAAATGTGTCCCTTTGGTGAAACATGACAGTCGAGTACGTAGCTAAGAGTCTGAGAAAATGGGAGTGTGACTCTAGCATGTGCCTTTGCATTCTCTCCCTCCGGTGAACCAGCTCGGGGAGGACATTGGTTTTGGAAGCGGGGGAAAGAGCCAGGAGGAGGCTGGGGAGCAGGGGCCGCTGCACGGGAGGCTAGGAGGAGGCAGGCTGGGAAGTACTTGAGCCTCACCTGCCCTTGGCTGTTGTGGGCCACGCGGGCTAACGCGGCCGTAACTACCTGGGGCCATCAGTGGGAATTACCGCGAGGTGGCCTTCCTTAAGTGAAGGATTGTATCCCACTTAGTTAAAAATCCAGCCAACCAACATTAAAGCAAAGTGTAGGACAGGCAGGCCACCCCTCGACAGGTGTGCGGAGTTCTTCGTCAAATGTTCTTTCAGTGGCATTTAGATCCCCGCCATCACAGAAGCCACAGATGCCAGCCACGTCATCTCAGCCTGCAATCAGTATACAAATTATCATGGAGATTTTATACCCACAATGTCTATAATAAGTCTTTGCAGTGTAGCACGTATTTTGCTCTTCCAGCATCTCTCAATTCGGACTAGCCCCATTTCGAGTGCTCAGTAGCCACACGTGGCTAGCGACTACCATATTGGACAGCACGGACCCAGTTGCTTTCTCCACAGAGGCCCCTGTGATGCGCTGGGGGCTTGCACTGCTCGGTGAAAGCACAAGGGAGATGGTTCCATGCTGGCCCACTGTGGAAAGGCAGTGTTACAAGGGGACTCTCTGGTCCCCAAAAGTGGCACCAGCCCCTGGAGTTGTGCATTTTATTTCTTCATTTCTCATGCATTCATTAGGCGCCTGCTGTTGGACTCAGGTCATAGCGGCCCACAGAGGTCAGAGTCTCACTGGCCTAGCCTCCCTCCCCAGACCTGCCTGAGGCACCCCCTGCACTGCAAGAACTGACCTGCCAGTCACCCCTCAGGCCAAGACCGAGCCCCTCAGAGCCATGGGCATTGCAAGGAGCACAGAAAACCTATTTCCAGTTGCTTTAGAAAGTTCCATTTTTTTAAAGACAGCTTTATTGAGGTAAAATTGACATACCGTACAATTCACTCATTTGAAGTGTACAATTAAATGGCTTTGGGTATGTCACATTATTATTTTTTTAAATTGTGGTAAAATACATATAACGCAGTTTGCCATGTTAAGCATTTTAAGTGTACAATTGAGTGGCGTTAAGTACATCCACATTGTGTAACCGTCCCCCCTGTTTCCAGATCTTTCTCATCATCCCAAACAGAAACAGTATCACCCTTTCTCTCCTCTCTCCCAGCCCTTGGAAACCTCGTTTCTACTCGAAAACTTAGTTTCTGTTACTTTAAAAACCAAGCAGCAGCTTTGGGGCCCCCAGAAGAAGAATTGAAGGGAAAGGCTCACCCTTAGAGAACAGGGGGGCTCCTGGGCTCACCACGTGTGGTTCTCAGTAGCCCCGATAACTTGTTCCCGGAGCCAAGTTCCTTGACAGGGGCCCACGTGACCAAGTTTACCAAGCTGCACTGCTTCCCTCTGCTGGAGACGGCACTCTTCTTCTTGATGTCCTGGAGCACCTTCCTTTTGGCGGAAGCCTGTGGGTTCACAGGTGGGTTTTCCCTACCCTTGGGCTACCCTTTCCCTCCCTGCAGCCCAGGGCTGTGCGAGCTGGAGGGGAGCTCGTGGAACAGCCGCGTGGAGTGGATACACCGCTCATAGAGCGTCCATGTGGAGGATTGCTGGGCAAGGCTGGTGTTCCACCTTAGGAATAATTTTGTTTCCCAGAGCTACACGTTTTTAAAGGATGAAATTTATTGTTTCAAGCTCAGTTGTCTCTGAGTACTCATTCCGACTGTAAGCAGATGTTTAGCTGCAAAGGTTACTGAATTTATTAACCTCCCAATTGTATCATCCCCCAGATTGCTGCTTCTCGCACAAACAGTAACAAACAACAGACAAAATCTGTATCCTTGTAAGGGTAACTCTCTATCAACTCAGATGAATGTGAACGCAGTTTGTCCTTGTTTTGGCTCTGGTCTATTTAATCATTGTTTTTCAATACTATGTTTTTATGATGCCAATTTCATGTATTATTAGTGTGAGTAACCTTGTGGTTTTAGTTCTTCACGTTCTCTCATCAAAAAAAAAAAAAAATCACTGAATTTTTCCACTAGAAAACTCAAGTACAATTGCTATACATAATCCAGGTAATTGGGAAGCCCTTTTATCCTCTTTTCACAATACTGCAATATATCTTTATATGCAGCATTATAAAATACCCCACTTCTTTAAAACTTGGCCATTACCTGTAAATGTATAGGCACGGTCCAGGTGCGTAACCAGGGTAACCAAGGCTTGGATAAACGGCACAGTACTCTGGATCCGTTCTGTCTGAAGCCCTGGACCGTGCAAAAATAGAAAGCATTTGCTTGCAATTAAATTCTTTGCTTCTAAGAACAGAGAACAGAGAGGAATATGACAAAAGGATATGATGGGCCCTCATGGCCTTTTTTTTTTTTTTTAAGATTCATTTATTTAAGAGAGAGAGTGGGGGGGGTAGGGGCATAGGGAGAGAGAGAGAGAGAGAGACTCTCAAGCAGACTCCCCGCTGAGCGTGGGGCCCGACGCAGGGCTCGATCCCACGACCCCAAGATCATGACCTGCACCGAAATCAAGAGCCAGACGCTCAACCGACTCAGCCACGCAGGTGCCCCACAGCCTCTTTGAAAAAGTGAATGCTAACTGCCAAAAATCAGTGGGAGTTTAGAGGAGAGGAGAGAATGCCCTTAAAACTGGAGCAGGAAGGGAAGTCGGGGACCTTGGCTTTGAAGGAAGGCAGTCAGAAGAAGGAAAGGTTGATATGAGCTGTGGGGGCGAGGGAGCTTTCAGCAATAGGAAACTTTCCAAACTATTCAGGAAGTTGGATATGTTGGGCTTGCCTACCTTAAGTTTTTGTTTCAGCGGGGATTTTTTTCCAGCTTTTTTTTTTCCATTGATTTTTTTTCTCTTTCTTTTTTAAAAAATCTCTCACCAGGCGTTGTGGCTGTCCTGTTCTGCGGGATCACCCAGGCTCATTACACCTACAACAATCTGTCGGTGGAATCAAGAAGTCGAACGAAGCAGGTGAGAGCGAGCTCTGGGTCCTCATGAGTTACCTGTGAATACAAGGGAGGAGACCCACAGGGTTTACTGCTTCCTTTCCCCGTCCTGTGCAGCTCTTTGAGGTGTTACACTTCCTGGCAGAGAACTTCATCTTCTCCTACATGGGCTTGGCGCTGTTTACCTTCCAGAAGCACGTTTTCAGCCCCGTGTTCATCATTGGAGCTTTTGTATCCTTTTCTGGTTCTACCATTTTCTCTGTGGACAGGTGACCACTGCTGGGGAAGCTAAGAAGAATTCCGTTTTGGGTGGGTGACTGAGCCAGCGCTAGTTCGTGGTGGTGTTTTCATGATGAGAACAAGAAGGTTTATGGGGTTCGTAAAGCTAAATGTATTTGATTTAAGGATTAGCCTGGATCCAAGGTTGTCCTCTCGGTGTGTTCTGTGTAAGATGGTTTTTCTGTTACACTGGTGCTTGGCAGGTGGTAGCTTGTTTTGTAGAGCACCCTTCTTTTTATTTATTTATTTTTTAAGATTTTATTTATTCATTTATTTTAGAGAGAGAGAAGAGCACGCATGTGCATATGCATGCGGGGGGGTGGGGAGCAGAGGCAGAGGAACAAGCTGACTCTGCCCTGAGCGCGGAGCCCGACATGGACCCAATCCCGGGACCCTGAGACCACGGACTGAGTGGAAATTAAGAGTCAGATGCTCAACTGACTGAGCCACCCAGGTGCCCCTTAAAGCACCCTTCTTTTTAGCAGATCTACAAGTTGGCAACTGTGTCAGTCCCAGAATCATTTTTGTTTCATTGCTCTGTGAATTCCAATCCAGGAGGTTCCCAGTTCGGGAGGCCTGAAGGTTCTGTTACTCTTGTTCTGGACTGCACCCTGGGGTAGGCAGCCCTTCCTCATGCTTTCACTGGAGCACCCCTGCTGTGATAGATCACAGTGGAAAAGACTCCTTTTTTTTTTTCCAAAAAAGAGAGAGAGAGAGAAAGAAAGAAAGAAAGAAGAAAGAAAGAGAAAGAAAGAAAGAAAGAAAAGACAAAATGGAAAAATACTTGGTTCCCTGACTTAGTTCCATGGTGAGTGCAGTTTTTGGAAGAGAGACACAGTTTTAGGGATTGGCTTCTCTCAAGAAAGGAGGCATGTGAATGCCCAGCAGTGGATCGACAGCTCAGAGTTTTGCTCGCTTGGCCTCAGAGCCTATTGTTTTCATCGAAGTGAACTTCTCTGGGGCTTGGAATAGTAGCAGTCCAGCTCAGCGTGGATTTCAAAATACTGAGCCGGCGTCCCTTATTGCTGGGCATTTACTCTTGCCTTTTCTCAGGCCTCATGGGTAACCTAAAAAAAAAAAAAAGTGTTTTTCTCTTTTGGGCTTTTCATTTATGGTGCAGGACTAGGGGACACTCAGCAAGCAGCTCGATAGTGACTGTGGCCTGTTGCCATGTGGAGGTCTTCCAGTTAGAGTGTTCTCTGCTTCACCTGGGGCTCTTTTTGTTGGATTTGCACACTCACCAGACGAACAGCTAAAAATCTGGGGGATCAGCGTTCTCGTTCTCGATTCAGAAAGCCCTTGCATATCCTCTGGATTTGTATTCCTAGCACGGCATCCCAGGAGCCCTTGTTTACAGAGGAGGGCTTTGCTGGGCGGGCCACCCAGGCCCCCTGGGAATCCCGAAAGCCGCCTACCCACTTGACGACCTTTGCATGGCTTCTGGGATAGAATGTGCTTCCTAAGCAACTACCTGTTTCCTTCTGTTCAAAACAAAACAACACAACACAACACAACACGGAGCCGGGGCCGGAAGCCAGCTAAAAGCAGAGAAACAGTCAGTCCTGTACCCCGGGGAAGGCAGAAGACCAGAGCAGCGGGCCGCTCTCTGCTGGGCTCTGGTCCAGACTCCACAAGTGACGTTTCCCTGATTTCGGTGCCTTCCACACGCCCCCGTTTCCATGCCTCACCCCTCCGGAAGGCATTTGAGCCTCTTAGGTAGAAAAGTCTCCCCCTCCCATTGAGTGTTGTGACGGATAGGAATGCTGCTTCAGTGGGCCGCCCAAAGCTGCTCACTTGTAGCGTCTTCCTGGTCATGTTGGGCCCCTCCTTGTTGGCCTCCAACTAAAGCTTGTGAGCTCGTACCCAGGAAACTTGCTCTTCACTGTTTGACCTGGAGGTTAGGCGTTGCTTCTTCTTGTGACTTCCCTTCTCACGGGACCCGAGTCATTATTTGCTCCTCTCAGCGCACCCCCCAACCCCTGCCATGGTGCCTGAGCTTATTTCTGGACTCATTTTTAGAGAGATGGCAGACTTGGTCCACACCAGCGTAATTAAATCAAGAAGTTATAACAGGGGCACCTGGGTGGCTCAGTCGGTTAAGCGTCTGCCTTTGGCTCAGGTCATGATCCCGGGGTCCTGGGATCGAGCCCCGTGTTGGGCTCCCTGCTCAGTGGGGAGCCTGCTTCTCCCTTTCCCCCTGCCACTCCCCCTGCCTGTGCTCTTCCTCTCATGCTCTCTCTCTCAAATAAATAAATAAAATCTTTAAAAAAAGAAGTTATAGCAGCACACGTTTAACAGGTTAGAAATTACCTCTGGTGGGAGCCAGGAGGTTGGGAAAGTTGTCTAGTTGAGTCCCCACTTGTTGCTAAGATGCGTTTCGAGGGAGCCTGGACAGCCTGGCTGCCTTGTGCAACCCTCCTGATCTTTGTGCAGGTTATCTCCTGGTCGTGAGGTGTCAGAGCATCCCTAAAATTCTCTGCTCCTCCAGAGGCCATGGGAAGGTGCCATTCTGGAAACCTGTTGGGTCCTTAACCTCTCCGCCTGGTGGTCAGGTCGCCATCTTCCTGGGCAGAGCTGCACACATCTACCCGCTCTCCTTCTTCCTCAACTTGGGCAGAAGGCATAAGATTGGCTGGAACTTTCAACACATGATGATGTTTTCAGGTAAAAAAAACAAAAAACCATACATGTAAAGAAAATGAGCTTTATTCGGCAGGAATGTTAGCATGATTAAGATATCATCAATAAGTTTCATAAAGGGACAGAAGTTCAAGTTCCTGGTTCTTTTGTATCCCCTGCAATGCTGAGTAGACAGATGTACATGTTAGAGTTAATATTGATTTTATAGACTAAACTACCAAATGTGAACATTCTCCCTTAAAATATCCACATCTTCATTTTTATCTTTACCACCTGTGGGACCTGGAGATATTTAAGTATTTAAAGTGCTTGATGATTCTCTGATAGATATTCATAACCCTTAATCTTCCAGAAGGACTCCAGACCTAAAATTAGAAGGGCAATAGGTCTTTAATAAGAAAGAACACAGGCCAGGTCACTCAGTGCCTCCCAGCTGCAGTATCCGCTCTTGTAAAATAATGAAATTGAGCTAATTGAGTTGAGGTTCCTCCTAGCTCCAACTTTCTCTGAAGCATTAAAAAACAAACAAACAAACAAACAAAAAACCACTTGCATAAACAAGATGAGCCCCAAACCGGAAGTTAACGCTGTGATAGTTCTGCTTGATTTCATGCTGTCTCCCAGATGCCCCCCTCTCCACCATAAAGCTGAGAAGTGTGCAGAAGCCACTGAGGGGACAAAGGACAGTAAAATATGCGGCGGTAAAGGAAGGAGAGAGCAGTTGGCATGAATTGATGGTGCAGTAAGCGTCAGGCATTATAGAGGAGACCCAAGTTAGAGGGTCTTTGCAGAGCAGAGGGAGGAGATGGTGGGGCAGAAGGCCGCAGTGATCCTTAAAGGTACGGCTGTCCTCGGGGGGGGGGGTGGGGTGGGGGGAGGGGCTGCGCAAGAGGCAGAGTGAGTAGCAGCCCTTGACTGTGACATCGTAGTTCTCGAGGGCCCTCAGAGTCTTCCTGAACGCTCAGCAGCAGGCACTGCTCGGCGAAGTGGTTGCTCTGCGTAGTACTTGCTTACATCTGCACTGAAATAGGCAGCCTTTCCCTCTGGCAGATGTTCATGGAGCATCCTCTTTTTATAAGCCACAGTTCTGGATTCTGGAGGAGACAGAGACCGCCTCCTTGCAGGGCTCCCGATCCACTGTGGGGGAGGCAGGTGTGCAAAGAGCTAGCTTCCTCTGGAGAGAGGGTGACACGTTGCACATAAAAGGTGTGGAATCAAGATGGAGAAGAGGAGGGCCTGGGGCCATCTTTACCAGGGGGGCAGCCTTCCACCTGGGCTTGCCAGACGTGGATCTCACGAGGCAGCAGGTTGGAGAAGCAGGAGAGCATTGCCACGGGTAGCTTTTGCCAGGAAGGGCAGCAGCGTGGTTTCGCGGTAAGACATGGGCTAATGCAGAAAGAGGGTGAGGTTGGACGGGATAATTGCATCTAGGCTGCTGTGAGCCTTCAGGCGGCATCAGAACCACTTGTTGGGCTGGTTCGAGCCCTTTGCCGGGCCCCACCGCCAGAATGATTCTGCAGGTACGGGGTGGGCGCCAAGAATCGGCATTTCTCATGTATTCTCGGCTGCTGCTGCTGAGGGTGGTTTGAGGACCACACTTTGAGAACCACTGTTGGAGTCTGGACCACAGAGAAGCCCCAGGGCTGTGCCAAAGCGTTTGGGCTTGCCTCAAGAGCAGCTGGGCCGCTTTAGAGGTTTCTGAGGAGGCCACGCCAAGATCCTCCTTCCATATCAAGAAAGTGTTGCTGGAAAAGAGCAAGACCAGGTGGAGATAGCTCAGTCACCTGGATAAACTTTAAAGTATGTTCATTATTTCCTGTACTAAAAGACTGAGAAGTACACAGAGCTGTTTAAAGATATCTCCTGTAAAACTTACTTCCTGCCGGGAGCAACCTCACCATCGAAAGGAACTCAGTTCTTCAGAGTGATGAAAAACCCAAGGCTTCTCTATCATATCGCTCACAGCATTTACCTAATAAAATAAAGACACATGGAGCACACAGTGTCTCTCTCCGACCCCCAAGTTTTCTTCTTTGAGACAGCATCCCTTTAGAGGCTTAAATATTGATCGTTGACAAAGCTGGCTGTTGGGTGGTCTAGATGTGCGTGTCTCCCTAACACAGAGTAATAGAAAACTTTGTATTTAGTAATAGAAAACTTTGTTAACTTTGTATTTTCATGTCACTTTTTGGAATCATTCTGTAGTGAATTGTGAAGTTCTCAGATTAGTGAATTTGCAAAATTATCAGGAAAGGTAGGAAACTATACAAACAGTTATAGTGGGTATAACTTTTCATTCTCTCATACAGTATACACAGTCATTGTAGTTCGCCCCCGCCCCCCCCCCCCCCCAGTGAACAGGAGCTCACACCAAGTATCTGTTAAGGACCATGGATTCAGTTTTTACTATAAAACAAATGATGAGCTTGCTTTGAAGAAGGAACAAAAGAGCTTAGAAATTAAAAACCCACATTAAAATGTGGGTGCTTAATCTTTTTTTTTAAACAAACAACATTTTATTAAATATAAAATCTAATACAAGATGAAAATATGAGAACTCACATAAAAGAACAAATATTTGTGAATATATATTAAAAGTATTCACAATTGTTTCAATTCCTTTGTGTTGCACAATGTAGATCAAAACATGCTCTTAAAAAAAAACATACACTCTTAAAATTAAAGGTGAGTAAGAATGTACTTAACTGCATTAATTTCTATTTCGCAGGGTTTCTTTTTTTTAGTATAGTTGGCACACAATGTTACATTAGTTTCAGATGCACAACATAGCGATTCGACTTCTCTCTAGGTTGTGTTGTACTCACTGTAAGTATTTGGTGCTTAATCTTAATACCCATTAATGTGGATGAAGGGTCAGCGAACTGTAGTCCCTGGGCCCTGTTATCATATACTTCACGGCTAACCATGGCTTTTACGGATGGGCATCTACAGTCTGTGTGATGATAGGGGACACTAACTTTGAAATCCAGTTAAGTGAAATCTCCTCCAGAAAGAATCTCATTGTTTTCATTAATGCACCTATATTACAACAAATTGTACTCGGTTATTATTACGCCACTCTTGGTTTTTGTCGATAAGATTTTGTGGAAATTTGTTTTTTCTCTTATATGTCAGTATCCTTGATTTTTCACAGTATCCTTGATTTTTTCCCCCCTTGCCCCATAAAGCCTAAGATATTTAATATCTGACCCTTTACAGAAAAAGTTGCCAACCCCTGATACAGATCAGGTTATACTGTTACTTCTCTGTGTGGCTTTGCTGCGGAAATGCTCAACTGTTCTGTAGCTCATGGCACAGAAACCACAAATATGCACTTGCCATATTTATACCTAGCCTGTTACTTTAGTTTATAATGACTGTATAGTGCTTGGATCACAGACCTAGAGAGCTTGTGTTGTTATTTCTTACTTACATTTCTTTTTACTTCGTGTTACTAGCAGGAGAACTATTGCCCTAATAAGAGTGTGCTATTGTCCTAGAATGTGCCATACAAGGTAGTGCAGTGTTTTTCTCATTTCATTTGGGGTATTTTGCAAATGAAAACTTCCAACAGGAGAAAACCGTATTCCCGTAAGTTTCTTCTTTCCGAGTAAGACAGTGTGGCTCCCACAGCACATGCGGATCCAGTTTATTAGCCTCGAGTGGCGGCAGTGGATCCGAGGACACATTGTCATTTGGTCTTAGAACCAAATCTTCTTCTTCGGTCCCCACAGGCCTCAGGGGGGCCATGGCATTCGCGCTGGCCATCCGAGACACCGCGTCCTATGCTCGCCAGATGATGTTCACGACCACGCTCCTCATTGTCTTCTTCACCGTCTGGATCATTGGTGGAGGCACGACACCCATGCTGTCATGGCTTAACATAAGGTCGGTCTGAAACCGCAGCCAGTTTTGCGACTAACACGGGGCGGTGGTGGTGGGGGGGAGGGGGAGACAGCTTAATGCGTGGAAGGTTCTTACGGGGTTGGGTTTGGTTTGGGGGTGGGATTGAAAATAAAAAGCAATAAGTAACACTTCAGAATATTGACTTTTCCACGAGAAAAAAAAGGTGGGCATGAAAATTTCTGTTGGTGCGAAAACACAAGGCCTTAGAAACACCTGGACCGTGCTAGAACAGTGACACTAGGGCAGGAATTCCAAAGTTTTAAGGCTGCAGGCAAGAGAACGGACGGTAACTGCCGGCAGTGCCTGGCGTTTCAAGTTCCTTTGCAATCACACCTCCAGCCTTCGAAACAGGCTCATCCACCAGAAGTGAAAAGAGACAATTAGAGTTTTGTTTCTGGGAGGAAACTGTTTGCTCTGTCTCTTCTTGCTCGAGCGTACAAAAGAGGTGACATTTCCTGCATCAGCCTCATTTGTTATAACCTCATTGATGTCCTCTGCCTGTGGTTTTGCAGCTGGGTCAGCACGGAGAGGGCTGACCTAAATTTGATTTTTTTTTTTTTTTTTTTTAAGAGCGTTTGAATCCCAGAGGGTGCTGGCGAGCTCCAGCACCTTAGGGTAAGGAGGACACTAGAACAGAGGACAGGAGTCCCAGAGCCTAACTCTGGCTCTGGTTCAAGGCAAGCCCTTCCTGTCTTTGGGTCTCAGTTTCCCCTAATATTAAGTGAAAGCCTGCTGTCAGATCTTCTGCAGTCCCCTTCAGCTCCCAGTGTATGTGCTCTGCCTTATTGGAGGCGCCCCCACCACCTCCCTCAGTGTGGGGGTCCGCGGAGGATGAACGTGATCAGAATGTGACAACGCTCCGGGCGTGTGTGGGTGTGAAGAAGAATTCTCCGAGAAGCCACAAGGTGGCACCGTGTCTTTTGTTTTTGTTTTTTTTTTTTGTTTTTTTTTTTTTTTTTTCCTTTCTCTGCTGGCTTTCAGTTCACATTCCCTTCCTCTGAAATATAGAATGCCCCAGACTGACAGCTACAGAGCATACCTAGCTTGGAGGAGAGAGAACCTACAAAGATCTCGTAGTCATCCTTCGAGTCGGGGGCGGAGGGTACTAGAATTTGGGAGAAAACTGGAATTGAAGAGAACAGTCTTCACCCCGCCCCGTCCCCCCCTCCCCAACCCCATCAAGGACTTTTGTCTTGATGACAGCAGGGATTCCTGGGCTTGGCCTCTGCCAGCCGCACCATTTCCGGGCTAGCTAGTCTCAGCCTCACATCCTTGTGGGTCTGCAGAAGCTACTACGTGGGGCTGCTAAGTGGCAGTCACTTGATAGCTAACACTTGTGTGATGCAGGCCTTGTACAAGATGCCACACCTATATTAAGACAATCTTCACAACATTCCTATGGAGAAGCCACTACTATCATCTTCATTGTAGAGTTGACAGAACCGAGGCACAGAGCAATAACTTGCCCAGGTCACAGAGCTTTAGGTGGATGAGCCGGGATTTGGGGCCTGGCAGTCTTGCCACCCAGTCCACAGTCTGAACTACTGTGCTCTACCACCTTTGAGAAGGTTGACGGTGTTAGCAACCGCCTCTGTGTCGTGAAATTCGGGATGATCAGAACTTCAAGTTCCTGGTGTGAATCTCAAGATTTGTGTTAAGGAAACGAATTCATCATGGGAATATGAACCTAGAGAAGAAAATGGACAGATTTTTGGCTCTAAACCTGACACATACAATGGTACCATCTTTGTTCTGTGTTAGAATAAGGGTAAAAAAAGGAGGCTTACCCTGAACACCGCTGAGGATCTTTAAGAATCTCGAGATCAGGGGCTCCTGGGTGGCTCCGTCCATTAAGCATCTGCCTTTGGCTCAGGTCAGGATCCCAGGGTCAGTGGGGAGCCTGCTTCTCCCTCTCCCTCTGCCCCTCCCCCCGACCCCCTGCTCATGCTCACTCTCTCTCACACTCTCAAATAAATAAAATCTTTAAAAAAAAAAGAATCTCAAGATTGACTTCTGAGATTACTTTCTGCTCCTATTTGGTCACTCAGGAGGCACCCTAGATACTCAGAGCCTGATTAAATCATGTTTGTTTGTCATGCTAGTTTATGAGCCCTCCCACACACTACACACATATATAGGACCAAATAATTTCCCACTGAGAAGGGAGAGTTGACTTGTGACTTTTTGCACTTCTGGCAACCTTTTTCAAAATTGGGCCATTAAAACTGTCCTATCCAGAACTGAGAGTGTGGGTAGCTTTCCCTGAGGCACACAAACTGTATATACAAATATAACTATTGTTGTGGGAATATTGATGTAATGTATAGATAACACGTAGACCATAGCAGCTAGCGCACAGTGAGGGCTCAGGAAATGACGATGTGTGTGACTGGGTATAGGAGAGATCTCGTTTCTCCACATCCTTGCCAGCATTTGGCATTGCCACTATTTTTCATCGTAGTTGTTCCAATAGGTGTGTGGGGATACCTCACTGTGGTCTTACTTTGCATTTTTCTAATGACTAATGATGTCAAGCATCTCTTCATGTGCTTATTTGCCATTCATATATCTTCTCTGGTGAAACACCTGTTCAGACTTTTTGTCTATTTTCTAATCAGATCGTTTTGGTTTTTTAAATTGAGTTTTGAGAGTTCTTTATTTATTATAGATACTAGTCTTTTGTCAGAGATGTGGTTTGCAAATATTTTCTCCCAGGCTGCAGCTTGTCTTTTTTTTTTTTTTTTTTTAAGATTTTATTTATTTGGCAGAGAGAGAGACAGCAAGAGAGGGAACACAAGCAGGGGGAGTGGGAGAGGGAGAAGCAGGCCTCCCGCTGAGCAGGGAGCCCGATGCGGGGCTCGATCCCAGGACCCTGGGACCATGACCTGAGCTGAAGGCAGTCGCTTAACCAACTGAGCCACCCAGGCGCCCTGCAGCTTGTCTTTTAATCCTTTTAGTAGAGTCTGTCATAGAACAGAAGTTTCCATTTATCATTTTTTTCTTTTATGCATTGTGCCTTTGGTGTTATATCTAAGGACTCTCCATCAAGCCCTAGGTCCTGAAGATTTTCTTCTGTGTTATCTTCTAAATGTTTTTTAGTTTTCTGCTTGACATTTAAGTCTGTGGTCCATTTTGGGTTAATTTTTATATAAGATGCAAGGCTTAGGTTGAGGTTTTATCTTATTCCATTTGCCTAAGACCATCCAGTTGTTCTGACAATGTGTTAAAAGGACTAGTCTTGGGGTGCCTGGGTGGCTCAGTCGGTTAAGCGTCTGCCTTCGGCTCAGGTCATGATCCCGGGGTCCTGGGATCGAGCCCCACATCGGGCTCCCTGCTCAGTGCAGAGCCTGGTTCTTCCTCTCCCTCTGCCGCTCCCCCTGCTTGTGCTCCATCTCTCTCTCAAATAAATAAATAAAATCTTAAAAAAAAAAAAAACTAGTCTTACTCCATTGAATTACTTTTGCTCCTTTGCCAAAAATCAGTTGGCTGTATACACATGGGTCTGTTTCTGTTCTGCTCCACTGATGAATGCATCCAACCCTCCACCAGTACCACACTGTCCGGATAACTATAGTTACGTAATAAGCTTTAGCATCAGGTGGAGCAAGCCCTCCCACATTATTCTTTTTTCAAAATTCTCATCGCTATTCTAGTTCCTTTCCATATATATTTTAGAATAAGCTTGTCTAGCTCTAAAAAAAAAAATCTCGCTGAAATTTTCACAGGAATTGTGTTAAACCTATATATCAGTTTGGGGAGAATTGCCATCTTTATTATGTTGAGTCTTTCAGTTCATGAGCGTGGCATGTTTCTTTATTTAGATTGTCTTTGATTTTTTTCATCACTGTTGTATGGTTTTCAGCACACAGTGCCTGTACATGGTTTGTTAGATTTACATCGAAGTATTTCCTCTTTTTTGAGCAATTATAAATATTATTCTATCTTTAATTTCAGTCTCCACGTGTTCATTGCTAGGATACAGAAATACAATTGGTTTTCGTATTTTTTTTAGAGAGGGAGAAGGGGGAGGGGCAGAGGGAGGCGGGGAGAGAGAGAATCTTAAACAGGCTCCATGCCCAGTATGGAGCCTGGTGCAGGGCTCAACCCCATGACCCTGAGATCATGACCTGAGCTGAACCCAAGAGTTGGATGCTTAACCAGCTGACCCATCCAGGCGCCCTAGTTTTTGTATGTTGATCTTGTATCCTGTGACCATGCCCAACTCATTTATTAGTTCTAGGAGGGTTTTGTTTTGTAACTTCTTGGGGATTTTCTACATAGACCATCACATCATTTGCAAACGGAGGCAGTTTTATTTCTTCCTTTCCAGCCAGTGTAGCTTTTATTTCCTTTTCTTGACTTACTGCTCTGGCTAAGGCTTTCAGTGTGATGTTAACAGTAACATGAGCAGACATCCTTGCCTTGTTTCCAGTCTTAAGGGGAAAGCATTCAGTCTTTCACCAATGAGTGTAATATTAGCCTTAGGGTTTTTGTAGATGCTCATCATCATCAAGTTGAGGGAGTTTTTAATCTATTGCTAGGTTTTTGAGAGTTTTTGTTTTTATCATAAACAGGTGTTGAACTTTATCAAATCCTTTTTCTGTATCTATTGATATCATCACATTTTCCTTGTTTAGCCTGTTAATATGGTGGGTTACATTGATTGATTTTTTTTTCTTTTCTTTTCTTTTTTTTTTTTAGAGAGTGTACATACATGAGCGGGGGTGGGAGGGGCAGAGGGAGAGAGAGAGAATCTCAAGCAGGCTCCACACCCACCGTGGATCCCAATGCAAGACTCAGTCTCAAGACCCTGAGATCATGACCTGAGCTGAAATCAGGAGTCAGACACTTAACTGACTGAGCCACCCAGGCACCGCCCCCTTTTTTAAATTAATTTTCAAATATCGAACCAGCCTTACTTCCCTAAAACAAACTCCACTTCATTATGGTGTATAAATTTTTTACATACTGATGAATTCTATTAGCTATTATTTTGTTAAAGATTTTTGTGGTCTGTGTTCATGAGGGATATTGGTTTACAGTTTTCTTTCTTTCTTTTTTTTTTTTTGTACTGCCTTTGTCTGTTTTTGGTATCAGAGTAATCTGGCCTCACAAAATGAGCTGGGATGTGTTCCCTACTCTTCCGTTTTCTGGAAGACATTGTATAGAATTGATGTTAACTCATCTTAAAAGTTTAATGGCATTCTCCAGTAAAACCGTATGGTCCTGGAGACTTCTTTTTCAAGAGTTTTTAAATTGTAAAGGCAATTTCTTTAATAGTTGTAGGGCTGTTAAGATTATCTGTTTCATGGGGCACCTGGGTGGCTCAGTCGATTAAACATCCAGCTCATGATTTCAGCTCAGGTCATGGTCTCAGAGTCATGGGATCGAGCTCCTCATTGGGGTCCACACTCAGTGGGGAGTCTGCTTGAGATTCTCTCTCTCTCTCCCCCCCCAACTCACGTGCTCTCTTTCTCTCTCAAATAAATAAATCTTTAAAAAAAAAGATTATCTGTTTCATATTGGGTGAATTGTGGTAGTTTGTGAAATTGGTCCATTTCATCTAAGTTGTCACATTTATGTTGTTTGTAGCATTACCTTATTATTGTTTTGATGTCTGTGAGATGTATAGTGATGCTCCTTGTTTCATTCCTGATACTGGTAATTTGTATCTTCTTTCTTTTTTTCTTTCAGTCTTGCCAGAGGTTTGTCAATTTTATTGATCTTTTCAAAGAACTAGCTTTTTATTTCACTGATTTTCTATATTGTTTTTCTGTTCTCTATTTCATTGGTTTCTGCTCCTATCTTTATTCTTTCCTTCTTTCTGTCCAGCTCCACCCAGACAGCATAATGAAGCAAATAGGTAAACAATACATATGGTGTTAGTGCATTGCATTTTCCAAATATGTATAAATAGTGATTACGTAAGTGTAGAAACTGACATTTATAGAGATCACATGAAAAGAAATTTCCTCAGAAATAAAGTAATGAGATTCATTGGTTTTTCTGGCCTGTGGTTTCTGATGTTACTCCGTGACCATGAATCATTTATGTGAACCAGTTTCTTATTCTAAATTTCTTCAGAAACCCCCTGAAGTTCAGTGTGGTGTTTTGACCTCTATACCCTAAGTAAAATCAATACCTACCTGATCCTTACTTCTCCAGGCTACTGACAGAGGCCCTTATGAGGTGTTAAGTAGCTGCTCAGAAGTCAGAAACCCAGGGTAGGATTCCAAGTTCCACCATAAATAATGAGGAGTTAGTTGTGATTTTTAACCATGGCTAAGTCCTAGTCTGTGTATAAAATAAAAATGAATGTGACCTAAATCCAAAGCCAGGTCCCTGCTTTCCAGAAATCCAATGTATCTTTTTCAAATTGGCATGTTGTGATTGATATTTTAAAACACGATGGCAGGGGCGCCTGGGTGGCTCAGTTGGTTAAGCGACTGCCTTTGGCTCAGGTCATGATCCCGGAGTCCCAGGATCGAGTCCCACATCGGGCTCCCTGCTCAGCAGGGAGTCTGCTTCTCCCTCTGACCCTCTTCCCTCTCGTGCTCTCTATCTCTCATTCTCTCTCTCTCAAATAAATAAATAAAATCTTTAAAAAAAAAAAACATGATGGCAAGACACTCAAATTGTTTTCTGTTAATGCACACACTACATATTTTTCTTAGTCCCTTGAGCAGGTGTTATTCACAAAGGATGTAATTTTGGCAATTTAAAAAAATGGCCACAGGATTATTTCAGCAGAGGAACCTTGTATGTGTCCAGAGCACATTTGGGCAGCATGGTGACCGTTCTCTTTGGCGCCCCCGGCTTCAGGTGACACACACATGAGGTGGTGGTGATGGTGGGGGCGGAATGGCATGTGCCCAGGCAGTCAGATGAACAGGCACCCTTCACACCCCACAGCACAGTCATGCAAACACTCCAGGACAAGGAAGGACACTCTGCTCAGTATAATCCTGTTAGAATTTACGACAAAGCTCTTTGCCAGATAATTTGAAGAAAAAATGCAGGAGCAGCCCTGAGCTCTTTATGTAATAGCATTTGTAACTGGATATTTTAAAAGAGTTTAAGGACACCAGCGTGTAATCAAAGGGTGAATCCTGGGACGCCTGGGTAGCTCAGTTGGTTGGGCGTCCAACTCTTGGTTTCGGCTTGGGTCGTGATTTCAAGGTCGAGGGATCAAGCCCCTTGTCGGGCTCTGCGCTCAGCATGAAGTCTGCTTGGGTTTCTCTCTCCTTCTCCCTCTGCCCCTCCCCCCTCCTCCCCCTCTCAAATAAATAAATAAATCTTTTAAAAAAGGCGGATACTGTGAGGTGAAGTACTGGGGCTCTGGGGTCTAAGAGCCTCAGCCACAGTCTTGGTTCCACCGTTTTCTACCTTTGTGACCTTGGGCAACTTATTTAGCCTCTTCAACTCCATTTCCTCACCAGTTTAGATGGGGACGATAGTGTAAGAATAAAATAAATGTGATGATAAATGTGATAAAGCATTCTCTTGTTAAACGTACCATCTGAAAAAGAAAGAAAGGTCCCATCTGGCACATGGTAGACATTTCGGGTCTTTTAGCTGTTAATTACTACATATATCTATATCTGTATCTGTATATATCTCATATATAATATTATCATTACTAATCATAGCATCAGTACTGCTAGTATTGCTATTATTATTATCAGTGAATCTTACATTAATGGAGTCCAGCTTGCTTTTCTGGAATGTGTTACAATTTTTCAATAGTATGGTAAAATACCGAGTCACATTCTGAGCATGTGACTTGTTGAAGTACCACCTTAAGAAGCATATCTCGTTCTCACTTGCATATTCCAGGGGATATCAGTAGCGTGAGCAGTTGGGCATTGTTTTCACCGTTGTCCCCCCACAAGGAGCCCTTCAAAAATGTTTCCCCCCCATTACCTCTTCCAGCGAAATTTTAATACCACAGATCTGCTATATACTTGTTTATGTAGTATGACAGTTTAGAGGACTATAAACCATGATACTATCTAAAACTTTTTGCCTCACAAGAACCAATCTTCACACCCATGGGGGCAATACCACCCCCAACTGAGAATGCATGATCTAAGTGCAGTGGTTCTCAGTTGAGGGCAGTTTGCCCCCCCCCCCCGCCCCCCAGAGGCCATTTGGCAATGTCTGGAGATATTTTGGGTTGCCTCAACTGGGTAGGGGGTTGCTACTGGTATCTTGTAGGTAGAGGCCAGGGCCCGAAATGTCAGTAGTGCCAAGATTGTGAAACCCTGCTCTTAGTTTGATGGCAAAGTTCAAATGCACCCTGAATACAACCCAGAAATTGTTAAGGCAGGTGAAAATGGACCGTGTCAACTCTAAGGTGCAAGAGAAAGAGAATAGCAGAAGTTGGCTTCCTGACCTTCAGGAACCCTTAGACAACATGGTTTACTTGTGTCAGAAAAAGGGGAAAAAAAAAAAAGGCCATCTTTGTCTTCTCAAGTATTGTTGCTGTTTTCAACAATATGATGCTTTTTGCTCTTTCTGTCAAATGTGTGTCAAAGTATGTGTAAACACTTCAGATACGTGTTTAGTAACAACTCTGCTTTCTATTTTTCGTATGGGTGTACCTTGCTTTATGAAACAGGTGAATTCCTGAAAAACTTGTATAAATTCATTTCTGTGAGCTGCATGCATTCCTCTGATTTCCTTACACGATATTTTGAGAGGCTTACCTTCATTCCCAGTTGATCCTCACTTGGCCTCGCTCCTAACATGGTTGCTTTAAATTTAAATTTAGCAGCCTCTCTGCCTCTCTGGGTTTTCGAGAATGCGGACAGTTTGAGAGAGGGTACGGACCTCTCTTCAGAGGGAGCCCACCTCTCCCTTGATGGGCGTGGTCCAGGTCCTGTGCCCAGAGCTCCCGGCTCCCCCGTGCGCCCCGTCATACTCACGTTCCCTTCTTCTGCTGCCCAGAGTTGGCGTCGAGGAGCTGTCCGAAGAGGACCAGAACGAACACCGCTGGCGGTACATCAGGTGACACGAGGAAATCCTCAGAAACGAATTAACCGGGCCTGGCTTTTCTCCTCCTCCTAACCCGCCATGTTTCTCTTTATGCCGTTTGGTCTCTTCTTTCCTTCCTGTGTGCGCCAGCCCCCTGCCCCTTTCAGCCAAAGGGGCAAGAGGTCAGGTCAAGTCTAACCCCTTTCCCACCCCGTCTCTGGGTTGATTGCTGTGTCGGTGTTCCTGAGAGTCTGTTCTCTGTCCCCGCATATTGGACAGTGTGTGTCAACACCAAAGCCGGAGTTGCAAGTGTCTCCCCTCTTAGACAACTGAGCTTAGCATCCAGAGCAGTCCGTTTTCAGAGCCGCAGATACTTTTTCCACAAAGTCTTGTTTGTGATCTAGTAAACAAGGCTTTCCACTCACAAAGAGACTTAGGATTTGACTGGTCTGCCATGACTGGGGTAGGGCTCCTACCATCTTAATTAAGCACCAGTGCTCTTTTGAGTAGTTTTTAAAGTATGTAATTGTGTCCTGGTACCTTATGGTGAATCAGAAGATACAAAAACACTTTTGTTTAAAAACAAAACAAAACAAAACAGAAGATAAAGACTCTCGTAATGCAGTTGGGTTCTCAGTGTCCACCGAAGTTTATGATTTGATTAGGCTTAAGGGGGCCATGGGGGCCAGCAGAACAAAGACTTTAATGTTTCTTTTGCCCTTCTGCATCTTTATTGGCACGCATCCTTCCCGGCCTGATTCTCAGTGCTGGTAGATAAATCAGTGTCTGAGGGCGGTGGAGAGAAGAGCGAGGCTGCTCACTGGCCATGGGCACTGCGATATCACCAGGCTCCAGATGTCCCCTAACGATGTGTATCTGAGTAATGGAAGCTGTTAAGGTCCCTGGGTTCACACTTTTTTTTAAAAAATTTTATTGTATTATGTTATGTCAATCATAAACTTTTTTTCTACTGTTTAAAAACACACACGCACACACGCACACACACATTCACTTTTTGGAGGCCTGACTTTAGGTAGCAGGTAGGTGGCAGAGGAAACCCTTTCTTTTGAAATATCCCACCTTCAGGAAGGAAGGTCCTTTGGGCACTGTACAAGTTATTACAGTTGGGACCTGAGAGAACTCAGACTGTGATTTGGTGTTCAGGGTTTTACATGTAGGTGTGTGTCTCATAGTCTTCCCATTATTTAGGGCCTCAGCCATTCACGTTTTTGAAAAATTATCAGTCGAAGTAGAACACTTCTAAAATTCCTGAGATGGCAGCTAATCAGAATGTACTTACACTCATACCAGAAGGGAAATTATTCATGTTCTTTCTCTATTTTTTCATTCCAGAATGAGCACGTTAGTTTGATTGCTTTATTTTCTCACTTGGTGTGAAACTGAATGAAATGTAAAGTATACCACTAGTCATATTAGCCACATTTTTCACCTGCTCAGTGGCTGGCCACTTGTGGCTCGTGGCTAGCATGTTGGACAGCGCAGATCTAGAAAGTTCTACTGGACAGCGTGGGTCTAGAATCATTCCCACGTTCCCCCCGACAAAATGTTGAACATTACGAGTTTGAGATGAGGTTAGGGTGGCCCTACTTTTGTGAGTGTATCAAGTTATTTCACCGTTTTGTGCTTTGCTGTTTTGAATTCTGGCCTGGCCACACGGACCCAGGATAAATAGATGAGTTCCTCCGACATTGCCAGAACTTGAATGAAAATAGTCACAACCTAGTCTTCCTAAGCAGTTCTGGTTGAACAAAATTTAATTCTTGTTAACCAAAGTTTTTTTTTTTCCTTTTAATAGAAATTAGTTAAAAGAATAGAGGGGGCTAAGTTTCATTTGGCAGCTTTTATCGTGTTTGGTTTTATTTTCATTATTGTAATACAGGGAATCCTTAACCTTTTCTCCTACCCCTAGTCTTCCTATTTCATCTAGGAGAGTAAAGTCAACTTGTTTTATCTTTGCTGGCATGGAAGCCACTTACGAAGGCTAATTACACCTATTTCAAAATTCACAGTATAGAAAGGAGAGATTATTAGTGGCAGACCCAGACTACTACCATATTCTTGGCCATACTGTGCCTCATGCCCTTCAGCTCACATAATCCCGTCATTGCTCCTGCCCCACAATCTGGCCAGGCCTTGTGGCTAGGCTGAGGGCTGCTGTGTCACCTGGCATTCTGGTAGGCTGTCCGAGAAACACCGGGGTAACCGGCGCTCTGTGTCTGCGCTGGGAAGCTCATCTGAGTAAGCGAGTCTGCCATGAAGTGGCTTTGTGCTGCTATAGAACCCACAGAACAAGGCCTAAGATTGGATTCCTAGCTGTTGATCTTACAAATGCTGACCAAGCTACCCTATAGAGGACTTTTCTCTGGGGAACGTGGGTTGAGAGTCTCTAAAATGGGTGAGGGCTCAAAATTCCCAAGAGCTGGGAATTCCATACGTGACCTCTCCTCTTAACACTTTGATACATTGGACACACCGGATGCTTTGAGGCTCTGGTGGGACTTTTTGGGGGCAGCCCTGAGAGGCCCCTGAATTGGATGGGTTTCGTGTCAAGAAAATCTCTGTGAGATTTGTTGTTCAAAGATCCCTGAATAATGTCCAGTTATGAGGACAAGCCTCCAACCCTCAGAATCTCCAGCCTGGAAGCAGTCCCTAGACACATAGCAAAGTCCATCGAACTCACTACAAAGATCCTACCAAACCCCAGGCCCGCAGGGAGGAAATCTGCTGTCAGGTACACTAGATTTTAACTAGAACAGTACCTGGCATCATAGGCACTCAATAAATATTTGCTGAATACATGAATTCGTCTTGTGGTTTTAAAACTTTGCCCTCAGCAACATACAGGCTATCTGTTTCCTTTCCCTCCATAGTCCCCCCTTTCCAGGGACGCACACCTTTGGTTAGTGCTTGACGAACCTGCAATAAGACAGGGTAGAGGTTGACTTTGGGAGGGCAGGCACATCTGTGTTGTCTTCTGTTTTCCTTTTCTATTAGTCTCTTTTTTCAAGAAATAACCTGGGCATCATAGGTGGGAAAGAGGGAGGGAGAGAAAGAAAAGTAAGGTGCACACACATGGGGTTTTGTAGTCCGCTGTCTACTCATTGGAGTCAGCACCCCGGTACCGGACGACCGAAGACCCTTGGTTGAGGCCATTCGGCACCTCCCGTCCCAGCTCGGGTCAGACCTGCCAGAAATCGTGTTCTGTTTATAGGTCTTTGCAACACTGGAGGGAGCGTGGGAAGACAGAGAATTTTCCTGGCCTCTTTGTTTTCTCCCCCACCCCCCCTGTGATCGAGGTCACAGTTCTCCACCTCAGAGCGAGGAAGGTACAGGGATGAAGAATTAACAGGTGCACAAAACAACAGTTGGTGTGTGACTAAGCCAAGGCAACTACCCTAGTCAAAGCATGGGATTTGTTGTAAGTGGATTTTGCCACTTTGCCTTTTCTTTCTGTCTTCAGTTGTTGATCTTAAAAGTGTCACTTCTCAGGTCATCTCCGCTGTGGGAGGACGTGGGGGCACCAGGACAAAACGTTCATGATATGCGTGCTCAAGTATTTAGGGGACGAGTACTGGTGTTTGCAACTTTATTTGAATGCATCTAAAAATTTAGATGGGTGGTAGAGAAGTGGATAGACACGCGATAAAGAAACTCCAGCAAAATGTTAATGGTAGACTTGTCGGTGGCGGGTATACAGGTGTTCACTATAAATTCTTCCAGCACCGCCGTGGATATATGAAAAATGGCGGAACGGAAGTTTAGGGAATTAAGAGCAGGTCAGGGCAGATGTGAGGAAGCAGCAGAAAGGAAAAGGCATGGGGCGTCGAGACCCACGGTTGGATTAACTGGGACCGTCTGGTGCAGGAAGGCAGAAGGACAGTCGCCAGCCAGCAGCCTCAAACAGGGTGTAAGCACCACTTGCCTCTCCTGCCCCCTGGGATCTGACATGGAACATGACCTCTTTCTCACGACTTTTGCATGACAGCCTTCCTCTTCTTCTAGCTAACTACTCCTTCCGCTTCCGGAAGGCGGTCGGCCTCTTGGCTACTTTCAGCCAGCATGGCTGCTGTGGTCCGAGCTAATACTCTCCATTTTTCTCCTTGTCTTTCTCCCTGGTGACTTACAGAGTTGGTGTCGATCCAGACCAGGACCCACCACCCAACAACGACAGCTTTCAAGTCTTACAAGGGGTAAGTCACAAGAGATGCTTCTTCCGGGGGAAGACACTGTGATAAAGGGCTAAAATTTATTGAGCACTTACTATAGGCCAGACATCTTTACGTGGATTCCCTCACCATGAGCTTGACAACAACCTTATGAGGTAGGTCCTGTTATCCCTATTTTACAGATTAGAAGCTGAAGTTGGAGAGTCTCAGTGAGTCATCTACGGTCAGAGGATTAGAAAGTGATGAAGCTGGGGTTTGACCCCAGAGTCAGCGTTCCTAAAGCAACACATTAAGGGGCTAGGCCGGCCAGGAAGAGTGTTGGAGCTAAGTCCCTGACTGCCTGCCTTCCAAGAATGGATAGACCGGATACGTTGGTGACTGGCTCACTGTCACTGGGTCAGAGTCTGTCAGTGGTGCCCAGGCAGGAGAAGAGAGGGCTGGGGTCTGACGCTCCAGCCCGGGGAATCTGAGGAAGAGAGGAAGGATGTGGGTGATTACAGGCCCTCCCGCTCCTCTAGGGCCTGGGATCCTCTACGGTCGAGTTCCTCTCAAGCCCAGGAATGGCAGAGCGGGGGTCCTCCCCCCCCCCCCCACCTCCAGGGGAAGAAGGTCACCGCCATGCGAACCGCTAAGGTTTAGGCAGGGTGGTGGCAGCAGTGACAGCCTGGGACAGCGTGCTGGGGAGGGAAGCTGTAGAGGCTGTGATCAGAGGAGCCCTGAGCAGGGAAGAGGCCCGCTACTGCAGAGAATCCCGATGGAGTCTGCGGGGCAGAGAGGAACGTTCTGGCCTGCGGTTTTGCCGTCTGTTCCCGTTACTGTTGCTGCATAACTACCTGCACCAAACAGAGGAAAGGGGAGCAACAGTGTCTTTCACTCACGGATTCTCTAGGTCAGCAGTTTGGAAAGGGCATGATAGGGCCAGCTTGCCTTTGCTCCAAGCAGAAAGCTGGGGGCTGGGGTCGTCCACAGACTCACTGGCTCGTACGTCTGGCACCTGGGGGCATTGGGCTTCCTCCCCGATGACTCAGGGTTCCCAGAGCCAGCACCACAGCAAGCAAGGTGGAAGGCCACGTCGCCCTTTCTGCCCTGGCCTTGAAGTTTTCAGGGCATCACCTCTGTGACTTGCCGGTGGTCACACTGAGTTGCTCGAGGCAGCCCAGATTCAACGGGAGGGGAGAGAGAGAGAGACCACAACCTCTTTGTGGGAAGAGCATCAGCCAAGTGGCAGACGTGAGTTCGAGCTGCCACGTGACGCTTGTTACATCCCCAGGTTTGCTCCTTCCCGAGGCCAGCATTTCCTGGGCAGACAGGATGGGGGAGGGAGGGCTTATGCTAAGAGCAGAAATTTGTTACCCAAATGTTACTAATGGGCCCCCGGAGTCAAGAACTCTTTTGTGCAGGATGGCCTCTGAAGTGCTGAGCATAGTGCCTGGCACCTGGGGGCGTTCAACAGGTATCTGATGGGCAGATGGGGCGGGGGGGGGGGGGGGGTGTGGGGAACGGGAGAAGCGACAGCGTGGCGGAAAGCCTTACTGACCACATGCGTGCACGTGGTCCGTGACACTGTGTCGGGCGTTTCTTTTTCTTCAGTCAGCATGGAATTGCACTCCATCCTAAACCCAGTCTACATATGTCAGATGCCAGAGGACCTTCTAAATGACTCCAGCCCCTGACTCAGATTGAACAAGTGTCGCAGATGGTGGTGCTGTGCGGGGTCGGGGATTGCTGCTACAGCTTTTCCTGATTTCTTTCTCTTTGAGGGTGGTCGCATCTTGGGGGCGGTGCCCCTTAAGGGACACAAAGCCATGACCTCTGAACGAGTGGGACGTTTTAGGAAGAGTTTTCAATGAGCTTCATTGGAGATGATAGGATGCCCACTTTAATGGTGCTCCAGAGGGGCGCCTGGCCGGCTCAGTCGAGGAGCACGTGACTCTTGATCGCGAGGTTGGGAGTTTGGGCTCCACGCTGGGTGTAGCGATGACTTAAAAATAAAATATTAAAACAGGAATAACGGTGCCCCGGAAGACCTTTGAGATTATATTAGAAGCGGCCACTGTGTTGGGAACTTGTGATTTCCATGAGAAATTCTTTTTGAAAAGTTGCCATTGGACTCTAGCTTGGATTTAAGGAGTTTAGAAACCGAGGGCTCAAGAATTGTGCACCTGGAAGCTAATTTAGAGTCTAACACGGAGATCTTGAAACTCACCCTGAGAAAACCTGGGTGACGTGTCTTTATTTCACTGGAAGGGAAAGAAGGGCTCTGTTAGGATATGACTGCCCTACTCCAAAGCTTCCTCCCCAGGACCGCAGCTGGTCCAGATGAATTTTGTAAGAAAAACAAGCTGATTCCAGCTGGATAGCAAGGGTTTGGACAGATGTCATCTTGTCAGTTCCAGACCAGTCAGACACCTCCGGCCCTTTTGCTGTCTGTCTGTTTGTTTGTAATTGCTGCTGCCTCTGGATTTAAGCATCTGTAAAAGGAAAGGCATGAAATGGTTTGGTTGCTTTCCTGTAGCCGAACTCACCATCCATCTCCTAAGAACCTCACATGGAGACACAGGGCTTGTAACTAAGTTACAAGCTTGCTGTCACTGTTCCATGGAGATGTTGGGGAAAGCAGCGGGTCCTAAGTGCTAAGGGTTCGAGCAGTGCATTCAGTCTGCACAGTGACAGCTAAGACAGTGCTCCCTGCCCTAGGTGGGGCGAGTTTCTGAAACCTCCCTAGTTGGGCCTGGGGGCGGTCATCGGTGTGCCCGATGGCTCCCTGGGGGGCCCTTTGGGCCAGTTGTGAATGTGCAGTTGGAGGTGACTTCTGCTGGACTCCAAGTGGCACCCAGTGGCCAGCCCTAGCCAGGAGCTGGTGTCACGGCTTCCCTGTAACCTCCCTCCTCCCCAGCCTCACACACAGTCCTGCAGAGGGTCCTCGGAATCAGTTCCACTGGCATCGTGAAAGTCTTTCAAGATTGTGTCAGACTGGGGGGGGGGGGGGGGCGGAAACAAAAGGCGAACTTCAAGCTTGGTTTCCCAGGGCACCTTCTTAAAAGGGACTCATGCCCTTGTACTTAAAGGGCTTTATATCTCTCAGTCCTCCTGGCCTGACCTTCTCGGTCCAGTGAGCCACTAACAGCAGGGCTGGGAGCACTCGGTGGTCATGAGCAACAATAAAACAGAGAAATAAATGGGCTTCTCGTTTTTGGGTAAAATCCTGGGTTCTTGCAGTTTCCCCTGAAATGGATCCAGGTCACACGCTCAGTGATGTCATGAAACTGAAAGCCCAGATGTTTGTTCCCCATCAGAAAAGAAAGGGCAGTTCTCTTTACCTCATCTTCTAAATGATCTCCCTAAAAACAAACAGGAAAGTGACATTTAATGGGAATCAATTTCTTAGGACAGCATGATTTTCCTCGCGGGGTCTAGAAGCCTAAGAGTTATGGCTACAGAACTACAGAATAATAGCTCATGTGGGGGAAGGAAAGGAGCTTTTGGCTAGAACTTCTGGCTTTATGTGAGGGAAGCATAAGAATATTGTGGGCAGACTTGAGCTTCATGTCCCTGGCAAGTTTGACTCATTAGAACAAAACAAAACAAAAAACTCAGTTGCTTTGTTTCTCCAGAGGTCTTGGTGACTCTGCAACCAAAACAAAAACAAGCCCAGCTGGAGGCAAGCTGCCTGGGCTTGGGGGTGGCTTCCCACCCCATTCAAGGGGGACCTTTTCATGCCAGACAGAGACATCATTCACTTCCTTCCCCAAGTTTACAGAAGAGCACTCATCCGGGCGCCCGGGTAGCTCAGTCATTAAGCTTCTGCCTTCGGCTCAGGTCATGATCCCAGGGTCCTGGGATCGAGCCCCGCATTGGGCTCCCTGCTCCACGGGGAGCCTGCTTCTCCCTCTCCCACTCCCCCTGCTTGTGTTCCCTCCCTCGCTGTGTGTCTCTCTCTGTCAAATAAATAAATAAAATCTTAAAAAAAAAAAAAAAGAGCACTCATTGATGGGGCTGCTTTGGAGTAGCGAGGAGCACGCATCCGAATTTATCCTGGCTTTATCATCTCAGCAGGACCGGGTCACAAGCAGGATATTAGTGGAATGTGGAGGAAAGGAAACCACTGGGCTTGTGGTGCGTGTGTGCATGTGTGCGTGCATAAGTACTCGTGCACACAGAAAATCAGCTGTTTATAGTTGCGTTGACATATAACTTTCTGGGTCCTTCCCCAGTTTTTCTCCAGGCTGAAATCTGATACCCGGTCACTTAAATCTTTGACTTCAAACAGTTGCTGAAGGGCCTTTTATCAAGTTCCTCCTCTTTGCTCCCCCTACCCCCCCATCACCATGCTTTTCTTTTTTGTTCTTCTGATCTCCCCCACCTTGGTCCCTGAATTCCCTTCTGGCTATTCTTTTTTTTTTTTTTTTCCTTAGACGTGCAGAATTCACGGGGCACCTGGGTGGCTCAGTCGCTAAGCATCTGCCTTCGGCTCAGGTCTTGATCCCAGGGTCCTGGGATCCCTCCTCGGCGGGGAGCCTGCTTCTCCCTCTCCCACTCCCCCTGCTTGTGTTCCCTCTCTCGCTGTGTCTCTCGCTGTCAAATAAATAAATAAAATCTTTTTAAAAAAGTAAATGAAATCTTCAAAAACTTTAAAAAATTAAAAATAAAAAAGTGCAAAATTCACATTAATTTATTCATGCATTTGACAAATGCTTACTGAGCACCTGTTATGTTTTGGACAGTCTTTCAGGCTCAGGGGCTACATCTGCAAACAAGACACGTGAACCTCCATCCTTAAGGGTGTGGTGACAGTGTGATGAAGGGGACGGGTAAGGGCGAGAGTGCCAGAGGTGAGATCAGTAGATCTGTCTTGCTGCCCTGAGCGTCCCCACGGACCAGCAGCCTGAGCATCACCAGAGATCTTATAAACATGCAGACTGTCAGGCTCCACCTAGGCCCACTGACTCTGAACCTGCATTTTAACGGGTTTCCCACGAGGGTCGTGTGCCCATTCACAATTTGAAAAACCCTGGAGTAGGCATTGTGGAGCTCTTGATTCCCTGTTTTTAAAACCTGTTATTACTCCCTTCTGAGGGTCAATGGCTCCACCATTCCAGGGACAGGAAGAAGAAAGGCCCAAATTGGGTCACATCACTTACTTGCTCTTTTGCTCTGCATTAGATTTCTAGGGCCACCATAACAAATTCCCACAGACTCAGTGGCTTAAGACACTGGTCTTCTATTCTGTAGGTTAAAAGTTTGGTGGGCTCTTCCGGTTTCTCTGTTTCAAGGCCAAAATCAAGGTGTCGGCCGGGTTGGGCTCTGGGGGAGAACCCACTGCCAGGCTCATTCTGGTTGCTGGTAGAATTCAGTTTTGTGGTTGTGGGACTAAAGTCCTATTTCCTTGCTGACTGTTGGCCCAGGGTCAAGTTCCTGTCCTAGAAGCACCTGCATTTCCTGGTTCATGGACCCTCTGTCTTCAAAGTCAGCAACAGTGGGGCGACTCCCTGTCACACTTTGCATCTTTCCTGCTTCGTCTTCCACTGCAACTCTCTGACTCTTTTGCCCTCCTTGTCTACTTTTAAGGGCCTGTGTGATTGCACTGGCCCCCCTGGAAAACCTTAAGTCCATCTACAAAGCCCCTTTGGCCATGTAACGGAACATACAGCCTCCTGGGATTAGGACGTAGACATCTTTGTGGGGAAGGGAGTATTCTGCTCCATCTCTGAAAAAAACCGTAAGTTGCTCTCATTACTGTAATGACCTTAACTTTGAAAATTTATATCTTAATAATAAGAATGGAATGAAATATAACTCTGCCCAGAAATCCTTATTTATTAGTTGTAGAAAAAATATTCCAAAAATAGGACCTTTTGTCACTCCTCAGTTCTGGAAATGTGCTCCTTGAGGGGCAAGTGCTAATCTCATTCCTCTTTGTGTTTCTGGCACCCAGCATGGTGCCTGGCACATAGTAGGTGCTTAATGAATGCAGAAAAAATATATACACTCGTGGTTACATCCTTGAAATATGGGGATAAGGAAAGTCGGCGATACTTTCTTAAAGGGGCTTCCCTATTAATAATGTCAACAAAAAGCTTAAAAATCCCTTGTGTTACTCATAAGAACATAGGGTTACCAAGAGCTGGGGGTTGGGGGAGTTGGGGAGATGTTTAAGGGTACAGGCCTGCAGCTAATAAAAAGTTCTGGAGATCTAATGCACACCATAGTGAATATAGTCAACAGTACTCTATTATAAACTACAAAGTTGCTGAGAGAGTAGGTCTTAATTGTTCTCACCAAAAAAAAATAAATAAATAAATAAACCAGAATTATGTGAAGGGAAACAGGTGGCAGCTCATGCTACCATGGTAATGGTACTGCAACAGAGAAATGTATCAAACCAACACATCCTATGCTGTAAACTGAAACTGACAGAATGTTATATGTCAGTTACATCTTGCGCAAGACAGTGGCACAGCCAGGAGTAGAGCTAGGATCTGGACCCACAGACTTTGTTGAGAAAGCCTGTGATACTTGTACCTATACCTCTTGGCAGGCTCTGTTGCCTTTGAAACATTTCTCAGAGAAGCCAACCTTGTACCCAGCCTTGAAAAATGAATAGGGATTGGCCAGGTAGTTGTTGTCGGTGGGAGAAGGTGACCATCTGAAAGGATGCTCCAAGTTCGAAAAGCAGCCTGAGCTAAAGACATGGGGCATAAACCCTCCTGTGGGAATGCAGGTTTGGGGGAGCAGGTCCCCACCTTTTCTGTGGGCAGCACTTGAATGGAAAAACAAGGGTCTGCACCTGCAGCCTGAGAAGGGGGCTGCCCATTATAGGATCAGCCTGCACCCACACTGACCCCTGCTCTGCCCTAGACTGCCTGAAGCAGGAAGGGGGCCCCCAAATCGGCAAGCAGCTTTGGTTGTCTTCCAGGTCAGCCTAAAAAATTAGTCCCATTCCACAGATGCTCCCTGATTTCTCCAGAGCCACCATATGTGGATTTCTCCATGTTCTTCCTGTACCTAGTCATGCTTCTGGCACCATCTCTTAGAATAAGAAGTTGTTGAACACCCCTGTTATGAAGCCGCACTTTTTATTTGCTCAGAATTTACCCCTGGTAACCTTTCGGGGCTGTCTTTTAGTTAGGTTAGGACGACAGAGTCAGGGTTTGTGGTTTTTATTCCTGTTTTAGGGGAGGAGCAGATGCAACTGACTTGGGGGGGGGGACTTGTCTTGTGCCTGATGGCTTACAGTATCCTTCCTGATGAGGTGTGTCACCGTGTTAGTTTCTTCTTTGGTAAGATTCTACAGGCACTTAGAGCCACGAGCTTAGAGCCTATCACTTTATAAAGAACCATTTAATTTTTCCATGAAGATATTTGCCCCTCAGAATTCTCATGTACCGGGGCGCCTGGGTGGCTCAGTCGTTTAGTGTCTGCCTTCAGCTCAGGTCATGACCCCAGGGTCCTGGGATCGAGGCCCACATCCGGCTCCCTGCTCAGCAGGAAGCCTGCTTCTCCCTCTCCCACTCCTCCTGCTCGTGTTCCCTCTCTCGCTGTCTCTCTCTTTCTCTCAAAAAATAAATAAAAATCTTTAAAAAAAAAATGCTCACCTACCACTTTTCCACTCAGTCGAGGGGCATTCGGAAACCTCCCTCAAGTTGGCATTACGTCACCAACTAATTACCCAAAGGAATGATCATGCTCTGCAGATGGAGACATTTCTGTGCCCTCTTTCTTCCACAAGATTTATAAAAATATGAAATGCAGTTAGTCTCTGGGAACTCTCTCTCTCTCTTTTTTTTTAATTTCCTCATCCCTAGAAGGGCTCATTTAACCAAGCCATTTCCACATGTGTCCCTAAATATCCTTCAGATACCCTAGGGACTCTGTTTGTAAAAATAACCTTTGTTATTGGAAACATTAGAAATTTAAATAGTGCTTGCTAATTTCCCTCCCTTTACTTGTCCCTGTGCTCCCCCTTCTCGGACATCTCTGACCGACCCATACTATCTCAGTCACAGGTGGGGCTCACACCTGCTGCGATGTGGAACTCCTTGGAACTGTGGCTCATCTTGCGTTTGGCTATTGTCAGTGGCACCTCGCCTGTAGAGTTGCCTCTCCCTGTACCATTCCAGGGGGTGATGGCAAAAATGACTGCGCCTCCCAAGCAGTCCGTACTTTCAGAGCTTGTCATCCGACGACGCAGAACTCCAGCAACGCCCTCCGATGGCCACAGTCAGTCCGCTCTTTAATAGGAGTAATTGCGCTGCTTATACTGTTTGCACAGAGCAGATGACCCAAGCCTCAAATGAATGTTTGATTTTGCAAGTCATTTTGCCAATCAAATGACGGGGATGTTTGAGTTGGAAAGGAATGGAAGGAGTAACCACTTGAGGGCAGCGGAAATAACAGAAATGCGGGGCCCCTGGGTGGCGCAGCGGGTTGAGCGTCCGACTCTTGGTTTCGGCTTGGGTCCTGATCTCAGGGTCATGAGATTGAGCCCCACGTTGGGGCTCCACGCTCAGCATGAGGTCTACTTGAGATTCTCTCCCTCTCTCTCCCTCTGCCCCTCCCACTCATGTGCTCTCTCTTTCTCTCAAAGAAATAAATGAATCTTTAAAAATAATAGAAATGCCAGTTCCGACCCCATTTCCCTCGCTCACTGCCCCCATCTTCCTAAAGCTGCCAGGGCAACAAGTTACTGCACCACCTGGAAGGCAATGTAGGTGCCTCAGTAAGGACCACCAAGAGCCCGAGGCTGAGCCGTCAGGGAACGACCAAGTGTGACTTCCCCAGGCCAGCTTTGGGGAGGGCTGGAAAGTTGGTTTTATAGAAGCCTTCTTTAATATTCCCTATAGATCACTTTTGGCCCGTTAGGATCTACACTATGTTAGCGTAATCAATCTGCTAAAAGGCACTTCAAGGAAAATTACAGTAAGAATGCCAAAAGAAATTTTGTACTGCACTGAGTTGATCTGTCCACAGACATAACCGAGCCTTTTTACTTTGGGGTTGATTTGTCTGCCTTTTGGATTTATTTGGTTTCTTTCAAGGTATTCCCCCCCCACCCCCAGTATATCTGAAACTTTGGTGATATAGGATGTTTGACTCTGAGCTCAAAATCTCTAAAAGTTATTGGTTAAAAAAGAAGCTTCCCCCTCCCCTCCCCCCCCCACACCCCATTTCAATCCCTTTTCTGCAACTAAACATCTGTCTTCTGGTTTGTTCCTAGGATGGTCCAGATTCTGCCAGAGGAAACCGGACGAAGCAGGAGAGTGCCTGGCTATTCAGGCTGTGGTACAGCTTTGACCACAAGTATCCTTTTCAGTGGCTTCCCTGTATTTGTGAAACATCGATGGTGAAATTCTCTTATTGTCAGTGAACGACTCCTGATGAGTAAGGAAGATGTGTGCTTGGTACAGGTATACTCAGTCCTCTCTTGGGCCACATGCAATGTTCATTCATGACCTGAACCAAAATCAAGAGTTGGACGCTTAACTGACTGAGCCACCCAGACTCCCCCAGAAAAAGCATTTGACAAGATCCAACATCCTTTCCTGATAAAAAGAAAACCTGTCAACAAATTAGGTGTAAATGGAATGTATGTCAACATTATAAAGGCCATATATGACAGGCCCACAGCCAACATCATACTCAATGACAAAAAGCTGAAAGCTCTCCTCTGAGATCGGGAAGGATGCCCACTCTTGCCACTTCTTTTCAATACAGTATTGGAAATCCTAGCCAGAGCAGGTAGGCAAGAAAAAGAAATTTGATTCTCCAAATCAGAAGGGAAGAATTAAAATGGTCTCTGCAGATTAAATTTAAATTAAAATTGTCGGGGCGCCTGGGTGGCTCAGTCGGTTAAGCGTCTGCCTTCGGCTCGGGTCATGATCCCGGGGTTCTGGAATCGAGTCCCGCATCGGGCTCCCTGCTCTGTGGGGAGCCTGCTTCTTCCTCTCCTCCCCACTTGTGCTCTCTCACTATCTCTGTCTCTCTCTCTCAAATAAATAAAAAAAAAAAAATCGAAAAAAAATTTTAAATTAAAATTGTCTCTGCAGATGACATGATCTTTTTTAAAAGGTTTATTTATTAGAGAGAGAGTGAGCACGGGGAGGGTGGAGGGGCAGAGGGAGAGGAGAGAGAGAATCTCAAGCAGACTCCCCGCTGAGCGTGGATCCTGATGTGGGGCTTGATCTCAGGACCCATGAGTTCATGACCTGAGCTGAAACCAAGAGTCAGATGCTTAACCAACTGAACCATCCAGGTGCCCCTGCAGATGACATGATCTTACATATAGAAACCCCTAAAGACTCTACCAAAAAACTCTTTTAAAACTAATAAATTCAGGAAAGTCAGAAGATAGAAAGTCAACAGACAAAAACCAGTTGCATTTCTATACACTAACAATGAACTATCCAAAAAAGATACTAAGAAAACAATCCCAGGGCGCCTGGGTGGCTCAGTTGGTTAAGTGTCTGCCTTCAGCTCAGGTCATGATCTCAGGGTCCTGGGATTGAGTCCCGTGTCAGGCTCCCTGCTCAGCGGGGAGTCTGCTTCTCCCTCTCCCTCTGCCTCCTCCCCCTTGCTCATGCTCTCTCTCTCTCTCTCAAATAAATACATAAAATCTTTTTTAAAAAAAGAAAAGAAAACAATCCCATTATGATACCGTTAAAAACAATAAAATACTTAGGAATAAATTTAACCAAGTAGGTTAAGATCTATACACTGAAAACTAAAAAACACTGATGAAAGAAGTTGAAGAAGACACAAATAAATGGAAAGGTATTTGTGTTCATAGATTGGAAGAATTAATATTGTTAAAATTGCCTTATGAGCCAAAGCAATCTATAGATTCAGTGCATCTCTATCAAAATTCTAATGGTGTTTTTTAAAATAAAAACAATCGTAACATTTGTATGGAACACAAATTACCCTGAATAGCTAAAGCATCGTGAGCAAAAAGAACAGAACTGGAGGCATCATACTCCCTGATTTCAAATTATATTACAAAGGCATAGTAATCAAAATAGTATAATATTAGCATTAAAACAGATACACAGACCAGTGGAACAGAATACAGAGCCCAAAAATATACCCTCATGTATTCGATCAACTAATCTTCAACCAAGGTGCTGAGAATACATAATAGGGAAAGGACAGTCTCTTTAATAAATGGTGTTGGGAAAACTGGATATCCACATGCAAAAGAATGAAACTGGAACCCGTCTTACACCACTCACAAAAATCAGCTCAAAATGGCTTAGAGACTTAAATGCAAGACCTGAAACCATAAACTCCTGGAAGAAAACATAGGAGAAAACTCCTGACATTGGTCTTGGCGATGAGTTTTTGGATTTAACCCCACACGCATAGGCAACGAAAGCAAAATAAACAAATGGGCCTACATCAAACTAAAAAATTTCTGTACAGCAAAGGAAACCATCAACAACAAGAAAAGACAACCTGTGGGATGGGAGAAAATATTTGCAAATCATATATTTGCTAAGGGATTAATATCCAAATTATATAAGGAACTCCTCCAACTCAACAGCAGAAACCCAAAGACCCCAATTTAAAAAATGGGCAGAGGACCTGAATAGATGCTTTTCCAAAGAAGACACACACTTGGCTGGCAGATACATGGGAAGTTGTTCAGCATCACTAATCATCAGGGAAATGCAAATCAAAACCATGATGAGCTCTCACCTCATATCTATTAGGATGGCTGTTACCAAATGTCAAAAGATAACAAGTGTTGGGAGGCTGTGGAGAAAGGGGAACCCCCTCCTACACTGTCGGTGGGATGTAAACTGGTGCAGCCACTGTGGAAAACAGAATGGAGGTTCTTCAAAAAATTAAAAATAGAACTACCATAGGATCCAGCAATCCCCCCTCTGGGTATGTATCCAAAGGAGATAACATCACTGTCTCAAAGAGATATCTGCACTCCCATGTTCATAGCAGCATTATTCTCAGTAACGAAGATAAGGAAATAACCCAAGTGTCCATCAGTGCATGAATGAATAAAGATATGTGCAAGTGTGTGTGTATATAGTGGAATATTATTCAGCCTTAAAAATGAAGGAAATTCAGCCATTTGAGACAACGTGGTTGAACCTGGAGGACATTATGCTATGAAATAAGCCAGGCACAGAAAGAAAAACACTGCATGGTCTTCCTTATGGGTGGAATCTAGAAAAGTCAAACTCAGAGTAACAGAGCATAGAATGGTGGTTGCCAGGGGCTGGGGAGTGGAGGAAATGGAGAATGTTGGTCAAAGGGTACAAACTTTCAGTTATAAGATGAGTAAGTTCTGGAAACCTAATGTACAATATGGTGACTATAGTTAATAATCTGTATTGTATACTAGAAATTTTCTAAGGGGGTAGATCTTAAGTTTTCACATCACACACACAGAAAAATGGTAACCATGTGAAGTGATGGATATGTTAATTAGCTTGATTGTGGTAATCATTTCACAATATACACGTATCTAAACATCTCCCACACCTTTAATACATGCAGTTTTTTATTTGTCAGTCATACTTCAATGAAGCTGAGTGGGGAAGAAATTATTCCTCGAAGAGCAACAGGAGTGATCTCTAAAGTCTCTGAATGTAAATTTTAGCGACAAGGATTTCTACTTGTTTAGTTTGGAGGAGAGAAACTAAGAACAGAAGCAGGCACAAAGTGTCTGAAGAATTAGATGAGGAAGGTGCCCATAGTTCATTCTATAGCTCCATCGATGATCTCACAAGAAAATGTGGGCTTTGGCTGCATCAGAAGAGGGTTTGGCTGGATGGGAATGATCCCCACAAGGCAGGAAGAGCAAGTGTGGTACCTCCTTCGCTGGACAAGCCTGAAAATGGAAGAGATGGGCTTCCAATTTAAGATAAGAGGCTCAGCGCGCACACATAGCTCTCTTGTTGTTCCCAGGCCTCCTTGGAATCACAAAAGAGATACTTTGGGGTATTCGCAAGACCAAATGTAGAGGTAATTGTAGCAGAGAAAACCATAGCCCAAGACCAAAGCCAGTTTGTCTAGGTGATTTATTAAAGAATGTTGTAACAGTTGCAACAGGCACTTCCTGTGTCCACAGATCAACTGGTAGCTGTTAATTTTCTCTTTAGGCCATAGCTCTCTAAAGAAAGACTTACTACCTGGGGAGGGCTTGATAGAGAAACAGATCTTGAGGCCACCAAAGAATATTCTCCCTAGAGTAACCTCCCCCCCGCCACCCACCCAACTTTGGCGTGGTCAGATTCCCCACCTGCTTGATGAACTGAGAAACTGAATAAAGACGTGGGGGGCATGCCAAAGTCATTCATTCCTATATATGTACCTGCATGTCCTATATATGTACATGTACATATATACATATATATGTATATATTTTTAAGTAAACCCTACACCCAAGGCGGGGCTCTAACTCATGACCCCAAGATCAGGAGTTGTATGCTCTACCAACTGAGCCAGCCAGGTACCCTGCCGAATATTTATTTTTTAATTTTTCTAATAAAAGCCTTAGAGTTGCAAGGCTTTTCCAGTCACAGTGTAAGAACAGGCTATTAGAAAAAGGAGCAAGCAAATAAGAAACTTTGGAAATTAAACATAAAGTTTCTGAAATGAAGCCCCAAAATGGATAGTTTAATTACATGGTGGAAACCAAACTGTTGATCTGGGAGATGAAGCTGAGGAAAAAAGCTGTGAGAATTCAAGCACAAAGTCAGAGATGGGCAAGAGAAGAGTTACGAGATGAAGAGGTCCAGAGTCCTTGAACAGAATCTAAAAGGAGAAGATAGAGACTGTGGAGGAAAAGAAGAACCAAAGAAATAATGGAAGAAAAAAAAAATCCCTTGGCTAAGGGCAGATTCTTGTCTCCAGAGTGGGAGGGCCCACCTGGTGTGAGTAGCATGAATGGACACGTTGGAGCATTCCATAACTAAAGGGGAAAAGCAGGACTCTTCATGGCTTCCAAAGACAAAGACTGGCAGCCTTTAAAGAGAAAGAATCCAATGTGGCATTAACAAAATTGAAGGTTAGAATACCATGTAGCATTGTCAGAGTTCTAGGATGAAAAGAAAAAGTCTGAGCCTAGAATTCTACACCCAAGCTGAGTGGGCAAAAAAAGGAGGGTGGCTTTCAGACATGCGAGAGTTGAGAAAGTTTAGCACTGTGCAGACTCTCTAAGAAGGAGGGGGGAAACCCAACAACAGCATAAGGATCAGATAAAACCAAAATCAGATCCAACTAAGGGGACAGCAATGAAGAAGTCATTTTTTATAACCCAGAAGTGAACAAGATCAAAACAATTAAAAGAAGATCTTGTATTTCGCAAGACACTCAGGTTTCTCTTCTCACTAACAAAGTTTAAATGACACTGTATTACATTTCTTTTAATAGTGTTCTAGCCACGGGGAACCTGGGTGGCTCAGTTGGTTAAGTGTCTGACTCTTTTTTTTTTTTTTTTTTTTTTTAAGTAGGCTCCACACCCAACACAGGGCCTGAACTTACAACCCGGAAATCAAGACCTGAGCTGAGATCAAGAGTTGAACGCTTAACCAACTGAGCCACCCAGGCACCCCCTAGTGTCTGACTCTTGATCTCAGCTCAGGTCTTGATCTCAGGGTCATGATTTCAAGCCCCTCACTGGGCTCCACGCTAGGCATGGAGTCTACTTAAAAAAAAAAAAAAATAATGTTCTAACCACTCTACTTGGTTACAGGGAATAATATGCATATAACAATATTATTACGAATGCTATTTAGTGGTTTTTAACATTTAGACTCAATTCATAGACAAAGTATAGAAAATTTACTTATCAGTTATAAAATAGAATGCAGATGTTATATATCTGCAGTATAAAATTAATTGTAATCAAAATTAGGAAAAACTTGAAGAGGCAGGAGTATAAATGAATTAAATGTACCATCCTTCGCAGGACGGAGTTAAAAGCCTCTGACTAAAGTTTATAAATCAAGAAAGAGAAAAAACTTATTCTTCTGGTGTAGACACACACACACACACACACACACACACACACACACACACACACACACACACACACAGAGTGGAACACTACTCAGCCATACAAAAGAATGAAATCTTGCTATTTGTGACAACATGGATGGATCTTGAAGCTATTATGCTAAGTGAAATAAATCAGAGAAAAACAAATGCTACACTGATTTTACTGAAATGTGGAATCTAAAAAACAAAACAAAGAAAATCCAGATTCATAGATACAGAGAACAGATTGGTGGTCGCCAGAGGGGAAGGAGGTTGGTGGAGTGAAATGGGTGAAGGGGACCAAGAAGTACAAACTTCTTGGGGCGCCTGGGGGGCTCAGTCGGTTAGGTGTCTGCCTTCAGCTCGGGTCATGATCCCAGGGTCCTGGGATCAAGCCTTGCATCAGGCTCCCTGCTTGTCAGAGTCTGCTTCTCCCTCTGCCCTCCCCCGCTTATGCTCTCTCTCTCTAGCTCTCAAATAAATAAGTAAAATCTTAAAAAAAAAAAAAAAAAAGTACAGGGGCGCCTGGGTGGCTCAGTTGTTAAGCATCTGCCTTCGGCTCAGGTCATGATCTCAGGGTCCTGGGGTCAAGCCCCACATCGGGCTCCTGCTCAGCAGGAAGCCTGCTTCTCCCTCTCCCTCTCCCCCTGCTTGTGTTCCCTCTCGCTGTGTCTCTCTCTGTCAAATAAATAAAATAAAATCTTAAAAAGGTAGTACAAACTTCCAGTTATAAAATAAGTAAGTCATGGGGATATAATGTACAGCATGGGGAATACAGTCAATAATATTGTATTAATTTTGTATGGTAACTACATTTATTGAGGTGATCATTTTGCAATAGATAAAAAAGCGAAATCACTACATTGTACACCTGAAACGAAAATAATATTGTATGTTAGTTATGCCTCAATTTAAAAAAAAAAAAAAGGTCTTTGGTGAAGTTGTAATTACCAGAACAACTGGATGGGACAGAGACTTGATATTTCATTTTGGCCCTTCAAAGAACTTGCATATTTAAAAATCTATCTGTAAATGGCTTTTTTCTCTCTTTTAAAGAAGTTGTTAGAGGGCCTTTTGTATTTGGGGACTGTGAGAACTTGGCTTTGAACTACCCGAAGCAGGCCACTGAAAGGTAGCCTCGGGGTTCCGATGTGCCTGTATATTACTCCTTCTGGAATCCAGCCTTGCTGTCAGCTCCGCAGCTAGACTCAAAGTAGCCAATAGGCCAGCAGGGGCCATTCCCAGAAATGTGGTTGGAGGACAGTGGTCAGAGGGGGCTTGTTCGGTTTCGTAAAGAGGTTCAGCAGAGCCTACACCTTGTTCATCGTGGAGTGATTCCCTACAAGGAGGATACTCCAGGGTCTTCCTTCCGTCTCCTCCCAGAGAAGAAGGCTTTTTTTCTCCTGTGCTGAGCAGTAAATATTGATGGTGCTCAGAGCAGTCATCCTCTGGGGTACAGATGACTAGGATACCTCCTTACCTTCCTTTAAATTCTCTTGGCCGTTTCCGCCGTGGAGGTGGCCATGGGGGTCTCCACCTTTTCCATATTGCTGGGGCTGTGGGTACCAGAAACGGTCCAGGCGCTGTCATATCATGACGCATGCTTCCTGGTGCTTCCCACACAGGCTCATGCACTTGACGGCACAGGTATCCACAGACTGACAAATCCTGAGCTCCCAGGGTAGCTGACCTTCACCTTAGGGTGGTGGTCTCAACCGAGGGCAGGTTTGCTTCTCAGGGGACATTTGACAATGTCTAGAGACTTTTTTTTTTAAAGATTTTATTTCTTTATTAGAATGAGAGACAGAGCACGAGAGGGAAGAGGGTCAGAGGGAGAAGCAGACCCCCCGCTGAGCAGGGAGCCCGATGCGGGACTCGATCCCGGGACTCCAGGATCGTGACCCGAGCCGAAGGCAGTCGCTTAACCAACTGAGCCACCCAGGTGCCCCGTCTAGAGACATTTTTGTTGTCACGCCTGGGAGAGGGGTCGGGGGTGCTCCTGTCCCTACAGGGCAGAACAGTCCCCTACAACCAAGAATGACCTGACGCCCAATGTCGGTAGTGTTGAGATTGAGAAGCCGATATGCTGTCTCCTGTTTCCAAGACGTGAGCTGGTTGTGTGTCCAAAGCTGGAATGCTGATTGAAACCAAAATTCTCATGCAGCATAACAAGGGAGAAGGATGCTCTAATTAATCAAATATTCTTTTTGCCTGCAAAGCGGGAACCGCCAACCTGAGAGTTAACAGTGAATGCTTAAGGCTGACAGGATGGTTTAATCTTTGATTCAGATTATTGTAGACCCCAAGGATTTTCTGAATCGTACTGGTAAGATGTGGGGGAGGAGGCCATTTGTGGGTAGCAGCCTGGATGATTTACTCTGGGGGATTTCTAAACACGTTGTGTTGGGTGTGTGTTTTCTTTGCAGACATTTTTTCCTTAAGTCGCTTTTTAAAGTTACTTGAAGCCCATCCTCACACACAGTGGCCCGCCGTTGACCACCACGCTCCCAGCCTGGTGTGGCCTGCTTGCTCGGTGTCTGACCAGTCCTCAGGTGTACGACGTAAGTACGGCGCGTCAGGGGCGTTTTCTTGCTCACTGGGTCCGGGGAGTGTCTTCCCCAGGAAGAGGAAACCTGTTGCTTGCAAGCCTCCAAATCCATGGGTTTTGCATCTCTAAGTAAGATGATTAGAAATGGCCGACTTCCATATGTTGACCTATTTTGCACAGTAACAGGGAAACCTTTTTACCCGGGCTGTGGGGCCCCGTCACGCACGTCCGCAGCTGTGGTGTAGTAGAAAGAGCACTTGATTTGGAATCCGAACAACTAGATTCAAAGCCAAGCCCTGAGGCCATTTAGGTGTTCTGTGCCTTGGTTTTCCTGTCTGTAAAGTGGGCCTAGTTGTACAGGCTGGCTGTGAGATTAAAGGCTAAGGTACAGAAAAATACTGTGAACCGCAAAGCGTTTAGCAAATGTGAGGATTCTTTTTGTGAATGCTTTATTTACATTGATATGGTTAGGCCCTTTCCATTTTCAGATTCAGACTTAGCACAGTATGAAAAGAATATCCACACTGGTGGACATCTGAGCTTTGGGACTGACTTGCGAGCTCCTTATGTGGGTTGCTGGGCAAAAGGGTGGGGAGAGCAAGCAGCTACCCACACAGAAGGACTGGAGGAGAGGGGAAAGGCCCTTCTTCCTCTCTCTTCTGCCACCTTCCTCATCCGGTCACAAATACAACCATTATAGCCTAGGAGAGAAGAACTCCTTAAATTTGTGTAGAGCTTTACAGCTCACAAAGGCCAAGTTTATTCTCTTGGCCATACTGTAAATAATCAGCTACTACAGGGTTACGGAGGAAGAAAGTGCCAAGGTCCCAGGATTAGTAATTGGCAGAGCTGAGACCCTAATGCAGGTTTCAGAGAATTCGCAAACAACCTGCAATTGACTTGATTAGCATTGAGAAAGCAGAATGCAAAGCCCAGATCTGGGAGAGAAGACCCCTGACCAGTTCTAACGGGGCGGGGCAGCAGGCTTGGGAACGACTGTTTGCATTCAGGTGGTACAGAGGGGCAGGGGGCATAGCTGGGCGGGGGGTGCTGGGGTCTGGCATGCTAAGGAGCAGCCTCATCAGAGATGGGGCGACTTGGTCAAGAAGCAAGAATCTGTCCCCTGTTGCTTTGGGCTGGGGTCCTGACCAGGGTCTCAGTCAGCTACAGACACAGTGAGGCTTGCACTTGAGAGAGTGGGAGCATAGAGTCTTTGAAAAATTAATTGAGGAAGCCCAAGGTGAGAGAGTGGAGGGGCCCCCGGTGGGGTTTGGAGCCCAGTGAGGGTCTCGGGCAGGGCCGCTCTCGCGTGGCTGTTCGACACTCTGTGGTTCTCACCCATCACCTAGAGGGCGTTTGTACTTTTTGGTTTAGTTGGGCCATGTTGAAGATGTTCCTTATTCACTCTTTGCACTAACTCTAAACCACTCAGGTTGGATATCCACCTAGAAAACAGGGTTCTTCCATTCATGAAAGTGACCTCTGGTTGTTTAAAATGGGCACATTCCTGCAACACACGTTTGCAGGGTTATTCAACAGCATCTTCATGGCAGCCTTCAGGGGACAGCTGGCTGCATAATTTTACAAACCTCCAGCTTAAAACTTTCGTCAGTCCTATCATCTAGAATTCGAGGAAGTGGATCGGTTTCATCATCTGTGTATCACGTTCATTAAGCTCTGATTTGGAAATCCCTGTCCACTGGGTTTTACCATGTCCTTGTTTCGGGTACTATTTGTCCGGGCTTGTGAGTTTCATAATGGAATGGGTCAACATCCAATTTTGCTTTCTCCTGTTGGTGAATTTGAGCCCTGCTTCCCACTGCCTCGGGTCAGCCAGCGTGGACCACACGGGCTGGTGTGCGGGGGCGGGGGGCTGGGGATGGTGAGGAATGGGGGGGGCCTCAGCTGGGCTGCAGTAGGGGGCGTGGCTACATTTGCAGCATTTCCCTCCAAGCAGTTGCTTCACATTCCTCTCTGTCCTCGAAAGAGTAAAATGCATGCCAGGAGAGTCTCCCCCTGAAAAGGGGGAACTAAGAGCCCTGGCTGCGGTATTTTGACATTATTACTTAGCGCTCGCAGGCACGGGAGAAATGGAACGTGCTAAAACAGGGAACACAATCCCATTTGTTGTTAGGAAAACGATCGTGGGACAGATGGAGCCTCGGGACTTTCTAAATACTGATGGCGAGGAGGAATTTGGGGAGTTTGGAGTGAGTTTTGGAATTACGCTCTGCCTGAGTAGAGGATTCTTACTCGGTTGCACCTTTGCACGCTGCCTCATTCCAGTGAGGATTTGAGGCCACAAGCAACAAGAGTTGCGTGCTCACCTGTCAAGAAAAAAGCCGGAGCACTGGGTTAAGAGGAGTCAGGCTGTGGAGCGTGGAGAGGTCGACATCACTGAGGAGCGATGCAGAAAGCAGGCTTGAGCTTGTCACCAGTGAGCGCACACAGACAGGCTGGGACGGGAGGAGGAGGTCGGCAGACCCACGCGTCCTCCCTGGGCGCTGAACAGGCGTTCCTCTGGCACCTGCTGTGGCTTAAGCCCCTCAGGGAAGGGCGCCAGGAAGAGGAGGCGGCCACTGTGCTTTGCTGGTTTCTCACCCAGAGGGGGGTGCAGGTATGCCAGGGAGAATCTGCCCGTGGCCTTGGACAGCGTGACTGGGGGTGGGGGTCGGGGGGGGGAGGGTAGGAGGCTGTTGGGGAGGCGGGTTCCATGCCCTGCACCGAGGACATCCTGCCGCGTAGACGATGCAGGACTCCAGAAGCACCTGGAAGAGCAGATGGGCAATAGGAGAGCAAGAGCACTTTGGCTAGAGCGTTCTGGAGCCGTGTCTGACAGACGTGCTGTGGGGGCAGGAGGGGAGCCAAGCGCCCCTCGTTTTGCTGGCGAAACCCATTAGAGGGTGAAGGGTTGTGTCTGACCCTGCGCTGCTTCCCGAGCCCTCCCCTGGGTCTGGAAGTTTCGAGAGGCCGCCGCTCGGCTCCCGCCCTGCCTGGCCCTGCTCGGTCCGCTCTGCTGCAGCTGCGGCTTAGCATGAGCTGCCGGCCGGTCCTCTTCCTGACCTGGGGAGTGTTCACATCCTCGCTGTGGGCCGAACCGGTCCGGAGGCAGCAGAAACCCCACCTCCGCTTCCTACCAGCTGGACCGCCTGGGGCATAGTCCACAGGTTCTCTGGGCTCAGGTCTCCTCCTCGGACCCAGGAGAAGGGAGGGGGGGAGGGTGATTCGCCAGCTCCTGTGACCAGGGCACCCTGGCGGGCCCGAAACAGGCGGTCGAGAAGGTGCCCCTTCCCTCTCGATGTCTCACTGCATCTACCAGAGGGCTTCCCGTCGGGGGTCCTTCCGTGGGGACAGGAAGGAAATCCTAATTATGCGTCCCCCGTCCCTCCGTTGCTGACTAGGACAAAGAGTAGTTCAGATGCAAACCGGGTCGGTTTAGGGTGGTTCGTGTGGGGCGGGAGGCCCTCTCGGAAGACCTGCCCCAAAAAGAGAGGGGCCCGAGAAACTTTGCATGTTTGCCCAGTGACCTTCCCCCTCCTTCCTTTGAGGGTTGGGAAGCTGAAGGCCCAGGCTGGCCTCCTTTTCTTCCCTTTTGTCACTGACCCCCGAGCCGTCAGGCATTTAAAATCAGAACTGCTTCCTGGGCCTCGAAGCCCTGCTTCGGGCAACGGTGCCTAACCTTGAATAGCCCTGGACAGTTGGCATCCAGTATCCGCGCTGGAGGCTCAAGGCAGGTGGGTTTCACGGGCCCCAGTTTTCAGGTGAGCAGTCGAGGTCGGGCTTGGCGCCCAGCCTAGGGGAGATCGGTCTCCCATTGGCTGCTGTCGCTCGTTGCACTTTTCAGAACCAAGAGCCGCTGAGAGAGGAAGACTCGGATTTCATCCTGACTGAGGGCGACCTCACCCTGACCTACGGGGACAGCACAGTGACTGCGAACGGCTCCTCAGGCTCCCACACGGCCTCCACGAGCCTCGAGGGCAGCCGGAGAACCAAGAGCAGCTCGGAGGAGGTGCTGGACCGAGCCCTGGGAACAGGAGACCAGCCGGTGTCAAGCCGGGGCACGCGCCTAGTGTTCCCCCTGGAGGATAACGCATGACTCGCCGCGTCCCGCCCCCCCCCGCCCCAGCCTGCCGAGATGGGGGTGCAGTGAGGACGGCTGCAAGCCCCAGGCTTGTCCGACTCGGGGCACTGACTGAGTGGAACTAATGCTTCTGTTTTATTGAGGTCTGAAGCTCTCTTAACATTTAAAGTTTAACCCAAGAGGCAGAGGGTGGGGCTGAAGTGTCTCTCAATCAAGACAAACGCAGACCTATTCCCACTTTTTCACATAGTAGTGTGCTGTTCAGAGTCAAACAAACAAATAGCATGCTTTCACGGTCTAACTCATTCACCTGCAGAATCCGAGCAAGCTGTGGCAGGTATGGGGAGGCCCCCCCAGGAGAGGTTTCAGATCTGTACACAGCAGCGCAACCCTAGCTGGCCGCAGGAATAGCGAGGTGGGGGAGGGGCGAACAGGCCAGACCTACGATCCCGAAGGAAGGCAGCTGAGATCGGACCTCCGAAGGTGATGGGAAGCCAGTGGGCAAGGGGGACAGAACTGAGGAGGAAGCAATCTGAGCGCGGAGGCCCTAGCACCGAGGGCTGCAGGACCATGATCTCACGTGATCAGGCTTCTGGACATTCTGCACTACCTGGGTTTCCTGTAGATTGAAGATCAGAACTCTATCCGTGAACATTTCAACATGGGGAAAGAATTAGAATTCCTTCTCTGGAAATCTCCAGAAAGAAGTAGCTACTGAAATGTTTAAAACCAAAGGCAAAATGGTGTTGTACTGTTGGGTTTTTAAAATTAATCCGAGGGCAGGAGAAACTGCTTAGAGACTGATGACAAAAATCAGTCAGTTCTTCAGGGCTACCACGGAGATATCTACTGCGGGGTTTAGGAATAACACCAAAATTTGTGGGATGCTTCTATGTGGGGACGAGAGAGCAGCAAGGAGCCTAGGAGGCAATAGGCTAGTCTTCAGAGGGGGGGTGGAACCACACTGCAAAAAAATTAACCACAAAACACAAGATACTGTTCTAAAGACCGAGTAGAAGTCCAAACTTTGAGCTACTAAATGCATGAGATTTCCGTGGCCGGGTGAGGCATGAGAGGCAAGTCAGTGGAAAATTGAGCATTATTCAGTCCAGTAGACGGTTCCGTCTGCTGTAAGAGTAAGAATCCAGATGTCTTAACACTCACTGAGTGCCATGTAGAGAAGGGTCATTTTCTTGGTATCTGGGGAGCCTCGTACCAGCCTAAAGTGTGAGCGTGGTTTGAAATGTAGGTTCTGAGTTGGGGCTCTCTGTGGGTGAGCTCTTCCACCTACCCACACCTGTGGTAGCTAAAATACCGAGAGAGCTCTTGGAAACCAAGTTTGAGATTCTCCCTGTGTCTCTATGCTTCGGTGCTGGTGTATTTGAAAACCCAATCCCTAAAAAAAAAAAAAAAAAAAAACTCTCATAAAATGTGGGCATTTTTCTTCTTGTGGCAGACAGAATAGTGGCCCAGTCGAGTACACCCATAATGAAACCAGCTATTTAATCTGCTTAACTCATATTTTTAATGGTTAATATTTAGATAAGACATTATACTTTGCTTTTTGAATTGATAACTTGTGCAAAACAGACAAAAATTGAGCCATATGAAATTGCTGATATTGAACCAGTTTTCAAAAACAGAAATGGCAGTTTCGTATGGTTCGAGATGATTTTTATTCCCCTCTTTCTTTTCTGTGTACCCTAAAGTCCATTTTGATTTTATCATGGGCATCCGTGGGCTCTGTAAGCTTGAAAAACGAGCTAAACCACCCATCTAACCCCATGAGGCTCCGAATTCCCTAGGCTAGTGAAGGACTTACGAAAACCTCTGAGCCAGAGCCAGAGAAACAGCTTTTTTTAGAGAGCCCCTGGACGGGAGGTCATTATGTCGTGGGGTCAGAGTGCAGAGGGTGGCTCCCAGGCTTGGCACATGTGCCCAGAACCAGCACAGGTTTTATTCAGTGGAGTTATCTCAGTAACAACCCGTCATGCCTATAAACTCGAAAGGTGAGGAGGCTTTTGTGTGTGTCTGTTATTTGCAGAGGTGGAGGGATAGGCTGGTCAGCTCCTTGGTTGGGTCTTTATAAAGCCTTGCTCACCTCTTAGGTTGCTTACTTATTTCATTTTGGAGGGAAGCAGCTAACAGAAAAACCCTGATAGGGTTCTTGAAAAGAACCAACCGGGTAGGACCCACCCTCTCTTCATTCAAGTCAAGGCTTTGTTGTCATTTTGGTTTTCCAGGGAGCTTTCAGCAAATTAATAAGAAATTACCCTCATGAGGAGGAAAAATAACCAGAGTTCTCCAGCCCAGTCCTAAGTCAATCCATAGATCGTTGTGTTTCCTCCCAAAAGGGTCTTGCCGTCTTGACCGCAAACGTTTTATTTGGACCTACTTAAATCTAAGTAAATGGAGATTTGCCAAGATCAAAATTTTGCTAGCATTGTAGTTATTTGGTTGGATTTTTTTATTCAGTGGATCGGAGTAAATCACTGACCTGTGGTCCTAATTTTTGTTTGCAAGATACGGAGAATAATCCTGACCTTACCAGGGGTCCCAGGAAAGGAGTCTGTTCATCGAAATGCTTCCGCCTTCTAGAAGCTTTATGCCTATGCTGAGAGGGGAAAAGTAGGTGTCACGAAGCCCCCAAACCATCTAACTCAAGGCTATCTGCTGCCAGTCTGGCATAAATCAGATTGAAACTGCTGAGTGCATCCAATTTAACCTCTTATACATACCTGTTCTGGGTTGGGTGGGGGGGGTGACAGTTCAGAGCTGGATGTTCTAGAGCACAGGTTCTCAACCCGGGCTGCACATTAGGATTCTCTGGCTAGTTTTTTTGTTTGTTTGTTTTTAAATATCCATGCAAGGGCCCTGTGCTCAGAGATTCCCATCCAGTAGTAGGTTTGGAGCGGGGCCTGGCTTCCGTGCTCTGTTGTGGATCTTCAGGGATTCTAGTGGGCAGCCAGGCTTGAGAGCCTTTTTGTCCAGAGCTTGCAGCAGACCATGTTTGGAACCTTAAAGAATGGCCTAGCAAACTAAGTTTCCTTTCATTGCCAGTCCTCTGGAACAAACCCAGTGTTGATCAATCATTACAGCCCGGACAGCTGTGAGTTTCATGCACCTCATCTTTGCAGAACTCTAGAACATACTCCGTAAAGCACAACCGAAAACGTCACATTTGAACACCTTCGTGCAGGAAAGGGAGAGACAGGTGACTTGAGTGGATGGACTGGGTTGGTGCGGGGCGAGGGGTTAAAAATCTGTCCCCTTTGCCCCCTTTCGTGGAAAGAAAAGGGTTGGGTCTTAACAGAGTAGCTGACTATCAAGTGCGAAGGCTTTGGAGAAGCTGTCTTTTCAGTATAACCTGGGATTAAACGGAGTCCCCTTTGCAGTCCAGTCAGCTTGCTTTCTTGCCACAGTTAGCTTGTCCCCAGGCCCGAGTCCCTGCTGGACTCCTCAGGAGAGGGGTGGGCCCATTTAATGCCCAGAGTAGAGGCCGCGGGGTAAGGGGAAGCCCATGACCACTTCAAGGTCACGAGGCAGTGGTGTAGGCCGACTTCTGCGTCGGGCCGACAGCGGGGCGGGGCGGGGCGGATTCCAGCCGTGCCTTTTCATACTCTCTTTGGGGACTACACGGAGACCTGAACTTTGTCTCCTGGAGAAGGAAATCTGCACTACCGAAATGAGGCTGCAAATAGAGGAAGAGGGCATATGCGATTCCATGGCCTCTGCCCATCCAGGGTACTCCCTGGGGCGGCCAAACCGGCCCCGATGCCTTGCAGCCCAAAAGCCACACTGCGACATCAAATGTCTCATCAGGCAAACAGCAAGGAGCTTTCGGGCTGTGCTCTCTAGACCTGAAACTGTCCTCTGTGGTCTGGTGGACAAATGAAGTCTCTTTAGAAAACATGAAAAAGGTTCTCTCAGCTGTCCACGAACATGTCAGTCGAGGGCGATTTCCTTCCAAACTAGAGGGCTGTTTCATGACACATTCCCTACCCCCTGCCCCCGGGTGTCTCTCTCCTCTTTGCCCGCAGGGGAAGTCAATGTCACCATGTCAGATACCTTAATATGAACAGAACCATTTCCAAACGTGGAAACAGCACTGATGCACTGAGGGGAGGCTGGCGGGGGCGAGGCCACCGAGCCGCTCAACAGAGGGGAGAGGCTCATCCTCTCGGGCCCCTAGCTTGGTACCCGTTGTGAGTTCTCAGAGGTGCAGCACCGAGCTGCTTTTCCCATCTGTTGTAAGATGTCCTTCTGGAAAGTCAGCTTGCTGATTCAGTAAGTATGTGACTTCTTACTCCGCTTCAGAAATGGGGAACTTGACAAATTTCATGCCCGCCTCTCGATGCTGATTCTCTAGATGAATTCGTGTAGGAGTGCGTCTGTCACGTGCATCAAAGCGGTACCACTGAGTGCTGGTGTCTTCTGTTGGTCTTTCCTCAAGTGTCAGATGCTGTACTCCGCTACAGTGAAGTTGAAGGAAATCTAGTGGCCAAGAGTTAGGAACAACCCATCTGAATGCTACTTTCACTCTGGTACCTTGAAGAAACCTTCTAAAAAGAAAAAACCTTTCTAAAACCCAATAAGGACAGTATACAGAGGAACACTCCAGAAAGCAATGCTAGTCTCTAACTAGGAAAAGCAAATAGGCTCTTTGACAATCTTTTCAAAACCAGACCTAGAAATCAACCCCCTTTTACCCAGTTTCAATTTTCATAAGTAGGACTTTGTGTTTCTGTTTTTGAAGGAACAAACATGTCTTGTCACCCAGTGTGAGCAGAACTCGTAAAGAGCAAAACCAAAGTTTTTGATGTTAGTTTTATTTTTGTACGGCGGGGTAGAACCAGGGCCCACACGGAACACGCAGGCAGCCAGTCATCTGCCACACGAGCCTGGGAGAAGATAAGGAAGGTCTGCCTGTCCGGCCGCGTTCTGAAAAGCCCTGAAATGCACAGGAGAGCCCCGGAGAGAGGCCTCTTTCTCTTCGGGATGGCCGCATTTTAAAAAAGGGTTAAGGGAATTGCCACATGTCAGGGTCAGCAGAAACTTCCAGGGGCTGGTGGATGTGGGAGGAACTCAGACCACAGGGGCTTGTGGACAGCACGAAGAACTCTACATGTGCTGTGCAAGGCACTGAAAGGCCCCAGGGCTCTTGGGTGACTGTCCCACCACTTGGACATTTAGGGGTGGGCTTTGGGGAAGCAGAGGAATGATTTCCGGGTGTGTGTGTGGGGGGGGTCATGTCTGGGGATTTGGGACTTATCGCTGAAATCACTGGTTCAAAGTGCGACTTCAGAGCAGGACCACCTCCTCATAGGTTGACTTTTGACTTTTTACATAAACTACATCTGGTCCTTCTTAGGAAGTTTCACTCTGTCCCATAACATGATTAAATGGGAAGAGGCCACCAAGATCCATTTAATAGATGAAAAGCAATTTTTAAAAATAGCATAGGATGAATTTAACCTGGGATGATATGCCCTTCTGGGGAACGTTTTACAGAGAGCTCACATAATGTACTTGGGGAGAATTTTGTCTTCTATGTCCATTCATCAGTAGCAAACCGGTGGTTTTATAAAGTTAACGTTATAGTATGTTATATAAACACGTTATATGAAATAAAAGTATGTTGAACTGTGAAAAAGTGAAGACTTGGAGTTATCAGCAACCTTTATGTGCACTTAAGGAAAACTGCAGTTAGGCCCCCAAAGTGCTACCTTTCCCTAGCATTTTACTTCACGTTTGCCTTTGTGTATATGTTTAGATTGATATTGTAAAGCTAGCTACATGTTTTCCTGCCGTTGACTGATATTTAACACATTTTTTCTCAAAGCTTTTTTTTTTTTTTTTTTTTTTTTACAAAACTCAAAATAAAAAGATTAACTGGCTGAGCTCTAATCTTCTTTTGCATTTATAAAATATCGTCTGTTAGTAGGAAGAAGAATGCAGTGTGATCCTTTTCTTAAGTCTGTTTCTTTCCCTCACCGGGAGGGTTTTTTTCTGGATGGAAATTATTGCTCTCCAGCTCCCCTAGACCCAGGATCCACAAATTAAGGCTAGCTAGCCCCTCCGGACCAAATCCGGCCCAGCACTTATTTTTGTAAATGAAGTTTTATTGGAATGCACTAGGCTCCTTCATTTGCACAATGTCTTCGACAGCTTTCATGCAGAGCTCAGTAGTTGTGACAGGAGTGAGCAGCAATGTGCGCATAAAGCCTGGACCATCTGACTTCCTACAGCAAAGGATTTTGCCAAACCCTGCTTTAGGTGCTTGAAAAACTTGAGTTTCAAAATAGGGGCTAAAAATCACAGCACCAAACGTCTGCGATTATTTAAACGTGCCTTGGGATTAAGAGAAACACTTTAAATCTGGTCTGTGTTGTAACTTCTGGCCTACAACAGTGGTGAACAGACTTTGAGTGTTAGTTGCTAAGATTCTTGAACTCGATACAGTTTCCTCGATAGTCTTCATGAATTCCTTTGTATGCAGACTGGCTTTTCCCCGAACCACGCAACTGAACTTCATCAAAAAATCATCCTAGCAAAACAAAACGAATCTTGTCATTAACATGGACTCCGGAGTCATTTAATAGTATTAATTACACAAACACCAGACAAAAGAACTTGCAAGTGAAAATTCGTGTCAGCTCGTTAGGGTTCTCCCACCCCAGGGAGAGAAATCACTTCTTAAAAATTGGTTTAGGGGCAGGTGTAGGGGGAGCTCTTCAAAAAAGAGCTGAACGAGTCCGGTTTAAATTAACAGCACTCAGACCTCTTATTTAATATTAAGTAATGTAATCAAGGTACACAGGACTGCACTCGGCCCTTATTCACACTGATGTTTTGTCCAGGCACCCGCTGCTGATGGTCCGGACATGGTACCCGATCACGTCTCCTCTGTGTTCTGAGAACACCGCGTTGAAATAGCTCCAGCAGAGGCAGGTGCAGGCTGGGAACGAAAGCGTTTCCTACTGTACGGCCCTAATGATCCACATCGTACGTACTGTCACTTCCTTACTGAAAACTTCGTTTCAACCAACGTGTCGGTCGTCATTTAATAGCTGGCGACATTCCTGCTCCGCAGAGCTGCGCAGCGGGTGGTCCCCAAGCCGAGTCCCCATCTCTGCCTCCCCCGTGCTGGGGCGACATGCTGAGTGCCCCGCTGCGTGCTGGCTGACCTGAAAGGGAAGGGACAAAGCACGGTTTGAACCTCAGAACACAGAAAGCCCAAGACAGAAAGCCTGATGAACTCTGCCAATGGAAGGCCTCATTTATTTATTTATTTATTTTTTAAGATTTTATTCATTTATTTGACAGAGTCACACACAGTGAGAGAGGGGACACAAGCAGGGGGAGTGGGAGAGGGAGAAGCAGGCTTCCCGCCGAGCAGGGAGCCCGATGCGGGGCTCGATCCCAGGACACTGGGATCATGACCTGAGCCGAAGGCAGACGCCCAACTGACTTGAGCCCCCCCAGGCGCCCCATGAAGCCTATAATCTTCCTTCTCGAAGCTACATCCTCTGGGGCTGGAAGTCCATCCCGAGTCAGGAACTGTCGTTTCTGCTCTGTGAGGACAGGCCCGGAGAAAATGTGCCCCAAGAGGGATTTGGTGAGGATCAAGATGGGACAAAGACGGGGGCACCTCTGGCAGGATAACTGCGCCTTCTGCAACTGCTGCCAGGGTGCGGGGTGGGGGGTGAGGGGAACAGAACGCTCTGAGACCCACTGGGCAGAGTGGGGGGGCGGGGGAGAGCTGGGACCGAAGGTGTACCTTCAGGCACGGACCGTGTAACCACCCCTCCTCGGCTCTGCACTCTGGGTCACATGTGCCAAATAAATCACAAGCCAACAACGATCGGCTGTTCCGTAAAGCGGAGGCTGCCTATAAGTGACAAAACCCCCCCCCCAGCTTTCTACCTCTGGGGCATGTGAATGGTTTTCTTCTTTCATTAAGACACACTGCTTGTGTCACTGTATGGAAGCAGCAGAATGGCGGGCCGACTCGGCATGCCTGTGCTAGTTCTGCCACCAGTTTCTTGCTTTCCGGGGGCCCTTCCTCTCGTGCTCTGTGCCAAGTTGGACGTTATTTTCTAATGTGGTGAAACTGTCCATCAGCTCAAGAGGACTAGCGATGCAGAGTTTGGGGAAGAAGCATTTTCAAGATGATGAAAAGTGTGCAGTCAAGATTCACATTAAATAGTTAATTGCACAAATGCCCCGAGGCCTTTCTATGAACCTTTAGTATTGTTAGTGCAGGTTATTTGCACAGAGAAAGAGCCACCATGTCAGATTTCAGTATAATTTAGTTTAATGAAAACCAAGTTCCAGAAGGGCTAACTCTGGTTCCAGATAAGATGGAGCAAATGCACTTCTCCTTGTTCCTTCCACAAAGTGTCACTAGAATCCCCAAACATGATACATATGGCAAAGATAAGACTTTGGAGGCTGGGGAAAAGGCGGCGGACGGACTGCAGACCTTGGGAAATGAGGGACAACAGACTTGTGAGTTCCCTCGGTTTTCTTTCTGCTTCCCCCATATCCTGGAATAGACACCGAAGATACCAGCAGCCCAGAAGTGCAAATGGTCAACGACCAAAAAGCCCCAAGAAAAGCCCATTATCTCTAGCCAAAGGACAGGGAAAGGGTCAGCCTAGAAGCCAGAAACGAAGCACCACACACACAAAACCCCCCACTCCTGTCAGCAGAGGACTAGCGGGAAGCCAGGACTTCTAGAGTCCCACCCCCACCTGGCAGTAACCAGGGGGTGCACCCCTTCCTCCACCAGCAGTGTCGGTGGAGGCCTGCTAAAAGAGAAGATCTAAATAAAATTCAGAGATTCAAATGTATCCCAAATATTCAGGACACCATTAAAAAAAAATCACTTGTCAAACCAAGAACCAGGGAAATTTTGACTTGAATGAGAAAGGATAAGTGACAGAAGCCAACACTGAAACAACACAGATTCTGAAATTATCCTCTCTCATCAGTATGCTTCAGTGAGCCATTAGGAACACACTTGAAACAAATTAAAAAATAGAAATTCTTGGCAAAGATATATATATATATAAAAGAACCAAATGGAAATTTTAGAACTGTAAAGTACAATAACCAAAATTTTAAAACCTCACTGGATGGGTTCAATAGCAGAATAGAGATGACAGAGTAAAGAATTAGTGAATGTGAAAAGAGAGCTATAGAAATTATCTAATACGAGTAGCAGAGAGAAGATAGAGTGAAAAAGGATGAACAGAGCCTCAGGGACCTGGGGTACTACAGTAACTGACCTATTCATTTCATCAGAGTTCCAAAAAGAGAAGGACAAGAGATTGAAGCTAAAAAAAGTACTCGAAGAAATATGGCTGAAAATTTCCCAAATTTGGCAAAAGATGTAAACCTAGAGATTCAAGGGGCTGAGTGAAACACAAAGAAATCTACACCAGGATACAGCATAATCCAACTTCAGGGAAGACACAGAAAAAATTCCTGAGAGCAACTAGAGAGAACTGATGCATTACTTACAGAAACAAGGCTTTGAATGTCAGTGGATTTCATATCTGAAAACATGGAGGCCAGAGGAAGTGGCACAATACTTTGCAAGTGCTGAAAGAAAATAATCGTCAATGCGGAGTTCTATATTCCACGAGAATATCCTTCAGGAATGAAGGTGAAATAAAGACATTCTCAGACGAAGGAAAACTAAGAATGTGTTGCCAACAGAACTGCTGTAGAAGAACCACTATAGGAAGTTCTTCCAACAGAAAGGAAATGATAAAAGAAGGAAACAAAGCATCACAAATGAAGAACAGAAAATAGGAGTCAATTTAACAGACTATCCTCTTGAGTTTAAAGAATTACATTTGATAGTTGAGGCAAAAATTATAACACTGTGTGATGTAGTTCTCAACATGTATAGAAAAAAAAAATACTAGAGAATTACAAAGGGGACAGGATAAAGGAACCTAAAGGGACATGAAGTCTGTATACTTCCACTTGAGGTAGTGAAATGTTGAGACCAGTAGATTGCAATTAGTTGCAAAAGCACTAAAATAAGCATACAAACAAAAATACCTTAAAATGCTGCAGATAAAATGAAGTTCTTAAAATTATTCACATAACTCACAGGAAAACACAAACAGGGAAATGGGAACAATAAACAGAGGGAACAAACAGAAATCAAGTTTTAAAAATAGCAAATTTAAACCCTACAAGATCAATAATCATATTAAATATAAATGGTCTAAATTCACAAATATACAAAAAGAGACCAGCAGAATGGCTTTAAAACATGACCCAACAAAATGCTGTCTATAGGTGGGTTGAAAGTAAAAGGATGAAAAGAATGTGCCATATAAACATGAATTGAAAGAGGAGTCGGTGGTGTGAGTCCTGGACACTTGTCATGAAGGAGTCTAGTGAGCTACTGCCATATGCTAAGTCTGACGTCACCAACCAGCTTACAGGTTTGCAGTTGAAAATGGGCATGGTTGTAAGCTCAGACAGTTGCAGATCACTAAGTGTCCTTATGTTGCAGTGATGCTAAAAGTGGCAGTTCAGGCCAAGTAAAGAACAAGTCCTTTGAAATGACAATTTCAGAATTTCTACAGGCAAAGAAATTGCTACGATTATTGAAACTGTGTGAAAACTGATTGGTTGATAAATTGCTATCATTGCTCTAAAATCACAGGCTTCACTTTCTGCAACAAAACTGCATAAGGACCAAAGGATATTTACTGAATGAAAGTTGCATTTTGGTTTTTCCATTTTTTAAACAATAATCAGAAAAACAGGAATTAGTGGTGATCAATGCACAACTTTCTGAATGTACTAAAAGCCATTGAACCAGACACTTTAAAGGGTGAATTCGGTGGTATGTGAATTACATCTCAATAAAAAAAAAATCAGGAAAAAAAGGGCATCTGTGTGGCTCAGTCGGTTGAACATCTGACTCTTGATTTTGGTTCAGGTCTCAGGGTCATGAGACTGAGCCCCACATCAGGCTTTGTGCTAGGTGTGGAGCCCGCTTAAGATTCTCGATCTCCCTCTTCCTCTGCCCCTCCCAACCCCTCATGCTCTCTCTCTAAAAATAATCAGAAAAAAGAAGAGTGGTTATATTAGTATCAGATAAAATAAACATTGGAGCAAAGAAAATTACCAGGGACACCAAAGGAGGGTACATAATGGTAAAAAGGCTCAACCCACCAACAAGACATAGCAATCCAAAATGTCTACATATGCAGCAAACAACAGAACTTCCAATTTTCTGAAGCAAACCTGAAGGAACAGAAAGGAGAAGTAGACCTGTCCACATTTATACTTGGAAACTTCAATACTTCTCTCTCAACAACTGACAGAATTACTAGACAGAAAATTAACAATGATAGAACTATATAATATCGTCACCCAAACAAGACTGAACTGACATTTATACAACACTCAACCTAATAACAATAGAAACACGTTCTTTTTTTTTAAGATTTTATTTATTTGAGAGAGAGAGAGACACAGAGAGAACATGAGCAGGGAGTGGGGCAGAGGGAGAAGCAGCCTGACATGGGGCTCGATCCCAGGACCCCGAGATCATGACCTGAGTCGAAGGCAGATGCTTAACTGACTGAACCACCCAGGCGCCTGTGAGACACATTTTTTTAAGCATGCATGGAACATTCACAGCACAGGCCATATCCTAGTTCATAAAACAAACCTGAACAGATTTTGAAGAACTGAAATAATAATAGTGTGTTCACTAATGATGGAATCAAACTAAGAATCTATATCAGAAAGACAGCAGGAAATTCTCCAGATCCTTGGAAATTAAAGAACACACAGAATTCTAAATAATACATGGAATATTAAACAATATATTCAATTAAAATGAATATGCAACATATCAAAATTTGTGAGACACAACCAAAGCAGTGCTGAGAGGGAAATTTATAGTATTAGATGCTTAAATGATGTATGGTCTCAAATCAATAATCTAAACACCTACCTCCAGAAACTAGAAGAAGATAAACACAAGTCAATCAGAGGGAAACAAGAGCAGAAATCAGTAAAATTGAAAACAGCAATGAAACAGGGAATCCCACTGCAGAACTCACAGGCATCGAAAGGATAAAAAACACTAAGAATAATTCTACGTACATAAATTTGACAACTTAGATGAAATGGACCAACTCCTCAAAAAGCACAAACTGCCATAATTCATCCAATATGAAATAGATAATTTGAAGTTATATAGCTATTAAAAGTGTAATTAATTGTTAAAAAACTCCCAAAGAAGAAATCTCCAGGCCCATTTACTTTCAATGGAGAATTCTACCAAATATTTAAAGTAGAATTAACACTAATTCTACACAATCTCTTCCACAAAATTATGAGGCCAGTATTACCTGATACTAAAACTAGACAAATACCAAAAAAACCCAATATCTCTCATGAACTTAGATGCAAAACTCAACAAAGTATTAGTAAATCAAATTCAACAATATGTGAAAAAATTTATATATCATGACTAAGTGGGGTTTATTCCAGGATGCAAAGCTGGTTCAGTTTCAATAATCAATCATGTGATCCACCATATTAACAAGCTAAGGAAGAAAAATCCAACACATCAATTGATGCAGAAAAGGCACTTCCATCCATTAAAGGCATTTAACATCTGTTCAGATGTTAGAATTTCTATTACAGAAATATAGAATAGAAATTCTCAGCAAACTAGGAATAGAAGGAAAATGCCTCAACTTGATTTTTAAAAATTCTACATAAACCTACATCTAACCTAATTCTTTATGGTGATAGACTGAATGCCTTCCCCCCCGCCCAAGATCAGGAACAAGGCAAAGACCTCTGCACTTGCCATTCTTATTCAACATAATATTAGAAGTCCTAGCCAATGAAATAAGGCAAGAAAAGGAAATAAAAGCCATGGTTACAGGAAAGGAAGAAATAAAACTGTCCCTATTTGCAGGTGATATGATTATATACATAGAAAATCCCAGGGAATACACACACACACAACTAACAAGTGAATTCAAGTTTGCAGGTTGCAAGATCAAGATTAAATATCTATTTGATTTATATGTATACCAGAAATGAACATTTAAAACTCATACTATTTACAATCACTCAAAAGAAATGAAAAACTTAGATATAAATCTAACAAAACAAGTAAAGGACTTATACGCTAAAAACTACAAAACACCAATAAAAAAATCAAGTAAGATTGAAATCAATAGGGACGCATAACCATGTTCATGTATCGGAGGACTCAACAGTAAAAGATGTCAATTTTTCCCTCAAATTGATCTATATAGTAAAGATGTCAATCTCCCCCCAAATTGATCTATATAGAGATTTTAGAAAATTCCTATCAAAGTCTATCAATGCTTTTTGTAGATATAGACAAGCTTATTCTAAAATTTATGTGGTAAGGCAAAGAAACTAGAATAGCTAAAACCTTTCTGGAAAAGAATAAAGTTGGAATAAGCATTCTATTGTGTTAAGATACATATAACTACATTAATCAGAACAGTGTGGTATTGGTGGAAGGACCGACTCATAGATCAGTGGAGCAGTAAAAGCCGAGAAATTGACCTACATATGTGTATGGCTAACTGATTTTTGACAAAAAATGAAAAAGCAATCTATTGGAGGAATGACAGTCTTTTCAGTAAATGGTGCTGAAGCAGTTAGACATCCACAGGCAAAAACTAACCCTTTACCTAAATCTCACACTTTAAACAAAAACTAACACAAAATGAATCATAGAATTAAATGTATATAGAGATAAGTTCATTCTAAAATTTATAAGGAAAGACAAAACATACAAAATGTTTATGAGAAAACACAGGAGATACTCTTCAGGACCCTAGGGTCAGGCAAAGAGTTCTTAGACACAGCAGAAAATGCACAGTCCACAAAAGAAAAAATTGTTAAGTTGGACCTCATCAAAATTTACAAACTTTTGGTTTGCAAAAGATCTTGTTAAGAGGATGAAAACACAAGACAGACTGGGAGAAAATATTTGCAACCACATATCTACCAAAGGATTTTTATCTAGAATATATAAATAACTCTCAAAATTCAAGAGTAAAAAACAAACAATCCAGTTAGGAAATGGGCAAAACACCTGAACCTGCATTTCACCAAAAGGAGAGAGGGGTGGCAAATAGGCAGACAAAAAGATGTTCAGTATCACTAGCCACTGGGAAAATGCAAATGAAAACCACAAGGACATACCACTACACACCTAATAGAACAGCTAAAATACAACACAGTGACAATACCAAATGCTGGTGAGGCTGCACAGAAATTTGATCTCTCATACACTGCTGGTGGGAATGTCAAATGGTACAGCCACTCTCAAAAACCGGTGGGTAGTTTATTATAAAAACTAAACATGTATTTACCATATGATCTAGCAATTGTACTCATGGGTGTTCATCCCAGAGAAAGGAAGTGTTATGTCCGCACAAAAATCTACACACCAATATTCACAGAAGCTTTACTTGTAATAGTTAAAAACTGGAAGCAACACAAATGTCCTTCAGTGGGTTAACAGTTAAACAAACTGTGGTACGTCCATACCATGGAGTACTACTCAGCAACGAAAAGGAATGAACTATCAATACACGTGACAACCTGGCGACCCTCTAGAGAACTCTGCGGAGAACAGATGACCTCAAAAGGTCACATACTGCATGATTCCATTTATGTAACAATCTTGCAATTATACAGTTATAGAGATGGTGAAGAGCTTAATGTTTGCCAAGGAAAGGTTGGATGGCATGGGGTCTATGATTATAAAGGGGTAGCCCAAGAGATTTTCTTTATGCTGGTGGAGCAGTTCTGTACGTTGATTGTGGTAGTGTTTACACATATCTATACGTGACCAGGTTCCACAGGTCTGTGCACACATACACACAAAATGAGTGCACGTAAAAACCGTTGAAAACTGAGGTCTGTAGGTCGTACCAAGGTCAACTTCCTGGTGTTGACAGTGACCTACGTGAAAGATGCGGCCTCTGGGAAAAGCTAGGTGAAGGATGCTCTGGACCTCCCTTTACTGTTTTTGCAACTTCCTAGGAGTCAGTAATTATTTCAGATTTAAAAAACTGTTCCTCTGCCACTGTTTCTTTGTGCAATGTGTTCAGCTCTCCATTTGGGTTGTTTTTAAAAGACCCAGCAACAACGTGGCAGTAACTCGGGACGATTCTCTGTCAATAGCTCGCCAAGTGTGAAATGTTGCCTGGTCAGAGCCCATGTCCTGACAAATGTCCCGTTTATGGAGATAGTACCAGTCCGACCTCTGGACCCCAAAGTGCTCTTAAATCCTTTTATTAAAAATCTTTTTAAAAATTCATTTTATCTACCTGAAAGCTGTTTTCCACTCACGTTCAAATTTTTTTTTTTTTTTTAATCAAATCACCGGCTGGAGAAGGTGGGAGGAGAGGAGCTCTGAAAACTCTGTGACTGCCTCTCTGGGGTCCATGAACAACTGTGCTGAAGTCCCGCTAATCCAAGCTGGGCAGCCCACAGTGTGCCTGCAGCAACCTAACAAGGCCCCTTCCTTCTTCACACTGGAGAGGGGTTCCTGTCCTCCCAGAGTTCCTGAACGTCACTGAACCAGGACAGAGATGCTCAGCATATACCTTCCAGTTCTGACGTCTGCCTCCATGGAGCCTACAGCCCCCAAATAGAACCTAAAAAAACCTCTCAGTGAATTTCCTAATATTTTCCCATTATTTTGGGTTGTGGGTTTTGGGTTTTGTTGTTTGGTTTTCTGTTTGTTTTTGTTTTTGAGGGAGAGAGTACGTGCACAAAAGTGGGGGGGTGGGAGAGGGAGAGAGAGAATTTAAGCAGACTCCCCACTGAGTGCAGAGCCCAAAGCAGCTTGATCTCACAACCCTGAGATCATGACCTGAGCCAGAAATCAGGAGTTGGATGCTCAACCGACTGAGCCACCCAGGTGCCCCTTAGGTTGCGTTTAAAACATAAGCATACCTGTGAATTCTTAATGTGATGTTCCCCCAAATTCTTAAGCCCCAGTGTCTTAGATACAGGATTAAAATTTTAATTCACTCCAGATCTCACTCTTCGTAATACTTTGGGGCCCTATTCATTTGAAGCTATGAAGGATTCAACTTTGTGGGCAAGTTTAAAAACCAGACCCTTGGTTTATCAGCAAGCTACAGTGACCAAGTACCTAGCATTGCTCCCCCCCCCTTTTTTTTTTCAGCTGCTGGGCGTTTGACAACGAAGAATTAAATTTGAAGCTACTAAACTTCTTGGTTGAAACGATTCCCATTTACCCAGAATCCGGGGAAAATAAAAATGTTTGCTACCGCCTCCAGCACCTAAAATGAGTGTAGACCCTTCTGGATATTCTTTTTTAAAGATTTTTTTAAATTTTTTATTTATTTGCCAGAGCACAAGTAGGCAGAGCAGCAGGGAGAGGGAGAAGCAGGAGATTCAGCAATTCCATTTCTGGGTATTTATCCAAAGACAATGAAAATACCAACTCAAAAAGATATATGCATCTCCGTGTTCACTGCAGCATTATTTATAACAGCCAAGACAAGGAAGGAGGCTTACCCTACACACTACTGAGAATCTTTAAGAATCTCCAGATCAGGGACGCCTGGGTGGCTTAGTGGGTTAAGTTAGCATCTGCCTCCGGCTCAGGTCCTGGGATCAAGCCCCACGTCGGGCTCCCTGCTCAGCTGGGAGTCTGCTTCTCCCTTTCCCTCTGTCCCTCCCCCTGCTTGTGCTCTCTAATAAAAATCTTTAAAAAAAAAAAATAAAAAGACCTATCCTGTATGATAACAGAAAACAGATAATAAAACAGTGCAATCAATTTACAGAATTCTAGAGATTTCAGTATATCACTGTTTGGTGAAGCTCACGAAAAGGGTTGTTTTCAAAATAGGTGGCACTGACATGTGAAGTCTTTCCTTAATACTCAATTCACAAATTCGCTTGCACTTTAAAAACAACAACAACAAAACCGATCATGTACTTAAACATTCAAAGTCATACTCCAAAGACCTGGGTGTATCTGACCTCCTTTGCTACAGTTCCCCTAGTCTTTAAATGACCAGCCGGGCCCTAAAGGCGGTGGGCTGCCCGACCAAGAGCCTGGCTGCCATCCAAGGGAGCGGAGCCCCACCGCGCCCCGCAGGCGGTTGGCTCGGCGGAGGCTCCGGGCGCTACGGTGCAGTAACTCAGGAAGGCACTCATAGCATTTTAATCACACTTCTGTCGACCTTCGAGGCCGGGATGGGGGAGGAGGAAGAATCGCCTTCCTGCTGGCCTTCGAGTTAGAGAACATTCGAGTCGAACAGAGGAACGCACAGCCCCGCCGCTCCCGGCGGCCTCCCTCACCACGTTGGGAGGCAGGAACCCGTCCCACCCCCCTCCGAGGGCATCTGCCAGCTTTACACGGACATCTCACTTCCCTCCTCCTATTGCACTTGGGAGATTTTTAGCCGCCCTTCTTCCAAGTGCTGCTCAGCGTCGCCTCCGGAGGTACCCCCCCCGGCCCCCCGCCCCTGCCCACACGCTTGTGCCAGGTGAGGCACCCGGCGTGGACGACCGAAAGCCGCTACGCAGATGCTCCAAGCCGGGGCCGGGACCCGGGGCTCGGGCTGAGATTTCCGGGTATTCAGCCGGGCCCGTTACCACGGGCGAATTACTCTCCAGCCCATTGTAACAGCCTTCCTCCTGGACCCACTCCAGGACAAGTGGGTCGAGCACGGGCGTTAGCCTCCTTTTCAGCGGCCACGGGTCCTCGCGGGGGCTTCTCCCAACATCCTACCCCGGCCCCACCCTCTGGGGAATGAGGTTACTGCCCAAGATCATCTGTTAACCCCCGCGAAGCTTTCTTAACCTTCCTGTTTTCACCTCAAATCGGTGAAATGCGGTGCTAAGGAAAACGGAAATGACTGACAGTGTTTACGACAATGGGGCCATCAAGTTGTTGGGGTTTCTTTTTTTTTTTTCTTTTTTAAGGGAGCTGCTTGGGGATAATGTGAAAATAATTCTTGAAAACCCAGAAATGTCAAAGTGCGAGCATTCCCTCACTGTGACTCTCAAAGCGAAATGTAATAGGAAACATTTAGTTAGCTCATGCAACCGCACCCCCCAAATTGCCTAGAAATGTACTTAAATAGCATAAATGTTATAAATTATTTCCAGACTTTCCGTGTGAAAAATTAAGCGGCGGGGGGGGGGGGGGGCTGTTACCAGTACATCTGCACTAGTCATACTACTTAAAACAACTCTCACTTCAGGTGAAAACGGAGTTTAAAAAAAAAAACCCACAAAAAGAACTCTTGCCTGGGGAGCAGGGGGAGAAACTAGGGGAGAAGCCACTTGCTGGGACGTGGGCAGCCCAGGTGGAGCTGAGCCGCCCCCCCCCCAACCCCCTCGCCGCTACAGGGAGAGAAAAGGACTCACTTCTCTGCTCCAGCAATCCACGGAAAACCTCAACCCCTGCGAGTCATTCATTGGTCAAGCCCCAGAGTCAGCCAGGGCCAAAATTAAATGGCCATTATATTTCCTCAATAGGCCAGGATAAAATAATAACAGGCTTCTAGTTTGATCATGCCCACCCCCAGCGAAAATATCCCAAGTTTCTGAGCTCACTCGAGAAAATGAATATGCTCCAAACCAGTATTTATGAAACTTGGAAACAGCTGAGTCTGCTTAGTTGGCTTTTGTTTTTCCCTTTCACTGAGCTGCTCCGAGGTATAATTTTAATTGGCATACATAATTGCTTTTGTGAGTAAAGTCATTCCTGACTCAAATAAAGGAACTGAGTCAGTATCTTATAATATGCATTTGATGGCCCACCTGCAGATGTTTGTCATCTACCAAGTGGGGGCAGCCCTGGTTAGTGGGGGCTCGGGGCTAGGAAGTGCCGGAGCTTGGATCTGTCATTCAGGCAGCCCTCTGGCCCCCACAGGGGCTATTGGTTAATGGAGTGGATGAAGGTTGGGGGGGGGTGGAGGGGGTCACTGGGGTGGGTCTCTGCACTCAGCTGGGAAGTCTGCTCGAGATCCTCTCTTTCTCTCTCTGCACCCCCCACCCCGGCTCATTCGCTCATGCTCTCTCCCAAATAAATAAATATATCTTTAAAAAGCAAATGGCACAGCAGCCGAGAGCAGGTTCACGTTGGCAAGGGAGGTCGGAGCAGGTAAACCAGTCCTCTCCCGGGCCCGCAGGACCGCCAGAGATTGCCATATTTAGGAGCAGGGCATGAAAATCTCTGGAGCTCGAAACTATTTCACTTTCCCTTTGCTGAGAAGTAAAAACAAAACAAAAATAAATTTAAAAGGCATTCAATAATGCTGGGAATTCTGTTGTTCTTTGGCAGGGTGTGTTTGTGTGTGTTTCTTTTCAGTCAACCATCTCTCTTCTTTGCAAAACAGTCCCCCTTGCCATCCCTAGCTGGGGGAGGCGGGGGAGCGGGGCGGAGTGCACAGAAAGGCAACAATTGTTTGCAGAACCTGAAAAATGTATTATTTTCCTTTATTACATCCCTGTTGGTGATACCCTTTATTAGATCAAGAAACAGCATCTACTTTTATTGCTCTTGAAATCCGAATATTCAACATAGGCCAGCTCTGGGCTGTATGAAAGGAGTCCTATTTTTGTCTGTTTTGGTTTTTTAATTTAAATTCACTGAGCCCACTGATAGTACATCACTAGTTTCAGGTGCAGCGTTCACTAAACTATCAGTTGCCTATCACACCCAGTGCTCACCCCATCCCGTGCCCTCCTTCGTGCTCATCACCCCCGTTACCCCAGCCCCCCCCACCTCCCCACCCACCCAGTAGCCCTCAGTTTGTTTCCCAGAGTTAAGAGTCTCGGAAGTTCTATTTTTAAAAACATTATCTTGGTTTTAGTCTTTTTGGCTTACTGTTCCCATAATCTCTCTGAAGCAGTGACAAGCTCTCTCTCGCCAGGCCTGGTCTCAGTCGTGGGGGGAGAGTGACCTCAAAAGCTCTGGGGCCTTCTTCCCTACTGCTCCCCTGAGCTGTATGTTCTGTAAAAACTGCTTCGGTTAGCCCCCCAAGTTCATGTGGGGGCTGCTCCTACCGTCCCTCAGTTTTGTCATCTGTACAAAAGAACGCCCAGGCTCGATCCCCTGCCTGCTCCCCATACCTCACAAATGATTCTGTCGTGTTCCATTTCTGACTTTCTGTTACGGCTGGTTTCTCTGCTTCCAGCCTGCTGGTTGCCATGACCAAGGGACATCCATCACACAACATTAACCTCTCCCAACTGGCCCTCTAGACATTTTGCATGTCAGGCCAGATTTGAGGCCTCTTGCTCAGGCAAGGCCCCGGGGACTGCCCTGAGTCCTCACAGCGCGCCGTGTGCCTTCTGGGGCTCCTTGGAACACCTGCCTGAAAGGCTGAACAGAAAGGGCTTCCATTCCACACGCAAAAACCCGTCTGCCTCAGTGGCTGTTTCCAGAATGTCGCTCTATGGCAAAGCTCCTTGCCACTCGCGTTGATTTCAGGGGAGGGGAGTCTGTTCACCCTGAACACGGCAGTCCTCGAGGTCAAACGTGGTGGTCGTCCTTTACCGCCTCTTAACCCCCTAACTGAAAACTACCCACTGTCGGCTGATGCCCCAGTTTCTGCTTGGCATCCCGCACGATGGTCTTTAATGTGACCGAGGCCAGCTGCAGATGTCACACCCGGACGCTGGCGTGGTGCCTGCAGGCTGGCGGGGGGGGGGGGAGGAAGGGGGCGGGGAGCAAAGCTGAAGGGCTCCAATTCTCATGAAGGCATCACTGAGCTCTGCGACTTTTCTCCAACTGAAACTGCTTCCTGTTCAGCTCCCAAACGGTTCTCCACTTCCCCGTGCTCTTGAACCTGGGCCAGGGCTGTTTCTTAGTCCTTACTGTTCTGATTCTATACCGCACCGAGGCAGAAATCTCTCTTTCAACAGAGCAAATTCTTCCAGCTCCGCTCCGGGGTAAGAGGCTGAGGAGCCAGGAGACCTGGCAGAGAGGGGTTCATTTCTAAGTCACCTTGTTCAACTGGGCCAGCGGGGCCACAAAAGTGAGACCAGCTTAGCTTTTTCAGTTTCTATTCTTCTCTGGGCTGTTCAGGCAGAGGGCAGCCTGAGAAAAGGCAGACTGAGGAATTTTAAGCCAAGTTCTTATAAATGTTTTTTAAAAGCATCGCGCGGACTATTTATATTACATTTGTATTCATGGGAAGAAAATCTCTGCCCAGGCTAAAAAAAAAAAAAAAACCTCTTTGAAAACCCTCTGAATCCTGTCTCAACAACTGTAAATGGGCACTTCTGGCCCCCACCCCCGCCCCCACCCCAGACTACAAAGAGGGCTCTCAGGAGCACAGAGAAAAATGTAGCAAGGGTTAAACCTTATTTAAAATCAGCCAGATTCCCCCAGTGAGAGTGTCCTGAAATAGCGGAAGTTCCAGTCCATAGGTACAACCCACTGCAACAGTACCAGAAGGCCATCCCAACAAGGAGCTTGCTAAAGCCCGCCGTCGTGCATCGGTGTGGCTTTATAAAAAGGTGATATTTTTATTTCAAAGTGTATCCAGTCCTTCAAAAGGATCACAGGAATGCCACTTGCCAAATACATGGGGGCTGCAGGAGGGCTAAGAAGGCAATTTCATCTGGGCATCCTGGTCACCACAACCCAAGATGTAGGCACCCCTTCACCGTCTGAGATGCGCTGTGGGGTCAGAGAGAGGCAGGGTTCGGGCAGGAAGCGTTTTTCCACCCACCACACTAGCCAAAATGAAAACATTCGGCAAAATCCACGCTGCTGAAAGTCTGGGAAACAGACACTCCCAGAAACAGCTGCGGGGAGTTGAACACTGGTACAACCTTGAAGAACTTCACCTCTCAAAATGCAAAACATGTACACCCTTTGCTACATAAGGTCACCCTACTGTAGATGTTTTTCTCAGAGATATACTTACATGTGTGCACACAACACTATTAAAAATGTAGCAATGAAATGTTGGGACTAGGAACTAGTTAAATATGTTATAATACACACCTATGGTGTTTTACTAGGTTTCATTATTTTATTTCTGTAACCTTTATTTTTTAAAAAAAACTAAATACATTTTATTTAACTTATATTTTTCAGAGGAGGGGAGCGGCAGAGGGAAGAGGGAGAGAGAATCTCAGGCAGAGTCCGCGCTGAGCGCGGAGCCTGACATGGGGCTCGATCTCACGACCGAGATCATGACCTGAGCCGAAATCAAGAGTCGGATGCTCAACCAACTGAGCCACCCAGGCGCCCCTATTTCTATAACCTTTAGATCATACGTCACAAATAAGATTTTGTCACAACCGGATTTAGTAGAAGCAGAGGAATCGAGTCCACTATTTTCTGAAACACTGGTACAAAAAAGGCAAGGGAACAGTGCCTTAGAAAAGATTATTCATAAAAGACCATCGGAAAAACCCCTAAGCAAAAGCTAAATAATTCATCACTAAGTTTAATATGAACAGGTACAGATTTATTACACTGAGCAGGCATTCAGTTCCAGGCTTAATCCCATAAATCTTTCCCTAAACATTACCAATCCTTCTAAAGGACAAATGCTTGAGCTCGGCAGCACTTTAGACACTGCTAGCTGTTGGAACATTCCACAGAAAAATGGAAAATAATTTTGCGAGAAGAGGATGGCAACAGTCAGCAGCCAGTATTCTCAGACTTTCAAATTACCAAAGAGCATATACAATTTTAGTCGAGAAAAAGTCCACATCTTTTGAAAATTAAAGTTTTAGAATGAAAAGCAACCTCCCCTCCCCCTCTTTAACAGGCACAGAGATACTGAAAACGTTCCTAAAAATCTAACTGGTTTACGTAAAGAAAAACATGCCCTTATTAGTTGTTAAATGCAGTCCGTCCGGAGACTCTTCAAACACAGGTGCTATTTGGACCCTCGGCCGGTGGCCAGGAACGGGTGGTGAGGGGGCCAGAAAGCAGCAAACAAGTTCCCCGGGTGTGTTCTCTGCAGCGCCTGACCGACTTCAAGTACTTCTCCAAAATAGTGATTTAGGCGCTCGGAGTGGCTCAGTGGGTTAAGCATCTGCCTTCAGCTTGGGTCGTGATCCCAGGGTCCCAGGATCGAGCCCCGCATCGGGCTCCCTGCTTAGCGGGAAGTCTGCTTCTCCCTCTCCCTCTGCCTGCCACTCCCCCTGCTTATGCTTTCTCTCTCTCTCTCTCTCTCTCTCAGGCAAATAAATAAATAAAATATTAAAAAAAGAAAAAAACAAAGTAAGTGATTGAGAATTTGGAACTTGTGAATTCTCTTCACCACCTTCTTCAGTCACGTTTTGGATAATCTCATCGTCGCTATCAGGTTTCTGGACTTGAGTAGATGGGAGCAGAAATCCAGTACAGCCAAGCACTGCGACTGCCCACAAATGGGGAGAATGGAAATTGGTGTGGCCACTTGATGGAAAACAGTGTGGCAGTGCCTCAAAAAAGTTAAAAATAGAGCTGCCATGTGATCCGGGAATTCCACTTCTGGGTACTTATGCAAAGGAAACAAACACACTAACTCAAAAAGAGATCTGCTCCCCCACGTGCACTACAGCATTATTCACAATGGCCAACACGTGGAAGCAACCTAAACGCCCATCAAGGGCTGAATGCACAGAGGCAACTTGGCTTGTCTATATACCATGGGCTATCAGTCAGCCATAAACCAGAAGGAAATCTCGTCACTTGTGGGAGTCTGGATGGACCGTGAGGACATTATGCCTATGAAATAAGTCAGAGAAAGACAAATACCATAGGACCTTCCTTAGAGGTGGAATCTAAAAACAAACTCATGGAGAGAAACCGGTGAAGGGGGTCGAAAGGCACAAACTTCCAGGTCTAAAATGAGGGATTCATGGAGATGTGGTGTACAGCACGGTGACTGTTGTTAATAATACTGTATGGCATATTTCAAGGTTGGTAAGAGAGTAGATCCTAAAAGTCCTCATCACAAGGAGAAACATGGTAACTACACCCGGTGACAGGTTAACTAGGCTGTGATCCTTTCACAATAGACACAAATACGGAATCACTATGCCGTGCCCCTGAAACTAACACGATGTCCTCAGTCAATTCTATCCCAATTACAAATTTTTAAGGAATTAAAATTGAAAAGATTTAACTACCCCAAAGAGGGCAAAATACGTTTGAATTTGCAGAAAACGTTTCTAGACAAATACAAGAAATCTTATTTCTTCTAGGAAATACATGTGGCTGCTTCTGGAAAGTAAGACTGGTGGGTATTTTATATCCCTATATGATGTAACTTTTAAACTTTCTCCACCATGTGTTTATATTATTTCTAAAAAAAAAAAATTGGAGGTGCTAGTTTCAACACAGCACCTGATTTCAATCCGCTGGCTGTGTTATCCTTGACAATTACCCAACCCGTCTGGGTTTGTTTCACCATCTGCAAGCGGGGCTGCTATGTACCTCACGTCCCTGCGACGAGGACCAACTCCACACAACACGCGTGTAGCGAGTAACACAGTGCTCAGGACAGGCACGCAATAAATGCCACCTCCCCTTAGCTCCAAGAAACCCCGGAAATCCTCTTAACCTCTGTTCTTACCAGCAAGAACGCTAAAGGCAAAAAGGTTTAGGGGCCTGCCTACTGACAAGATACTTCCTGTCAATCAAGAGATAACCAGGAGAGTCAGGCCCTAAAGCCTGGGTTCCCACCCCCTCACATAAAGACTTGATTTCCTATGCCCTAAGGAATGACTCTATAACTTACCTCATGGCCACACCTCACTTTGGTAGGGCCGGCCTCCTCCCCGGCCTCACTCACCGGACTGGAGGAGTCTTGATTTTTCCTTAAACACCAAATCCACCAGCAACTGAGGGGGTCCGGGCAGGACCCCCGGGAAGGCAGCCCCACAGGGGAGCTCCAATTACGTCTTGCTCAAAGGCAGCACTAACCCCATAAGGAAATAATAAGGATTTGGATGTGGGTGTGTTTAAAAAACAAAACAACACACCCCCCATCCTAATTTCCAGCCCTCTGGCTTGAACACAGCACCTGCCTCGACTTACGATCGGGAATTTATTTTTTTTTAAGATTTTATTTATTTATTTATTTGAGAGAGAGTGAGAGCAGGGGGAGGGGCAGAGGGAGAGGGAGAGGCAGACTCCCCACTGAGCACGGAGCCCGATGCGGGGCTCGAACCCGGGATCCCAGGATCATCACCTGAGCCGAAGGCAGACGCTTAAGTGACTGAGCCGCCCAGGCGCCCCTGGCCGGGAATTTAAATGGATTTTGTTGAATGAGAAATTCTATGTGGGGACAATGTTTAACGAATGACTGTTCTGTGTTTAGGCAAGAGATTCTGCTTTGAGTGATATTTACGCATAAGCCGTTTGGGGCGTAGTATCCTGATTAAGATGGAACGACATTGAAAACGCCTTGGTGGGGACTTGGTGGTAGCTGGTCATTTTCTGTTTGGATGGTTTCCTTAGAAAGCTTTCTGATCGTTGGGTTATTAGTTTACGGTGCACTTACCTCCTTTCCTAAATTCGTTCAAAGGGTCCATCTGGGGCACCTGGGTGGCTCAGTCAGTTGAGTGACTGCCTTTAGCTCAGGTCATGATCCCGGAGTTCCAGGATCGAGTCCCGCGTCGGGCTCCCCACTCAGCGGGGAGTCTGCTTCTCCCTCTGACCCTCTCCCCTCGCATGCTCTCACTCTCTCTCTCAAATAAATAAATAAAATCTTTAAAAAAAAAGGGGGTCCATTTATCTGGTCAAGGACAAAGACCAAGGTGTCTTAAATGCCTACCGGAATGAAATCTTGGGGCCTCCCCCAGGCAGAGGTCAAGGGGAGACATGCTGAAAAGGACCGGACAGCACATCCGTCTGTTTGGATAGTGTGTACAATGATGGGTTATTAGGTAAAAAGCCAGGACAGCAAAGCATTTAAAGGAATGTGAGAGGGTGATTAAGTGGAGCTGTGGATAATTGAAGACAGTTTTTCCCTTCCCATATTAACACCATCTTCTTGGAGCCTCACAGCTCCAAGTTCCTTTACATAAAATGCGGTGGCACACACTTCGCTGCTCACCCACAGCCCTCCAGTCCCCCACCTGGATCATGTTCCCGGGCAAGAGCCCCGCCCAGGCGACGGACCAGGACTGGTCCGGGCCGCGGTTCTCCACTTTGGCTGGCCCGCACAATCACCTGGCGAGCTTTTGGACTATCCCAATGCCTGGACCCCACCCCGGACCAATGAAATCAGAATCCCTGGGTGTGGAGCCCAGGCACTGACATTAATTTAAAAAAAAAAAAGCCCCTCAGGTGAATGTAATGCTCAGCCAGGGCTGAGAACCACGGGTCTAAGCCAATCATTGACCATCCCGTTTTCCCTTTTGCCAATTACTGGGCTCGTGCGGGCCATGTGAACGAGTGCCAGCCAGTGAGAAATAATAAAAGGACGTCGGCCGGGGGGCGGGGCAGTTCTGGGAAGCTTTTATAACCAGATTGAAGGCGAGACACATGAGGGAAAACTCCTCCGCCCCTTCCTTACTAACCAGCTTCCTTCCTTCCTGCGTTTTAACAACCCTGCATAGCTATGTGAGGAAGTGATGCTGGCAGCTGAGGCTACCATCTTGTGACAGTGGGAGAAGACGCTGCTGAAGGAAAGCCAAGAAGGTGGCAAAGACAGCAAAGGGCCTGAGTCCTTGGTGACTTGGTTTAGGGTGCTGTGGTCCCCCACCCAGGCCTGAAAAATGGTGCCCTGACTCCCTCCCTGCCATATCCTGGCCGTCAGGCATAGGCCGGCCAGAAGCTGATCTGGTTAACTCAGGGGCAGTCCCCCTTCCCTGCTGGGCTAGGGGTGTCACCAGCTAGACCCCCCAAGGCCTGACCTTGACTGCCACCTGCTTGTACTCACTGACCCTTGTCCCACGTCTTTCCTTAAGCTCGTCTTCCCGGCTTCTCTCTTAACTCAGGCAAATGGAGACCAAAAACACCCCTCGAACTATAGAGACCGCTCTGACGAGGCCTCCAGGCAGCCCAGACCGCTTAGGCCAGTTTGAGCATAACCGCCCCCAGCCCCACTCGCACCTGTGCCGATGACCACGGAGTGACCTCTAGAATGACCGACAACTACTTGTACACCTCGTTGTAATACCAAGATCTCCGCCCAAGGAGCACAAGCCTCCCTTACATAACAGGTGTATATCGGCAGGTGTCCTTAAGGCGCATGCGCGGCCTCATGCCCGCCTCTACAGACGATCCCAAGGCTCCCCTACCTAAATATTCATCCTAACCCTAAACAAAAGGAACCCATTCACCCTTGCTCAGGGAGTCACGGCTTTGGAAGTTATTGCCCGTGATCTTACTTGATGCAAATAAAGTTTCCCTTGTGCAGCAACTCCACCTGCTGTATCTGTGACTCACCAAGGAGCCATCTCCCGTCGTGGGTTCGGTTACCGGGTGTGGATGACGCCCCGCGGGAAGGCCAGCCAGGGGGAGGGCTGCTACTGAGTCGCCGGCTTTCCTGCGCAGGTGCTCCCGGCAGCTCAGGGGTATTTTATTGATTCATTCAGCAGCTGGAGCTTATGCATAATAAGGCTAAGTGTGTTTTCCATCCCAGCCTATACTCTTGGCCTGGCCCAGGGGCCAAAGGTGCTGCGAGGGGACACGAAGGGGGCCGGGTAAGGAGAGATGCTGAGCGCGGGGCTCTAACACCCACGCTGCCCCACCCAGGCCAGGTGTGACTTTGGGCAGGTTACCTGACTTAGAGCTCTGAGTCCCGGATTCATCTGTAAAACCGATACTAGGTCAAAGTAATGACACCTGTACAATGCCTACCTTGAGGCGCGGCACAGGGGGATCCATCCCCTTCCGCGGAGAGTGGGGCAGATTTTTTGGCAATCCCTCAGTGGATCAGTAAGGTTATCTTTCTAGGAACCAGGAATACGCGCGTTATGATGAATCCACTGGCTGGTGGCGACATGGTTAAGTGCCCAATAATTCCAGCAGAAGTGTGGGACGAAGGGCTCAGTCACCAACGTACGGAAAGAGCCTAGAGCTTGCTCCCAGATGTCCCTGCAGCCCTGCAAAGGAAGCCTCACTGGCCTTCGGAACAGCGGCACCAACGTCACGCACCCAGATCCTAACTTCCTAAAGGAAGGATGCAGATTGTACCCTCTACCCTCCTCTCTATTCCTTTCTTACTTCACCCGAGTCTGAGCTCACCAAATGCTAGTAAAAAATGAAAACAAGGAAGGTTTCTGGGAGATCGTCAGTTCTTAAAGCCATAAAAAGGCTGCAGAACTCGTCCCAGAGAGGCTTTCCCCCAGGCCTGCGAGGGAGGGTGAGGGGCCATTATGCTACTTACATCTGCAAAAACAGGATTAGCAGATGAAAGGATGTTTTTGTTAAGATGTGACAAGTCACCCTGTGCCTTACCTTCCTTTGCTCTGGAAATCAGGAAAGAACACAGACTTCCTAGCAATTACAGACTGACCATGAAAACCCCTTGATTACTGGGAGAAAAATCAGTCAGCTTCCGAAAGCATCTGCAGCCCTGGTCTATGAAACAACAACCAAATCCATCCTCATTAACATCTTCAACTTTGTCCTCAGAGCTTCATCCCAGGGGAATACTGGATTACACTATAAAATAATGAATGGAAACTTAACTCACTTCCGCCCACCCGGCCCGGCTTTTCCTCCTCCTCTGGACTGCACAGGGCAGAAGCCTGCCCCCTTCCAAGTCACACAGAGTTTGGGGAAACGCGTTCCCATACCGCTAACTAGACTCCTAAGGTCAGCATGGTGCAGAACAAACAAAGTACAGGCCAGACACGGACCCAGACACGGACCACACGCCGAGGTCGTTTACGCCCCATCTTAGCATCTTCGGATGGATGCTTTGTAGAGAAAGGACACACAAAACTGGGAGGGGGGATGTCTTTCCGCAGCTGAAGCTGTTTCTGCCACTCTTAAGATTCCCTCTCCCAGAGGGATGGGGCAGGGTGCAGAAAGCTCAGCCCTCGGGTCTTGTCGGCACAAGAGGAAGCTGACTAGGCAGCTCCTGTGACCTGACGTGAATGGGATATGGTCCAATATCCTGCCAACGGCCAGCCGTGGAGGAGGATGGGTGGCAGGGAGATGCTCCATGAGCCAGGGGAAAGCAAAGTCCGTTCTATGCGGCTAGCCCACAGCAGGAGACACACGTGTGCAAAAACCGTCGCGAGTTAAAGGCCTTGTCTACACCTGATGCTTAGTAACTTAGAAGGCACGGCCTGGAGCTGCGCTTTAGGGAAACAGAGGCAGAGAGTAAGTGTGAAAAAGATTAGGGGCAGGGAGGATAAGAGTCGATAACTTTGCACCAAACCCTGCTTTGGGCTTTCTCTGCGCCTGCAAACACTGTTGCACAGTTTCCCCACGGGAACAGACTGGTGTCAAGATAAAATCCATCAGCCTCAAATGGCCCCCGAAATCAGATACTTTTCATGTCAATTTCCAGTCTCAAGTTCCATGATGACTGTTTCACGAACCTTCTTCACTCTCTTCAGACCTCTTCTCTCTCCCTCTCCTCGCCCCAGTCTCTCAACAGGTGACCGACCTTAACTCCTACTTCATTGGGGGGGGGGGGACCGGGAGTGCGGAGACCTGGGTTCCGCCTCAGCCAAACTTAACCCCGCTCGTCTCAGGGCCCTCCTCTGAGGGGGAAGGTGGCTACGCTGGCGATCCCGACGAGTCTCTTCCAAATTCTACCAGCCGCGCTTTCCCACCCGCTCGGATCTATTCAGCCAGGGTGAGATCTGGGACGGCATCCGCTCCCCACCCCTTCCCCCTGCAGGCTGGTCTGAGCTCCCCAAAGACCCTTCCCTGCCCGCAACCCGCCCGGGGCCACCTTACCCGGATCCGTCCCGGGGGCGCGCGTTGGGGGGGGGGGCAGGGGCTACGTGGCACCGTCGGTCTCGGTCTCAGGCGGCTTCTCCTCCTCCACGGGCGACTCCAGCTCGCCCTCCTCTCCACTGCGAGGGTAGGCCAGCAGGCGCATGGCTGGAGCGCAGGCCGCCTCCACCTGGCGCACCTGCTCTCGGCTCAGGCGCTCGCGCCAGGCGTGCACGGCCTCGCGGGCGTCGCGCGCCGACAGGTGGAAGGGTCGGTCGGCGCCGTAGGCCGCGCCCCGCGTCATGTTGAGCGCGAAGGCGTCGAGCGCGGCGAGCGCGCGCAGCCCGGAGAAGCGCAGCAGGCGGCGCAGCTGGGTGCGCGGCTGCCGCACCAGGTCCTCGTAGCGCAGCCTCAGGTAGCGGCGCCGCAGCCAGGCGGGCGCGCCGCGCGCGAACAGGAGGTCGCGCAGCCAGGCTTCGCAGATCACCTCGAGCGCGCCGGTCAGGAAGAAGTCGGCGCGCGGTGCGGCAGGCAGGGCGCGGGCCTGGCCCCCGGGCCGAGCGCCCACGCCGTGCGCCAGTAGCACGCGGTGGAAGCGGTCGCCCCGCTGGCGGGTGCGCAGCACCTGGATGCTCTCGCGCAGCAGCCCCTGCCTGGACTTGAGGCGCGAGTTGTGCACGGCCCGCGGGTCGCGGAAAAGTTGCACCACCTTCAGGTTGAGGCCGGGGTCCCGCAGCAGGGGCACCAGCACGCCCAGGTCGAGGAGGCGCACGTCCTTGATGACCACCACCGGGTACTTGCGGCACTCGGCCTCCAGGGCGCGTAGAGCCACGGGCGGGCAGCTGCGCTCGCAGGCGGCATCCTCGACGAGGCCGACCTCAGCGCGGGCACGGGGCGCGCCGGGGCACAGCGGCGGCGAGCAGATGACCTTGTTGGTCCGCCAGCGAAAGAGGGCGGCCGTGGTGAGATTGGCTGCGCCCGGGGCGCGCGCGGCGGAGTCCCCCGGCGGCGCGTACAGCCGCAGCACCGAGAAGTCGCAGCGGAAGAGCGAGCGCAGCATGTCGCGCAGCGCGCCCTGCAGGCTCTCGGCGTCGCCCGGATACAGCGCCTGCCATAGATGCCACATGGGCTCGTACAAGTAGAAAACGTCCGGGTGCTGGTTAAAGAGCTCGCCCAGGAACGACGAGCCGGTGCGCCAGGTGGCATGCACATAGATGTGCTGCTTCTCGCGAGACACCGCCTCCCCGACGGCGCCGCTGAGGTTGCCCGGGGGCCAGGGGGGCTGGCCCGCGTCCCCCTCCGCGGCCGGCCGCGCCTCCCCGCCCTGTTCGCGCTCGCCCGCCGCCGCCGCCTCCAAGCTCCAGACTCCCAGGCTGCGCTGCACGCCGGGGCAGTGCCCGGCGCCCTTGTCGCCGTCGCGGCCGCCGTCCAGCACGGAGGGGATGAGCAGCAGCACCAGCGTGTACAGCACCAACAGCAGCGCAAACTTGCAGTACTCCCGGCGCCGCCGCCGCCGGCCCTTCATCGTTCACCGAGCCCCCCACCCTCCGAGCGGGTGGGGCGCCCGTCCTCTCCCCTTCCTCAGAAATCCCGTCCCGAGTCCGCTCCTCCGGCCTCTTCGGGCCCCTCTGCGCCGGGAGCGGGAAGGAGGAGCGGAGCGACCGACCGGGGCCGTGCATCCACCAGGGGGAACTCAGGAGGCGGTGGTGCTGGTGGCGGCGCCCCTGCCCTCTCTCGGCTCAGCCGCTGGAGAGCCGCCTATTGGCTGCTTTGGCCACCGCCCGCCCCGCCTTCAACCTCGCTGCTTCTCCCCGCCTCTTTACCCGCCCGGGATCGCCCACGGCTCCGCCAGATCTGGGCGGGATTGCCGCGGGGTGGGGACGATGGTTGGGGCGCACCGAGCCAGACCCCACCTTTCCCCAACCCCTCCGTCGTGAAGTCAAGTCTTCATGAATCGACTTCAGGCAAGGGAGGGGCTCGTATGTACGGAATGTACCCAGGGCCTGGACACGGACCCCACCCGGAGGACTCCGCCGCCTCTCCTGTTTTTATGTCCCCTGCCTGGTCATCTCTGTCGTTGGCAGGCTCGCCTCCATCCTCTTGAGAGCGGGGCTCCTGGTCCCTATCCACGTCCAGCGCCCCCATCGGCCCCGGGGTGGGTGTCACTGAGCTCTGGGTGCGGAGAGCGGAGAACTCCTCCGCTAAGATAAAGATACGCAATTGCACATTGCGTGGTGGACCCGAGGGATTGGAAGCGCCGATGCATTCACGCAGGGCAATCAATCGTTAAGGTGTAGCCTTTGTGAAATTTCAAGTGTTGCCTTCCTTAGGGCTTTTGCCCGCCGAAGGCTATGCACATTTCTAGACACCCTGAAGATCAGTTTACTCATTTGTAAAATGCAGATAATTTTTAGCACCTCCGTACCTCCTGTCGTTGTGTGCGATTTGGGGGAGGGGTGTCGTTTGTTAGCACCAAATAACCTAACCTGTTCTGACACGTGAACAAAAAGACATTTACAGGGGCGCCTGGGTGGCTCAGTCTGTGAAGCGTCTGCCTTCAGCTCAGGTCATGATCCCGGAGTCCTGGGATGGAGTCCCACATCGGGCTCCCTGCTCAGCGGAGAGTCTGCTTCTCCCTCTCCCCCTGCCCCTCCCCCCTGCTTGTGCGCTCTCGCTCTCTCTCTCTCTCTCTCTCCCCCAAATAAATAAAATCTTTTTTTTTTTTTTTAAAGACATTTACAGAACTAGAGTGGTAGGATGGTGGAGTTTCTCAGGAGCTCAATGTTTAAAGGGACCCATAAGCAGGGATATGTACTCAAGGTTGGATGAAAAAGTGACAGGAAGTCCAAGAGGCAGATTAAACTTAAAGTTCCTGAAGTCCAAAAGAGAACGGAAAAAGATAATTTTTGCTCTGTTTCAGCAGGGATAATGAACACCCCCTTGGAGGAAGGTGTTGTAAGGTTAACAGTAGATAGAAAGCAAATCTACTCCTCTCCACCAGGGGAAGGTGTTCAAATAGGAAAAATGAGAACATCTCCGCAAAGATCTCTGATCTTTTTCATCACAGAAACTACTCCACCTCTGAAATCACTTGCTGAAGCATCCTGCTGTCTGTCCACAATTCTCTGGCCTTTCGGCCACTTGTTCAAATCCTCTCTATTCTCCAACCTCATTGACCACTACCTCCACTTTGTTCTTAATTTTTCATATTCGGTGAAGAGACCCCAGACCGTTATTTTAATAACTGCCAATAACCTAAGTTCCCTGACTTTGTCTTTTCATTACTCATTTAGCAACATCCCCCTGTTAAACCCTGCTTTGGGCTTTCTCCCTGCCTGCAAACACTGTTGCAGGAAGTTTCCCCACAAGGACAGATAAAGTTATCATCATCCACCTCAAATGGTCCCTGAAATCCTATACTTTTCATGTCCATTCCCAGTCTCAGGTTCCATGATGACGATTTCAAACCTGCTCTGCTCTCCCCAGACCTCTGACAACCCTCTCTGCACCCGCCTCCCTGTTTTCAACAGATGAACTTACCTCCTACTTCGTAGAGAAAATGAAACTGTTAGGCAATTTCTCACTTTCCACTGTCAGAGCCATGTATCCACTTACCTCTGTACCCATCTCCTCCTTTGTGGCAGGGATATTATTTTCCAATATTAAGCTATAACTTTTTCCTTCCCCGTGTTTTCACTTTTCCCTCCTCTCCTCTTTTAAAACAAGTAGATGGCTCTCTGCGCACCTGAAGGGAGGGGATGTGGCTGAGCAGAATGCAAAAAAGGCACTGGTGTTTCTTTCCAGAAGCCAAAACTCCAGTCGTGGAGGGTGGTCAGTTTTTCAAATAACCACAAAATTTCCCCCTCCTCCCTCGCTGCCCTTTGGCAGTGCCTACCCACACGGACTCTGGGACAGCCTCGTGACTTGCATGGGCAAATGGGACAGTAGTAAACATGAACCAAACGGGGCTTGGAAAATGCTTCCACCGTGGGGATTGCCCTTCCACTGCCCTTGGGAACCTGGAGATCACCAGTTGAAGAAGCCTGGGCTAGCCACGTGGCTCCGGGAATAAGCTGTCCCAGCTGAAACCCCACCCCCCCACACCCCGACCACACAGCCTGCCAACTGGCAGACAGGTGAGAGAGGATAGCCGAGACCAGTGTTTCTTAAAAGTTAATGTATACATAAACCACCTGGGGGTCTTGCGAAAATGCAGAAACGGATTCATTAAGCCTGGCGTGGGGCCAGAGAACCTGCATTTCTAATAAGCTCCTGGGCTTTGCAGCTCTGAGGACCACACTTGGAAAAGAAAGATGCTACACTCTCCGGCCCCAGTCAAGTTGACCCAGGTCAGAAGAACCACCCAGCTGACCCACAGAATTGTGAGAAATAATAGATGTGTATTGTAAGATACTAAGTTGGGGGTGGTTGTTATGCAGCGAAAGCTAGCTGATACAAAGAAGGTGTGAGGGCTTAGACGAAGTGTCCTGGAGAAGCTGAGGGAAAGAGCAGCACTCCACTGGCTCCTCCCCTAAGCTGGGGGTGGCTGAAGGGAGAGTGAAAGCTATGGGCCCCACAGCAGAGAGCACCTGAGCCCTTCTTCCTGGCCACGAGTCAGGGAAGAGCTCTACTCTTCAAGAAGTGGCTATATGGTTTATCTGACAGATAGTACCTTGACAGAGGCACTATCCCAAACCTTCCTGGGCCCCAGATGCAACTTGGAGGCAGCAGAAGGATCACAGAGACAGTGTTGGTGACATCTCAGGGGCAACTATGTGGACCAAAACCCAATGATCCCAAGACGCCAGATCTATGATACAACCCTATTTGTAGAGAAACCCTAGGAATTACCAAGGCAAATTCCAACCCAGCAGAAAGCTCAATCAGAAATAATATTGTTTTCTGAGAGGTCCAGGCTTCCGGTTATGGAATGAATCAGTCACGGGGATGAAAGGCACAGCAAAGGGAATATCATCAATGGTATTGTAATGGCATTGTATGGTGACAGATGGTAGCTACATTTGTGGGGAGCATAGCGTAACGTAAGAGTTGTCAATCACTGTGTCGTACACCCGAAACTGATGTAACATTGTGTATCAGCTATACTTCAGTTAAAGGAAAAAAGGTGTTTTCTGTAAAGTGATTTCTATCACACCTTAGTAGACCTGCTACCCCTTTTGGTCTTTCTGGGACAATAGAAGACGCCCCAGCCCCAGCTATCCATCACCACTTCTCCTTCCTGTTAATTCAATCACATACTCTCAACCAGAGTATCCTCACCAATTCGAGAACTGAGCATAGTTACGAGTCTCTCTCTCTCTTAAAAAAAAAAAAAAAAAATCCCGGGGCGCCTGGGTGGCTCAGTCAGTTAGGTGTCTGCCTTCGGCTCGGGTCATGGCCCCAGGGTCCTGGGATCGAGCCCCGCATTCGCTCCCTGCTCAGCCAGGGAGCCTGCTTCTCCCTCTATCTGCAACTTCCCCTGCTTGTGCTCTCTCTCTCTCTCTTGCTCTGACAAATAAAATCTTAAAAAAAAAAAATCCCATTGATTCCCACCTTCCTCTAGCACAACTGCTGCTGACACCTTTATGGGAATCAGAAGGTGCCCTCTCCAGGCACATGAAGTTCAAAAACGGGGCTGACCACCTTGAAAAAATGACCCCGCCCCCCCCTTCGGGCCACCACTCCAGGCCCAAGTGTACAGCTCAAATGCAGAGCCTGGCTGGGTTCCTGCCTGGACTTGCATCCTTCTGCCCGGCCCTTCCCTGCGCCCTTGCCCCGCCGCCGCGGGTTCCTCTGCCCGAGCCTCACAGGCCAGCTACTTGCTGGAGCTGTTTCTACTTGTTCTCTTCCTGCTCTCATCTCCTACTCAGTCCTCGGCACACTCCATTCTAGATTCCGGCGCCGTATTGCTACATAAACAGCCCTTTCTAAGCTTATCGATGGCTTCCATGTTATTGAATCCAGAGGATGTTTTCCCGTCTCATCTTATTTGACCTTCCCGTAGCACCTGACGCTTGACAGCTCCTGCCTCCAAATTCTCTTCTTTCAATTTCTAGGACATCACACTGGTCCTATTCTCCTCCCATGTCAGAGCTGCACCTTCAGAGCAAAGCGTTTGGGAGACCAGGCTCTGTGAAACCGTGATCCTACTAGTAGGGTTATTGCAGGATTATTGGAAGAATTAAATTTTATAAGATGATCGATCGATAGATAGATAGAGCCAACAACAGTGCATGAGATGAAGTAGGCTTCAAAAATGAGTTACTGTTGCTGTTGCAGGAAGCTCATCCTCCTCCACTTGGGCCATTCAATGTTAGAATATTAGAATTCCTTCAGTTTCAGCCCTAGACTCCTTTTCTTCTCACTTCAGTTTCAGCCCTAGACCCTTTTTCTTCAATAAGCCCAGACTGACATTGCCTGCCCAGACCTCTCCTTGGTCAGGTTGGTTTTACCTTATCATGTCCCCTTAATCCATTCATTTTTCTCCATTGCCAGTATTACCACCTTAGCCCAGGTGACCATCCTCTGTCCTGTCTCTAAAAACTGCTTAGCCTGTCTCTGTTTCTACTCTGCCCTCCTCTGATTTTTTTTAAAGATTTATTTATTGGGGGCACCTGGGTGGCTCAGTCGTTAAGTGTCTGCCTTCGGCTCAGGTCACAATCCCAGGGTCCTGGGATCGAGCCCTGCAGCATTGGGCTCCCTGCTTGGCAGGAAGCCTGCTTCTCCCTCTCCCACTCCTCCTGCTTGTGTTCCTTCTCTCGCTATCTCTCTCTGTCAAATAAATAAATAAAATCTTCAAAAAAATGTAGTGATTGATTTTAGAGAGAGTGGGGGGGAGGGGCAGAGAGAATCTCAAGCAGACTCCCCACTAAGCTCGGAGCCCAATGTGCAGCAGAGCTCGATCTCACGACCCTGAGATCATGACCTGAACCAAAATCAAGAGCTGGGCACTTAACCGACTGAGCCACCCAGGCGCCCCTGCCCTCCTCTGATTTGGAATCAGTGGTTTATTTCTGTCATGTCACTCCGCGGCTTGCAATCCGTCATGGCTTCCAACTGGTCTTAAAGACAATCATGAAAACTTGTAAATTGAGTCATTAGGGGTCTTGAATGCAAGAGCTTATGATGGTGTTGAGCATATAGTAGATGCTTAATAGGTATCTGTTGTCTGCCTGACTGCTGGGAGGAAGCACTTTTTCAAAACATTTGGTCCTTGAAAGCAAACCACTGACTATTTTTATTGAGGGAGTAAGTAATATCAGCCACAATGACTTTCCCCCAAAAACCATCTTGCTCTGATCTGGTGGATGGGGGTCAAGGCAAGAAGACCTATTAGGACAGACGGAGAGGACAATTGGAAGTGGATAGCAGTAAGAAAGGAAGAGATGGACAGAGCCTGAGGAGGCAGAATCTGCAGGCTCCGCTGAGGAACAAAATGAGGGTTTAGGCTGGGAAAAAGAAAAAATATATATTCCTTTTGATTCATTTATTCTGGTACCTTTTCTGTTTTTCATGAGGTTTCGAACATTATCAACAGGGGTGTTAAAATCACATCTTTAATACTTTAAAAGCCCTGGGCTTGGACAACAAACTCCCTCAAAAGTGGCTGGAACTTTCCTTTGCATTTTTTTCCATATCTTGATATTTATTCAAAAATATGCATCAAATGCAATCACGTGCTGGGGTTGTGCTAGGCTGAGGAGACACATGGGGACAAAAACAGTCCCTGTCCCTGCTCTCGAGACCTTTCCAGCCTAAGAGAGGAGACCAGCGTTAACCAGTTCAAGAAACTTAGGCCACTTAGCTAGTCTTGCAAATTAATATTTCCATATAACTTTAGTATCAACTTGTCTAGGTCCAGAATAGAAGCTTATAGGTATTTTTATTGAGAGCATGGTAAAGTTTTAAAATAACTTAGGGAGGAGAGTTATCTTTAAGACATTGGCTTGTCCTGTCCGTGATAAAGGAATAACTTTCCATTAGTTTAAGACTAATTTTGTGCCTCTCAGGAGTGTTTTAAAAACGTTCATGGTAGAGATTAGGATATTTCTTGTTCAATTTATTCTTAAGTATTTTATCTTCTTGGTTGCTATTGTAAATGGATTTTTCTCTAAGATTACATCTGCTACCTGGTTATTGTGTACATAAGGCAGCTGATTCCTATATGTTAATTTTATATCCTGCTAACTTACTGAATTCTTTCGTTGTTTGAGTTAGTTTTTATTATTGACTGTAAGGGTCTCCAGGTGTATTATCATGTCACCTGCAAATAGAAATGGTTTTACTTCTGTTTTTTCAAGTTCTTATGTCACTAATTAATCTCTTTCATCTAATTCTATTGACTAATGCCTTCAGTTTAAATGGTAAATAGTCATGGAGATAATGGGTATCCTTACCTTGTTCCTGATCTTAGCAAAAATTCTCCTAGTGATTCTCATTATGTAAGATGCTAGGTTTAGGATTAAGGTGTATACACTCAGACATACCTATGTTATCATGTGAAGGAAGTATCCATCAATTTGTATTTTTTTGTGTGTTTTTAACATTCGCAAAGAAAGTTAAATTTTGTCAAGGCTTTTTTTTTTTTTTAGCACCAAAGGAGATAATCATATGATTTTTCTCCTCAGATATATTAATATGGTATATTATGTTAACACATTTCATAATATTGAGCCAACCTTCCATTTCAGGAGCAAATCCCCATTAGACATGGAGTATCATTTACTTAACGTCATGTTGGATTCTGTCTGCTTACTTTGTATTTAGTATTTTTGCACCAATATTCATAAGTAAGTTAGTTTGTAATTTTCTTTTTCATGCTGTCTTTGTTTTTGTTTTTAGGATTTATTTATTTATTTATTTATTTATTTGAGAGAGAGAGAGAGAGAGAAAATGTGTGAGCAGAGGAGGGGCAGAAGGAGAGGGAGCGAGAATCTCAAGCAGACTCCTTGCTGAGCACGGAGACTGACGAGGGGCTGACATTGCGACCCTGAGGTCATGACCTGAGCAAAAATCAAGAGTCAGATGCTTAAACAACTGAGCCACCCAGACACCCCTCATGCTGTCTTTATAAGGTTTAGGTATCAAGATTATATTTGTGTCTTAAAAAGAAGATAAAGGTTTTCCTTAATTTTCCAAGCCATGGAATAACTTATATACTATTTGGACAATCTTGTCTGTAAATGTTGGACAAATTTCTCCTGTAAAACCATATGGGGCAATGCTTTTCTGTGAGATTATTCTTTTATAACTTCAAAGAAACTGATTTGTTTAGGCCTTGTCTCTCTAATGGGGTCAATTTTAGCAAATGTGTTTTCCTAGGAAATTATCCATTTCATCTATGTTTTCAAATTTATTTGCATAGAGGTCTACAAAAGGTCTTATGACTTAAAATTTTTCTTGTGTTTCAGTGATTGCTTCCCTCATGTCATTTCTGATTTTGTATATGTCTGCCACCCTTTTTATTCTTGAAACACTAGAGAAATTTCTGCTAAGATCAGGAACAGGGTAAGGATATCCATTATCTCCACAACTGTTTAATGTTAAACTGGAGATAATAGTCAGTACAATAGTGGTTTGTCTATTTCATTAATTTTTTTCAAGAAAACAGGACTCTGGTTTACTAGGGAGATGTAAAAACATGCACTGTTTTTCTTTTTTATCTCATTAATTTCTGCTTTTATCTTTATTCGTTCTCCCTATGCTTTTATTTTACTCTGCTGTTCTCTTTCTGGTGTTAAGTTGGGAATTTAGTCCATACCTTTTTATTTTGTTATTTTTTCATCTTTATTGATATTGATATTATTTATTTGTTGACATTGGCTGACAGTGTCTAAAGGTATGGAGTTTCTTCCAATCATTTCTTTAAGTATATCCAATAATTTCTGATATGTAGTGTTTTCATTAACATTATTTTTTAAAAATTCCCTAATTTTATTATTTATTTCCCTTCCTCCCAAGAATTCTTTAACAGATTTTTAAATTTCCAGGTAGAATTTTTGGTTTTGCATTATGATCAGAGAACGTTGTTTGTAATAGTTCTATCTTATGCAACTTACTGGTACTCCTTTTGTGACTTAATGTGTGATCAATGTCTATGACTGTGTCATGTGCACTGGAGGAGTTGTATTCTCAATTATCATGGTGCAAAGCTTGATATATCCACAATTATATACCTTATTAATTTGTCATTTAGGTCTTCTGTATTCTTATTTACTTTCTGTCCATTTGATCTGCCTTGTGCTGAAAGTGGTATGTTAAAAGCTTCCTATCATTAGTGAATTTTCATCAGTTTCTCTTTGCATCTCTTGCAAATTTTGCTTTATAAAGGGGACTGCTGTGGTTACTTACTTTTTAAACAGGGTGGTGGATATAATAAGGAACCACTCAAATCCCCCTTCGGGCCACTTTTTACTTCAGCTGCTAGGAGTGCTTTTGGTAGACAGCCCTCAGGTATCGGCCCCCTTTGGGATTGCCTAAGCTGAAGGACCTGCCTTACCTAAAGTCATGCTTCCACTCGGCGTGGCCCACACCCAGTGACTGATTAACGCAGGATTATAAGACCCCAGCCCTCTCATTTCAACTTCAGACAGCTCTAAATGGCCATCCCACCTTCAGAGCTCCCTACAGGATCAGTCGAGGCCTACACCGAGACAGCATCATAGCTCCACCTGTCTCCTGGCCCAATCCTACTACCTTCCTATCCCTTTCCTTCCACAGAAGTTGGTCCTAAGAGTGATCCTTCATAAAACTCCAGCAAGATAATAGCCATTTCAGAATCTGCCAGATGATAATCTGCAGTAAGGAGTCCAAAGGGCTAATAAATAATGTATAGAATTATCACAGCCCTGCCCCCCCCCCCATCACTACCTTTACAAAGTAAATGCTCAAGCCAGTGGTCAACCCTCAGAGCAGTTGTCTGAGGCGAATTATGTTACTATTGCCAAAGACCATAGCAGAGAGTGGCCTTTTGCTCTGGGTCTTGCCTAGGTCTAGGGAAGATTTTTTTTTCCTCAGACATATCACAAAGTCCAGTGCCCCTACCATCTGAAGAGACACTGAGGGAATTCCCATTACTTTTTTTTTTTCCATTATAGGCTGACTTCTCTGTTGAAGCAGACTCTGAGATGGAGATTAGCAGCCAGGAGATTTATTAGAGAGGGCTCTTGAGATCAACACCTGTTAAAGGGAAGGGAAGGATGCAGGACTGGGCGGAGGGAAAAGCTGGGTTACAACAGGACCCCAGCAACACTTTTGGTTTACCACATGGGACATTTGCAGATGTAATGGCTATTCAGAGTTGTCCCAAGTTGGGGCAACAGGCCCCATGTCATTCAGTTATTAGATGCAGGCTGAACCATAAAGGGATGTAACTTTGGGTGAGGCTGCTGTCTTCAGCCAAGGCAATCCCTGAGGAGGCTGACAGCTGAGGGCTTTCTGTGGGCACCACTCCCAGCAGCTGGGGAACATTTCCTTTATTCCTGAAGGAGAATCTGGACAGTATCCACCACACTCTGACATTTTCAAAGTTTTTTTTTTCCTCAGGGAGGGGCCTCCATATTTTATTAGGGATATGGCAGAAGAAGAGGCTGGAACAGAGCAGCCTTGGTAGTTGTTTTTTTTTTTTTTAAGATTTATTTATTTATTTGGGGGGAAGAGGGGCAGAGGGAGAGAGAGAATCTCAAGCAGACTCCCTGCTGAGCATGGAGCCCAACTGGGGCTCGATCTCACGACCCTGAGATCATGGCCTGAGCCAAAATCAAGAGTCAGATGCTTAATGGACTGAGCCACCCAGGCGCCCCTGAGCAGCTCATTTTTAATGACAGATCAATTAACTGCAGTGCAGGGATGGAGGGTGGGCACTGTGCAAGGTGCTTTACTATAGAGAAAAACAACAACAACAATGAAAAGACAGACAAGTGGACCCCAAAGACATGGGGCAGGGGAGGGCAACACCATCCAGACAGCAGGGACAACGAGTTTTCAGTCCTCTTTACTATCTCCCAAAGGGCACAAATGGTGACTTCCTGTTGAAATTCAATTATGACTCACGGTCCCTTTGTATTTTCTAATAGAAACACAAATCAGCAAACATTTTCTGGACGGAGTGTCCTTTTTTTTTTAAAGATTTATTTATTTATCCAAGAGAGAGAGAGCAGGAGGAGGGGCAGAGAGAAAATCTCAAGCAGACTCCATGCTCCATCTCATGATCCTGAGATCACGACCTGAGCCGAAACCAAGAGTCAGATGCTTAACTGACTGAGCCACCCAGGCCCCCCTCAGCTTTCTTTCTTGAACTCCAGTTAGTCTTATATTTCCATTTCTTTCTCAGCACCTTCACCTGGATGCCTCCCAGGCACCTCAAATTCTTTTCATCCCAAGCCAAATTCTTTACAACCCTCCATAAATCTACTATCCTCGTGAATTTCCTGTTTTGAGTAATCCAATCATTACACACCAAGACGCCAGAATTAGACCGCTCACAGTCATCTTTGTGCATGCCTCCCCTTTGCTCAGGCACCACATCCAGTCATTCACCCTGGCCCATACAGTCTACCATGTGAATTTCTCTTCTCTTAACTATGCCTCCATCATTAGCCTTTTCCCCTTGCAAGATGTCACCATTCATCAATCCACACTGTGTTTTTCCTCTCTAGCTTTGTGTGATCCATCATCTCTCTTTTCTTTAAAGATTTTATTTAATCATCTGACAGAGAGAGACAGAGAGAGCACAAGTAGGCAGAGTGGCAGACAGAGGGAGAGGGAGAAGCAGACTCCCCATTGAGCAGAGAGCCCGATGCAAGGCTCGATCCCAGGACCCTGGGATCATGACCTGAGCCGAAGGCAGACGCTTAACCGACTGAGCCACCCAGGCGCCCTATGATCCATCATCTCTCTCTGCTCCCATCTTTTAGTACCTCCACACCTCTATAAGAGAGCTCTCTGAGGCCTACAAGATCAAGTCCATACTCAGCACACCTCATAAGGGTTTTCATAGTGCTGACCTTACTCCTTAGCATGCCTTCTAAGGGTTTCACAGTCTGGCCTCAACCTATCTCTATGTTTTCACTTCCCCCCACTCCTTCCTCATTCCCTTCCATCCTCCATTCCAGCTCTGTTGGCACGTGGTGTGTTTTATGCTGCACACTCTACCAGTTTCAGCTGGAATGCTGCACAGACTATTCCAGTTTCAGGAAAAATGCCTAATAGTTTGACGCTTCTAAAACTGAGCTCAAGTTGTTCCTTCTACCTGAAATGCCCTTTCTGCACACCTCAGTCTATGATATCCCACTCAGAGTTGAAGCCCCCATATAAAGTTCCTTCAACAGAATTAATAATTCATTTTCTGAGTTCCCATGGAATTTTGTGCAAACTTGCACTGAAATACCTCTTACATATCATTTGAGTTTGTTTCCCTTACTAGACAGACTCTGAGCTCTGCAATTAAACTTGAAACATAATAGATGTTCAATTGATGTTTGGTTTGAACTCATGAATTTAATGCCCCTGGTATAGCTAGCACATTAATTGGAAACTACTAATTACATACACCAAAGAATGAATTTAAATTAGATGCTGTACTCTAGGTTAGAAACTAGGGAAGCAAACATTAATGTGTTGAACTTAAAAGAAGGGAGAAATAACTCTACAGAACTTATTTGGAAAACAGAGAGGAATGAGGGGGCTGCATGGAAGAAAGAAATGAAGAGAAATCAAAGGTGGACATTATTTAAAGACAGATTTGCCCCCTTTAGCATTTTGTCTTCACTGTTCAATTTTTGTATATAGTCAGGCTGATGTGACCTGATGCCAAATGAGAAAATATCTAGTAAAAACACTATGCAACTAGGCACTGAAGAAGTTGAAAATTTTTACTGTCTGTATTAGTCAGGATTTTTTTATTGTTCTTAGTTTCCTTTTTTAGATGTAACTTCCTGATGAATGTTTTTTTTTTTTTTTGTAAAGGAGTTCAAGATATAGATAAAGGAGAAATGAAATAAAGACAATTCTATTTTAGTCACTTAGCTCGCTGGTTCATCTGGACAATTTATCCATACTCTATAAAATGTCACCATCTGCTGGAGGAAGAAAATATGTACAATTCAAGTTTGTTGTGTGACTTATTTCTAGTCAACATGATTAACTACTTAGAATGATATAACTTTGCTTTTAGCAAGATGATTACACTAGTTCAGCCAGTGAAGAATTATCAGATCACATAGGCAAATATTACTCACCACTGTATTCGAAGATATGCTTTCTCCAATGGGCAATCCAGACCAAGTCGCCTTTTTTTTTTTTTTTTAAGATTTTGTTTATTTATCAGAGAGAGAGAGAGAAAGCACAAGCAGGGGGAGCTGTAGGCAGAGGGAGAAGCAGACTCCCCGCTGAGCAAGAAGCCCCATGCGGGACTCGATCCCAGGACCCAGGGACCACTACCCGAGCTGAGGGCAGACGCTCAACCGACTGAGCCACCCAGGCATCCCAGACCAAGTCTCCTTTAAAATGTTTTAACAAGCAGTTATTTCTCAGGACCACTTGCCTTCTATTTTTGGCTGTTTGTAGTTAGCACTTAATATGGAAGTATTAGTTACTAAAATCAGCTACTGTAGAGGCAGGACTTCCAAAATGGCTTAGTGAGAAACTCAACAAATCCCTTCCTCAAAAAGCAATGATAAAACTGACAAAGGTGCAAAAACAACCACTTCAGGACTCTGCACATTGACTAGATGGAGAGGAAAGAGAGAGAGGGGCAGAAAAATCATTTAAGAAATAGTGGCTAAAACCATGCCAAATTTGATGAAAATCATTAATCTACACACATAAGAAGTTCAATGAATTCCCTGTAGGATAAACACAAAGAGCTCCAAACCTAAACACATCATATTCAAACCATTAAAAGCCAAAGATAAAATCCTGAAAGCCACAAGAGAAAAATGATTCATCAGGTACAAGGAAACCACATCGCATACAAAGGGTTCGCAATGACTTCTCGACAGTGGAGGCCAAAGGCAGTGGTATGATGTGTTCAAAGTGCCAGAAGAATGGGGAGCCTGGCTGGCTCAGTTGGTAGAGTATGGGACTCTTGCTCTTGGGGTCTTGAGTTCAAGGCCCACATCGGGCATAGAGCTTACTTTAAAAAAAGTGCCAGAAGAAAAAAAATATGTCAATGAAAATTCCATATCCAGCAAAAATTACCTTTCAAAAATAAAGGCAACAGATAAAGGATCTGAATAGACATTTCTCCAAAGAAGATATAGAAATGTCCAATAAGCACATGAAAAGACGCTCAATATCATTATCTCTCAGGGAAACACAAAAATCACAGTGAGATACCAATTCACACCCACTAGGATGGCTTTACCAAGTCAGATATTAGCAAGTGTTGATGAGGATATGGAGAAATCAGAAGCTACATACACTCCTGGTGGGAATGTAAAATGGTGCAGCCACTTCGGAAAACATTCTGGCAGTTCCTTAAAGTTTAAATATAGAGTTACCATTTGACTCAACAATTTCACTTTTAAGTATATACCCTAAAGAAGTAAAGATGTATGTTCACACAAAAACTTACACATGAATATTCATGGCAGCATCATTCATACTAGCCCAAAGTGGAAACAACACAAATATCTATCAACTGATGAATGGATAAACAAAATGTGGTATATTCATACATGGACTATTGTTCAGCCATAAAAAGAAGTGAATTGCTGATACATGCTACAACATGGATGAACTTTGAAAAGTGAAGTGTGTGACTGTTATTTCTAGTCAACATGATTAACTACTTAGAACGATATAACTTTGCTTTTAGCAAGATGATTACACTAGTTCAGCCAGTGAAGAATTACCAGATCACATAGGCAAATATTACTCACCACTGAAGGAAGTCAGTCACAAAAGACCACATGTTGTATGATCCCATTTTTATGAAATGTCCAGAATTGGAAAATCTATAAAGACAGAAGGCAGATTAGTGGTCACTGAGGGCTGGGGAGGGGAGTGGGGTATTGGGAGGGTGACAGCTAAAGGGTACAAGATTTCTTTTTGTGTTTATAACATTGTTTTAAAATTAATTTAGGATGATTTTGCACAGCTCTGTGAACATACCAGAAACCATTACATCACACACTTTAAGTGGGTGAATTATGTGGTACATAAATTATACCTCAATAAAGTTGTTATCAGCCATGAATCATGGAACACTACATCAAAAACTAATGATGTACTGTATGGTGACTAACATAACAGAATAAAATAAAAAAATAAAGTCGTTATCAGGAAAAGAAGTATGATTAAAGTTTATGATGAGAAAGCTCTAATGGAAAAACTACACAACAGAGAGACCAGATGTGTAATATCACCACAGAAATGGGAACTGAAAGAATTTTTTTAAAGATTTTATTTATTTATTTGACACAGAGAGAGAAAGCGAGAGAGGGAACACAAGCAGGGGGAGTAGGAGAGGGAGAAGCAGGCTCCCGCTGAGCAGGGAGCCCGATGTGGGGCTCGATCTCAGGACCCCGGGATCATGACCTGAGCTGAAGGCAGACGCTTAACGACTGAGCCACCCAGGAGCCCCTAAAAGAATTTTTTTTTAACGCCAGAGGGAGTAACATCATTGAAAACAGTGGAGGAAGGAGCCTGTTTAAGATTCTCTCTCTCCCACTGCCACTCTCCCCACTAAAAAACAAACAAACGAAGAACATGACACAACAATATGCTATCTACAAGAGAATCATTTTAGATTAAAAAAACAACCCAGGGGTGCCTGGCTGGCTCAGTCAGTGGAACATGTGACTCTCGATCTCTCGGATTTTGAGTTCAAGCCCCATGTTGGGTATAGAGATTACTTAGAAATAAAATCTTTGGGGCACCTGGGTGGCTCAGTTGGTTGAGCATCCTACTCTTGATCTCAGCTCAGGTCTTGAAATCATGGTTGTGAGTTTGAGCCCCATCTTGGGCTCCACACTGGGCATGGAACCTACTTAAAAAAAAAAAAGATAAAAAAAATTAAAATCTCTTTTTAAAAGATGTGTTTATTTATTTATTTATTGGAGAGAGAGAGAGAGAGGGTGCACGAGGGAAGGACAGAGGGAGAGGGGGAGAGAGTCTCAAGCCAACTCCACGTTGAGTGTAGGGCCTGACATGGGGCTCAATGTCACGACCCTCAGATCACAGCCTGAGCTGAAACTAAGAGTCGGACATTCAACCAACTGTGCCTCCCAGGCACCCCCCAAAAATAAAATCTTTTTTTAAAAAACCCTACATATGGGGGAAAGTGAAAGGTTAGAAAATGTTATCCCACGCAAATAGTAACCAAAAGATATGAGGTGGCTATATTAATATCAGACAAAATACAGTTTAAGTCAAAAATTGTTACAAAAGACAAAGAAGGCATTATATATTGATAAAATGTCAATCAAGATAATATAGATTAATGTGTTATAGATTAGATATAGTGTGTGTAAACATATACACACTCAAAAACAGGGCCCCAAAATATATATACCAAAAATTGAAGGGCACCTGGGTGGCTCAGTGGCATCTAACTTCAGCTCAGGGCATGATCTCAGGGTCCTGGGATCGAGCCCCACATTGGGCTCCTTGCTCAGTGGGGAGTCTGCTTGTCCCTCTGCCCCTCCCCCCACTCATGCTCTCTTTCTCTCTCTCTCAAATAAGTAAATTAAATCTTGATGTCAGTGTTGTGAGTTCGAGCCCCACATTGGGTGTAGAGATTACTTAAAAATAAAATCTTTTTAAAAATTGAGAACATTGAAAAGAAAAATAGGCATATAATTGAAAGAGGAAATAATAGTTGGAAACTTCAGTACCCCACTTCAATCATGGATAGAGCAATGAGACAGAAGATCAGCAAGGAAAGAGAAGACATAAAGAACATTTTAAACCAACTAGACCCAACAGACATCTACAGAACAGTCCATCTGACAGAAGAGTACACATTCTTCTCAAGTGTACATGGAACCTTTTCCAGGATAAACCATATTCTAGGCCACAAAACAAATCTCAATAAATTTAAAAAGATTAAAATAATACAAATATCTTTTAAAACCACAATGGAAGGAAACTAGAAATTAATAACAGAAGGAAAACTGAAAAATTCACAAACGTGGAAATTTAATAACCAATGGATCAAAGAGGAAATAACAAGAAAAATTAGGAAATATTTTTGAGCTAAATGAAACTAAAAACACAGCATATCAAACTTTATGAGATGCAAAAAAAAGCAGGGCTCAGAGGGAAATTTGTACCTGTAAATGATTACATTAAAAAAGAACGATCTCGGGGCCCCTGGGTGGCTCAGTCAGTTAAGCAACTGCCTTCAGCTCAGGTCATGATCCCAGGGTCCTGGGATCGAGCCCTGTGTCGGGCTCCCTGCTCAGAGGGGAACCTGCTTCTCCCTCTCCCTCTGCCTGCCGCTCTGCCTACTTGTGCTCACTCTCTGTCTCTCTGTCAAATAAATAAATAAAATCTTTTTTTTTTTAAAAGAAAGATCTCAAATCAATAACCTAACTTCACACCTTAACAAACCAGAGAAAAAAAAGCAAGTGATGAAGTCCCAATAGTTTATTTTTGCTTTTGTTTCCCTTGCCCCAGGAGAAAGATCTAGTAAGAAGTTGCTATGGCTGATGTTGACGGCATTACTGCCTTGGTTCTCCTCTAGGATTGTAATGGTTTCAGGTTTCACATTTAGGTATTTTATCCATTTTGAATTTATTTTGGTGTATGGTGTAAGAAAGTTGGTCCAGTTTCATTCTTTTGCATGTAGCTGTCCAGTTTTCCCAACACCATTGGTTGAAGAGACTATCTTTTTCCTATTGGATATTCTTTCCGGCTTGGTTGAAGATTAATTGACAATATAGTTGTGGGTTTATTTCTGGGTTTTCTATTCTGTTCAATTGATCTTTGTGTCTATTTTTGTGTCAGTACCATGCCGTTTTGCTCACTACAGCTTTGTAGTATAACTCGAAGTCCAGAACTGTGATGTCTCCAGCTTTGCTTTTCTTTTTCAAGGTTGCTTTGGCTATTCAGGGTCTTTTGTGATTCCATACAAATTTTAGGATTATTTGTTCTAGCTCTGTGAAAAATGTTGGTGGTATTTTGATAGGAATTGCATTAAATGTGTAGATTGCTTTGGGTAGTATAGACATTTTAATCCATGAGCATGGAATGTCTTTCCATTTCTTTGTGTCCTCTTCAAATTTTTTCATAAGTGTTTTATAGTTTTCAGGGTACAGGTCTTTCCCCTCTTTGGTTAGGCTTATTCCTAGGTATCTTATGGTTTTTGGTACAATTGAAATGGGATTGATTCCTTAATTTCCATTTCTGCTGCTTCATTCTTGGTGTATAGAAACACAAGAGATTTCTATACATTGATTTTGTATCCTATGACTTTACTGAATTCGTGTATCAGTTCTAGCAATTTTTTGGTGGAGTCTTTTGGGTTTTCTATATAGAGTATCATGTCATCTGCAAATAGTGAAAGTTTGACTTCTTCCTTGCCAATTTGGATGCCTTTTCAAACTAAAAAGCTTCTGCACAGCAAAGGAAACAATAAACAAACTGAAAAGCAACCTGCAGAATGGGAGAAGATATTTGCAAATGACACATCTGATAAAGGGTTAGTATCCAAAATATACAAAGAATTTATAAAACTCAATACCCAAAAAAGAATAATCCAATTAAAAATGGGCAGAGGATTTGAATAGACATTTTTCCAAGGAAGACATACAGGTGGCCAATAGACATGTGAAAAGATGCTCAACATCACTGATCATCAGGGAAATACAAATCAAAACTACAATGAGATATCACCTCACACCTGTCAGAATGGCTAAAACCAACAACACAAGAGACAACAGGTGTTGGTGAGGATGTGGGGAACACTCTAACACTGTTGGTGGGAATGCAAACTGATGCGGCCACTCTGGAAAACAGTATGGAGGTTTCTCAAAAAGTGAAAAATAAAACTACCTGATGATCCAGCAATTGCACTACTAGGTATTACCCAAAGAATACAGAATACTCATTCAAAGGGATACCTGAACCCAGTGTTTATAGCAGCAGTCTCTACAAGAGCCAAACTATGGAAAGAGCCCAAGTGTCCATCGACTGATGAATGGATAAAGAAGGTGTGGTGTGGTGTGTGTGTGTGTGTGTGTCTCTGTGTGTGTGTAATGGGATATTACTCAGCCATAAAAAAGAATGAAATCTGGCCACTTGCAATGATGTGGATGGAGCTAGAGAGTATTATACTAAGTGAGGTAAGTTAGAGAAAGACAAATACCATATGACTTCAGTCATCTGTGAAACTTAAGAAACAAAACAAATGAGCAAAGGGGAAAAAAAGAGAGGCAAACCATGGAACAGACTCTTAACTATAGAGAACAAACTGATGGTTACCAGAGGGGAGGTGGGTGGGGGTATGGACAAAATAGGTGATGGAGATTAAGGAGAGCACTTGTGATAAGCAACGGGTGTTGTATGGAAGTGTTGAATCACTAAGTTGTACATCTGAAATTGACATTACACAGTATATTAACTAACTGGAATTTAAATAAAAACATTAAAAAAAAACCCAAGTGAAATCCAAAACTAGTAGAAGAAAGGAAATACTAAAGATTAGGTCAGAGATAAATAAAGAGAAAACAGTAAAAAAAACCCAACTAAACTAAAGATTGATTCATTGAAAATAACACAATTAACAAATCTTTAGCTAGACTTGAAGAAAAAAAGAGAGATGAAAATAACTAAAATTTGAAATGAAAATGAGGACATTCCTACTGACCTTACAGAAATAAAAAGTTCTGTAAAACAATACTATAAACAATTGTACCAAAAAGTTAGATAACCTAGATGAAATTCACAAATTCCTAGTAACAGAAATTAACAAAACTGTTTCAAGAAGAAATAAAAAAGTCTGAACAGATGTATAGCAAGTAAAGTGATTGAATCAGTAATCAAAAACTTCCATCGAAGTCAAAGACCAGATGGCTTCATTGATGAGTGTTACCAAACATTTAAAGAATTAATGCTAATCCTTTTCCAACTTTTCCAAAAATAGAAGAGGAAGTGACACTTCCAAATTCACTCTGACAAAGAAACTCCAAGAAAAGAAAATTACAAACTAAGGCCCTTTATGAATATAAATTAAAAATTCTCAACAAAATACTAGCAAACCAAACCCAGCAACATATTAAAAGGGTTATACACGACGACCAAGTGGGTTTTACCCCAGGGACATAAGGATGTTTCAACATAAGAAAATCAATCAATGTAATACAGCACAATAATAGAATGAAGGAAAAACCACATGATAATCTCAATGGATGCAAAAAAGCATTTGAAATTACCAACACCCTTTCATTATTGAAAAAAAAATAGTAAACCAGGAATAGAAGAAAACTTCCTTAACATAATAAAAGGCATTTATGAAAAACTCACAGCTAATAACCTCCTCAATGGTGAAATATTAAAAGCTTTCCCTCTAAGATTAGGAACCAGAGAAGGATGTCTCCTTTTGTAACTGCAATTCAACATTGTCCTAGAAATTCTAGCCAGAGCAATTGGGCAAGAAAAAGAAATAAAAGGCATCTAAATTGGAAAAGAAAAAGTATAACTATCTCTAACAGATGACATCATCCTATAATAGAGAAAATCCTGAAGAATCCCCACACAGAAAAGCTATTAGAGCTAATAAAATCAGCAAAGTTGCAGGGCACATTATCAGCATGCAAAAAATCAGTTATATTTTTATATACTAACAATGAAAAATACAAAAAGGAAATTAAAGGACTCCATTTACAGTAGCATCAAAAGAATAAAATACTCAGGAATAAATTTAATCAAAAAGGTGAAAGACCTGTACACTGAAAACTACAAAACAATGAAAGTAATTAAAGAAGACCTAAATAGGGGCGCCTGGGTGGCTCAGTCAGTTAAGCGTCTGCCTTCAGCCCAGGTCATGATCCTGGGGGTCCTGGGATCAAGCCCCACGTGGGGCTCCCTGCTCAGTGGGGAGTCTGCTTCTCCTTCTGCCTCTGCCCCTCTCCCCACTTGTGCTCTCTCTGTCTCTTTCTCTCTCTCAAATAAATAAAATCTTTTAAAAAAAGAAGACCTAGGGCGCCTGGGTGGCTCAGTTGGTTAAGTGACTGCCTTCAGCTCAGGTCATGATCATGAAGTCCCGGGATCAAGTCCCGCATTGGGCTCCCTGCTCAGCGGGGAGTCTGCTTCTCCCTCTGACCCTACCCCCTCTCATGTGCTCTCTCTCTCTCTCTCTCTCATTCTCTCTCTCAAATAAATAAATACAATCTTAAAAAAAAAAGAAGACCTAAATAAATGGAAAAATGTCTCATGTCCTGGCTTTAAAGACTTAATATTGTTAAGATGGCAATAGTCAACCAAAGAAATTTATACTCATATTATACTTATATTCAATAAAATCCCTATCAAAATCCCAATGGTCTTTTTATTTTTTGCAGAAATAAGAAAGCTGATCCTAAAATTCTTGTGGAATTTCAAGGGACCAAGAAGAGCCAAAATAGTCTTGAAAAAGAGAAACAAAACAGTAAGACTAACATTCCCTGGTGTCAAAACTTACTACAAAGCCATGGTAATAAAAACAATGTGGATAAGGATAGACATATAGATCAATAGAATGAAATTGAGAGTCCAAAATGAATCCATACATCTCTGGCCAACTGAATTTTGATTAAGTGTGCCAAGAGCATTCAATGGGGGAAAGAACAGGCTTTTCAACAAATTGTGCTGGGACAACTGGAAATCCACAAGCAAAAGAATGAAACTGTGCCTCTGCCTCACACCATATCCAAAAACTAACTCAAAGTGGATAAAAAACCTAAATATTAGAGCTAAAATCATAAAACTCTTAGAGCTAAAATCATAAAACTCTTAGAAGTACACATAGGGGCAAATCCTCATAACAGTTTGACAATGGTTTTGTAGGTATGACAGCAAAGCACAGCAAGAAAATAAAAATAAATTGGACTTCATAAAAATTTAAAACTTTTGTGCATCAAAGGACACAGCCAAGAAAGTGAAAATACAACCCACAGAAGGGGAGAAAGTATTTTCAAATCATATGTCTGATAAAGTTTTTTTTATCCATAATACATATATTAAAAAACTCCTAAACTTTACCAAAAGGAGACAACCCAATTAAGAATGGGCAAAAGACTTGAACAGATATAGCTCAAAGAAGATATATAAATTGCCAATAAGCAATTGAGTAGATGCCAACATGCTTAGTCATTAGGGAAGTGCAAATAAATACCATAATGAGATACCACTTAGCACCCACTAGGATCGCTAATCATTGTTTATTTTTTTTAAACATAAAATAGCGAGTGTTGGTGAGGATGTGGAGAAATTGGGACCCTTATATATTGCTGGTGGAATGTAAAATGTTACAGCTGCTGTGAAAAATAGTCTGGTGGCTCCTCAATAAGTTAAACATAAAATTACCATATGACCCAGCAATTCTACTCTTGAGTATTGTTATGAACTGAATGTTCGTGTCCCACCTCCCCCACACCAATTAATATGTTGAAGTTCTAAACCCCTCCCCATGTCACTGTATTTGGAGATGAGGCCTTTAAGAAAGTGTTTAGCATTAAATGAGATCATGAGGGTGGGGTCTCACAAAATTTGTGTCCTCACAAGATGAGATACCAGAAAGCTCCCTCTCTCTCTCGTTCCCTCTCCATACACATGCACTGAAGAAAGGCTATGTGATGATATAGCAAGAAGGTGGCCATCTACAAGCCAGGAAGTGAGCTCTCACCAGAAACTGACTATGCTGGCACCATGACCTCAGACTTCCAGCCTTCAGAACTGCAAGGAAGTAAATTTCTCTTGTTTAAGCCATCTCAGCTGTGGTATTTTGTTATGGCAGCCTGAGCAGACTAAGACCAGTATATACCCAAAATAATTGAAAATAGTTGCCCAAAAAAACACACCCCTTCTATGTGAATGTTCATAGCAGCACTATTCACAATAGTCAAAAGGAGGAAACAACCCAGATGTCCATCATCTGATGAATGGATAAACAAAACATGGCCTATCCATACAGTCGTATATTGTTCAACTATAAAAAGGAATGGAGTATTGATAAATTGTATGACACAGATGAACCTTGAAAACATCACGCTAAGTGAAAAGAACCAGACACACAAAAATGCCATATGTTATTGGTTCCGTTTATATGAAATATTCAGAATGGGCAAATCCATAGAGACAGAAAGCAGATTAGTGGCTGCCAGGAACTGGGGGGAAAGGTGGAGTGGAGTGTGACTGATTAGTGTGTATGGGATTTCCTTTTCGGGTGATGACAAAGTTCTGGAAGTAGATAGTGGTGATGTTTGCAAATTGTCAATGTACTAAAAGTTACTTACTTGTACACTTTTAAATGGTTAAAGTGTTACATGTTATATATATTTTACCATGAAAAAATATTTCTAAAAAATAAAGGGATATGTTGAGCACTAAATCAAAAACTAATGATGTACTTACTATATGCTGGCTAATTGAATATAAGAAAGAAAGAAAGAAAGAACGAACGAACGAACGAAAGAAAGGAAGGAAGGAAGGAAGGATGGATAAATATATACCATGCTAACAGTAATTTAAAGAAATCTGGGGTAGCTATATACATTTCATACAAAGTGGACTTCAGAACAAGGAGAAATAAGAATCCTTAATGTGTATGCACCTAACAATACAGCATCAAAATACCTGAGGCAAAAAGTGATAGAACTGCAAGGAGGAGTAGATAAATACACTATTATAGCTGAAGACTGTAACACTCCTCTATCAATACTTGACAGGTCCAGCCAGCATAAAATCAGTAAGGATATAACTAAAATGAATGGCATCATCAATCGGCTGAATCTAATTGACATTTATCCAACAACAGCAGGATACACATTCTTCTCAAACTCACGTGGAACATTCACCATGATAGACTACATATTGGGCTCTAGAAACACTTTAACCTATTTGAAAGAATAGAAATCATGTGAAGTATGCTCTCTGATTATAGTGGAATTAAACTAGAAACCAAAAACAGAGATAGCTGGAAAATCCCAAAATATTTGAAGATGAAACTCCCCACTTCTAAATAACAAATGAGTCAGAGAAGAAGTCTCCAGAGAAATGTCAAATCAACAACCTAACCTTTCACCTTAAGAAACTGGAAAAAAAAAAAAAGCACATGAAACCCAAAGAAGTAGAAGGAAGGAAATAATAAACATTAATAGGGGAATAAATAAAATAGAGATCAGAAAAACATCATAGGAAAGCAACAAAACCAAAAGTTAGTTTGTGGAAATGATCAATAAATTGACAAACCTGTAGGTAGAAAAGAAGAAAGAAAACTCAAATTATTGAATGAGGAATGGAAGGGGGACTTTACTCTTGATCCTACAGAAACAGAAGGTTTTAAAGGAATACTACAAAAATTAAGCAATTTAGATAACTGATATGAAATGTATAAATTCTTAGACACAAACTTCTGAAACTTTCTCAAGAAGAAATAAAAAATGTGAAGGGACCTATAAAAAGCAAGGAGATTAAATTAGTAATAGTAATATAAAAAACTTCTCACAAAGAAAATCCCAGGACCAAATGGCTTCTCTGGTGAATTCTGCCACTTATAGAATGAACAGCTCAGAAATTCTTCCAAAAAATAGAAGAGTAGGGTATACTTCCCAACTTATTTTATGGGGCTCGTATTACCCTGATACCCAAAGCAGACAAAGACATCATAATAAAACTATAGACCAATATTTTTATAAACACAGACACACACAAAAACCCGGAACAAAATACTAGCAAACCAAATCAAGCAATATGTAAAAAGGATTACATGTCATGACCAAGTGGGAATTTATCCCAGAAATGTAAGTTTGTGATTTAACACATAATAATTAATCAATGGAATATATCATATTAACAGAGTAAAGGCCAACAACCACATGCTTATCTCTACAGATGCAGATAAAAATTGACAACAGCTAACACCCTTTCATGATAAAACCGCTCAACACACTGGGAATGGAAGGAATCTTCCTCAACCTGATAAAAGCTATCTATGAAAAAACCACAACTAACATCAAATTAACAGTGAAAGACTGAGAGTTTTCTCCCTAAATGGGCACAAGACAAGGATGTTCACTCTTCTCACTTCCATTCCACATTGTACTGGATGTTTTAACCAGGGCAATGAGACAAGAGAAAGAAATACATGGCATATTGATTGGAAAGGAAGAAGTAAACTTAAAACAGGTGAATTTTACAGTATGTATATCATACCTCAGTGAAGCTGCTTAACACATTTTTGCTACTGTGATGATAACACTTGGAATTTTGAGTCAAAGTTGTTTCAGTCAAAAGTAGATCCAGTCCAGGAAGCAGAGGTAATCATGTGTGGGTTGACTTCAGACTATTTCTTCACTAGACAGCTGTGAACAAATATTATATGTCTAAACATCAGCCTCCAAATGTTTTCAGACTGAGAAATGTGGGCAGGAGTGAAAATCCACCAACATAGAACTTCTGAGTTTGATCCATCAGAGGAACCAGAGGGTTCCTCTCTGCATTCAGATGGTTGTAGTCCAGATTTCATTGTGTCAAATCTGGAGCATGGCCATTTCCTCCTGGCAGAACTACTTGTCTCAAGTTTCTCTCCGCACCCACACTGTTGCCAGCTTAACTTTTTTTATTATGTTCAAATATACATAACATTTACCATTTTAGCCATTTTTCAGTACGTTGTTCAGTGGCAAGTGGCATTAAGTACATTCACACTGTTAGGCAGCCATCACCACCATCCATCTCCAGAAAATTTTCGCCTTCCCCAACTGAAACTCTGTACCTCTTAAACAATAACTTCTCATTTCGCCCTCCCTTCAGCCCTAGGAAACCACTTCTCTATTTTCTGGCTCTGTGAATTTGACTACTCTAGGTACCTCATTTAAGTGGAATCATACAGAATTTTTATCCTTTTGTGTCTGGCTTATTCCACTTAACATCATGTCCTCAAAATTCATCCATGTTGTAGCATGTGTCAGAATTTCATTATTTTTTATTTTTTATTTTTTTAAAGATTTTATTTATTTGAGGGAGAACGAGCACGAGCGGGGTGGGGGGCAGGGGCAGAGAGAGAGGGAGAAGCAGGCTCCCCACTGAGCAGGGAGCCCAACACGGGGCTCGATCCCAGAACCCTGAAATCAGGACCTGAGCCGAAGGCAGATGCTTAAGGTGACTGAGCCAACCAGGCACCCTGGAATTTCATTTCTTTTTAAGACTGAATAATATTCCATTATGTGTATGTACCACATTTTGTTTACTCATCCACTGATGGGACATTTGGGTTGTTTCCATCTTTTGGCTTTTGTGAATAATGCTGTCATGAACAATGGTGTACAAATGTCAGTTTGAGTCCCTGCTTTCAATTCTTTTGTGTATACACCCAGAAGTGGGATCACTAGATCATATGGTAATCTATGTTTAGTTTTTTAATGAGAAATCACCATGCTGTTTTCCACAGCAACTACATCACTTTACATCCCCACCAGCAATGCACGAGGATTCTGATTTCTCTGCATTCTTAGCCAACACTTGTTATTTTCTGTTGTTGTTGTTTTTTTATAATAGCCATTCTAATGGGTATGATGTGGTATCTCATTGTGGTTTTGATTTCTATTTACCTGATTAGTGATATTGAGTATATTTTCACGTGCTTATTGACAATCTGTATATCCTCTTTACAAAAATGTCTATTTGAGTTCCTTGTCCATTTATTAATTGGGTTGTTTGTTTGATGTCATTGAGCTGTAGTTTTTATACATTCTGGATATTATCTTTTATCATATATATGATTTGCAAAGATTTTCTTCCATAGTGTGGGTTGCCTTTTTTACTCTGTTAATATTGTCCTTTGACGCACAAAAGCTTTTTAAATTTTTGATGTCATCCAATTAATTTTTCTTATTGCCTGTGCTTTTGATGTCATATCCAAAAATCATTGACAAACCCTATGTCATGAAGCTTTCCCATTATGTTTTCTTCTAAGATTTTATGTTTTAGCTTTATAATTAGGTCTTGGATCCATTTTGAGTTAATTTTTGTTTATAGTATAAGATACAAACCCATCTTCATTCTTTTGCATATGGATAACCAGTTTTCCCAGCACCATTTGTTGAGAATAATTTCCTTTCCACATTGACTTGTCTTGGAACCCTTGTTGATAATCAACTGACCATAAATGTGGAAGTTTATTTCTGGATTCTTTATTATGTTCCTTTGGTCTACATGTCAGCTGATTAACTTTTTATTTTATTTTATTTTGTCTTTAATTTAAATTTTAGTTAACATACAGTGCAATATTGGTTTCTGGAGTAGAATTCAGTGATTCATCACTTACATACAACACCTAGTGCTCATCACAACAAGTGCCCTCTTTAATAGTCATCACCCATCTAGCTCATCCCCTGCCCACTTCCCTCCATCAACCTTCAGTTTATTCTCTATCATTAAGAGTCTCTTATGGCTTGTTTCCCTCTCTCCTTTTTTTCTTTCCAACTTCCTGTATGTTCATCTATTTTCTTTCTTAAATTCCACATGAGTGACACCATATGGTATTCGTCTTTCTCTAACTGACATATTTCACTTAGCATAATACATTCTAGCTATATCCGTAATTGCAAATGGCAAGATTTCATTTTTCTGATGGCTGAGTAATATTCCATTGTATATATATACCACAGCTTCTTTATCCATTCATCAGTCAAAGGACATTTGGGCTCTCTCCATAGTTTGGCTATTGTTAATGCCGCTATAAACATTAGGGTGCATGTGCCCCTTCAAATCTGTATTATTGTATCTTTGGGTAAATACCTAGTAGTGCAATTGCTGGACTGTAAGGTAGCTCTATTTTTAACTTTTTGAGGAACCTCCAAACTGTTTTCCAGAGTGGTTGCACCAGTTTGCATTCCCAGCAGTGCCAGAAGGTTCCCCTTTCTCTGCATCCTCACCAACACCTGTTGTTTCTTGTGTGGTTAATTTTAGCCAATGACAGGTGTGAGGCGGCATCTCACTGTGGTTTTGATTTGTATTTCACTGATGCTGAGCGATGCTGAGCATCTTTTCATGTGTCTGTTAGCCATCAGGATGTCTTCTTTGGAAAGGTGTCTACTCATGTCTTCTGCCCATTTCTTAACTAGATTATTTGTTTTTTGGGTGTTGAGTTTGATAAGTTCTTTATAGATTTTGGATACTAACCCTTTATCGACTATGTCATTTGCAAATATCTTCTCCCATTTGCCTTTTCGTTTTGTTGATTGTTTCCTTCATTGTGCAGAAGCTTTTTATCTTGATGAAGTCCCAGTAGTTCATTTTTGCTTTTGTTTCCCTTGCCTCCGGCAATGTGTCTAGTAAGAAAATGTTATGTCCAATGTCAAAGAGGTTTCTGCCTGTGTTCTTCTTTAGGGTTTTGATGGTTTCCTGTCTTGCATTTAGGTCTTTCATCCATTTTGAATTTATTTTTGTGGGTGGTGTAAGAAAGTGGTCCAGTTTCAATCTTCTGCATGTTGTTGTCCAGTTTTCCCAACACTATTTGTTGAAGAGACTGTCTTTTTTTCCATTGGATGTTCCTTCCTACTTTGTTGAAGATTAGTTGACCATATAGTTATGGGCCCATTTCTGGGTTCTCTGTTCTGCTCCAATGATCTATGTGTCTGTTTTTGTGCCAGTACCTTACTGTCTTGATGACAACAGCTTTGTAATATAGCTTGAAATCCGGAATTGTGATGCCTCCAGTTTTGTTTTTCTTTTTCAGAATTGCTTTGGCTATTCAGGTCTTTTGTGGTTTCATACAAATTTTAGGATTGTTTGTTCTAGCTCTGTGAAAAATGCTGGTGGTATTTTGATAGGGATTGCATTAAATGTGTAGATTGCTATGGGTAGTACAGACATTTTAACAATGTTTATTCTTTCAATCCATGAGCATGGAATGCTTTTACATTTATTTTTTTAAAAAGATTTCTTTATTTATTTTAGAGAGAGGGAGCATGAACAGAAGTGGTAGAGGGAGAGGGAGAGAGAATCTCAAGCAGACTCCGTGCTGAGCACAGAGCCCAACCCAGGTCTCTATCTCCTGACCCTGAGATCACGACCTGAGCCAAAACCAAGAGTTGGATGCTTAACCAATTGTGCCACCCAGGCTCCTCTGCTGTTCCATTTCTTTGTGTCCTCTTCAATTTCTTTCATAAGCGTCCTGTAGTTTTCAGAGTTCAGATCTTTTACCTCTTTGTTAGGTTTATTCCTACGTATCTTACTGTTTTTGGTGCAATTGCAAGTGGGATCAATTCCTTGATTTCTTTTTCTGCTGCTTTGTTATTGGTATGTGGAAATGCAGTGGATTTCTGCAGATTGATTTTGTATCCTGCAACTCTGCTGAATTCATGTATTAATTCTAGTAATTTTTTGGTGGAGTCTTCAAATTTTCTATATAGAGTATCATGTCGTCTGCAAATAGTAAAAGTTTAATTTCTTCCTTGCCAATTTGGATGCCTTTTATTTCTTTCTGTCGTCTGATTGCTGAGGCTAAGACTCCCAGTACTGTCTTAAATATTAATGGTGAGAGTTGACATCCTTGTCTTGTTCCTGACCATAGGGGAAAGGCTCTTAGTTTTTCCCCATTTAGGATGATACTAGCTGTGGGTCTTTCGTATATGGCCTTTATGATTTTGACGTATGTTCTAGCTATCCTTACTTTGTTGAGGGTTATTATCAGGAATGGATGTTGTACTTCATCAAATGCTTTTTCTGCATCTTGTGAGAGGATCATATGGTTCTTATCCTTTTATTAATGTGGTGTATCATGTTGATTGATTTGAGAATATTGACCCACCCCTGCAGCCCAGGAATAAATCCCACTTGATCATGGTGAATAATTCTTTTAATGTATGGTTGAATTCAACTTGCTAGTATTTTATTGAGAATTTTTGCATCCACATTCATCAGGGATATTGGCCTGTAATTCTCCTTTTTTTTTTTTTTAAAGATTTTAGTTATTTATTTGACAGAGAGAGACACAGCGAGAGAGGGAACACAAGCAGGGGGAGTGGGAGAGGGAGAAGCAGGCTTCCTGCTGAGCAGGGAGCCTGATGTGGGGCTCGATCCCAGGACCCTGAGATCATGACCTGAGCTGAAGGCAGACACTTAATGACTGAGCTACCCAGGCACCCTGTAATTCTCGTTTTTAGTGGGGTCTTTGTCTGGTTTTGGAATCAAGGTAATCTGCCTTCATAGAATGAGTTTGGGAGTTTTCCTTCCATTTCTATTTTTTGGGACAGTTTCAGAAGAATAGGTATTAACTCTTCTTTATATGTCTGGTAGATTTCCCCTGGGAAGCCATCTGGCCCAGGACTTTGTTGGGAGATTTTTGATTACTGATTCAATTTATTTGCTGGTTATGGGTCCGTTTAAAATTTCTATTTCTTTCTGTTTCCGTTTTGGCAGTTTGTAGGTTTCTAGGAATCTGTCCATTTCTTCTAGGTTGCCCAGTTTGTTGGCATATAATTTTTCATAGTATTCTCTTATTTTTGTTTGAGTTCCTATGGTATTGGTCATGATCTCTCCTCTTTCATTCATGATTTTATTTATTTGGGTCCTTTCTGTTTTCTTTTTGATAAGTCTGGCTAGGGGTTTATCAATTTTATTAATTCTTTCAAAGAACCAGCTCTTAGTTTCGTTAATACATTCCACTGTGTTTTTTGCTTGTTTGTTTGTTTCTACATCATTTATTTCTGATCTAATCTTAATTATTTCCCTTCTTCTGTTGGCTTTAGGCTTTATTTGCTGTTCCTTTTCTAGCTCCTTTAGGTGTAAGGTTAGGTTGTGTATTTGAGAATTTTTTTCCTTCTGGAGGTAGGCCTGTACTGAAATATACTTCCCTCTTAGGACTGCCTTTTATGCCTCCCAGAGGTTTTGGACTGTTGTGTTTTCATTTTCATTTGCTTCCATGTATTTTTTTGTTTCTTCTTTAATTTCCTGGCCAATCCATTTATTCTTTACTAGGATGTTCTTTAACCTCCACGTATTTGTGGTCTTTCCAAAAATTTTTTAAAGATTTTATTTATTTATTTGACAGGGAGAGATAGCAAGAGCAGGAACACAAGCAGGAGGAGTGGGAGAGGGAGAAGCAGGCTTCCCGCCAAGCAGGGAGCCAGATGTGAGGCTTGATCCCAGGACCCTGAGATCATGACCTGAGCTGAAGGCGGACGCTTAACGACTGAGCCACCCAGGCGCTCCATTTGCAAATTTTTTCTTGTGGTTGACTTCAGGTTTCATAGTGTTGTGGTCTGAAAATATGCATGGTATGATCTCCATCTTTTTGCACTTGTTGAGGGCTGATTTGGTGACCCAGTATGTAATCTGTTCTGGAGAATGTTCCATGGCATTTGAAAAGAATGTGTATTCTGCTGCTTTAGGATGAAATGTTCTGAATATATCTGTTAAGTCCATCTGGTCCAGTGTGTCATTCAAAGCCATTGTTTCCTTGTTTTCTGCATAGATGATCTGTCCATTGCTGTAAATGGGGTGTTAAAGTCATCTACTATTATATTATTATCAGTGAGTTTCTTTATGTTTATTATTAATTGATTTACGTATTTGGGCGCTCCTAAGTTGGGGGCATAAATACTCATAATTGTTAGATATTCTTGATGGATTAACCCCTTAATTACGATATAATGCCCTTCATCTCTTGTTATAGTCTTTGTTTTAAAATCTAGTTTGTCTGAAATAAGTATGGCTACCTGGCTTTCTTTTGATGTCCATTAGCATGATAGATGGTTCTCCATCCCCTCACTTTCAATCTGCAGGTGTTTTTAGGTCTAAAATGAGTCTCTTGTCAGCTGGTTAACTTTTTAAAGTGCAACACTAGTCTTGTCAATTTTTGCCATTCTAACTGGTGTAAGGTGGTATCTCAATGTGGTTTTGATTTTAATTTCCCTGATGGCTAATGATGTTGAACATTTTTTCATGTGTCTCTTAACCATTTGTATGTCTTTAGGGAAGTGTCTGTTCATGTCCTCTGCCCATTTTTTGACTTGATTATTTGTTTTTTGGGTGTTGAGTTTGAGAAGTTCTTTATAGATCTTGGATACCAGCCCTTTATCTGTAGTCATTTGCAAATATCTTCTCCCATTCCGTGGGTTGAAACAACAAATGTCAGAGAGGATGTGGAGAAAGGGGAACCCTCTTACACTGTTGGTGGGAATGCAAGTTGGTACAGCCACTTTGGAAGACAGTATGGAGGTTACTCAAAAAGTTAAAAATAGAGCTACCCTATGACCCAGCAATTGCACTACTGGGTATATACCCAAAGACAAAGATGTAGTGAAAAGAAGGGCCACATGTACCCCAATGTTCATAGCAGCAGTGTCCACAATAGCCAAACTGTGGAAGGAGCCGAGATGCCCTTCAACAGATGAATGGATAAAGAAGATGTGGTCCATATATACAGTGGAATATTACTCAGTCATCAGAAAGGATGAATACCCAACATTTGCATCAACATGGATGGGACTGGAGGAGATTATGCTAAGTGAAATAAGTCAAGCAGAGAAAGTCAATTATCATATGGTTTCACTTATCTGTGGAACATAAGGAACAGCATGGAGGACATTAGGAGAAGGAAGGGAAAAATGAAGGGGGGGGGAAATTGGAGGGGGAGATGAGCCATGAGAGGCTATGGACTCCAGGAATCAAACTGAGGGTTTTAGAGGGGAGGGGGTGGGGGATGGGTGAGCCCAGTGGTGAGTATTAAGGAGGGCACGTATTGCATGGAGCACTGGGTGTTATGTGAAAACAGTGAATCATGGAACACTACATCAAAAACTAATGATGTACTGTATAGTGACTAACATAACATAATAAAAAAATTATTAAAAAAAAAGTGAAACATTCAACGTGGCCTGCCCTCTCTCTTAATCCATTAGTTGTAGCCAATATCTTAAAACCAAAATCCAAGTTAGTCCAGCATTTAAGTACTGTCAAATCTGGCTGGTCAAAGCCATCTTTCCACTCTATTCCTTTGATACCCATTCTTTTGACACCAATTCAGTATTTCCTACACATATGCCCTTCATTCATTTTCTATCTCTGTACTTTATTCAAGCTATTTCCTTTGCCTGCAGTGCCCTTCCCTCCTCTTACCCTCGTTTCCATCTCTGCATGCTAAACCGTGGCCACCCTTCAATGATGTGCTCCAAAGCCACTTCCTCTATGAAGCCTTTTCCAATTTCAGTTGGAAATTCTCTCTTGTTCTTCTAAAGTCCCTGAAATGCATTTATTATCCTCCTGCTTATGTAGCATTGTTAAAATTAGAGAGGTTCCAGTCCCTCTGCTCTACTGGAAGCCTCTCTATGGCAAGAGCATTGTTTTATGCTCAACAGCCCATTGTCTGTTTTTTGTTTGTCATAGTACCTGGCACAGTAGTGTAGTAGAGGTGTATGCTCACTCAGTAAATATTAATTCATTATCCTGAGCTACCCACCAAGAAAATATAACAGAATTCCTCTTCTCCTGCTGCAGTTGTGAGTGTCAGTCCTACGAGGACTCTGGCTGGATTCAAGATACCAGCCAGGAAATGCTCAATAACTCTGCAGAAAATCCACATTACCAAGATTCAGCAAGATGGCAGAGGAGTGGGGGACTCCGTTTCAACCAGTCCCCTGAATTTAGCTGGATATCTGCCAAGCCACTCTGAACACTCACAAAATTAGCCTGAGATATAAGATTATACGTCTGGATCTCTACAGGGGCAGAGGATCATCAGTCGAGAGGGTGCACCTTGCCTGGATTGTGGTTGGTATTTTTGACTGTACATCCCTTCAACCACAACTCAACAGAATGACTAGGAGGAGGAACTCCCAACAAAGAAAAGTCCCAGAAACAATGGACTCTCCCGCAGACCTAATGGATATCGATATAAGCAAGATGTAGGAAATAGACTTCAGGTTAACAGTTGTGAAGATGATAGCTAGAATGGAGAAATCAATTAATGGCAACATAGAGTCTCTAAGGGCAGAAATGAGAGCTGAACTGGCAGAACTTAAAAATGCTATCAGTGAGATCCAATCTAATCTAGATACTCTAACAGCTAGGGTAAACAAGGCAGAAGAGTGAATTAGTGACCTAGAAGACAAACTGAAAGAAAAGAAGGAAAGAGAGGAGGCCTGGGAGAAACAGCTTAAAATCCATGAAAACAGAATCAGAGAAATAAGTGACGCCATGAAATGTTCCAATGTCAGAATTATTGGGATCCCTGAGGGGGTGGAGAGAGAGAGAGGACTAGAAGATATATTTCAGCAAATCGTAGCTGAGAACTTCCCTAATCTGGGAAATTAAACAAACATTCATGTCGTAGAGGCAGAGAGGACCCCTCCCAAGATCAAGGAAAACAGACCGATGCCCCAGCATGTAATAGTAAAACTCGCAAATCTTAGAACCAAGGAAATCATCTTAAGGGCAGTTAGGGGGAAGAGATTCCTTATGTACAGAGGGAGGAACATCAGAATAACGTCAGACCTATCCACAGAGACCTGGCAAGCCACAAAGGCCTGGCAAGACATATTCAGGGTACTAAATGAGAAGAATAAGCAGCCAAGAATACTTTATCCAGCAAGGCTCTCATTTAGAATGGATGGAGAGATGCAGAGCTTCCAGGACCAGCAGAAACTGAAAGAATATGTGACCACCAAGCAGGCCCTGCAAGAAATATTAAGGGGGGGTTCTATAAAAGGAGAAAGACCCCAAGAGTGATATAGAACAGAAATTTACAGAGACAATCTATAGAAAGAAGGGCTTTACAGGCAATATGATGACAATAAATTCATATCTTTCAATAATCACTCTCAACATGAATGGCATAAATGCTCCCATAAAACAGCACAGGGTTGCAGACTGGATAAAAAGACAGGACCCATCCATATGCTGTCTACAAGAGACTCATTTTGAACCTAAAGATACATCCAGACTGAAAGTGAAGGGATGGAGATCCATCTTCCATGCCAACAGACCTCCAAAGTAAGCTGGGGTAGCAATTCTCATATCAGACAAAGTAGATTTTAAGCTAAAGACTGTAGTTAGAGACACAGAAAGACACTACATCATTCTTAAAGGGTCTATCCAACAAGAAGATCTAACAATTGTAAATATCTATGCCCCCAACATGGGAGCAGCCAACTACATAAGTCAACTGTTAACCAAAATAAAGAGTCATGTTGATAATAATATATTAATTGTAGGAGACCTCAATACTCCACTCTTAACAATAGACAGATCATCTAAGCAGAAAATCAACAAAGAAACAAGAGCTTTGAATGACACACTGGACCAGATGGACCTCATAGATACATACAGAACATTCCACCCTAAAACAACAGAATACTCATTCTTCTCGAGTGCGCATGGAACTTTCTCCAGAATAGACCACACACTGGGTCACAAATCAGCTCTCAACCAATACCAAAAGATCGAGATTATTCCCTACATTTTCTCAGACCATAATGCTTTAAAACTGGAACTCAATCAGAAGAAAAAATTTGGAAGAAATTCAAACACTTGGAAGCTAAAGACCACTCTGCTTAAGAATGTTTGGGTCAAACAGGAAATCAAAGAACTTAAACAATTCATGGAAACCAATGAGAACAAAAACACATCAGTCCAAAACCTATGGGATACTGCAAAGGCGGTCCTAAGGGGGAAGTACATAGCCATCCAAGCCTCACTCAAAAAAATGGAAAAATCCCGAATTCACCAACTATCTTTACACCTTAAAGAACTGGAGGAAAAGCAACAAATGATGCCTAAGCCACGCATTAGAAGAGAAATAATTAAGATTAGAGCAGAGATCAATGAATTAGAAACCAGAAACACAGTAGATCAGATCAATGAAACTAGAAGCTTGTTCTTTGAAAGAATTAATAAGATCAATAAACCACTGAGCAGACTTATCCAAAAGAAAAAAGACCCAAATTAATAAAATTATGAATGAAAGGGGAGAGATCACAACTAACACCAAGGAAATAAAAACAATTATTAGAAATTATTATCAACAACTATATGCCAATAAATTAAGCAACCAGGAAGAAATGGATGCCTTCCTGGAAACCTATAAACTACCAAGACTGAAACAGGAAGAAACAGACAACCTGAATAGACCAATAACCAGTAACGAGATGGAAGCAGTGATTAAAAACCTCCCAAAGAACAAGAGTCCAGAGCCTGATGGATCCCCTGGGGAATTCTACCAAACATTCAAAGAAGAAATAATACCCATTCTCCTGAAGCTGTTTCAAAAAATAGAAACAGAAGGAAAGCTTCCAGACTCATTCTATGAGACCAGCATTACCTTGATCCCAAACCAGGCAAAGACCCCATCAAAAAGGAGAAATTTAGACAGATATCCCTGATGAATATGGACGCCAAAATTTTCAACAAAATCCTAGCTAGTAGGATCCAACAGTACATTAAAAGGATCATCCACCACGAGCAAGTGGGATTTATCCCCGGGATGCAAGGGTGGTTCAACATTTGCAAATCAATCAGTGTGATAGAACACATTAATAAGAGGAGAGAGAAGGACCATATGGTCCTCTCGATGCAGAAAAAGCATTTGACAAAATACAGCATCCTTTCCTGATTAAAACTCTTCAGAGTATAGGGATAGAGGGAACATTCCTCAAGTTCATAAAATCCATCTATGAAAAACCCACAGTGAATATCATTCTCAGTGGGGAAAAGCTGAGAGCCTTTCCCTTAAGATCAGGAACATGACAAGGATGCCCACTCTCACCACTACTGTTCAACATAGTACTAGAAGTCCTAGCAACAGCAGTCAAACAACAAAAAGAAATAAAAGTTATTCAAATTGGCAAAGAAGAAGTCAAACTCTCTCTCTTCACAGATGACATGATACCAAAAGACTCCACCCCCAAATTAGTAGAACTCATACAGCAATTCAGTAATGGGGAAGGATACAAGATCAATGCACAGAAATCAGTTGCTTTCTTATACACTAACAATGTAACTGTAAAAAGAGAAATTAGAGAATCAATTCCACTTGCAATAGCACCAAAAACCATAAGATACCTTGGAATAAACCTAACCAAAGAGGTAAAGGATGTATACTCTAGGAACTACAGAACATTCATGGAAGAAATTGAAGACACAAAAAGATGGAAAAACATTCCATGCTCATGGATCGGAAGAATAAACATTGTTAAAATGTCTATGCTGCCCAGAGCAATCTATACCTTCAATGCCATCTCAATCAAAATTCCAATGGCATTTTTCAAAGTGCTGGAACAAACAATACTAAAATTTGTATGGAATCAGAAAAGACCCTGAATCGCCAAGGAAATGTTGAAAAAGAAAAACAAAGCTGGGGGCATCACGTTGCCTGATTTCAAGATATATTACAAAGCCGTGATCACCAAGACAGCATGGTACTGGCATGAAAACAGACATATAGACCAATGGAACAGAATAGAGAGCCCAGATAAGGTCCCTCAACTCTATGGTCAAATAATCTTCGACAAAGCAGGAAAAAATATGCAATGGAAAAAAGACAGTATCTTTGATAAATGGTGCTGGGAAAATTGGACAGCTATATACAGAAGAATGAAACTCGACCATTCTCTTACACCATACACAAAGATTATACTCAAAATGATGAAAGACCTCAATGTGAGAGAGGAATCCATCAAAATCCTAGAGGAGAACATAGGCAGTAACCTCTTCGACATCGGCCACAGCAACTTCTTTTAAGACACATCCCCAAAGGCAAGGGAAACAAAAGCGAAAATGAACTTTTGGGACTTCATCAAGATAAAAAGCTTCTGCACAGCAAAGGAAACAGTCAACAAAACAAAGAGGCAACCCATGGAATGGGAGATGATTTTTGCAAATGACACTACAGACAAAGGGCTGATATCCAAGATCTATAAAGAACTTCTCAAACTCAACACCCAAAAAACAATAATCAAATCAATAAATGGTCAGAAGACATGAACAGACACTTCTCCAAAGAAGACATACAAATGGCTAACAGACACATGAAAAAATGTTCATCATCATTAGCCATCAGGGAAAATCAAATCAAAACCACATTGAGATACCACCTTACCAGTTAGAATGGCAAAAATTGACAAAGCAGGAAACAACAAATGTTGGAGAGGTTCTGGAGAAAGGGGAACCCTCTTACACTGTTGGTGGGAATGCAAGTTGGTAGAGCCACTTTGGAAAACAGTATGGAGGTTACTCAAAAAGTTAAAAATAGAGCTACCCTATGATCCAGCAATTGCACTACTGGGTATTTACCCCAAAGACACAGATGTAGTGAAAAGAAGGGCCATATGCACCCCAATGTTCATAGCAACAATGTCCACAATAGCCAAACTGTGGAAAGAGCTGAGATGTCCTTCAACAGACAAATGGATAAAGATGTGGTCCATATATACAATGGAATATTACTCAGCCATCAGAAAGGATGAATACCCAACTTTTGCATCAACACGGGTGGGACTGGAGGAGATTATGCTAAGTGAAATAAGTCAAGCAGAGAAAGTCAATTATCACATGGGTTCACTTATTTGTGGAACATAAGGAACAGCATGGAGGACATTAGGAGAAGGAAGGGAAAAATGAAGGGGGGGAAATCGGAGGGGGAGATGAACCATGAGAGACTATGGACTCCAAGAAACAAACTGAGGGTTTGGGGGGGTGAGGGATGGGTGAGCCTGGTGATGGGTATTAAGGGGGGCACATACTGCATGGAGCGCTGGGTGTTATATGCAAACAATGAATCATGGAACGCTACATCAAAAACTAATGATGTACTGTATGTGACTAACATAACATCATAAAATAAAATAATTAATAAATAAATAAAATCTTAAAAAAAAAGAAAAGAAAATCCACATTTCCAAAGGTACATTTCCAGAAAGGACATGGGTGCATGAATCTTTGCTTGTTTTTTGAGTTAACATTTGTTCAGATCCTGAGACATGCATTCTACCCTTGCTCTTTTGGTTTTCCCACACCAGAGAGTAACCTTAAGGAGAGTCAGTGACCAGGTCAGGGTGACTTAGTTCCTGTTGATGTGGGCTGGAACTAATGCCAGGAGTTCATGACACCAGAGCCTCCCAGGCCTACCTGTCATTCTTGCAAATGAACTTCCTGAGTGGGATGCTTTGTTTTGTTTTGCTTTGCTTTTGTTGAGCAGAATGCTGTACACCAGTTACCACCCCAGGGGAGAATTCCAAACACCTCAGTCCACCACATCTTGGTATTGGAGTCACCAAGGAAAACACAATGCAGCCAAGCACTGGATGGAACAGCGTGTTACTTACATAGATAAAAGACAGAGCAAGATCAGCTTCAATAGTGGGTGTTGGTCCCCTCTGGCCAGCAGGTCTCTCCCCACAGCTGAACCAAGGCAATTCGCCTATGAACACCCTACTTCTGTTGCAGTGGAAGAACCTTGTCCTTTCCCCTTGTTGGCCAGCAGTGGGGTTGGCCAGGTGTCATATGACACACATACTTAAGCAGAACAAAGGCACATACATTGAACTTGCAACAGGGAAAGATATTCACATGAACACAGGCTGCATGGGCTCTTCATCACTTGGTAAGGAAGTATTCCAGCCCCAAGACCCATTCTTATATGGCCTGGTGGAAATCAAAAGACTGAAAGATGATACTGTGTGTCCCAACAGTTTTGTTTTTGGCAGGGGACTGGGAAGGCAGAAGAAAGGTTTACTATGAAGAGAAACCAGGACTGGAAAATGTCAGTGAACATCACAGACACATGAAGAAGCTGGCAAAGGCCAGCAACACTGAATTCAAGAGGATCTCAGTCACTTTGGAATACTGACAATAATGGCTAACCCTTATATGGTGCTCACTCTGTATCTAAATACAAATAGGCACTGATTTATTTAGATAAATACAGATCTTATCTAAATACAGATAAGGCACTGTTCTAAGTACTTTATTGATATTAGTTCCATTCAGTCCCCACTCAATAGCCCTAAGAAGTAGGTATACTTATTATTCCTATAATAATACAGACAAGAAAGCTGAGGCACAGATAGGTTAATTAACTTGCTTAAGACCACACAGCTAATAAGTGGCAGAGGCAGGCTTCAAACTCAGGCAGCTTGGCTCCAGAGCACATGTTTTTAATCACTGTGTCACGATGACTTTCAGGAAGACAAGGAACTCACTGCAGTCTGACCAAGACAGGACCAGATCACCAAGATGGAAGAATACCCCTTTGGTCTGAGAAATACAGAGACTGATGCCAAGGAGAAGAAAATGAATACAACCCCTGGCCATGTACCAGTGAGGCTGGTAGTTGGACTAGATGTTGTCAGTGTCATGAATAAGCATTGTTAATATGTTCCCTATAAATGCTTTCTTTACTGATTATATACGTGTGATAGGGAGAAAAGAGAGTGTAGGTCAGGTAGATCTTTTTTTATAAACCTAGTTGAGAGTATTTCCTACTTTTTGTGTATTGCTTTTGAGAAAATTCATTTTGAGTGAAGCATTTAATTAGGCTTCCCTTTTCATGAGGCTAATTGTCATGGAACTCTAGAGATAGGTACATGGTGTTGGTCTAACAACTTTGGTACTGGGCAAGAGACATGAAGTTGCTTTGAGGTAGCAGCACAAGGATTTTGGGAACTCCTAGAAAGGAAATGTAAGATGTGAGCGCTGCAACCCAGGCAACTGAATTAATTATAAAGAAAGAAAAGTATAGGGGTATCTGGCTGGTGACTCAGTCTTGGGGTTGTAAGTTCATGCCCCATGTTGAGTATAGAGATTACTTAAAAATAAAATCTTTAGGGGTGTCTGGGTGGCTCAGTCAGTTAAGCGTCTGACTCTTGGTTTTGGCTTAGGTCATGATCTCAGGGTCATGAAATCGAGGCCTGCATCAGGCTCAGCACTCAGCTGAGAGTCTGCTTGAGATTATCTCTTCTTCTTCCCCCTCTGCCCCTCTCATTTGCATTTGTGCTCTCTCTCTCTCTTTCTTTCTCAAATAAATAAAATCTTTTAAAAAATAAATCTTTGAAAAGAAAGAAAGACAAGTACAAACCAGTATCCCTCATGAACAAGGGATACAGAAATACACAACTAAATATTAGCAAATTGAATCCAGTAATATATAAAAAGATATAACATTCCAGGAATGCAAAGAAGGTTTGATATTTGGAGAAATCTATCGATGTAATGCATCATATTAACATTCTAAAAAAAAATGACTTGATAAGATCCACTGATGCAAAACAAATTTGAAAAAAATTCAACATTCATTTATGATAAAAGTCTTTAGCACAATAGGAATTCATCCTTTTGACCAGGGCTTGACTTGTGTTAGATGATGGAGGCATTTGACAATGATATGAGAGGGAATGATGAGAACAAAACAAAACAAAACAAAACTTGCCTTAGAAAAAATTCTCTCCTTCAGGTTCCTTTCACAGGCTTTTCTTCTTGTCTGTTTATCTGGACTCACAATAGAGCCCATGTACTCCAGTGGGTGAGGATATGAAGTCACACCGTTTTCACTCATAGGAGGTTACTGTAAGGGAAAGATCTCATTGATCACTGAAAGTCTAAAGAACCCATCACTTGTTCTTCAGTCTTTAACTCTTCTTGCCTTCTCTTTCCATCATTCCCTTGGCCCTCACTCCAGCTCCAGTTTTATTACTTCCTACCATCATCCATTCCCTCCATCTCAAAAGCATCATACAGACTTGATAAGTAATGTAATGAAGCATAGTATATGCAGTAGTGTGCCTCTCAGATGTCTCCCCCTTTACAATTAAGTAACTCATTCGCTCAGGTAGCTAATAACTCTCATCTGAGTCTCTGTCTAGGCACTTTCCTAGGATGAAGAAAGTTACTGACAAAAGTTATGCCCCATCTCCAAGGGCAGTCCACCTCCAAATAACTGGTAGATGTGGGGTTCAAGGCCTGGCCCCTTTGCCTCAGTTAAGGATAACATTGAAGGGCATTTCCAAATCCATGAAGACTTTATACAATTCACCAATTAACATAGGGTTCCAAAGCTTGACAATTCAATTCAAAAAATTTATCCCCTATATCTGAGCTGGATATTTCTCTTTGCTTTTACAGATCCACTCACCACCTTCTCTATCCTGCCTGTGTGTCTAAGGAGGCTGGCCTCTGCATCTATCAGGCTCTCTTGCCTTCTGGTTTCTAGTTGGATTCAGCCAATGGGGGAACCATCCAGAGAGGCTACATGAAAGGCAGGAGAGAGTTGAGAAAATAGGAATCCAAAAGCAAGTATTAACAGAGTAGGAACATGGGAGATAGTCAAAAACTCCATCTCAGAGAAAATTTTTTTTTCATTAAAAAAGCTCTCTGTGCAGTTATGAGCCTGAATTAGACCTGTCATCCCTCTCTATTAAGGTCATAATGAGATTTCTGCTGTGAGAAGACAATTAAGGCACTGGTTTGACTGTAGTACTTAAAATCAGATTAATTTTTCTTAAAGATTTTTTTATTATTTATTTATTTATTTCACAGAGAGAGAGAGACGGTGGGAAAGAGAACACAAGCAGGGGGAGTGGGAGAGGGAGAAGCAGGCTTCCCGCGGAGCAGGGAGCCCAATGCGGGGCTTGATCCCAGGACACTGGGATCATGACCTGAGCTGAAGGCAGATGCTTAACAACTGAGCCACCTAGGTGCCCTAAAAGTAGATTAATTTTAAGGGTTACATATTTAAGATATTACTTCTCAAATGCACAAATTTAAGACAAGGTATAAAACCTCCCATTTATTTATCTAGTCATTCAACAACTATTTATTGAGCATCTATTATGTTCCCAACAGTATTCTAGGCACTGAGGTACAAAATATACGAAAATCCCTGTCCTCATGGGGACTTATATTCTACAGAAGTGGTGGAGAATAATAGCATATCCATGCCTGAAAAAGACGACCTTACCAGAAGATTTAAGGTGTGTTTTTGTAATTGTTAAATTAAAACTTAATTCACATAACATAAAATTCACCATTACAAAGTGTTCAATTCAGTGGTTTTTAGTATATTCACAATGTTGTACAACCATCACCACTCTCTTAACTCCCAGAAAATTTTCATCACTCTCAAAAGAAACTCCACACCCACCTGTAAGGGAAAGATCTCATTGATCACTGAAAGTCTAAAGAACCCATCACTTGTTCTTCAGTCTTTAACTCTTCTTGCCTTCTCTTTCCACCATTCCCTCCACAGGTTGAATTGTGTTTGTCCCCCAGATTTCATGTTTAAGGCCCTAGTCCCCAGAAAGCAACCTTATTTGGAAATAGGGTCACTGCAGATGAAACTAGTTAAGATGAATTCACAGAGGGGTAGGGTGGGTCCCCAATCCAATATGACTGATATCCTTATAAAAAGGGACATTTGGACACTGAAACAGACACACACATAGGGAGAACACTAGTGAAGATTAGATTTAGGCTGCCACAAGCCAAGGAAGTTCCAGAAACTAGGAGAGAAGTCTAGAACAAATCCTTTCCTAGTACCTTCAGAGGGAACATAGGCCTTGGTGACACCCTGATTTCAGACTTCCAGTCTCCAGAACTGTGAGACAATACATTTCTTTTTTGTGTGTGAGACAATAAATTCCGGTTGTTTATGCCATCCAGTTGTGATACTTTGTTATGGCGGCCTTAGCAAACTAATAAACCATTAACAGTCACTCCATTTCCCCTTCCCCTCAGCCACTGGCAACCACTAATCTACTTTATGTATTTAAGGATTTGCCTATTCTGGATATTTCTTTTTTTAAGATTTATTTATTTGAGAGAGTGAGAGAGTGCGCGCACGCTCGCCCGCGTGGAGGGAGGGGCAGACTCCCTGCTCAGCATGGAGCCCGGTGTGGGGCTGGATCCCATGACCCATGAGATCATGACCTGAGCCGAAACGAAGAGTAGGACGCTCAACAGACTGAGCCACCCAGGCACCTCTATTCTGGATATTTCATATAAATGGAATCATAGAAGGGGTACCTGGGTGGCTCAGTCGTTAAGTGTCTGCCTTCAGCTCAGGTCATGATCCCAGGGTCCTGGGATCGAGCCCCGCATCGGGCTCCCCGCTCGGCGGGAAGCCTGCTTCTCCCTCTCCCACTCCCCCTGCTTGTGTTTCCTCTCTCACTGTGTCTCTCTCTGTCGAATAAATAAATAAAATCTTTTAAAAAAATAAATCTTAAAAAAATTAATGGAATCATAGAATATGTGGCTTTTTGTGTCCGGCTTTTTTCGCTTGTGATTTTGTCAAGGTCCATCCACAGTTGTTTATTGTATCAGTACTTCATTTCTTTTTATGATTAAGTAATATTTTACTGTATGGATATACTGCAATTTGTTTATTCATCACTTGATTGACATTTGGTTTATTTCCACTTTTGGTTATTAGGAATAACACAGCTATGGACATTCATGTACAAGTTTCTTTCTGTGTGAACACGTTTTCAGTTCTGTTGGGTATACACCTGGGAGTGAAATTGCTGGGCCCTATGGTAACTCTATGTTTAACTTTTTGAGGAACTGCCAAACTGATTTCCAAAATGGCTATACCTTTTTACATTCCCACCAGCAAAGTAGGAGGGTTCCAGTTTCTTCTCAGTAATTTTTTTTAAATTTATTTGAGAGAGAGAGAAAATGTGACAGAGAGCATAAGAGAGAGAGAGAGAGCACAAGCAGGGGGAGGGGTAGAGGGAGAAGCAGACTCCCCACCGAGCGGGGGGCCCAATGTGGGACTTGATCTCAGGACTCTGGGATCACAACCTGAGCCAAAGGCAGACACTCAGCTGAATGAGCCACCCAGGCACCCTCTTCTCTGTAATTTTAATGCAATGATTGTATGTTACCATGTGATTAAAAATGTGATGATGAATTTGTTTGGGTCTTAACAGATTTGAGGTGTGAATTTGATTTCCAAGCATTAAGTGCAGTTGGCAGCAGGAAATGTAGAATTAGAGCTTAGAGAAAAGTCAGAGTTAGAGATATGGATATGAGATTCATCACACTTCCCCCTCAAATATGAAGTTCCTTTCTTCCACCTTTGAAATTATAACCACACGGTGTACCATTCAAACGAAAAACAAAACTAATTTCAAAATAATTACAACTTTTTTCTTGTTCTGTGATTTGCCTGTTCATATTCTTCATCCATTTTTCTATTTGTATATTCTCTTTTACCTAAGAGTTTGTGGGGACATTGTTTATCAGGGATACTAACTCTTTGTCACAAATGTTGCAAATATTTTCCCCGATGTACAGTTTGTCTTTTGATTTTTTTTGTGGCATATGTTCCCTTTTGGATTTTTATAATGTTTATTCTATTTGGATATCAGAAATATCCATGTCTATTTAAAAAATTTTTCTTAAAGTAATCTCTACACCTAATGTGGTGCTGAGCTCAAACTCACGACCCCAAGATCAAGAGTTGGATGCTCTACCGACTGAGCCAGCCAGGTGCCCCTTCTTTCGGATTTTAAAGAGGTTTTATTTATTTATTTATTTATTTATAGATTTTATTTATTTGTCAGAGAGCACAAGCAGGGGGAGTGGCAGGCAGAGGCAGAGGGAGAAGTAGGCTTCCCGCTGAGCAAGGAGCCCGATGCAGGACTTGATCCCAGGACTCTGGGATCATGACCTGAGCCGAAGGCAGACACTTAACCGACTGATCCACCCAGGTGTTCCTTAAAGATGTTTTAATGAAGTCTAGGATTTACTTTATGGCTTCCAGGTTGGTTTTGTTTACCCAACACTTTTATCATATATTATTTTCCATAAATGCATGAATATACTGGACCTCTTCTACTTTTTTGTCAGCCATTATAACCTAGCATTAAGTAAATTTATAGAAACTTTATATATAGTAAGTCAAATTCCCCTCTCAATTTCTTATTTTTTCATACTCTTGTTTGCTAAACTTGAGACTTTTAGTGTTTCATATACTTGATTCTGATTTCTTATTCTGTTTCAGTGAGCTCTTTAAATCTGCTCTACACCACGTTTTATATTTTTAAATTTTTTTGTGTGTGCCATGTTTTATTTAGTGTAGTTTATAATGGAGTATAATATAAGTCTTCCCTTATTACAACTATCCTCAGAATACTCTTGGCTGTTTTCATATATATATATATGTATGTATTTTTCCCTGCCAATTAAAATAAAGAATTGTCCTATAGGCCCTCTATCCTATTGAGGATATTGATTCAAATTGCCTGAAATTCATGGACTAGGTTTATGGGCAATTGGGTTTTTCCAGTATTGCATTTACATTCAGAAATACAGTTTATTTTCTTTTTTTAAAGATTTTATTTATTTATTTGACAGAGAGACACAGTGAGAGAGGGAACACAAGCAGGGGGAGTGGAAAAGGGAGAAGCGGGCTTCCCACTGAGCAGGGAGCCCGATGTGGGGCTCAATCCCATCATGACCTGAGCCGAAAGCAGATGCTTAATGACTGAGCCACCCAGGCGCCCCTATTTTCTTTTATATAGATGATGTGCAGTCTTCTTAGGTTTATTTAGAGTTGTATTTTTGCTTTTTTATGTGCATCATTCTTCCTAGTATATATATTTTACTCATTATCACCAACATGTACACGATGGCTAATCTAGATTCTACAAAGTCCCTAGTCGGTATCTAGCTAGGAGGTCCATGCATGCTGAGAATGACACAATTTTCATTTCAGAAAAAAAAAAAGTGACAATGCAAAGGTTAATTTGAGAAGCAGAGGGGAAAAGGGAGGCATTTCAGGTAAAAGAGAGTTATCCATACTAAAGAAAAACACTGAGAAAAGAAGAGGCAAATGTAACTGGTGAAGGTTTCCATTTGAAGTCAGTGGTTGTTAAACAAGAGCATTTTCACAAAAGGAATTAGAGAACCACAATAGTATACATATGATCAAAAATTCCCAAATAATTTGCAACGACGCGGATAGAACTGGAGGGTGTTATGCTGAGTGAAATAAGTCAGAGAAAGACATGTATCATATGACCTCACTGATATGAGGAATTCTTAATCTCAGGAAACAAACTGAGGGTTGCTGGAGTGGTGGGGGGTGGGAGGGATGGGGTGGCTGGGTGATAGACATTGGGGAGAGTATGTGCTATGGTGAGCACTGTGAATTGTACAAGACTGATGAATCACGGATCTGTACTTCTGAAACAAATAATGCAATATATGTTAAGAAAAAAAAAAGGAAGAAGATAGCAGGAGGGGAAGAATGAAGGGGAGTAAGTCGGAGGGGGAGACGGGCCATTAGAGACGATGGACTCTGAAAAACAAACTGAGGGTTCTAGAGGGGAGGGGGGGATGGGTTAGCCTGGTGATGGGTATTAAAGAGGGCACATTCTGCGTGGAGCACTGGGTGTTATGCACAAACAATGAATCATGGAACACTGCATCAGAAACTAATGATGTAATGTATGGTGATTAACATAACAATAAAAAATTATTAAAAATATTTCCCAAATAAATTTAGTTACAATAAAGCAAGCTGCTTATGCAAAAGAAACCCCCTTGAAATGAAATGGACGTGAAAAGAATTCTACTCGTTTGCTCAAAGACAGAGATTGTCTTTTGGAGAAAAGACAGACTTTTATGTAATGCTTAGACTTTATGTAACATCAGAGAATGCAGAGAATTCAGAGAGTGCAGAGAAAGCCTACGATTTAAATCAATTTGCAAATGCATAGTTCTGGATTACAATTTATTCAGCATTAGAAAATTCATACTGAATAGAAACCTTGTTAAAGTTAGGAACATGAAGGGGGCGCCTAGGTGGCTCAGTCAGTTGGGTGTCTGCCTTTTGCTTGGGTCATGGTCCCCAGGGTCCTGGGATTGAGCCCCGCATCGGGCTCCCTGCTCCATGGGAGCCTGCTTCTCCCTCTCCCTCTGCCTGCCGCTCCCCCTGCTTGTGCTCTCTCTGTCAAATAAATAAATAAAATCTTTTTTAAAAAAGTTAGGAACATGGAAAAGCCTTAGCCGATACCCACAGCTTACTCAACATAAGAGAATTCATATTGGAGGGAAATGCTGCAAATGTGTTGAATTCGCCAATCTTCACATCTTACTCAAAATCATAGCATTCATACTGAAATGACTATAAATGAAATAAATATATATAAATATATAAATGATGTGAATGAGGAAAGGCCTTTAGACATGACTTTGCCCTCATTGATGTGAGATAATTCTTGCTGGGGAGAATCCTACAAACATATTATATTTCGGAAATCCCAAATACAGACATGGTTGCACTGTTGGCAAGCGTTAGAGAATTCATCTCGGAGAAACCCTATGAATGTAATAAATGAGGAGAGGAAGGAATGTGTTCATCTCCTACACAGCATGAGAGAGAATTCATATAAAATAGAGATAATATGAATCTACGGTATGATCTTTTACCCAAAGCTTATACTTTAGTCATCAACAGCTAACTTATTATAGATAACAAAATGAAATTTAAATAATTGTAATTCATGGGGCATCTCTGGCTTAGCATGGGAAATTGACATTAGAGATGGATATTAAGAGTTTTGTTCCGTGCTTCAACATTAATCAGTAGGAAACCCATACGGAGATAACCAAAGCGGGTAGAAATGTAAAAATCTATTTGACTGTAGGCAATAACTTTCTTATATGAACCAGTATTACACCAAAAGTTACCTACTAAAAAGACGTCTGGCAGAAACAACTGATAAAGTCACAGGAGACAGTGACTTCAACAGAGAAGGGGACTATAAAGCACAGATGAGTACAGGGACTGGCCCTGAAGACCTTCATTTCTGACTATAGTAGCGCCACTCACTCTTGGTCGGCTCCTGCCTGTGGCAATCTGAAGGGTCAGCCGGAGAGAGGGCAGGGCGGTCTAGCCAGGAGAATGCCTGCAACTGGCCTTCCATTCTTGACAGCGACTCATGCAGTTCAAAGAGCAGAATACCATCAAGACATTGTTTGCCAGGCCTGTCACCTTGGCCATTGTGGGGAAGAACTCCAGGAAGAGGCAGGTACCAGGGATCCTTGGCAGAATGCAGCAAGAAAGCAAGCTCCCTCAGCTCCTGCTCAAGGCAGGGCACGCCCCCAGGACCTCTGTTTCTCAGCCAACGAAAAGCACAGCCGCGCCCTCCAGCACAGCCACGCCCTCCGGATGCCGCTGCTCGGGGCTGCGACCGCGTATTGCCAAGGGCAGAGTCGACCTGGGTTCAGAAGGTCCACCTACCGGGATGGCAGAAACACACGGTGGAGTGGGTACCCATCTGAGCATCTGCAGCAACAGTGCGACGCAGGTCTCCAAGACCCCCCTCAGGCTTGAGGACTCCCAAGGACTCGTGCCTCAGAAGAGCTGTTCTACTTCTGAGTCCCGTGAGGCCCTCTGAGCGCTTTGATACGCGGCTATGACTTCTTGCAGGGAGAGTGTGCAGAGTGGAAGCAGTAAAGGGAAGAGGGGCAGGGGGGAGGCCCCGTAGCAACCAGGCACGCCATGGCACTCATTTCCTCCCAAAGCCGTCCCACGGTCGACGCTTAAGTCCGCCAGGACTGCTGTGTGCCAAAACCCGCAAAGCGCACCCAGCCAGGGAAGCTCACCCAAGCTTCGGGGGCCAGGGGTTTTCCTGGAGGTTCTGCGGGCACGCAGCATCCCTGCCATGACTTTAGCTACTCAGGCCACAGCCCTCCAGATGTCAAAACTGATACAGCACGGCCCGAGGCCGCACACGGACATAACCAGATATTCACCGTAAGTCACACGGTTTGCCTAAACTATCGGGCCAACTTGGAACAGCGATGCTTGGAACACAAAAACACTCCCGCTAGGCAGAATGTGACAGGGGCTTAGTGGTGGTGTCCCAGGAGCCAGACAAGGACCAGTCCTCCTGAAACGGGATTTTGGGTGGAATGGACGGGCCTTGAGCAATCCACGACTCCTAGGTTTACCCTTTACGATTCATTTTCACTTAATTAAAAGGCTTAGTGGCCGACGGAAAAAATGTTTTCGGTTGAGCATGAGTGGTAATCCTGGGTAAGGTTGGAACCGGGCCCGGGCACAATTGTGCAAGGCGGCGGCAAAGGGGGAGCCCACACTATGGGAAGGTACAGCAATGGCACCAGCATGTTACCGAGTGTGTATGAGGAAACAATGTAAACCGCCACCACAAACCAGGAGCCTGCCCTGGGCTAAATCCCGGGGGCTCTAAGATGCACCCTCCATCACTCACAACAGCCCTTTAGGCAGGTGGTCTTCAGCTATGACCCAAGGGGCCAGAAAGTGGTGGGGACAAGCCTTCTCCCCTACGGATTGATACACCCGAACAGCCCGGGCAGAGGATGGACTGGAAGAACACCTTGCATGTTTCTCGGTTCCGAAATGACAAACGCCACACTTTATGCTGTTGTTGTATGACTAACAAATCTGTGTCCTTCCCCGGGCCCCACCCAAACCGTTAGGTCTCCTCTTTCTCGGCAAGCACCTGTCCCTGTCTTATCAGGATCTGGGGAGAGTCCGACCAGGGCCAAAGACCAGGTATTTCTGCAACTGGGGGTTTCTCAATTGTCCCTGGGACACTAGCATACGAACTCTGACCTTCTCCTGCCTCCTGATAGTGATGTCTGAAAAGGTTAGCAGGTCACCTCTCCTCTAGAAATAAACAGGTAGCATCTCTAAGCCTGGCCGCCACTTACAAACGCACGAAGAATGCATCCGCAGTGGGGAGCAGTACCCACTCACACGCCTGAGGGAGAACGGGCTCTTCTCCTGGGACTCCCACTCAAGGCCTGGACAGTCACTTCCCAGAACTCTGCGCCGGAGATCTGGGCTACGAATCATCCAAACCACGCGGGGAATGTTAGTTAACTCACAGAGGGGCAAGGGAAAGAGAGGGAGAAAGCACTAAGTTCCCAACGGAAGCCTACATACGTGTACGGCGGGCTGCGTGACGGTTTTCGTCACAGGCTTCTCTCACAGTGCCTGGCACCCGCTGGCTCTAGCTCAGAAGGAATTGGGTGCGTCTGAGCTGAGAGCCGACCACGCACCGCCCAAAGGCTTCTGCTTGGTGACCAGGCAGCTACAAGGGCAGCACACACTTGGCTTCTTTTTCCCAGACCCTACGGAAACAGACCCTTTCCTCAAGGGCACTTCCAGGCTTTTTGAGCAGGCCAAGCTACCGCTGGCTGCCACCGTCAGAGACCAAGATTCCCTCCTCCTCTAGGCAGCATCGTCAGAAAGCAAAAACCACACTCTCCCAGGACGCCCGGGGTCCCTGGAACGGGAGCAACACGATTTATTTCAGGAGAATCAGGCATCGGGGTTTCCTCGTCTGTGGGTGTGACCGGCCCTTCAGCCCGGCTACCAGACCCTCCTCCGGGCCACTTCCCCCGCCTGCGCCTGACCCCTGCGCTTGGACCCCCTGGGCCTGGGAAGGCCATGGGTCCCGGGGAACGGCCCCGCCCCCAAGATGGCCGCGCCCATATGCCGCTGAGGACCGCAGCAGGCGCCGCTCCCGTTTCTTATTGCCACGAGCTGAAGGGAGCGGAGAGCGTGGCTTTGTGGGGCGGAGGGTGCGCAGCAGAACGGCGCGGGAGAGAGCGCTTCGGCCTCGGAGGCGGCGGAACCGGAGCCGCTGAGTCCCTCCGCGCGCGCCTCGCCGCCCGGAGACGCCATTCCCCCCGCCGCCCCCACGCCCCAGCGCGCCGCCGTGATGTGCGACTCGTCGCGGGAAATATTCGCACGCTCTGGTCACCGCTTCGCGCCTCAGACGAACCCCGGCCGAATCACTGTCCGCGACACGCGCCATCTCGCCCATTGACAGTGGGGACCGCCCCCCCCAGTGGCTCGTGCGCGTGCGCCTCGCTCCGATCTGGGCCTGCGCGGCTACGGGGTGCGGAAGTGCTCCGCTGACCCGGGGGCGGTGCGAGGTCGCACCGGTTGTTGTTATCCGCCCCGACTGTCGGGTTGTGGGAGGCAAGGACGGGGAGGCGGAGCGGACACGGGCTGCAGGGGAGGGCAGGGGTGGTGGGTTCGCGCCCCTGCGGGCTCGCGGCCGGGCCGGCTGAGTGTGGGCACCGGGATGCGGGCGACGGCAAGTGATACAGTCAGTGAGTTTGCTGAGTGCCTAGTAAGTGCGAGGCGCCTTTGGGGTTCCCGGGCATCTTCCCGACGGCCTGTGAGCAGATGCTGCGATTATCTTCATTTTATTGCGAGGAAGCAGGAACAGAAAGGCTCGGGCACCTGTCCGAAGTCACACAGCTAGTCAACCCCGGGGGAGCCTTCTGTGTTTTGTCCCCCTGCCTGGCGCTTAGCTTTTCCAACTAACGTTCCCGAAATTGATCAAGTTTGTGGTTGCTGTCTGCCTTCCCTGCTCGAATACAGCTCCACAAGGTCGGGGACCTGGGATTGTTTGTTCCCTGATGTATCTGCAGCACGTAGAACAGGCACATAGCGGGCCCGCAACATTTTCACTGAATGAGTAAAAGCGACAGAGCAGGCAATCCGTTCGATTCCGGAGCGGGGACTCTTAGGCATAGTAGGGCAGGGCTCAGCTCCTTGTCTGCTGATAACTGGGGTCCTACTAAACGTTACTCTCCAAACTCAGATGAGGCCTTGTGCTTCCTTCCATAAATGAAAACATTTGAGTTTTCCTCCACTTCACTCCATCATAGGGGTTGTGAATCGCATCTCCTGTGTGGTCCTTTCCAGGAGCAGGGTGCATCACTGAGACCACTGCTCACCAACTGCAGATTCCTGCTCCTGGGCTTCCTAGTCTACAGAAGAGCCAGTGTGACGCCTCAGAAGGTGAGTCTCCCTGGGTCAGAGGCACAGACGTGGTGCTGCAGGGATGGTCGCAGCTGAGATGGGTTTGTCTCTGAATCCTTTGGTCCTGCATCCTTGGGAACTAGAGAGCTCTTAGGAGGGGCCTAGGAGGAGGAGCCTCAGCCCGGGGCAGAGGATGCAGGGTCCCAGGACAGATCCAGAACCCAGTGCAGGGGGTGCAGGCGCCCGGGACAGACCCGGACCCCAGGGCAGGGGGTGGAGGCTTAGAGGACAGCAGGTCCAAGAAGAGCTGGACCTGCAGCGGCCTCTGTCCCTCCTCCAGCTGGGAGAGAGCATGCCCACCGTGTGACCATGGGCAGTCGGACCCCATCGGAGGAGAGAGATGAAATGTGCAGGTGGATGGAGGGATGCTACCATGAGGCAGTGGCCTGCCGCAGTCCTGCAGGGGCAGGATCAGGGGGACGAGGATCACTGCCAGCCTGGAAGGACTCTGTCCTCTCCTGCCACTGGCGCCTGTGTGCACAGCCGAATGCCCCCCTCTTTTCCATCGGCTGTGTTTGGATTTGCGTCAGCCCTAGAGTGTGAACATCCCACCCACCCCTACACAAATGTTGACTCTCCCCCTAGTCTGAGTAAAGTGCAGAAGGCTTTTGTTTTCTTTTGTCCTTGGTAAAATTTGCAAGTAGTCTGCAGGTACGCCGTCTTCTGGTTCTGCTGCCTCATTTTGGTGGTACCGTGACGGGGCCTGAAAGCAGGAGACATTAAGCTGCATGGAGCTGAGCGCTGGGGTCCCGAGGCTGCCACCGGGGTTGCTGCGGCAGCAGCTACTCTGTGCAGAGGCTCCTGGCGGAGACATTGTTTACAGAACTGCCAAGCAGGGGCGCCTGGGTGGCTCAGTCGGTTAAGCGTCAGCCTTCGGCTCAGGTCATGTTCCCAGGATCCTGGGATCGAGCCCCGCGTCGGGCTCCCCACTCAGTGGGAGGCCCTCTCCCTCTCTACCTGCAGCTCCCCCTGCTTCTGCGTGTGTTCTCTCTCCCTCCGTCAAATAGATAAACAAAATCTTAAAAAAAAAAAAAAAGGAAAGAAAACTGCTAAGCAGGGAAGAGCAGGCAATTGAATGGACATCCTGGGAAAGGAAGTCACGAGCCGGGATCGGGGTGGAGGCGGGCAGTGAGGGCCAGTGTGTGCAGGGTGACAAGGTCAGTGGTTTCCACATTCCTCGTGCAATGACCAGTGCTGGGCTCTTCACCTCCCTTCCCGCTCCCTGCCCCTTCCCCTGCCCTGGTTTGTCTCCGTCCTGCAAACCACAGCCAGAGGTCCGCGTCCTCCAGACGCTGCTGTCTGTCACCTCTGGGGCTCAGTGTCATCAGTTTTCATTGCCATTTTATGAGTGATAATGTTCACATTCAAAAATGCAAGTAAAGAGAAGACGCAAACTGCAATCAGCAGTCAGAGAAAAGCAGTGTCAACATTTTAGCAAACGCTCTGGCACACTGCCGTTCCTCAGTGGGTACGTACTGGTGAACAAATGAGCTTGCACTGCCCTTGTGTTCTTGTGATCTCCTTTTAAATATGTTAAGAAATGAAACAAGGTTCATTTGGGGCAGTTTGGAAGCCCACAGACACAGGTCCTGTGCAAAGCCCACACGAGCTTACCCACGTGGCAGGGACCGGGCTGGAGCTCCCAGGCTCGTTGCACATCATTCTCCCCAGGTGCAAGGGTGATGGTCATCAGGCTGGTGGGGACGGTCTCATGGCTGAACGCTCTGATCTCGACCCGCTCATTCTGTCTTCCTAGATCCCCCGCCCTTTGTCCGGGGCAGAACAGGATGGCCACGGCCCAGGTGAGTGCCGAATTTCCCCCCTCCCTTGCTTCCAGGGCACTTGAGGCAGCTTCGGGGTACCTGTACCGTACCCCTGACAGATCTGTCGCTCCCTTCTGCCGTGGCTGTTTTCCATTCAAGCTGTAATCCACCTCCGGTTTCTCCGATCCTTCCCCCCCCCGACCCCGCCACAAAAACCCAAGATAGAAAACAAGAAAAGAGAGAAGGAAAGTGACTGTTCTCATCTACTTCTTCCTCTGGGAAACGCACCTCCTCGTTGTTCTTCCGCTTCTCAGGGAAGCTCGTTGAAGCCCATAGACTCGCTTTTTCTGTGTCTTCGCTTCCACCTCACTGTTTGCTTTTTCATTATATTCAAAGAACGAAAATCCATGCTTGACGTTCCGTGCGCTGAAGAACGGTCACAGCATCCCTATTTCTTCTGCCCCCCGGGGCCACGTTTCTCCTCAGAGTGCCCCCCCCCGTAACAGTGTGGGGATGGTGTGGGGCAGCTGCGTTTCTGTCAGCTGCAGGAGCTGACTGCAGGTCCATAGGCCGTGGTGGGTGAGCGTGTGCACAGATGCCGTGCCAGCCCCGCTCCCGTCTTGTTCTTCCCGCCTGGTTCTACCCTGGGTGGTGTTGCTCCTCGGTGCAGAAAGAAGATTTCCGTTCGCATGCGGTGCTCCGCATGTGTCATTCAACTGTTGCTCTCTTTGTGCATAGTCAGCATTTGGATGTTCTTTTTCTGTTCTGTACGGAGCCTCTTGGATGACTCTTTATGTGTGTGTTCAATAGTGCGGGTATTTAAGGAGGATACACCTAGAAGTTGGATTTTGGGGTCAAAGGTATTCATACTTGAATCGGCTGTCCCAAACCCTAGACTAGTTACGACTCTCCCAAAATGTTAAAGACCAGATAATTTCTGTGTTCAGCTTTTCCAGGCTGTTGAAAGTTGAAAAGGAAACCAGTTGGTTTTATGGAGCCACTTACCTTTAAATTTGATAAAGATATTCCAGAAAATAAGTTATACACCTGATTCACTTGAGACCATGGACGTCAAGATTCTAAACACATAGTCTGAACAGAGTGTTGATAATGTTGAATCGAGCGCTGTGCGAAATGATCTGTGCGTGTGGTAAAAAATTCACAACAAAAGCTTGTTTGACAAAAGGTGAAAAGTAATTCTCCCCGTCACCCCATGCCCCGTGTCCTTCCTTGTTTCACACGTTCTCGGCGAGATCCCGTATGCACGTGTCTTTGCACCTAAGAATGCCATTTGCTTTGGAACTCTTCCTTCCCATATTCCAGCACATTCTGGGCTTTTCCACGATCATTCCGTTTCACTGTGTGTTTGAACAACCCCGGGTTTTTCCACCTGGGCCCGCTTGACATTTGGGGCCAGGCAGTGCTGTGTTGTGGAGGGCGGCTGTGTGCCCTGGACGCTATCTAACCGTCCCTGCCCCGGGCTCCCCTGATGCCAGTGTCCCCAACCTCGTCCCCCTCCGTGGTGACAGTGAAGAGTTTCTCCAGACATTGCCGCCTGTTCCCCGAAGGGTTAAATCACCCCCGGGTGGTACTCCATTTCCAAAACTGGCTCTGTGATATTCCACTGGCTGGAAATACCGTCCCGTATATTTGCCTTCTGCCGGGGCCGTACACTGAGGATAGTCTTGTCTGTTGACATCATAAACGATGCGGCGATACTCAGCCGTGTACGGTTCAGTCTGTTCCTCGTGAGCTTGTCTCACCTGCAAGATAGCTGTCTGGAGGTGAGGATTCTAGGTCAGAGGCTCTGCGCATCGTGAATTTTGACAGCTGAGGGCCTCCGAGCCAGGTGTTGCCCTGCGCTCACCAGTGTGGTCTTTGGTCCCCAGCACCTGAGCTGTCACTTGGGAGGGGTGACAGGAGGGGTGGCTGCTCTGAGAGCCCCACCTTCCCGTCACTGTCCTGCTGCCCAAGGCGTGCCCCGGCTCGTCTCCATCTGCAGCGCTGAGTAACCGGCTGCCCCGTGAGGCCTGTGGGGGCCCTGTGGGTGCCACCTGTCTCCCGGACTGAAGACCGGCCAGTGGGGGGCGGGCAGGGGGAGATGCAGGTGTCAACGGGGGAGGGGGGGTCCTGCTCTCTCTCTGATAGGAATGTGGGCACTCAGAAAAGTGAGCGTTTTTGTGGTGCCAACAAGACCAAACACACACCTTTCCTTCCTTACCTCAGTCTGCTGACCAGGTCAGACTGCCACCCTCCTGCTTCCTGTTCCCTCTCATGGTGGATTAGGCACGATTAGCAGTCGGGTGACCGTGCAGCCGCCTTCTATAGGGAAACAGCCCGGTCCTTGCCTACTGTGTCTTCCCTGCCTGCCTTTCTCCAGCATGTCTCCTCTGCCCTCACACAGAACACTTTATCTCTGACACTTCTGGTCACCAGATGCGGAGGTTTCCGCACACCAAACAACTCGCTGCCGCACCAGATGGGTGTCCTACACGTTAAGTCAGCTTTGACACTGTCTCCCTGGAGATCGCATCAGATCCCACGGGTTAAGGGTTCAGTCCCACCGCACGGCCAGCCCCATGCCCCCCATCAGATGCCAGCCCCGAGTTGCAGGCTTTTGACCAGCGGGCTAGAGGTCAGAGGTCCAGTGACGCCCTCCTGGGATTCGATTATTTGCTAGAGCGTCTCACAGGACCCGGGGACACGCTGACTTAACATTTACCAGTTTGTTAAGGGGTATGATGAAGGATACACACAAACAGCCAGATGAACAGATACACAGGGCAAGGCCTGGGAGGGCCCTGAGCACAGGAGCCTCTGTCCGTGTGGACTTGGCAAGCATCATCCTCCCGGAATATGGATGTGTTCACGCGCCGGGAAGCTCCCCGAATCCCATGCTCTGGGGATTTTATGGCGGCGTCATACCGCAACTCCGATCAGTGGTTAACTCCATTTCCAGCCCCTCTTCCATCGCTGGAGAAGGGTGGGTGGGGCTGAAAATCCGGAGCTTGCGGTCACAGCTCGGCCTTTCTGGTCTCCAGCCCCATCCGCTCACCTCGAGTCCCCTATCAGAACACGAGATGCTCCTTGTATTCTTCTCACGTGGGGATTTGTCAGGGTTTTAGGAGCTCTGCAACAGGGACCTAGAGCCAAGAGCAGTACATATCTCCTATTACCTCACAGTCCTGACCGAGGAGCTGTGTTCAGAACTGTTGTCATAGCTCTGTGTCCTCTGCGAAGCCTTCTCTGCCTGCCCTGAGCCGAACTGACTGCTCTGTAGGCTCCGTTCCCTGTTCTGTCTCTGCCATTGCCCTCGGAGGACAGGCAGCCCGCCCCCCTGCCCTCCCCCCCCTTTTCCCGGGTACCTCGATTAAGTGTGGTGTTTCTCCCCCTACTAGGGGAAGCGCCCTCGGTTCAGAGAGGGTGTGTTTGTTTTCATCATTCCTTGTATGCTGTGGACTTAGCAGCGTGATCCGTGTTCAGGCAGGGAGCTGCAAGATTGCATTTCCAGAGGAAGCTCTCTTTACCGCCTCTTCTGTTTCTTTATAACGTTTAAAGTAATTTAGGTGGCATAAACATTGCATCCCCTATGCGGTCTCAGGTCGTGCGGCGAACAGCAGGGAACAGTTGCGTCGAGAAGGGCAGTGCAGTGTCGTGTTGAAGGACGTGGGTGTGGCGAGCAGAACGCGTGCATTTTCATCCCTCTGTCCTCGCTGTGTGACCCTGGGCAAGTGACTTCCCACTCTGTGCAAAGCCAGTCTGCCCTCTGTGCGGGGTGTCCCGGGGTGGGCGCCAGATTGAATCTCTGCTGCGTGCGGAAGTCTGAGGATGGGACGCAGGGTCCCGGTCCCCGAGCGCAGCACTCCGGGCTCATGAGGAATGTGCCGTTGCAGGAATCCTTGACCTTCAGGGATGTGTTTGTGGACTTCACCCTGGAGGAGTGGCAGCAACTGGACTCCGCTCAGAAGAGCCTCTACAGGGATGTCACACTGGAGAACTACAGCCACCTGGTGTCCGTGGGTGAGGGACGGCTGCGCAGCGTGACTGGGACACGCGCGCTCGTGTCACCTCAGCTGCTGCCCGCTCTGGAGCCTCAGGCTCACCGCTGGGAAGTCAGAGCCCCGTGTGCACCCCGCCCAGGGTGTCTGTGCTCTCGCCCTCTCGGTGACTGGTCTGCACGGAGGGGCACAGAGCCGTCCTCAGGGGGCGCGCGCCGAGGCCGGACCGTCTCGGTTGGCAAGGAGAGGCCCCGGTTCCGGAACGCCTCTGGCATTGCTAACGACGTCTGTGTCATTTCCCCTCCTCAGGATACCTCGTTGCCGGACCGGATGAGGTCTCGAGATTGGGACGAGGAGAAGAGGCCAGGAGGGCAGACGGAGGGCCGTCAGCGCCGAATTTTCCAGGTGAGCCCGCCCGCGGCCCGTCGGGCCAGGGCAGGGGACCCAGGAGGTCAGCGAGAGCTGGGCGTCAGGGGCGGGCCTGGGGGCTCTTCTCAAAGTCCCTAGACTCGGGGACCTGACTTGGCTTCGATGAAACCAGCCGCCGTGGTATGCACGTGACGCCCCCCGCCGCCCTTCCGCAGCCCCCTGGTTCTGCTCGGGGTTCAGGTCCCAAGTCCACCTCCCGGTATCCCGGGTGGCCTCTGCCCTTTCCTGCTCCCCCTCCTGTCTGGAAGCTTTGAGGGTGTTTCCCCTCCCGTGGGCATTTGCCTTTTGCTCAGAAGAGATGTGCTGTGGGTGTGACGCGTCCTCTTTGTCGTCCTCTGGGCCCCTCACATCTGACGCTGGGAGCCCTCTTCAGCCTCAGGGAAGCCATCCCGCCTGGCTTGCTGGAGCCGGTGGGGACCGGAAGCTTTGCCGGTGGCCTCCGGCTCGGGCCAGGCCGGGCCGGGCCGCCCCCGTGCTCTCTCCCTGCGCTCCTGTCGTGCTCAGCCGCGTCAGCCCTCACGGGACCCAGTCCTCGCTTCTCAGTCCCTCTGCCTCTTCCGGATGGGACCCGACGCCGCCTGTTGTCAGCTTCCTGCTCTTACCACTGCCTCCCTCCCACTCACCTGTTTTGTCCTCCGGGTCCTCTCTGTCTTTCCCCAGAACACAGGGGACCCGGAGAGGACATCCCTCCCGGGCGGCCCGCTTCAGTGAGCGCCGCCTCCGTCCTGGGCACAGCGGCTCTTGGCCTCCTCCTCCGTGGGTTTGGTTGGTTTGGCTCTGGGCGGCCCCTTGTGGGGATCCACACACTCTTCAGATGCCGGCCTTCCTCTGCTTCTGGCGCGCTCCCAGCGGCTGCTCCGGGCGCCCGCCCTGGACGCCTGGCGTCCGGCCTCGGCGCGCGCCCCCTGGATGGCTTCCCCACAGCCCGCCTCTGCTGGGCTGGGCACCCTCTCTCTGTCGGGGCCTCCCCGGGCTGGCCTGCACCTGCCTCTCCCACGGCTGTTCGGGGGTACAGCGTCCTCTCCGTGCTCCGTCAGCCCCGTACCCGCTGCCGTGCGCAGAACCATCCGCGTTTCTGCTCTGCTCGTGGCCTGGTTTTGCCTGCCTCCGGGGTGTCCGGGAATTGAACTGGCTGAGTCTCGTTCTCAGTCCAGTGGTGCCCTGGAAGGAGGAAGCGCACGCTCAGAGGCACAGCCCCCTCCCTGAGTCCGGTAACCTTACGTGAAAACCTGTTCTGTTGGAAGGAAGTGTACCCACGTTGGGTGTGCGTGCAGGGCAGTCCGGGACCCAGGTCATGTCAGCACATTCTCAGCCACACCTCCACGTTCTGCCTCTTCTCAGGGTTTCTCTTTGTAATCCTGCGGATGGGCACCTCCTGGGTCCCGGGAATCCCTTCATACCTGCGTTTCTGGAGATGCCTATTCTATCTCCCCTCTATCAAAACTCAGGATTTATCTCAGTTCCACCTTGGCCTTCTCCTCAGCTCTTCACCATGCTTGCCACGTTCTTATTTGTAGTTTCTCTGTTGGTTACATTTGTTAAGTGTAAATGATAGAGCTCAGCTTCTATGTCTGCATTCCATCTGGTAACTCTCTCTAAACCTAGCTAAGCGTCTGTGGCTTATTCTCTGCCTAGAACACAGAACCCTAGAGAGAATGCCTGCATCTTATTCTTTCCTGTCGCGGTGTGGGGCTGGTGGAACATTCGATAAATAATCTTTCCTTCTGGAGGAGGGCAGAGGAAGGAGGTTCGGTGCTCACCCACAGCCGGGGGTCACTGGCTCCGGCTTTGGAGCTCACAGCCCAGACTGGATTTCTGGCTTCTTCGCTCGCTAGCTGTCCCTCTGCACACTCGCCTCAGAGCCTCTGGGCCTGCTTGTAGAGCGGGGCTAATGCTAGAACTTACGGGATTGTCAGGGTTGAATGAGTGGATGAATGTAAAGCACCAGAAGTGGTGCCTCGACCCCCGGGAGCTTTCGGTAGTGGTTATCGCTATTTTTATTGTTTTTAATAGAACATGTCTTATACTACAGTCTTTGTTAACCCAAGGCATTCACATAGTGACCTGTGGACCCCACAGGATCCTCACGGTTAGGCCGTGGAAATTCCACCCAATGGAAATTGTTCCAGAAAGCCCCGGGTGGTCCCGGTTCTGTGCACTGTGAGGGACACAGCAGATAGCCCGGCGCCCATGGCCAGTTAGGATCCACCGTTTTAAATATCCCCAGAGGAGGGCTCAGAGAGACACGGCCAGGCCTCACCGAGGAGCAAGGGGTCGGGGGGAGGAGACGACAGGAGCAGGTGGACAGCTTTTTCTCTTCCGCCATTCCTCCAGACTTCAAGCCGCTTCGGGACTTGCATATTCCCCTGGGCCTATAGGAGATTTCTGGCAGGTCCCAGAAATTCTCTGGTTGTTCTGATGGGGCTCCTGGGTGACTCAGTCAGTTGGATGTCTGACTCTTGATATTGGCTCAGGTCGTGAGCTCAGTGTCCAGGGCTCCAGCCCTGCATCGGGCTCTCCTCTCAGTGGGGAGTCTGCTTGTCTCCCTCTCCCTCTGTCCCTCCCCCTTTTTGCTCTCTGTCTCTCTCTCTCAAATAAATAAATAGACCTTTTTAAAAAATTCGCTGGTTGGTCTGAGAGAAATCTTCTAGGAATGGTTAGTCTCGAGTGGCCTCGCTCTAGTAATCCAAATTGTCCAGTCCCATGGAGTAGGGTGAAGTCTGACGTTCATCAAAAGGTTGTTGAGCTTTTCACGGAAAGGTCTTTGCCTTTGTGAATTTTCCCTGGCTCTTGTTTTCCGTTTTGTTCACTTCTCCTTTTACCTTTATTTCCTTTTTCCTACTTACTCTGGGTTTACTTTGCTTTCTTTTTTTTTTTTTTTAAGATTTTATTTATTTATTTGACAGAGAGAGACATAGAGCAGGAACACAAGCAGACGGAGTGGGAGAGGGAGAAGCAGGTTTCCCGCTGAGCAGGGAGCCCGATGCGGGGCTCGATCCCAGGACCCCGGGATCATGACCTGAGCCGAAGGCGGACGCTGAACGACTAAGCCATCCAGGCGCCCCTACTTTGCTGTTCTTTATCTAGCCTTTCCCCCCAACATTTGATTATACAAATTTTCATACCAAACAAGTGAAAGAATTATAGTTTGAACACCCACAGAATTCCCCCTGGAGTCTACAATGAACATTTTGCTCTATTTGCTTTTTCTTCTGTCTGTGTACTAATTCCTCTGCCCTTCCATCAGTCCTCTTTCCTTTTGTGATGAGTTTCTTAGTAAGTTTCAGAGATCGGTACCCTTCACCCCTGAATATTTCCACAGGCGTATCATTAACTAGAGGTCACAACTTTTTAATATTGTTTTTTCTTTTTCTTTTTTTTTTAAACTTTTTTTTTTAAGATTTTATTTATTTATTTGAGAGAGAATGAGAGAGAGAGAGAGAGAGCATGAGAGGGGGGAGGGTTCCGAGGGAGAAGCAGACTAACTGCTGAGCAGGGAGCCCGATGCGGGACTCGATCCCGGGACTCCAGGATCATGACCTGAGCCGAAGGCAGTCGCTTAACCAACTGAGCCACCCAGGCGCCCTAATATTGTTTTTTCTTAATGCTTAATAGGTATTTTAATAAAAGGAAATTCATAAATAGTACCGTATGGAATTTGGTTGTATGTAATAATGTTTTAATGAATTCCCATATGTGTTTTCATTACATATTTATGCAGATGTGACTCTTCTTTTTTTAAGTGAGGTTTATTGAGGTATAATAAATATACCCTGAACTTCACCTTTGTTAGGTGTATGATTCCATAGATTTAACAAAGATTTAGTCATGTAACCACCAACACCATCAATATATTGGACCTCTTCATTCCCCTAAAGCATCCCTTTGTGCCCCTTTGTAATTACAATTCTTTCTCACTTCAGTATCTGGGATTTGGATTTGGATTCTTCTCATTTCTATTCTTCTAGTTTTATTCTTTAGAATATCATATAAATGCATTTCATAGTAAATAATTTTATGTGTCTTGCTTCTTTCACTTAATGCTTTTTAGATTCATCCATGTTTGGTATATATCAGCATTTTGTTCCTTTTTGAAGGTAAATAGTGTTATATTTGTTTATTCACTAAGCAGTTTACGCACATTTGAATTTTTTGAATTTTTGGTTATTATGAAAGAAGCTGCTATGAACATTCACGTCCAGGTGTTTGTATGCACACTTATTTATCTTCTTAGGTAAATATCTGGATTCAGATTGCTTGGTCATATGGTGAATGTATGTTTAACTTCACAAGACAGCCTCACACTGTTTCCCAGCACGGCTGTACCATTTTTGTTGACCATCGACAACATGAGAGTTCTAGGTGTTTTGCATCGTTGATAGCGCTTGGTATTATGAGTATCGTTAGTCTTTCTTTCTAGTACTTGTGTTGGAGCATCTCATTTTGATTTTAATTTGCATTTCTCCAATAACTAATGTTTAGCGTCTTTTCATGTGCTTATTAGACATCTCTACATCTTGGGTGAACTGTTTGTGGTAACTTTTTGCCATTTTTGTTGGTATCAAATGGTTAAGAGTTCTTTATATATTCTGGATGCAAGTCCTTTAGCAGCTATGTGTTTTCCATGTATTTACTTCCAGGCTGTGGCTTGTGTTTATCTTAATAGGATCTTTCAAAAAAAAAAAAGACATTCTTTATTTTGATAATGCCCAGTTTATCAAGCTTTTCTTTTATGATCCATGCCTTTTGTGCCCTATTAAACAATTCTCTTTCTAATCCTAATCCATGGTAGCAAAGAGTTTCTCATATGATTTCATTCAGAAGATTTACAATTTTTAGCTCTTATATTTAGGTCAATGGACATAATGAGAGAAGTATTTTTTACCTGGTGTGAGGTAAGGATCAGTGTTCTTTCTTTTGCCTACGCATATTCAATTATTCCAGCAGCTTTTTTGAAAATACTGTATTTCCTCTATCAGTTTACCTTGGCTCCCTTGTTGAAAACAGTTGAACACGTATGTGTTGATCTGTGTGCCTTTACTGCACTTCTTAATTACTATAGCCTTACATTTAGTGTTCAGATCAGGTGGTATGAATCTTCCAGCTTTGTTCTTCCTTTTCATAATGTCTTGGCTATTCTAGGTCCTTGACAGTTTCAAATAAATTTTAGCATCAGCTTGTCAGTTTCTACATAATAGCCTGTGGGGATTTTGTTTGGGATTGCATTAAATCTATGGATCATTGAAATACCAATATTGAGTCTTCCAATTCATGAACGTGATGTAGCTCTCTATTTATTTAGGTCCTTTAAAATCTATCTCAGTAAGATTGTAGTTTTGAATGCACAGGTCTTGCATAGGAAGTGCAATTGCAATTTATTCTATTTTCAATATATTTACTTTTTGTCAATATCTCCGTATTTTTTTAGTTTAATAGTTGCTCTAGGGATTAAGATACACAGTTAATCTTTGACATTGTACTTGGGCATATATTTTATTTTGCTTTTTTGTTTTCATAACTTTTAATTTTGATGTAGTTTCAAATTTACAGAAAATTTCAAAATCAATACCAGAACCTCCTATAGACTCTGCCCAGATTCACCAGTTGGTTGCATTTTGCCCTGTTTGCTTTGTCGCGTTATGTATCTACGTCTGTTATCTATATGCATATATTTATATTTAAATGCACTTTTCTGAACCATTTAAGACTGGAGGTGCAATGCCCCTTCATCCATAACACATTACTGTATATTTTCTAAAAACCAGGATTCCCTTTTATAACCCACTGCAGTTATCACAATTGGGAACTTCCACATCGATACACACTGTCCGCGTATTCAAATGTCACCAGCTGCTCCGATGATGTCCCAGTGGGCGGCCTTGGTAACTAAGCAGGTTGCCAAGGCAACAGATTCCGGCAGCCTCAACAGCGGGCAGCAGCTCTGAGGAGCCCAGGCTGTGCCTCCTGGGGAGCAGCCTGGGGAAGGAGGGCCCAGAGGGGGTAGGAGGGCAGCCCCCACTAGGCTTGGAGATGGTCCTTGCCCCAAGGTCAGAGTTAATGAAGCCTTGGGGACCACACAGAGTGAAGTTCCTCCTGGCTACTTAGACTTATGTTTTAACGTTTCACACAATATGTAGAAGCTTTAATATTGGTCCCTTTACCTTATCTCCTTTATGTTATAGTTTTCAAATGCATTATATGTACATACATTTTAACCCCCCCCAGACAATGTAACCATTTTTGCCTTCAACTACCATACATATCTTAAATAATTCAAAAGGAAAAAAATGATCTGTTATACTTACCCAGATATTTTACCATTTCTGCTGTTCTTTATTTATTCCTGAAGTTCTGTGCTTCCCTCTGATACTATTTCCCTTCAGTCTGAAGATCCTGTGTCATTTCTCTTAGAACAAATCTACCAGTGACAATATCTCTTCGTTTTCCTTGTGTGAATTTTTAAATTTCATCTTCATTTTTGAAGGATATTTTTGCTGGATACAGAATTCTGTTGACATTTCTTCACCTTTAGTATTTTTAAGATGTTCCATTATCAGTGCGCCTGGGTGGCCCAGTCAGTTAAGCATCCGACTCTTGATTTTGGCTCATGTCATGATCTTGGGGTTGTGAGATCCAGCCCTGCATGGGGCTCCATGCCCAGCTTAAGATTCTCCCTCTCGGGGCGCCTGGGTGGCTCAGATGGTTAAGCGTCTGCCTTCGGCTCAGGTCATTATCCCAGGGTCCTGGGATCAAGCCCCACATCGGGCTCCTGGCTCAGCGAGGAGGCTGCTTCTCCCTCTTCCTCTCTCTCTGCTCATGCTTTCTCTCTCTCTCTCTGTATCTCTGTGTCTCAAATGAATAAATAAAATCTTAAAAAAAAAAAAGATTCTCCCTCTTCCTCTGCTGCTCCCTGCCCTCCCTCTCTTAAAAAAAATTTCTGAAAAAAAAAAGATGTTCTATTATCTTCTGGCCTCCATTATTTCTGATGACAGCTTCACAGTCATTTGGATCATTGTTTCCTCATATGCAGTGTGCTTTTGTTGAAGGTTTTTCTTTTTTCTCAACTTTGCTTTCCAGCAATTTGATTGTAATGTTTCTGGGGGTTTCTTTGAGTTTATATTTTTTCTGATGTGCTGAGCTTTTTTTTTTTTTTTTTAAAGATTTTATTTATTTGTTAGAGAGAGCAGGGAGAGGAGCAGAGGGAGAGGGACAAGCAGACTTTGTGCTGAGCGCAGAGCCGAGCATGGAATTGGATCCCATAACCCTGATAACATGACCTGAGCTGAAACCAAGAGTCAAGATACCCAACCAACTGAGCCACCTGAGCCACCTAGGCTATGCTGAGCTGCTTGAATCTATAAATTTATATCTTTCTCCAAATTAGGAAACTTAAAAAAAAATTTTTTTAAATTTTTTAAGTATTTTTTAAAAGGTTTTATTTGAGAGAGAGTAGAGAGAGCATGAGCAGGGTGGGGGCAGAGAGAGGGAGAAGCAGACTCCCTGCTGAGCAGGAAGCCTGACACAGGGCTCAATTCCAGGACCCTGAGATCATGACCTGAGCTGAAGGCAGATGCTTTACTGACTGAGCCACCCAGGCACCCCCAAATTGGAAAATTTTTGGCCATTATTTCTTCCGATCTTTTTTCTGCACCAGTCTCTTTTCCTTTGAGGACTCTAATGACATGAATGTTGGATCTTTTGATATTGTCCTGCAGGTATCTGATACTGTTTTTCCTTTCTTGTTTCTCCCAGTCTTTTTTTCTCTCTGTTGTGCAGTTTGACAGGTTGGATCGTCTTTGTCACTTTAACTTCAAGTTCATTGCCATTCTGCTAAGTCCATCCCATGAGTTGGTTTTTTTCTAATTTCAGATAATTGTGTTTTGTAGTTCTAATTTTTATTTCTTTTTTACAGTACTATAATCTTGAGAATTTCTATTTATCCATTTATTTCAAGGGTATTTACCTTTATCTCATAGAGCTTAGTTATAATAGTTGCTTAAATGTCTTTGATAATTCTAGTGCCTGCGTGATCTCAGGATTGGCATTGGTTGATTGTCTTTTCCCTTAAGAATTGGTCGGATTCAGGGGTGCCTGGGTGGCTCAGTCATTAAGTGTCTACCTTCAGCTCAGGTCATGATCCCAGGGTCCTGGGATCGAGCCCCACATCGGGCTCCCTGCTAGGCGGGAGGCCTGCTTCTCCCTCTCCCACTCCCCTTGCTTGTGTTCCCTCTCTCACTGTGTCTCTCTCTGTCAAATAAATAAATAAAATCTTTAATTTTATTTTATTATGTTAGTCACCACATACTGCATCATTAGTTTTTGATGTAGTGTTCCATGATTCATTGTTTGTGTATAGCACCTAGTGCTCCATGCAGTATGTGCCCTCCTTAATACCCATCACCAGGCTAACACATCCCCCCACCGCCCTCCCCTCTAGAACCCTCAGTTTGTTTCTGAGTCTATAGTCTCTCATGGTTTATCTCCCCCTCCAATTACCCCCCGCCTTCATTTTTCCCTTCCTACTATCTTCTTTATTTTTTTAATTAACATATAATGTACTATTTGTTTCAGGGGTACAGGTCTGTGATTTATCAGTCTTACACAGTTCACAGTGCTCACCATAGCACATACCCTCCCCAGTGACCATCACCCAGCTACCCCATCCCTCCCACCCCCCACCACTCCAGCAACCCTCAGTTTGTTTCCTGAGATTAAGAGTTTCTTATGGTTTGTCTCCCTCTCTGGTTTCTTCTTGTTTCATTTTTTCCTCTCTTCCCCTATGCTCCTGTCTTGTTTCTCAAATTCCTCATATCAGTGAGATCATATGATACTTGTCTTTCTGTGATTGACTTATTTCACTTAGCATAATACCCTCTAGTTCCATCCACATCATTGCAAATGGCAAGATTTCGGGGTTTTTTGATAGCTGCATAATATTCCATTGTGTGTGTATATATATATATATATATATATATATATATATATATATACACACACATATATCTCACATCTTCTTTATCCATTCATCTATTGATGGACATCTTGGCTCTTTCCATAGTTTGGCTATTGTGGACATTGCTGCTATAAACACTGGGGTGCACGTACCCCTTCAGGTCACTACATTTGTATCTTTGGGGTAAATACCCAGTAGTGCAATTGCTGGGTCATAGGGTAGCTCTGTTTTCAACTATAAATAAAATCTTAAAAAAAAAAAAGAATTGGTCAGATTTTGCTGGTTGTTGTTATATTGAATAATTTTGAAGATTTTATTTATTTATTTGAGAGAGAGAGAATGAGAGACAGAGAGCATGAGAGGGAGGAGGGTCAGAGGGAGAAGCAGACTCCCCGCTGAGCAGGGAGCCCGATGCAGGACTCGATCCTGGGACTCCAGGATCATGACCTGAGCCGAAGGCAGTTGCTTAACCAACTAAGCCACCCAGGCGCCCTATATTGAATAATTTTGGATTCTATCCTGAATAATGGAGATTGTTTTGTTGTTTTTAATCTTTGTTTATCACATAAGACACCTGATTAGATTCAGACCACCAGTTTTGTCTCACCTTCTGTGGGTGTTAATTCCATTCAGTTCAGTTTTCAAAGCCTTTGCCATTTTTCTTTGCATCTTTCCTGTGTATGCACCATTCAGGGGTTAGTTTGAGACTTGAGTGGTGATTTAAGTCTTTTTGCAATTATCAAAGACTTGCTTTCCTGCTTCAGGTCTCAAGCATTTGTTATTCCGGTGTTACTCAGACTTGACCTGTGGTTTTAAATCTTAGTTTAGTTCAGTTCTTAAAGCTTTGGTGTGAGGCTTTCCTTACCCCTGCATGCATAGTCCTTAGATGAGCTCAGAACTTGTGGAGGTCATGGCGACAGAGTCTTGCAAAAATATGAGGGGGGACAAAACGGAAACCCACTGTATGAGCTGCTTCTTTACCTTCTGACTCCCCCTCAGAGTGCCTGCTTTTGTTTATTTTTCAGAACCCTCAAGTAGTTGCTTTACATATTTTGTCCAGAGTTTTTCGTTGCAAGAGCAAGAATCAGTAGGAGAGAGAGGCTATGGTAGATCTCCTCCATTGTGGCCAGTAATGGAAACCTTGATTTTATTCATTCTTGCTTTTATCTTTGTTATTTCTGTCCTTCTGCTAGTTTGAATTGAATGTATTTTCCTTTCCTTTTTTCATAAGGTAGAAGCTTAGGTCATTGCTTTGACAGCTTCCTTTTCTAATATAAGCACTGGGAAAGCTTTGACTGTCTCTGAGTACTGATTTAGCTATTTTCACCCCTTTACTGTGGTATAATTAACTTACAAGAAATTGCATGTCTTTATAGTGCACAATCTGGTCAGTTTTGACGTGCACACCCATGAATCCATCACCACAATCAAGATAATGAAGTCATAGAATGAACGGGGAAGGATTTTCTCTTTTCAGTTCTTCGGAAGAATTTGTATAGAAGTTGGTACTATTTTTTCCTTAAATGTTCGATAGAATTCCCCAGTGAAGTCATCTGGGCCTAGAGTTTTCTTTGTGGAAAGATTTAAGCTACAGTTTCAATTTCTTTAATAGATACTGGTTTATTCATATTATTTCTTTTTTTTTCTTTTGCATATAGTCTTTTTTTTAAATTTTATTATGTTATGTTAGTCACCATACAATAAATCATTAGTTTTTGATGTGCTGATCCACGATCCACTGTTTCTGTATAACACCATGCAGCATATTATTTCTTCTTCAATGAGCTTTGGTAATTTGTGTCTTTCAAGGAGTTTGTCTGTTTCACCTGAGTTGTCAAATTTCTTGGCATAAAGGTGTTCATAATATTCTTTTATTATCCTTTTAATTTCTGAGGGTCAGTGGTAGCCTCATTTCTAGTTTTAGAAGTCCAATCTCATGTAGTCATGAAAACTATGAACTTTATTGAAAGGGAAATCTCTCCCCCAACGAATGCCTGCTTCACTGCTTCAGGCTGGGCAGTTTTAGTGGCTAAAAGAAGCATGCTCAGCTTTTTCTTTCTTTACTCTCCTCGCTAGCTCTTCTCCCTTCTCCTCATCCCCCACTCGACAACTAGGCCGTCTCTGGCTCCCTGGCTCCCTGGCTGAAGCAAGTGAGGAAGGAAGGAGATACAAAGGAGAAAAATAGTTTGACCTGACTGATAAAGATGTAATTAGATATTGGTGCCCTCTGCACATGGCAGATTCCAAAGACCAATTCTTCTTCCTGCCCTTGGCACTTCAAGGGTTCCTTAGAGATGCCTCGGCTAGGGCCCTGATTGCAATTTTCTCCTTATAGGCAGTGTCTCTACTCCAGCAAGGCATTTAGCATATCTCCTCCCTGTTTAGCAAACCTCCAGCCCCATAGCACACCTCCAATCTCTCTTTGCTGAGGTCACCTTGATGCTAGCAGGAAGCCCTCTTTCCAAAGTAACCTGGCCCTGTTCACATCTAGAAGGGCCACATCTGCCTAGTAGTGTGTGTGTGTGTGTGTGTGTGTGTGTGTGTGTATAATGGAATATTACTCAGCCATCAAATCTTGATGAAATCTTGCCATTTGCAATGACATGGATGGAGCAAGAGGGTATTATGCTAAGTGAAACAAGTCAGTCAGAGAAAGACAAATACCATATGATCTCACTCATATGTGGAACTTAAACAAAACAGATGAACATAGGGGAAGGGAAAGAAAAGAGAGGAAGGCAAACCATAAGAGACTCTTAACTCTAAAGAGCAAACTGAGGTTTGCTGGAGGGGAGGTGGGAAGGGGGATGGGCTAAATGGGTGATGGGCATTAAGGAGGGTACTGGTTGGGATGAGCACTGGGTGTTATATGTAAGTGATGAATCACTAAATTCTACTCCTGAAACCAATATTACACTACATATTAACTAACTATGATTTAAATTAGAACTTAAACAAAAACCCCAATTACACATTTTCTTTCTTTTTCCTATATTAGTCAAGGCCTGTAGTATAGTGTTTAATAGATGTAGTGATAGTGAATTCCCTGTTTGTTTCTGATTTTAATGAAAATAATGGGGACAGTGATAGTAATATGATGATAGGCAGTATCTGAGTGTTTGCTATGTTCTGGATGCTTTGTACATACTTAATCCTCTGAACAACCCTATCAAGTAGGCTGGTTGGTATCCTCATTTTATAGATGAGAAAACTGAGGCACAGAGAGATGACAGACCTCCTCCAACTCACCATTAAGTATATTTGCTGGGGTATTTCGAAAGCTCCCTTTCATCAAAAGCTTCTTTTATATTCCTGGTTTACTAAGACTTTCTTAATAATCGTAAGGGGCACCTGGATGGCTCAGTTGGTTGAGCATCCAACTCTTGATTTCGGCTCAGGTCATGATCCTCAGAGTCATGGGATCAAGCCCCAAATCAGGCTCTGTGCTCAGTGCAGAGTCTGCTTGTCCCTCCCCCTCTGCTCCTCTCCTGCTCGTGCACTCGCTCGCTTGCTCTCTCTCTCAAATAAATAAATAAAATCTTTTAAAAAATCAAGAATAGATGTTATATTTTCTCAAATGCTTATTTCTGCATCTATTGAGAAGATGATTTTTTCTCCTTAATCTGTTAATGTGGTGGATTATATTAATAGATATTAATATAACAGATAATTGAACTGTGGAGCACCTGGGTGGCTCAGTCATTAGGCGTCTGCCTTCAGCTTGGGTTGTGGTCCCAGGGTCCTGGGATCGAGCCCTGCATCGGGCTCCCTGCTCCGCGGGAAGCCTGCTTCTCCCTCTCCCACTCCCCCTGCTTGTGTTCCCTCTCTCGCTGTGTCTCTCTCTGTCAAATAAATAAATAAGTAAGTAAGTAAATAAATAAATATTACACACACACACATATATATAAAATTGAACTGTTTTTGCATTCCTGTGCTTAAACCCTACTCCGTTGTGAAGCATTTTTTTTAATTCATTGAAGTCAGTCTACTCAAGTTTTGAGTTTTGCATTAATATTTAGAAATGAGTTAGGTTTCCTTTCCTTGTGCTGTCCTCTTATTCTGGTAGACACAGTTATACTGGCTGCATAAAACAGACCTAGTACTTTCCCTTCTTTTTCTAGTTTCTGAAACTGTATTGACTGAAGTATACCTGTTCTTATGAGGTGATATCAATCATCTACAAAAACATCTGGATAGGATGCCCTTTTTTAGGGCAAGACTTTTGATTACGAGTGAAGTTTATAATTTTTAAAATAATTACTGATTTATTCATGTTTTGTACATCTTCTGTCAGTTCTGGTCATTTTTCTAGACAATTATGTTTCGTTTGAGATTTCAGATTTACTGACTTAAGGTAGGATTCTCTTGAGGAAAAGAAAAATAGATTTGATTTTATCAAAGTAAATCATGGCCAAGGTTTAAAGAATAAAATAAGTGTGGTAAAACTATAAAGAAAGTCAAAGGCATATAAACATAAAATTCCGGATAGTGATGATCTGAGAAGAAAGAAAATGAAATGGGCACATCAACTTCAAAGGGAACAATAATTTGGGTTGTTTTTTTTTTAAGTAGGCTCCACACCCAACATGGGGCTTGAACTCATGACCCTGAGATCAAGAGTCACATGCTCTACCAATTGAGCCAGCCAGGCACCCCATGATAATTTGTTTTTTAACGAGTGGTGGATAGGCAGGTGTTTTTTGTATCACTCTTCTTTATAATTTACTGTGTCTTCAAATAATTATGTAAAATTTTCTACTATGGAAGATTGCTCACCTCATTGCTCCTGCCACTCACAAACATACTCACACACAGAGACTTTTGGCTCCCCAATGTTCCCAATATGATTATACCACAATTTTGGTTTCTGACAGTACTGTTGCTTACGACGTTATGACTGTGTAAACACTGGACACAGTTGAGCCATGTAGTAATCTAGGATTCATTTAGTTTTCCTGTATAACTTTGTTTCCTTTGGTTAATAATTGCTTTGTTTCTTTTATTTGCTGCTTTCTCTATGTACTTATCACCAGTTCAACTTTAATACTCCATATCCAGCTATCTAGAGTGACTCGGAATGCTTCCAGAACTATCAGGGGTTCCATCAGTGTTCTACCCCTGAGTTTGTCTGGAGCCATTTGACCCTCTCCCTTCTGGGTGGATTAATCTCATTCCTGCTCATGTGACTGCCATCCTCATATCCTTCACCATTATTCGGGGGATTCCCTCGACTTTCTGCATTGTTGGAGTCCCCATTTGCTTTATGCCATGCCTTCTTCCATATTTCATTGGAGCACATTCTTCCAGTACCTAACTAAGAAAGAATGTAGGTCCATGGGAGGTAAATTTTTTGAGATTTTTTAAATATCTAGACGTGTTTGTTATCCTTGTCCTAGATGGAGAGTTGAGCTTGGAGTAGAGTTCTAGGATGGACATTTCTTTCCCTTAGACTTTTGAAGGCATTGCGCCATTGTCTTCTGATTTTCAGTGTTCCTTTTGAGAACTCTGAATCTATTCTGATTATTGATACCTGGTATCAGTTTTTTTTTTTTTTCTGTCTGTAAGCTTAACCCCCTCCTCCCCTTCATCTCATGCTCTCTGACTTTTCTCCGTGTGCCCTGATGTGGGATCATTTTCACCAGTATTGCTGGGCACTGGGGTAGGAGATAAATCCCTACAGGGATAGTTGCTCCTTTCTCGTGCAGAGCCAAGATGCTGCAGAGCTGGATGGCTACATTTCAAGTCCAAGTGGCCAGCACGGTTTTTTAAAAAGCCCTTTTCACTTTGTGGAAGGTTCCAAGTTGACCCAGTAAAAACAGGCGCCTCAGGCCAAAAAATCATCAGCCTCTAATGGTCAGGCATCTAGGCTCCCAGAAGAGAACAGGTGTTCGGTGCCCCAAGCCAGCAAAATAGTCTTATCAACATAGGGAACATTCCGAAAGCTCAATTCCCAGACTTGAGCCAGGCGCCTGGCTTGCTGTGTTAGCACTTGCCTGCCCCCTACCTTTACTGGTGCTCTTTATTTCTTCATGTGGCTTTGAGTTCCCATATTGTGTCCTTTCTAGAATAGACACATACTGTGTCTGTTCTAGAGCAGAACTCCAAGTTAGGTCAAAGAGTGAGGATGGGGCTTTTGATGGAGGCCCAAAACACATCAGCCCCTCAGGCTGCTGGGAGGCTGCCAGTTTTCACTGCTTACGGGGCAGAGTTGGGGAGCCGGTGGCTTGGGGTACGGGGAGAAGAGGTGAATAGTGCCAAGTGAAACACTACAGATTTGGCTGTTCTCACTGAGGTTCACTGGTTCTTCTTGAATAAATGCTTCGTGATTCCTTGTATGCCTTTGGTTAATTTCCAAAGTCTTGAAAGGATGGATATTGATAATTTTGCCAGTATTTTCATTGCTTTCATGGGGGAGATTTACTGAGATCCTCACTGCCTTTCCAGAAGTCCTGCCTTAGGCATGTCTCTTAAAACTACAGAAAAGTACAGAAAATCATCATTGTAACTAATAACCCTTGTACTTACCTCCCAGAAGTAGCAAATGTCAATATTTTGATACTTGGTGGTGGTGGTTTCTTTAATAAAAGAAATAGAGGTGTACAAATAAAGGTCAAGGCCTCTTTTCCTCTCCTGAGGCCTGTTCCTCTCATTCATTCCCCAGGCAAACAGTATCATGAATTTGGTGAATATCCTTCTAATCCATGTTTTTATACTTGCAGTACATATATTTGTATCTGTAATCATATAGTGTTCCTTTTGTAAATTTACCAGATTACTGGACTTGAACTGTAGGGCTCTTTCTAAAACTTTCTGTCTTTAGCGTTGCCCTTTGAGCTTCACCTCTGCTGATACATTACATTTAGTTCATTCATTTTAACTCTGGTATAGCATTCCAGCATCTGAGTATTGCAGTCCATCGATCCGTACCTCCATTACTGGGAAATTTCATTGTTTATGTTTATTGCCATTCTTGTACATGTATCCTGGCCCACACTTGCAGAATTTTCTCTGTGGTGTAACTACAAGTGGAATACATAGTAGGGTATGTACATTTTTAACATTACTGGATATTATTTACCTTTCTTCTCTCCCATCCATAGAATCAGTTTGCCTTGTATATTTAAGAGTTCTGCATCTGTTTGGGGCACTTGGCTCACTCAGTCAGTGGAGCATGTGACTCTTGATCTCAGGGTTGTAGGTTTGAGCCCTGTGTTACAAATAAAATCTTTAAAAAAAAGAGTTTTGCATCTACTTAAGTGAAATTGTTTTGTAACAGTCTCATATTCTGTTCTTATTTGCTTTTGGCATCAAGATCATTCAGTTTTATATAACATAAGCATTGTTTTACCACCTGTGTTTTGGTTGTTCAGTACCAGGTACATCTCTTTCCATAATTTTATTTTCAACATTTCTCTCTCATTTTGCTCTAATTATCTTTGGAAAACATAAAGCTGATTTTGAAAAATACAATTTAATATGGTTGCCCTTTAACTAATGGGGTTAATATATATTTATTGTGCCATTACTATGTTAGTATTTCTTCTTTTCTTGTATTGTCTATATATCCTGCTTTTTCTTTACCTCTTTTTTTTAAAGACTTTATTTTAGAGAGAGCGAGAGAGCGAGCAGGGGTAGGGGCAGAGGGAGAGGGAGAGAATCTCAAGTAGACTCTGTGCTATGCGGAGCCCGACACGGGGCTCCACATGACCCGAGCCAAAATCAAGAGTCAGATACCTAACCTACTGAGCCACCCAGGTGCCCCTCTTTACCTCTTTCTTCCTGCCCTTACTGCATTTTTACACCCCCCAACTTTTTCCCTGTGATTATTTTCCTCCTGAAATATTCAAGTATCAAGCATTATTGTTAGCCAGTCTTTGTGTGTGATAAATTCCCTATCTTTTCTTGTCCAAAACCACTTTTATTTTGTCATCTTTCTTTGTGATAATTTATCTGGGGATAGAGTTCTAAGATGAAATCAGGCTTCTCTCAGGACTTTGAATACACTACACTGTTTAATCTTTTGACTTCTTTTATTGCTGATGAAGTCTGATGTTGATCTAATTGTTTCTTTGTAGGTGATTTAAAAAATTTCTCCATGGTAGCTTTCCATACTTACTTTCTGACTTAAAAGTCTTGTGGTTCCACTAAACTATGTCCAGGTTCAGTTTTGCTTTTATTTACCACACTCAGGACTCTGGACATTCAGTGGTAGGATGTGTACCTTTCTTCCATCTAGAAAACTATCAGTCATTGTCTCTTCAAATACTGCCTAGCTCAGGGGTCCCTAAGACCACTACCATATTTAGAGATTTTCGAGAAGGACTCATGGGACTCCACATACAGTTGTATCTATAGCTACGGTTTATTAAAGCAATGTAGTAAGGATAGTCTACTAGATCACAAGGGGAAAAGACACTAGCAGAGTCTGGACGAATCCATGTACAGGATTCCTTATGCTGTCGGGTCATACAGGGCACACTTCTCCCAGCAGAGAAAATGCAACAACATGTGTGCCCAGGGAAGCCCATTGGAAACTCAGTACCCTCAGTGGCTCTGCCTAGCACATACCAAAATTCCAGATTCACAGAAGGAAAGGAAATGTTCAACATGAATCACATTGTTTGTACAAGCAGCCTTATCAGTTAGGGAATAGTGGAGACATTCCTGAACTCCAAATTCCCAGATGTCAGCCAGGGCCTAACCTTGCAGCCTAGCCTTTATAAGTATGGCAGTCTCATGACTGCTCTATGAATCCTTTTCTTGGCATATTGCCCCTGTCCCTTTCTCTCTATTCTTTCCATTTGGATTTTCTATTAAACCTATGGTGGAACTTACATTTTTCTCTTTGTCTTACCCTATTTCCATTTTGTTAGCTCTTTATGTTACATTCTGGGTGACTTGTTAAGGTCTGTCATCTGATTCATTTAATCTGTCTTTATCTGTGACTAGTCTGCTGTTCAACCTATTTAGAGTTTTAATAATACCTATATTTTCTATTTATGTTTCTTTTTTCAAATGTTCCCTTCTTTACCCCATAATATAGCTCTTACCCTCTTTCTTTGAATATTTGAAATTTTAAAGTCTAGATTGTTCTCTTAGCTGCAGTTCTAGGAATGGGGTATCTTTAAATGTATCTGCTGATTATCTCTCAAGATGGTTCATTTCCTTGTGAGGTTTAAATTATTTTACTGTGAACTCTTCGGTGAGAATTGGTTTTCCATAGAAGTTCTGTGAGTCCTAAGCTATAAAAACATAAGAATGTATCTTTTAGAGTTTGCCACTCCTAGGAACCTACGAATAACAGGACCAATTTTTATGTTAATTTTTCAGCTTGTGGGCTCTTTACTAAAACTATGATATTTTCAGATTGAGTTACATTACTAGGCTTTTGCTTATAATATCTTTCTTTCCAGTTTCCTTGACCAGTAGGGAGTCTTTCTAGCTCCGCATTAACAAATATGGAAGGCCCTTGTGATCCCAGCTGTAAGTGGGAATTACGTACCAGTTTCCTGAACATTTTTGCCCTGTGGTCTGGATTTCACTGCAAATCCTCAAGCTTCAGTTTCTGTTCACCCCATCACTTTAAATTTCCACTTCACTTTTGACACCTAATACATTTCTTGGTTTTGAGCTTGACTATGTATTAAATTACTTTTGTTAAATATGGGCCAGCATTTCTTTGTGTTTACAGTCAGAGTGAGTCATGGAGGGAGCCCATCCACATCAGCTCAAGTCCTACTGATAGGAGTTCACAGCAAGATGTTTATGAACGAATTTTATCCCATAACATTATAGTAGAAATGTTTACAAATTTGATGAGTCCTTTGCAATTTTTTCTAGAATTCTGGCAAGTTGATGACCAGATAGACAACCACAAGGAAAGCCAAAACCAACTTCTGTGGCAAACTGCATTAGTAGACCAGGAAACACAGAAGGATCAAAGTGGCCAAGAATTCGCAACCTTCAGGAAAATCGTTTATCCAAACACAGACTTTGTTTCTATAAGACAAAGACTCCCTAAATATTATTCCTGGGGAAGGTGTTCAAAACATAATTTAAACTTTCTTTGTCAAAACAGAAGCTATGTAAGAAAGAAAGATGATGAATGTCAGGCACATTGGAAATTATGCTTCCATTCTAATCTCAATAATGCTCAACCTGCAGAGAAATTTTTTGAGCCTCATCAACATGGAAGAGCCCTCCACCAGAAGCAAGCACTTAATAAAACTCAAAGAATTCAAACTAGGGAGAAACTCTATGAGTGTTCTGAATGTGGGAAAGTGTTTATCCAGAAAGCAAACCTTGTAGTACATCAGAGAACTCACACAGGAGAGAAGCCTTATGAATGCTTTGAATGTGCAAAAGCCTTCAGCCAGAAGTCAACCCTCATTGCTCACCAGAGAACTCACACAGGGGAGAAGCCCTATGAATGCAGCGAATGTGGAAAAACCTTTATCCAGAAGTCAACTCTGATTAAACACAAGCGAACTCACACAGCAGAGAAACCATTTGTATGTGGTGAATGTGCAAAAGCCTTTAAGAGTTCATATCACCTTATTAGACATGAGAAGACACACATTAGGCAAGCATTTTATGAAGGAATCCACTTTGGTAAGTCCAGCCTTATGCATCAAAGGACTCGTAACAGTGAGAAACCTGAGTGTAATAAACATGGGAAACCCTTTGATGAGAAAGCCAACCCCAATAAACACCAGAGATCTCACACAAAAGAGAAACTTTATGAGTGCAGTAAATGTGGGAAAAGCTTCAGGGGAAAGTCACACCTCTCTGTTCATCAGAGAATTCATACAGGGGAGAAGCCTTATGAATGCAGCATATGTGGGAAGACTTTCAGTGGGAAATCACACCTCTCTGTCCATCATAGAACTCACACAGGAGAGAAGCCGTATGAATGCAGAAGATGTGGAAAAGCATTTGGTGAAAAGTCAACCCTTATTGTACATCACAGAACTCACACAGGAGAGAAACCCTATAAATGCAATGAGTGTGGGAAAGCCTTCAGCGAGAAGTCACCACTGATAAAACATCAGAGAATTCATACAGGGGAAAGGCCCTACGAATGCAGTAACTGTGGAAAAGCATTCAGTAGGAAGTCAACTCTCATTAAACATCAGAGAATCCACACAGGGGAAAAACCCTACAAATGCAGTGAATGTGGGAAAGCCTTTAGTGTGAAATCCACTCTCATTGTACATCACAGAACTCATACGGGAGAAAAACCCTATGAATGCAGGGACTGTGGAAAAGCCTTCAGTGGGAAGTCGACTCTCATTAAACATCAGAGAAGTCATACAGGAGATAAAACCTATTAAGATACTTGAGAGTGAGAGAATGTCACTATTCGTTATACCTCATTATGTATCACTTCATCCTGGGGATTAACCTTATAAATGTTAAGAATGTCAGAAACTCTTCAGGTATTATTTAATGTTCCTTTAATATAATAAATGTTACAAAAGCATAATTCCAGAAGCATGTAATAAATGTGATCAGTTTTTTACCCAGAATTCTTACCCATGAGTGGAAAATTGTACATCAGAGAATTTGGGGAAATGTTTGTGGTAATCTGTTAAGTGAAAAAACAGATTATAAAACAATATACCATATGGTTTACATTGTAAAAAAAGAGGAAGGATAGGCACTATTGTATCAGTGATTCTGGGTGGTAGAAAAATGGCAACTTTATGATGAGTAAAATTGTATGCACATATATATTTGGTTTATATTTATTTTAGGTGTGTGTATGTAGGTAGGTAGACACATAGAACAAAAAGCTAGGAAGGAAATATACCAAATTATTAAGCAAATTATCATTTGGGTGTTGGGAAATTGATTTTTAAATGTTTTGAGCATAGTCTCCAGAAACTACCAATAAATTGTTTAAGGTAATCCTGTGTATACTTGATTCTTTCCATCCACTTTCCCTTTCAGCTTTGTCTTTGGTTTTGAGAATGTATTTTGCATGTTGAGAATGGGTATCCTGTGATTTTAATATCTGTATGTGATTTTTTTATAAAAATAAAAATACCTCAGGGGGCGCCTGGGTGGCTCAGTCGGTTAGGCGTTTGCCTTCGGCTCAGGTCACGATCCCAGGGTCCTGGGATCGAGCCCCGCATTGGGCTCCCTGCTCCACGGGAGGCCTGCTTCTCCCTCTCCCACTCCCCCTGCTTGTGTTCCCTCTCGCACTGTGTCTTCTGTCAAATAAATCTTTAAAAAAATAAAAATAAATAAAACTACCTCCATAGTTCACCAAATCCTGTGACATAAGTTATCAGCTAACAGATTTTTACAAATGAGATGTAGTGAATGATCAAAGATAACCACAAGTAACAAGACGAAACTGACTTCCGACACCAAATATAAAGCTCATTTCACTGTGATATCTGTGAATGCTACTTGCTAACATTCCTTCCTTCTCTTCTTGTCCTATTATCAGCACTTGTATCGGGCACATCCCAGGTGACCCCATTGAATTGTGCCCTATATAATCCTCTCCCCTTGCGTGTGGGCAGAACTGAGACTTGCTTCTAGACAATAGATGATGGCAAAAGTGACGTGATGTTGCTCCTGTGAGTATGTCATATAAACTCCATCTTAGCCGACTGGAAAGAAACTTTCCTTGCTGGTCTGATGAGGTAAGCAGCCATGTGGAGGAAGCGCATGGGCCAAAGAACTGCAGCTGGCTTCTGGGACCTGAGGGAACACTGAGCTAAGACGGTAGGACTGGAGTGGCAAAACCTTGGAGACGAGAAATGAAGAAAAGCCCAATAGAGCTTTTTCCCACAAGGAGCTGGTCGGTAAATGGTGTAAGATAAATTCAGAGATGCACAACAGCCAAGTGCTTGAGGTACCAAGGAAGAGCTTTCAGCAGAACCAGGTACCAAGGTGATCAAACTTGGACTTAAGATCCCACCAGTGATGAAGGGCCCTGGTAAATGCCCCAAGACTCTCAGCTGGAATCTCTGAAGGACTTTAGGAATTAGGAGGAAGTAAATATAAACCAGAAAACCAGATCTTTAAAAGGTTGATACCTCAGCTTGTATTAGCTCACTAGCTAACTGAATTAAGGTAATTTATATAACTGCCTGTCAGGAACTAGATAAAGCTCATCTAGAGTTTATACAATTTCTCACGCACTGTGGTATTTCACTGAAAATTGCCAAGCACACCCAGAGTCAACTTAAGAAAAAAATGGACAGCAGAAAGCAGACCCACAAGTAATTCAGACATAGGAAACACAAGTCATGGTCTTTATTTTTTTAAAGATTTTATTTATTTATTTGACAGCACAAACAGGGGGAGCGGCAGGCAGAGGGAGAGGGAGAAGCAGGCCCTCCACTGAGCGGGGAGCCTGATGCGGGACTCGTTACCAGGACTCTGGGATTATGACCCGAGCCAAAGGCAGACGTCCACCCGACTGAGCCACCCAGGCACCCCAAGTCATGGTCCTTAAAATAACTGAATAATATGAACAAGAAAATATAAAATGAAATTCTTAGGAAAATGCAAATTATTTCCAATAATTATTTACTTTTTTGCCTAGTGCTTTATTTTCCTGGAGTTTCTAATTGCCCTTTTTTTAATTTTTTTTTTTTTTTTAATTTTTCCAGGGTCACAGACATACCATCCAATCTATGGAGGTTTTCTCTCTGGTATTAGAATTCAGGGTAGTTATTAACTGAGAGGGATGGCTGAGAAAGGGCAGAGGGAGGAGCCTCAATGCAAGCTAGACACTTTTCTCCAAAGAATAGTTGCCTGCAGAAGATAGTGTTGCTATACTCCCAAATCCTCATGGACTGTACTGTGACTCTCATACAGGGACCTTCCAGAGGCTCCATCCATCATACCCTTTAACAAACTGGTAAATGTTAAGTCAGCGTGTCCCCGGGTCCTGTGAGACGCTCTAGCAAATAATCGAATCCCAGGAGGGCATCACTGGACCTCTGACCTCTAGCCCGCTGGTCAAAAGCCTGCAACTCGGGGCTGGCATCTGATGGGGGGCATGGGGCTGGCCGTACGGTGGGACTGAACCCTTAACCTGTGGGATCCGATGCGATCTCCAGGGAGACAGTGTCAAAGCTGACTTACGTGTAGGACACCCATCTGGTGCGGCAGCGAGTTGTTTGGTGTGCGGAAACCTTCTCCGCATCTGGTGACCAGAAGTGTCAGAGATAAAGTGTTCTGTGTGAGGGCAGAGGAGACATGCTGGAGAAAGGCAGGCAGGGAAGACACAGTAGGCAAGGACCGGGCTGTTTCCCTATAGAAGGCGGCTGCACGGTCACCCGACTGCTAATCGTGCCTAATCCACCATGAGAGGGAACAGGAAGCAGGAGGGTGGCAGTCTGACCTGGTCAGCAGACTGAGGTAAGGAAGGAAAGGTGTGTGTTTGGTCTTGTTGGCACCACAAAAACGCTCACTTTTCTGAGTGCCCACATTCCTATCAGAGAGAGAGCAGGACCCCCCCTCCCCCGTTGACACCTGCATCTCCCCCTGCCCGCCCCCCACTGGCCGGTCTTCAGTCCGGGAGACAGGTGGCACCCACAGGGCCCCAACAGGCCTCGCGGGGCAGCCGGTTACTCAGCGCTGCAGATGGAGACGAGCCGGGGCACGCCTTGGGCAGCAGGACAGTGACGGGAAGGTGGGGCTCTCAGAGCAGCCACCCCTCCTGTCACCCCTCCCAAGTGACAGCTCAGGTGCTGGGGACCAAGACCACACTGGTGAGCGCAGGACAACACCTGGCTCGGAGGCCCTCAGCTGTCAAAATTCACGATGCGCAGAGCCTCTGACCTAGAATCCTCACCTCCAGACAGCTATCTTGCAGGTGAGACAAGCTCACGAGGAACAGACTGAACCGTACACGGCTGAGTATCGCCGCATCGTTTATGATGTCAAAAGACAAGACTATCCTCAGCGTACGGCCCCGGCAGAAGGCAAATATACGGGACGGTATTTCCAGCCAGTGGAATATCACAGAGCCAGTTTTGGAAATGGAGTACCACCCGGGGGTGATTTAACCCTTCGGGGAACGGGTGGCAATGTCTGGAGAAACTCTTCACTGTCACCACGGAGGGGGACGAGGTTGGGGACACTGGCATCAGGGGAGCCCGGGGCAGGGATGGTTAGATAGCGTCCAGGGCACACAGCCGCCCTCCACAGCACAGCACAGCACTGCCTGGCCCCAAATGTCAAGCGGGCCCAGGTGGAAAAACCTGGGGTTGTTCAAACACGCAGTGAAACGGAATGATCGTGGAAAAGCCCAGAATGTGCTGGAATATGTGAAGAAGGAAGAGTTCCAAAGCAAATGGCATTCTTAGGTGCAAAGACACGTGCATACGGGATCTCGCCAAGAACGTGTGAAACAAGGAAGGACACGGGGCATGGGGTGACGGGGAGAATTACTTTTCACCTTTTGTCGAACAAGCTTTTGTTGTGAATTTTTTACCACACGTACAGATCATTTTGCACAGCGCTCGATGCAACGTTATCAACACTCTGTTCAGACTATGTGTTTAGAATCTTGACGTCCATGGTCTCAAGTGAATCAGGTGTATAACTTATTTTCTGGAATATCTTTATCAAATTTAAAGGTAAGTGGCTCCATAAAACCAACTGGTTTCCTTTTCACCTTTCAACAGCCTGGAAAAGCTGAACACAGAAATTATCTGGTCTTTAACATTTTGGGAGAGTCGTAACTAGTCTAGGATTTGGGACAGCCGATTCAAGTATGAATACCTTTGACCCCAAAATCCAACTTCTAGGTGTATCCTCCTTAAATACCCGCACTATTGAACACACACATAAAGAGTCATCCAAGAGGCTCCGTACAGAACAGAAAAAGAACATCCAAATGCTGACTATGCACAAAGAGAGCAACAGTTGAATGACACATGCGGAGCACCGCGTGCGAACGGAAATCTTCTTTCTGCACCGAGGAGCAACACCACCCAGGGTAGAACCAGGCGGGAAGAACAAGACGGGAGCGGGGCTGGCACGGCATCTGTGCACACGCTCACCCACCACGGCCTATGGACCTGCAGTCAGCTCCTGCAGCTGACAGAAACGCAGCCGCCCCACACCATCCCCACACTGTTACGGGGGGGGGCACTCTGAGGAGAAACGTGGCCCCGGGGGGCAGAAGAAATAGGGATGCTGTGACCGTTCTTCAGCGCACGGAACGTCAAGCATGGATTTTCGTTCTTTGAATATAATGAAAAAGCAAACAGTGAGGTGGAAGCGAAGACACAGAAAAAGCGAGTCTATGGGCTTCAACGAGCTTCCCTGAGAAGCGGAAGAACAACGAGGAGGTGCGTTTCCCAGAGGAAGAAGTAGATGAGAACAGTCACTTTCCTTCTCTCTTTTCTTGTTTTCTATCTTGGGTTTTTGTGGCGGGGTCGGGGGGGGGAAGGATCGGAGAAACCGGAGGTGGATTACAGCTTGAATGGAAAACAGCCACGGCAGAAGGGAGCGACAGATCTGTCAGGGGTACGGTACAGGTACCCCGAAGCTGCCTCAAGTGCCCTGGAAGCAAGGGAGGGGGGAAATTCGGCACTCACCTGGGCCGTGGCCATCCTGTTCTGCCCCGGACAAAGGGCGGGGGATCTAGGAAGACAGAATGAGCGGGTCGAGATCAGAGCGTTCAGCCATGAGACCGTCCCCACCAGCCTGATGACCATCACCCTTGCACCTGGGGAGAATGATGTGCAACGAGCCTGGGAGCTCCAGCCCGGTCCCTGCCACGTGGGTAAGCTCGTGTGGGCTTTGCACAGGACCTGTGTCTGTGGGCTTCCAAACTGCCCCAAATGAACCTTGTTTCATTTCTTAACATATTTAAAAGGAGATCACAAGAACACAAGGGCAGTGCAAGCTCATTTGTTCACCAGTACGTACCCACTGAGGAACGGCAGTGTGCCAGAGCGTTTGCTAAAATGTTGACACTGCTTTTCTCTGACTGCTGATTGCAGTTTGCGTCTTCTCTTTACTTGCATTTTTGAATGTGAACATTATCACTCATAAAATGGCAATGAAAACTGATGACACTGAGCCCCAGAGGTGACAGACAGCAGCGTCTGGAGGACGCGGACCTCTGGCTGTGGTTTGCAGGACGGAGACAAACCAGGGCAGGGGAAGGGGCAGGGAGCGGGAAGGGAGGTGAAGAGCCCAGCACTGGTCATTGCACGAGGAATGTGGAAACCACTGACCTTGTCACCCTGCACACACTGGCCCTCACTGCCCGCCTCCACCCCGATCCCGGCTCGTGACTTCCTCCTTTCCCAGGATGTCCATTCAATTGCCTGCTCTTCCCTGCTTGGCAGTTTTCTTTCTTTTTCTTTTTTTTTTTTTTAAAGATTTTGTTTATCTATTTGACGGAGGGAGAGAGAACACACGCAGAAGCAGGGGGAGCTGCAGGTAGAGAGGGAGAGGGCCTCCCACTGAGCGGGGAGCCCGACGCGGGGCTCGATCCCAGGATCCTGGGAACATGACCTGAGCTGAAGGCTGACGCTTAACCGACTGAGCCACCCAGGCGCCCCTGCTTGGCAGTTCTGTAAACAATGTCTCCGCCAGGAGCCTCTGCACAGAGTAGCTGCTGCTGCAGCAACCCCGGTGGCAGCCTCGGGACCCCAGCGCTCAGCTCCATGCAGCTCAATGTCTCCTGCTTTCAGGCCCCGTCACGGTACCACCAAAATGAGGCAGCAGAACCAGAAGACGGCGTACCTGCAGACTACTTGCAAATTTTACCAAGGACAAAAGAAAACAAAAGCCTTCTGCACTTTACTCAGACTAGGGGGAGAGTCAACATTTGTGTAGGGGTGGGTGGGATGTTCACGCTCTAGGGCTGACGCAAATCCAAACACAGCCGATGGAAAAGAGGGGGGCATTCGGCTGTGCACACAGGCGCCAGTGGCAGGAGAGGACAGAGTCCTTCCAGGCTGGCAGTGATCCTCGTCCCCCTGATCCTGCCCCTGCAGGACTGCGGCAGGCCACTGCCTCATGGTAGCATCCCTCCATCCACCTGCACATTTCATCTCTCTCCTCCGATGGGGTCCGACTGCCCATGGTCACACGGTGGGCATGCTCCCTCCCAGCTGGAGGAGGGACAGAGGCCGCTGCAGGTCCAGCTCTTCTTGGACCTGCTGTCCTCTAAGCCTCCACCCCCTGCCCTGGGGTCCGGGTCTGTCCCGGGCGCCTGCACCCCCTGCACTGGGTTCTGGATCTGTCCTGGGACCCTGCATCCTCTGCCCCGGGCTGAGGCTCCTCCTCCTAGGCCCCTCCTAAGAGCTCTCTAGTTCCCAAGGATGCAGGACCAAAGGATTCAGAGACAAACCCATCTCAGCTGCGACCATCCCTGCAGCACCACGTCTGTGCCTCTGACCCAGGGGGACTCACCTTCTGAGGCGTCACACTGGCTCTTCTGTAGACTAGGAAGCCCAGGAGCAGGAATCTGCAGTTGGTGAGCAGTGGTCTCAGTGATGCACCCTGCTCCTGGAAAGGACCACACAGGAGATGCGATTCACAACCCCTATGATGGAGTGAAGTGGAGGAAAACTCAAATGTTTTCATTTATGGAAGGAAGCACAAGGCCTCATCTGAGTTTGGAGAGTAACGTTTAGTAGGACCCCAGTTATCAGCAGACAAGGAGCTGAGCCCTGCCCTACTATGCCTAAGAGTCCCCGCTCCGGAATCGAACGGATTGCCTGCTCTGTCGCTTTTACTCATTCAGTGAAAATGTTGCGGGCCCGCTATGTGCCTGTTCTACGTGCTGCAGATACATCAGGGAACAAACAATCCCAGGTCCCCGACCTTGTGGAGCTGTATTCGAGCAGGGAAGGCAGACAGCAACCACAAACTTGATCAATTTCGGGAACGTTAGTTGGAAAAGCTAAGCGCCAGGCAGGGGGACAAAACACAGAAGGCTCCCCCGGGGTTGACTAGCTGTGTGACTTTGGACAGGTGCCCGAGCCTTTCTGTTCCTGCTTCCTCGCAATAAAATGAAGATAATCGCAGCACCTGCTCACAGGCCGTCGGGAAGATGCCCGGGAACCCCAAGGGCGCCTCGCACTTACTAGGCACTCAGCAAACTCACACTGATTGTATCACTTGCCGTCGCCCGCATCCCGGTGCCCACACTCAGCCGGCCCGGCCGCGAGCCCGCAGGGGCGCGAACCCACCACGCCCGCCCTCCCCTGCAGCCCGTGTCCGCTCCGCCTCCCCGTCCTTGCCTCCCACAACCCGACAGTCGGGGCGGATAACAACAACCGGTGCGACCTCGCACCGCCCCCGGGTCAGCGGAGCACTTCCGCACCCCGTAGCCGCGCAGGCCCAGATCGGAGCGAGGCGCACGCGCACGAGCCACTGGGGGGGGCGGTCCCCACTGTCAATGGGCGAGATGGCGCGTGTCGCGGACAGTGATTCGGCCGGGGTTCGTCTGAGGCGCGAAGCGGTGACCAGAGCGTGCGAATATTTCCCGCGACGAGTCGCACATCACGGCGGCGCGCTGGGGCGTGGGGGCGGCGGGGGGAATGGCGTCTCCGGGCGGCGAGGCGCGCGCGGAGGGACTCAGCGGCTCCGGTTCCGCCGCCTCCGAGGCCGAAGCGCTCTCTCCCGCGCCGTTCTGCTGCGCACCCTCCGCCCCGCAAAGCCACGCTCTCCGCTCCCTTCAGCTCGTGGCAATAAGAAACGGGAGCGGCGCCTGCTGCGGTCCTCAGCGGCATATGGGCGCGGCCATCTTGGGGGCGGGGCCGTTCCCCGGGACCCATGGCCTTCCCAGGCCCAGGGGGTCCAAGCGCAGGGGTCAGGCGCAGGCGGGGGAAGTGGCCCGGAGGAGGGTCTGGTAGCCGGGCTGAAGGGCCGGTCACACCCACAGACGAGGAAACCCCGATGCCTGATTCTCCTGAAATAAATCGTGTTGCTCCCGTTCCAGGGACCCCGGGCGTCCTGGGAGAGTGTGGTTTTTGCTTTCTGACGATGCTGCCTAGAGGAGGAGGGAATCTTGGTCTCTGACGGTGGCAGCCAGCGGTAGCTTGGCCTGCTCAAAAAGCCTGGAAGTGCCCTTGAGGAAAGGGTCTGTTTCCGTAGGGTCTGGGAAAAAGAAGCCAAGTGTGTGCTGCCCTTGTAGCTGCCTGGTCACCAAGCAGAAGCCTTTGGGCGGTGCGTGGTCGGCTCTCAGCTCAGACGCGCCCAATTCCTTCTGAGCTAGAGCCAGCGGGTGCCAGGCACTGTGAGAGAAGCCTGTGACGAAAACCGTCACGCAGCCCGCCGTACACGTATGTAGGCTTCCGTTGGGAACTTAGTGCTTTCTCCCTCTCTTTCCCTTGCCCCTCTGTGAGTTAACTAACATTCCCCGCGTGGTTTGGATGATTCGTAGCCCAGATCTCCGGCGCAGAGTTCTGGGAAGTGACTGTCCAGGCCTTGAGTGGGAGTCCCAGGAGAAGAGCCCGTTCTCCCTCAGGCGTGTGAGTGGGTACTGCTCCCCACTGCGGATGCATTCTTCGTGCGTTTGTAAGTGGCGGCCAGGCTTAGAGATGCTACCTGTTTATTTCTAGAGGAGAGGTGACCTGCTAACCTTTTCAGACATCACTATCAGGAGGCAGGAGAAGGTCAGAGTTCGTATGCTAGTGTCCCAGGGACAATTGAGAAACCCCCAGTTGCAGAAATACCTGGTCTTTGGCCCTGGTCGGACTCTCCCCAGATCCTGATAAGACAGGGACAGGTGCTTGCCGAGAAAGAGGAGACCTAACGGTTTGGGTGGGGCCCGGGGAAGGACACAGATTTGTTAGTCATACAACAACAGCATAAAGTGTGGCGTTTGTCATTTCGGAACCGAGAAACATGCAAGGTGTTCTTCCAGTCCATCCTCTGCCCGGGCTGTTCGGGTGTATCAATCCGTAGGGGAGAAGGCTTGTCCCCACCACTTTCTGGCCCCTTGGGTCATAGCTGAAGACCACCTGCCTAAAGGGCTGTTGTGAGTGATGGAGGGTGCATCTTAGAGCCCCCGGGATTTAGCCCAGGGCAGGCTCCTGGTTTGTGGTGGCGGTTTACATTGTTTCCTCATACACACTCGGTAACATGCTGGTGCCATTGCTGTACCTTCCCATAGTGTGGGCTCCCCCTTTGCCGCCGCCTTGCACAATTGTGCCCGGGCCCGGTTCCAACCTTACCCAGGATTACCACTCATGCTCAACCGAAAACATTTTTTCCGTCGGCCACTAAGCCTTTTAATTAAGTGAAAATGAATCGTAAAGGGTAAACCTAGGAGTCGTGGATTGCTCAAGGCCCGTCCATTCCACCCAAAATCCCGTTTCAGGAGGACTGGTCCTTGTCTGGCTCCTGGGACACCACCACTAAGCCCCTGTCACATTCTGCCTAGCGGGAGTGTTTTTGTGTTCCAAGCATCGCTGTTCCAAGTTGGCCCGATAGTTTAGGCAAACCGTGTGACTTACGGTGAATATCTGGTTATGTCCGTGTGCGGCCTCGGGCCGTGCTGTATCAGTTTTGACATCTGGAGGGCTGTGGCCTGAGTAGCTAAAGTCATGGCAGGGATGCTGCGTGCCCGCAGAACCTCCAGGAAAACCCCTGGCCCCCGAAGCTTGGGTGAGCTTCCCTGGCTGGGTGCGCTTTGCGGGTTTTGGCACACAGCAGTCCTGGCGGACTTAAGCGTCGACCGTGGGACGGCTTTGGGAGGAAATGAGTGCCATGGCGTGCCTGGTTGCTACGGGGCCTCCCCCCTGCCCCTCTTCCCTTTACTGCTTCCACTCTGCACACTCTCCCTGCAAGAAGTCATAGCCGCGTATCAAAGCGCTCAGAGGGCCTCACGGGACTCAGAAGTAGAACAGCTCTTCTGAGGCACGAGTCCTTGGGAGTCCTCAAGCCTGAGGGGGGTCTTGGAGACCTGCGTCGCACTGTTGCTGCAGATGCTCAGATGGGTACCCACTCCACCGTGTGTTTCTGCCATCCCGGTAGGTGGACCTTCTGAACCCAGGTCGACTCTGCCCTTGGCAATACGCGGTCGCAGCCCCGAGCAGCGGCATCCGGAGGGCGTGGCTGTGCTGGAGGGCGCGGCTGTGCTTTTCGTTGGCTGAGAAACAGAGGTCCTGGGGGCGTGCCCTGCCTTGAGCAGGAGCTGAGCGAGTTTGCTTTCTTGCAGTTTTGAATTATACTTTTATGGTTACCCTAGAGATTATGGCATACACCACTTATTTATTAGTCTCTTGTCAGTGAATTCTTCTTCCTCCAGAATTCAATGGTGCAAAAAATTTTAGCTCGGGTACATCTTACGTTTTGTACTGTTGTCCACCTGGATTTTAACTCTACATATATTTTATTCCTCTCACTGTGATATTATAGTTGTTTAAGACAGTCAGTGTCCATATAGATTTACCCCCATATTTTCTCTTCACAGTCCCCTTCATTCCTTTTTGCACTTTTATTTTTTAAGGATCATTCTTTTCTAACTTTAAGACATATCTTGAGTATTTATTTTAGCGTAGTTCTGCAGAAAATTAAGTTTATCAGTTTTGGTTTTTCTGAAATCAACTTTATTTCATCCTCATTTGAAAAGGGTATTTTCTCGGGGTGCCTGGGTGTCAAAGTCGGTTAAGCATCAGACTCTTGGTTTAGGCTCCGGTCATGATCTCTGGGTCGTGACATCAAGCCCTGCCTGGGGCTCTGTGCTAGGCTTGGAGTCTGCTTGAGTTTCTCGCTCCCTCTCTCCCTGCCCCTCCCCACCATGCGCTCGTGCATTCTCTCTCGCTCTCTCAAATAAATAAATAAATCTTTTTAAAAAGGGTGTTTTCTCTGGGACTAGAATTCCAGGTTAGCAGTGATTTTATTTCAGCACTTTAAAGATATCTTTTCACTCAGTTGACCGTCTGACTCTTGATTTCTGCTTGGGTCATGATCTCAGGTTTGTGGGCTCGAGGAGCCCCGAATCAGGCTCTGCACTGATCGTGGACCCTGCTTAAGATTCTCACTCCGGGGCAACTCGGTGGCTCAGTGCGCTAAGCATCTGCTTTCAGCCCAGGTCATGATAACAGGGTCCTGGGATGGAGCCCTGTGTGGGGCTCACTGCTCAGTGGGCAGTCTGCTTCTCCTTCTCCCCCTGCTTCCCCCCACTCCGTGCTTGTGTTCTCTCTCTATCAAATAAATAAATAAAATCTTTTTAAAAAATTCTCTCCCACTGCCTCTCCCCTCTGCTCACACATGCACGCTCTCTCAAAAAAAAAAAAAAAAGATACCAAAACTTCATTGTATTCTGGTTTTCATTGTATTTATTGAAAAGTCAGCTGCCATTTTTATTGTTTCTTCTTTGAAGGTGATGTGCCTTTTTTCTCTGGCAGCAATTACATTTTCCTTTTTTTCTCTTTTGTTTTCAGCAGTTTGACTATGATTTGCCTAGTTATGATTTCCTTTGTATTCATTCTGCTTTACATGAGTAGAGAGCTTTTTGAATCAATGGCTTGTTATCTTTTGTGAATTTTGATAACTCTTCACATTAGTAGTCCTTCTGATTAAACATATATTGGATCTTTCCACCGTGTTCCATGTCTCTTACATTCTTTCCATTGTTTTTCTTTTTTTTCCCAGTGCTTCAGCCTGTACATTCTCTACTCTCTTCCAGTTCACCAAGCTTCTATTATGCTGTGTCTAATATCTATTTAGTGCTTAATTTAAGCTATGTTTTCAGTTCTAGAATTTCCATTTGATTCTTTCTAAAGATATCAATCATTATGTCACCTAATTTCTTGACATAGTAATCATAGCTTTTTTTTTTTAAGTTTGTGTCTGATAATGCAAATATTTGGATTGCTGTTGGGTTTATTTGTATCATCTGTTTTATCTTGGCTTCCTTCATCTGACTCATGGCAGCCTGTGATTTTTTTTTTTTTTTTGAACACCAGAAATTGTATATGAAAAGTTTTAAAAGATTTTTCTGGATGATGTTATCTTCCAGAAACAATTTTTTTCTGGCAGCCCAATTGAGTAGAATCTGATAACCTTCATCCCATCAAGGAATAAGATAATTTGAGGCCCTATTTCATGTTCATGAGGCCTCATCTTTATCAGTTTTGCCCCTCCTAGGTCAAAGCCGTTCAGAATTTTTACCTGAAACCCTAACAGACCTTGATCTCTGATTTTTGTTTCTGTCACTATGAGATTTCTAAAAGTTCTGCTTAAATTTTTGGCCTCTTACTTGCTGCTTTCTGCTTGACTTCATGACATCTTGTCTTGTGTAGTGTAGAAACTGAACCATGCCCACTCTTTGGAGTTCTATTTTCTGTGGTTCCTTTTTTTTGTTGGTCTTGACCTTCAAGTTCTGGTTACCTTAGCAGTAAGCAGTAAATCCAATTTTTATGCCCTACTTCATGAGACTTCTCGAAGCTCTGAATTACCATTTTCTGCTCTTAAGCTTGGCTCCATACAGCTTCAGGATTAACAAATGCGTCAAGGGAAAAAGAAGCAGCTCACTTCAGTGTGTCTCTCTTCACTTAATCATCTAGAGTGTTCTAAAGACTATAGTTTCCTTGGTTTATATCTGACACCTTTAAAAAGCTGAGGTTTTTTGGGTATTTTATCTAGTTTTTATGGTTTCTATCAGCCAAAGAATTAGTATGAGATGAGATAACCTGTCCTATTTGGAAGAAGATTCCTTGCTATACAATTTCTGTAGCTACTAGTCACTGGTTTGAGAAAGTTTCATTCTATCCTTGGTTCACAAAGAGGCTTTCATACGAATGGATGTTGCATTTTTAAAATGTCTTTTCTGTATCTGGTGAGATGTGATTCTCCTCCTTTATTCTATCAGTGTAACGTATTGATTGATTTACAAATATTGCATTTCCAGAAAAAACCCAGTTTTGTAATGACCTATTATCTTTTAATATATTTATAGATTCAGTGTACTAGCATCTCATTTAGAATATATTGAAAAAGACTGAACTGATTTTTCCTTTCTTGTAATGTTCTCGTCAGCTCTTGGATCAAAGTAATGCTGATCTCATAGAACAAGATGGGAAAGGTTCCTTCTTTTCTCTGGAAGAGTTTGTGTAACACTGGTGTTGGTTCTTCCTTAGCCACCTGATAAAATTCATCAAGCAAGCCCTGTGAACCTTGAGTTTTCCTTGTGGAAAAGTTTGAAATTATGGATTAAATGTTTATAATAGACACAGGGCAATTTAGATTTTCTAATCATGTGTCTTCTCCCCGACAGGATCATTGAGCCATTGCATTAGTCACAGACTGGCTATCACCACACTCCTTATTAGATGAACAAACTAAACATCTTGCTTTCCCAGGCTGTTATGAGCCGACTTCCTGGCACTTACAGCTGGAAATATTTCCACCTGATACAGAATGATATTCAGAACTTGGTTATAATTCTCATGTGACCACAGTGAAATGTCTGTATAAAAATAAATTGTATTTCTGTATGCCAGCAAAAAGACATTGAGAAAATGAAATTAAAAGAAGAACAGTTTACTCCTAGTACCCAGATCTTGCTTTTTAGCCATCATTCCCACTAAAAGGAAACCAGAGATTTTTAGAGGAATGTCTGATTCTCGATCTGGGGCTGGGAGAATACATGATGAGCATGGGTATCTTATGCTCTTACGCTCTGAAAAGCAAAGATGCACTCAAAGCCTAGTAGGACATGTCTAAAGGACACAGGAATTATCATGAAAGACCTTCAGTGGCCACATTTCAGATCATTTGAACACCAAAAAGTAACGGCTACAATTTATTGTAATACATTAAATAAACAAATAAAAATCCATGAGTTCATAGTGATACTCAAAAAAGGAACAAAAAAAGGTAAAAGAATAAAAGGAGAAAGCTTTTTGTCTTATTCTTAGAATGAGTTCCAAGTTAACAGTGATGGAGCTGCATACAGATTTATTGGGGAGAAGCATCTGCAAGAGGTTGAAAAAGATAAGATTGGACAGAGGGAGGATTTACCCAGAACGTAGTTGCAACCAAGGCCTCAGACAATCCTACGGGGCATTCCGGAGCTGAGATGGCCCTTGGGAGTTGTCCCAAGTTAAGGGAATTGGGCTAGACCTTTGTATTCCTACGTCAGACACTCATTGACTACCACCTGCTCCCTGGGCAGTGGTGGGGAGTGAAGGTGTAACTTTGAGTGAAGCAGTTCCCTGTGGCTGAGAGCAGGTTCCAGTGAGAGACAGCTGTGAGGTCAGAAGCTGATTCTCCCTGAAGCTGGGGGGATGATGGATTGGCCCTCAACAGGAGATCTGAGTGAGCACCACAGTATTCACTACAGCAATTTTCTTTTTTTTTTTTAAGATTTTTGTTTATTTATTTGTCAGAGAGAGAGACAGAGAGCACAAGCAGGGGGTGCAGCAGAGGCAGAGGGAGAAGCAGGCTCCTCACCAAGCAAGAAGCCCAATGTGGGACTCGATCCCAGGACCCTGGGATCATGACCTGAGCCAAAGGCAGACGCTTAACCGACTGAGCCACCTGGGCGCCCCTTTCACTACAGTAGTTATTTCTATAAGAATGCCACCTAATAAATATTAAAGATTGCTGTAATTAGAAAATCACTATTTTACATACCTCCATGTAATAATTGATTCAAGCAAGGAAGCTTAAGGGATATTGTCTTAGTTTGAACTGTTCTAACAAAATACCATAAAATGAGTAGCTTATCAACAACAGAAATTTACTTTTCATAGTTGTGGAGGCTGGAAGTCCAAAATCATGGTGCCAATATGATTGGGTCCTTGTCGAAAGCCCACTTTCAAGTTGCAGATGACTGTATGCTTCTTGTATCTTCACATGGTGGGAAAGGGGTGAGAGCTCTCTGGCCATTTCTTATAAGGGCACTAACTCCATTCATGAATCCACACTCATGACCTAATCACCTCCCAAAGGCCCCCCCACCTCCTAACACTATCATATTGGGGGTTAGAATTTCAACAAATGAATTTGAAGGGGGGCACAAACATTCAGTCCGCAGCAGATGTTGAAAACATTTGGTAAAAGGTTGTTTTAGAACAGGTTCTTAAATGTAGAATCAAAACATCACCCTACGGATTATTTGCTCCTTGCATAGAAAACCTAGTATCACAAATAGTGGGTTGCACAGCAGCACCTATGATGTATTCTGGGCAAAAATGTTTAAACTGAGGGCGCCTGGGTGGTTCAGTTGTTAAGCGTCTGCCTTCGGCTCAGATCATGATCCTGGGGTCCTGGGATCGAGCCCTGCATCGGGCTCCCTGCTCGGCGGGAAGCCTGTTTCTCCCACTCCCCCTGCTTGTGTTTCCCCTCTCGCTGTATCTCTGTCAAATAAATAAAATCTTAAAAAAAAAATGTTTAACCTGAAACTGATCAAGCCTGGAGACCTACCTTCAATCCTATAGAAACTACAAGAGATAAAGGAGGAGTTTAGGTGACATCAAGAGGAAACAATTAGAGGATACAGAGTGTGAGACGTTCTACTTGGACTGGTTTTTCATCAAATAGTCAGTATTAACCGGTCAGGGGAAGGTGATGATGACAGTGTAGTTTTTGATTTCCCTAAATGCTGTCTTACAAACAGAATCATTATAGTGAAAGAAAAACAGTTTCACAGGCTACATTTTGAACAAAAGAAGGTGACAAGCATCCCCAGGAGCCCTGGAATGCAAATGGGTGAAACCAAATCATTGACAATAGCAAGAGCTTTGCAAGTTCTGCACGGGTTTAACAGTGATACAGAAGAGTAGCAGAAGGATCATGGGGTCATTCTGATGGTCTCATGAGCCCCCAAAGACACTAAACTCATACAAACACTCCTCAGCTCAGTTACTTACTGCCTCAGTTTCTACCACAGGGAATACTCCTAGCCCCAATCTCCTCACCTGAAAGACTATCGACTTGCATCAAGACCCCTCAAGATTCTTCCAGGTGGCTGCCTTCCATGGCATCCACCTGACCCCTGGGAAAACTCACACCCTCACTCCACCAAACTCTAGACCTGCACACTGTCTACACTGCTGCTCGCTTTCTTTTTTTTAAATTTAATTTATTATGGGGCGCCTGGGTGGCTCAGTTGGTTAAGCGACTGCCTTCGGCTCAGGTCATGATCCCAGAGTCCTGGGATCGAGTCCCACATCAGGCTCCCGGCTCGGCGGGGAGCCTGCTTCTCCCTCTGACCCTTTTCCCTCTCATGCTGTTTCTCTCTCTCTCTCTCTCTCTCAAATAAATAAATAAAATCTTAATTTAATTTATTATGTTAATCACCATACATTACATCATTAGTTTTTGATGTAGTGGTCCATGATTCATTGCGTATAACACCCGGTGCTCCACGCAGAACGCGCCCTCTTTAACACCCATCACTGGGCTCACCCATCTCCCCACCCCCCTCCCTTCTAGAACGCTCAGTTTGTTTCTCAGAGTCCGTAGTCTCTCACAGCTCATCTCCCCCTCCGATTCCCCCCCCTTCATTCTTCCCCTCCTGCTATCTTCTTCTTTTTTTTTTAAACATATAATGTACTATTTGTTTCAGAGGTACAGGTCTGTGATTCAACGGTCTTACACAATTCACAGTGCTCACCATAGCACATACCCTCCCCAATGTCCATCACCCAGCCACCCCATCCCTCCCACCCCCCACCACTCCAGCAACCCTGTTTGTTTCCTGAGGTTAAGAATTCCTCATATCAGTGAGGTCATATGATACATGTCTTTCTCTGATTGACATATTTCGCTTTGCTGCTCTCTTTCTTTACCTGGCCATTTCAGGCTGCCATACTGGCCTTCTCTTTACAGGTTCATCCAGGTGGGAGCAGTCATCAGTCTACCTTCACACCCCCAAATCTTGAGGACAAGCTTTACCAAAAACTCTCAAGCTGCACCACAGAGACAAGATTGGGTGGGTTGGTGAGTTTCTGCAGATCAGATGTTAGTCTCCCCATCTAGAAGGCAACCTCCATGATTCTGAATCACCTTGGGGCCCCCTCTCTTAGCTTGAGGTGGCGGTGGGGAGGTCCAGAAGAAAGGGGCAAAGTGCTCCCTACTGCAAAATTTCCTTTCAAAAAATAATTTTTATTTCTTTTTTTTCAAAGTTTTTTTTTATTTATTTATTCATGAAAGACAGAGAGAGAGAGAGAGGCAGAGGGAGAAGCAGGCTCCCAAGGAGCAGGGAGCCCGATGCGGGACTCGATCCCAGGACCCCGGGATCATGACCTGAGCCGAAGGCAGACGCTTAACCATCGGAGCCACCCAGGTGCCCCTCAAAAAATAATTTTTAAAAAGGAATCTCCAACCTGCTCTCACATCGGCTGGGGGGGAGGAGGATGGGCTGATAATCCAAGAACTTGTTGGCACCTCACAGTTAAATTTTCCGGAATATGTGTAGACACCACATGAATATGAATATGCCTGGAATGGATACAAATAAAATATTCGTGCTCTTCCCATTTTATCCTTGCACCTGCCTCCAGCTAGGGTTACCTAGTATTTTATAAAAGCCAAAATAATCTTATTTTTTTCACGGATGGATGTGTTTTTCTAGAAATAGTAGTCCTTCAAGTTGCCAGAAAATGACTAGATGATAATTCACTCTAAGAAATTAAAAGCTCCAGAAAAGGTAAATATGTGGGTAAATATAAAATATTGTTTATTTTAAAATCTTTTAACAGATTTAAAAGACATAATATTGCATAAAATAATAATTGTAAAACATGTTGAATTTATAACATATAAAGAGATAATATATAAAGGTGTATATATATATATATATATATATATATATATGACAACAATGACACAAAGAGGGGAGAGGAAGAAATGGAGCTATATTAGTGCAAGTTTTCAATATTTTACCGAAAGTAAGTTAGTATTAACGTGAAGTAGATAGTGACAAGTTAAGATAGATTTTATAATCCCTCAAGCAACAATAAATGATTTTTAAAAATACAGTAAAATAATTCAACAAAGGAATTTAAATGGTATAATAGAAAAAACCTAACACAAAAGGAAGTAAAGAAGGAAGAGTGAAACAAAAAAGACATGAAACGTATGGAAAAGAAATAACAGAATGGAAAATATAAATTCATCATGTAGATAATTAGATTAAATGTGAATAGATTACACATTCCGGTAAAAAAAAAATAGACTGTTAGGACAGAAAACAAGATTCAGGGACGCCTGGGTGGCTCAGTTGGTTAAGCGTCTGCCTTCAGCTCAGGTCATGATCCCGGGGTCCCGGGATCGAGCCCCGCGTCGGGCTCCCTGCTCAGTGGGGAGCCTGCTTCTCCCTCTGCCTCTGCCCCTCAACCCTGCTCGTGTGCTCTCTCTCATGCTGTCTGTCTCTCTCAAATAAATAAATAAAATCCTAAAAAAAAAAGAAAAGATTCAACTATATGCTGTCTACAAGAGACACACTTTATTTTGGAGGACACAGCTACGTTAAAGGGATGAGGAAAGATACACCATTCAAACAGCAGCTATAAAAGTGCTGGGGTAGCCATATCAATACCTGACAAAATAGACGTTAAGACAAAAAATATCAGAGTCAGAGGGGGTATTTTGTAATGATAAAAGTGCAAATTTACCGGGAACATAGAACAATTTGAACCTATATGCATGTAACAATAGAGCCCCAAAATACATGAAGCAAGAGCGGACAGAATTGAAAGGAGAAATGGACAATTCAACAATAACAGTTGGAGCTGTCAACACCCCATCTCTCAATAATGAATAGAAAAGCCAGAGTATCAGCAAGGATATAGAACCCTTGAACAACACTATCAACACACTTGAACTGACTGACATCTATAAAACAGTCCATCCAACATGAGTAGAACACACATTCTTTTCATGTGCCAATGGAACATTCTCTAGGATAGACCATGTGCTCCGCCATAAAAAGCCTCAGTAAATTTAAAAGATTTGAAATCATACAAAACATATTCTCTGAACACAGCAGACCTGAATTAGAAACCACAAAGAATGAAATTTGGGAAATTTCCAAATATTTGGAAATTAAATAACACTTTTTTTCCTTTCTAAAGTAGGTCCTACGCCCAATGTGGGGCTTGAACTCATCACCCCAAGATCAAGAGTCTCACACTCCACTGACTGAGCCAGCCAGCTGCCCCTACATCACATACTTCTAAATAACTCATGAACAAGAGAAAAAATTACAAAAGGAATTTAAAAATATGTCGAAGTGAAAGAAGATGAAAATACAACATATCAAAATTTATGGGCTAAGGCAGGGCTTAGAGGAATGTTTTATAGCTTAAAAACCTATATGAGAAAAGAAAAAAAGAATCCCAAATCAATAACCTAAATTTCTACCTTAAGAAATAAGAAAAAGAAGAGCAAACTAAATCCAAAGCAAACAGAAGGAAGAATGTAATAGAGATTCGAGCACAAATAAATGAAGTAGTAGAAAAATAACAACAACAAAACTATTAAGAAAATCAATGAAACCAAAAGCTGGTTCTTGGGAAAGTTCCATACATTTTAACAACCTTTAGTTAGACTGACCAAGAAAAAAGAGAGGAGACAGAAATTCCCAATCTGGAATGAAAAAGGAATCACCACTATTGATCTAACAGAAAGTAAAGGAACTGTTAGGGAACACCATGATCAACTTTATGCCAACAAATTAGAAAATGTAGATAAAATAGACAAATTGTTAGAAATATGCAAATGACCAAAATGGACTCAAGTACAAATAGAGACTCTAAATAGGCTTATAATAAGTAAGGGCATTGAATTAGTAATTAAAATTCTGCTTGTGAAGAAAAGTCCAGGCTCAGATGGCCTCACTGGTGAGTTCTATGTAATATATAACAAGAATTAACTTTGACTCTCACAGATTTTTCCAGAAAATGGAGAAGAGAACACTTTTCAACTCATTCCATGAGAACAGTATTGCCCTGGTACCAAAGCCAGATAAAGACAGCACAAGAAAAAAAACAAAAAAATACTGACAGATGTCCTTCGTGAACACGGGCATAATAATCTTCATCAAGATATTAGCAAACCAAATCCAGCAACATATAAAAAAGATCATACACTGTGACCAAGCAGAATTTATTTCACAAATGCAAGATTGATTTATCATCTGAAAATCAATTTATATAATAAATCGTATTAACAGCATAATGGATTAAAAAAAACACACTTTCATCTCAGATACAGAAAAAAACATTTGATAAAATCTTACATCTATTCATGATTTTAAAAACCAAAAAACAAAACCTCTCTGCAAACTAGTAATAGGCAGGAACTTCCTCAATTAGATAAGTGGCATCTATGAAAAACCCACAACTAAAATCATAATTAATGATGAAAATTAAATGCTTTCCCCGAAATGGAAACAAAGCAAGAATGTTCACTCTTGCCACGCCACCTTTATTCAGTATTGAGCTGGATGTGCTAGCCCGTGGGGGAAAGAAAAAAATTAAAGGCATCCAGATTGGAAAGGAGGAAGTAAAAGTTATCTTAATTTGCAGATGGTATGATTTTAAAATTTTAAAATTCCTAGGGTATCCGCCTGTATTTTAATTTTTTTTAATTTTATTTTATTTTAAATTTTCAAATTTTATTTTAAAATTCCTAAGGTATCCACAAAATATTACTAGAACTAATAAACAAGTTGAACAAGGTTACAGGACATAAGATTAATGCACAAGAATCAATGATGTTTTTATATACTAGTAATGAAAAATCTGCAAATGAAATTTAAGGAAAGGATTCCATACACAACAGCATCAAAGATATGAACTATTTAGGAGTCAATGTAACAAAAGAAATGTAAGACTTGTACAAAACATCATTGAAAAATTAAAGAAGATCTAAGTAAATGGGGAGACATTCCATGTTGATGGATTAGAAAACCAAATACTGTTAGATAGATCTATAGATTGGTATAGATAGCAAATAGATCTACAGATTTAACTCAGTCCTTATAAAAATCCCCCTGGCTCCTTCCGCCCCCAGAAATGTACAAGCTGATTCCAAAAGGACCCAGAATAAAAAACATTTTTGAAAAAGAAGAACAAAGTTGAAGGACTTTCACTTCCGGATTTCAAAGAAACTAAAAACAACCATAAGAACAGTAATCAAGACAGTGTGGTATTGTCATGACAACAGACAATGGTGCAGAATTGAGTCCATAAATAAACCCTTACATTTATGGTTAATTTTTGGCAAAGATGCCAAGACAACCCAGTGGAGAAAGGAAAGTCTTTTCAACAGAAGGTGCTGAGACAATTGGATAGCCACACGCAAAAGGATAGGTTTGTACCCTTACCTAGCAACATACACAAAAATTCACTCACGGTGGGTCACAGATCTAAATGTAAGTGCTAAAGCTATAAAACTTTTGGAGAAAAACATGGGAGCATATTGTGGCTTATGGTGGATTAGGCAAAATTTCTTAGGTGTAACACCAAACAAAATACATGAAAGAACACATTGATGAATTGAACTTCATCACAATTATAAAACCTTTGAGCTTCAAAATACCCTGTGAGGAAAATGGAGGGGCGCCTGGGTGGCTCAGTCATTAAGCGTCTGCCTTCGGCTCAGGTCATGATCCCAGGGTCTTTGGATCGAGTCCCGCGTCAGGCTCCCCGTTCGGCGGGAAGCCTGCTTCTCCCTCTCCCACTCCCCCTGCTTGTGTTCCCTCTCTTGCTGTGTCTCTCTCTGTCAATATATAAATAAAATCTTTAAAAAGAAAAAGAAAATGGAAAGACAATCCACAGACCAGAAAAAAATATTTGCGAATCATATTTCTGGCACAAGATTTGTGTCCAGAGTGTACAAAGAACTTTTACCACTCAATAATATGACAACAAGCTTAAAGATGGGCAAAAGTTTCGAATACACATTTCACCACGGAAAATCTACAAATGACCAATAAGTGCAGGAAAAGATGCCCTACACCATTACTCTTCAGGGAAATGCAAATAAAAACCACAACGAGACAGCCCTTCCTACCCAGAAGAATGTTGGTGAAGATGTGGAAAAATTGGAAGCCTCGTGTATTGCTGGTGGGAAAATTAAAACAGGACACTCTGGAAAAAGTTTGGCAGTTTCTTAAATAAATGAAGTTGCCATAAAACCCAGCAATTCTTGAGGTATCTACTCGAGAAATGAAAACATAATATGCAAAGACCTGGACGCCCATGTTCATAGGCACATTATTCGTAATAGCCAAAAAGCGAAAAGAATTCAAATGTCCATCAATTGACAGATGGATAAACAAAATGTGTTCTATCCCTTCAATGGACAATAAAAAGGGATGAAGTACTGATATTTGGTAGAACATGGATGCATCTCAAAAACATTATGCTGAGAGAAAAGAAGCCAGACGCAAAAGCCCATATACTGTGATTCCATTTCTATGAAATGTCCAGAGAAGGCAAATCCATAGGGATAGAAAACAGTTTAATAGTTGTCTGGGGCTGGGTATTGGGAGTGGGGATGGCGAAAAGGATATTTTTTGAGCAATGGAAATATTTTTTTAAAAGATTTTATTTATTTATCTGACAGAGAGAGACACAGCGAGAGAGGGAACACAAGCAGGGGGAGCGGGAGAGGGAGAAGCAGGCTTCCCGCGGAGCAGGGAGCCCGATGCGGGGCTCGATTCCAGGACCCTGGGATCATGACCTGAGCCGAAGGCAGACGTTTAACCCACTGAGCCACCCAGGTGCTCCAGAGATGTTCTTAAAGTGGATTGTGTTGATGGTTTCTCAACTCTATAAATTAAAAAAAGATCATGGAATTGTGCATTAAAAATGGGCCAATTTTGTGGAGTATAAATTATTCATTGATAAGGCTGTTTTTAAAAAAGTCAAAGCTGGCCTGGTTCTTACCCACAAGATGCAGGGTGCCTGACATTTAACAGAAGAGACAGACACATCTGCAGATGTAATATTTTGAGCTAATTTCGTTTATAGAAGTGTATTCAATGCACTATGGTTTTCTTTCTAATTATGTTTCACACCTGATCTCAAAATCCAACCTTCTCCTTGGAAAAGGTGGATTTAAATAACAGCACCCTGAAATCTCTCATTATTAAGCCCCTCTCTTTCTCTCTGTCAATCCATCCATTATCTATCTACCATTGAAATAGTGTAGAGGACAAAATGGAAAGACTAGATGGAGTGATTGCTTTCGAGTAGTTTATACGTAAGTACATGAATAGCCGCGGTTTCCCCGTCATTCTCTCTCTGACTCTATCTCGGTCTCTGTTTTTTCCCTCCAGGTAGAAGATGCGGAAATGATTGGTTTGACTAATTTTTCTGAGTGGAGTCTGGAAACATTTTGCAGAAAAGCTGAATTTAAAGCGAGAAATTTCCTGGAGTGGAAGGAATTGGTGTGGTGAAAAGCATAAAGTAAATGTTCCAGAAAAGAGAAATACATATGGGAGAATAATTTGATTCAGTTTTTGTTGGCCTATGTATGGAGAAGAACAAATGCATTTGCTTGGCTAACCTTATTCTGTAACAGATTTTTAAGGAGTGGGTGGAGGATGGAGAGGTTAGTTGAAGAAGACTTAACCAATCTGAAATTTCGTTGAAATTCCTCATAATTCGCACAGCTCATAGCTAAGACATTGATCAAAAATAGTTTCCAAAATTTGTTTACTAAATTCCTGGACATGAACTGTTTGTTTTTTTTTTTTACCAGTTCGGACATTGCAGAAACAGAGAATTCAGAAGGTCGGAACAAGGGTCTTCCATTCAGAAAGGATACACCAGAATTTATTACTGGAATTTACTGGGGAGATTTAATTTTTTTTTCCAGTCTTTATCATAGGATTTTCCTTGGGACATGGTAAAGGAGAACACCCCCCCCCACACCCAACACTGTAGCCTTATCCTCCGAAAGTGTTAATTTCACACATCTGAGGTTGGCATAGGAAATGTAAATTCATGTGATTGCTGAAAGCAAAGGGTGTACTGTGGCCACACTGGGGCAGCAGACACTTGGCTTTTCTAGCTTTCTCTCCTGGAACTGTTAATAAATGGAGCGATCATACACATTACTCTCTTTGATTTACATGTCTTTTCCAGACTGCTAAACCGAGAGAAAGGACTATCCTTAAAATACTAACAGCAGAGACCTCACTCGTTAATTAAGAGGTTGGGGAAGAGCTTTTCCTAAATGGCTAGTTTTTCAGAGGTCATTGAGAGCAAGGGACTGTTTCTTAGTCATTGGATAGCCTCAGGGCAATCGCATCTCCTGAGAGCTCCATAAATTTTGGTTGTCATTAGTGTTTTTAGAAGGCAACTGCTCCAACTCGCCAAAACATAATCTCTAAGCTTTCAGACCACTGCCATCCAGAGGGACCTGCATCTCTTCAGCTGAGGGTACTTCCCGCTGTCTAGCAGATCTGCACCTTTTCTAAAGTTCTACGGTAGTGAATTCAACATGATTCAGTTCCCAGCTTCTCAAGGAACCTTAAAAAAAATCGGTGATTCTGAGAAAGCATATCTGGCATGGTTACTTTTTGTTTACCTTGTGAAATTAATAAAAGGAAACATTAAAGCACTCAGGATGCCAGAAAAGGGAACTGGTAGAGGAAGCCTACCAGGAATGTCAATTACAGGAAAATTGTCAATTACAGACCCGGCAACAAGAATCTGCAAGAGGAAACAATGATCAATTTCAGGCCCCAAGAGGGAAAGATGTACATTGTATCTCCTATAAGAAATCGACTACCCCTGCAACTCAACCACTGAGAAACCCATTATCACCTGAACCCTTGCTTTTCTCCAATGGACTTTTGTTCAAAACAACCCCTCCCAGCTCCCTCCTTTTCCATAAAATAATGTTCCTCTCTTTTGTTTTTGTTAGTCAGACCTGCCTATGGCTTTGCAGAACCTTGTTTGTTCAGGACTGCAATTCTCTGCTATTCCCGAATAAACCTATTTTTGCTGGTAAAATAACTGGCTGTTTTATTTTTAAGGTTAACAGCCTACATGGTGCCAGCCCCAGAATTACAGTTGGAGGTCTGGGGTTGGAAGTTGAGGGTGGGAGGGCCAAGGTTGCAATCTTGTGCCTACTACTCCATCTGTCTCCCTTGTTCCCCTACCGGCCTTTAATAAACACCATGGTCTCCTGGATGAGGTGTGGCACTCATGAGGGCACCAGCTGCCTAACTTTTGTGAAGATTAAAAAACGGGAACTTCCCTAAAGTGAAACAGCAGAGCTAGAAGGGGGAGCATACCACTCAATGTCAATTACAGAAAAAATTGTCAATTATAGACCCTAAGGGAAGAGTCCTCAACAGGAAAGAATGATCAATTATAGCCCCAAGAGGAAAAGATGTACTTGCATCTATTAGAAATTGATTACCCCTGCGACTCAACCAAGGAGAAACCATCATCTCTGCTGCACCCCTGCTTTTCTTCAGTGGACTTTCATTCCAAACAACCTCTCCCAACTTCCTCCTTCTCCAAAAAATTGTGTTCCTCTCCTCCATTTGTTGGACTCGCCTGTGCTTTTGCCATCGCTTGCATGTCCCAAATTGTAATTCTCGGCTACTCTGGAATAAGCCTCCCCCCCCCTTTTTTTTTTGCTGTTAAGCTAGCTGGCTATTTTCTTTTTAAAGTTAGTACTTTTTACGTTTGACTGACTCAACCCCATTTGTTTAGCCCATTTGTCGGATGCCTACTTTTTCTTAGGTGCTCCCTTACAGATCTTATGTTCTGTTTCTCTACATTGTAGGAAAGCTGGTTTGCACCTTGTTTTGTAGGCGCCCTTCCTTCTGCCTGGAATATCCTTTTCCTCTTCTTGAGCTATTTCCTCTGTGCCTTCACAGTCCAGCCCAAGGCACGCCCTACTGTAGTTGAGATGCAGCCACAGTGGACTCTCAGCCCCCAGCCTTACCCTCAGCACAGGATGAGATCACAGACTCTTTTCATTTTCCTCTGTTATGAGACCATAAGCTCCCTGAAGCCAGAGCCCTGCCTTATTTGGCTTTGCATTCCCAAAGTCTAGCAGCATTTCTGATACATTGGAGCGGCTCCATCCATGTTTGTGGGAACAAGTAAATGAATCAATCCACTTACCACTGAATGAGATGTTTCATTTCCTTCCCTTCTCTTCCCCAGTTAAAATACCTTGGTATTAAAAAAAAAAAATCCCTCTTAGGAAATTATTTTAGAAAGAGGCAGTCAGCTCCTACCTCCCACACAAGGAACGTCAGAGAATACAAATGAGCCGTAATTTACAAGTGGGACTTCCTGAAGGAGGAAATTTGTAGCCTGAACCTCTCAGTGTTTCAGGCACTGCCTAGTCCTATGGTGATAGAGGCCAAGCTCCAGGCCTGTGGCTCTGGGAGATGCCCCACATCGGGCTTCCAGAAGCCCCTCAGTGTTCTAAGGAAGTTACTCATCGATTTTCACAGCATCTCTGGAGGCTAAGCATGAGAAATGGAGAACTTCTTTTCTTCCTGCCCTTCTCTCTTTCTCCATGAACCTTCTTAACAGTCGGGGAGTCAGAAAACAGAAAAAGACCTAAGCAAATTGCCTAGCATCACGTAAACGAGAACAGCCAAGCCAGGACACACTCTGGTGCTCATTCCACAAATCCGAGCTTCCTGTAACTTACACAGGTCTGTGTTTTAATGAATTCGTGGCATATGGGCCATAATATTCAAAGTGCCTGGCATTTCCTGCAATTTATGATCAGTCCGGGAATAAGTTGTTTTCTCCTTTTGAGTGAATTTTCACATGCCTAGGTTTGGAGTTAATAATCTTGACATAAATGAAAATAGTTTCTAGAATAGGTAATGCTTTTTTGTTCCTTCTGTGATTTGGATCCACATTTTCTCTTTCTCACCCCAAACTTCATCCCTACCCATGAACTGCCATCACTGTTTCTTCTCTGGCCTTTTGAGAATGAGCGGCGAGATACTGTTCTTGAAGTCTGCATCATGGGGGAAGGAAGATGATTTTGTTTGCTGTCTTCTCTATGAACAGAGACGTTCACAGGCGCTCTCTAGTGACCTACAGTTGTTGGACTCTTGTCTGTAGATAAAGAGCTCTCCTTCTGACTTGACTTTTGTTTATCTGGTTTCCAAAAGGCCTTGTTGATCCAGATAGTGGTGAAAGTCTGTGAATTCAGAAATGGCCCCACCCATGCGCTGTGTTTGGCTGAGTCTTTCGGAGTTGTGTTGAGTGTGAGAACAGTAGCTAGGTCTCTTTGGTCCAGCTCGCTGAGAAGTTGCCGTTGCAAATTTGTTGTGGGCATTTGATGCTCAGTACGGGTTATACCAATTGATGTCAGTGAGCTTAGGCAAATACCTGTGCTACTAATACCGATGTTTGTGTTATGTTCTGGAAGTGAATTGAAGTTCCCCGTAAGCCTGACCCCGTCTTCTCCACCAGATCTCTGGTTGGCAAATGCTAGCAGTGATTTTCTTTTTTAAGAACCTCAAATTGAGTTTCTCAGGAGTGCCTTCTAAAGGAGATTATCCCATGCTTTGTTTTCTTTCTAATATTTTATATGTGCAGTTCTTACCAGCTTGCAAGAACTCTTTAAAATGGAATCCCCGAATATGTGAAATGCATTCTTTTTCTGAGACAGACTGTCATGGGAGCTATTTAGAGCCTACATCATCCCGTTTGAGGGCTGAATGCTGCACTTTTCTGAGCATATTCTTAAACAGCAAAAGGCTGCAACTCTGCTGAGTATTTCCAGACCCAGGCAATTTGTCAGTGAACTGTAGATCTTCAGGATTTTCTCTTGCCCTAGGAGCCCTCCAGAAGAACCACTGGAATTTCCAGAATGAGTCCTGAGCATGTTGAAGCCACTGGCATGACCCTGGGTGCCCTGGCATCCAGGAAAGTCCTTTTCTCAATGTTCAAATGACTCCTGTCCTACACCTGGGTTAAAATATTTGGAATTCCTAAGCTAATATAATAATGAGGAAACCTCTAGGTTTCAAAGATCCCAGTTCAAATATAAACATCAGGAAAGCGAGGGAGTCAGTCTCCTGGGTTTGCAATTCGTTACAGATGTGCAATTCTTGGGGCCCATGGGGGCATACAAAGTCCTTCTCTCACTGCGGGGAGACAGAGGCTGGGGGAGAAAAGAGGAGTGTTTCCCAAGGAACTCAATTCAGCCAGGTACACAGTATCTATATTGGATCTTGTTAGTGCTTGGTGGGGCAAGAGGGTTCCCATGGTAATTCCCTGAGGTTAACCAGCTGTGACAGGGGAAAGTGATAGCCATATGATTCATGAATGTGTATAACCAAACTGGCCCAGGCAAGGTTCACAGGGTCACATAGAGACCAGTGTCTGAGGTCAGATTTCAGGCGGCATGCATGTGCTATCCTGTATGCAGACTAAAAAAGAAGCAGTAAGTGTTGGCTTGAATAATACCCCCCACCCATGATTCAACACCAGTTAGGAAGGAATTTGTAGGGACACAAGATGAAGAAGTGGTGTGGGTTTTTTTTCTTTCCTTTCCTGTCACATGACAATGGACTAGAAGAAAAATAGAGAGCTCATAATTTTACTTGGATCTCATTGAGTATAGGCTGGTATCGTGTAATTTATTTGGATCTATGGGACGTCTCAGATTCACAACTGATTTACCTGGCTTGTGAGGTGATTATTTTAAAACTTGAATGATGGATGCTAACATTCCATGGTTCATGGTGGGATGAATTTAGAAGGGGAAACAATGACCCATGGTGTAAGCCAGAGGCACGTCAAAATCAGAATCTGTGCTAATTAAAATAACTTCCTCTTGAATCTCAGATTACCTTGGGAAAGTGTATGATTTTCTGTACCCGCATTTCGAAACATTTGAGCTTCCGTGATGCCTGCTTGACTTAATTCCAAATGCATGACCTCCTACAGATAGAACATGAGAGCAGGAATTGACTTTGTAAATAGTACAGATCAAATGAGGCCCAGTGACTTACTTGCCCAGGCTAATAAGTGGTAAAACCCAAACCAGAACATCAGAAAGCAGGGCTTTGTCATCTGAGCAAGTTTCCTTAGTGTTCCCTCCCTTTGGCCACCCAAACTGTTAAATTTGGGGGTGATATATTTATCAAATGAATTCTACTATAGAGTCATTCAGTCTTATACTTTATGCCTTTTCTTACAAATAGTAGGTACAGCAGAGAAATGTTGGTATCGCATTGTCTGCGCTGTTATTTACTTGTTATATCACATGAAATACATACAAAATTGAAGAAGTCACTTTTTATAGTGCTTTTATAGTGTTAGGTCTAGAAATCTTTAGTAGACACGTTTATAAATGTTCCTGATTTTTTTTTTAATAAGTCAACTTTTAATATAAGAAACTGCAATTCAAGCCAGTAGTCAAACTTCCTCCTGTAGGCACAGGCTTAGAATAAACTGAAACCAGATTGAAGCGGGTTTATCAGCTAAAGTTTGAAAGGCATTGCTGGACTAATCTTAACATGTTTTTACTCTGACAGTTAAATTGGTGAGTTCTTTGCCCTTAAACAGATTCTATTAAGAGTTATATATTACTTGAGATTGTTTAATCCAGCTTAGGTTTTACCCTATGTTTTCTTAAAGATTTTTTTTTAAATTTTTAAGTAGTCTCTACATCCAACGTGGGGCTCGCACTTACGACCCCGAGATCAAGAGTCGCATGCTTTTCCGACTGAGCCAGCCTGGTGCCCCTTCCTGCGTCTGTATCTTCAGTTAGTCTCACAATCGGTAGGGAAAGGTCCTGGTTTATGATATGAGACAATCCCTTTTTCTCTTTTTATTTATTTCTGGATTTTGTTTTCAAGTCCTATTCTATTTTTGCTCGCATAGGAATTACGGAATGCTTTTTATCCTTTCTCAGAGAATGGAAATCCTACTCATGTTCCCAGACTATGTTCAAATACACTTCGTTTGTGAGGCCTTGTTGATTTCTACCCCTCCTCAGGTATCCAAAGAAGTTCCTTCCTCTTCAATCTTCTTAAACCTGTTTCATTATACATCTCCTCCAGTACTTAATTTAAATCTGCCTTCTGGGTTTCGTTTATTTGTTGAGCACTACCACATGCTAGGCACTGGTCTAGGCCTAGGTAATAGAACACTGAACAAAATCTCCAGTCTCATGGAGATTATATTCTAGTGGGTGTAGACAGACAAGAAATGAATTAGTATTAGAGAAAGACAAAGCTAGGTAAGGGAGGTAGGGACTGCTGGAGAGAGAGAGTTTTGTTACTCTTTTTTTTTTTTTTATTGGGTGGTTGGGGAATGCTTTGCTGGGAAGGTGACGTTTGAGCAAAACTCTGAAAGAAGGGTGGGAGTGAGCCCTGCAGTTATTTTGGGGAATAGCATTTCAAGCCGAGGGAAGAACAAGTACAAAGGCCCCAAGGCAGAATCCGGGCCTGGCATGTTTGAGGAATAAACAAGCAGAAACAAGGATGTGGAGTGAGTGAGGGGGAAAGCCGGAGGAGATAAGATCAGACTTGGAGCAGGACTTGGATTTTTCCTCGGGGTGGAATGCGAAGTCCCTGGAAGGTGTTGAGCTGAGGCGTGACAGAGCTACAGGGTCAGAACAGACCGTTGGCAGGCAGAGGGAGAAGAGATGATGGCGGCTCCCACCAGTAAGTAGTGAGAAGTCAAATTCGGGATAGATTTCGAATCGATGGATTGGACGTGTAGTGTCAGAAGTCGAGGATGACTCCAAAGTTTCTGCCCTGAACACCTGGAAAAATGGAATTGCCAAATACCAAGATGAAAAAACAAGGAGCAGGTGAAGGTTTGTTGTTGTTGTTAGCTATTTTTTAAGGGCGCCTGGGTGGCTCAGTCAGTTAAACGTCTGCCTTCGGCTCAGGTCATGATCCCAGGGCCCTGGGATGGAGTCCCGATATCGGGCTCCCTGCTCCGAGGGAGGCCTGCTTCTCCCTCTCCCCCTGCCTCTGGGATCCTTTTTTCTCTCTCTCTCAAGTAAATAAAATAAAATCGTTAAAAAATTTTTTTACATTGAAATATCATATTCTAACAGAACAATAGTCACTGACTTTTCACAAAGTGACTTCCCCTGAAACCTGCATTCAGATCAAGGAATAAAACACTGTCACAGACACAGAAGTAGTGATTTCAAGTAGGTATTTGGATAGCAGGTCTGTTGCTCAGGGGAGATATAAATTTCAGATTTGTCAGCATATAGATGGTCGTTAAAGCCACGAAACAAGGGCGCCTGGGTGACTCAGTTGGTTAAGCGACTGCCTTCGGCTCAGGTCATGATCCTGGAGTCCCGGGATCGAGTCCCGCATCGGGCTCCCTGCTCGGCGGGGAGTCTGCTTCTCCCTCTGCCTGCCGCTCCCCCTGCTTGTGCTCTCACTCTCTCTCTCTGGCAAATAAATAAATAAAATCTTAAAAAAGAAAAAAGCCACAAAACAAGGTGGAATCACCTAGGAAGTGAGTGTGGATAGAGAAGAGGTTTGAGGACGCAGCTGTGGGACCTTCTAACATGTAATGATCGGGGAAATGAAGAGGACACAGTAAAGGAGACTGAGAAGGAGCAGACAGTGAAGTAGGACACTCCAAGAGAGAATGAGAAGAAAGGAAGAACATCTCCTCAGTACATGAATTCTGCTAGATGTTGGGGATAGAGCAGTGAGCAAGATCGACCATGTCCCTGACCTCAGGGAGCTTATGTCAAGTAAGGTATACAGACGGGTAAAAAAACAAACAAAAAAACTATCTATCTATCAATCTATCTATCATCTATCTATCATCTCATTATAAAGTATAAAACAGGCCCTGAAGAAAAAGCACAGTGACAGGGTGCCTGGGGTGGCTCAGTCAATTAAGCCTCTGCCTTCGGCTCAGGTCATGATCCTGGGGTCCTGGGATCGAGCCCCAAGTTGGGCTCCTTGCTCAACAGGGAGCCTTCTTCTCCCTCTCCCTCTGCTGCTCCCACTGCTTATGTTCTCTCTCTCTCTCAGATAAATAAATAAAATCTTAAAAAAAAAAAAGAAAAAGCACAATGAAAATTTATGGGGGGATCTGATTTAGTTAGGAATGGCTTCTCTGAGGAAGCGATATTTAAGTTGAAGCTTGAAGGATAGAAAGGGATTATCGAAGATAAAATGTGGGGGATGTATGAATTTGCTAGGGCTGCCATAACGAAGTACCATAAACTGGGGGGCTTTAAACTGCAGAATTTTATTCTCTTACAGTTCTGGCTGCTAGAAGTCAGAAATCGAGGTGCAGCAAGGTCATGCTTTCTCCGAAGGCTCTAGGGAAGCATTCTTTCTGGCTTCTTTCAGCTTTTGGTAGCCCCAGGCACTCATTGGCCGGCAGCAGCATCCCTCCAATCTCTGTCCCTCTCTTCACGTGGCCTTAGTCTCTGTGTCCTCTCTTCTTCGCCAACACCCATGATTGGATGTAAGGCCTACATTAAATCTAACATGATTTCCTCGCAAGATCCTTAACTAATTACGTCTGTGAAGACCCTATTTCCAAATAAGGTCACATTCTGAGATTCTGAGTAGACATGAATTTGGGTGGGGCGTATCCAATCCACTACAGAAGATGACCAGAAGAATTTTTAGCAATTTTGTTATCTGGTTCACTTTGCGTCAGTAGCTTGAAACTGGCCGCCATGGGGATATTTACACCATGGAAACTGCCAGATGCTACAAAGCGGGTTTAGTTATTTTTCTTCCGGAGAGGCTTTTTTGTTGTTTTTTGCTTTTTAACTTTTTATTTTAATTCCAGTTAGTTAACACACAGTGTTGTATTAGTTTCAAGTGTACGATATAGTGATTCAACACTTTCATACATCACCCTGTGCTCATCGCGACAAGTGCGCTCTTAATCCCCATCACTTATTTGACCCATCTTCCCACCCACTTCCCTTCTGGTCACCAGCTGTTGTTCTCTATAGTTAAGAGTCTGTTTCTTGGTTTGTCTGGAGAGGCAATTGTTAAACATTCAACCAGGATTCCATGGGTTTGAAAACCTTGAGTCCAAAAAAAGATGTGTCTAGTAGGGCTGGACCATAATGAAGTGTGGTACAGACCAAGGCACACAGGGCCTTGAATACCATGGCAAGGCTTTTGGATTTTAAACCAAGTACCGCTGGGGTTTATCTGAGAATTTTAATCAGAAGAATGGCAGAGTCAGATTTATGTTATTGTTCTAGTTGTTTATATGCCAGTCTTTCCTACGAGAGAGCAAATTCCTTGAGAAGGATTTTATATTCATTATTTTTTTGCATCCCTCATGAAATTTTGCACATAAAAGACATTTGATAAATGCCAGTTCATGAGCACAGGGTTTTATAAATACCACACCGATTGGCAAAAACAATGGTTAGTGAAGCCAGCAAACGCGATCCATCACGAGTATGTCACGGAGGAATCACAGGACAGTTCTATCATTATGTATGCCACCCATTTAGCAGACATACATTCAGAATTTACTGTCTACAAGCAAGGGGCCGGGGGGTGCATACGGCAGTGACAAATACACAGTCTTACCTGTAACTTGGAATCTTGTAGAAAATGCAACAAAAACCTGTCAGAGCCCCTTTGTGATTAAATGTGTGACAAAGTGAACATGAGAGGATATCTTGAATTTGGGGGGTTTGGGGAAGTTCCCGTACTAAGCTCAATTTTTAGGGAAAGTATTATGACCTGAACTATGCTCTGAGTTCACTATTGCCCCCCCTTAAAAGGGTGGTAAGCAGGCTTAGAGGACTGAGGAAGCCGAAGGACTTTGTGTCTTTGAAATGACCTTGGAGGCTTGTTATACTCTCTACTTGCCCATATTCACTAGTTCTGCCACCTTTGTCCCTGTGGGCTGAAGTCGGCAGAATTCTAAGATGGCTCCCAATGAACCTCACCTTTGTATAATCTTCTCCCCTGTGAGGGTGGTTGAAACCTGTGAATATAAGATATTAGGCCTGTGCTGATGTTATGTTTAGAGTAAAACAGAGATTATCTTGGGTGGGCCTGATCTAATCAGGTGTTTCCTTTAAAAGCAGAGTGTCCTCTGGCTGGTGGCAGAAGAGGAAGGCAGAGATTTGAAGCACAAGGATTCAATGCTCCGTTGCTGGCTTGAAGATGAAGTGGGCAGTGTGAGAAAGAATGTAGGTGAATTTCTAACAGGGCAGCACAGACCCCGGTTGAAAACGAGCAACAGGGGACCTCAGTCCTAGAGCTGCAAGGAAGGGAATTTTGCCAACAATTAGAATGAGCTTAGAAGTGGGTTTTCTCCCCAGAGTCTCCAGACAGGAATCCAGCCAGGCCAACACCTTGATTTCAAACATGTCACACCCTGAGCAGAGAACCAGCCACACTGTGCCTGACTTCTGACCTACAGAACTGTGAGATACTAAATTTGCGTTGTTTTCAGCTGCTGTTCCATTTGTGGTAATTTCTTACCTAACCAGAGAATTCGTACCAGGGCCTCCGCTTTGGAGGGCTGGCTCAAGAATAGTGAAGACAGGGGCGCCTGGGTGGCTCAGTCGGTTAAGCATCTGCCTTCGGCTCAGGTCATGATCCCAGGGTCCTGGGATTGAGCCCCGCATCAGGCTCCCTGCTCCGCGGGAAGCCTGCTTCTCCCTCTCCCACTCCCCCTGCTTGTGCTCGCTTGCTCTCTCTCCTAAATAAATAAATAAATCTTAAAACAAAAAAGAATAGCGAAGACCACATTTCTTTCACTTACCCTGCTGAGGTGAGGTGAAGAAAGGTCAGTGCTAGTTTGCAGAACAGGAGCTGACCACAGAGAAATGTCTATAAGGCACCAGAGGCTCCTACGGGTGCAGGAATGACATTATCACAAGGTGTTACTCATATAATTATGACTTCACAACTGTCCTGTAAATTCGAATCGCCTTTATGGTATTCTGTGCCAATTCTTATGGGATGTGCTATTACAAGTAACAAGCATGCCATGCTGTGGACCTGGTAGGCATTGATGCAAATCCTGGCCTTGGAAAAAGAAATCGCATGAAATGCTGTGTCACGTTCTTTCACAACCCAAGTAGTTCCCTTGGAATACAGTTTTTCGCTTTTTGCAGGTAAGGCAGGTACTCGAGGGTGTGGGGCCTTGAATAGAATTCTAGTTGCTCTATAGAAGCAGCAGTTTGCACAACAGAAGGCTAGTGAGAAAAAAAGAACTGCTATGTTTCTAGAGATTTCCAATCGGTGCATAGGGGCATTCTCTAAAGAGAATTTCGGATGCAGTAAGACGTGTTTGTGGCTCACTTTACTTGTAGCTATTGACATAACTGGTTTTCTGAAATAGAGCCCATGAGTGACAGGTGCTGTCGGGCGACAGACCTTCCTCTGGTCCTTCTAGCTGGGCACCTATTAGTTTTGTTAATATTCATTTCCTTCCGATTCTCCCGAGAAAGATGCGTTCTTATTCAGATTCCATGCTTCTTAGCTTCGTTTACTTAAGGTTGGGTCTCTATGGGAGTAATCAATCTTGCTCAATTCTATGTAAAATCAATGCATGTTGGGGGGGGTACAGATGACGGGGAATGGCTTAAAAGGAACCGGCTAAGGAAAGAGAAGCATCTGCCCCTTCTCCCACGCAGAAAATAATATAAGTGAAATTTTTCAGTATATTATTGAAAAATAATATAATAATCCCATAATAATACCTTTTTTTTATATAGTACTTCTGAATCAAAAACATTTATTATCTCCATCGGACATATACATGAACAGTGAAAATCAATACCTTCCCATTGAGAAGAAATAGATCTGGCCAAATATCTAAAATGAGATACGTGAATGAGAAGAGAATTAGCACAGCAAAAAACAGATGATGCAGAGGAGGAGGATTTTAGAAGAGGGTTGAATGGGAGAGAACTTGCTGGATGTGTACTAAGGGTCTTGATTTTAAAATTTGTGTGGTTTCGGGCGCCTGGGTGGCTTGGTCAGTTAAGCGTCCGCCTTTGGCTTGGGTCATGATCTCGGGGTCCTGGGATCGAGCCCTCCATCAGGCTCTCTGCTCAGCGAGGAGTCTGCTTCTCCCTCTGCCCCTCCCCTTGCTTGTGAACTCTTCCTCTCTCTTTCTCTCTTTCAAATAAATAAAATCTTTAAAAATAAATAAATAAAATGTGTGTGTGTGTATATATATATATATTTTTTTTTTTTTCATTTCAGGTAACTTCCAGAGTGGGCTGAGAAGGAAGGCTGTCTCTCCCTTGATAAATTCCAAGGGGCAAAATGAATTTTATTAATTAAATCTAAAATATTTCTTGCAGAAAATATTTCACGGTGGTGTAGGGGAGGAAAAATTGTTTCTCCTCTACTCTCCTAGGTTCACTGGCCGAGACCTGTGAATCAAGTTGGTAAAAGAACCGATTAACAGGGGAAAACACAGTTTTAATTACATATGTGCCCACAGGAGTTCACAAAGAAAAATGTGGCTCAAGGAGGCAGCCAATCGAATGAGGCTTATATACCATTTTCGGCAAAACAAAGGAAAAGGGGTTTGGGGCCTCTGGGCTGGGGAGGTGAGTTATGGGAAGGTAAGGGGAGGAAATGTATGGTAAATAAGGGTTGTCTTGTAAACAGGTAAGAGTCTCTCAGGTGATGAGTTGTCTCCTGAGGAGTAGCTCTCTTCCTGGTAGGAGACATTTTTACAAATGGAAATTTCCTTTATAAATGTAAATTCCCTTTACAAAAGGGAAAATTTGTACTCTATTTTTAGGCAGTGAGGGGGAGGTAAAGAGCTTCTCCTGTGTCTGTTGGTTCTCAATTGCCTTTAGCTGAAAATAATTCATATGTCGAAGAGGCACATTTTGGGGTGGCATATTTTGATCTCTTCTGTAGGTACATATCAAGTTTTCTTCAGAAGTAGCTTTTTCGGTGTCACTTATTTTGCAAATTATTTTCACATATTTTTGCCTCTTTAAGTTAGAGGTGGAAGGAAAAACCCATCCAGTCAATTGATAGCAATATTCCTCTGTTCATTACTTGAGGTGAGACCTATCTGAGAGAACACTTGAGCAAGGACAGGACAGATCCAGGTCAGTTCATTCAGCAAATAACAATTGAGCCAGCAGTACAGTTAAGGTCCCTGCCTTCATGGAGCTTACAGTCTTGTGGAGAGGAGACAGAGATTTAAGAAGCGAAACTTAATATGATAATTTAAGGTGGTAAAGAGGGTCAGAATATACCACCCCAAAATATGCCACTTTGGCATAAGGATTATTTTGAACCAAAGGCAATTGAGAAACAGACACAGGAGGAACTCTCTGACCTCCCCCTTGCTGCCTAAAAGCAGGGCAAAAATTTCCATTTGTCATGGTGTCTCCTTCTCACATACCAGGAAGAAGAGAATAACCCTTAATCACCAGAGTTGACTCTCATCCCTGGAGATGGCACTGACTTGAGTTTCCATAATGAACTGTACAAAACAGCTCTTATCTACCATTAGTTTCCACCATATACTTACCCTCCCACAATTTACTGCTCCTAGGAGCCCAAATCCCTTTTCCTTCATCCTGTCACCTTTTCTCAATTTAACATTCCTTTGCTCGAATGGTATATAAGCCCCTGGGTCTAATCACCACTTTGGAGTTTTCACTTCTTTTCCATATAGCATCCCCCCCTCTGCCAGGCACCCATAAAATTAAAAATATCAATGACGTGTAGGTTTTTTTCCTCCTGTTAATCTGTCTTTTGTCATTTTAATTCACAGGCTTCAGGTACAGAACCTAAGAGGGTAGAGGAAATGCTTTCTCCTCCCCTGCATTGGCAATAACAGTTATGAAGAAAATAAAAGAAGGTAATGAGATAGGGGGTTGAGGGAGGTGACTTAGGTTAAGGTAGTTAGGGAAGGCTCATCTGAGGAGATGACATCTTAGTCGAGACCTGTAAGTTTAAAAAGGCACAGGCCATACCAAGACCTTAGGAAATGCATTCCAGGCAGAGGGAATAGTAAGTGAAATATCTCTGGCTTAGATGTCAGCCTGGAGTATTCAACAGGCAGAAAGAGAAGGCCAGAGTGGTTGGAGTGGACTGCACTAGGGAAAGGGTTGAACTAGATGAGGTCAGAAATGTTGGCAAGGGTCAGACTGTGCAGGATCTTGTAGGTCAGTGGTTCCCAGACTTGAGTGAGCATTGAAATCTCCTGGAGGACTTGTTAAACTTAGTACAGGTTCTTGGGCCTCATCCCTAGAGTTTTTGAATCTGGGTATCTGGGGCGGGACCCAGAATTTTCTTCTTGGAAGGACCTGAGTTCTTATCCTATTTCGCCACACCTTGAGTGAAACCACTGACATCACTGAGCCTCAATTTCCCACTTGAATATCAAACATCAGAAAGAAAAAAATTTCATAGGGTGTTAAATGATCTCATCTATGTGCTAGAACAGGGAAAATTTAAAGTCTTATGATTGTTAACAAAGATGACATTTATGGGTTGTAGACAAAGGAAATCCCAAATGTAGTTGTGGAATGTGTGAAATTAAAGGAGGAGGTGCAGAAGAAGGAGGAGGCATGGAGAGTTGCAGGCAGGCATGACATTTTAAAAATTAAGTTTAAGGTAAAAAATATTTGTTAAAAGGAGGGCCCAACTTGGTCCCGAGGTTAGATTTTTAGACCGAACTTGAATGCCTTAATCGTGAATGCACTAATTCATAGAGCTGTGTAACTTTGGTCTTTGAAGAAATAAAACTCTCTGTTAAAGGCTCAAAAGACTTTTGTCAGAGGAGACCAGTAAGCAACTCTTACAACCTTTTTGAAGTGGAAATGATTTGAACTACCCAATATTTTACCCATCAGGGGAGAGGGTTTGGTAAGGGTCACCCTAGGCGCTGTCTTGGACCATACCCTTCACGCTGATAACAGCTGGGAATTTAACCTAAAGGTTTTTGAGCATAATGTGTGTGTACGGGAAGAATCAATATTTATTTGATTTTAGATAACACAATTGAGAAAGACTGGAGGTAAAAAAGAGGTTGTGCGTGTGTGTGTGTTCATATGTACGCAGGATATTCCTGTTTCTAGTCTGATAGCAGTCAAAAGAAATCTACTTGATCCATGGAGAGAAGTTGAAGATGAGGGTAGAAGTTAAAATACTCTTGTTTTCTTAAATGCCTTGATACCAGTCCTCACACATTTCCAAGGGCAGAGAGAACAACCTTACAGTTTTATATTTAAGCCATCCATCCTTCTGCACCTTCGTTTGGTTAAGAGCCTAGTAGTAACCCCTGGGTTTTATGTTTGAACCGTTTGAAATGAGAACCCGATAGCAGAGAGACTTTCTCTGAAAATTTCTAAGGAAAGGGCAGACTCCTATCTTATAGGAACAGTGTCTGTGTCATGTTTTGTGGGTGTGGGTTAAATCAGAATTTCGAGATGTATCTAAAGTGGTCTGCTTCACTCATGTTCTCAAGAGAAGGGACAGGATTGGAGAAGGCTTTACTTTGGTATCCCTTATTGGAATTCAAATCCTGGAAACCCGTCACACTTTCAACTCTGATCAATTAACAGGGATTAATGAGATGGACACCTAGAGTTGGTGAGGTGCAAATCCAGAAGGGAAAAAAAGAGGTGATGCCGGTGATGTCAGAAGTGATGAGCTGGTGCCAAAAGGCAGACTTTGGTCTGGAGCCCCCCTTCTTCACCCCAGATGCAGCAGGCCCTACATGATGGTGGGGGAGACTTTGGGTAGGACTCAGGTTAACTTGGACTAGAAACTGGCTCCATTGTAGTGTCCTCTTGATAGAACTTTTTAATGTATAGAATAAATACCTACCGGATAAACCTGTTCTTTTGACATTTCTCTCGTGTGTCCAACAGCTACAGAATGGGTTTTTCCCCTCAGGGAGATGGTACTGGAGGACTCATTCTTCTCATGCCTTCTCTCATTTCCCTTCCTGCTCTCAGAACGCCATTCAATCTGCCTCCATGGAGATGGTCTTTCCTGGGTGGAAAAGTTGCAATTCAGGTATTGCTGGCAAGCCAGGGAGGTAGTAGACAAGGAACTTGGTCTATGGAGTCAAACAGAGTTGGATCAAAAGTTGAGCTCTCTGCTTCCAAGGTCTGTAACATCAGGCACGCTTGTATCAGTCAGGGTTAGGACAACAAAACAGAAATTACTCTTGGTGTTTCAATCAAAAAGGGTGATAACACAGAGCCTTGGGTGCTTATAGGACTGTTGGAAGGGCTGGAGGAGCAAAGTCAGAAAAAGCCACTGCCAGCTAGCTCTCAGATCCACCGCTAGCTTCAGAGACTCGGGAGGCTGCTTCAGGTGTCCGCGAAAGGAATCACAGGAGACCACCACCAATAGTCATGGCTGCCAGTAACATCACAGAGAGTGATTAGCTGAGAAACCCATGGAGGCTAATGAAAAAAAAAATCCTATCTTTTGACACATAGAGGTCTATCTGCAGGTACCTTTTCTTCACCTTCCAAATTTTGTGCCTCACCGTTTCATTAGGGGAACCTAAAATGAACCACAATCCAGCCGGCAAGGAAGTCTGGGAAATGTGGTTCCCAGACTTCTAACCCCTGAAAACCAAGAAAAGCATAGAAGAAGGTGCAAAGAAATGGTGAGTGCCAGCGAACTCTGTCTGGCACAGCAAGGCATTGTATCCTTGAGCGCATGTCATCACCAGTAAAATAGAGATCCTAATATCCAGAACTACAGCTGTCACCAAAAAATGTATGGAGAATGATCAATACAGAGTTCCAAAACCATTTGTCCCTTTTCTGGAAAATCATCATATGATTATAGAAAGCCAAAACACTTAAAAAAAAATTTTTTTTTAAGATTTTATTTATTTATTTGATAGAGAGAGACACAGCGAGAGAGGGAACACAAGCAGGGGGAGTGGGAGAGGGAGAAGCAGGCTCCCCGCCGAGCAGGGAGCCCGATGCGGGGCTCGATCCCAGGACCCTGGGACCATGACCTGAGCCGAAGGCAGACGCCCAATGACTGAGCCACGCAGGGGCCCCGCCAAAACACCTTTTGAAAGGAAAGCAAACAAGTGAACTTTTGTGTTACTTATTTTTTTTAAATATAAGAATAATGAAGGCCTTCAGAGCATGCCACCCTAAAATATGTCACTGAATGAGGGTTACTTGAGTGGAAGGCTACTGGGAAGCAGCAGACACAAGAAAAACTCTCTGCCCTCTCTCTTTCCCAGGAAGGGCAGGAAGATTCTTAATCACCGGAGACAACTCTAGACTCTTATCAGCCCAGAGATGACACCAGAGGCATTACTAACTAGTCCTGATTTTCCATTCATTTCCCCATATATTTGCCTTCCCGCAATTTGCTTCCTCCCAAAGCTCAAAGTCCTTCTCCTTTGTCAGGTCTCTAAAATGTATTGTTCTTTTGTTAAGATGCTGTGTGAGTCCAAGTTCTAACTACCTCTTTGAGTTATTACTTAATAATACTCATCACTGAGTATTCCTGTGTATATGTACAATGTACATGTTAATAAACTGTTTTCTCTTGTTAATGTCCCTGTTGTCAGTCCAATTTGCAGGAGCCCCCATCCAAGAACCTAAGAGGGGAGAGGAAAAAAGTTAAGTTTTTCCTCTTCTATGACAATAAATGCTGATTATAAAAATTTTGAACATAGCAAAAAAGACAAAATGCACCGGATAGTTAAGGAGATGATTTTATTCAGGCCATTGCAAGAGGAAGAATGTTCATTAATTAGAAACATCTCAAAGAAGAAAGAGAACACTTGAGGTTTTATAGAGGCAAGTAAACAAGGGTGTCATGGGGCAGGTGGGCAAGAAATCTTATGGGAGTCATCAGGAGTCATGAGAAAAGGTGGAGGTGGATCTTCTCTCTGAAGTCCAAGGATTGGGTGGTCCTCTGCATTTGTTCTTTCCTGGAAAAGGAGGGGCAATTTCTTAACCATTGCTACTTCCTGGGAACATGGGGCTCAGATAAAATTTAATGTGGTCAGAGCACCCCCCTTTTGTTGAAGGCAAATAGCATGAATCACTTAACAACTCAGAGGTGATCATAAACCCGAGTGGAGGAGGCAGGGTCTAAGAAATAGTCTTTCTAAGACTCTTATTGCCATTGTTCCTATAAAACCAGTTAAACCATCAGTTAAGATTTGCTGGCAAAGGTAAGTTGTTTTAGGATCCTGGAGATCAGGCATTTCAAAAGAGGGCTGCCTGAAGTGAAAATGAGAAACACTGATATAAAAATTAAAAAAAACAACAACACAACCAGATACCCTAAAATGTGTGGAGGTAAATCTTTAGTAGCTCAGGGGTCAGGAGAATTGTAGTTGTTTGACATATTTCTTTGTTGGCGCCTTGAACGTGATTCTCAACTATAAGATTATCAACTGTAAAGATGTCAGAGAAGTTTTGGGGAACAAATGGATAGCAGTTGCCTCCAAATACTATGCATGTACCCTCTCTGGAGGCCAGAATTCTGTGAGTACCAGTCAAGCAGCACAGTTCACTGACCTTCTGGAAGCTCCTTTTTTTTTTTTAATTTATTTATTCATGAGAGAGAGAGAGAGAGAGAGAGAGAGACAGAGGGAGAAGCAGGCTCCCAAGGAGCAGGGAGCCCGATGTGGGACTCGATCCCAGGACCCTGGGATCATGACCTGAGCCGAAGGCAGACGCTTAACCATCTGAGCCACCCAGGCGCCCTGGAAGCTCTTAAGTTAGTATGTTCATACTCTCAGTCATGTTGTCCAGTCTTGGTTACCACTCATACCGGGACATGCATGACCTGAGCATTTCGTTGGACTTCTTTAGTAGTTCAGACAGTGGTTCTGATCTGTTGCAATAGTGAGTTGGGTCTTTTAAAGTTTCTATCAAGTCTTTGCGATTCAGCTTGCAAGCTTTCTTTAGGTCATGGGGCGGGGGGGGGGGGCGGGGAAGGCCAGCTGCAAGGGAGTCCAGAGTCTCAACAGTCAGAGCTTCTGGGCAGTCAGGTTTTAGTTCATGGTGACTCTGAGTCAGGCGGGAGGGAAAGAGATTGGATCTGTGAGTTTGGAGTGTTGTAGCCAGATGTGGAAGAAAACTGGAAGAACTGACAATTTAGCAAGAATGGATAATTTCGGCAAAGTAACAGGATCCAGCCCAATTTGCAGGTAGGGACCAACATTGTTTTTTCCAGAGGGAGAAGAAGTCACTGAAATCTCTGTCAGACAAGATAGAGTTTGTTTACCTATCAATTACCTGCAATTTACAGAGAGATGCAAAATAGTTCATTGACGACGAACAGGGCCACAGTCTGACAGCATGGAAGGGTGTGCTAGTAACAATGCGGAGATCTCTACTAAAACAAAATTTGTCTCTGCAATTGAGAATTACTCACTTACCAATTCTATGAACATTTGTTATATAGTTGAGACCATAATGAATTTTCAGCCCAGTATTTTGATTTATTTTTTTATGTGCTTTTCCCTCCTCCATTGAAAAGGAATTCTTTAGAAGGCGAAAATGTTAGATATGTATAGAATGACACATCACTCTGAAAACAGAATCTATTTTCAGTGCCAAAAAAATTAACAAACAAGGTTTAAATATCAACAGGATATAAATTGGGAAATTCAGAAAGGAAGGAAATAATACCACAAAATGCCAAATATTTATGTACTGGACTCTCACAAGTGACTTTTCACATATTTATTTTTGCATCCCTCCAGCAGGAACATAGACATCAGCACTGAGAAGCCCTTTATTGAAGTACAGGAATGAGTGTGTTTTGATCCTAATTAGAAACAGAGTTTTGCCTGCCTCAGTGAGAGGAGAAGCTGAAGAAACACAGCAGTCATTGTTTCTACTAATTTGATGTTATAATTCAATGCGAGGTTGGAAAACTGTGCCCCTCGGGCCCAACCTAACTTTGGGGGAGAAAAAAAACCTCACCTTTTTCTCTACCCTCTTAGGTTCAGTGCTTGGAGGTCTGCAAATTAAATGGACAAAAGGCAGATTAGCATTGATTCACAGAGGTACTCAGTAGTTCACAGAAAAATGTGACTCAGAGGGAAGTTAGAATTTGGAGCTTTTATATCATCTCAGTAGAGTATGGGAAGGAGCAGAGGCCCTTAGGAGAAGAGATGGGAGATATGGTAGTGTTGTGGCCATGTCTGTTTGGGTGTTCTCCTAGAGAAGAGAAGATTAGAGTTGTTCCTGAGAAGGGGATTAAGACAGTTGAGCTCTTTTGGGAGGCTTTGCTTTTAGTATATAAGAGACTCCGGGAACTCAAATGCCTTCCACTCAAAATAATTCTTATGTCAGAGTGGCATATTTTGGGGTGATATCCTGATCCCTTTCATGGCCTGCTTTTATAAATAATGCTTTATTGGAATACATCCATGCCCATTTATTTATACGTTGTCTATGGCTGCTTTTGCCATAAAAGTAAGAGAGATCTTCTGGGCCACAAAGCCTCAAACATTTACTATCTGGCTCTTTCCAGAAGAAGTTACTGATCTTTTATTTAATCATATATAGTGTATAAATATATATACTCCACACTTTGTCCCTGAAGATAAAAAAATCTCATACAGAGATTTTTCAGTTTAATACATGATTTTTTTTTTGAGCTTCTACCATGGGCCAGGCCCCATGCTTGGAACACACACTTTACCTCTGCCCTCCAGGGGTTTTTCTAGCAGGGAGAACCAGAGACAGGGGTGCTTGTAATCTGAGGCAGCCGGTGAAGTGTTAGAACAGAGAAGAGCCAAACATGAGACGAGCAGACAGAGTCAAGGGACAGACTCTGTGAGGATCACCAGGGAGGGATTGTGGAGGAAGAATGATTTAAATGATGCATGGTAGGAACTGATAGAATATAGACAGGTAAGGATGGGAGAAAAGAACATTCCACACGGGGAGAATTCCATTCATTCGCTCATTCATTTAACAGATCTTTATAGCGCACCAAATGGAAGTTTCTGCCTTCACAGAACTAACATGTCAGGCAAGTGTTAAGTGTTTTGAAGCACAAAATGCTCTGGTAGGAAAATGGCAGGTGTTTTAGGGAGCGATTGCATTGTCTTCCATGACCACAGAGGAGGCTGCAGGGGGATGGGGTATAGGGAAGCCATTTTGTCTGGAAAAATAAACAGAGATCAGATTCGGGGGGGGGGGGGGGTCCAGTAATGCCAAACTGAGAACTGTGTTTTGCTTTGCATTTTGCTTTCCATTGTTTTTCTTGTTTCTGGCTTGCCACTAGGGAACCCCTGGAGGGTTTGAAGATGATCTGTGTGCTTTATGCTAATAGGCCGATGTGCTTTAATATAAGGAAGAACTGGGGGCAGAGAAGGAAACCACTTCAGAGGCCAGAGTGAAGAAGCATCTGAACGAGGATGCAGGCAATTGCAACAGAAAGGAAGCGGGAAGAAAAAGATTGCAGCAATAGAAGGACAGTAATTAGCAGTTGACAGAACATAGAGACGCTGCTGAGGATTTAAGCTGGAGAGACAAGTCATTGCTATTCCAAAGCCTGGAAGCATGGGAAAAGGAAGTTGAAGTGTCCCTCTGCCAAAGGACAATCCAGAACTTTGCAGTGCCAACATGTGAGCTTCATCTGGATAAGTCCGCTAAACTTAGTATTTTAAGAACACGATTCAAACTAGCTATTCCCCGCTCTGGTTTTGAGACTTCCCAGTCTGAAAAAAAAAAAAAATTTCAAGCACTGTCATGATATCTTTAACAGTTTTGAAACCTATATTTTTCCATTCTAATTGAAAACAAAAGTATCAGCTACACAACACTCTTTAGAAAGGGGATGTATTAGCAAATAAAAAATGTAGCACTCAATCTTTAAGGCATGGTAAATTTATGTCAGATTAACTGTGAGTTTTGTTTTTCTTTCTTTTTTTAAAGATTTTATTTATTTGTTTGAGAGAGAGCAAGAGTGAGAGAGAGACAGAGAGCACACGCACATGTGCATGAGCAGGGGGGGAGGGGCAGAGGGAGAGGGAGAAGCAGACTCCCCACTGAACAGGGAGCCCGATTCGGGACTGGATCCCAGGATCCTGAGATCATGACCTGAGCTGAAGGCAGCCGCTTAACCGACTGAGCCACCCAAGTGCCCTGTTTTTCATACTAATAGTTTGGCTTTCTCTAGACTAGAGAAAACTTCTGTGATTTTTATCATGACATGTACTAGGAGTTAACCATGCCATTGTCCTTTGAATGTCTGCAAAGAACAGGCCACAGAAGCCCTGGGAGTGAACAGTCAGTCCCTAATGCAGGGAGGCAGAGTTGTGTAAAAGGAGGCATCAGAAAGACAAGGACTGCCCCCTGACTTTGTCACTTGCTAGTTGTGTTAGCCTCTATACACCTAGTTTGACAGATTAGTTAGCCTCTCAATGCTTCTGTCTCCTCATTTTAAAATGGGAATAAAAACACTGCCATGAGAGTTAAATGATCAAATGCAGGTAGAAAGCAGCTGGCATGGGGCCTGGTCTGCAGTCAATGTCAGCTATGGTTATATTTCTTTTCTTTCTTTTTTTAAAGATTTTATTTATTTATTTGAGAGGGACAGAGTGAGAGAGAGAGAGCACAAGTGAGGTGAGGGGCAGAGGGAGAAGCAGGCTCCCCGCTGAGTAAGGAGCCTGATGCAGGACTCGATCCCTGGACTCTGGGATCATGACCTGAGCCAAAGGCAGATGCCCAACAACTGCAAGAACACTGTTGTGTTATTCAGGATTCTCCAGTGAAACAGAACCAATACAATAGATAGATATATACGGGTAGATTGATGGATAGATAGATAGATAGATAGATACATACATACATACATATAAAAGATTTATTAGGGGAATTGGTTCATGTGGTTATGGAAGCTGAGAAGTGAAGATCCCATGATGTTCATCTGCTAGCTGGAGAATCAGGAAATCTGGTGGCATAATTCTGTCTGAGTCCAAAGGTCTAAGAACGAGGAGCATCCATGTCCAAGGGCAGGAGAAGATAGATGTCTCAGCTCAAGCAGAGAGAGTGAACTTGCTCTTCCTCCACCTTTTTGTTCTATTTAGGCCCTCAATGGCTGGATGATGCCCTTGCATTGGTGACGGTGATTTTCTTTATTCAGCCCACTGACTCAAATGTTAATCTCTTCCAGAAACACTCACAGACAGATACACCCAGAAATCATGCTTTGCCAACTATCTGGGCATCCCTTACAACCCAGTCAAGTTGACTCATAAAATTAACCATCACAATTGACCATCCACCTGAAGGACTTTTTGCTTTCAGTTGTGTGTTTGTGTGTGTGTGTGTGGGGGGGGGGGGTCCTTTAAACTAAGTAGCAAAGAGTCAGTATAGAGAATAAGGCCTTTGCTCATCCCCTCACCAGCACCACCAACACAAGGTGGTGGTAAAATACATAAGAAAAGGTACCTGTTCAGTTAGGTTGTTCTTAAATGCACTGCCTTCTACTATCTTGGGTGCTTTTGGCCTGCTTTCCATGGGATTTGAGAATTTGTGAGCAAATATGCTGGGACTATTTGCTATGGGCAGGTACTTGTACTTTTGGCCTTGTGATATGAGCAGTGTGGAAGGGCAGATAAAGGGCTGTGGTTCTGAAACTCCACCCATTGGAGACTGGATAACTCTGGTCCAAGCCAAAAAATCAGAAGAAAAAAAAAAGAATGCTGAATGCTGGAATTATGTCTTCAATTAAAATACATCATATTTCCACAACTGGAGAAATAATTGACATGGACAGTCATATAGGTGTCATTTGACTGTCAAAACAAAGTTGTTACCTGTGTGTTTTCCCCATCACGTTTTCAGAGAACTGGCAAATTCTAGCATTCTGGGGAGCATTGGCCTTTTTTGAGTAAAAGATGAAAAGAGTCGCATCTAGAGCAAGATCTAGGAGGGTTTTCATGTGTCATGCCTACTTTGAATTTAAAGCACAGTATGTTTGAGGATAGTTAGCTGTGAGGCGGAAGTTGTAAACTTTGCTTCCTGCCCATCTCTTATTTCTGTACTATTTTGAGCATGCTCTTCTCTAGGAGTTCTCGGTACAATTAGAGACAGAAAGTGAGGCTGCTCATTCTCACTTATATTAACTAAGGCATGTTCAGGTTTTATACAGTTTGCATAACTGAATTTTTTAAAAAGATTTTATTTATTTATTTATTTTGAGAGAGTGCAAGCTAGAGCAGGGCGTGCGGGCAGAGCAGGAAGGAGAAAGAGAATCTCAAGCAGACTCCGTGCTCGGTGCAGAGCCCAACGTGGGGCTTGATCTCAGGACACTGAGATCATGACCTGAGCTGAAATCAAGAGTCGGACACTTAACTGACTGAGCCACCCAGGCGCCCCTCATAACTGAGTTTTAAGACCAACATTAGCTGGTCTATTGTAGCAATTGTATGTATCAATTTTCATTGCCAATTTGATTTCACTTGCATTTTTTTTCTCTTTTATGAGTATTCTTTGAGGATAACATCTCTACTAAAAGCTCTTTTTTTTTTCCTCCAGGTACCTTTGAATGAATGAACTAAACCTCTGTTTAACTCAACAAAACACTTCTGTCCATTTGTTTAACCCTATGAAAATAGCTTTTCTCTTTCTTAGTGAGGAAGAATTCTTTTCTCATCTCTTTGCTTTAATATCAAACTTTCTTATTAATTTCTTTGTTATTATGTAAGGGTCTAATTAATGACCCACAAAAGGTTATTCATGGGAGTGAAAACACTGACCTTGTCAAAGATGCCTTAATTGGAGGAAAATATGACATCTTCCCCACATGCAGTCATGGTTTGGACATACTGGTTTCTGTTCTCTGAGACCTAGTTTTCTGGTTTTGTTTTTATTTTTTTTTAAGATTTTATTTATTTATTTGACAGAAAGAGACACAGCGAGAGAGAGAACACAAGCAGGGGGACCGGCAGGCAGAGGGAGAGGGAGAAGCAGGCTCCCTGCTGAGCAGGGAGCCCGATGTGGGGCTTGATCCCAGGACCCTGGGATTATGACCTGAGCCGAAGGCAGAGATGCTTAACGACTGAGCCTCCCAGGTGCCCCCCCTTGTTTTGTTTTTAAATATGAGTTCTTATTGTCTGTAAATTGCCATCTCAGTGCATGCATAAATAACACATATGCATACATACTCATATAACACAAACCAGACTACTTGGCTAATGAAATTAAGCAACTGGACTGGTAGGTTTTTCAAAGTTGAGTCAGGGTGTCTGACACTTAGGGGGAAAAAGGTTGGTATGTGATCAGTTTGATGCTCAGAGCCAGGCATGAGGGAGCTGGTTCCCTTAAGTTCACAGCAGCGAGCCCAACTCTTCCCGCCATGTCATAGATTTCAATAGGAGAAAGCCTTTACTCAAGGGTGCTGTGATTATGCCTCAAGCAACTGTGGAATGGTGGTTCTGGGAACCAGAAATAGATATGCTCTTCTTGGAGTCATTTATTGCTCTCGCAGAAACAATATACCCAATGGTTAATTGAGTACATAAGTCCTTATTTGTAGAAGACATCATGAAGCAGGGTCTCAAAAGAAGCATTTTCAAAAATTATAAAGGTCGACACTTGTAATAAAAGGGAACTGTGCTAAAATCAACTGCACATATTTTTGTAGATATTTGACTTAAATATTGACATTTTGGATCACTAAATATAAATGGAGAACAACCATTGGCAATGTTGCCAATTGAGGTCATATTTATATTGCTTTTTTCTTTTCATTTTTTTTTTTTTTAGAGAGAGAGAGAGCAAGCTGGGGTGGGGGGGAGGGCAGAAGGAGGCAAGGGAGAGAGAGAATCTTAAGCAAGCTCCATGCCTAGCACAGAGCCCAACGTGGGGCTTAATCCCACCACCCTGAGATCATGACCTGAGCCAAAATCAAGAGTTGGACACTTAATTGACTGAGCCACCCAGGTACCCTGAGGTCATATTTATATTTCTATTATTGAATTTCAACTAAATTTTTAAAGATGAAGTCTCTTTAGTTTATCTTACTAATACTGCTAACAATAACAAGCTAATATTTCATATTTGGGGGAAATTCACACTCTTATACTTCCATAACACAAAGCTATCTTATGTTTGTATATCAACTGAGTGGGGCAGATTATTATGTGGTAAAAATATTATTACCTTTTGCAGTTCATTCAATCAATCAATGGTACTTTCTGAGCATCCAGTATGGCAAGGCACAGGCCCAGGAGCATTAAAGAATACAGTCCAGAGTTTTTCCTGTTTCCTGTTCCTTGAACATATCTTGTTCTTCTCTATTTTGATTCTTCATTTACTTCTGTCCTGTCCACTATAATGCCCTCTTCTCTATCTCTCTAAATCCTACCCATTTCCCTTAGACCTAGGTCAAGTGTCTTCTTGGCATATCTCTCCCAAACTACTTCAGAGGTCAGTGATTTCTCCCTTGTCTGAATTCTTATGTAGTTCATTAATTGCTGGCAATGTTTCTTCTACCTTGGTATATTTTTGTTCTGATTCGTTTGCCTTAATAGAAAGGAAAGCCCTTGTGCAAGGTGAGCATGAGATGAGGGAAAAGGGACAATGTTTTACATTTGTGTTCCTCATAGGGACTTGCTGGCCGTGCATTGCCACTGAGAAGTGATTGGGGAATTCAGAGAAGACGGTGATACCCGGCATAAGGTCAAGGAAGGGTTCAAGGTGGGATTTGATCTATACTTAGAAGGGTAGGAAAGATTTAGGTAAGGGGAGAAGGTAGAGGTCATATTTCAAAGGATACTTGAGTGAAGGGCAAGTATGAGTGAAACTGAGGACTTAGCATCAAATGGAAATATATACTCTCTAAATTGTTAAAGCCTGCCAGGGAGATGGATGAGTTATGGAGCATACTGGTGTATTGGCCTCCTGAAGCACACAGCAGAGTAATCAAAGCCCAGAAAGTGGGAAAGAACAAGTGATGCCCAATGCAATTGTTTCTCATTGGCTGCTTTTCTTATAAGACAAGCTCTGCTATATTTAACTTTCCTGGTATATACCTTTTCTCTACCTCTCTTTTTCCACCATGATTTATTTATTTTTATTTTTTTTAAAAGATTTTATTTATTTATTTGAGAGAGATAGTGAGAGAGAGAGAGAGAGAGCACAAGCTGGGGGAGAGGCAGAGGGAGAGGGAGAAGCAGGCTCCCTGCTGAGGCAGATGCGGGACTCGATTCCAGGACCCAGGGATCATGACCAGAGAGGAAAGCAGACACAACCAACTGAGCCACCCAGGTGCCCCTTTCCACCATGATTTGAAGAATTTTTTTTTTAATGTGGGCTATAAGGTAAGAGATTCAGAGATTTCCCATTTCATCATGCGGAGAACTAGGAATGACCCTTTTATAAGGATTAAAAAGTCCTTTGACTGCCATATCCTAGAAGAGGGGCCAGGCCTTAGTTAGGGGCACACAAACATAGGAACAATCACTGGCCAGTAAATGAGCTTTCCCATCCATTCCTACTGGGAAAATAAGGGTTTTCATGACGTCAAAGGAGAGCATGAGGTTTTACTTTCTTCTTGCCTTGAGCACCATGATGAGGAATGCCTGTAGGCTGTTTGGAATAAGGACATTGACAATCAGGTAACAGGATTAGGAGAAACTCTGGGATTTGATAAATTGAAGAGTTAATGGAATCAGTAATTTTCCACTCATTAAATTAAGGAAATTGCTACATATATTTGGCAACAGGGGTGGAGTTATGAATTCCTTCATCTTGGAAAAGTCTGAAAGTAAATAATTATGGTCTTCATCCATATAGAGTAAAATTTTATTCAGTTGGACACTACCAATGCAAATCCTTATGATGCTTGAGAGTGAGAGGTATAAAGGGAATAAAAAGATATCAAAGATTTTCAATTGCTTGTCGTTAGGGATGTGCAAATTACAAACATATATTATCTCATCCTTGAAGCAGAACCCCTAAAGACTTTTCCTACTCAACACTTTGTTAATACAGTTCAATTACATGGAAGTAATATATTCTGTCCTTCATGTGTTTATTTATTCATTCATCCAACAAACATTTATTGAGCACTTAACTATGTACCAGGCACTGTTCTAGCAGCTGGGGATATAGTGGTCAATAACAAAAAGAATGTATTCTTATGAAGATTACTTCTAATAAAGATAGCCACCAAGTAGAAGAGAAAACAAATATATAACATAAAGTTAGTGTTTTATGTTATTGTCTTATAAAAAAGAATAGAACAGGGGCAGCTGGGCGGCTCAGTCAGTTAAGCATCCAACTCTTGGTTTCAGCTCAGGTTATGATCTCAGGGTCGTGAGATCAAGCCCTGCATGGGGCTCGGTGCTGAGCGTGGAGTCTACTTGAGATCCTCTCTCCCTCCCTTTCCTTCTGCTCCTCCCCCCAATCCCTCTCTGTCTCACTCATATAAATAAATAAATAAATCTTTAAAAAAAGAATAGAATAAATCGAGGGGGTAGAATATTATAAAATAAGAGGGCAGGTATAATTTTTCATAGAGTGGTGAGAGGTAGCCTCCTTGAGGAGGTTATATTTGAGATGAAAAGACAGAATTATAAAAGTTCTATTGAATATTTCATAATTATGTTGGGGAGAGCCACATAACTTACAGTATTGAGTCTCAACATCTCATAAATTAGTATATCTTTTCACTCAATCAGATTAACTTTTATGAGGTTTCATACTTTGTTTAATATAGGTCTTACCCATTTCTTGTTAAAATTATTTTTAGGTTTGGGCGCCTGGGTGGCTCAGTGGGTTAAGTGTCTGTCTTCGGCTCAGGTCGTGATCCTCGGGTCCTGGGATTGAGCCCAGCTTCAGGCTCCCTGGTCAGCCGGGAGTTTGCTTCGCCCTCTCCCTTGGCCCCTCCCCCCGCTCATGCTCTCTCTCTCTCTCTCTCTCTCTGTTGTTCTCTCTCTCAAATACATACATACATACATACATACATAAAATCTTTAAAAAATTATTCTTAGGTTTAAAATAGGTTTGTTTCTATTGTAAGTCGAATATTTTGTCATCATAGTTTCTATCCGATTATAGTTAGCATAAGAAAGCTATTAATTTTTTGATAATCATCTTGTCTCTTGTATGTCTTGTATAAGACAGTTACTCAGCTTATTAGGTCTGCCTTGGGGGGAAACAGTCATATCACTTTTTTTGTGTTGACTTTGTTCTCTAGAACAAAATGGAATGATCATAGTCATTATGATCTTTTTTCAAAAAAAGATTTTATTTATTTCACTGTCAGAGAGAGAGAGAGAGAATGAGCACAAGCAGGGGGAGCAGGAGAAGGAAAGGGAGAAGCAGGCTCCCCGCTGAGCAGGGAGCCCAATGCAGGACTCGATCCCAGGACCTTGGGATCATGACCTGAGCCGAAGGCAGAGGCTTAACCGACTGAGACGTCCAGGCGTCCCCACTATGATCATCTTTTTAAAAAAATTCTAACAGTCAGAATCCTTATAACATTTATTTCACCAATAAGTGGGATGTTCGCTGTTGCTTTCTTGTATAAATCTCTTTTTTTCAAGTTCAGGAAGTTTCTTTTTATTATTTGTTTGTTAAGAGGTTTGGCAGGAACGAGTGTTGAATTTTACCATATGCTTTTTGGTGACTTTTAATGCTAATGTATGATTTTTTTCCCTCATTTAATCTATTTATGTGAAGTATTAAATTAACTTTTTTTAGTGCTGAAACCCCCTTCTGTGGGACAAACCCCTTTGGGTCAAAATGGATTAATTCTGTGGAATGTAATTGGTAATGTTATTTCCGTTGTTATCTATATTTGTTAGTGAAATTGGTATATAAATTTTGTGTGCGTGCATGCATGTTTGTGTTGTGTGCTCACTTTGCCTGATTTAGATGTCAGAGTTAGGCTAGCCATATAGAATGAGCTGTACAACTTTTAGTTTTTTCTGGATTTAGAGTGGAACCTCGAAGTAACTTCCCTTGAAGTTTTGGTAGAACTTTCTCTTAAATCACCTTTGTGTGGTGTCTTGGAGAGGGTAGCACTCTGAATAACTTGAAATTTTCCTATGGTCATTAGATAATTTTGGTGTTGTCAATATTTTGTGATTTGAATAGGAGAGGATATTTGTAAGCATATGTAACAGAAAAAAGATTAGTAGCCAGAATATATAAAGAATGCTTCCAGTGGTTGTTTGTTTAAATCTGGTTTTATTAGTTTGTTACAACCCTTTTTATCTTTATTCAAATATTGATGAGAGGCTGGAATTAATTTTACCAAATTCACAATTATGATTTTTCTCCGGGGGTGGGGACGAAAAAGAGGAGTGGAGATGTACATCTTACCAGTTTTGACATGATGATTTCTTTGGTCTTTATTCATAAATATTTCATAATTTCAGTTTTTATTTCTGTTTTGAGTCATTTAGTGGGGTTTTTTTAAGTTATTTATAGTTTCTTAGTACATAGCTGCTTTTTGGCTGTTCTTTTGTTGTTAACGTGTAATTTTATTTCATGTAAAAGAATAGGCCTATATGATATTGATCTTTTGAATTTATTGAGATATTCTTTGAGCTATAATGCGTGTTCTGTTTTAGTAATTGCCCCATTAGTTGAAAAGAGTAAGCAGTCTATTTGCTGGATTCTGTGTTCTACAAAATTTGTTAAGCCAAGCCTATTAATTGGGTTCAGATCCTCCATATTCAAGTGTATTTTAAGGCACTCAATCTGTCAAAATGCGAGTGAGCACATAACTTACCCACAAGGATTCACTCATGAGTTCAACAAATATTTATTAAGGACCTGCCACATGTTGGGCCCTGTTTTAGGTGCTGAGGGTATAGCAGTGAATGAAACCAAGACAGTGTTTTCAAGGGACTTACCTTCTGGTTGGAGGAGAGACCATAAATAAAGAGACAAGGGGTGCCTGGGTCCCTCAGTTGGTTGTGTGTCTGATTCTTGATTTTGGCTCAGGTCATGACCTCAGCATCGTGGGATTGAGCCCCACATCAGACTTCTCACTCAGCCGGGGGTCTGCTGGAGATTCGCTCTCTTCCTCTCCCTCTTCCCCTGTCACCCCCTCTCCCGCTTTCTCACTCTCTGTCAAATAAATAAATCTTAAAATAAATAAACAGACAAAAATATCTGTAATAATTCAGGTGGTAAGAAGTGGGCAGAAGAGGGATGCCTGGGGGGCTCAGTCAGTTAAGCATCTGCCTTCAGCTCAGGTCATGATTTGGGGGCCCTGGGATCCAGTCCCACATCGGGCTCCTTGCTCAGCGCGGAGCCTGCTTCTCCCTCTGCCTGCCGCTCCCCCTGCTCATGCTCTCTCCCTCTCTCTGGCAAATAAATAAATAAAATCTTTGAAAAAAAAGAAAAAGTGGGAAGAAGAAAAATAGAGCAGATAAAGACATAGAGAATGGCAAAGATGGTTCAAGTGGGGGAGGGATGCTCTTTTAGAGTGTAAGAGCAGGTCTCTCTGATGAGGTAACATTTGAGCAGAGTGGACAGGGGGATGGGGAATCCAGTGCCGCCAATAGCTAGGGACTCAGGGTTCCAGAGGGAGTCCAGGACCCAATTATGTGAAATACCAACAAGAAAATCCTTGTAAGTGCTTTTACCTCATCTGTGCAGAGCCTTGAACCTGCTTTCAGGGGCCCCGCACATGAGCAGAGACTGAAAGAAGGGGAGTGGTGGGTAAAGCCCGTGCTTTTTTGGAGGAAGGATGTCCTAAGCCAAGGAAAGAGTCTGTGCAAAGGCTGAGGTGAGAATGTGTTTGTGAAATAGCAGGGTAAGTCAAAGGAGCTGTAGGTACCATGGTCAGGGAGAAGTAGTCTAAGGACTTGAAGGTCAAAGTAAAGTCATAATAAAGCTTTGGATTTGTGCTTTTGTCAGTTGTTTTTCTGTATCGGTCAGTTTTTACTTTATATGGTTCAGTCCTTGAAAAAATTGTTTTGATTTGTACGTACAAACTCAAGACTGATATAGCTTCTTGTTTTGGAGAGGGAGAGAGAGAGAGAGAGAGAGAGAGAGAGAGAATCTTAAGCAGGTTCCATCTCACAACCCTGAGATCATGACCTGAGCCGAAATCAAGAGTCGTACACTTAACTGACTGAGCCATCCAGGTGCCCCTGATATAGCTTCTTCGTAGACCATTCTTTCATCAGTACAAAATACACTTCTTTGTCTATTTAAAAAAAAAAAAATCCAGTATAATTAACATACACTATTATAGTAGTCACTGTTTTTTGACTTAAATTTAATTTTGTCTGATATTATTATTGTTTATATTTTCATAGAAATATCATGGCATATCTTTGGCAATTCATTTATTTTCAATATTTTTTGCCATTTTGCCTTTTAAAATATCAAAAAGCCCAGTATTTATTTTTTGTTTTAAGCTTTTCACTTTTATTACGGTTGCTGATACATTTAGACTTTTTCAGTCACATTTTTTCTATTTACTATAATACCCTGTTTCTTCTTATTTCTTTTTTCCCTTGCCCACCTACATAATGTAATACCACCATAATCTGGTGTCTCATTGTCTTTCTGGCCCCATCACTAATAACTCCTGCCTCGGTTCACTTGGCTATAGATATACCAATTTTTTCCTGTGTCTCAGGGCCTTTGCACTGGCTAGTGCATTTGTCTAGGATACTCTTCCTCTAGACATCCATTTGGCTTACTCTTTCTCCTTCTTTAAGTGTTTCCTCATATATCACCTTTCACCGATGTCTTTTGTGACTGACCACTGTATTTATAATTGCACTCTCAAGACTCTCTATACCATTTCTTGCTTTATTTCTGTACATAGCACTTTTTACTATCTAACATATGATGAAGGCACAGATGTGGGATCTGATTTATTCACTGCTGTGTACATAAGTTTAGCATATTGCCCAGTGTGTATTTCCACACTTAGTAAATATTTGATGAGTAAATGAATGATTGATTGAATGAATGAATTTTGTTCAGTAAGCCTTTTTCGAATAGCACCTAAATATTGACAGTGTTCAGAACTAGGGAGATAGAAATTACTGATGAAGGCACAGTTTCTGCCTGAAGGGCCTTATGTCTTAATAAAGGGCATCAATGTGGAAAGATACTGTCACCATATGATAGAAATAACTGGATACTATGGGGTCCAATAGAGCATCAGCACTCTAGGGTTGGGAGAGGATCCAGGAAGCCTTCTGAAGAAGGTGACATCAACGTTGAGTCTTGAAATATGAAGAAAATACTAGCTAGATGGAGAAGGGAGAAGCACCACAGGCAAATGAACATTATTGTTTTTTGCTGGGGTGGTGGTTTTGGTGGTAGTTATTAAAAATGAAAGATTCGGGGCACCTGGGTGGTTCAGTCGGTTAAGCATCCGCCTTCGGCTCAGGTCATGATCTCAGGGTCCTGGGATCGAGACGCACATTGGGCTCCTTGCTCGGTGGGGAGCTTGCTTCTCCCTCTCTCTCTGCCTGTCGCTCCCCCATCAAATAAATAAATAAAATCTTCAAAAAAATGAAAGACTCATGGGGCGCCTGGGTGGCTCAGTTAGTTAAGCATCTGACTTCGGCTCAGGTCCTGAGCCTCCTTCTGGTATATCATCATAAGGTCAGTAATAGCCTGCCGCTACGTCACAGTGCCTGTGTCAATCCCCTCACTTTATTTCATCACATAGGCATTTTATCATCTCACATCATCATGAGAAGAAGGATGGGTACAGTAGAATAAGATATTTTAAGAGAGACCACATTCACATAACTTTTATTAAAGTATATTGTCATCATTGTTCTATTTTATTATTAGTTATTGTTGTTAATCTCCTACTGTACCTCATTTAGAAGTTAAACTTTATCATAGGTAATGCACATATAGGGAAAAGTATAGTATATATGGGGTTTGTTACTATCTGCTGTTTCAGGCATCCCCTGGGGGTGTTGGAATATATCCCCTGGCAGACAAGGAGCAACTACTGTACTCATTTGTTTAACACTAATCTACATGCAGAGTATTTTTGGAATTGCTAAGCCCCTGGGAGAAATTTATCAACTAGAATACAGTGCTTATGTATGGTCCTTTTTGTATTTAGCCTTCGATTATCCAAATAAAACATTGTTTTCACAAGTGAATCAGAAATGGTCAAATACATTGATAAATGGGGAGAAGAAAAAGTCTTGCTTACAAAAGAATTCTAAATAATATAGGTAGATACTCCCTCCTGCAGGAAGTGAACTTAATGCCCCATCTCCTAGGGTGGGCTAGACTTAGTGACTCATATCCAGATTAGACTAGAGAAAAGGAAAAAGAAAACTTTACAGTGGAAAGACATGGCAAACACTACATTAACCAAGTGATGAAGGTTAATGACATCAGTAATAAGTGATGTTGATAACATATGCCACCAAATACACTAGAAAGGTACTTCATCTTTGTGGTATTCTTCCCCCAAACTCATAACACTAGTATAATCCTGAGAAAAACGTCAAACAAACCCAGACTGAGGGACGTTCTACAAGACACAAGGCCAGTATGCCTCACGAGTGTCAAGGTCATGGAAAACAAGGAAAGACTGAGAAAGTGTTAAGGACTAGAAGAAACTCGGGAGACATAAGAACAAAATGCAACGTGGTACCCTGGATTGGACCTTGGAGCAGAAAAAGAGGCTGTTAATGGGAAAACTAGTAATATCCAAATAAAGCCTGCTGTTTATAGTTAATGTACTAGTACTCGTACTAATAGTATTAGCTGATTAGCTAATATTAGCTAATGTACGAGTACATAGCAATGTACTAATGTCGGTTTCTTAGTTGACAAACGTGCCACGGAAACAATGGGGAAAACTGTGAGAGGTATACAGAGGTGTATCTCTGTACTATCTTTGTAACTAGTCTATAAATCTCAAATTATTTCAAAATAAGTTTATTTGTTTAAAAAACTTAATTAGGTCAGCTCCTTTTCCCCTCGTAATCTTCAGTGCGGTTATATCATACATTTGTAATATACTGAAATTCATTTGTCACAGGTTCCATCCTATCCTGGAATGCCCTGGTATCTTGGTTTATTTTACTTTTTAAAGATTTTATTTATTTATTTGAGAGAGAGTGTGTGTGAGAGCACACAAGAAGGGGGAGCTGCAGAGGGAGACGGAGAAGCAGGCTCCCCGCTGAGCAGGGAGCCCAATGCGGGGCTCGATCCCAGGACCCTGGGATCATGATCTGAGCTGAAGGCAGATCCTTAACCGACTGAGCCACCCAGGCACCCCATTGATTGATTTTTTAAATTTGTATACAATAAGGTTTACTCTTTGTGGGCAAAATTCTATGTTGTTTTTCCTTTTTTTATAAATCATGTATCCACCACTGCAGTACCAGACTGAAGAGTCAGTCCCACTAGACAAAAATTCTCCTGTGTAATCCATTTGTAGCTAACTAGTCCTCTACCCCAATCTCTGGCAACTACTGATCTGTTTTCCATCCTATAGTTCTGTCTTTTGCAGAATGTCATATAGATAGGATCCTATAATATGTAGCCTTGGATCTGGCTTTTTTTCACTTATCAAGATGCATTTATGATTCATCCACATTGTTGCATGAGTCAAGTGTGTTCCTTTTATTGCCAGATAGAATTACATTGTATAGATGTACAGAGTTTTGTTGTTGTTGTTTGCTTATTTGTTTTGTGTAATCATCTGTTGACAGACATCATGGTTGTTCCCAGTTTGGAGTGATTATGAATAAAGCCTCTTGAAACATTAGCATACAGGTTTTATGTGCGTGAAGATTGTCTTTCCATTCACTTGGCTAAATACCTAGTAGCAGGATTGCTGGGTCATATGATAAGTCTATTATGAGTTTCCATTTATAAGAAACTACCAAATTATCTTCCAAAGTGGCTATCCCATTTGGCATTTCCACCAGCAATAAATGAGATTCCTATTACTCTGTATCCTTGACAGTATTTGGTATTGTGGTCAGGGGCTCCCCCAAGACCACCCTTGAGTTCAACAATTCACTATAAGGACTCACAGAGCTCAGAAATGCCATTAAACTTATGGTTACGGTTTATTAGGGAGAAAGGATACAGATTAAAATCAACCAAGGGAAGAGGCACATAGGGCAGGGTCTAGGAGAGTTCCAGGTGAGAAGCTTTCAATTGTCCTCTTGGCCGTGGAGCCATAGACAAAGCTAACTCCTCTCAGCGGTGATCTATAACAATCCACACAGAGTGTTGCCATCCAGGGAAACTCACCTGAGCCTTGTTGTCCAGAGATTTTACTGGTGCTCCATCACATAGACATGGCTGGCCACCTGTGTGGCTGACCTTAGTTTCCAGCTTCTTCAGAGGGGGTCTGATACCACATGAGCCAAAGCCGCCATCATAGATCACATTGTTAGATTAGCTGGTGTGGCCCGACCCTCCCCTGTTAAGCTAAGACACTTAGCAGATAGGACTCCTAAGGACTTAAACATTACTTCTCAAGAGCCCTGGACACAAGCCAGACCTCTCTTTGGGGAACGTTAATTCTACACAAATAAGAACTGAATATTTTCTAATCCACTGTATGAGTTTATGTTCAGAAAACTGAAGCTTTTTCTATGAACAAAAATAGTTAACTTTTCACTAAAACTCCATAGTACTGTGGTGCTGGTGCTGGTGGTGAGGTGGTGGTGGTGGTGGTGGTGTGTGTGTGTGTGTATGTGTAGAAAGAGCGAGAATAGGGGGAGGGACAGAAGAAGGGGCCAGGAGAGATTAGGATTATAGTAATAGTATATTTAGGAAAACTTTCAGGGCGCCTGGGTGGCTCAGTCGGTTAGGTGTCTGCTTTCAGCTCAGGTCATGATCTTGGGGTCCTGGGATTCAGCCCCTCGGATCGAGTCCCATGTTGTTGGTCTCCCTGCTCAGTGGAGAGTCGGCTTCTCACTCTCTCTCCGCCCCTCCCCTGCGCGCTCTCCCTCTCAAATAAATACATAAAATCTTTAAAAAAAATGTAAAAATAAAAGGGAAAATTTCCCAGATTGTATTACTGTCATTTATGTATTTGGTTTCCTGCTCCATTTTGGTTGCTAGGAGGTATGGGATGAGGCTCCAGTCTTTTGTCTATTCTTTCCTCTTTTATAAACTTCTGATGTCAGTGTCATTTAGAATTCAATTAAGTTGTACATTTGTTTTTCACTTTATTTTGCTGCATCATTTATTTATTATCATTTATTATTTTAGGGTTGACAGGACACAGACATGCCGGGCAAGTTTTTCGAAGGTCATTGTCAGATTTCAAGTACAAGATGAGACACTGACACTAGTATTTGCCTTGCCTTTCTTCCAAAATCCTAGTGAAACATCCAAATAGATATTTTTTTAAAAAAATATTGATCCTTGAGGTGCCTGGGTGGCTCAGTCGTTAAGCGTCTGCCTTCAGATCAGGTCAGGATCCCAGGGTCCTGGGATCGAGCCCTGCATCGGGCTCCCTGCTCAGCGGGGAGTCTGCTTCTCCCTCTCCCACTCCCCCTGCTTGGGTTCCCTCTCTCGCTGTGCCTCTCTCTGTCAAATAAATAAATAAAATCTTAAAAAAAAAATTGATCCATAGAAGCTCTAAAAAAAAAATAATGGTACCAGCAGTGGCCCAGAAATTTTAAGCAAGTGGGAAGATTTCTAGAATGGGAAAACCAAAGGGGACGGTTGCTTAGACGGTACCCTCCTCTTCCCTAGAGACACGAAGACATTCCAAGCTCTGAGTCCACAAACACAGAAAGGAAGAGTGGGGCCATTATTATAGTAAGGAGGTTCTCTAGTGAAGACATAACATATATTTAGCTCCTACTAGTACATACAGAACCTTTGTGCATACAAAATGATGCCATTTCTAGGCCAGTGAATTATACATGGCACATCTTCCTCGGAGAAAGGAAGCAGAGAATTTACCCACACCAGGGCACCGAATTTTGAAAGGGGAATGTGACTGCATTTCAGCCCTACTCACCGCCCCAGTGGGATGCCTCTGCTAGGGGCAAAACCTCCACAACCTTAGCTGGTTTTTTTTTTTTTTTTCTTGTTTTATTGCATCAGCAAGATAGGTACACAGAAGTTTCTCTGCCCTTCCTAGGGAAGGTGGTTCTTCAGTGCTGTGTGGGAAGGGTTCCTGTAAGGCAGCACAAACAACATTCTGTGTTTTTAATATCCAGGCCCTCCTTAGAGGCTGTCAAGCCTATTATTCACTTCTGATTCTCTCCCAAGTGAAGTAGCCCCATTCCTTCTAGGTCCTTCCTCTTACAACTAAAACAAAAAACAAAACACACACAAAAAAAAAACCCCTGGAAATAACACACAAACAAGCATTGGAAGACTCTGGAAAGTAGAAACAAGAAGGGGGACTGCTTAGGGACAGCAGGATTGAGGAACAACATGGGAGTGAGTTTCCTTTGCTTTCTCATTGCCTCCCATTATATCCTGGACCAGGGGCTGCAGAAGCCTCCAGGCCGCTGCCAACAGGCACGGACCGAAAAAAAGCTCCAAGAAAAGCCTGTTTCCCTTAGCCAAAGGAACAGGAAAAGGGTCGCCTTACAGAGCAGCCAATCTTTTTTGGTAATACCCACTCTGCTCCAGCCAGTCACATCACAGTCCCCCAGCGCTCTTCCAGTGGGGCCAAGCAAGAAGCGCATCTTCCACCTAATTCCTATCCCTGGCCCAGTGGAAGCCAGCCATCCCTGCTTGGTGGTGTCCGGGGGCTGAGCGGATCACACGGCCCAGAGCGGCGTCTAACACCCGGATCTTCAAGGGGAATGGGGATTAATTACTCCATAGCCGTAAGGACGTGGATTTTGACTCTGAGAACCCAGTGGAGGGTTTTGAGCAGGGAAGGACACGATCTGACTTAGATTTAACAGGATCGGGCTGGTGTGTTGAAAATAGAAGGGGGGCGGGGGGAGGCCGAAGCAAGCTGTATTTTCTTTGTGGAACCGCAAGACAACTGGACGAAGTTGCCAGGGCACATTTTATCAGGTTACTTTTGTGGTTAAGACAGCGGAGACTCGGGTAAGAGGCATGTTCAAGGTCACACGGCCAGCACGGCCCAGAGCGGCCTCTAACACCCGGATCTTCAGGTTTCCATGAAAGGAGTCACTAAATGTACAGAACTTCAAGAAGATTTTAAAAGAGCTTCTGCTAAAATGCTGCTAAGTGTTTGTGAAAATTGCATCAAACAGGGATAATGGGGGAGAGGCAGAGAAAGAAAGGACCGGGAAGGATGCTAAAAATAGGTCTGCATTGTCTCCCTTCCACCGTTAGATGGCGAGTTTCTATTTGTTACCGAGGAAATGGTGCCCCGGTTTTCCCGGCATTTGACAGAAACGATGGAATTAAGGACTGAAACTAATGAATGAGGGGGTCAAGGCTTTGAAAAAAGCAAAATTCCAATTGATCCAGGACATGTGTGGGGCGGTGGGAGAGGCGGATCGGGGCTCTGAGAACGGGGGCGGGGGGGGGGGAATGAACACTAAAAAATTGACAATCACAGCTGACAGCACAAATTAGAGCATTGATTTTAAAACGGCAGGTCGTAAAAGAGAGTAGTTCCTAAAATCAATTCAGTGAGGGGGCAACTAGCAGTCTTTTAATTAAAATGAACAGAATAAAATAGAAAAATACGTTGTACATGGTAAGCTCAGAATTTGTAAAACTTGTCCCGTTTTATAAAAATAAATATGTATGTGTTGAGCTGTAATGCAAAATGCGTTTACAGTTTTTTTTTTTTTTTCTTTACCATGGGTATGGTCAAAAAAAGTTCGAAAGACACTAGACCCAGATGAAATGGAAACGAACAGAAGGACTGTACCCACTTGAATCGCATATGATTTTGTGGAGGTGTTTCTCTGGATTATGAACTTTCTTCCCCCCCTCCCAAGTCTCAGGGCCCATTATGGGCTGAATTGTATGCCCCCCAAATTTATATACCGAAGCCCTAATCCCCAGTACCTCAGAACGTGACTGTCTTTGAAGGAGGTGATTAAGTTAAAATGAAGCTGTTAGGATGGGCCGATTGCAATCTGATTGGTGTCCCAGGAAAATCTGAACACAAAAGAAACACGAGGGATGTGCATGGACAGAGGAAAGACCACGTGAGGCCATAGGGAAGAGAAGGTGGCCATCTGCAAGACAAGGGATAGGGGCCTCAGGAGAAACCAAACCTATAGACACCTTGATCTTGGACTTCTAGCCTCCAAATCTGTGAGAAAATAAATCTCTGTTGTCAAGCAACCCAGTTTGTGGCGTTGGGTTATGGCAGCCCTAGCAACCTAATACAGGGCTAATGTCTGGTACACATTTCTGGGACCTGGGACAAGGAAAGACCTGGGCCAACTGAATGTCCTGCTGCTTTCTAAATGAGAGTTCCTGGATTCAATTCAGTTCTTCACAGAGGAGAGCGCATAAGCTCATGCCAAATGTACCTGCATTCTTATAGCCACTCCATCATTTTAATAGACATGGTTTTGGCTTAGTTAACCTCACCGAGATTAAATTTCCTCATTTATAAAGTTGGACTAATCATACCTTTCCTGCAATGTTGATGTAAAGATTAAATGAGTCAATTATCTAGAATTCCTAGCAGTCAATAAATCCTTGTCATTTTTTCCTATTGTCATTGGAGTTGATGTTTATTAGAGTTATGTATTCATTTTGTGCTTGTTGCAGTTTGTCTTTCCTTCGAAGATACACTGTCTGCTGGGAACATCTGCTGAAATGGTTAAAGGGTAGAGTGGGAATAAAAGAAGCTGAAAAGACCAAAATTATCGATTCCAGTGTAGAAAGGGTTGGCAGTGGGGGTGGTGGGGAAGAGGGGTGCTGGTCCGACATCCACTTCAGGTCATTAAGAGGTTAATTGGTAAATGGATCCGAGATCTAAATAATGATAAAAAACATAAAATCATACAAATAATAGAGGAACACATGAATAAAGTTCTTTTTTAAAATTCTGAGATCATTGTGGATTCATATGCAGTTTTAAGAAATAATACAGAGAGATCCTGTGTCCCCTTTACCTAGTTTCCTCTGCTGATAACATCTTGCAAAACTATAGCACAAATAGGCAAATTCATAGAGACAAAACGTAGAATAGAGGTTCCCAGGGGCTTGGGGGAGAAGGGGAATGGGGATTAATTACTCACGTTATAGAGTTTTTGTTTTGAGTGACGAAAAAGCTTTGGAAATAGTGGTGATGGTTACGCCGCCCTGTGAATATGTTTAATGCCACTGAATTGTACCCTTAAAGCTATGTTTATCTTATCACAATAATATGGGACACCTGGGTGGCTCAGTCGGTGCAGTGTCTGCCTTCGGCTCAGGTCATGATCCCGGGGTCCTGGGATCGAGCCCCGCGTCGGGCTCCCTGCTCAGCTGGGAGCCTGCTTCTCCCTCTCCCTCTGCCTGCCGCTCCCCCTGCCTGTGCTCTCGCTCTCCCTCTCTCTGTGTCAAATAAATGAATAAAATCTTCAAAAAGTAATAATAATAATTTAAAAAAACCCCTATAATGAAGTGAATGTTTGGGCCTCCCTCTGCAGTTCATATGTTGAAGCCCTACCCTCCAGGGTGATAGTATTTGGAGGTGGGGCCTCTGCAAGTTAATTAGTTTTAGATGAGGTCAGGAGAGTAGGGGCCCCATGATGGGATTAATGTCCTTAGAAGAAGAGGACGAGACACCAGAGCTCTGTCTCTTGGCCATGTGAGGAGACGGCAAGACGGCAGCCATCTGCAAGCCAGGAAGAGGGCCCTTACAAGGAACTGAATCTGGGGCACCTTGATCTTGGACTTCCAGCCTCCAGAACTGTGCGAAATAAATGTTGGTTGCTTAAGCCACCAAGTCTATGGTGTTTTGTTATGGAGGCCTGTGCAGACTAACACACCAAAAGGACAATATCACAACCAGGATACTGACGCAGATACAGTCAAGATGCAGAACAGTTAATCACCAACAGGAATCCATCATGTTGCCTTTTGCAGCCACGCCCTCCTCCCTTATCTCTGAGTTATGGCAACCACTAATCTGTTCGCCATTTCTATACTTTTGTCACGTCAGGAACGTTGTATAGATAGAATCATAAAGCAAGTGACCTTTTGAGATGGGATTTTTTTTTTTCTCTCAGCCTGATTCCAAATCGTTGCTGTATCAATAGTTTGTTCCTTCTTATTGCTAAGTGATATTTTATTGGTATGGATGTACCACGGTTTGTTTAACCACTCACCCAGTGAAGGACATTTGAGTTATTTCCAGCTTGAGGCTATTATTAAGAAAATGTGTATGAACATTTGTGTACAGGTGTTGGTGGGAACGTAAGTGTTCATTTCTTGCAGATAGATGCAGAATAGCGCAATTGCCGAGTTGTACCGTAAGCTATGTTTAGTCGTCTGGAAAAGTGCTGCGCTCTTTATCAGAGTGGCTGTGCCCTGGGGTGCCTGGGTGGCTCAGTTGTTAGGCGTCTGCCTTCGGCTCAGGTCATGATCCCAGGGTCCTGGGATCGAGCCCCACATCAGGCTCCCTGCTCGGCGGGGAGCCTGCTTCTCCCTCTCCCACTCCCCCTGCTTGTGTTCCCTCTCTCGCTGTGTCTCTCTCTGTCAAATAAATGAATAAAATCTTTTAAAAAAAGAAAAAAAAGAGAGTGGCTGAGCCATTTTCCATTCCCACCAGTGAGGTCCGAGTGATCCGGTTTCTTCACATCTTTGAAAGCACTAAGCATTTTCACTATTTTTTTTTTTTATTTATTTATAGCGATTCTGACAAGTATGTACTGATATCTCATTGTGGTTAAATCTGTATTTTCTTGATGGCCCATGATGTCGAACATATCTCTATGTATTTATTTGCCATTCGTATATCCTCTTTGATGGAATGCCTGTTCAGATCTTTTGCGTGTTTTCTCATGTATTGTTTGTTTTCTTTACTTGTTGGGTTTTGAGAGTTCTTTTTTTTTTTTTTTTTTTAGAGGGGGCTCCACACTTGGAGCCCAACAAGGGGCTTGAATTCACAATTCTGAGATCAAGACCCGAGCTGAGATCAAGAGTCGGAGGCTTAACCAACTGAGCAACACAGGCGCCCCAAGAGTTCTTCGTAATTCTGGATACTGATCCTTTGTCAAGTATGTAGTTCGCAAAGATTTTTCTCTCATCAGTTGCCTGTCTTTTTTACTTTCTTAAGAGGGCCTTTCACAGAACAATAGTTTTAAACTTTGAAGTATGATTTATCAGTTTCCCTTTTAGAGATCATGCTTTTGAGCCCAGTCCTAGTCACCATGTTTGCCTTGTCCTAGATCATGATGATTTTCTCCTATCATTTTTATAAAAAGTTTTACAATTGTACATTTATCTTTATGTCTGTGACCCATTTTTAGCTATTTTTTTGCATAAGGTATGAGGTTTAGGTAAAGGTGGTTTTTCCCTACTTGTAGATGTTCAGTTGCCCCAGCGGTGTCTGTTGCAAAGGCTATTCTTCCTCCACTGAATTGTGTTTCACCTTTGTCAAAAAGCAATTGAGCATATTTATGTGGGTCTATTTTGGGCTTCTCTATTCTGTTCCATTCACTGATGTGTCCGTTCCGCCACTAAAATCACGTTGTCTTGACCTACTGTAGCTATGTAGTAGGGCTTAATATTGGGGAAAGTGATCCCCACCAGTTTATTCTACTTTTTCAATGCTGTTTTAGCTATTTTAGGGCCTGGACCTTTCCGAATAGATTTTAGAATAAGCTTGTCTTGCCTACGAAAATACCTTGTTGGTATTTTGGTTGGGATTGCAATAAGCCTATAGATTAATTGCGGGGGAGGGGGAATGGCATCTTTATACTATGTTGAGTATTCCAATCAATGAACACTGTATGTTTCTCCATTAATTTGGTCTTGTTTCTTTCTTCAGCATGTAATTTTCAGCATACAGATCTTATACATGCTTTCTTAAGTGTATACTTAGGAATTTCACTTTCTTTGGAGAGACTGTAAATGGTATTGTATTTGGAATATTGCTTCTACATGTTTGTTAGTGTACAGAGATGCAATTAATTTTGTGTGTTGATCTTGTATCCTACAACCTTACTGAACTCACTTCTTATTTCTAGGAGTGTTTTTGTAGGTTCTTTAGGATTTTCTAGCCACATGATCATGTCACCTGCAAATAGGTAGTTTCATTTCTTTTTTTTTAAATTTTTTAAAAAAGATTTTATTTATTTATTTGACAGAGAGAGACACAGAGAGAGAGGGAATACAAGCAGGGGGAGAGGGAGAGGGAGAAGCAGGCTTCCCGCCGAGCAGGGAGCCCGATGCAGGGCTCCATCCCAGGACCCTGGGACCATGACCGGAGCCGAAGGCAGACGCTTAACCATCTGAGCCACCCAGGTGCCTCTAGGTAGTTTTACTTCTTCCTGTGCAATCCATATGCCTTTTGTTTCTTCTTACTACAGTGGTTAGAACTTCCAGCACTATGTTGAGTAAGAGTGTTAAGAATGCACATTATTGCCTGTTCCCAATCTGAGGAAGAAAGCATTCAGTGTTTCACCATTAAAGTAAGATGTCAGCTGTAGGGTTGTTTTTTTTTTTAAGAGTTTATTTTTAAGTAATCTCTATACCCAACATGGGGCTCGAACTCACAACCCCGAGATCAGAAGTTGTGCACTGGCTGAGCCAGCCAGGCGCCCCAGCTGTAGTTTTTTTATAGATGTTTCTTAACAAGTTGAGGTGGTTCCCCTTCGTCCCTGTTTTGCTGAACGTTTTTATCATGACTGGGTATCGGATTTTGTCAAAAGCCTTTTCTGTGTCAGTTGATATGCTCAAACAATTTGCCTTCTTTAGCTTGGTAGATTACAATGGTTTATTTTCGAATATTCAACCAGCCTCTCATGCTTGCAGTAAATCCCACAAGGTTATGCTGTATAATTCCTTTTATACATTGCTGGATTAGACTTGCTAATATTTTACAGAGGTGTTTTGTGTTGCTAAAGTTCACAAGAGATATTGTTCTGTAGTACTGTTTCTGTTCGGTTTTGGTATCTGGCTCATATTAGTATCATAAAATGGGTTGGAAAGTGTTCCTGTCTGTGCTATGTTCTGGAACCGATTGTGTGAAATCAGTGTTAATTCTTCTTTAAATGTTTGGTAGAATTCTCAGTGAGACCATTCAGGAGGTTTTTAATTACAAGTTCATTTTTTTTTTTTCCTGTGGTTATAGAACTATTCGGGTTGCTTATCATTTCTTTATGATGGTTGAATATGGTGGCTTGTGGATCTGGAGGGAGCCTGATGCAGGACTCGATTCTGGGACTCCGGGATCATGACCTGAGCCGAAGGCAGTCACTTAACCAACTTAGCCACCCAGGCGCCCCTGGAGGAATCGGTTCACTTCTAAGTGTTCAAATTTATGAGCATACAGTTATTTGTAGTATTCCTTTATTACCCTTTTAATGCCTTCAGGATCTGTAGAGATAACCTATGCTTTATTTCTTATATCGGTGATTTGTGTCTTCTAGTTTTTTTATCTTTGTCGGTCTTGCTAGAGTTTATCAGTTTCATTGATTTCTTAAAAATAACTTTCTTTTGTGTCATCGATTTTTCTGTATTGTCCTATTTCATGGGTCTCTATTTGGTTCTGTCATATAACTTCTATTTCTTTGCTGAGATTTTCTGTATTTTTTCATTTGTTTGGAGAGAATTTATAACTGTCTATTGAAACATTTTTATGATGATCGCTTTAAAATCCTTGTCAGATAATTTCTTCATCTGATTTGTCTTCATTCTGTTGATTATCTCTTCTCATTCATGTTGTGATTTTCTTGGCTCTTGCTATGATGACTTTTGATTATATCCTGAAAGTTTTGGATATTATATTTATAGACTCTGGATCTTATTAATTCTTTTTTTTAATAGGCAGTCCCCTGGTTGAGGTGTAGGAGGAGGGCTGAGTGGGTATATAGTTTCAGCTTCTTCTGGTCTCCGATGATCCTACCGTGGCAAATGTAAGCACTGATTCCCATTGCCTCGTATAGATATATGGGATGGAAGTTCAGCTCTGTCCTTGGCTCCATTAACACGTTTCCAGTGAAAGTGAGGCACTGATTCATGACACCTCTCTGCCTCCTAGTGTGGATGTAAACTCAGCTCTTCACCGGCCCCCACAGACATTGGTGAGAAGGAAGGCCAAGGGTTGACTCAATGCTTTTTTGCTACAGGGTAGGGGCAGTACCTCAGCTTTGAGCTGGGCCCCTCAGACACAAAGGGAGAGAAAGAGGAAAGTGGAGGGCCACCAAACGCTACCTCTCGCCACCTCCTTTTGTCCTGTTGATGCCTGGTGAGGACTGAGGTTCATTTCCCAACAGGGCCCCACGAATACGTGGGTAGAGGGGAAGCCAAGTTTGGATTAACCCACCTCATTAATGTTGGGTGGTGCTGGAGGCCCACCTCTCCACTGGGCCCAGCTGATGCGGGGGGCAGTTAGGGGGGAAGGGGAGGGGCTACTTGCCCTGTTTCATCCCACCTTGTTCAATCTTGTTGTAACTGGGTTGGCATGGAGGAGATTCAGCTTCCTACTGGGCCCTGCTGACCCCAGAGGCAGGGGAATAGTGGATAGTGAAACACTGACTAGACCCTACTGACACCACTTTGTTCAGTGTGGTTGATGCCAGATAGGGGTGGATACTTAGCTCCCCACTGTTGGGGTTCTGCTAACACTTGGCATGAGGGGAGATTAGAGTACTGAGCATCAGTACCACTGCAGGGGAATCCAAGCACCACCTGCATCTGCCAGTGGGGTTTGGAAGATCCCACGGGGCAGGGGAGGGTGTGCAGTTTTTCTGTTGGTTGGTTGGGGTAGTGGTGATAATACCCAAAACTTTTCTGTTGTTATGTCATCCTTTTCCTGGTACTTTGGCTAGGGGTATCAAGCTTTTCTTGGAGCTTGTTTTTTCGTCTGTGCCTGTTGGCAGGTCTGGGTTGGAGGTTTCTGCAGGGCCTTGTCTGGGATATATAAGGGAGGCAATAAAGAAACCCAGAGAGTTCCCTTGTTGCTGTCAAGTTTGCCATCCCTAGGAAGTCAGTTTTCTTCTTTCCACCTTTCAGAGTCTTCTTATGCTTGTTCGTTGTGTTATGTCTAGGGTTTCTCAGTTGTAAGAGGAAGGCCTTAGGAGGAATGGAGCAGTCCCTCTTGGCCAGAACCAAAAGTTCCTTGTATTTCCTTTTAACCTGGGAGTAGAGAAAGCTTTTTGAACTATGCCTCAACATTTAAAATCAATAAATAGAAGATTAATAAATTTTGTTTACATTAAAGACACATAATCATAATCAAATGCAAAAGGACAAATTTGGAGAATATATTTGACATCTACATGACTGACAAAAGATTAATAATCTCTGACTCAATAAAGAGATCTTAACAATTGAGAAGGAAAAGACTAAAATTTTCATAGACAAAATTGGCACATGGCAGAGTTCACAGAAAAAATGCAAATGACATTTGGAAAGATGTTTACTTTCACTCACAATAATAGAAATGCCAGTTAAAACTACACTGTTACCATTTTACCCAAATCACATTGGCCCAAGTCCCAAAGTTTGACAAAAACACAGTGTCGACAGGCCTGTGGAGAAATGAGCATTCTCATGCGTTGTTGGTGGGAGTGTAACCGGATATAATTCCCAAGGAGGGAAATTTGGCAGTATCCATCAAAATTACATTTACCCCTTGACCTAGCAATCCCACATCTGGGAATTTACCCTGTAAGTATGCCTGTGTAATTATGAAATAATAAATGCACCAAGTTTTTTATTGTGGCATTTTTATTGAAGTATAGCTGACATGCAGTGTTATATTAGTTTCAGGTGTGCAATATAGTGATTCGACAATTCTATACATTACTCAGTGCTCATCACGCTAAGTGTAGTCACCAGCTGTCACCATACATTACTGCAGTGCTGCTCTTGACTATATTCCCTGTACTCTGCTTTTCATCTCCGTGGCATTCTTTTTAATAGGGAGGGCTGGAAATATCTGAAATGTCCACCAGTAAGGGATCTGTTGGATAAATGAAGGTTTAACCTCATAATGAAATATTATATGGGCATATAAAAAGAATGAGAGGATGTCTATGTACGGAGGCTATTTTGTTAAAAAAAAAAGTGCAGAGCATGTATATAGTGTTCTATCTTTTGTATATGAAAAGGAGGAAATAAGAATATGCATATGAATTTGCTTTTTTTTTTTTTTTCAAAAAATACTGGAGGGGCTCCTGGGTGGCTCAGTCGGTTGAGCGACTGACTCTAGATCTCGGCTCAGGTCTCCATCTCAGGGTCGTGAGTTCGAGCCCCACATTGGGCTCCATGCTGAGCGTGGAGCCTACTTCATTAAAAAAAATACTGAAAGAAAAACCAGAAACTGATAGAAATGGTGACCTATTGAGAGCTTACAGAGGGGCTGAGGAGGAGAGAAGAGGAATTGGAGAGAGATTTCTCTGAGTATGCCTTTTTACATAGAATTCACTTTTGAAATATATAAATGTTTAGCAGCCAAAGCGTACAGTGAAATGAAAAAGAAGACAAAGCAAAGCCTAAAATTGGAAACAAACAAAGAACTTAATGGCATATTAGAGGTGACAGAATCAGAGAGAAACAAGAATTATTTCAAATGACTTATTAACGTAGTACTTAGACTACTGAAGTAAAAAAGAACTGAAAAGAAATCTTAAACATTACTTGGTAGTTTTATTGTTAGTAGCAACCTCGGTATTGAAAATTTGAAACTTATGTAGGTGTATGTATGTATTATAGGCAGAGCAAATAACTAATTATGTTAATTATATTTGGAACCAAGATTTCCAGTGTAATAGAAAATATGTGCGTATATAAAATAAATGTTTGGGAAATCCTATGATGTTGAATTTGAATGAAAGATATCAACACAATCACCTGATTAATATATATGTATATCTAGATCATATATATCAATAGGATCTCATGATTAATATATAAAAGTATATAATATATTGTAAATAGAAATATATATTACGCATATATATGGTTTTTCCCCAAACCAGCGACATAATTTTTGGCCCAGTGCAAAATGAAAATACAGGACCTCTTGTTCAAAAAAGCAGGAATAGGGGCTCCTGGGTAGCTCAGTCAGTTAAGCGTCTGCCTTCAGCTCAGGACATGATCCCGGGGGTCCTGGGATTGAGCCTGGCACTGGGCTTCCTGCTCAGCGGGGACCTGCTTCTCCCTCTGCCTCTCCTCCCACTGGTGCTCTCTCACTCTCAAATAAATAAACAAAATCCTTAAAAAAGCAGGACTAAAGTGCCATTAAAGTACTAAAATATAAGGTTTTTTCCTTTCTTCTATGGTCTCTTACTCAACTTGTCATGGTGCTTTTTATTTGCTATTTTATGTTGTTCTAAGTAAAGAAACATTAAAATCTTAAATTATTAGCATGAATTTTACCCTTCATCTTTATATTGTGCAATGTCAGTTTTAAAAGCAAATGTAAGAGCATTTAGTTCCCATGTGGAATAACTGAAATTTCACAATTTTTATTTTGTGACTTGTCCTGGAGGCTGCCTTGAGCTGGCCAGAAGAGACTAACACAAACCAGATTCTGGAAGTGAGGAGGAAGAAGAAAGGGTCTCCCTAAGTCCAGGATGCTCCCTTTGCACTGGATACTCATGGCAACTGGAGATGCTCACAGGCCCTCCACATGGGGCATGTGGGTCCTCTAACCTGATGGTTGCTGGGTTTCTCCTCCTGCCAGTCTCTAGACTAAGGCTGGGGGTTAGGGAAGCCAAGCCAGACCTCTCCTCTTCCCCTGGGGCCTGCTGCCCCCAACCCAACAGCTAATGGGAGACCTCCAAGTATATTGCAACCTTGGTGCTCGGATACATTAGTGACGGGGATTGGTAGTGGGTGAGAGGTTACCTTTGCCCTTGAATGTGATGTGGCGTTGCCAGCCTGGGGTGAAAATGCCACCACTGTGCCTTGTCTCGAGATATTGTGGGGTAAACATACTCAACCCTGATCTTTCTTGAGCTTACATCTGGGCTTTCACTGGGGACAAAGGACAACGGTGGTCGCTGGGAAGGGTTGGAGATGGGAGATGGCTGGGCAGGGCCCAGAGCACCAGCACATGGGGGAACAGCCCCCGAGAACATGTCTCGGGGACCCATGCATGAGCCTAGGCATCAAGTCCTTGGTGCGTGCTCCATTATCACTGGGCTCCACTTACCAAACACAAATATTTGTGGTAAAATTGCAAAGAATTTCAAGACAGTAATTACAGAGTGTTAAACCCCAAACACAAGGCTCTTCTGAGCATGAGTGTCTTTGTGACTGTACCCTTCTATTCTATAGTGCTGTTCACTGCCCTGGTCTGGAAGCAGTGGTATCCCAGTAGCAATAAGCTTATATTGAAACCAGATCTTGATTTCTAAATACCATTCTCTAATGAAAGGAAACAGTGCTTCTTGGAGAAATGGTCTATTCTTGGCTTGGTCCCGGCAAAGTATAAGGTGAGGCTGGGGCTTCTTATGTCAGAAATCAAGAAAGCACTGAAAGACCAATGGGGTTGTGTCAAAGGGACCCAGGAGCCAGCTCTTTTTTTAATTTTGAAGATTTTATTTATTTATTAGAGAGAGAGAGAGAGCACACAAGCAGGGGGAGCGGCAGGCAGGGGGAGAAGCAGGCTCCCCACTGAGCAAGGAGCCTGATGCAGGGCTGGATGCAGGGCTGGATGCGGGGCTCAGTGCGGGGCTGGATCCCTGGGATCATGACCCGAGCTGAAGGCAGCCACTTAACCAACTGAGCCACCCAGGCGCCCCCACAGGAGCCAGCTTAAAGGGGTTCTTACTGGCCAAATGTGAGACAATGGAGCATAAAGAAGAATAATGACTGTACTTGCTTATAATGATTGACTGAATTAAAACCATGAGTCCATCACGATACTCAAATGAGAGAGAAAACTCGTTAGCGATTGGTGATGACTATTCTACCAACACTTTGTTCTGAAAATTGGTAACTAAAGGAAAGAGGTAAGCATTTACCCTGACTTTGTAGGAAAGACTTTAGTTCATCTCTGTTTGATTCTTTATAGGCGAATCCCAGCTACCAATTGCAAATGAATTTTTACAATAGCATCATTTTACCACCTTGCAAGAATATAATCCACTCAGGCAAGATCATCAAGGAATGCTACAACAATTCGGTGACAGATTGATGGAAGCAGCATACTTGTGTGGTGGTGCCGGGGCACCTCCCCCTCAATTTACTTTCTACTTGCAAAGGGAAAAAATGCAGCTTGGGAGTCATGACCTTAACCCAGTGATCACGCTTAACATCAGTTTCCAGTGAGACAGCCTGATGCTGCGCGATGCGATATGAAGCGCACGACATCACTTTGTGTCGTATTCTTGCTAAAAATGTTCAACAACAAAAATGTTGTATTTAAATCTAGTCTCTAGGTCTAGCATCCGGTTTAGTGGGTATATGTGTTTGCCGGGGTTGCCATAACAAAGCGCCACGCATCGAGTGGCTGAAACAACAGAAATGTGTTGTTTCACAGTTCTGGCATGTGAGATGAACATGTCAGCAGGGTTGGCTCCTTCTCAGGGTTGTGAGGGAGAATGTATTCGAGACTTCTCTCCTAGCTTCTGGTGGTCAACTGGCAATCTTTCATGCTCCTCCATGTGCGGAAACATCACCTTTCACTGACTTCATGTTCATATGGCATTCTCCCTGTGTGCATGTCTGTCTTTGCATTTCCCCTTTTATGAGGAAATTTCCAGTCATTTGGATTAGGGACCCACCCTACTCCAGTATGACCTCATCTTAACTCATTACACTTGACCCTTGAACAACAGAGGTTTGAATTGTGTGGGTCCACTTATACATGGATTGGGTTTTTTTTTTTTAAGATTTTATTTATTTATTTGACAGAGGGAGACACAGTGAGAGAGGGAACACAAGCAGGGGGAGTGGGAGAGGGAGAAGCAGGCTTCCCGCGGAGCAGGGAGACTGATGCAGGGCTCGATCCCAGGACCCTGAGACCATGACCTGCGCTGAAGGCAGACGCTTAATGGCTAAGCCACCCAGGTGCCCCTACGTGGATTGTTTTTGACAAATACAATACAGTACTGTAAATGTATTTTCTCTTACTTAAGATTTTCTTGTAACATTTTCTTTTCTCTAGCTTATTTTACTATAAGAATGCAGTACATAATACACAGAACATATGAAATAGGTGTTCATTGGCTTTATGTTATCGGTAAGGCTCTGGTCAACAGTGGGCTCCTAGCAGTTAAGTTTGGGAGGAGTGAAAAGTTATACATGGATTTTCAACTGTGTGGGAAGTCAGTGCCCCTAGCCCCTGTGCTGCTCAAGGGTCCACTGTACATCTGCTACAACCTTATTTCCAAGGACGGTCACATCTGAAGTAGTGGGGTTTAGGGCTTTAACAGATGATTTCGGGAGACAGACATAACATCATCACAGGAAACCTAGAGATAGAAGAACAGTGCAATACCACCACAAGGAAATAATCAAAGACAAATCCAGGATGTGAGACTTTCTACGTGTCTTCAAAAAGAGAATGCCATTTATAAAAAAGAAGTAGGGGGACTATTTTAAAAAAGACTAAAGAAACCAAATGCACGAGCTGCAAATGGACCCTGGTTGAAAAAAAGAAACTGCTATAAGACATCATGGTGGAAACTGGGGAGATTTGAATACTGACCGGGTATTCTGAGAGTTAAATGATATTAGGGAATTCCTGTTAATTTTCTTAGGGGTGCTTATTAATATTAGGAGAGTTATAAGAGAATGAACTTACAGGGACGCCTGGGTGGCGCGGTCGGGTAAGCATCTGACTCTTGGTTTCGGCTTAGGTCCTGATCTCAGGGTCGTGAGATCAAGCCCCGCGGTGGTCAGCCCCGTGGAGTCCACTTGGGATTCTCTCTCCCTCTGCCCCTCCTGCTCATGTGCACACGCTCGCTCTATCTCTGAAATAAGTAAATATATCTTTTTTTAAAAAAATAGAAAAAAAGAGAATGAACTTATAATAGGATATGCAGCCTGAAGTTATCTGAAGAGTCACGAAGTCTCCAATTTACTTTTAAATAGCTCAGGAAAAAATTATTTTAATTAATTAAAAAATTAAATATATATATTATATGAAGCAAACGTGTATGTATTGTGTATAGAGATAAAGCACATATACCAAAAAGTCAACATTTGTTGTATTTAAATGGCGGGGCTGTGGGATGTTAATCAACTTTCTGTAGGTTTGAAGTTTCTCCATAATAAAAAAGTTAACAGCAAATGAAAAAAAAGGGTGGTTTTTTCTGTCCGTTTGTTTTTTAAAGAGAAGCTTCTGCCCACCTTTCAGTTGAAAATGGAGCATGCGGGGTAGGGGGAGGGGGTGGGGGGGGTAAGAATCCAACAGGCTTAAGGTATAGAAGATGAAAATTCAGTCAGTGAGAAAGAGAAATTCGCTGTCAGGGTTGTTTGGCAGTTGGGCTGGTTTCCAAGGGATTCCCCCTCAAAGTCTTTATTACTGAGAGCTGGAGGCTGGAGAACAGGCTGTCAATCAAGAATGATTTGAAGGCCCCCAAAAGACCCGCTGACCTCTAAATATCTCCCCCACCAGCTTCCCATGTGGCCTGAAATCCCGGTAACCTGGGTCAGTTCTTAGGAATCACGTCTTTTTCTCACTCTTCTGGGGCTCCCTTTTAAAATGCAAAGCTGGGAGGGTGCCAGGGCCTATTAAGTGGGGACAATTGTCTGAGGAACCAGCACCCGCCCATAGGCCCTCAATTCTAATGGCTCCTTCCCAACCCCTTACCACCGCTGAGATAGGACAATGCCTGCTTCAGGAAACTGAAATTGGACAATGTGGGCTCTAAGAAATGTCTTAGGTGAAGATACCATTTCAAGAAAGCTTATTTTCCGTGAATAAAACGGGGTGCATGAGGTCATTGCTGTTTTTACTTTGTAAACTGGGTGGCATCTGAAAGCTCCTTAAAACACTTCAAAGAAGCCTCCTCAACTCTTCGGGGCCTCCCACCCCTTCCCTTTGTAACCGAATTCTTACTGACCCCAAAGCTTTTCATTGAATGAAGAGTTTCCAAGGGGTCTAAAAAATACCTGAGACAATTAGGGAAATGAAAACCAGGGGGTCAAGATGAATTGACCCTTGGCGGAGGATTTACATAAATAGGTCCTAACCTCTGGCTGCGAATAAAAGATAAATGCCCCATTAGGGTCAGAACCACAGTTCAAGGGCATCTGCGGGGCCAAGCCTGGCTTCTCTGCTATGTCAGGAATGTCAGGAACGCCACTGATCATTGTGTGTTGGCAGAGCGCAGGGGGTTGGTTGCCGCCAGGCTAACAGAAACTCAGCCCTGCCCACTGGGTGAAACTGTAGCTCTCCCACACAGCGGTCTGCCTGTCCAGAGCGTGGGAAATCTACATCCAGAAGGAATGCCTTTCAAAACGGGAAGGATGCCCGGCTCCCGAAAGGTGACCAGACTCGTGTTTGAGATGGCCGTGTTAACCTGGGAGGTTAGAGGCACACAGGGACCATCCCCCTGCGAAGAGCCAATTTGCTCCCTCCGTGGGGGCGCAGCTCCGGGAGACGTCTGCCCCTTGCCTGGAGATCGGCCGACCCACGACTGGCCTTCCCCCCGGCCGGAGGGCCTCCGCCGTGTCTCCCTCGGCTGAGACCTAAGACAGAAGGCGCACGAGGACCGAGGACGTTCCGAGGGAATGTGTAGAAGAAAGGGTAGCACGGTGACCCTCATCCAGATAGAAAAATTACCATGTGTTGAAGATTATACTGTACTCCCCGCAGCGGAGGGAAGGAAGCACATTTTATAACCGACTTTAAAAAGAAGCAGCCCGGATTTATAGGGAGTAAAGAATGTTGAAATGAATTGCAAATGGAGGCAAGCTGAGTTTTGGTGCCCAGCCCCCCCCCACCCACCCACACACCGAGGGGGGAAAGAAGCCAGATGAACCAGACAGGACAGAATTTGCATCTCCATCCCTTACCTACAACTTACAGAGTTCTAAAACAGCTCCTGGAGGAAGCAAGTGCTTGTAGGCAATAAGGAGTCTTCCACTGAAGTATGAATTTTCTCTACAGGGGCGAGAAATTTTGCTTTTAAAATATTCCCTCAGAGAGGCGTCTCCTCCATCTGCTTACCTTTTACTTCTGCTCCCCCCAACCCAAACGCGTACATGCTTTTTTTTTTTTTTTTAAGATTTTATTTGACAGAGAGAGAGAGAGGGAACACAGGCAGGGGGAGGGGCATAGGGAGAGGGAGAAGCAGGCTCCCTGCTGAGCAGGGAGCCCGATGCGGGGCTCGATCCCCAACCTCCACCCTTTTCCACCTTGCTTTATTTCCCTGTCACAGAAAAAATGCACACAATGCCGGCTGGGTTGTTCCCACTAGGAGGCTGAGGACTCGGGACAGAGAATCTGCTTGCTCTGCAGGTGTTGGACAGGCAAACGCCCTCCTCTTGATGGCCATCCTGGGCTCATTTTGCTGAGAGTCTCCAAAGTGACCCATTGCATCGTGGAAACAAAGAACGAGAACCTCCTGAATTTTACTGCAGGGAGAGTATATTTTTCTTTCCTGTTGCATGAAAGGGGTTTGTGACGCTTTCTCAAAGTACTAACTCTGACTTGGTATCTAAAGTAACAGATGGAAATTTGGGCCCTTAAGATGGAGCTCTTTCCCGTATACCTGCGTCGAAGGGAAGAGAGGCAGAGATTCAAGGCAAAATCCTGTTGGAGAATTACTTCTCGTTCCTGGGTTTAATTTCTTATTTTTATATTGTTGCATAAGAAATCCACTGCAAAAAGCATCTGCTTTCAAACCCGGGAAATCTTGTTCTACGCTCATTTATTTAAAGACAAACAAAGACAAACCCACTAGGCCAGGCTTTGGCTGACCACCCCTCCCACCCCCACCCCCACCCCCACCCCCACCCCACCCCCATTTTCCTCTGGAGCAGTGATTCTGGAGCTACTGCATGAATTTTATTCTATTATCGAATGAACAAAGCCAGGGCTGGTGATGTTGAGAAAGCACGAGAGGGAAAAAAAAAAAAGAAGATATCACGGTGACAGCACACTTTTGCAGAGTTCCATCCAAAAGCAAATAAATGACCTACTTATGGTTCTGTAAAGAACAGGGCAGATTCTCACATGGAAAAACTGCCCTCAGAAGGGTGCCTGAGACCCTGGTATGTGGAAAGGAATTTATGCAGGGCTCTCTTCACATTGGCATGCAGGTATGCGAGTGTGGGTTAGTAGACATTCCTTTCTGACTCGTTACCCATTTTGCCCCTGCGCCCCTTAGTGCTTGAGGTACTTCTTTTCTGGCTTTCCCTGGGCTGGGACTGAGTTTGATGGTATCTTGGTGCTTTCCGAGGAGAAGCTGACTGTGTCCCTTTGCACTTTCCTTTTGCAGCGAGTTGTTAAGTCTTGCTGCCAAGCTCCATCAAATCAGCATGGCGCAGCTGTCTCTGAGCTGAGAGCTCTAACCTGTCACCAGGCTCTGGTATATGTAGACTTTCCTGGCAGTCTGGCAGTCAATACATATTTATCAACCAGACAGACAGTGAGACAGTAATGTAGGGGAAGAAACGCTTTCACTCTACCCTCTTATGTTCTGTACCTTGGACCTGCGAACTAAACTGACCAAACGCTAGATTAACAGGAGAAATTGATAGTAACATTTTTTTACATTCACAGGGACTTCACAGAAAAGAAGGGAAAACCCAAGAAGTAATTAGGCCTGGGTGCTGATATATCATTTTGACAAAGGGTGACAAATTGTGGAGAAGTGACTAGATAAAGGCTTGGGCTTTCAGGTACAAGAAAGGTGGGAAGGGTGACTAAGAAATATACGGGAGAAATTAGTGGCAGGTAAGGGTGATTTAATAAGGTTTGTTTAGGCAAACTCATCTTGGTGCCTTCTCTGTCTCCAATGTTAAGTGTTGTTTCCCTCTTCCTAGTGTGGGAGAGGGGGACTCCTCCACGAGGGAAATTTTTGCCTTGCTTTTGGGCAAAGAACTTTCGGTGTTTGATTTTTCTCGATTGCCTTTGGTTCAAAATAATCCTTATGCCAAAGTGGCAAAACTTGGGGTGTCATGTTCTGATCCCGTTCAGTGAGAAGGCATCAAGATGGCCTGCAAGGCTTTCAAATACTTGTGCTACTAGAGTAAGAAAGCAAACGTCTAGCATGGCCTAGGGATCCAGAGGCCAGGGTCGATGAAGCCGACTTCCCCCATCTGAGTAGAGGGCTCAGAGGCCTGGGGGGAACCGAAAGTAGGGGTGGGAGCCAAGGATGAGAAGGAGTTCCAGGAAGGGCCTGAGAAAGAAGGTCTTTGATCAAGAGTCACCCTTGGGTCCAGCTACTCCTCCTGCCCCAAACCTACATCTTGGAGGTGGGATGAAGAAAGAGTTGATGTTTAGCATCTCATGTCCTGAAAAGAGGCTGAGGGAAAGAAAAAGATGGAGAAAGGAGTCACGTGCTATGAATCTGCTCCCATGCCTCAAGTTCCTGGAAGTGTCCTGTTGGTTCCTGTGGCCTGTTGTTCTGTTCCCTCTGCAAAGGAAAGATGAAATCTGTTGCCTTGTAGGTACAGACAATCACCAATGAAGGGAATCAGAGTATAGTACCCCGAAATGTGCCACTTTGGCATAAAGGTTATTTGGAGCAGAAGGCAATTGGAAAGCAGTCGTCACAAGAACTCTCCCTTCCTGCCTAAAAGCAGGGAGTAAATTTCCCTTTGTAAAAGTGATATACATTCCCATTTGTAAAGACATCCCCTTCTCCCATACCAAGAAGAGGACAAGACCCTTTTCAGAGAACACCTTGCGCCTCCATAGCAAACTCACTAAACAATCCTTACCTACCGTACATTTCCTAGTCACCTTCCCACAGTTCACTGCCCCTAGGAGCCCAAACCTGTTTTCCTTTGCATGGTCACTTCTTCACAGTTTACTGCCCTTGGTTAAAAGATCTTACTGCCGGGCGCCTGGGTGGCTCAGTTGGTTAAGCGACTGCCTTCGGCTCAGGTCATGATCCCGGAGTCCCGGGATCGAGTCCCACATCAGGCTCCCTGCTCAGCAGGGAGTCTGCTTCTCCCTCTGACCCTCTTCCCTCTTGTGCTCTCTATCTCTCATTCTCTCTCTCTCAAATAAATAAATAAAATCTTAAAAAAAAAAAGGTCTTACTGCCTTTGGGTTTCATGTCTGTTCTGTGAAACCCCTGTGCACATAAAAATATTAACATCAACAAAGAAACATATGTCTTTCTCTTGTCAGTCTGTCTTTTGTCAGTTTAATTCACAGGTCTCAGGAACAGAATGTGACAGGATAGAGGACGTTTCTCCTCCACTTGCTTCACTTGACTGCTCAGGAAAAGAGTTCTTGGATTTTTTTCCCCACCGTTTCTATTAAACACATGGTTTAACACCAATTAGAGATCCTTGTAGAAGCTCCTCTAAAATGTTGCTTATTCTGGGAGGACAGTAAGTAAGACCCTCATGGCCACGTGTTCAAGCTTCCCTGAGGGCCGCTGCTTTGTACCTTGGCAGAGCTGCTCTATTGAGTCATAGCAGTCCAGGAAAATTCCCTGGATTCAGACAGTCCTATTATTCTGGAAGATTCATTTTTCCTTTCCCCCACACGGGCCTGCTTAGACAGAGGGACCATAGATCACAGACTATAAAGTCATGGTCAATTAAAGAAAATGACTCCTCCATTCCATGTCTTCAGGGCTAATCGCGGAGGCCCAGGGACTTCCGAGCTGTCAGACTGAGGCCCTAGGCTAGTTTCCCAGTGAAATCAAGCAGAGAAAAGCAAAGAGAGGAATCATCAGGGGAGCCCTAATTATTGTTTGAATTTTATGTTCGCAATTTAACTCTATGAATCAAAAAAAGGGACGTCCACCCTGGTTTGTTAGGACACATGGTAATACCACAGTATTGCTATCAACAGCTTTTGGCTCTCTTCGTGATCAGTGGCCTCTTCGTAAAAGTGTGTATTCTGAGTTTTGCAATACCTGACACATAAATTGTAAAGAAGAGGAGTTTTCCACAGGCTAAGGAGATATGAGAAAAGCAGTAAAACCTTCTAGAAATCTGGAACATTTCTGAGGGCTGTATGTTTGGAAGAGTGTCCAGTTATTCTGTGACTAACTTCATTCCTACGGTTTTCTCAAGAAAGGTTTTGTGAAGATATCCACTTATAAACGCCAACTGCCTCCCTTGAACTATCCATGATGCCTACATTGATTTCCCCTAAATATTTATACAGCCAGGATGTTGGAGAGCTTGGGCGCCATCTTCTCTAACATAAACAATTTTCTGTGAAACCTTTCCATGTTAACTTGCGGTACCTGATTCTCAAACCTGATATAAATTTAATGCATTCCCTTTTCCCACAAAATGTCTTTGATGCTGTTTTGCTATTATTCTCAAAATATACACTGTATTCTCCTAACCCTAGGCCCCAAATCCCACAGAATGAGGGTAAACCACAGAGTCACAGAGAGAAAACACCTCTCTGTTCTGTGGATACTATTTTGCATTGGGGAAAGGGTAGCGTTCACAGTTTAGTCTTCTGGATTTAATTTATAACTACTTCAGTTGGTGCCTTTTTTTAAAACCTCAAAAAAGCAAAATGGCAAGCCCTAAATGCCTGTTTTTCTACTCCTTTGGCCCAAGGGGTTATCCAAGGCTCAGAGCACGTACATTATTACCAAAATACTGCCTTGGGTATATCTTTGAGAGACAGGGATGAGTTTGTAATGTTTTACAGGCCTGGTTCAGAGCTCTATGTTGCTTTTCTTTTTGGCAGTCAGTCTGTCCTACATGTGACAAGATCTGTCCTACATGTGACAAAAACATGTTGTTGCGTGTATGTAAGTAAGTTCAGAAACAGAAACCGACAAAAAAGTGAAGATTCCCAGAACCCGGGAGAACCCACTAGATTCTGACCATCTGACCATCTCATCTCTCCACCTCCCAGTCTCCAAGTGATCATAAAGGTGACTGGAAGCGTTGAGCTGCTGATTTTATCCCAGAGTCATTTTTCTGTGTGGGTGCCTTGGGTCTGGAGGTAGAGAACCATGCCTTCAGCGAAAGCCATGGGGAAGGCTGAAAGGTGGCTGGAATGATGCTTGGGGCCCCGTTTATGCTGCGGGAGCACTTCCTGTGTGCCCTTTGAAACCTCTAAACTCAGCCCTTCAAAGTGAGAGCTAACTCATTCTGTCTTTCCCCTGAACAAATATATTTGCTGCTTATCATCTTTTTTTTTTTTTTTTTGCCACCCCCACCCTAATTGACTTAGCTAACTTTGATTTATCAAAGCAAAAGCATGGCTCCGACTGAGTCATAAGTTACACTTTTACCTGACGTTATCTGGGCCTTTAGAAAGGAAGGCATAAAAATAATGGAGGTTTTGTGCACAGACGTACATACACGCACACACGTCTGTGTCTCTCTGTTTGCTTCATTCATCGTGCTGTCTCTGTTCCCACTGTACACACCCTCCATGCCTCACTTGCAGGAGTTTATGAGAGAGTTACGTTTTCTCATGAGCCAGGGGGTCATTTTTCAAGTTGAACCCTATTAACATCCGTTACCAATGCTTGTTTTTCAGCAGTTCTTCTTTGCAAAACTTTGTTTTGGGGTCAGAAAGTTTATTTCTCTCTCGAGAGCCGGTGTGGCAAGAGGAAACTGAAGCTGGTCTCTGGCTGTGTGTCTGTGCTAATTTGCTCTACAATCAAATACGGATATAGGTCAATAAAAGCTGTTCTTTGATCTATTGCTACAAAGGATTCATTGTAAATACATTAGTGGATAAGGGGGTTACAACTGCGTAACTGCTCCTTGTGAACAGTGCCCTGTGTCACCCTTGAGCTCGTGCAAGGAGTGAGACATCTGGCTTCAGCCTGCCTGGGGTTTGTCGTTTTTGTTTTGTTTTTTTTTTTTCCATTGTGGTAAAAAACACATAACCTAAAATTTACTGTCTTAACCATTTTGAAGTGTACAGTTCAGTGGTGTTAAGTATGGCCTCCCTGAATTTCACTTTGCTGAATTAAATTTTTTTTTCCTTAGGGAGGGAGAGAGGGGGGCGGCGAGGGGCAGAAGGAGAGAGAGAGAGAGAGAGAGAGAGAGAGAGAGAGAGAGAAAATCTTAAGCAGGCTCCACGCCCGGCGCGCGGTCTGACGCGGGGCTCGATCCCACGACCCTGAGATCATGACCTGAGCCGAAACCAAGAGTTGGATGCTTAACCGACTGAGTCACCCAGCCACCCCCTGAATTAATTTTTAGTAGGTTGCCACAGTATCATTTCTTTTAGGGGTATCCCCATAACAGGATAGTATTCAGGCAGAGAAATAGCTTTTTTTGTTTATTTATTTTTTTTAATTTTGTCTATTTATTTATTTTTAAAGATTTTATTTATTTCTTTGAGAGAGAGAGAATGAGAGAGACAGAGAGCACATGAGAGGCAGGAGGGTCAGAGGGAGAAGCAGAAGGGAGAAGTCCCGATCTGGGGACTCAATCCTGGGACTCCAGGATCATGACCTGAGCCGGAGGCAGTCGCTTAACCAACTGAGCCACCCAGGTGCCCTGAGAAATAGCTTTGAAAGAACAACAGGAATAACAGCAACAAAAAAATTTGGCAAGAAAGGCCAATATTTCTATAGGCAACTATTTTGAGTTAATACCTGTCATTATTATGTGTCTAAGCACCGGCCAAGGCCTTGTAAAGAATGCAACGAGACATGATCAGTGACCTCAAGGTGTTTACACTCCTGTTATGGGATGAAGGGATCAGAGTTACTCACATTCACTAAAATGAGAATCAAGATGTCCACCTTATCTGCCACACTCGGTGTTTGTATGTAGAGGCACGTTTCCTTTTACCCATAAACTTGTAGTGTGTGTAATTAAGTCCCAGGGCAGAGCAGTCAGTTGAAAAGGTCATTGTTTGAAGTCACAGGACCTATTTAGGTGTGACAAACAACCTTTGGTGGCAGGGGATTTGGAACCAACCTCTGCTGAGTGCTGGGACTGGTGTGGGGCCACTGGGGCCCGTAAGAGTCTCAGTGGGAGACTCTTCTATGGATAAAGACTCCACGTCTCCGATCCCATGTCGATCACAACCCTGCAGAGCTTACACTGCTTGCTGTCAGTGAGCCTTCAGCTACAGGCCGTTAACTTAAGTCAAATTGATCGTCTGATAAGTGATAAGACATATAAAAACATTTATAATCTCTAAAGTGCCGAGCAAATAGGAATGATAATGATTTCAGTGTTTATATGATTAAAATCAACCTTTCCAAAGTAACTTCTCTGCCATTTCCTCTAAAGGCAGTGTCTTCTGCTCTGGGTGCTGGGGGCAAACATGGAGGGAAGGAACTGACTTTTTCTGGTTTACGCTGGAAATCGAACCGGGTGCACCTCTCCTCCGGTCTCAGTCAGGCACTCATTTGTTTTTATTTTTTTATCGTTTGCCTTGATCTATGGGGCAATCAGCACGCACACGTGTGCAACGCCCCCACAGGCAAAGGCGCTCGACAAAGCCTATTAGACTTCACCATTGCTATAGTGATAACCTTGGATCTGTTCTAATCTGTGAAAGAGCCCATCATTCAGAACTTTCTATACTTTATCATTATTAACAAAGTACTTATGACTCACCTCATAAATGACCCCATCTCCACCCGTGCTCATGACTAAACGTTTCCAGCCTCAGTCTGGCCCTCCGGCAACTGAATTGTTCTGCCCTCCCTCGCATTGACTCCAGTTCTGGGAGGCTTGCAGATCCTTTTGGATCAATGGCTTCTATTCAATTCCACAGACATTGAGCACCTGCTATGCTCAGGCACTCAGATGGACTCGCGGGACGCAGACGGAAAGCAAACCTGGTTTCCACCCTCCTGATGCTCACAGTCTAGGGACCAGAGGCTTCCACAATACTCTCCCTAGCTGTCTCTCGTTTTTCCGTTGGTGCCTTCCGATCCCAGGTCTCTCTCTCCTCCCTGCAACTGAGGTCCCAGCAAGGCATGCAGGAGACCTTTCAGGGGTGTCTGAGATTCCTCTTTGCCCTTATAGACCTCTGGATTTGCATTTACCGAGGTGCATTTTACTGCATATTTGCCTATATGCCAGTGCTGTGTGCTTAACCTTATTTGATCCTTGACACCCTAGGAAGTAGGTGCAGATAAGGAAATTAAAGCTAAATAAGCCAAGGGTCTTGTCCAAGGTCACGTAAGCAGTAGCCCGAGAGTCCTGGCCTGAACGAGGGGCAGTCTAATCCCACAATCATGGTGCTATTCTCAGAGTTAAGTGAAACTTGGTGCCCGTGATCTCTAACCATCAAGTGTGAGGCATTTAAGCAAATATTCTGACCACGATTATTTGAAGACCCATTTCCATGTATTCCTGATTCATGCCACTGGGTCTGAAGATGATTTTATGACAGCTATGTCCACTGAAATCTTAATACACTGATGACAAGGAGTGAAAAAAGTACAAATAACTTTTAAAAGACCCAGTATTTACCAGCTTCCCCAGCAAGGTGTACCAGGATTCTAGCCTAATCGGCAAGCATATTTTCCATGAGGCTCAGCAACCTGTTGATGACATAGGCCCCGTGCCAGAGCCCGCAGTGGATTCGAGCATGGGGTAGAGCCCAGGAATCTGAGGAAAAAAGCTTTTGTGGAAACACAACCTCCACTGTCTATGTGAAGAGGCTTGGCCTTTTGTTTTGTTTCTGTTATGAGAAATGGCCGGAGACCTGCCCGGTAGACCAAGTGAGAGAATCGACAAGAAGGACATTTCGTGAATGGAGACACCAATATGTATCACCTACCACCTCGTGACCCTCCATGAAGCTTTGATCCTGTAAATTCAAATGGGTTTCTCAACCCACTTTGCATTTAAAATCTGCCTGGCTCTGGAAGAAATTGGTCGTTACCATGGTAGCCAGCCTACATAACAGAAAGTTTTCTACTGTATTATTTTCTCTGCATGGGCTTCAATTAATAACTCGTGGGGAGCTTCTATAGACCCGGCGTATGCTGAGATCCACAGTCTAAGAACTGAGCATGCATCTCCCACCTATGAAAGGTTAAGGCCAAGGATTAGACTGGCCGCGCGGGGAACCTGGAAGGTTCCTGGACCTCCGCACATTTTTCAGGTGAGTGGTGCTGAGAGGCAACAAAAGCTGGCAAAACCCCCCAAAGGAATACAAACTTGCTATGTGCTCGAGAATACTCACACACACTCAGAAAGAGAGGCCCAGTGTTGGAAGGCCCGCTGCTTGCCTTCCTGTTAAAAAGCCCACTGATGAGGCAGGATGCCTTGCCCCAGGGCAGGGAAGATTGTATTGTTTTACCCTACTCTGCACAGAGCCAAACAGATGAAGAAAAGGAGCTAGGCACTCCCCCTACATGTTCCCCCAGCATCTTCTCTGTTGTGATTTCCTATTGACCTGTTTGCCAAATTCAACTGCTAATTTCACATGGGCCGGGGCTATGCCTGTCTCCTTCATCCCATGGCTCAATAAATAGGCTTAATACATATAAATATTTGCTGCTGACAAAATGAATGCAGCTTTAACGATGTTAATTTGATGAAGAAATGCTACCAAACGACGATGTCTATGTGATTCAGTGATGTGATCAGAACCAGAACAGGGAGAAAGGGAAGCTGTGGAAAGAAATTGAGGCTCAGGGGCCACATCCGTTTACTCAAAGATAGAAGAGCCATGGTGAGCATGGGAGAGGCACGTCTCGGCTGACCAGGGGCAAATCGGTGAGAAAGGCAGGATGGGGTTTAGACGCCCCCCCCACCCCACCCCCCCGCCAACAGAAGAGCACTTGACGAGGGGGATTTTGTAATTTGGGGAGCAGAGAAGCACTGTGGGAAGCAGTGTGGGGTTACACCCCAGATTGAAATGAAGTCCTAGATTATCAGAAAGCAATCTCCCTCGGGGAGCGAGGGGGACCTGGCCTGCCACCGGAGCAGAGCCAGCAACAGAAGAAAAGGGCTGGGGACAAGAACCATAGATGCGCTGAACGGCATCCAGCTGGTTCCAGGAGCAGCCAGGCATTGCTTATGCCTGAGCCAACCCCGAGATAACTTCACAGCCAAGCGACTTGGCACCAAGGACCTGGCTCTTCAGCAGTGAGGGTCCTGGAGAGGCTGCTTACCTTTGGTAGGCAAACCTTGGGCCAAATCCAGTTGGCCACCTGTTTCTGTAAATAAAGTTTTATTGGAACACAGCCACTCCCATTTGTTGACATACTGGCCGTGGCTGCTTTGTGGCCCAGTCGTTGCAATGGAGACCAGAGGGCCCACAAGACCTCAACTCTTTACTGTTTGGCTCTTGACGGAAAAAGTTTGCTGACCTTGGTGTAGCCAGCCAGCCTGGTGGCGGCGGGGAGGGGGAGCGGGCTCTCTGTTTCCTCCGCTGTGATGAGCAGGGAGTGGACCGAACAGAGCGTGTGGCGTGGAAGTGGCCTTCTTGTCTCCGGCTCCGGTCTTAGTTCATTGCAGACAAGTCACCTAACTTTCCCTAAGCATATGCTTTGCCAATCGTGATGTGGCCGGTGATTGCCACCCTTTCTCCTTCGCAGGGGCCGGTGAGAAGTAAAGGAGAGAAGCTGTGGGAAAATATCCCACAAAGCCCTCCCGTAAGTTGTCCCCCAAGATGGCCAGCCTAGGCATTAAGGAGTTGGTTGGCCGCATGTGCCCAGTGTGGAATTTTTGTGTTACCTTCTCTTAAGAAATCTCTATCCCATGATTTTTTTCCTCAGATTTTTTTTATCGTGGTATATACAATGTAAAATGTACCATCCTACCCATTTTTAAATGCTTCTGAATTCATTGTTGTCTCTGACAGTTTTCCCAAGTCTTATCACGGTTTTTCTGAGGAGAGGATTTGCTGAACCCTTTCTACAGGAACTCTGGAAGTCCCACCTCCCATGCCATGACGTGTCGACAGCAACAGCTGGGTCTTTCCTGTCCCGTGAAAGCATCGGATTCATGGATTTTGGTGGGGAAGATCCTCCAAGTTCATACGGACCCTCGCAGGCTAGTTCCCTCTGGTTGCATGCCCTGGTGAGGCATGTTGTTCATACCCTGTATTGAGGTGGATGGTTGTTGTTGTAGCCGGTGGGGCCCCGGCAGATCCTTGGCCTCTCTGTTACAAGTGTTTGGCAGAGCGGAGGGAATTTGTGCATCTCCGGCTCAGGGGAGATTGACAACTTGATAACAAAAGACTGTTCAAATCCTTGTATGGGGCCCTGGTTAGGCTTTCCTGACCTCTGCATACATCGCTCCCCAGGTTCAGTGAGCATCCACCCAGGTCATCTGTGGCCCAATCCCGTATGTCTCGCTCTCCCACTCGCCTAGATGAATTACCCCAGACACCTTTGGTCCAGCGGACATCACACAATAGATATTGCTGTTCATTGTTTATGCCTCTGCCTCTCTCTGGCCCGACGTGCAGTCCCTTTGAGGCAGAGAATCTCATCTCATCCAGGAGTAGTATGTTTCATATATTATTGAAGGAATAGTATTTATAATAGTAATAACTCAATATGATAATAGTAATGATATCTAAAACGAAGCACTAACTGTCGCCCTGCAGCTGTTCTAAACACACTTATTAACTCACCTAAGCCTCACCACCACCCTTGGGGAGAGGTATTATTATTATTATTATTATTATTATTTTTATTACCTTCATTTTGCAAATGAGGAAACTGAGGCTCAGAGCATGTAAGTAATCTTTCGGTTAACTTCGGCTACCCTATACCTGTTAAGAGAATAATAATTTGAAGGAAAAAAGAAAAAGTTGACTGCAGCAAAGAGGGCCAAGCCTCCTCAAGTCTCTGAGAGAATAAAGCCCAGGGATGCGAGGGAGACAATAGAGTTTGCTGATCACGGTCTGATGCTGGGGAAACAATGTTTTTGAGGCCCTCAGGCTTTGAAGCGATACCATCTCTCACTGGTTCCTTTATCCAGAGGCTCTGGGTGCTAATGGGGGTGGGGGTTTGGGGCTCTCCCGCGCTGCCCCCTTCCAGAATTTCCAGGGCAACCTCCTGAGGGTGGGCTACTCCCAGGTCCCGAACTGGCTCCTCACAAAAGGGGCACGTGTGCTGTCAAGCCTGAAATCTTTTGTCATTTAAACGTCCTTCTTGGTGGTGAAGCGGTCCTTTTACTTTTGAGACTGCAGCCAGAAACAGCTAGAAACCTGTGACTGCCCCCGGGGAGGGTGGGGGGGGACTTTCCTTTATAATTTCTGGCTTTTTGAAAAAAAGGAGTGGAAGAGTCAAGCCTCCATCAGACAGACCAGCACCAGACGCCTGGAGGGATGCAGGGGTGGACCCCCCCGCCCCCCGCCCCCCTCCCCACCGCTGTAATCATAGTGTATCCTGGGTCAGGGCCCTAACGTTACGACGACTTTTTATAGTTCACTTTAGCCATTATTGTACATTACCTTTGCCATGGTAACCCTACAGCTTTCCCAGAGATAATGTGCAAGAGCCTGCGGGAAAACGCTGTTCTTTCCTTGCAGCTGTGACCATTTTATTGACTCATTTCCAGGCTCTGAGGACACGCAGCACCCAGGCCTTCCCTCCGCCTTTCTTCCGAGAGGCCAGAGTCCAAAACGCTGGCGAATGTTCCTAGCGGTGAGTTGGTACTGCTCATTCCACCCGGAGGAAGAAAAACAGGAAGGGATTTTACCCTTTGGGGTCACAGCTATCTTTCAGACAGGGAGGGGGGCGGATTGCAAAGGTGAAATGTCTGAGTCAGGGAACTTCCTCTGTCTTTAAGATGAAAATGCTGTGGGCCAGTCTAATTGGTGCCCTGGAGCCTCCCCTTTTGCCTCCAAATCCCCCAAAGCCCTCCTTTTTAAAAAAAAAATTTTTTTTAATTTAAATTTAATTAATTAACATATAGTGTATTATTAGTTTCAGGGGTAGAGTTTAGTGATTCATCAGTTGCATACAACACCCAGTGCTCATCCCATCAAGTGCCCTCCTTAATGCCCATCGCCCAGTTACCCCAGGCCCCCATCCCCTCCCCTCCCGCAACCCTCAGTTTGTTTCCCAGAGTCAAGAGTCTCTCCTGGTTTGTCTCCCTCTCTGATTTTGTCTTGTTTTAATCTTCCTATGAAAATATCTGCCCCATATTTTCAACTCCCTCCTCTCAAAAGCCCCTTTCCTTACAGAACAGACATCAGATTGTTCCATTTCATTAGGTTGAACCACATGAAATGGCTGATATTTGATCAAGTTTTACCCCCCAGATGGTTCAGCCTAATGTAGTTACAGGTTTCTGTTTGAGCAGGAGAGAGAGAAGCAGTACAGTGAATGAGAACCGGGACAGCATTACTTCCTGAGGGAGAAGCAGTGGGGCCCGAGGGAGGGGGGCCGACGGGGCTTCCCAGCCCTGTCTTCAGGCGTGGGCACTGCAGATGGTGCACCTCTGCCTGGATCCCAGCCTCAGGGTGAGGAGCTGATGCCAGTCGGAATGGGAAGACAAATATTAGGCTCCAAGAACATCAGCTTCACTGATGAGTCATGCAACCCTACAAAGTCGAAGCAGGTTGTGGTTGAAAAATGCAAAACAACCCTGTCCTCATCAGAGTTACAAAACATTGGCCATATGCACACGCAAAGAAGCACTTTCAACCCGCTGTATTTCTCTTGCTGGGCAAATGCTGAGCTTTGATTTTTTTCCCCCCTCTGATGTTCTTTATGGTAGCTGCTTTCCTAGATTAGAGAGGTTTGCAGTTCCTCACATCTGTGTCTCAGGCTGAGCGTGGCTATTACATTACTTGAATCAAAGAAATAATGAAACCAAACCCCAATAGCTCAGATAGGACATGTAGAAACTAGCTAGTTGGGGAATGAATGTAACCTTTTAATCTACTAAGGAATGGGCTCTCGGGTGATTCATGCCAACGAATAACCAGGAAAATGAAGATCACAGTTTGAAATGGTGGACCTTTGCTTTTCAAACTCAGCATCACGTTAAAAAGTATGATTTGTGTTCGTGTGGGTTGTGGCATAGGACACACAGGCTTTTAGTGGAATTTATTTCGCTAGAGGCAACTGATTGACAGAATTCTTCGGATTTTGTATCTTTTTCGGCCACCAACATGTTAAAAAGGATAGACTCTCTTCTCTTTGTGTCCTCATGAAATTTGCACCAAATAGCAAGAAAAACCAGAGAAGGCATTCAATTCTTGGGCAGGGGTCCCATCAGCCACTGTGCCCAAGGCCTGTCTGTAGTGCCTCAGAAGAAGACTGACCTTTCTCTGGTTCTGGCTCTTTTTTTTAAATACAAAGCACAAATCATCCAGTGCTACATTAGTGATCCCGATCCTGATCCCGCTTCTGCTTTAGAAAACCTTATGTTACTTGAACCCAGTCTCCCAGAGCAGTCCTGGACAGAGTTTACTAGACTGGGTCACCCAATGGTCTCTACTCATCTCTTGTAAGGATTCTTGGAGCATGTAAGGAGCAGTAGTGGTAGTGTTTGTTGTCGTTCAGCTAATCTCTCAATTATGGTAGCCGCCCCCCCCACTAGTGGTTTCGCTTTCTGTGGCTTCAGTTACTTGCGGTCAGCGGTGGTCCAGAAGCAGATGATCCCCTCTTCTGTATATAGAGGGTTCAGTACTATCTGAGGTTGCAGGCATCCCCTGGGGGTCTTGAAACATATCCCCCACAGAAAAGGGGAGACTGCCAAAATTAATGAACCAGTTTCCTCTTGTGCCAGATTGCTGTAATGATACTACCTTACAAAGTTGTTGCGATGAGATTTAAGATTCGCTAGATAAAGAGCCTGAAACAGGGGCTAACCCATAGCAGATGCTCAAGAAATACTTATTCTAGTCCACTTAAAAAAAAAAAAAAAGCAACTGCCAATTTAAAGCGTTTACTTCATGATAACACATGGAAACTGGAATCCAGAGAGATTCCATTTCACTTCACTTTGGGGCTGGTTCACTCACCATCCCAGGCCCTGGACACCCCATGTCAGTCCCTTGGAGGGGGGGGCAGGCTTAGGCTCACAACCTCGCATTCCCCTAGCTGGGGGGCCAGCCCTCCCATAGAGCAGTTGTTCTAGAAAGCGTGGCGGGGACCTGCAGCCTGGGCACCTAGGAGCTTGTTAGAAATGCAAATTCTTGGATCCCCTCCAGACCTACTGAGTCGGACGCTGGGGTTGGGACCCAGCGGGTTTTGACAAGCTCTGCAGATGGCTCTGATATGCTGAGTGTGAGAACCCCCGCTGCTTTAAAGTATGGGCCATGGAGGGAGGTGAGGGCAGGGGGCACGGTCTTGCTCTTGGCTTCGTGCCTTGGAGCGTCCTTTCTCTCCCCTTATCTCAAGGGGGAAAAAAAGAGAAAAATGTTTTTCCTCTCCTCTGGGGACCTTGAGTGGCAGCTCCAGTGGTTCCCTTTGCTGTGTGTTCTGGGCAGCCGCCGCCGACCTCTGGATGTTGGGCTTGAGGCAAGAGTAAGTTTTTCTCTCATCTTCCTTCGCTTGCTTTTATCAGAGGTAGGCATAGTTCCCTTCAGAGGCTTAACTTCCCTGCCCTCTCAATCTGCCTAGCCCTGTCCGTCTCCTCCTCCGTGCTTGGAGTCCGAGCCCCAAGGAGGAAGGGAAAATGGGGTGAACTGGAAACGGGGAGGATGCCTAGCCAAATGGGCCCACCCTGGTCTTCGGTGATAAGCTGTGGATTGCAATTTTCCGTCCAATGTCTTTTATTATTATTATTATTATTATTATTATTATTTTATTTGAGCAGAGCTGACACACAATGTTACAGCAGGTTCGGGCGTACAACATAGTGCTTTGGCAACTCCGTACATCATGCTATGCTCCCCGCAAGGGTAGCTGCCCTCTGTCACCATGCAGCACTATTTTTTAAAGATTTTATTCATTTATTTATTTATTTGAGAGAGAGAGAGCACGAGCAGGGGGAGCGGCAGGCAGGGGGAGAGGGAGAAGCAGGCTTCCCACCGAGCAGGGAGCCCGATGCGGGGCTCGATCCCAGGACCCCGGGATCATGACCTGAGCCGAAGGCAGACGCTTAACGACTGAGCCCCCCCAGGCGCCCCCCATGCAACACTCTTACTCTTTCATCCCCTCAGTCAGATTTCTTTTTTTTTTTTAAATTTTTATTTATTTATTGAGAGAGAGAATGGTAGAGAGCATGAGATGGAGGAAGGTCAGAGGGAGAAGCAGACTCCCCGCCGAGCAGGGAGTCCGACGCGGGACTCGATCCCGTGACCCCAGGATCATGACCTGAGCCGAAGGCAGTCGCCCAACCAACTGAGCCACCCAGGCACCCCCCTCAGTCAGATTTCTTGTCTTGGATTTTCTTTCAGGTTGTTTGATCTGAAGCACCTTCAAAGCCCCCCTACTCCTCCCTCCGCACCCAAACCCCAAAAGACACTCCTTCGAAGTCTCTCTTCTAGTAATCTGTGGCTGAGAAGATTACATAAGGAAAATACAAAGCACACCTGAAAACATTAGGCGTCCTCCAGGAGGGGAGTGAAAAAGGCCCGGCATGCTTTTCGCCAGAGTGGAATTTTCGGTCTGATGAAAACAAACAAAAAATAAAACAAAACCAAAAAAACCCACAAAACAAATATTAAACCAAAAATGAAAAAAGCTTGCTGTCTTCTGTGTCACACCGTGCTCCAAAGTCATAACAACTGTGTACATCCCTGAGAAGTGATTGCATTTAAATATTAGCCCCGTGAATGGGCGTGAGGAATGACAACTGGATGTGTAAAAAATCGTATAGAATATGCACTTTTTTTAGTATTTATTTTTAAGAACTCTTCATTATGGAGAATTTCAAACATATGAAAAAGCAGACACGATAATCTAACAAAACCCGCTGTGTCATCACCTAGCTTCAACAACTATCGATTCATGGCCAATCTTGTTTCCTTTATGCCCCCATCCCCTTCCTCCTTCCTATATCTTTGGGAACAAATCTCACACGTCATATTATTTTATCCATCACTATTTCAGAAGGTAAGGCCTTAAAAAAAAATACAGCATGATACCATTATCATATTTTAAAAAGGTAACAACAATTCCTAATGTCATCAAGTATCCATCAAGTGTTCAAATGTATAATTTTTCAGAAGTAGCGTAAATTATTTGTTTTAATCGGGATCCAAATAAGGCCCACACATTGTGATTGGTTATTCAGCTTTTAGGTCTCTTTAAAGCTATGATTTGTCATTTGACCTGTTCTCCTGCCCTTTACAATTCCTGTAAAGTGTTATTTGAACTAGACTTGATCATATTCATGTTTCGTTCCTTTTTTTGCAAGAACACTTCATATGTGGTATTGTATATAGCATATTTCACAAATATTAAGGACTATAGGCCTATCAGCTATTTTGCATTCCATGAATCACTGTTTTATCTCCATCAGAGCAGATGCTTGAGAATCTGTAGTATCTCCCAATATATTTTATTTTATTTATTTATTTATTTATTTTTAAAGATTTTGTTTATTTATTTGACAGAGAGAGACACAGCGAGAGAGGGAACACAAGCAGGGGGAGTGGGAGAGGGAGAAGCAGGCTTCCCGCGGAGCGGGGAGCCCGATGCGGGGCTCGATCCCAGGACCCCGGGATCATGACCCGAGCCGAAGGCAGACGCTCAACGACTGAGCCACCCAGGCGCCCCAACTCTCCCAATATATTTTAAATCAATTTTAATTCTTCAGAAATTTGCAAATTTTTTTTTTCCCTCTGGAAGAATTTTGTGTGTCTGGCTGTGGGGGGTGGGAGCACATTAAGCTCTAAACCAGACCAAAGGCCCTCTTAGTAAACAACTAAGGCCTTCGTTCTTTGATTTTTTTTTTTTATTTGAAAATGTCCCTGGAAAGGTTTTCCAGAGGTAAAATCTAGCATAAGTCAAACAAAGTTATGTGATTTTTTTTAAATATAAACTTTTAATTTTAGTAGAGTTTTGGATTTAAGGAAAAATTATGAAGACAGTACACTGAGTTCCCCGTGTACCCCACACGACGTTATACCCCACATAAAGTTATGTGATTTTTATTAGGGTTCTCATTCAGAAGGTCTAAAGGTATTTGCAACAGCAGTAAGATATTCATCTATGACTTTAGCGAATTCATTTATCAGTTTTAGTAGTGTTTCGTGAAGTCTTTCGGGTTTTCTGTATACAATATCATGTCATCTGTGAATAGTGAAATTTTGACTTCTTCCTTGCCGATTTGGTTGCCTTTTATTTCTTTTTGTTTGATTGCTGTGTCTAGGATTTTCAGTATTGTTGAATAGAATGAGAGTGGACATCCTTGTCTCGTTCCTGACTTTGGGGGAAAAGCTCTCAGTTTTCACCATTGAGTAAAATGTTAACTATGGGTTTTTCATATACGGTCTTTATTATGTCAAGGAATATTTCCTACAAATCTACTTTGTTGAGGGTTTTTATCATGAATGGATGTTGTGTTTTGTCAAATGCTTTTTCTGCCTCTATTGAAGGGATCATATGGTTCTTAACCTTTCTTTTATTAATGTGGTGTATCACATTAATTGATTTGTGAATATTGATCCACCCTTGCAGCCCAAGAATAAATCCCACTTGATCTTGGTGAATGATTCTCTAAATGTATTGTTGGATTTGGTATGCTAGTATTTTATTGAGAATTTTAAAAAAGACTTATTTATTTATTTGAGAGAGGGAGAGAGAGAGTGTGTGTGTGAGCACAGGGGGAGGAGTAGAGGGAGAGGGAGAGAATCTCAGGCAGACTCCATGCCAAGCAGGGAGCCTGACATGAGCCTGATCCCATGACGCCAAGACCACAACCTGAGCCAGAACCAAGAGTCGGATGGATGCCCAACTGACTGAGCCACCTAGGCACCCCTTTATTGAGAATTTCTGCATCTGTGTTCATCAGGGATACTGGCGGGTAGTTCTCTTTATTAGTGGAGTCTTTATCTGGTTTTGCTATCAGGGTAATGCTGGCCTCATAGAATGAATTTGGGTTTTCCCTCCTTTTCTATTTTTTGGAATAGTTTGAGAAGAATAGGTATTAACTCTTTTTTAGATGTTTGGCAGAATTTGTCTGTGAAGCCATCTGGACCTGGACTTTTGTTTGTTGGGAGTTTTTTGATTACTGATTCAGTGAAGTCACAGAATACAAAATCAATGTGCTGAAATCTGTTGCATTTCTATACACCAATAATAAAGCCACAGAAAGAGAAATTAAGGAGTCAGTCCCATTTATAATTGCACCAAAAATGATAAGATACCTAGGAATAAACTTAACCAAGGAGGAGAAAGACCTGTACTCTGAAAACTATAAAACACTGATGAAAGAAATTGAAGATGACACAAAGAAATGGAAAGACATTCCATGCTCATGGATTGGAAGGACAAATGCTGTTAAAATGTCTATGCTACTGGGGCACCTGGGTGGCTCAGTCAGTTGAATGTAGGACTTTTGATTTCGGCTCAGGTCATGGTCTCTGGGTCATGAGGTCAAGCCCCACGTCAGACTCCGCGCTCAGCGTGGAGTCTGCTTGTCTCTCTCCCTTCCCTTCTGCCCTTGTCCCCACTTGCACGCATGCTCTCTCTCTCTCAAATAAGTAAATAAATATTGTCAACAACGACAATAAAATGTCTACTACCCAAAGCAGTCTGCACGTTCAATGTGATCCCTATCAAAATACCAATGGCATTTTTCACAGAGCTAGAACAAACAATCCTAAAGTTTGTATGGAAACATTGAAATTAAGTAGCTCTCTCTGAATTTCCAATTTAAAACACATTGTTTAGCAGATGTTTTCGAATTGTCTTCAGTTTTCAGAAATTTGATTTTAGTATGTCTGGATATGGATGTGTGTTATTCTATTTACGGTATTTGTTCTTTTGTGTCTGGCTTTTTTCATTTAGCATAATGTTTTCAAGGTTTGTCCATATTGTAGCACCATAAATTTTTTTATATCCTATTTTGCTTTTCATTTTAGTTTAAAATATTTTAAAATTCCCCTTAAGTGGGCCCCTGGGTGGCTCAGTCAGTTAAACATCTGACTCTTGATTTAGGCTCAGGTCATGATCTCAGCGTCAGGAGATCAAGCCCCGCATCAGGCTCCACAACTGGGCATGGCACCTGCTTAAGATTCTTTCTCTCCCTCTGCCCCCCTGCCCCGCTCTTTCTCTCTCTCTCAAAAAAAAAATTATATATTAAAAAAAAAAATTCTCCTTGAGATGACTTCTTTTTATCCATGGGTTACTTAGAAGTGTATTGGTTAACTTACAAATATATGGTGATTTTCCAGATATCTTTCTATTATTGATTTCTCTTGTAATTTTGTGATGATTTGAGAATATACTTTGTATGAGTTCTATTCTTTTTAATTTGTTAATGTTTGTCATATGTCCTAGAATGTGGTCTATCTTGGCAAATGTTCCATGTGCACTTGGGAAGAACGTGTATTTTGCTCTTGTTGCGTGAAGTGTTCTGTAGGTTGTCAATTTGGTCAAATTGTTTGCTAGGGCTGTCCATGTCATCTACGTCCTTACTGATTTTCTGTCTACTTGTTCTATCAATTATTGAAAGAAGGTCAAAGCTTCCAACTGTAATTGTGGATTTGTTTGTTGCTTCTTTCAGATGTATCAGTTTTTGACACTCTGTTAAGATGTTTAGGAAGTCTTTTTCGCTTATTTGGAAAATTTGATTCTGATTTGAATGAGGTAGGGCATGACGAACTAAAACCAGGGAAAAAACAACCTCTTGAACTAAAACTAGAAACACAGTGTCTTGAACTTGTAGTTCTTTAGTCGTTTTGGTGAACCATCTTATTGTTTTGCTGAGTCCCTCTAGTATTAAAAGGAATCCAGCAATTGCCTGTCTCGTGGAGGTGTCCCGTGCACAGCTGGCCTTCAAGGTCATCATGTAGTCAAAGCTAAATTTAGGACTAGTCGAGTCAGTTCGGTGGTACAAATTTGCCACACTGAGACTCTTAAATATTTTAAGGTTCTAGCAACTGGTTAATGTCTCAGAGAGGGGACACAGAGAAGGTGGCTTCCCTGGGGTCAGGAACACTGGAGAGGTGACAGCTTTTCTGTGGCTGTGTGGGATGTAGGATGTATGTATGCATCTTCTGCTGACTGCAATCGACAGGCACAGTACTCACCATCTCTCCTCCAGGTTGTCACATAGACTGTATGCCTCTTACAAATAAGGCATCGCTATGTGGTTTGCCTTTGGCCTCAACAGGACCCAGAGTATAAGCTACCTTTCCCTCCAGCTGTGTTGTTCCAAGGGTTCACAGTGGGTCTTCAGGGCAGTGTCATTGGAGTTCGGTCCCTTTAAAGGAAACATATCTGCTGTTCCATGCATTTAAATATTGCTCTCAATTCTTTTCCACTTCTCCCATCGAGAAGTGGAGTTGTTTTACCCTCCTCTCGAATCTGGCCAAGTCTGTGACTTGCTTTGACCAGTAAAATACAGGGTAAGTGACACCGCGCAACTTCCAAGGCTGGGCCTTAAGAGATCTAGAGCTTCAGTTTTTGTATACTTGGAAAGCTCCCTCTTATAACCCATCTGCCATATTATGAGAAGGCCAAATTACATGGAGAGGCCACGAATAAGATGTTCTAGTTAACAGCCTCAGCTGGGCCCTTAGCCGGTAGCCAGCACCAACTGCCACCGTGCAGGGGAGCCCATTTTGGATATTTCCGTGTAATCAAGTCTCCACTGTCTGCTGCAGCCCCAGCAGACATTATGTGGATATGGAACAAACGTGTAACCTTTCCCAAAGAAAGGTTTGATCCTTGCCCTTCTTTTAAGAGGGAGCCTCGAAGGCCTTAAAGTGTCCTGTCTGATAAGAGTGTCTTTGTTTACCTGGGGGCCATGGGCCATACCAGATAGGTTTTGCTGATATGATTTATGGTGGGGGGAGGGTCTTAGGCCACATGGTATTAGCTTGATCTCTGAAGAGTCTGGAGGCTAAGAGCAGCCATGTGGGAGGTCAGCCATGCATCCATGACTGAGCCCCAATAAACTCTCCGGACACCAAGGCTCAGGTTAGCGTCCCTAGTTGGCAATATTCTGTGCACATTTCTAGAAGTAAGTTCTGTCTGCACAGTTCCACTGGGAGAGGACAGCTCTCCTGGACCCTGTCTTACGTGTCTCTTCCCTTGGCTGATTTTAAGCTGTATCCTTTCACTGTTATAAACTGTTAACCGTGAGTGTAATGGCTCTTCTGAGTTCTGTGAGTCCTTCTCATTGAACCTGAGGGTGGTCTTGGGGAGCCCCAAATGGCAGTGGAGGAGAAGCACTGCCCAGCTGAGCCTTGCCAACCCACAGGATCATGAGCAATAGTAAAGCGTTGTTGTTTTCTTAAGCCATTACATTTTGGGGTGGTTTGTTATGCAGCTGTAGGTAACTGAAACACCTGTCTTCTCTACTAGATGGGTGAGATTTTTGAGAGCCAAGGTAGTTCTGTAATTTCCACCTCTGTTAATGTAGCACCTTATGCACTGCAGATATACGCTAAACATTTGTTAAATTGTTACACTGGAGTAGAGGCATCTTCATGGACTAACTGAGATGGGGAACTCGCAGAATGACATTATTTCATCTGGATATAAAAGAAAGGACTCTCTACCCCTTTTGTATGAAATCATAAATGCAGTTTTTCAAGATTGCTGTGCTAGCAATGATTTGTTCTTCTTCTTTTAGGATAATTGTACTGTGGTGTAAAGAATACATATCCTAAGAATATGACAGTTCAAGTCCAAGTTCTGCCTTTGCTCAGTACTTTTATGGACTCGGGCAAGTCTCCGCTTACCAAATCTCATCTTGAACCGGAGATAATAAAGGCAGTCCTACAAGGCTGTCATGAGTTTTTTTTTTTTTAAATAGTTTTTTTTTTTTAAGATTTTTACTTATTTATTAGAGAGAGAGAATGGTAGAGAGAGAGCATGAGAAGGGGGAGGGTCAGAGGGAGAAGCAGTCCCACCCCGATGTGGGACTCGATCCTGGGACACCAGGATCATGACCTGAGCCAAAGGCAGTCGCTTAACCAACTGAGCCACCCAGGCACCCCCTTTTTTTTTTTTAATTGAAGTATAGTTGAGACACATGTTGTATTAGTTTCGGATGTACAACGTAGTGATTGGATAGGTCTCTACGTGATGCTCCCCACAAGTGTAGCTACCATTTGTCACCATACAGCACTATTACATTATCATTAACTCTATTCCCTCTGCTGGACCTTTTATTCTCGTGACTTATTCATTCCATACCTGTAAGCCTGTATCTCCCACTCCTTCTTCTGAGGTTTTAATGCAAGCAAAAGTGCTGTGAGAGATATAAAGTGCTATGTAGGTATAAAGTATCATTGTGTGCAAACTTTCGACCAATGATGCCTGTTAAATTTTTATCATTTTTAGCCCTTTTAGCCCATTATCTATTATAAATACTTTTAAATATGACTGGCATCTCAATAGCACCAGGCATCTCAAGCAGGTTCCACACTCAGTGCGGAGCCTGACACGGGGCTCGATCTCACGACCCTGAGAGCATGACCTGAGCTGAAATCAAGAGATGGGGATGCTTAACCGACTGAGCCACCCAGGCGACCCAAAAAGCAAATTTTAAATAGTAGTTTTCCCTCTAGTTTTCTTATGTCACCTCTTCACCCCCACAAACCACTCCACTTCAGTTTTCACAGAAGAGGAATGGAGAAAAACAGTCAGAAGGGACGGCATGGAAGCAGGATTTCTTTTCTCCAACATCACGTGTGTGTGAGCGTGTCAGATGTCCCTACCTCACATTTCACCTCTCTTGCCACTGCACCTTTTAGTCCAATAAACAGCAACTGCTAAGTATTGACAAGATACTATGTGCTAGGCCCTGACAGGCTTTGTGAACTCGGGCCCTTCTTACTGAATCAGGTTTGATAGCATCAAGTGGTGCTGCTCCCAGCACTTTGGAACGGGCCCACAGGCCTATGAGAGCCACTTCTGGATTCTTCAGGTTCATACCTGCAGCTCAGAGGAGAGGATCCAAAAGGGATGCCAAAGTCTTGCCATGAACCTTCTCAAGGATGCTGTAATTCCTTGGGGTCTTTCCCACTATGTTGCTTTGACGCCATTTACAAAACATCAGTTGTCTCCTTGGGTCTCCTAAGGTGCTACCCTGCCTCCCGCACTTACGTGCGCCTTATCAACCTCAATGATTTTGAATATTTGCCAGTTTCTAACAGAGCAGCATGAACGATCAGAGTTGGAAGGAGCCTCAGAGATTGGAGCCCTGGCTCAGAAATTGGTTGTCATTGACTCGACAAGAGTTAAGAGCAAGGAGTAGTGGCCTATAACAGGAATATGTGAGCAGGTTCTAAGAGTCCAGCAAGGAAGGGTTTGAACCAGAGCCTGGAGACAGAGTGGTAAGTTCCAGGGATGCGGAGCACGGGAACGAGAGTCAGCCAAAGCAAGTTGATACGCCCGATGAGAAATCAGGATTGAAAGATATTTTGACAGCCTGGAAAAATTAGCAGAAACGGAAAGAGAGGCAGTTTCCAGAAGTCAATAAAAAATAGTTCCAATGGATCCCAAATCAGCCATATAGGCATGTAGGGGAAACCAGGATTAACAGAAATTCAGTAAAACACTTAGGGTCCAGCTGTCAAATGGGCCAGAATGAGTCAGTCGTAGGACACCATTCTCTATAATGTGAATCTTAGGATGCATGAATTAAGGCCAGAACAAAAGAGGTGTTGGTCCCACTGTCCTCTGCCTGAGTTATGTGTAAATTGCATTCTGTTCTCAGTGCCGTATGTTAAATTGTACGGATAAATGAAGCGGTATTGAGAGAAAGAATGTAATACGGTGGGGGGTGTAGAAGTCACTTCACCTGAGGAATGGGGAGCTAAACTGGACTAGTCGCAGTCGCCAGGTAAGAGAAGATAGTTGGGGGTATACATCAGGTGTTTTTAACAATTCGAGGGGCTCGATCCCAGGACCCCGGGATCATGAACTGAGCTGAAGGCAGACACTTAACCGACTGAGCCACCTGGGCGCCCCGCCTTCTATATATCTTATCTCATTTATTTGTTGTGATAAACCCAATGTATAGGTGAGGGAACTGAGTTTTCCAACAAAGGTGAATAGTTTGCTTACTGCACACAGCTAGTCAGCAGCAGACCTGGTATCTGAACCCTAACTTGTCTGACTTGGGAACCCATGCTTGTTTACACTACCTGTTATGCTAACTGGTGATGTAAATAAATACACATGCACGTGTGGGTGTGCACGTATAAACAGTTTGAACCTGGAAATGGATTTCAAGTTAATAATAATCTCGAGAAGCCAAAACCACAACCATTTACTGAGTTATACGAGATGCTTAAGTTATGCAAGAGTTTTTTTTTTTTTTAAGAACAACCCCAGCAGAATTTTAAAAAGAGGGATGGAGGACTGAAGATGAAGGGAGTAAATGCCATTATTATTCACTGACATACCAAAAAAAAAAACAAAAAACAAAACACACACACAAGAAAGGAAAAAAATGGCACACCTTTGTCTTTTCTCTTAAAGTGAATAATAGCTATTTGCTTGACAATGGCTTATTTTTGTCCCAGAGTGGTGGATGAAATCTGGGTCCGTGTTCTCAAGGCTAAAAATTCCCTGTCTAAAATGGCTACCCCAACCACTCAGAGAATGGAGACCAAGCACTAATATTGGAAGCTCGTTCTTGTGCTAGGAGTTCTAGCAGTGTCTCTCTGCCTGCTTTTAGACGAATGAGAAAGGTTGACTTTATTTTGGGGGCTGAGCCCATATGTTAGTCCGTGATGCCCTTCAGAAGAAGGGAAAAGGAAAGAGAAATAGGGTTTAAGGTGTGAGAGTGAAGAAACTTACACTCCCCAAGGATCTGGAGTGAGCACAATCCAAGTGTAGCCAAGTAAGACATTTAAAGAAAGTGTTGGGATCCTTATATTCTCTTTGGTGTTGGCAAGAAAGATGTCGAAGATGTAAAGAAATGTCTGAATAAATACACGGAAAAAATATGAACCCAGGCCTTCTTTCATAGCGCTAGTGTATCCTCAAGGAATGGAAACTAATTTTAATAGGAGACATGGTTCATAAAATTACAGATAACATTTACTAAGCACTCATAATCTGTCAGGCCGTATGCTTTGTCATGTATAATCTCAATTATGTCAAGGGCACCCCAAAGCAGGCTTTATTTTTAGATGAGGAAACGCGGGCTAGAGAGAGAATTTACACTGCCCACGCGCTTGCAACTTCTACATGATAGAGCTGGAATTTGGAGCTCGAAGAGTCAGACTTTAGAACTTGTTTTCCAGGATGAGTATGTTATACCGCTTCCCTGTATGCTAAAACAGAAGCATGGCCCTGGTCATAAAAAATTTCCTTGAAGTGCAGGGGTGCATAAATTAGTTTTGGACTATCTATTCCTTCTTAGCCTACATCACCCTTGTGAGTAAATTTCTGAAATATTGACTCGCATCATGCCTTCCTGCTGGGTTTTAAGCACGATGAAGGCAGGATTCTGTCTATTTTGTCCGGCTCCATGTGCCCAGTACCAGCACGGGTAGTTACCGGACAGAGCCGGCACTGAGGAAATTTTGTTGATTGAATAAACCATCCATTCCTCTATTTCTCTCTGTTAATGGGGGGGGGGCGGCGAAAACTCCCAAGAGTTGCTGAGGAATGCAATATATTTTTAATTCATTGGTTTCTAACATAATGGTGCCCTGTCCCTATAGCTCCTTACACTTGTAATGTCTAATTATTCAGGAGGCAACATTTGTTAACTGCCTTGTTTTAGGCAGAATATCAACTCTTAGATGCGAATTATATTTTCATATTCATAGGATCCAGAAATGTACCTTTTGAAGCATTCACGGGGGTGGTGTTTTAAATGTACTTTTAAAAAGCTGCACTCAAAGGAACTGATTTGGGTGTTTTTTCGGTTTTTTGGTTTTTTTTGGCTGACAAGCTTTTCCTAGGTGTGGCTCAGACTCTAAAAAGTCTACTCTTCTAGTAATGTGTTCATATCATAAGGTGCTGTATAAAGAGATGTCTTTGTGTGCTCCTTCCCTTCCCTTAGAACTTTAGGAGAGGAGCCTACATTTGAACTTTCCACAATCTGCAGTTATCTGCCCCATAAAATGTTTAGTTGACCTTCATTCATAGTATCTAAGATGAGTTTTATATCGAGTCTACTACATTGCCTGGTACATAGTGAGCACTCAGGAAATGCTAGTCGGCCGGCTGGTTGAATGAACGAATGCATGAAGGTATGGTTTGAATCAAGTTGTTATGATGTGAGGAGACAGAAACGCTCCCCCTCTGCCTGCAAATGACTGAAACTCTCCCATGCATCCATATTTGGTCTAAAATTTTGGAATGCACTTAGAAGGCAAATATACTAAATGAGTCCCTAACCCACTACCTTGAATTAGTATTCCAGATTTAGAGTTTTCCAAGCTCTAGATAGAAAGGAAGATTCAAGAAGATGGGATGCAGGACAGGTCCGTCTCAATGAGGAGTGGGGAATGTGGTGAGGGGTAGAGAAGCTATGTGCGGGTTAGGAAATCCACAGGAGGGAAGAAGCCAAGATAAGATTGTAGATAAATGCTATGGTGTGGGGAGGCACCAAAAGTCATATCCCAATTTCCCATTTGCCGCCTGGGTCCCCTTAGATCGCCACGTGGGGCGAGCAGAGCATTGGGCTCTCTGCTCAGTAGGGAGTCTGCTTCTCCTTCTGTGCTCAGGCTCTCTCTCTCTCTCTCACTTGCTCTCACTCTCAAATAAACAAATAAAATCTTTTTAAAAAAGATGTTTAAAAAAATTTTTTTAAGAGATATAGAATGCTTGACACAGTAGTAGGTGGTCCATACATATCAGCAGCCTCTTAGAGGGGAGGTATAGGCAGGGAGTCATGTGTAAACTAAATTTCCACAGGCTGCTCATGTCTTTATGTGTCAACAGTAGAAACTCAAACCCCACTGGTCCATCTGCCTCATCTGTACCAGGACACCTTTCTTCCAAAGTCTCCCCCATTTATTTCTGAGAATTCCTGGAAGAATGTGTTCTCCAATCTTCTTCCTCCCTTGGTGTTGGTTTTTGGGGTTCCCAGTCCCGTGAAGCCAAAAACAGACCTGCCCTGATTTTCCATGCCAGGGAAGCAGCTTTTGCTTTACCTCAAAGCTGTGAATCATGAGAGGTTTGAACAGAACTGGTTCATTTTAAGTCCCTATGCTGATGGGCCACGCTGTGTTCTAGGCATTCATATGGAAAAAGCCCCTCCTCCCAGTTCTGTGCTGCATTTTGTCACCTGGCCCTTAAGAAGCATGAGTCGTTTCCCCAAGTATCACGAGTATCAAGTGGAACCTCATGAGAAAAACTTCTTTGGCTCTTGCTAGAAGCCCTCTGTTCATGGGCCTCAGATCTCATCCCTGGCAACAAGCTGGGGTGCAGACCACGTTCTCCTCCTGTATCACGTGCTGTCTATGTCCTGCCTATACCTCCTTGGGCCTTACCAATGGCCCAACAGGTGCATTGCTTTGCCTGTGGGCTTTGTTAGTAGCCTGCCTGCCCTGCCGATGGCCCAGCTTCTTGGGCACGGTGCTCAACCAACTTCTGATAAGAGCAGGTGAAGACGACTCTGAGGCTTGTGTTCGACATTGGCTTCTAGAGTTCCCCACTACAATGAAGCTCCAGTGAACGACAGTGGTAACTGGCTTGATAAGGCCTCGTGTGGTGGCTCTTTCTGATGAATGTCACTTCCCCACTCCCTTAATAGTGTTTTTGGGGGGCGCCTGGGTGGTTTAGTCAGTTAAGCGTCTGCCTTCGGCCGACTGCTGCCAGCAGCAGCCTACCAGGCATGTGAGTGAGCCCCCTTGGAGGTAGATGCTCTAGCCGTGAGATGACAGTAGCCCCACTGGCATCTTGAGTACAACCTCATGAGAAACCCCACACTAGGACCACCTAGCCAAGCCATCCCCAGATTCTTGACCTCCCGAAACCGTAAGATAATACACGTTTACTATTGTTTTACATCACCACGCCTGGGGTAATTTTTTGCACTGCATCAGAGACTACTACATTTTCTTGAAGTCTGTGATCACGATTGCTATTATACTTACTACTTTGTCAAATAGGTGTCGAAGTCTTCCAGATCTCTTTAAAGGTGGTGATTTGTTCTTTTTTTCTTTTTTTAAATTTTGAGAGAGAAAGAGCGAGAGAGCGAGAGAGCTTGAGAGTGTGCACGAACCTGGAGAAAAGCAGAGGGGGAAAGAGAATCTCAAGCAGACTCCACGCTAAGCTGGACATGGGGCTTAATCTCACGACCCTGAGATCCACGACCTGAGCTGAAATCAAGAGTTGGATGCTTAACTGACTGAGCCACCCAGGCGCCCCGATTTGTCCTTTTTTAAAAGCTTCATGTAAAGACCTAAGAATATGGAAGGACTCTCAATCCAGGCAGACATGAATTGGAGTACTGGGTTGGCCACCTGTGTGGCCTGGATCAAGTTACATAATCTAACTCGTAAATGTATTATGAGCATGAAAGAAGCAAATGTATTTGAAGCACTTAGGAGAGCTCATGGCTTATGGTAAGAACTCAATAAATGCTATGGCTATTGTAGTTTGTCACTTTGTAAAAAGAGAGGCCTCTAAGGGTCTTACCTTATGGGTTTGTTAACACTAGCCAGTACTCCAAAGGAGCTGCAGTGTGTCTTGTACCCTAAGTGGGGAATTTGGTTTCCATTAGAATTGTTAAATAAATTTATTGGGGCATAATTTGTACACCATAAACTCACCCATTTTAAATGTACAATTTCTGAGTTTTAGTAAATTTACCAAGTTGAACAACTATGACCATCATCCAGTTTTAGAATATTTTTCATCACCCCAAAAAGAAATCTTGTGCCCATTTGCAATCACTTCCCATTCTCACCTCCAGCTCCAGGCAACCATGAATCTATTTTCTGTCTCTATAAATTTGCCTTTTCTGGACATTTCATAAAAATAGGACCATATAATATGTGGTCTCATGTCTGGCTTCTTCCTCATAGCCTGTTTCTGAGGTTCTTCCATGTCGTAGCATGTGTCACTACTGCATTTTTTTCTCTTGTTGAATAAAATTCCATTGTTTGGCTGTATCACCTTTTGTTCATCCATTCATCCATTGATAGACACTTGGGTTGCTTTCACGTTTTGGCTTTTACAGAAAATGTTGCTACAGACATTGGTGGACAAGTTTTTGTATAGGGATATGTTTTCGTGTAGCTTGGGTAGATACCAAAGAGTGGCATTGCTGGGTGATAGAGTAAAAGTGTGTTTAACTTTTTAAGAAATTCCCAGTTTTCCAAAGTGGCTGCATCATTTGCATTTCCCCCAGCAATGTATGAGAGTTCTCCTTTATCCATATCCTTGTCAACATTTCTTGTTGTCTGACTTTTTGATTATAGCCATTCTAGTGGATGTGAAGTAGTATTGCCTTGTGGTTTTAACGTGCATTTTCCTAATGATTTATGATGGTGAGCATCTTTTCATGTGCTTATTGGTTATTCATATCTTTTCTTTGGGGAAATATCTGTTCAAATCGCTTGCCAATTTTGAATTGTTTGTCTTATTATTGAGTTGCAAGAGTTCTTGCTATAATCTTTTTTTTTAAGATTTTATTTTTAAGTAATCTCTACACCCAACATGGGGCTCAAACTCAGAACCCTGAGATCAAGAGTCGCACGCGCTATTGACTGAGCCAGCCAAGTGCCTCAAGTTCTTTCTATACTCTGGACACAAGTCTTTTGTTGCATATGTGACTTGCAAATATTTTCCCCCAGGCTGTTGCTTGTCCTTTTATTTTCTTAATGGTATCTTTTGAAGCACAACAGTTTAAAATTTTGATGAAGTCCAATCTATCACATTTTTTTCTTTTATGGATCATTCTTTTTAGGGTTGTATCTAAGATATCTTTGTAGAACCCAAGATCTTGAAATTTTTCTTTTAAATATCTTTATAGTTTTAATTCTAACATTTAGGTCTACAGTTTATCTTTTGGCTTGTGGATGTCCACTCATACCAGCACCATTTGTTGAAAAGGCTACCCTTTCCCAGTGAATTGCTTTGGAAACTTTGTTGAAAAATCAATTGACCACAAATACAAAAGTGTAGTTCTGGACTCCCAGTTCTGTTCCATTGATCTGTACGTCTATCCTTAATGTATTACCTTCCTGTCTTGATTGCTGTATCTTTCAGGTAAGCTCTAAAATTTTTGAAATGAAAGTCTGCCACATTTCTTTTTAAAAAACTGGTTTAGCTATTCTGGGACTTTTGATTTTTCCTATAAATTTTATGTAATCTTATTGATTGAGAGAGAGATAGAAAGCCCGATGAAAATTTGATGGGGATTGCACTGAATCTATTGATCAGTTTTGGAAGAATTATTTTTTTTAACAATATGGAATCTTCCAAAATCCAATAACATGGAATGTCTATTTATTTAGATTTTCTTTAATTTCCCTTAGCAAAGTTTTGTAATTTTTAGTATACTTGCTTTGCAATTCTTTTGTTAAATCTATTGCTAAACTTTTATTCTTTTTGATGATATTATGAATAGAATTGTTTCCTTAATTTCACTTTTGGATTATTCATTCCTCATATATATAGAAAGACAATTGATTTTCATATATTGGTATTGTGTCCTTCAACTTTGCTGAACTTGTTTATCCATTCTAATAGTGTTTTGAGAATTCCGTAGGATTTTCTACACACAGGATTATATCATCTGTGAAGTTTTACTTTTTCCTTTCCAACATGAATATTTTCTCCTTTTCCTTACATAATTGCACTGGTCAAACCTCAAGTGCAAGCCTGAATAGAAGTTGCGAGATGGACAGCCTTTCCTTAGTCCTGATCTTAGGGGGAAAGCATTCAGTCTTTCACCATGAAATATGGTAGCTGTATGGTTTTCATAGATGCCCTTTTTCAGTTTGAAGAAATTCCCTTCTATGTCAAGTTTGTTGAGAGTTTTTATCATGAATGGGTATTGGATTTTGTGAAATACCTGTTCTGTATCTGTTGAGATGATCATGCAGTATTTGCCCTCTATTCTTTTTTTATATTTCCATTTATTTTACTTTTAGTAATAAAAAATTCTTTCTATCTCATACATGATTGGACACATATTTTGTTTTAAAATTAACAGTCACAGTTGAAGAAACAATGGTTTATTTTTCTAATGAAATTACCAAGCTACTGAATCTTAAGGCCTCAACAAATGTTGCATCTTATTATTTTCATTCAACAATAAGACCTCCTATTTTGATTATTCTCGGTAAATAGCAATTTTGTTTATCCAGTTGTTTCCATTTGCCGAAGTTAGGACAGACAGTTTAATATGGTGGCTACTGCTTTCAGGGGATTCTATCAGATGAATCCTCATTTCCATCACAATAGCTGCTGGCAATCTTGCATCAAAAGTCCATCCATTAGGACTTCTCTATCGTGGTTGGCCAAGAAGTCCTGCTTTGGCTGCCAGGGCTTCATTCTGCTGAATATGATATTCCTGAAATCTCATGGATATTCTTTGTGTCCTTTTTAAATATTTCTGTAAGCAATATTCGGAACAGGTGGTCTCTTCAGGCTTTACTTCTCTTGTTGTGAAGTCTTTAACGCAATCCAAAAAGCAGGTTTCTGTAAGTTTATTGTAGGTTCCAAGAAATTCCTTAAACTGTTTTATCTGATCAGATTCTGGTATTCGTGCAGCCATATTCTATTGGTATGTTTATTAGTCACCTTTTCTGATGCATGAGTTTCCTTTTGTTCCGGAAAATTAGTTGTCCAACCTTTGCTTGAATGTTTCTAATGACTGATTTCTTGCTTAAGCACAACCTCTCGCATCCGACACCAGTGCGAGGTTGGGGGGCTGCGCTGCCAGTCGGATCTAGGGGCGGAGGGTCTGGCCCCTCTATTCTTTTTTTAATATGGTTTGTTATGCTGGTTGGTTTTCAGCTTTATTTTAAAAATTTTATTTATTTATTTATTTAAAGATTTTTATTTATTTATTAGAGAGAGAGACAGAGAGCACGTACATGAGCAGGGGGAGGGGCAGAGGGGGAGGAAGAGGGACATGTAGACTCTGTGCTGAGCATGGAGCCCGATGTGAGGCTCAATCCGAGGACCCCGAGATCATGACCCAAACCAAAACCAAGGGTTGGATGTTTAACTGACTGGAACCATCCATGTGCCCCTGGTTTTCAGCTTTAAGCCAACCTTGCATTGCTAGGATAAATCCCATTTGGTTGTGATACATAATCCTTTTTATATCTAACTAGATTTAGCCTGCTATTTTTTTTTTTTTTGAGAATTATAGTGTCCATATTCATGAGGGATGTTGGTCTGCAATTTTCTTTTTTTGTGATGTCTTGGTCTGACTTTGATATCATGGTTATACTGCCTCATAGAATGAATTGAGAGTTGTTCCCTCCTCTATTTTTAAGAAGAGTTTGTGTAGGACTGGCATTATTTCATGTTTACATCTTTGATAGAATTTACCTTTGAATCCATCTGGTCCTGGGTTTTGCTTCATGGGGAGATTTTAGATTACCAAATCTATTTCTTTACTTGTTATAGGCCTATTTCGATTTTCTATTTGTTTTTTAGTCAATTTGGCTAATTTATGTCTTTCTAGGCATTTGGACATTTCATCTAAACTGTCTGATTTGTTGTCATAAAGTAGTTCATGGTATTCCCTTATAATTCTTCTGTGTTTTGTAAGATCAGTAGTAATGTCCCCTCTTTTTTATTCTGATTTTGGTGGTCTGTGTCTTCTGTCTTTTTTCTTGGTCAGTCTAGCTAAAGTTTTATCAGTTTTGTCGATCTTTTCAAAGAATTAGGTTTATTGATCTTTCTTTAATGATTTCCTATTTTGTCTTTCATTGATTTGCATTCTAATCTATTATCTTCTTTCTGCTTGCCCTGTGTTTAATTAACTCTTTTTTGGGATTCATAAGGGGAAAGCTTACTATATTGATTTGAGACCTTTCTTCTTTTCTAACATAACTATTTGTGGATATAAATTCCCCTTTTAATATTGCTTTGGCTGCATCCCATACATTTTTATATGGTGTGATTTCATTTTCATTCAGCTAAAAAGTATTTCCCTTGTTAATTTCTTCTTTGACCCACAGAAAAGTGATATTCAGTTACCAAAGATTTGTGGATTTGACAATTTTTTAAAAAGATTTTATTTATTTATTTGACAGAGAGAGAGTGTGCGCAAGCACAAGCAGGGGGAGAGGGAGAAGCAGGCTCCCCGTGGAGCAGGGAGCCCGATGCTGGGCTCGACCCCAGGACCCTGGAATCATGACCTGAGCCGAAGGCAGATGCTCGACCGACTGAGCCATCCAAGCGCCCCATTTTTTTTGTTTCTTTATTTCTAAATTAATTCCATTGTGTTTCAGAGAATATACTTTAAATTATTTCAATCCTTTTTAATTTATTGGTGCTAGTTTTATTGCTTAGAATATGGTGTATCCAGCAGAAAGTTCTGTGTGTACTTGAAAGAATGTGTAGTATATTGTTTAGTGGAGTGTTCTATAGGTGTCAATTAAGTCAAGTTGTTTGATAGCGTTGTGCCTATAAGGCACAGCAAGTCTTACATATCCTTGCTGATTTTCTGTCTAGTTATTTTATCAATTTTGGGGAGTTGAATATTGAAGTCTCCCAATTTATTGTTAAATTGTATATTTACTCATTTTTGTATCATGTATGTGTAGGCATAATTATGGCCCCCCAATATATCCAAGTCATAATCCCTAGGATCCATGAATACACATTACACAGCAGAAGAGAATTAAAGTTGCAGATGGAATTAAGATTGCTAATCAGCTGACCTTTATAATATCTGAAGTAGCTCTTAGTCTAAAGTGAATCATCATCCCTTCCTGCCCACAAAACCACACAGCCAACACCAAATTAGAAAACCATGTGCTGTCTTTAGAGGGTAAGGAAACAAAATCCAGTATCCCATTCATTATGTCAAGCAGTAACAGATTGGGATTCTTCTTTAGCTCTTTGTGTGATTTTGAGTGCACTACTTGATTTCACCATGCTTTAGTTTTGTATCTTTAAAATATTTTATGCCTATTACAGGGTAATATATACTTCAAATGATGTCAAGATGTAGAGCGGAAATAATCCAAAACTCATTTTACGTGGTGAGAGAGGTGGTGTGTTTGAAAACATTCACTGCCTGGGCACTGGGAGGCAGCAACTCTTTTTCACAAAAATGCCAAGGGTAAAACATGGAGAAAAGCTTGAGATTGCTTTGCATCTCACAACAAATGACATTTGTGACCAATTTTGATTTTCCTGCGCATTCTGTACGGTTAGCTTTGAGGGAGAACTGTCTCACTCAGACTTCTGAAAAATTTTTGCTGCCATGGTGAAGATGAAACTCTTCCGCACCCCCCTCCACCCCATCTCTTCATCATTTGACTTGGAAAATTTAAGATGATAATATCTCAGCATTTTTTCTGTGACTTTAATACTGAGTGTGAGCCCCTCAGAGAGTCCAACTACCACCACCTTTTCTGAAACCCCTCTGTGTGTTCTTAATTGGGACTTGCCACTGTCAGCTTGCTTTCCAGCACCTTCCCCACCTCACCCCACCCCTGCTAACACACACCCACTCACACAATTTACACCCACACAGTGACTCCAACATAAAGTGTAGGCTTGTGAAGCAGCAGACTTTTTGAAAATCACAAATTTAGTTATCAAGGCAATCTCCAGTTACATAAATTTCAGGGCCCAGTGCAAAAGGAAAATGTGGGGTCATTTGTTCAAAAGGCAGGAACAAAGTGCCATTAAAGCTACTAAAATAGAAAGCTTTGCCTTATCTCCCTTGGTTTCTCTCTCTCTCGACTTGTCATGATGTTTTTTATTTGCTATTTAATGGGTTCTAAACAAAGAAAAATTTAAAAATTTGAATTATTGGCTTGAATTTTACCATTCATTTTTGTATTACCCAATGCTACTTTTAACCTGTACACAGAATTGCCAAAACCACACAGTCAGTATTTTGTAGCTCATACATGCATACATATTTCATTCTTACCAGAACAGTGGAAATCCTACACAAAATGAAGCCAAATACTTTTATTTCACTTCTTGATGTGCTCACAGTCTACCAATGGTCCACTTTTGGCTTACTGATGAGTAAAGAAAAGGTGGAAGGAAAGGAACTATAGGTTGCTCTATCTTTCCCCTTCCTTCTTTGTCATCACTTTCAGAGTAGGTGGTTAGCTAATGCAATGCAGTAACGGGAGTAAGAAAGGACATACTAGGGTCCCTGGGTTGTTTGTGTTTCTTAGAACACCACTGCCATCTTAACAAGTTCTAGTTTACATGGGAAATGTGCCTTCTGGGGGCTGTCAGTGGCCCTGAATATTCGGTCATAGACATAACACATAGACATAACTTGTACTCATTTTTAGTGTCACTGAACTCTTGATGCATCGTAGATCCACTAGAATTTGGTGCTCATGAGATAACATGAATGCTATATGTGACTGGGGTGACAACAAACAGTGGACATGCATGTTGCCCACATCTCTTCTGCTCACACTCATGCTCCATTGTTCCATCAGATTTCCCTTACAAAACACAAGTTTGGAGATAAAATTATTAAGAATTTCAAGGCAGCGGGGTGCCTGGGTGGTGCAGTCGGTTAAGCATCTGCCCTTGGCTCGGGACATGATCCTGGGACCCTGAGGTCCTGGGGTCCAACTCGTGTTGGGCTCCCTGCTCAGCAGAGAGCTTGCTTCTCCCTCTCCCTTTGCCCCTCCCCCCTGCTCGTGCACGCGCTCTCTCTGAAATAAATAAAATCTTTTTAAAAATTATTTTTAAAAAAGAATTTCAAGGCATCAACAGCACAGCATTAAATCTTCTGAATGTGGGGGGCCAGGTACAGCCGCACAGGTCACAAACCCGTGAAGTTGGCCCTGAAGCAATCTTTTCTTTCAACTTCCTCCCCTTTAGCAGGCATGTCAGCTTTGTTGCTTACTTCCTTTCTAAATCATTTCTGAAGCAGTTTATAAATACACCTTTGTACCCATCACCGTCGGTTGGCATGCCAAGGCACAGGTGCTCAAGCAGGATTGTTCTTTCTCTTCATTTGCCCCCACAAACAGCACCCAAACTGGATGTTTCAGGAAGCTTTCTGAAGAGAATACTGCTACAGTCTTTTGCAGTCCTGTTGTACCATGAAGTTACATTGATGGATTCAAAAGATGCTGAAAGTAGCTTGAGGCCTTTGCCTTGCTGTTACCCAGGAGGCCATGTGACATCCCTATGGCGAGGTTGTAGCTGGTAAGTATTCCCGCCCCATCCATTTTTTTCCTTATGTTTTCTTATTTATTATATTTTAATAACAACTTTATTGTGATATAAGTCAGATACCATAAAATTCATCCTTGTAGACACATTCAAGTTTTCAGTATATTCACAAAGTTGTACAACCATTGCTACTATGTAATTGCAGAACATTGTATCAACACTCCCCAACCAAACTCCATATCTATCAGTAGCCCTTTCCCATTTCCTCCTGCCCCAGCCCCTGGAAAACCACTAGTCTCGTACCTGTTTCTGTGGATTTGACTATTCTGGCCATTTAATATAAATGGAATCATATAATATGGGACCTTTTATGCCTGGCTCCTTTAACTTAGCATAATGTTTTCAAGATTTATTCGCATTATATTATAGCATGTATCAGAGCTTTAGTACTTTTTATGGCTGAATAATAATCTATCATATAAATATACCACATTTGGTCTATCCATTCATCATTTGAGTTGTTTCCACTTTTTGGGTTATCATGAAAAATGCTGCCATAAACACTCATGTACAGGTTTGTGTGTGTGTGTGTGTGTGTGTGTGTGTGTGTGTGTATAATTCTCTTGAGTATCTAACTAGAAGGGGAATTACGGGGTCTTACGGTAACTCTGTGTCTAACTTTGTGAAGAACTGACAGACTGTTTTTCCCTGTGGCTGCACCATTTTACATTCCCACCAGTGGCGGATGGAACACTTTCCACTTTCTCCTCATTCTTGTCAGCCCTTGCTATTATTGTATGTACTTTTGATGATAGCTGTCCTGGTGAGTGGTATCTCATTGTGGTTTTGACTTTTATTTTTCCAATGACTAATGACATTGAGCATATTTTCATGTGTTCATTGGCTATTTGTAGATCTTCTTTGGTTAAATGCTTACTCAGACCTTTGCCTAACTTTTAATTGAGTCATTTGTTTATTTTTATGTGGTAACCTTTTTTGGTAAATGTATCCTTTTTATTCCTATTTCTTTTTTGATGCTACTATAAATGGAACTGTTCTCTTAATTTCATTTTCAGATTGTTCACTGTTGGTGTATAGAAATACAAATGGTTTTGTATACTGATCTTGTATCTTGCAACCTTGCTGAATTTGCTTATTAGTTCTAATAATTTTGGTGTCAATTCCTTTTGATTTTCCACATATGGGACCATGTCATCTGTGACTAGCTTTACCTCTTCCTTTGTAATCTGTATGTCATTCATTTCTTTTTCTTGCCCAATTGCCCTGGGTATAACCTCCATTACAATATTGAGTAGAAGGTGTGAGAATCCTTGTAGAAGGACATCCTTATCTTGTTCCTGATCTTAGGAGAAAGCAGTCTTTCACCATTAAGTATGATGTTAGCTGTGGGGTTTTTGTAAATGTCCTTTCTTAGATTGAGTAACATCTCTTCTATTCCTAGTTTCTTGAGTGTTTTTATCATGAAGGGGTGCTAGATTTTGTTAAAGGCTTTTCTGCATCCATTGATATGATCATGTGGTTTCTATTCCCTATTCTATCAATATGGTGTACTATATTGATTGATTTTTGTGTGTTAACCTAACTTTGCATTCTTGTGATAAATGCCACTTAGCCATGGTGTATAATATTTTTTAGATGTAGCTGAATTCAGTTTGCTATTTTTTTTTAAAGATTTTATTTATTTATTTCAGAGAGAGAGAGAATGAGAGATAGAAAGCACGAGAGGGAAGAGGGTCAGAGGGAGAAGCAGACTCCCTGCTGAGCAGGAAGCCCGATGTGGGACTCGATCCCGGGACTCCAGGATCATGCCCTGAGCCGAAGGCAGTCGCTTAACCAACTGAGCCACCCAGGCGCCCCACAGTTTGCTAATTTTTAAAAAGGATTTTGCATCTACATTCATAAAAGATACTGATCTGTAGTATGTTTAGTGACTTTCCTGGACTCATTCTATAAAACCTATATTAATTTGCTGTGTGTGGCCACTGAAGTCTCTGCATGGTTAGCATAATAGTCAGCTATCCACGGAGCAGGGATTTTCTTAAATGCTTAGAGCCAGTTAGTCTCCCAGCATTTGCTGAGAGGCTCAGTACATGTTTTGGGGCATGCTTCAAATGCCCCAGCTCGCAGTTTTGTGCCTTTGTGCTAACCTTCACTTCTTGCTTGTGAAGAGCCTCAATATTGGCCAAAGGTAAGAGTTTAGGTCCTTCTGAGGTCTTTTTTGGGCTTGGGCAAGCCCACCACATTCATGTGGCCTTTTTTTTTTTTTTAAAGATTTTATTTATTTATTTGTCAGAATGAGAGAGCGCACAAGCAAGGGGGAGCGTCAGGCAGAGGGAGAAGCAGACTCCCCACTGAGTGGGGACCCCAATGTGGGGCTCCATCCCAGGACCCCAGGATCATGACCTGAGCCAAAGGCAGACATTGAACTGACTGAGTCACCCAGGTGTCCCTCATGTGGCCCTCTTGATTCCTGATAATATGTCAGAGCTTTTCAAAGCACCCTACAGAAATCTTATTCCCCGGTTTTTTCTTTTAAAGTTGTTGGTCAGCCTCTTGTTAACCCCAGCTTGAAATACCATCTCGGGCAGCTGTGATTTTAAATAATTGTCAATGATTGCTTTTTCAGTGCCCTGCAGATAGAGTTGTTTGCACAGAGAAAGTTCTGAGTCAGGTCAAATAAAGATGAGCTCTATGAATGGAGCTTTTTAGTGAATTGCCAGACAGGTCAAATAATGACAATTCTCTGGGGTTGGGTTTTTTAGGGACTTTTCAAGGCTGTTCTATTCTCCCTCCAGTGAATGCTAAGCTGTCAGGTTTCCCAGCTCCCATGATTGTGATTTCATGGGTTTTCAAGGCTACTGTGGAAATGGAGAAAAGGGGTGGGATTAGGGCAAGTTAAAAATGCCACAGTATTTGTTGTTCTTACCAAGATTCAGCCACTTTTCTTGAATAAACATTCCTAATATTGTTGTAAGCCTTTAATTAATTTCCAGAGTCCTGAAAATATTGATTATGATCATTTTATCCAGTGTTCTTCTTGCTTTTATGAGGAGTGGATGTTTGGAGGTCTTTATTACATCATACTACAAGTTGTGGTTGAGCTGCCTCACCTATCTTGAAAGAGAGAAAGAAAGAAAGAAGGAAAGAAAGAAGGAAAGAAAGAAGGAAAGAAAGAAGGAAAGAAAGAAAGAAAGAAAGAAAGAAAGAAAGAAAGAAAGAAAGAAAGAAAGAAAGAAAGGAAGAAAGAAAGAAAAGAAAGAAAGAAAGAAAAAGAAATGCCTGGGTGGCTCAGTTGGTTAAGCTTCTGCCTTCTGCTTGGGTCATGATCCCAGCATCCTGGGATCGAGCCCCGCATCGGGCTCCCTGCTCAGCGGGAAGCCTGCTTCTCCCTCTCCCACTCCCCCTGCTTGTGTTCCCTCTTGCCGTGTCTCTCTGTGTCAAATAAATAAATAAAATCTTAAAAAAAAAGAAAAAAGAGGAAGGAAGGAAGGAAGGAAGGAAGGAAGAAAAGCAAAAGTTCCCAAACAAGGAAATAATTCTAATTTTTGTCTCCTTGTGCTCACAACTGGTGCTTATCAGAAATAAAGGGTATTCTCAGGGGCGCCTGGGTGGCTCAGTTGTTAAGCATCTGCCTTCAGCTCAGGTCATGATCCCAGGGTCCTGGGATGGAGCCCCGCATCGGGCCCCCTGCTCGGCAGGAGGCCTGCTTCTCCCTCTCCCACTCCCCCTGCTTGTGTTCCCTCTCTCGCTGTCTCTCTCTCTGTCAAATAAATAAATAAAATCTTTTAAAAAACTAAAGGGTATTCTCAAGCATTTTTGTACCAACTAACGCTCTTGAAGCCTGGGACTGGACTGGGAGTAGAGAGAGATCATAAAGTGTGGCACTGTTCTCCAGGGTCCCATCCTCTATGGAGATGAAATCTCTTCTTGTGTCATGGTCAATCAGTTACAAGTTTATGATAATCCTTTGCTCTACTGTAACACAGATGACATATACCATATTTCCATGGGTGTACTCAGGGCAATGGATGTCTACTTTACAGTCCACTGGCTCTCCCATCCAGCAAAGTATGTCAGAAAAAAGAAGTAGGTGCCTTAGTTGGGTTTACCCCAGAACTAGACCCTAAGACAAGGATTAGAGTGGTAATTGTTAATTTGGGAGGGAATCCCAGAAAGTGCTGCTTGGGGATTGGGGAAAGAAAACAGGGAAAGGAAAGAAGGCAACAAAAGTTCTTTTTGCAAGTTACCACCGTGGGAAACTGGAAAGCCATCCCACTGTGGAACTCTAAGAGCCAGTGTAGAAGATACACCTCAGAGTTATCTCAACCAAGGGGATAGAAAGCTGGGGTATTTAACTACTAATGCCTATCCCTCCTTGGTTGAAGGCTACCCGGGGACATTAATTTTTCAGCACTTTCATTTTGCCATGCACAGGGTTGCGAATGCTCTGGTAGCCAGCAAACCACTCTCAGGCAGAAAGTCACAGATACTCACAGCAGACAGCCTTTAGTGTGTAGAGATGAAGGCCAAGGGGCTTTGGGTAGGGCAATAACAGTGTCTGCTACAGTACTAATAACATTATTATTGGGATAACTTTGAATATTTGAATATAAGTAAATAAAATATTTTAGTATTTAACTCTCACTAGTAACAGGTAATTTATGATGATCTCACAGGAGATGATGAAGCTTACTGCTTTTTAAAAAAATTTTTATTTATTTATTTGAGAGAGAGAGAGAGAGTGCACAAGCAAGGGGAGTGGCAAAGGGAGAGGAAGAGGGACAGGAGGAAGGACAAGCAGACTCCCTGCTGAGCAGGGAGCCCCAACACGGCTCAATCCCAGAACCCTGAGATCATGACCTGAGCCAAAGGCAGACACTTAACTGACTGAGTCACCTAGGCAACCAGAGGCTTACTGCTTTATAACAAACATTTTCAAAAAATGGGCCAGTACATCTGGCCCAGCCACTGCTGGGGGTGTGAGAGATGGGCTCCACATGCTCCACGGCAACGTAGTCAGGTCCCCTCCCCCTGGAAGGTTCACAAAGAAGAAGCCACCACTGCCCGGTCTGGGGGGCGGCATGGTGACCAGAGCGCATGCCAGGATGCTGCCAGCCTTCCCAAGTATGAAGCGGAAGAGGAGCCACTGGAACCAAGATACAATGAGACAGAAGATGGCGAATCCAGGAATGCCTACAATTTTGCCCCCTGGACTTACTTGGGAACAAGAAAGAGCTTATATAGTGCAACTGCAGATAGAACACCTGACTCATAAACTGTACACAGGAGACCTGAGCATCCCCCCTAACCCTGAGGACAGGTCCCCTTCACCTGAGCCCATCTATAATAGCAAGGGGACGAGGCTTAATGCCCGTGAGTTCCACACTGGCAAAATACCTGAAGAGGAGCGGCGCAACCTCATCATAAAGATGGTTGCCCTCAACCCCGATTTTAAGCCTCCTGCAGATTATAAACCTCTAAAAACATGTGTGAGTGATAAAATAATAATGATTCCACAAGATACGTACCCAGAAATCAACTTTGTGGGACTGCTGATTGGGCCCAGAGAGGACACATAAAAGGAGTGTAATACCAAGATTATGGTCTGGGGAAAAGGGTCTGTCAAAGAAGAGAAAGCTGGGCGCAAAGATGGCCAGATGTTGCCTGCAGAAGGTGAGCCATTTCATGCCCTAGTTACCGCCAACATCATGGAGAATGTGCAGAAAGCCATGGAACAGATAAGAAACATCCTGAAACAGGGTAGTGAGACCCCTGAGGACCAGAATGATCTATGGAAGATGCAGCTTCGGTAGTTGGCTTGCTTGAATGGGACCCTTCAGGAAGAGGAGAGCAGGATCGTAGGACCCTGGCAGAGCTCAGAGACCTGCAGCATTACCAGTACCACAGTGAGTACCAAGTGTGGCCACACTGCTTCTGATTGCAAATTCCAAAGGCCTGCTGACCCCCAGTCAGCTCAGCATAAAGGATGGATAGATGAAGAATATTTGTCCCTCATGGCTGAACCGGGTGAAGTGCCTGTGGGCTCCACTTCTGAGCCCACTACCACGCCCCTAACCAGTGCACCTGGGCCTGCTGCTCCCGCCAACAACCCACCTCCACCGTCTCTCATGTCCACTACCCAGAGCTGCCCACCCTGGATGATGAATTCTGGCGCTTCAGAGAATTGGCCCTACCATGGCATGCACAGAGGTGGTCCTGGTGGGCCTGGAGGTGGCCCCCACAGTCTCCCACACCCATTACCCAGCCTGACAGGTGGGCATGCCGGGCATCCCATGCAGCATAACCCTAATGGACCCCCCACTCCCTTGGATGCAGCCACCACCACCAGAGATGAAACAGGGCCCCCACCCACCTGGGCACCATGGCTCTCCTCCAAAGGATCAATACCTGGGAAGTATGCCTGTGGGCTCTGGGGTCTATTGCTCACATCAAGGAAAAGTTATGATGCCACCACCACCTATGGGCATGATGTCGCCACTGCCTCCCAGTGGGCAGCCCCCCCACCTCAGTCCTTTCCTCCCATGGCAGCAGCAGCAGTAGCAGCCTCTGCCACACCCTCTCTGCTCAACAGCAGTATGTCTTTCAGCACCCCCTTGCCAGGGCGGCAAAGGTCCCTCCCCGCAGCAACAATGGCCTGCCTGAACCATCAGAGTGAGCCTATTGGTGACCTTTCCAGTCAGAGCCTCAGCAGCGCCCCTGGTGGACAGGCTGGCTCGGCAAAGCAGCCTGAGTTTGTGGACAGAATTGGAACACGGGGGCTCCATATCATGGAATTTGTATTAATTTTTTTCTCTTTCTCTTGTTATTTCCTTATCTCTTCCTTCCTTCAGAGTGTCCAAGGGGACGCTCTTCCCTGATCTGCTGCTGCAGTTAGATTCCTTTCCTTTCTGTCCATTCCTTATTCTTTTCTTCCCAAGGAGAGGAGGGAGCAAATGGTTTTAGGCATAGCTTTGGCCATTAATGTCAGGCCAGTTATGGGGGAGGGGGGCCTTTTGGTTCTAAGATTTTCAAGGTTGCCATTAATTTTTTTTTTTTTTTTTGTGCTGTGAGATTTTTGTCTCTGCCACCTTTGTAGAATAGTGGGTTAATTTCTGGGTCTGGGGTTGACATCCATCTTAGAGCTCCTGCCAGTGGTAGGTGGGGCCACTCAAGCCACCTTTGGCTTGTCTGCCACACTGGAGAGTCCTTTCCATGCTTCCTGAGCACCTAAGCTGCCTCAGATTCCATTTGTTCCCTTCCTTCCTGGAGGGGAAGGGAAGATCCCTTTTACATTTTATTTTAATCCCAAGCATCTGAATGTTTTGCAGTGTTTAGGGGTTTGAGCCCCTTGTTTTTCATTCTACTTCCTTTTTTCTCCCCTTCCCTCCTCATGGAGTGATTATGTTGACAATAATGTATAATGTGCATTCTCTTCACTGGTTTATCTGCAGAAATTTCTCTGGGATTTTTTTGGCTTATGGTTCAGCACCATGTTAAAGGGGAGCCATTGAATACAAGAGCAATGTGTTAAAAAATTAATTATAGCAAGGATGTCATTGGTCAGCAGGCTTGTACTCTCATAATGAGTTTACAACACTCATTATGACAATTGAATGATAATTGTAGTCAATTGTGTCTTTCCACTAACCGGTTCAATATCTTTACAGACCTTCTCTAGAGATTTTACAGGCCTTCTGGATGGAAACACTCATTGACATCTCTCTTGCTGCTCACACACAGCATGGCCAGTCACATCATTTCCCGAGATCTTCCCTTGGTCATTGCCTTTATCTCAGCTCCGGCATCCCACTATAGGTAGCTGTTTTCAGCTCCAGAAGGTGGTGTGTAGGTCTGAGAATGCCTTCACGGTGCAGGACCAGCAAATTCCCAGAACTCCAGGAACAGGCAGAGGTCTTCTTCACATAAGTGAAAGTCTCCCCAGGGCTCAAGTATCTCAGCTCCTTGATGTGTAACCATGTCTGATGCTGAGATAAGACCACTAAACCTCTTTGACTCTTCCAAGCCTTTTGTCAGGGAACTTGAACCACCAAGCATTGCCAATCCCCAGTCCAGGCTCAGGGTTTGTGGGACTGAGATATGTGCTGGACTCAAAATGGGAATGCGTCTATAGCTCACCTGGGATCTCCGTAGACTTTCTTCACAAGGTGAAAATTTACCCACCTGCTGTTAGTAACCTGCTGTGGCTTCTTCCATATGCTTCCCTTTTCCAATAGGGTCTTGCATAAAATATATCATTACTTCTTTACCGTTTCTGCTGATGCTCTTGTTAGATCTTTCTCCATTCCTTCAAGCTTCACATAAACTTTTACTCCAAATTTCCCCCAGTTACTTCTGATAACAATTTCAGTTATATTTCAAGGGCTTAAAGGATGTGAAAATTTTCAGACTATTTCGCTTTTTATTCACACATCGTCTCCCTTTCCTCCATCCTTATCATCTTTATTAGTTTCTGGTGGGAATCTAGCAATATGGGCCAATGGAAGGGGGTTTAGGAGAAACCAATTTGGCCTTGGTGGTTGGTTCTAAAGGACAGCAAGGTGGCCTGCTACAGGTTCAGAAGTCAATCTCTGTGGCATCTAATCTAGCTGGCGGGGCATAGCCCTGAGATATTTCATGTGCAATTCCTGTGAGTAGAAGCTCCATGGTTATAGATAACCAATCCATCCATGATCCTAAGCATGGTAACACTTAGGCAAGATATGAGGGTCTTCGCCACGAGAACTAATTCCAGGAGATGATGGGTAAGAGCATGGATTTGGACATCAATAGATCCAGGTTTGAATCCTAGGTCCAGCGTGTAGTAGTCCTGGTACTTCAGGGACTTGCTAAACCTCAGTTTCTACATCTATAAGATGGTAATAACAATGGGGCACCTGGCTCACTCAGTCAGTAGAGCATGTGACTCTTGATCTCAGGGTCATGAGTTCAGGCCCCGTGCTGGGTGTAGAGCTTACTTAACAGATGGAATAACAATAGTATTTACTATTATTATGGGCTTTTTGGACAAGTTACATGGGACCTAGTGCATATTATATGCTCAAAAATGTCAAATGTATGGCGGATAAGACTCCCATCTCAGCCGAGGAATAGGAAGACCAGTCAGGAACACAGAGGTGGAAGCCATGGCATTTGAACTGTCACCACACCAAAGACATTGGTGTGGGAGAAATGTGGGCATCTGAGTTCCACCAGGCAATGGATCTAGGCATTGAATTCACCCACCACGGTGGGCAAGGTGGCTCAGCAAGTTGATAGATCTGGGGCTGTCTCTGGAAGAAAAACATGACTAATTGCTCCTGCTGGAAGGACAAGGGCTACACAGAAAGACTCTTCATTCTTGCTTCATTTTGAATGACTATCTAGCAAATTTTCACACACTTTCCCTGAACAGGGAAACTGTGTCCCACATGATCTTGAGTTCATCTAATCATAGAATTACAGCATTTTAGACTCGAAGGGACCCAGAGCTACATGCCCTCTGCATCAACCTGGATACTTACTGCCTTGAAGGTAATCTGTTTTATTTATGGGCAGCTTATATAAATTTTCATTCAATTCAGCAAATCTATTTTATGTGTGTAATATGAGGGTAATGGTAATACTGACTTCATAAAACGGAGTGAGGATTAAAAGAAAAATTCCATGACACAGCGTGAGTCTTCAACAGTATTATTCAGATGCACCACCTGTCATAAAGTGCTCATAAGTGCTTTCTCAAGTGTTGAGAAATATACCCCCTTCTAACATTCCCTGTCTCCTCTATGTTGCCATGTAAAATAAGCGATCCATCAGACATTTGGGAATGATTCTCAGGTTCTCTTTCTCACATGGAACATTCCCAGTCTTCTCCTTTGTGTCCAGTGTGATCTGGCAAGGAACGGTCCTTCCTTGAAGGGAGATACCTGTCTTGTTTCAGGTGTGGTTCATCCACTACAGATGACCATAATGCTGGCACGTCTCATGTCTTGAACAGAAATGCGTTGGTGTCCTCTAAGATTGCACTGAACTTGCACTCAAAATGCCTTCATCTTTTTAAAAAATTATTTTTTAGAGCAATTTTAGAATCACAGCAAAGCTGAGCAGAAGGTAGAGATTTCCTACATAACCTATGCCCCCATACATGCAGAGCCTCCCACACTATCAACATCCCCCATCAGAATGGTGCATTTGTTACAATGGATGAACCCACAATGATACATCATCATCATCCAGAGCCCGTGGTTTACATTAGGGTTTGCTCCTGGTGTGTATTCTATAGATTTGAACAAATGTATAATGACATGATCCACTAGTATAGTATAGTATAGTATAGTATAGTATAGTATAGTATAGTATAGTTTTACAGGGTAGTTTCACTGCCCTGAAAATCCTCTGTACTCTGCCTGTTCACCTTTTCCTCCCCCCAACCCCTGGCAACCACTGATCTTTTTACTGTCTCCATAGTTTTGCTTTTCCCAGAATGTCATAGTGTTGGAATCATACAATATGCAGCCTCTTCAGATTGGCTTCTTTCACTTAGTATATGCATTTAAGTTTCCTTGTGTTTTTTCGTGGCTTGGTAACTCATTTATTTTTAGTGTTGAATAATATTCCACCTCCTGGATGTACCACAGTTTATTTATGTACTTACCTACTGAAGGACACCTTTGTTGCTTCCAAGTTTTGGCAATTATGAGTAAAGGTGCTATAAATATCCATGTGCAGGTTTTTGTGTGTTTTTAACTCCTTTGGGTAAATACCCAAGAGCATGATTGCTAGATCATATGGTAAAAGTATGTTTAGCCTTGTAGGAAACCACCAAATTGTCTTCCAAAGTGGTTGCACCACTTACATTCTCACCAGCAATGAATGAGAATTCTTGTTGCTCCCCATCCTTGCCAGCACTGGGCATTGTCAGTGTTCTAGAGTTTGGCCATTCTAACAGCTGTGTAGTGACATCTCATTGTTGTTTTAATTTTTATTTCCCTGATGACATAGGATGTAAAACATCTTTTCATATGCTTAATTGCCATCTGTATATCTTATTTGCTGAGCTGTCTGTTAAGATCTTTAGCCCAGTTTTTAATTGGGTTGTTTGTGTTCTTACTGTTGAATTTTAAGAGTTCTTTGCATATTTTGGATAGCAGTCCTTTATCTGGTATGTTTTTTACACATATCCTTTCCTGGTCTGTGGCTTGTCTTTTCATCCTCTTGACAGTGTTTTACTCAGAGCAGAAATGTTATTTTTAATGAGGCCCAGCTTATTAATTATTTCTTTTATGGATCATACCTTTGGTGTGGCATCCAAAGAGTTATTGCCAAACTCAAGGTCATCTAGATTTTTTCCTATGTTATTTTCTAGGACTTTATTTTGATATTCTGCAATATTGCATTTTACATTTAGGTCTCTGATCCATTTTGTGTTAATTTTTGTGAAGCGTATAAGGTCTGAGCCTAGATTCATTTTTTTTTTTCATGTGAATATACAGTTGTTCTGGTACCATTTGTTGAAGAGACTATCTTTGCTCCTTTGACTGGGCCTTTGCTCCTTTGTCAAAGATCAGCTTATTATATTTATGTAGGTCTATTTCTGGGCTCTCTATTTTGTTCCTTTGATCCATTTATCTATTCTTTTGCTAATAACACACTATCTTGAGTAGTGTAGCTTTGTTGTAAGTCTTGAACTTGAGTAGTGTCAGTCTTCCAACTTTGTTTTCGCCTTGAATATTGTGTTAGCTCTCCTGGGTCTTTTGCCTCTTCATATAAACTTTAGAATTAGTTTGTTGACATCCACAAAATAACTTTATGAGATTTTGATTGTGATTGCATTGAATCAATAGATCAAATTGGGAAGAACTGGCATCTTGACAATATTGACTCTTCCTACCCATGAATATTGAATATGTCTCCATTTACTTAGAATATTACTGCATTTACTTCTTTTTTGATTTCATTTATCAGAGTTTTATAGTTTTCCTTATATGTATCTTGTACATATTTTGTTAAATCTATAACTAAGTACTCCATTTTTTTGGAGTATGAATGGAAATGATACTGTGTTTTTAATTTCAAATTCCACTTGTTAATTGCTGGTATACAGGAAAGCTATTGACTTTTGTGTGTTAACCTGGTATCTTACCACTCTAGTGTAACTGGTTATTAGTTCCAGAAGTTTTTTTGTTGATTCTTTCAGATTTTCTACATAGATGATCATGTTACCTCTGAACAAAGACAGTTTTATTTCTTTCTTCCCAATCTGTAAACCTTTTATTTCCTTTTCTCTTATTGCATTAGCTAGGATTTCCAGTATGATGTTGAGACTCCTGTGGTCTTCTAAAATATAAACTCTTACCTACTCTAGGCTAACCCATTCTTTGAATTAAATGTGGGACTTTGTATTCTGGTTAACTCTCATCCTGTCGGTGAGGTCCATCATTAAGCTTTGCCAGATATTTCTTGACTCTTGATGCCCTCAACTTTTATGTTAACTATTCCTCCCATCTTTGAGTCATTTGTAAATGCTTAAAGCATATATTTTGTGTCTTCATCCAAATCATTTAAAACATTTTTGGAGGGATCAGAAAGATCAAGTGCAGCATCCTGAAGTATGCTAGTAGAGAGTGATTATCAGATACAGTTTTGCAATGGACCTATCAGATTGATTTGCTATCCTTCCAGCATTTTCCATTGAGATCCATACAGAGAATGGGAGAGTACTTCTGAAACATTTTGCAGAAATCTAGATACACTAGTTCTATGTCATTCTGCCCTGATGCCTCTGGACGGAGTTCATACCTATTTCTGTGCTCTCTTATGGGATGAGTCTGAATACTCTTGCATTCACAACACTGTATTATAATTTTCCATTTGTTTGTTATCTTCTATCGTTGTATTATGAATTTCTTGAGGCCAGGGATTACATTTTATTTACATCTATATGTCTAGTACCTGGCAACTATAACCCACGAGGTGTACCAGGAATTCTATACATGTATGTTAGGGGTTCTAAACACCCTCTATTTTTATTTTTAAAGATTTTATTTATTTATTTGACATAGAGAGAGACAGAAGGGCAGGAACACAAGCAGGGGGAGTGGGAGAGGGAGAAGTAGGCTTCCCGCCGGGCAGGGAGCCTGATGCAGGGCTCGATCCCAGGACCCTGGGATCATGACCCCAGCCGAAGGCAGACGCTCAACGACTGAGCCACCCAGGTGCCCCTAAACACCCTTTAAATGTGTTGAATTCCACTTACATATTAGTCTACTTGTCCCTTCCTTTAAAAAAGAAATGAAATTAACTTGACAAGACTTCTTATTAATGAATGGATATTGAGTCATGCAAAAACATTTTCCTTACTGATAAACTGTTTTTAAAAATAGAACTATAAAAGCATAATATTCTCTCATATGCTTGTACCATAATTAACTAATCTGTATTGTACAACATTTAGGTTGCTTTAAATTTATCATGGTTTTAAATATAACTGTGATGAACATCCTTTATATAAATCCTTGACTGAATCTCTGACTATTTCTTTAGAATGCATTGGTAAAGGATGATTTGTTGTGCTAATGAGAATTAATCTTTAGGGATAGAAGATTGTACCAATTTACATTCTCATCAGAAGAGAATGAGAATGTTCATTAAAATGTACCTTTACTGGGGCGCCTGGGTGGCTCAGTCGTTAAACGTCTGCCTTCGGCTCAGGTCATGATCCCAGGGTCCTGGGATCGAGCCCCGCATCGGGCTCCCTGCTCCGCGGGAAACCTGCTTCTCCCTCTCCCACTCCCCCTGCTTGTGTTCCCTCTCTCGCTGTGTCTCTCTCTGTCCAATAAATAAAATCTTAAAAAAATATATAAAATGTACCTTTACCAACTGGCTTATTTTTAATCACTAGTGTGACATTTTGCTGATCTAAAAATAAACTATTTTATTTTATTATTTTAATCAGTACTTTATGTTTCTATTGAGGTTGGAGATAAACCAAATATATTCTCTATGGATTGTCTGTTTATGTCTTTTGACCGTTTTCTAATTGAAGTTTTGGTGTTTTTCAATTTTATACATATTTACTGATATAAATTAATGTGCATAGGGAAATCTGGAATATTTAGAATGTGATTAAGATGGCATTTCATACTGTGGAATATAATAGACTGTACAATAAATGGTGTTGTGAAAGATGGTTCTTTCTTTAGAAAAAAAGTTAGATATCTACCTTATACCATGCACAAAAATAATTCCCCAGCTAGAATAAAGAGCTAACCATAACAGCAAGACTATAAAATTAGACAAGAGAATATTTTTCACATTTAAAATGGAGAGGGATTTTTTTTTAAGACACAAGATTAATTCTCTGAATTCACTAAAGTGAAAGACCAGGTATCTATATGAAACTACAGACCTTCTGTATGGCAAAGACACATAAGCAAGCATAAAAAATTAGTGAGAAACTGAAAGAAAATATTTGCAACGTTGGAAGGCAGGCAAATTATTAAGATCCAGATTATATAAAGCCTTCCCAATTCCTAAGAAAAAAATAGGCAACCCAGTAGAAATTGAAGTGGCTAACCCATATAAAAAGATGGTCAACCATATAACAGCCTAGATTAAGGAACCCCAGCTCTACTGTCCCCTTATTGCCTCCATAAAAAAGTTCAAATTTCATATTTCCTTCCTTGATTGGGCTCCTCTCTTCCTTCTGGCCTCATCTTGGCCCCTCTGTCCCTACTCCTAAACTTCACACTTCAGTCATGAGGACCTCTTCAGGACTCCCAGCACCAACTTTGCTGTTTTCTGATATACCTGCCCTGGCCCTGTTTGACATGCCACACTGTTTGCCTGCTCAACACTTGCTCATAGTTCAAGACAATGATCTCATCTACAGGAGCTTCCCAGCCCCTCCACCGATACTCTTTGTGAAAGCTCTTGGCAGACTCTCCATCATCTCTATACCTCTAATGCCTAGTATTATATATCTGGGGCAGAGAATGTATAGTCAATGTTTATTAGGTTGAATCTAGCAATATCCCCTCTTCTTGAGTCAATGAAATGTACAGAATTTATCCTGTTAGCTAGATAGAATTAAGTTTAGATTAAAACCCATTTTCTGGGCCGCCTGGATGTCTCAGTCGGTTAAGCGTCTGTCTTCAGCTCAGGTCATGATCCCAGAGTTCTGGGATTGAGCCTTGCATGGGGCTCCCTGCCCAGCGGGGAGCCTGCTTCTCCCTCTGCCTCTGCCCCTGCTTGTGCTCTGTCTCTCAAATAAATGAATAAAATCTTAAAAAAAAACCCCACCATTTTCTCTTGAATCCTAGACTTTTTAACTTTCTGATTAACCTTATTTAACTTAAATTACTTTATTTTGAAGATTAAATGTTCAGTATAAAACCTCATATTTATTTTAAAAAAGCATAGAAAGTAAAAAATTTAAAGCATAATTAACTGACCTCTCATTCAAGTATCTAGGAGGAGAACCAGAAGAGTACCTATCTTCTAAGAAAGGACAGTTTTAGAACCTAGGCGGTAGACAGCTACACCAACTGCACCCAAATTCAATACAAGTGAGGACAAAAATGGTGCATTTATTTTGGCAATAAGAAAGTACCGTGACTTTTTTCAGGGTGGTTTCAGTGGAATGATGGAGGACAATGCAGTAGGATAGAGATAATGAGGGGGAAATAAGTGGAAACAGTAAAATGGGGACCATTGTTTAGAGCCACATACCTTGTTTTGTGATTCTCAAACCACTGGAACCAAGATCTGGGCCTGCTGTTCTGGGTTTTGCAAAGCTCACTTGTAGGAATTTAAGTGAAGACAGAGACATTTCTGTCTTGTTCATACAAACTGAACACTGCCTACCTAGCACAGTACCTGGCACATAGCATGTGCTCAAAAACTATTTGTTGAGTACTGAAATCTTACCATAGGCAGAGAGGAGGGAGAAGAAACTGAGGCTCCAGAGGTTAGAAGCTCAAGGTTACTGTATTGACATAATTTGGGGCAGATTCTGGGTCAAAATGATTCCCCAGTGGCCACATCCGGGCTTTCCTTAACACGTTTCTTGTGTCATATCCTATCTATCATCCTGGCCATGGAGAGGGGAAGGAGTGTGAAGGATCCATGGATGGGCGCTTGATCCAATTTTCTTCCCCTGATCTTCTTACCTCACCCAAGCTAGAGAAGATCCTCTTTCCTTTCCAGGGCTAGGGTCATTCATATTTGAGTCCAGAACTGCCAGAGGCCGTGTTCCTTGGTGCAGAAATCAAGTCTGCTGAGGGGCGCCTGAGTGGCTGAGTTGGTTGAGCGTCTGACTCTTGATTTCGGCTCAGGTCATGATCTCAGGGTCTAGAGATTGAGCCCTGTGTTGGACTTTGTGCTCAGTGGGTAGTCTGCTTAGGATTCTCTCTCTCCCTTTCCCTCTGTACCCACCCCCCCCAACTCCCTCTCTCTCTCAAATAAATAAATAAATCTTAAAAAAAAGAAATCAAGTTTACTCATAGTAGAGGAGATCAAAGCCAAAATGTTGAGTAAGTAGAGGGCAGGTCCTAAAGAGTTTGAGGTCTTAGAACTGTTGTTCCTGAGGCCAGCCCACCCATGGTTAGATTACCTGAGTCACTAAGTACTCCTTCCCCTTACTCTATTTTCCTTGAGCTCATTTGAATTGGGTTTTTGGCACGGATATGTGAAAGAGCCAAAGCCGGGGAGAGACAGGGCTGTGGTTAGAAGCCCAGTCTTCACCACAGTCCACATCTGCCTCTCATACCCAATGCCAGTGGCAGACCAAGATCACAGTTTGTTTCCAAAAGGACAGGTGGAAGACACAGTAGCCTGTTTTTGTAAATAAAATTTTATGGGAACACAATCTTGTCCATTCATCTACATTTTGTCTATGGCTACTTTTGTGCTATGACGATAGAGCTGAGTGGTTGTGACAGGGACCATATGGCAAGAGCTTAAACTATTTACAATTTGGCCCTTTATGGAAAGTTTGCTGACTCCTGATTTAGAAGATAGTGATGGAGGGAGTGGTAGTGGAGACTGCTGATGCCTCACCCAGATTCTTTTTTCCTGCCCTTACACTCATATTCCAGCTGCTGCAACTGTTAGCTGATAACTTACAGATGCCTTCTTCCCTAGATTGCCTGGCAATCTCCGTGCCCCTTTGCCTACAGCAGACCTTGGCCAGTAACATACAAGGGTGTGATTGGTGTGCCAGAGCTGCCCTGTGGGATCAGGCTAAAGCTAGTCTCCTGCTGAGATCACATTCCTGCTAGCCACCCCGCCTACCCTGCCTAGAGCCCTTCTTCAATACATCATTTCAACAGAAATTCCTGTGTCAGCCACTGCTTCTAGGAACCCCATCAGAGGCAGGGGGTAAAGAATCTTTTGCAGGTAAAGAATCTTTGGCAGGTATAGCCTAGTCCTGGAAGCACGTGGAGAGCTTGGAAGCTCTCCATGAGCTACCCTCATGGAGACTGGTGATGAGCTTTGTAATGTTCCTGGATAAGTGAGCTAGACCAGGGAAATGACCCCACACATCTGTTCTGATACACTCTTTGTTTTGCACTTGTAATCCTCCATGTGTCAAAGCCCCTTCTTGACCCAAGGCACTTCAAGATCAAATATAAAAAGAAAAAGAATTACCCTTCCAGTATTGGAACCAGAACAAGAATAAAGAGAAGGTGTGGTGTTAGGGCTGCATCAGTAGCTTTTACGAAAAGCCCTGATATCTTGACTGAAGTCATTGATCAGCTAGAAAGTTGGACCTCTCAAGTTCTCTCTTTCCTCCTTACCTTACCATCCTTACATAAAGCTTTAGGACTTTGAACTTCTTAATGATCTGATCTTCAGATCCTGTGAATGGTGGATTCTGCCAATTCTGGAAGAGCTCATTGCTGAGCAGAGAAATGTATGAGGAAAGCTAAATTTATCAAGTGTTTATTCACAGCTCGGTGTTATTCACTTTTGTGTTCACTGAGGCTGGCCCAGAGTAGCTGCTTAATGCCTGCTTGCCAATGAGTCAGCCCGTGTCCTGCTGCTGGCCAGGGAAATGCAAGACTGCCTGAGCCTCTAGTGTTTATAGCCTCTGGGAAGAGGGAAGAGATCAGACCAGCTCATTTCCCCATAGACACAGGTGTTCCTCAGCTCTGAACTTGGCCGTTGGCTTGTGTGTGAATTCCATGTTCAGGAGTGGCCAGGGCCTTAGGGTGGGGCAAGGGTGGGGCTGGGCAGGGTTCAGGAATGCATTGTTCCAGAAAATTAGTCTGAACAGTTTTTCTGCCTCCCTTTCCCTGGCTGGCTTCAGTTTAAGTAATAGAAAACCTGCCCATTAGGGTTTGCTTTAGCTGCTACTGCAGTGGCCAGAGGACTCTTGCTCTATTTGGGAGGGCTATTGCCAAGGTCTTACTAGATGCAAAGCACAGGCTCAAACCCAATTGTCACCAAATGGTTAAAGGAGAAATGTCCTGCTTGGGTCCTGCCCCTAAATGAACCCAGGTTATTACTGCCTATGGTAAAAAATTAAAACAGACCCCAGTGTTTTGTGCTTAGACTTTTGCCTCGTTTCCTTCCACCCCACCCCCACCCCCTTCTCTGCTGACCTTTTCTGCTTTTCTAAGTGTTGCTCTCATGAACCTTAACTGACATTAGATAGCCAACAGACAACCATCCAGGCTTACAAAGATCTCGCCAAAGAATCCTGTCAGCTGCCAAAATGAAATTGCACCAGTGACCTGAGACAGAGGCACGGAAACCACTCCATCCCAATCTTTCCAATAGCAAGCTTTGCAGCAATTACAGATAAAGAAAACTGGAACCTGGGACAAGACCAAAATCACGTACCTCTCTCTCCTTGTCCTATGGCAACTCCAATACTACTTCAGTGAAGAGTGTTACCTAATTTTGAGGCGCTCGCTGAAGCCCATCATCTGAATAAAGCCTTCAACCTCTATTTGGATCATTTAACTATTTTTTGTTTCTTGGCAGTTGGATGCCATGACTTACATAGAGCCGAGATGAGCCCTGACTCCTGCTGAGGTTTCAGAGATGGAGAGAAGGTGCTGAGGAACCCTTGCTTCCTCCCTTCTTGGTGAGCTCTGTTGGGTCCTCCTCCAATCTTGTGTTCCAGTTTTTCCTTGTTGCATGGAAATTTCAGGCTTGGATTTCTTTGAAAGGTTGACCTCTTGTCTGATAACTCGCTGCATCTATTTACCTTCATCTTTTGGGATTCTCTGGGCAAGCAGAGAATTAGATGATAGTCCTAAGGTAGGACAAGGCTCTTCTCCCTTCTTCCATCTAGGATCTCTTTTATTATGGAAAACACAAACCCTACCTTTCTCCCCCCCCATCCACCCCCACGGGTCATATGTTCTGCCACTATGATTCTAACTGTTAAGTTCCTCCTTAAGTGATGGGACTTCAAGAAAGAATATATTGAACTCCAATGGGGAGCTCCAAAAGGGGGGGTGGTTCTTGAGACAAGTCAAGACTTGTATATTTGCATGGTAACTTGGAACCAAAGAAAAGTAACTCACTTAAAATGGGTGGTTTCCTTTAAAATGTAAGAAGAAGCCACTGAAAAAAGGAGCAATTCAGACAGACTTCCGTCTCTGAAGGTCTCTTTTAAACAACTTCAGCTTTCTTCCTACACAAAGGTTGACTCCCCTCTTGTCTAGCTGTTTGGGCCTCTTATAACCCCATTCTCTCTGGCCTCCCTCCTTTCCTGATCCCTGCCCTCCCTTTCTCCTTTTGTCCCTCCTCAACTGCCTCTCACCTTTAGACCCAGACCTTCACCTGCTCGCTTCCAAGAAGGCCTGACCCAAATCCAGCACACCCAACCACAACCTAGTTTTGGGCTGACTTCCACACCATTGTCAAAGATTTCCCAAATCCTTGAAAGAACAGAGAGAAATTATCTGAGCAATCCAGGATAATTTGGGGGGCTTTATGCTCCTGAGCGCCCTGATCTATATCAGTTAGCACACCTCTTAGTGGGACCAAAGGGTGACAGCACCTGGGTTGACAAGGCCAAACGGCCACCATAAATGAGGATATAGCTAACTCGCATAGAAATAACACACCTTCTCCAGATATGCTAAAGCCCTAGAGTTAGGAGAGTCTTTTAAAGGTGATTCCTGAAGGTTTTATCCCCCTCTCTCATTGACTGGGGAATGATCTAGTCCTGTCAACAAGGGTGTGATGAGTCTGTCTCTAACTTTAGGGACTGATTAAGGGACCACCCCTCATCTGTGATCACCAGCTTTTTATTAATAATCCTAAGCCTGAAATATCAGATGCTGTTCCAAAGCATAAAATAGGCTGACAGACCACACCTTTCCATGAGTTACAACACTTAGCCCAGCGTTTTGCAGATAATATGATAAAAAAAGAGAAAAGCTCATACCATGAATTTATGACAGTACAGTTTAAACAGCTTGAGGGAAATAAAGGGCCTTCCACAAACACAGCAGTTTCCTGTCTCCTTGGGACCATTAACTTGTCAACATGCTTTTTCCTTCAGTCTCTCCATCTTCCTCTGGCCCCCTATTAGGAGTGGGACCTTTTGCCTCAATGAGAAGCCAGGATTAAGGGCTTACTGGAAAGACTTTCTCTTGACCTCCCCGACTGGGATGACCCAGTATGCCCTCACATGGTGGCTTCCCTTGATTACCCTACACTCTTATTTCCCCACCTCTCTTCTTAGAATTACCTCATTTTTCTGATTTACATTTCTTAGTCTCTGATGTCCTCTGGATTTCATCATCTACAAATGTGGGTGAAAGAAAGACTCTAGTGCCTTATGAGATCCCATAATGCCTCTTCCTAAATTGTCCCAGTATCTCTTAAGCCCGAAGCACCAGAGGGACTATAACCCACTGTTGCGGATTTACTCATTTCTTGTACCTGATCCTGTAGCACTCCTGTCCTCTGCTTTATATGAGGCTTGAGGGCTATAAATATTATAGTGCAACCATGTTTCCCTGCCTTTATACTCCTCCAAATCTAATACACTACATAGGAATAGATCTCAGTTCAATCTTCTCCCTTAACTGGAGACTTAAAACTGAGAGTTTCCTGAAACTCTTCTGAAACAGATGATGACACAAAGGAGACAAATTTCCCAAGAAACTTGGTATAAGAAGATGCTCTGGGATAGTGGACAGCTTCTGCCCAAGATGACAGAACAATCCTGCCCCAATTTTATCATCTTCCTTTTCATGTTAGCCTTGTTTCTCAGTCTTTATTGCTAACTTCTGAATATGTAGAATAATCTCCAACTGTTATCCTTGCTCTGTTATTTCTCCTTCCCTCTATCTTTCCTTTTCCTCCCCCCTCTCTCCCCTTTTCCTTCCTCCCTCAATATTCCCAGTCTTTGGCATGTTCTGGGTCAGCCTTATACTTTTGAAGCTAATGTCACCTATGATTGTTGACTCCGCTCATCTTTTCCATCAGTTCCATTGCCATTTTAGAAGTACCTGTTTCCTACACAGAGGGAAATCTGTCTGTCATTACTGTTGGCATGTGGGACAAGGTCCCGCCCAAACTGGGTCTCCAACAAATCTCCACGGTTAGCACACCCTACCTAGAATACTCCCTGAAGAGGGGGAACCTGTTTCTCTTGAAAGGAAACATTTGTTCCTAATCCTCAATTCATGGGTCCTGAGCTATTATAATAAAACCTGCCAGGCCCAATTTAAGGGCAGGAATGTCATTGGGCCAGCCTTACCCAGGAAAGAGCCCCAAGGGATTCATACTTGTGTGTGTGTGTGTGTGTGTGTGTGTGTGTGTGTGTGTGTGTGTGTCCGTCCACTGCTTATTTGTTTTTGCCAATTAGCAGTTGGACAGAACCATGTTCTCTCATTTATCTGAGATTATCACCTCTTTGGGCCAGCAGTCAAATTCTTGCTCCCAAACCAGAAGAATAATCCGTGATTGAGGACAAGCACCCTCTTTGCAAAGCATCCATTTTTAGCAAGTGATAAAAAGGAACTGTGTGAAGAAGCTAAAAGACTCAGAAACAATCTAGATGTGTTCACCGCTACCTGGGGCAGGTCTTATGCTGATGTTATTACTGAAGGAGCAACCCTGTGGGCTTCTGAAGATTTTGATGCAATGCCAGAGTTTTTCATGTCATTTGTGAGCTAACCCATGCCACCAACAATGTCACCAAAGTAGTAAAACACTTGCTCAAGAAATGTCGGAATTCCAGAGGCTGTTGTCCATCATTGACTGGCATTTGACATCATCTTGGCTTCTAAGGGATGTACTTGTACAGCTGTCAGTGATGATTTTTGCGCACACACACACACACACACACACACACACACACACACACCCCTCCCAAACTTTCTGATGTCTTCTCATTGAATAAACACCTCTGTGAAGCCAGTCAAAACATTTGCCGAGTGAATGAGGTCTGTCCTCTATGACCTATGGATCATTGTCTGGTGACTGCAGAAGGGACATTTTCCCCTGTGTAATCGCAACAGGGATACAGTCCTTGGGATACATTTCTCTCCTAGGGCTAGTGATCATTTTCTTCTTCTTCTTTTAAAATACTTTTTTTTTAAAGATTTTATTTATTTATTTGAGAGAGAGAATGAGAGAGAGAGAAAGGTCAGAGGGAGAAGCAGGCTCCCTGCTGAGCAGGGAGCCCGATGTGGGACTTGATCCCGGGACTCCAGGATCATGACCTGAGCTGAAGGCAGTCGCTTAACCAACTGAGCCACCCAGGCGCCCCATCCATCATTAAAGTGTATAAAGACATTTGAGCTGCCTGTGCTGGGCCCAGTCACTGCATCTAACCCCTTCCTTATTTACATGTTTTGATATACATAGGTGTTTAAAAATTTTTTTGAACTTGGAGAAGAAAGAGAGAGGGAGAAGCGTGGAGGTGAAGAGTGGAGGGGTGGTATAGTATTTGTTCCTGGTTTGATCTAGAACTGATTACCTTCCATGTGCTCCTTCAGATTCACTATCCACCCTCTCTATCCTGCTCTGTTCTTTAGGAGACTGACATCTATGGGATGTATCAACAGGCTCCCCACCCTTGGTTTTGTGTTGGGTTCAGTCAATGGGAAGCACCAGAAAGATGTCAGAGGGTGGACATAGTGAAGTCAAGGTACATATTCTCTGGGTCCTTTCCTGCCATGGGTTGACTGAATCCTTGACCCAAAGCTCTATGCAAGGCTTCTGTTAGTCATACTTTCCCTTGTTCCTGTAACTTCTTTTTCTTATCTCTTCAGGACTGAGGGATAACAGCTCCCTTCTGTTGTTAACCTCAGAGAATTACATCATGCCCTGACCATTTCTGAAAACTCTGCCTCTACCTTTGGAAATAGCCCTTTATGAAATTGTCCTCAACTGACTATTTTTACTGCCATCTGTTTCCTGATAGAATTCCAACTGATATAGGCCCCTGGACCTGGATTTGAGCCTCTGTGGTTAGAAGAGAGAGATACTGGCAAAACTATAAATATTTTTTAGGTTGAATAATATTCCGGAAACAAGCAGAGTTTCTTTGAGACTCAGGTGGCAAATTGTTTCCCATTATTTGCTAGATGATCAATTCTTTTTTTTTTTTTTAAGATTTTATTTATTTGACAGAGAGAGCACAAGCAGAGGGAGTGAGAGGGAGAAGCAGGCTCCCTGCTGAGGAAGGAGCCCGATGTGGGACTCGATCCCAGGACCCTGGGATCATGACCTGAGCAGAAGGCAAACACTTAACCGACTGAGCCACCCAGGCATCCTTAGATGATCAATTCTATTTGGACAGAGATGACGTCAGTCTTGATCACTGCTAAGTCCTCTATTATAGCAACTACCATTATTGAGTGCTTACTTTATGCCACATACATACTGTTCTTAGAAAATTACACGTATTCATTCATTTAATCCTCACCAAGTTTCTGTAAGGTGACCATTGTTTTTTTGCTTCCACTTTTTACAGCTGAGAAAACAGACACACATCAGCTAAGTCATTCTCCTGAGGTCAGATGGCTAGTAAAATAATGGAGCCAGGATTCAAATCCAGGCTGTCTGGCTCCAGAGTCCATGTTCTTAAACACGCCACTGTTCTGCCTTCCTAATGCTTAGCACAGTGCCTAACACATAGTAGGCACTCCATAAATATTTGAATGAGGAAATAAATAAAAGGATAAGTAAATGAATAGTTGGAAAAGAGGCCATTCACTCTCATTCACTCTGCCACTGCCTGGAAATCAATCATGCTTGGGAGCACCCTGGCGGGCAGTTTTGCAATCATCAGAACTGGCATTCTTGGCATGAATATAGGCATTCTGTTGACGGGTAGTAGCAGCAGAGAGGCTTCCCCACAAAGCCAGTGGAGAGTGGCCATGAACAAGAGGGAGCTGCAGTGGAGAAGAAGAACGGGATGGTTGCTGTACGGCGACTGCAGCTACCAGACTATGTTGTGGATTCATGGGAGCTGCCCTTTTGGGGATCTCAGAAATAATGGGGGGAAGGATGCAGGAAAATACTTAATGATTAAAGTTAAATTAACATTGAAATACTTTAAATATTTTGGAATTTAATTTTTTTAAGAATTTAAAATATTTCGTAATAAAATAAGTAATTTCCGGAAATAGTCCAGTGTGGTACCCATAATATTATTTGTTTCCTAAATAAGATGCCACCTTATGTAGTAATCACAGCCTTATTATGGGTTGAGGACACCCAAGTAACAGATGGGATGAGATGGGGTCTGATTGAGCTCCTCACTGCAACAGAGAACACAAATGGGGGTGCAGAGACCCACGTTCTATCCCCAGTTATGCACCAAAACAGCAGTATGACTCCCAGAAAGTCACTGACCTGCTCTGAATTTTAGATTCTTTATCTGTAAAAGGAGAGGGTTGGACAAGGTGATCACTGAAGTCCTGTGAACTCTAACTCTGACATCCTTTGATAAATGCTTGCTGAGTGAGTAAATGAAGTCCTTATTAAATAAATCAAATTTGGAAGGAGGTTCTTAAATTTGCTGAGCTCTATTATCAACCTATGAAAGTAGGGCCAGAGAAGGGAAAATAAAGGGAGCAGACAGTGTCAAGGAGTCCCAGGGATCATGTACACAGGAGACAAAGAGAAAGGTGACCTTCATTCGTGAAGGGTGGAGCAAATCCACTCTGTCTCCTCGGCAACCTCACCCTTGCCCTCCAGGTCCTGGTGAGAGCAGCACCAAGAATAAAATGGAGGTAGCAATTCCTTGTCTAGTGGCTGGAACCCCTGACCTTGTCTTCTGAAAGAGGGACATGCTCAACACTCCTCGTTCCTGGAGTCACCCACGAGATGCAGGAAACCACTGGTACTCTTCAATCTAACATGTGGTTTACCCTGTGTCCTGTTTATGAGCCACCTTGAAAGCCAGTGAGGTACAATAGCTTGGGAGCAATAGAAGACCAGTGAGGGAATGGGGACAACTTTGAGAATCAGCCTTTCCAGGAGGCTTTGTAGTTCCCTCCTTCTCTTTGTGCAATCATTTTATGGGTGAAATCACTCCTGAGAATTCTCAGATATCTCTAGGTCCATCTTTGGATAATGTTCAAGATCTCTCTACCCTGCTCCTGGCTGACTGGGCAGCTTCACAATCACAGAGTGGGTGAGAAAGGCAGGGGGTGGGCTTGGGCGGTGGGAGGATTACCTGGAATTTCATTCACTGCTTTGTGCCCAGAAGGGAACTGGATGAGCCACTGGGTTCCAAAACTTACCAGGGAAAGGACTGTCATATCAAAACATTCTTGGTGCTGTATTTTGGGCATAAAGCACATTTGAGGTCCTTGTCTCACACCCATTTCCTCTACCCAGTGCTCACTCCAGGATGGCAGCATTCAGGTCTCCACTCTTCTCCTGCCCAAATCCTCTGCTCCAGCCAGCTTGTTCTTTCCACTATCTTCCAAACATGCCCCTGCTCTTTCCTGCTTATGCACTTTTGTTCATGCTGTTCCTCCTTCCTGAAATACATTCCTTTCCTTTACCTGCCCCCCGCATCCTCTAAGGCCAGTACTGAGTCCCATGTGCTTCTTATGGACTACACAGTCCTTGTCAACTCATAGGAACTTCCTCACTAAATTTCTCTAGTGCTTATTTTCTGAACATCTCCCTTGGGAGCGCAACCCTTTATCTGTATTACTCCACTGAAATCCCTCACATCAGGCTTACCAGTCATGTACCTGTGGCCAAGGCCAGTGGTCTCACCCTTTTTTTGTCTTTTCTCTTTCCAGCTTTATTGAGATATAATTGGCATGGAACACTGTAAGTTTAAGATGTACACCATGATGACTTGATACACATGTATGTTGTAAAATGATTACCACAATAAGGTTATTTGAAACCTCCATCACTTCACATAATTACCTTGTTTTGTGGTGAGAACGTTTAAGATACTACTCTCTTCACAACTTTCAAGTCTGTGACACAATATTGTTAATTATAGTCACCAGGTGATCCAGTGATCACCAGAAATTATTCATCTTATGGCCAGGAGTTTGTACCTTTCAACCATCTCCCTATTTTCCCCAACACCCCCCCCAACAGTCTCTGGCAACCACGATTCTACTCTCTATTTCTACGAGTTCAGCTTTTTTTAGATTCTGCATGTAAGTAAGAACCTACGGTATTTGTCTTTCTCTGTCTGACTTATTTCACTTAGCGTAAAGCCCTTAAGGTCCATCCATATTTTTGTAAAAGGCAGGATTTCCTTCTTTTTATGGCTGAATAATTTTCCATTGTGTATATACCACATCTCTATCCATTCATCCGTTGATAGACACTTAGGTTGTTTCCACGTATTGGCAAGTGTGAATAATACTGCAATGAACGTGGGGATTCAGATATCTGTTTGAGACAGAGGTTTCATTTCCTTCAGATATATACCCAGAATTTATTCATCTTGTAACTGGAAGTTTGTACCTATTGACCAACAGCTCTCCTTTCCCCCTACTCCTGGCCCCTGGTAACCACCATTCTACTATTTGTCTCTCTAAGTTCAGTTTTTTTAGATTCCACATATAAGTGAGATCATACAGTGTTTGTCTTTCTCTGTCTGACTTATTTCACTTAGCATAAAGCTCTCCAGTTTCATCCATGTTGGTGCAAACGGCAGGATTTCCTTCCTTTTAATGGCCGAATGATATTCCATTATATATATGGAATGTATGTATATAAAAATCACATTTTCTTTATCCATTCATCCTTCAGTGGACACTTAGGTTGTTTCTATGTCATGGTTAATGTGAATAATTCTGCAATAAACATGAGAGTGCAGACATCTCTTTGAGATAGTGATTTCATCTCCTTTGGATATATATCCAGAACTGCTACCATATTCTATTTTTAATTTTTTGAGGAACCCCTATAGTGGAGGTTTTCCATACTAGCTGTATCAATTTACATCCCCACCAACAGTGCACAAGGGTTCCCTTTTCTCCACATCCTTGCTAGCATTTGTTATTGTCTTTTTGAGACTAGCTCTTCCAACAGGTGTGAGGTGGTATCTCATTATAGTTTTGATTTGCATTTCCTTGATGGTTATTGATGTTAGGGCTCTGGGAGCAGGCCTAGTGCTGGGGTTGGCCAGGAGCCTGGGTTTGTGGGAGACGGTCTGGAGTCTAGGTCTGTCTTTGTGGACTGGCTTGGTGCTGAGGAGGGCAGGGGGGGCCAGAGGCCAGAGGAGGTGCCTGGTACCGGGGTGGGCCAAAGGCCTGGGTTCACAGGATCCCCCCTGGAACCTGGGTTTGCAGGAGCTGGCCAGGATCCTGGGGCCCCAGGAGCCACACGGGGCCACGGGAACCATGTGAGGCCACAGAGTCTGCCTGGTGTTGGTGTGGGCCTGTTGCTTGTGTCCATGAAGAAGTTGGGTGCTCACTTCACCTTTTCCCCCACAGGGAGGGTGTCTGTCTTCATGCTGGGCTACCTGTCCTTGAGGGAAGGATGATGAGAGTAATGTGAAACTGTTCTTCCTACTGTCTGCAATGTGTTTTCTTTTATCTGGGCTCTACCCAGTTGCTGTAATCCCTGACAGAGACTCCTTAGCCCTTGTGAAGCTACTCCCAAGTGAGCGCAGTTGTTCAAACTGATGCTTCTGGTGGGGGAGACCAGTGCTAGAAATTCCTATACCACTATCTTCTGATCTCACTCTTTAGAATTCCCTCACATATTATCTTACTCTTTTTCCCAAAGTTAGTCCTTTTTCGAGACACTTTTTTTTAAGAGGAATTTTTTTAAAAGATTTATTTATTTTTTTTTTTATTTTAGAAAGAGAGAGACAGTGTGAATGTGTGTGCAAGAGCGGGGGTCGGGGCAAAGGGAGAGGGAGGGAGGGAATCTTCAAACAGACTCCCCGATGAGCACAGAACTTGATGAGGGGCTCAGTCCCAAAGCCCTGAGATCATGACCTGAGCTGATATCAAGAGTCAGATGCTTAACCGACTGAGCTACCCAGGCGCCCTGAGAAACTTTTTTTTTTTACTTGACTTTCAGGATACTTCTTGGCTTTCCTCCTACCTCACTGGCTGCTTCACTTTTGCTTTCTTTTCTGGATCTTCTTCCTTTTCTTGTAAAGATGGGGTAATCTGGGGGTTCTCAGATCTCTTCTGTTCTCTATCCACACTTATACTATGGTTCTCAAACTAGGTGTCTTGGGTATGCTGGTCAAATTTACAGGGACACTATGAGATATTTAAAATTTTGGAAGGAAACATGATGTTTCTTGACATGTGGCGGGCTCTATACAAACAACTGGTTTGAGGTAGTTCATAGCTCCAACCTTTTGTGAAAGTTGGGTTTTGGGGGAGTGGTAAAAAGGAAATATTGTATGAAAATTAGTGTGCAGAAGGAAATGAGGGCAGCAGTATTTGATCTGAGTCCAAGGTTTGAGAAGTTGTACAGTGCCCAACATGGGCATGCTTCTGGTTACCAAGTATTTATGGTTATTTAGGAATGAAAGGAAAATATAATTTTGTCTTTTAGTTATGTGTATTACTTTTTCAAATGGCTGCTAAGTTGTTAGGACAAAAATACTTACTCAGATGACTAAACTACTTGGTAAACAGAATTGCTGGGTGTTTTCTTTTGGTGTGGAAGTTCTGCGAAAAAAATTACTGAGACCCCAGTGAACCAAGAAAGTTTCTGTGAACCAAGAAAGTTTGAGAACCTCTGCTCTAAGTAATTATATATGATTCCATGACTTTAAATTCCTCCAATGTGTTGATTACTCCCACATTTTTATCTCCAGCTCTGATTTCTCCCCTTAATGCCAGACTCTACTTATAATTGCCTACACTACATCTTTGATTGGGTATTGAATAATCATCTGAAATGTGCCTTTGCGAAAATCAAGCTTGGATTCCTCCAGGCCAAAGTGGCCTTCCTGCAGGCCTCACTGTCTTGGCATATGGTGTTGTCATTCACACAGCTGCTCAGGCCAAAAACATAGGAGGTGTTCTTGATTGTTCCTGTTTAGGGACCAGCAAAATTATCTGTAAAGGACCAGAGAGTCCTTTTATTTTAGGCTTTGCAGGCCATAAGGTCTCTGTCACAAGTATTCAACTCTGCTATTGTAACAGGAAAGCAGCTATAGAAAATAGTAAAGAAGTGGGCATGGCTGTGTTCCATAAAAACTTTATTTACAAAAGCAGATGGTGGGGTGGATTTGGCCTGCGGGCTGGAGTTTGCCAACTCTGCTCTATTTTGCCCACACCCTTGCATCCAATGCATTGCAAACTCTGCTGGCCCTTCCTTCAAAATATCCTTTGGATATGAGCCCTTCTCATCACTTTTGTCATCTCTTGCCTGAACCACTGAATATCTTCCAAACATCCACCCTTGCCCCCAGCAGCCAATTCTCCATAGAGCAGTCAGAGTAATCTTTCTAAAATATAAGCCAGAGGACATCATTGTCCTGTTCAAATCTTTGAATGGATTGCCATAATAAGATAAAACTTGAGGTCCTATTGGACCACACATGATTTGCCCCCTTTGTATCTGTCCAACCTCATTTACTCACCTTGTTCACTGTGCTCTAGCCGTAACTGGCTTTATTGTTATACACCTTAGGGTCTTGCTATTCCTCCTGCCTGGAATAATCTTTCCTCTAAATAATCTACGTGACTTATTCCCTGAATTTATTTAGCTCTCTGTTCAAATGTCACATTCTTAGAGGTTGCCCCTGATTTTCCTATCTAAAGCAACCCTTCTCATATTTCTATCACTTTTTAAATCTCATTGCCCTGATTTAATTTTCTTCCTACTGTCTTATACTGATGGAAATGATATTATATATTTATTGGTTTATTGTCTCTCTTCCATACTAGAATGTATGTTCTAGCAGAATGAAGAATAAATTGTATTTTCCTCTGAATTACCACTGCCCCAGCATAGTTTTTGGTCTATAGGAAATCCTCAATAAATACTTGTCAAATAAATGAATGAATGGATAAGCTGTTGTACTAGCCAGGATCCTGGCAGAAACAATCCAGCTCAGATGGTTTTAAAGTTCTTTAATGAAAGGACTACTCAAGGAAGAACAGGCTGGGTTAAAGCAACCAGGTAGGAGTGTTGAGGCCCTCAGAGACCAGCAACAGCAGGAGACCATTACCACCCCAAGGCCTTATGGGACAAGGGGGGGGAACAGTGTTACTGTAGCCAGTGTGAACTGGAGGCCTGGAAGAAGGCCCACACAGTAGGAGCTGTAGACACAGGAGGATGCAGCCACTGCCAAGAAAGTGGCCCAAAGCAGAGGGGAAAGCAGGGAAAACATTTTTTGACCTCTGTATCCTCCTACCTTCCAATTTACTGCCAGCGCCTCACTTGGCCAATCTCAACTGGAAGCCAGAAGCCAAAGGAGCCCAGGCAATGGTCTCTTGTACAGCATGGATCAGGGTAAGTAAAGTTGGAGAGGGATGTGGATGGGAGGGGTAGACAGAATGACCAGGACAACTGTTTGCATTATGGCTTGGCAGGTTTAAGTGCAGATGCCTCACACCTCTGCGGTGTGTATGCCAGCTTCTTAAGCACAGGAACCTTACCTTTTAACAATCTCACATATCTCCTCAAGTTGGAACCTGTATTGGATGTACATGTTTCGTGCTTCTTGACTTGAATCTTTCTCATTGCTTTAAACTCCAAAGACTACAATGATCTGGCATATTTCATTCTGCCATATTGCTCCCCCAATCCAGGCAGCATGATGGCCTCCCTTTTGAACATAAGATCCTGTTGATTGAAGAGCAATCTTTCACCTGGCTGCTTTACACTGACCAGAAGCTGTTTGCCTCTCTTGATTTCTGTAAGTGCCAACATCCCTGCCCTTCACAGTGGACCTCCATGCCATCCTGAAAGCTTCCTTTCCAGAGGATTTATGTATGGACAGCTCCTCCATTTTCTGTACATCACATACTTTCATTGTTCTCTTGCCCGCTGGTTGTCTGTTAGGGAGTCAGTACCGTGGTACTTAGGTGCTTCTGAAAAGGTGAAATGAGGAAAGGATGCTTTTGATCATGGGATAGCTGAGCTGTGATGAGCCTGGCTTTCTTCAAATTCCATTGTACCAAGAAACTCCATAGTTAGGCTGCCCCATCCTTGATGTACAGGGCAGCATGGACCGGGGAAGCTATGTGAGGAAATAAACGTGTTTATGAGAGCAGATAATATCTGCCTGCAGCCTGCTAAAAACTCAGTCTTTCCCGGAGTCAGGAGAGGTCTGTCTTCAGTCATTGCCTTCCCACATCAGCTGTGGGTCCGACCCAGTGTATGAGTTATCTATTGTGATGGAACAAAGTACCCCAAAACGTAGAAGGTTAAAACAATAAACACTCTGTGACTATCTCACAGAGTTTCTGAGAGTTTGAAATTTGGAAGTGGCTTAGCTGGGTGGTTTTGGCTCAAGGTAACCTCAGGAGGTTGCAGTCAAGTTGTCAGTGAAGACCGTAGTCATCTTGAAGTGACTAGGGAATTCACTTTGAAGCTCACTGACATGGCTGTGGGCAGAAAGAATGAAACAGCCTGTGTGGGCTTCTCCATAAGACCACTCACAACATGGCTTTCCTCAGAGGGTGATCTGACAGAGCACATCCAACACAGAAGCAGCAGTCTTTTATAACCTAATCTTGAAAGTGACAAACCATCACTTCTGCTGTACAGCGTGGGAGGAGACCACACAAATGATCATTGGGGGCCATATTGGAGGCTGCCTACTACACCCAGATCTTGGCAGAATGATACACAGTGAGGCTTCTCATGATGGAGTGTTGGCTGGAGTGGGGTCAAAGCCCAGGAGCGCCTATCAGCAGTGACTAGTCAGATGCAAAAGGCTCTAAGGGACTTAAACTGTGTGGCTAGAGAAACAGGAATAAGCCCTCTGGACACCAATGTAACTCTGGCTGGGCTTATGCACCATCTAAGGAGTCAAGAACTGAGGATCCAGATTGCTTCCCCAACTTCCCTGGCTCCAAAGACAAACCATCTGTGTGAGAATCACCTGGAGAACTTGTTAAAAACATCGATTCTTTGCCCAAGAAATACTGTACCAGGACCTCTGGTGTGGACTCACAAAATAATTTTGATGTGTACCCAGGTTTGGAAACTACCGTAAGATGACACGGGTTTTGAGGGAAGAACATTTGGCCTGTAACTAAAGTGAGGGTCTGGCTTTGACGGCTGAATGCATTAAGTGAGTGTAGTCTGGGTCTATAACTGCAGCTGTTTGAAGGCACAGTGGTTAAAGACATCCAAGTAGCTCTTGTTTACTTATTACTAGAAATGATTTAAGAGATGCAACTTTATTTTCCATAGGATTAAAAGGAAAAACAGACAGAACTCCAAATGCATTGGATTAAATAAAATACACAAACACAGTGTGAATTTACAGTTAAATCAAATCCTGACCTTCTTGATATTGAACGGTTGGTCATGGAAAGAAGAAGAGACACAGGGAAGTTTCTGCAGGCTTAGGGGGTAGACAAGAAAATGCAATTAAGTTTTTCCCAGAATATAAATGTTCAATATCATCTTCTCTTCTTTGTCTTTTGTTTCATAGCAGACTGATCTGAACAATCATTTGTATGCTGTGCCATAGGAACTGCAACTCTATGGCCTTCGGAAGAGTAACCTCTTTGCCATGAAGATAGTTAAAAATTGCTTTTGAACATCTCCCTAAGGGATTTCTGATTTCAATACAGGGATCTAGAAAGCTAGAGAGAGCCATTCCCACCTTTACAATAAAAAGGCCAGACAAACTGCATGTCCATAACTCTTCTTGAGAGCTGAGCAGCAGGATAGCCACCTAGTCTGAAGCAGAGACAGGCATCCTACAGATAGGATGTAAGTACTTGTTTACCTAGGGCAGAAGTTCCTGGACACTGGTATGAAAAATTCACCTAGAATCAGTGAAGGCTGAGTGTGGACTGGTGGTAGAATATGGAGACCCTGGGGGCTACAGATATTAGGCAAGTTTTTCTCCATGGACCCTACTTGCTGAGAGTTCTGAGAAAGCATCCCTCATGGTAAAGGCCTCAGGGAGAGGAATAGCGACCATAGTGGAAAAGGGGAGGAAACTGTGCCCAAGACTTTCTCCCTTGTATCCTCTATGGAACAAAAGCTTTAATCTATGCAGGGCAACAAGCACTGTTGTCCATAGAGTGTTGTTGAAAAATCTGTTGCAGCAGAAGGAAGGGACCAGAAAAAATAAATCTATACCCCTGAGGGAAGGGCAACAATGGGTACAGGGCCCTGAATTATATATGAGGGAGGGACTGGGGCACTCAGAAAGGACATAGGCCCTGCCTAAAGCTGAGGTTTAATCAGAACAACAAATATATGACTCCCATGCTTTCTGACAACCATCTACCAAGTGTCAAGTAAACAAGTAATAATGGAATACTGGCAGAAGAGTTGCAAGACTGTGGAGACCATCCCAGTTTAGAAGGAAAATCTAAAGCTGATGTGACATTGAAACTAATCCCTCTAGCAAACCAGTATCCAGCCTCAACACAAGGCCTTGCTAGAGGAATTTGAAGTCTATGATATATTGAAGGTACACTAAAGCAATAACAAGCTTAAGCAACAACAAAACTCAAACTCCGCTCAATTCCTGACTAGAGTAACTCAAACTTCCACACTAAAGACTTGGCAAAAGAAAAGGCATGCCCATTTCCAGGTATAAAAATGATTTACTTTGGTCTTTACCACACAAGAGGTCTGAGTTTCAACTAAACATTATGAGGCATACAAAAGGAAAGAAAAAAAAAACCCCACAAGAGACAAAGAAATTAACAGAATGAGATTCACAGACAACACAGATGTTGGAACTACCTGACATAGTGTTTAAACAGCCATGAATAATATGCTAGAGGCCCCAGGGGAAAAGATGGACAATGTGCAAACTCAGGTGGGAAATTTCTACGGAGATATCAAAACTATAAGAACGAGTCAAATGAAAAACACAGTAGAAGAGATGAAGACTATCTTTGACTGGCTTATTAGCAGACCTGACACAGCCTTGGAAAGAAGCAGTGAATTTGAAGAAAGGTCAATAAAAATGATCAAAACTAAAACGCAAAGAGAGGGGCGCCTGGGAGGCTCAGTTGTTAAGCATCTGCCTTCGGCTCAGGTCATGATCCCGGGGTCTTGGGATCGAGCCCCACATCGGGCTCCCTGCTCTGCGGGAGGCCTGCTTCTCCCTCTCCCACTCCCCCTGCTTGTGTTCCCTCTCTCGCTGTGTCTCTCTCTGTCAAATAAATAAATAAAATCTTCAAAAAAAAAAAAAAAGATGCAAAGAAAAACGTAAGTGAAAATAAAGCACACAGAACAGAGAATCCAAGAACCACGGAAGAACACCAGGTAGTCTAACAGACACAGAATTGGAATCCCAGAAGGAAAAGCGAAAGAGAATAGGACTGAAGATATATTTGAAGAAATAATTGCTGGGCATTTTTAAGAGGTAACGACAAACTCTACACAGCAGAGAGAAGAAGCCAAGAACAACAAGAAAGATAAACAACAAGAAACAAAATCCAAACCCTCTCAAAACACCCACCTAAGCATAAAATCATCAAACAGCTGAAAACAAAATACAGAGAAAATCTTGAGGCATCTGGAGGGGAAAAAAAGACACACTGCACAGAGAGGGAGAAGGGTAAGGACTGCTGTAGACTTCTTGTCAGAAACTACGCAAGGCAAGAAAAAGAAAAAAAGAAAGAAAGAAAAGAAACCACACAAAGCAGAAGACATTGAGTGAGAACTTTAAAGTGTTGAAAGAAAAGCAAATCTTTCAACCCGGAATTTCTAAAGCCCACAAGAATACTTTTCAAAAATGAAAGACAAGTAAACATTTTCTCAGACAAACAAAAAATGAGAACTATTCTACCAGAAAAGTTAAAAGAATTTCTTCAGGCGGAAGGAATATGATTACCAGGTAAAAACTTTAGATAGACCCAAAGAGATGAAGAGCACTTGAAATGGAATGAATTTAGGTAAAATAAAATGTGTTTTTTTTCTTATTTAAAATTGCTGTAATAAAACTAACTGGTTAAAGCAAAATGGTGTTTATGGCATACGTAAAAGTAAAATGTATGACAATATAGAACAAAGAATGGGAGAGAGGAATTGGGGGTGTACTATTCAAGGTCTGGATGCTACACATGAAGTGGTATGTTATTTGAAGGTGATTCTGATTAACTGGTGTTGTATATTGTAAGCCCCAGAGTAAGACAAAGTTTTTTTAGAAAGTGTAAATAATAAATTAATAGTGGAGACAAAATGGAAGAACAAACAGCTCAGTTAAAAATATATAATTAAGGGCGCCTGGATGGCTCAGTAGGTTAAGTGGCTGCCTTTGGCTCAGGTCATGATCCCATGGCTCTGCGATCGAGCCCCACATCGGGCTCCTTGCTCAGCAGGGAGCCTGCTTCTCTCCTGCCTGCCTTTTTCCTGCTTGTGCTTGCTTTCTCTCTCTCTCTCTCTCTGTGTCAAATAAATAAATAAAATCTTTAAAGTATATATATATATAATTAATACAAGAGAAGGCAGAAAAGTAAGAAAAAAGAAGCAAAGAACAAATGGAACAAATAGAAAACAGCTAGCAAGATGGTAGATTTTAATCCAACCACGTCAATAACCACATTAAATGTGAATGGTCTAAATGTACCAAATGAAAGAGAGATTGCCATGTTGGGTTTAAAAAAAAGCAAGACCCAACTGCCATAATTATTACTGCCATAATAAATCCAATTAAAGTAGAAAGATATGGATAAGTTAAAAGGATGGAAAAAGATCTATAATGCAAACACAATAAATAAAGAAGCTGGGCAGCTATATCACTATCAGACAAAGTTAACTTCAGAGCAAGGAATATTATCAGAGATAAAGAGGGATATCATATAATAATAAAGGCGTAAATTCTTTAAGAAGCAATTTTATATGTGCATGTACCTAACAACAAAGAATTTCAAAATACATAAAGCAAAAACTGATAGAACTGAAAAGAGAAATAGACAAAAACTATAATTATGGTGGGACACTTTAATACTAGTCAGTAATTGATAGAACAAATACACAGAAAGTCAGTAAGAACTGAACGATACTAGCAAACAACTTGACCTAAATACCATTTATAGAGAATGCAAACCAATAAGAACAGAATGCACATTCTTTTCAAGTACACGTAGAATATTCCCAAAGACAGACCATATCCTGTGTCAAAAATCAAAAAGTACACTTGACATTAAAGAAATCATGTATGTCCTCTGATGATAATGGAATTAAACTAGAAATCAATCATAGAAAGAATTCTCACCTCCTCTCAGATATCAAAATTAAGCAATATTGCTGCTATAAACATTTGAGTCTAAGTTTTTATGTGGACCTAAGTTTTCATTTCTCTTGAGCATATAACCACAAGCGGAATTGCGGGATCATATGGTAACTATATGGTTAGCCTTTTGAGAAACTATAAGACTGTTTTCCAAAGGCTGTTTTGCCCCCATTGACTTGTCTTGGCACCCTTGTTGAAAATCAATTGACTATAAATGTGGGGATTTATTTCCAGACTCTCAGCTGCACCATTTTACACTCCTAGCAGCAGTGAATGAGGATTTCAATTTTTCCACATTCTCATCAACACTTGTTATTATCTGTCTTTTTGATTATGGTCATTCGAGTGGGTGTGAAGTGGTATCTCATCGCGGTTTTGATTTGCATTTCCTGATGACTAATGATGTTGAACATCTTTTCTTGTGCTTGTTACCCATTTGTATATCTTTTCTGAAGAAATTGTTCAGATCCTTTACCAATCTTTAAATTGTGCTTTTTATTATTGAGTGCTGAGAGTTATTTATATATTCTAGACACAAATCCCTTAATAGATATATGATTAGCAAATATTTTCTCCCATTTCGTCAGTTATATTTTCACTTTCTTGATGGTATCCTTTGTAACATAAAAGCTTTGAGTTTTGATGAAGTTCAATTTACCTGTTTTTCCTTTGGTTGCTTTTGTGTTTAATGTCATATCTAAGAATTATTTGCTTACTTCAAGGTAATGAAGACTTCCAACTATCTTTTCCTCTACGAGTTTTATAGTTTTAGCTCTCACATTCAGGTGTTTAATCCACTGTGAGTGGATTTTGTATATGGTATGAGGTAAGGGTCCAACTTGATTCTTTTGCATGTGGTTGTCCTAGGACCATTTGTTGGAAAGATTATTCTTTTCTTCATTGACTTGTTTTGGCACCCTTGTTGAAAATCAATTAACCATAAATGTGAGGATTTATTTCCAGGTTCTTAATTCTATTTTATTGATCTATATGTTTATCCTTATGCCGGTATCACACTGTCTTAATTACTGTAGTTTTCAGAGTTTTGAAATCAGGCAGTGTGAGTCTTCAAACTATGTTCTTCAAGATTGTTTTAGCTACTCTGAATTTCTTAAATTTCCCTGTGAATTTTAGGATCAGCTTGTCAATTTATGGAAAGAGGTCAGCTGGAATTTTGTTTGAAATTATATTGAATCTGTAGATAAATTTGGTGAGTATTGACATCTTAACAATATTTGTCTTCTGATCCATGAACATGGAATGGGTTTCCATTTATTTAAGTTTTCTTCTTTTTTTTTTTTTTGCAATGTTCCCATCTTTATTTTTTTAATTTTAAAAAAGTTTTATTATGTTATGTTAGTCACCATACAGTACATCATTAGTTTTTGATGTAGTGATCCATGATTCATTGTTTGCATATAACACCCAGTGCTCCATGCAATACGTGCCCTCCTTAATACGTATCACTGGGCTAACCCAAAACCCCACTCCCCTCCCCTCTGAAACCTTCAGTTTGTTTCCCAGAGTCCATAGTTCTCACGGCTCGTCTCCCCCTCTGATTCCCCCCACTTCAATTTTCTCTTCCTTCTCCTAATGCCCTCCATGCTGTTCCTTATGTTCCACAAATAAGTGAAACCATATAATTGTCTTTCTCTGCTTGACTTACTTCACTTAGCATAATCCCCTCCAGTTCCAACCATGTCGATGCAAATGGTGGGTATTCATCCTTTCTGATGGCTGAGTAATAGTCCATTGTATATATGGACCACATCTTCTTGATCCATTCATCTGTTGAAGGACATCTCGGCTCCTTCCACAGTTTGCCTATTGTAGACATTGCTGCTGTGAACACTGGGGTGCAGGTGCCCCTTCTTTTCTCTATACCTGTATCTTTGGGGTAAATACCCAGGAGTGCAATTGCTGGGTCATAAGGTAGCTCTATTTTTAACTTTTTGAGGAACCTCCACACTGTTTTCCAAAATGGCTGTACCGACTATTTATGTCTTCTTTAATTTCTTTCAGGAATGTTTTTGGTTTTCAAAGTGTACATTTTGCACTTCTGTCAATTTTGTCACTAAGGATTTTATACTTTCTGATGCAATTTGAAATAGAATTTTTTTCTTAATTTCATTTTTGGATTATTTATTTCAAGTGTATAGAAATACAATTTATTTTTGTGTTTTGATCTTTTATCTTGCAACCTTCCTGAACTAATTAGGTTTTTTTTTTTAAAGATTTTTATTTATTTATTTGACAGAGAAACACAGCCAGAGAGGGAACACAAGCAGGGGGAGTGGGAGAGGGAGAAGCAGGCTTCCTGTGGAGCAGGGAGCCTGATGAGGGGCTCGATCCCAGGATCCTGGGATCATGACCTGAGCTGAAGGCAGAGGCTTAACGACTGAGCCACCCAGGCGTCCCTAATTAGGTTTTGTTTTGTTTTGTTTTGTTTTGTTTTTGCTTTTGTTCTTGAGAGAGTGTGTGAGCACTAGTGTGGGGGGTGGGGGGAGAGGGAGAAGGAGTGAGTGAATTCCAAGCAGGCTCCATGCCTAGTGTGGAGCCTGATGCGGGGCTCAATCTCACCACACTGAGATCACAACTTGAGCTGAAATCAAGAGTTAGACACAACCGACTGAGCCACCCAGGGGCCCCTGAACTAATTGGTTTTAATAGGGTTTTTTTTTTAAGTGGATTTCTTAAGATTTTCTATATATATAAGTTCATGTTATCTGAGAAAAGAGATGGCTTTGCTTCTTTCTTTCCAAACTGGATGCCTCTTATTTCATTTTCTTGCCTCCATTATATTGTTGAATATTGTTGAGTAGAAGTAATGATGAACATACATCATTGTCTTGTTTCTGATTTTAGGGTGAAAGCATTCAGGCTTTTGCCATTAAGTATGATATTAGCTGCAGGTTTTTATTAGCTGCCTTCTCTTGCCATGAGGATGTTTTTCTTTTATTCCCAGCTTAACAAGTGATGTTTTTATCATCAAAGGTTGTTGGATTTTGTCAAATGATTTTTCTACATTTATTGTGGTGATCATGTGGTTTTTATCCTTTCTTCTATTATGTTGTATTACATTAATTAACTTTCATGTTAAACCAACTTTACATTTTTGGATTAAATCTCACTTAGTCATGGTGTATAGTCTTTTAAATATGTTGCCAGATTTGGTTTGCTAGCATTTGTTGAGGATTTTTGGGTCCATATGCATAAGAGATGTTGGTCTTTTTTTTTCTTGTGATATCTTTATCTGTCTTTAGTAGGGCAATAATGATTTCATAGAATGAGTTTGAAAGTCCCTTCCTCATCTATATTTTAAACAAGTTTGTGAAGAATTCATATTTGTTCTTTAAATGTTCGGTAGAGCTCACCAGTGCTATAAACTAAATATTTGTGTCCTCCCCAAACTCATATGTTAAAATCCTTACCCCCAAGTTGATAGTATTAGCAGCCAGGGTTTTGGGGAGGTGATTAGGTCATGATACTGGAGCCCTCATGAATGAGATCAGTACCCTTATAAAAGAGATCCTTAGAGAGATCTTTTGTCCTTTTCACTAGGTGAGGTTACCGTGAGAAAATGGCTATCTGTGTGGAAATGGGCTATCACCAGACTCCAAATCTGCTAGTACCTTGATCTTGGACTTCCCAGCCTTCGGAATTGAGAAATGAATCTTTGTTGTTTATAAACTACCCAGGTTATGGTATTTTTCTTTTTTTAAAGATTTTGTTTATTTGACAGAGAGAGACAGAGCGCGAGAGGGAACACAAGCAGGGAGAGTGGGAGGGGGAGAAGCGGGCTTCACGTGGGCCGGGCAGCCCGATGCGGGGCTCGATCCCAGGACCCTGGGATCATGACCTGAGCTGAAGGTAGACACTTAACGACTGAGCCACCCAGGCGCCCCTAGGTTATGGTATTTTGTTAGAATAGCCTGAATGGACCAAGATAACCATATAAGCTTGCAATCCCATTCGTAGGTATTTGTCCTAGAGAAATTAAAACTTGTGTTTGCATGAGAACCTCCACACCAGGGGCGCCTGGGTGGCTCAGTCGTTAAGCGTCTGCCTTCGGTTCAGGTCATGATCCCGGAATCCTGGGATCGAGCCCCGCATCAGGCTCCCCGCTCCGCAGGAGGCCTTCTTCTCCCTCTCCCGCTCCCCCTGCTTGTGTTCCCTCCCTGGCTGTCTCTCTCTCCGTCAAGTAAAGAAGTAAAATCTTAAAAAAACAAAACAAAACAAAAAACCCTCTGCACCAATGACTATGGCAACTTTATTTATAATTGCCTCAAACTGAAAACAACGCAGATGTCCTTCAGCTGACAGATACATAAACAAACCTTCGTATTTCAATACTGTGTAATGTTCCCAGTAATAAAAAGGAACAAACTATTGACTCACACAACAATGCAGATGCATTTTAAATGCATTTGCTAAGTGAAAGAAGCAGACCAAAGGTTACATATTGTATGATTTTATTTATATAACAAAATGATAAAGGAAAAACTAGGGAAGGGAAACAGATTAGTGTTTTCTAGGGCTTGGGGAGTGAGGAAGGATGGACTACAAAGGGGTGACATGAGGGCATTTTTGTTGTGAAGAAACTGTTCTGTATCATAAATATATTGTCAGATGACTCTAGATACTTTTCATATTCCATACAATGAATTTTATTGTAAGTAATTAAAAAAATCCACTAGGATGTGAGGGAACCCAAAATGGAATATCAACAGAAACAGCTGAACCTAACCGTATTGCAAACGAATAACATAACCATACTGAAGGGCATGGGGAAGAAAAGAACTAACCTAAGTAACTTAGGAGAACAGTGTTTTTACTGGACATTGTAAACCCAGGGACAAACAGAATTATGCACATGTACTACACTCTAGTCAGCAAATCTGACTCTGATGGAAAATGGGTCAGCAATTTTGAAATTACTTTATGTGAATTTTAGAGCTGAACAAATAAGTACATATTTTGTAAATAATGAGAGTGAGGTTTCACTGTTGGACAAATATAGTGATACGAATGAGGAAAGGGGGTGGGTTAGAATGAATTCTGTCATGCTGGATTAGGGTCATAGCTATCAGGGGGAACCCATAGTTTTTTAAATATATGTACAGAAAAAGAGACACAGAAATAAAGAACTGTATGTATGTATGCATGGGTTGATATACATACATACATTTCTCAGTTCTGTCCAGTGAGAAGGCCTAGAAGTAGGGACACACCTTAGCACCCAGATCTTGGTTTCTAAGACATCATTTTCCAACAAGAGGGGCCAAGTCTTCTTGAAGAAGTTGTTGATTCCAGGGCTGAGAAAAGGAAAGCACGAGATGAGCTTGGAGCAACCTGTGTGCCTGAAAATAAGGAAGTTCTTGAAAAAGTATGGGACTTGTCGAAAGGGCATAGGGACCAACCAGAAAAAGCTCCCAATGGCCAAAGCTGGAGGAGCAATTTGGGCAATAAAATGAATGAGTAGTGTTGAGTCATAAACCACAGGATAAAATAAATGTATCCAGAAAGGCAGACTGTTGTAAATAAAAGATTGAATAAATAAATGAACAGGCAAAGAAGATATAGCTTTTCCTTACAGAAGAATTGCAATTGACATACGTAGGAGGAATGAGGGAAATGAAAAATCAGTATTAGAACACCGCAGTAATAATCGCTGCAGGCAAGATATCCGCTAACAAATGCCAAAATTAGCCAACAAGAGTTTGAGGAGTAACAGGATATTTCCGTCTCTTAAAAGGATCTCTTTGAAGAGATTTATAAACGACAAAGAGAAAAACAATAATTGTACGGTAGAGAAACTCAGCAGACACTGAGGGAATCAAGTGATTCAAGAGATCAAGGTTAACGTCACCAGTCATAAGACTCGCAGCTATGATGTATCCTTCGGTATGATGCATCACTCCCCTGGCATTCTTGCCGAAAATGCATATTCTAAATATAATTGTGAGAAAGCATCGAAGAAACCCAAGTTGTGGGACATTCTACAAAATAACTGTCTAGTACTTTTCAAAAGTATCAAGGGAAGACAAGGAAAGAGTGAAGAAATGTCATCGACCGGAAGAGACTAAATGAAATTTGGGACACTCATTTGTATCTCAGAACTGAAAACGTTCATTAGTGGAAGGACTGGCGAAATAAAAATTAAGTGTGTAATTTTGTTAATATTATTTTTTAAAGACTTTATTTGTTGGGGCGCCTAGGTGGCTCAGATGGTTAAGCATCTGCCTTCGGCTCAGGTCATGATCCTGGGGTCCTGGGATCGAGCCCCATGTTGGGTTCCCAGCTCAGTGAGGAGTCTGCTTCTCCTTCTCCCTCTGTCTCTCCCTCTGCTTGTGCTCTCTCTGCTTCTCTCTCTCTAAAATGAATAAATAATTTTTTTTGTTTTTTTGAGAGAGAGAGCTGGGGGTGGAGGAGCAGAGGAAGAAGGACAAGCAGACTCCACGCTGAGCGCAGAGCTGAAGCTGGGCTCAGTCCCACGACCCTGAGATCATGACCTGAGCAGAAAGCAAGAGTCAGACGCTTAACGGACCCTGAGATCATGACCTGAGCAGAAAGCAAGAGTCAGACGCTTAACGGACTGAGCACCCAGGCGCAACCCTGCCCCCTTTTTAAAGATTTTATCTATTTATTTATTTATTTGAAAGGGAAGGGGTGGAGCAGAGGGTGAAGTGTTAATATTTTATTGTGCCAACATCAGTACCTTGGTTTCAGTGATTGTGCTATTGTTACCTAAGACGTTAACATTAGTGGAAGCTGGGTGAAGAGCATATGGGGATTTTTGTTACTGTTTTTGCCAAGTTTCTCTTTAATCTAAAATTATTTCCCTATATCTAAATTTAAAATAAAAAGTTAAAAAATCTTTCTCTGAAAGAGTCCAGAGATACAAGAAAGAAACAAAAATAACCACAAAACAAAAATGTTTTTGGGGTTGGGGAACAAGGTGTGCTAGAGAGAAGGGCTTCTGGAATTCCTGAATGGCTGCCTTCCACACCTGAGGTTACTTTCAGTCGAAGGACTTGGCTATTGGAACAGCGAGGATAAATCAACATTGCACCATGTAAATGTCCTTGAACAGGTTGGTACAGTTTGGGGCAGGGAGTTCATCCTGCCCCCGGCCAGAACTGATCAGCAAAAATTATTGGTGGAATATATTTTAATAAGCTCTTTCAGAAGGCTAAAAGTGGAAGCTTTTTGTGTCAATTGGATCAATTTAATTAGTACTCCTTCCAGGGAATCTGGGAGTCTGTGGAAAACCAACGTCAAAAACCAGCAACAAGAATCCATCTGCAGTTCAGCCAAATGGAGGAGAGTTCAGTGAACATGACGCTGAATGGGTGATGATGAAGGGAAGCACAAAGAAAAAGGAAGTAAGTCATTTATTTCATAATTAAAATCAATATGTGAAGAGCAAATGTTTAGAAAGTATCTACTGTGTGCATGACACCAAATAAATCAATGCGGGTAGCACTTTACCAGCCACGAAGTTCTGACATAAATCATCGCATCTGACCGTCACAGAAACCAGGCAAAGTGCACAAGGCATTGTGTGGTTTTCACAAGTGAGAAACAGTCTCACAGAAGTCCAGTGGCTTTGCCAAGGTCACATGAAGAACGGTCAGGCCGGGACTTGAGTGCTGGCCTTCCACTTCCTAGCTCCTTTTGGGAATTCTATTTTTAAAATAAAAATAACTTTCCATCTGCATCTCTCGATGAAGACTAAGCAAGTATACACGAGATCTGGATTCATCTAAAATTTGAAAATTTGTTTTAAATGTTCTGCACTGGACATAATCCAGAATGTTTCAAAAGACACATTTTCCCCTTAAATGTTTAAATGCATGTCCTTAAGGATAAATGAAATCCATATGTTCCTGATCAATCTGCATTTACTGTAATTCATTAAAATGCTGCTTTGGAAGTTATTGAATGCTCGAGCACATTTTGCGTCTTGCTCCAAGTATCTGCAAAAAAACTACTATTGATGGTCTTAAAATCAATGTGAAGTCTTTTGCCTAAGTACAGGCTCAGTCTCTTCACTTTCAGGAAGGTGACCCTTGGGCGAGTGTAGCAGATTTGGACTTCATCCTGTTTCCCAGCCTTCTCAGTTTTAGAGTGGAGGGAGGAGTACCCCACACAGGAGTGGGAAAGCCATTTGTTCTTTGAATGTTCAAAGTTCCATTGAAAGGAAGTGAATACATTACACATCTCTAGCATGTCTAAGTGCCCAAAACCCAACGATGTTTTGTCTATTCATCCATCCATCCATCCATCCATCCATCCAGGTATTAAGTCATTCAAATGACATTTCCTGGAGTCTTACTGTGACTCAGGCATTGTAGAAAGTTCTGAGAAAAAAATATGTAACATACTTTTCCAGTCACCTTTTATTGAGAATACTATATTATCCTAAGAACAACTTTACAATTTATGTAGATAATTCTATTCATTCTTCATAGAAATGGACAAAGGGGGCTCAGGAAAGTCCAGCAACTTGTCTGTGATTCCAGGTGATTCCTAACACATAGTAGATACTATGTTAATGTTTGCTGAATTGAAATGAGTGAGCAAGAGGTGTGGTGTTGTCTTTGGATCTGCTTTGGTTAGGACGTCAGAGTACAAGAATAGAGTAGTGGTAAGAACATGGGCTTCAGAGCCAGACTCGGTCTGGGTTTCAAGCCCACTTCCATTACTCAATAACCATGTGTATCTGTCAGGGACCCAGCAGCAAACAGAAGGCATGCTCAAATTAGGATAATTTCAGGAAGGCTTGAAAAAGGAACCATTTACAAAGGCGTGGGAAGGGTAAAGGGGAACCACATGGGGTAGTGCACTAATGGTGTGGCTGTTACCAGTCCTGGGTCCTACTGAAAAAGAAAAGGAAGTGGTTGTGATAACCCAGAGAGGGGCATCTGACGGGAACTGCAACCTTCAGTTGAGGGCTGCTACCAGCCTAAAATGATCCCGAAGGAGGAAAGCCAACGAATAACTCCCTTGATCTCATTCCCTATCCTGCCAGGGCACCCAGTGGCTGAGCCCATTTGGGCAAAGCAACCTTTGATGTGGTCATAGGGGTCAGCTTTCGGGACAGAGAGCAAGTGGGGAGTGCCTCCTGAGAGGCAAATGGAAAATATCTGACTGACACTGCCTGTGATGTTGGGAAATCTTTTCACTTTTTACTTTATGACCCTCCTCTTTTAAATGGATGTAAAGAAACCTACGTTGAGGGGTGATTGGAGAGGATTGGACAGAATTGTGTGTATATACCACTGAGCACAGTTCCTTGCACCAGAGCTCACTTGTGTTTCTTCTCTCCTAGACTTTGGTGCCCGAACCTGGGGGTCCCAGCAGTTGGGAACAACCCAACACCCAGTCAATCTTACTCTCTGACATGTGTAGTCCTTAGTTTCATAGACTTGTGCTTGCCATGTCTTGGGGACATGGAACTGACAGTAAGGAGCTGGACCTTAGAGACAGCTGGGGAACAACTCATATAAGACGGGAGTGTGCCTTGTGAGCTGACAGCAACAGAAGGACCAGCAGGTGTGCCCATGAGCAGCAGTGGGGGATGACAGGCAGGAGCAGGCCTTTCTAACATGCTCAGGCAAGGAACAGGCCTTCACTGAAGAGCATCAGGGTCCATACTTTCAAGTGCAGCCGATTCCATCCCATTGTTGTGGGTCTGAGTGGGGCCCAAGAATGTGTGTGATTCTTGGGCCCCACTCGGATGACACCCCCACCAATGCAGATGGCCCAGCCGTGGAATTCCTAAAACAACCACACTTTCAGAAACACTGATGTGATGTCCGGAGGGTAGGTGTTGAAGTCAGATTGACCTAGTTTGAATCTTAGTTTTTTCATTTCTAGCTATGTGCCACTGGGCAAATCACTCAAACTCTCTCTGCCCCACTGCTCAATTGAAACATTGCCCATTTTATCAAGTTACATGAGGTTGAAATGAGATAATCTATATAAAGAATTTAATAAATATCAATGCTAAGTCTGTGAACAGATGGCAAAACCCCAAGCACTTCATCAGGGTTCTGGGATGGGCCTTTGACAGTGGTGTGAAGAAAGAAAAGTCTTGAAGGCTGCAAACAGGTAGGACCCCTTAGGCCCTGGATGCAGCCCTTCCTGAATCCCATCCAGTGCAGTTGGTCAGCTTTTCCCTCTTAGCTACATCAAAGTGTGATTCCAATTTTGGCATAAGTGGATCCGTCTAACATATAAGCTTCCTGAAATCACATGAACAAACCAGTGTCCACATGTCCACAATATCCACTGTTAGACCTAATTTGGGGACAAGGTAAGAATTAGGCCCAAAGTCAAGTGGTTTCTCCCAGAGCCATGCTGCTAATGTAGATTGGAGGCAATATTTGATGATCTTTTCTAACTAGAGAATTTCTCATGGTTTCAGCCATGTACTGCTCAGTTCGTAGCCTCTGAAACACATAAGGGGAAATGGAGCAGAAGTGACTCTTTCCTCCAAGACCACAGTAGTAGTGTGATATGGGGATTGAAGCCAAACAAAGCTGGGGTGGAATCCTTACTCTGATACATATTTGTTGTGTGAACCTGAAGATGTCACATGACCTTCTTTTATTTATTTATTTATTTATTTATTTATAAAGTAGGCTCCACACCCAGCATGGAGCCCAACTCATGACCCTGAGATCAAGACCTGAGCTGAGATGGACAGTCAGATACTTAACCAACTGAGCCACCCAGGCACCCTAGTCACATGACCTTTTGAACCTCATGTCCTTCTCCACAAATGAGGATACTGTCAAATATTTTACCCGATTATTATGAGGATTAATCAAAAGCGTGTATTTGACTTCCTGGTATTTAATGACATTCAAAAAATTACCATTTCTATTGTATCCAGCTTTATAAGGTGGTCTTCTTATCATTTGAAATTTCTACCACGTATGTGTACATTTTTTTTAAGTGGACCCAAAGAAATTTATTTTTTGCGTTAAATCCCTCTTGCGTGAAGAGAATTTAATATGTTATCAATTCCCATTGCTAACCACACACTTTATCATTTTGGAGAAAAAACTTTTGATCTTCCAATATAAGAAGTGCTGAGGTAAAATTCTCTTGGGATATTCTTTTCAAAGATTTTCTATCTTTTCTTGTCTTTGAGCAAAAAATTAAATGAAGCCAAGATGCTGGAATTCCTGCATGCAGATAATTTACTATGGGATTGCATGGGTAAAGTGCATATCAAACAGAGGTGTATCTATTCTGGGGTTTAGGATAGTTCTGTGGTAAAGGACTCAGAGAAGGACATGAAGGCTGGTTCAGGCTTAATCATAGATTTATCTCCAGAAGCCTCTTAGAACATTGTCAGAAATTGACACTGTTCCCTTAAGAAATAGAGGGCGATGTCTTAAATGGAAATACAAGGCAGATACAGCCAAAGCATGTCTTCTGGCAAATTGTATACAGACTCCAGGAGGTAAGCTGTGCACTTCTGCCATGTCCCAGGTCCCTGTCTCTTCTGCCTCTGAAACTCATCTGTCTGGGATTTGTTTATGGTGTTATCATATTTGTAATCCACCCCCAGCTCTTCAGTGACTCACCAGCACTGACCTATTTCTGGCTTGGTTTCCCCATCTGTAACTCAGGAATGACAAAATCAGTCCTCAGAGTTTTAATCATCATTAAATATGATAACATGAGGGGTGCCTGGGTGGCTCAGTCGGTTAAGTGTCCAACTCTTGATCTCGGCTCAGGTCTTGATCTCAGGATCGTGAGTTTAAGCCCCGTGTTGGGCTCCACGCTGGACACAGAGCCTGCTTAAAAAAAAAATTAAAAATCAAAATTCTGATATGGAAAAACCTAAGCTGAATTCAAGGAATGTATGTAAAATGAGGGAGGGAGAAGGGACCAAATAAACACGGAAAATCTAAATACGATAACGTGAGTAGAGAGCCTAAAACAGGACCTGGTCCTCAACCAGCATTAACTCTTCTGCTCATTGGGTGAATATCCTCGACCTTATAATCTAGTCTATCCAATACAGACCTTGATAATGCCTTCTGGTACAACCGGGTGAGCCAGAGGAAATTAGGATTCCTGAGTCTCGGTTTTCTCATCTGTAAAATGAAGACTATAATAATTATTTTAGAGGGATATTGTGAGGAGAGCCCTTCTCACCAGTGGGAGACAGATCTCTGCCTGAGTTTGATCTGGCCCAATTTCAAAGATTTGGCTGGTCCTTTAGGAAGGTACCTTCAAATCTTCCCTTCCTAACTAATTATGCAGTGAAGGCAGAGCTCCAGATGATTAAGGAACAAAATGAGACACATTAGTAAACCTAGATTGTGTATCAGGCAGGCAGGGCATGCTTTCCCATGTAGGGTTCATCATATTAGATTTATAGGGATGCACCGCCTCTGAGGATTCTTTTTTCAGTAAGGAAAATATTTGTGATATTTGACATAAATTACATTGGTACAAATCAATGTTATACATAGAGTTTACATTTTCCCTCTTTTGATGGCCGTAAATGTTGCAAAATTTTCCTTCCTTGCAATAAATTATGGATATTTATCTTCTTTGTTGATGAGTAATTGACATACAATGAACTGCACATAACTTAAGTGTGCAATTTCACAAATTTTGATATATATACCTGTTCAAGATAACAAACATATCTATAACTCCCAAAAGTACATTAGCTTGCATTTTCTAGAGTTTTATGAGTATGGACTCATAAAGCATGTACTCCTTTTTCTCTGGCTTCTTTCACTCAGAATAATTATTTTGAGATTCCTCCATGTTGTTGTTTCTATTAGTAGTTCATTCCTTTTTTTTAATTAATTTATTCATTTGACAGAGAGAGAGAGAGCACAAGCAGGGGGAGCAGCAGAGAGAGAGGGAGAAGCAGGCTCCCCACTGAGCAAAGAGCCCAATGTGGGGCTCGATCTCAGGACCCCGGGATCATGACCTGAGCCGAAGGCAGACACTTAACTGACTGAGCCATCCAGGCGCCCAGGAGTTTATTCCTTTATATGGATGAATAATATTCTGTTAAATGCACAGTTTGTCCATCTACTGGTTGATGGAGACGTGGGTTGTCTTCTGGTTATTATAAATAAAGCTGCTTTGAGCATTCATTTGCAAATCTTCATATGGATATATTCTTTCATTTCTCTTGGGTAATAGAATGGCTGAATCATATGGTAGGTATATGCTTAACTTTTGAAGACACTGCCAAATGGCTTTCTGGAGTGTTTGTACTTTTTCACATTCTGACCACCAGTGTATGAGAGTTTGTTATTCCACATCTTCATCACACACTTATTAGAATAGCTAAAATATAAAAATATAAAAGACTGACCATATTAAGTGTTGATGACTTTTTTTGAGAGTTCTTTAAGTACTCTGATGGGAGGAATTAACTTTGTTGGGCGGAATCTTCACAATGTATATCAAATCATCACTTTGTATACTTTAAGTGCCTTACAATTTTATTGTCAATTATACCTCAATAAAGCTGAAACTCTTTCCTGATTAGTCTGGCTAGAGGTTTATCAATTTTACGGATCTTCTCAAATAACTAACTTTTGTTTTTGTTAATTTATTTCCTTTCTTCTACTTACTTTGAGCTTAATTTCTTCTTTTTCTAGTTTCTTAAGGTGGAAGCTGAGGTCATTGATTTGAGACCATTCTTCTTTCTCAAATATAAGACTTAGCGCTACAGAATTTTCCTAAAGTATTGCTTAAGCAGCATCTCACAACTTTTGATATGTTGTGTCTTCATTTTAATTTAGTTCCAAATAGTTTCTAATTTCACTTTTAATTTCATCTTTGACTCATGGATTATTCAAAAGTGTATTATTTGGTTTCCAAACATTTGGCCGATTTTCCAGATATTCTGTTATTGAGTTCTAATTTAATTCCATTGTGATCAGAGAATATACTTTGTGTGAGTTTATTCCTTTTGTTCATTATGGCATATTCTTCTCTGAATACAGTTTATTTTGGTAAATATTTTATGTGCAGTTGGAAAGAATGTGTGTTTTTATATTGTTGGATGGAAGTGTTCTGTAAACATCAATCACATCAAGTTGGTTGATGGTGTTGATGAAGTATACTATATTCTTCCTGATTTTGTGTTTATTACTTCTATCAATTATTGAAAGAGGAATATTTAAAATATTAGACTACAATTATTGATTTGTCTATTTCTCTTTGTGGTTCTGTCAGTTTTTTCTTCATGTATTTTAAAGCTCTGTTATTAGGCATATATTTAGAACTGCTCTGTCCTCTTGATGAGTTGACCATTTTATCATTTCAGAATGACACTTTTAATCTCTGGTAATATTCTTTGCTCTGAAATCTACCTTGATATTAATAGAGCCCATTCTAGCTTTCTTTTGCTTATCTTTATGGTAGCATATATTTTTCAATTCTTTTACTATTTATGCCTTCTTATTTAAAGTTCATTTCTTATAGGTAGTATTTAATTGGGTCTTCCCTTTTTATTCAATCTGTTTTTTATTCTCTGTTTTTTAATTTATTTTTATTCTCTGTTTTTTAATTGGGGTGTTTCAAGCTTTTAACATTCAATGTAATTATTGATATAGTCTGGTTTAATGCTACCGACTTGCTTCCCCCCCTCTATTTGTTTCATCTTCTCTTCCCTTTCCTTATTTTCTAACTTCTTTTGGGGTGTTTGGGCATTTTTATTGTTTTATTTTATTTCCTTTGATAGCTTAGTAAGTATAATCTTTTTTGTTATAGTTTAGTGGTTGCTTTACAGTAATTGTATGCATTTTTAATTTATCACACCCTGCCTTCTAGTGATATTATACCACTTCTCCTAGAGTATAAGAACCTTACAACATTATGCTTCTATTATCCCCCTCCCAATTTTTGTGGGATTGTTGTCATATAGTTTTCTTTTATATATGTTGCAAATCACATCTCCATTTTTATTATTCATGTGTAAATAGTGAGCTGTATTCTAAAGAGACTTAAATATATATATTTACCATATGTAATACCATGTATTTACCATTCCTTTGTGGAGATTCGTATTTGCATCTGATAGAATTTTCCTTCTGTCTGAAGGACGTTCTTTAACATTTCTTATAGGTTTGCTGGTGATAAATTGTTTTATCTTTTGTATGTCTGAAAAGTCTATTTTTCCTTTGTTTTTGAAAGACATTTTCATTGGGCCTAGATTTCTAGGTTAACAGGCTTCTTTTCTTTTAATACTTAAAAATATTGCTTTACTGTCTTCTCACTTGCTTTGTTTTTGATGAGAAATTTGTTGTCATTCTTTTCATTGTTCTTCTGTACAGAATGTGTCTTTTTTCTCTTGCTTCTTTTAAGAGTTTATCTTTATCGCTGTTTCTCAGAAATTTGTTTATGATGTGCCTTGCTGTTGTTTTATTTATGTTTCTTGTGATTGGGTTTGTTAAGCTTCTTGAACCTGGAAATTTGGAAAAAATTTAGCCATCATTTCTTCAAATGTGTTTCGCTTCCCAACCAATTTCCCATTTCAGGGACTCCCATTACACATACACTAGGCTGCTTGGAGTTACAACTAAGTCATGCTGTGTTCTTTATTTAGTTCCTTTTTTTCTTTGCTTTCTTTCTTTCTTTTTTAAATATATTTCTCTCTGTGTTGCAGTTTGAGTAATTTTATTGCTATGTTTTCAAGTTCACGAATTTTTTCTTCTGCAACATCTATCTGACATTAATCCCACCCAGTGTATATTTTCATCTCACACATTGTAATTTTCATTGCTAGAAGTTTTATTTGGGCTTTTAAAATATCCTTCAGATACCCACTTTTCTTTTTGAACATATGGAATACAGTTACAAACTATTCTAATATATTTTCTACTATTTTGACATCTGTATCTATTTTGTGTCAGTTTTGATAGAGTGAGTTTTCTCCTCATTTGGGGTCATATTTTCCTGATCATTTGTGGCTATTTAATATTTGATGCCAGACTTTGTGAATTTTACCTCTTTGTGTTCCATATATTTTTATATCCTAAAATTATTCTTGAGCTTTGTTCAGGTATGCAGTTAAGTTACTTGGAAACTATTTGATTGTGTTGGGTCTTGCTTTTAAGATTTGACAGTCAGAACCAAAGATGTGTTTATTCGAGAGCTAATCATCCACCACTATTAAGGCAAGATCCTTTTCCAGACTTAAGCCAACACTCTATGAATCTTGAGGCTTGGTGAGAACAGACACTATTACCAGCTCTATGTGAGGGCCTGGCACTCTTACCTCTGATCCTTTTGGGTGGTTCTTCCCCTGACTTCAGGTAATTTTCTCATACGTACACACTGATCATTCCTCAGATGAGTACTTCAGGGAGACCAACTATAGATGTCCACAATTCTCTGTGCGTAGTTATTTCCTCTCCGGTACTCTTTCCTGAGAACCTTAGGTGCTTTAGTCTCCCAGACTCTCAGATTTGTCTCTTTAATTCAGGAAATCACTGGAGTCTGCCTGCATTTCCCCTTTCTGAAGCATGGCCTGCAAAATCCTCAAAGCAGTGAGCTGGGAAAATTGTAAGGCTCATCTCCTTTTTTTCTCATCTCTCACATCTCCATCCTTTGTTTTCTGATGTACAGTGTCTTACAAACTGGTCTTTCATACAACTTATTTGTTGTTTTTTTTTAAAAGATTTTGTTTATTTATTTGAGAGAGAGAGAATGAGAGAGAGAGAAAGCACGTGAGGGGGGGAGGGTCAGAGGGAGAAGCGGACTCCCTGCCAAGCAGGGAGCCCGATGCGGGACTCGATCCAGGGACTCCAGGATCATGACCTGAGCTGAAGGCAGTTGCTTAACCAACTGAGCCACCCAGGTGCCCCAACTTATTTGTTTTTTAATTGTTTCACTGAACAGGTGAAATGCTGGCCCCATTACATGACCTTGGCCTGAAACTGAAGTCTTCAGAGAGCTCCTTTCATGATTTGTAGTCTTCTTTTTTTTCTTTTTAATGACTATACATTTCCATTCTCTTATTGAAATTCTAACAGTTCCGTTACTGGCTATCATTAGCCTTGAAATTAATTTATCACTTTGGTTACTATTCTCTCTTCTTGCTATTAAATCCTAGAACTAAAGTGACAGATGGAAGACAATGTTTCAAACGTTATTTGCCAAAAGGAAAACAAAAGAATGAACTTCTCCTCTGTATTAGCTATCTATTGCTGCATAACAATTTACCACAAACTTAGCAGCTTAAAACAATGCATTTTTATTATCTCACAATTTCTATGCGTCAGGAATCTGGGCATAACTTAACTAGTCTTTGTTTTAGACTCTTTCACAGGGCTTCCATCTTGGTGTCAGGTAGGGTTGAGGTCTCATCTGGAGGCTTGACTGGAGAAGCATATGCTTCCAAGCTCACGTGCTTGTTGATAGTATTTATTTCCTCAAAGACTGATGGACTGAGGGCTTCCATTCTTTGCTGACTTTTTGTCAGAGGCTGCCTTGAAGTTTTCTGCCACTTAGTCCTCTCTACTGGGTCACTCAAAATATGGCAGTTTGTTTTACCAAATTGAGCAAGTCAGAGAGTCAGCAAGACAGAAATTACAGTCTTATCTAGCAGTCACGGAAGTGATACCCCATCACCTTTGCTGTGTGCTATTTGTTAGAAGTAGATCCCATCTGTACTCAAGGACATGGGCTTAAACAAAGGCATAAATAATGAGAGGCTGGGATTATTGAGGGTCATCTTAGAGCCCACTCCTCACACTTTATTTCTAGAAAGGGACAAAGTGCAAGTTTCTTTAGAAACATATTTAGGTTCTTAAGCCCAGCATGTCCCATCGGCAGTAAACAGGTAACTGAATTAAAAACAAAAGGGCTAGAGGGGCGCCTGGCTGGCTCAGCTGGTAGAGTAGGTAACTCTTGATCTTGGGGTTGTGAGTTTGAGCCCCATGTTGGGTGTAGAGATGACTTAAAAAAATCTTTAAAAAAATACTTTAAAAAACCCAAAAGGGCTACAGATACAGCATTAAGAAATGTTGTTGGGAATGAAGGCTTATGGTCTAATTGCCCTGATCCCCCACCTTAGAGGAAACAGTTCTGCTTTAACCCTTACCTACAATCGTGTTCCTTTCTCTCCAGAATGGTGAGTTTTTGCCTTTAGAAAATAATCTTGCCATTGGAAAATATTTAAACTTATTTGAACTGTTTTAATCCATATTGTATTCAACAAGCATTTACCAAGTATCTACTCTATAGTGGGCTTTATGCTGGATATGAGACAAAGTAGTGAGTAAGAGTCTGAGTCTCCCAGTGTAATAGAAAATTAGCCATTAAATCAATGTGGCCAGCACTACCGAAGGAGATCCTCAAGGTGCCTTGGTGGCAGATAAGCAGGACAACCTATCACCTAGGGGTTGAGGAGCCCCAATAAATACCTGGAATTCTATAGCAGACAGATGTTGCTTCATTAGCCCTTCCCCTGGGGTCAATACTGTATCAATCAGAGAAGTTATCTCTATATTTCTAGAGCCTAGGACAGTACAGGGCACATAGTAACCCTTTAATAAATGTTTGCTGAATTGAATTGTAGAAAGCAGAAGTTTGAGGATTCAATATGATATATTCAGCAATGCCTATAAGAGTGTTGACTACAGGGGTGCCTGGGTGGTTCAGTCGTTAAGCATCTGCCTTTGGCTCAGGTCATGATTCCAGGGCCCTGGGATCGAGCCCTGCATCAAGCTCCCTGCTCTGTGGGAAGGCTGCTTCTCCATCTCCCACTCCCCCTGCTTTTGTTCCCTCTCTCACTGTGTCTCTTTCTGTCAAATAAATAAATAGAATCTTAAAAGAAGAAAAAAAAGAGTGTTGAGTATAAACTGAGGGCTGGAAGGTATGCCGGATACCCCTGACAACCTTCCATGAAAAGGAAAGTTCGAGACCTCTGAGTATGTGAAACTCACAAGTCTGCATTTGACTTTCTCCAAGTGCTTTCCTGCAGAAGTTCTTTGTGGGTCGATATAAATCAGTAGTTTCCATGGAAGCAAAATGAAGCTGAAGAGATGTGGAAAACACTAAGATGTTCTCGTACTGCTGAGGATGTGTTGTTTTTAGCTGTGAAGCCTGCTTATTTGGTGGCAATCCACAAGTGAGTTATTCTTTCACCTTCACTCACCGGTCTCTTCAGAAAGGCACCACATGATGGAGGTCCTGCCTGATTTGGGTCTTGGTGAAAGATTTTTTTTAAACCTCCAAATCCCACATTGTGACCTTCCTACCTCATCTCAAAGGAACTGACATAGGGGTTTAAACCTTCCTCTAAATTTTAGCTTCAGTGTTACCTTTCTCAGGTCATTTGCATTTTAGGTGATATCTTATTTCGGAATAAAACATTTCAGTAGTCATTTATTCATGAATCAAACATAATTGAACACCTGTTGTGTAGCAGGTATTGTGCTAGGAACTAGGGATACAAAACAAAGCAAGCATAACACTTCATTAACAGGCCCACTATTTCGGTCAGGGCTACCATGTCCAGCTATGCAAGTCTTTACTGTATAAGGGTGTTTGATTGTGGTGGCTGCCCCTTGTAATACTCGCCAAAGGTGTTGGGCAGGAAAGCAACTGCTCTAGGCTTCATCCCCATTATTAGCAAGAGTTCTCAAACTGGAGTTTATGGCTTTTGGAGCCCATGACCTCCTAGAAATGTTATTCCCCATGGTGTGTCTATTTTTCCATTTTTCTGGGACAGCCTTTATCTGATCTTCATTGATGTCTGAACCCCAAAATGTTGAAAATCATTGTATTGAAAGACTTTGCTAAGTCACTTCGAGTCTTCTGAATTACGCTGGCCATAAATCATTCATGAAAAAAACCTGGTTAATAAATAAATGGAAGGAACTGCAGGCACAAGAAGTTGCTTCAGTTTATGTGACTTTTTTCATTGTCTAATGTCAAACCAAGTAGATAAATGACAATTCTATTAATTATTTAATTATTTAAGATTTATTTATTTTTGTCCAAGATTTACCTAGTAACTGTAGCTATGTCTTGGGGAGAAATATATCTGGTAGTGCCTAGTTCTGTAGCATAGCATATGGAAAGAAATGGCTTTGGAGTCAAATATTTCTGGGTTCAAATCCCAGATCCAGGACCTGATAATTGTGACCTCTTAGGCAAAGAACTTAACTTAAAATCTCAGTAACTTAAAATCTCAGTTTCCTTATCTATAAAATGAAATAATAATACTATTGATTGCCTGGGTCTAGGGATAGGATGGAGAATGACTTCGAGTGGGTATGAGGGATATTTTTGGGGTGATGGAAAAATTCTAAAGTTGGATTGTAGTGATAGTTGGGTAACTCTTGAAGTGTACTAAATATCATTAACTTGTACACTGAAAACTGGTGAATTTTATAGTATGTAATTATACTTCAAAAAAGCTATTATTTTTAAAAAATAGGGAAAAAGGGGCGCCTGGGTGGCTCAGTCATTAAGCGTCTGCTTTCGGCTCAGGTCATGGTCCCAGGGTCCTGGGATCAAGCCCCACACCAGGCTCCCTGCTCAGCGGGAAAGCCTGCTTCTCCCTCTCCCTCTGTCTGCCGCTCCCCCTGCTTGTGTTCCCTCTCTCACTGTCAAATAAATAAAACCTTAAAAAAAATAAAAAATAGGAAAAAAGCTGAAGTTTTTTTACTCTCCACTTAAAAGGGGGGTGTTTTCTTGGGGAAGAACTTCATAGATTTTGTTCTAATATCAGCACTTTTCCTGGGAAGATAAAATTGGAGATTAATCTCAAGAATACATGAGGGCAAATGTTTTGCAATAATGTAGGCTGAAATTCACATGTTCAATCATTCATTTATCACGTTAGCATGGAGTTCCTGTGCTGTGGTCAATTTTATAAATCTGACAGAGATTTTTAAACAGTACAAGCAGTTTTATATACAACATCAGGTGTAATGATAAACCTGGCTAAGTTTTGAATTACAAGCACGCAAGCAAATTTAAGCTGTTATTAAAAAATCTTTATTGCCAAAGGTACATATGGACCCATTTTTAGCCGTACTTCTGGTGAGATCTCACGGGGCAGTAACATTGCTAAGAGGCATATGCTTCTGGCTTGCCAGGGAGAATAAAAAGAGAAATATATTCTGAATAAAGATGAACTTTGTGAGGTTTATTTCTCTCCCAGCAATTTGTTGAAGAATGCATTTTCTGATTCATATTCATTTGTATTAGTATTTTCCCCAAGAGCATATTTGCGAAATTTTCCTTTGAACGCTCTGTTTCATTCCCCTATTCTCCAAAGAGTATTCTTTTTCTCCCCCTGGCCCGATTGCAAGTATGTATTAACTTTTGACTCCTTCTCCTTTACAATGCTTCCAATTGTATAGGTTTATTTTGGACACAAAGTAGGTGTGACTACTTCCTGAATGGAAGTGGGTGGTTCCATGACTTTGGTAAAATTTATACCTTCTGGGGGTTATCTCAACATGGATACACTTTTATAGTTTCCTTTGAAATGTATGTATTCTCTTTCTCTATTTTCCCTCCCATTGCTCTGAGCACTAGGGTAAGGAATGGGGAGAGTCAAGTTCTGAAAATGCTTTTACCTCTTTCATTATTGACTTTTTACATAATTTCCTTCCACCCCCCAGGTGCAGGAAGGAAGGTAACTGAGGGCTCTGCGAGGGTGTGGTCACAAGGTTAATTTGGAACATTGTTGAATTAAACTATTCTGGGAGTAATTGTGAACAATGGAGTTTCTTGAATTACAGTTTACTACATTTGAACTGCCATCCATTCTTGGTATATATCATTTGACTAATAGGTGTTTTTCTTTTTTTCTTTTTTTTTAGAGATTGCAATTTTTATGCATTCTCCAAAGTCCATTTCTGAAATAGACCTGTACGTTTAGAAGTTAACTCAACCAGGAACTGTAAAAAAAATTACAGCATCCATGAAAAATTGGAGTTGGTTTATTGTTTATACATTCTTTGAATTGCTTTATAGCACTTAACTGTAAATAATTTTAGTAGAACTTGAACTCTTCAGCGTAATCTCACAGGGCGTTTCTAAGTGCTGTCAGTAAGAAAGTGCCCACCTATTTGGTTGCTGCCTCAGACTTTATAATTACCTGATTAGTGCTTTATGCTGAATTCTACCCTATCTACGTACACACCTAACACTCCACAGGAGACGAAATGTGATTAACACTCACAGTGGATTTTATAAAACACTATGGAAAAGTTTTTACACCTGTAATCGAGCGTAATTACCAGTGGTGAAGTTGAAGCTTTTAAAAAAGAGCTGCCTCTACTAATAATATTATTGAGCACTCAGGATTAGTTCATTCAGCCTAGTGTAATAATTAGCATGGTTAAGTATGTTGTACGGGTGTTGGTGGTGGTGATGAGGGTGGTCCTTCACTGATCCACTGTTATTTAAAACCCTTGTCAAACATTTGGGAGTTTAGGGGCACCTGGGTGGCTCAGATGGTTGAGCATCTGCCTGTGGCTCAGGTCATGATCTCTAGGTCCTAGGGTTGAGCCCCGCATCAGGCTCCCCCCCTCAGTGGGGAGTCTGCTTCTCCCTCTCCCTCTTCCCCTGCTTGTGCTCTCTCTCAAATGAATAAATAAAATCTTTAAAAAATTGGGGAGTTATTTTTTTTTTAATTTTTTAAAAAGATTTTATTTATTTGACAGAGAGAGACACAGCAAGAGAGGGAACACAAGTAGGGGGAGCCGGAGAGGCAGAAGCAGGCTTCCTGCCAAGCGGGGAGCCCAATGCGGGGCTCGATCCCAGGATCCTGGGATCATGACCTGAGCCTAAGGCAGATGCTTCACCACTGAGCCCCCCAGTCGCCCCATAAAATTGGGGAGTTTAAAAGGACCCCGAAAGTCCTTCGCCTTGTTTATTCTTTAAAAAAAAAACGATAGATTTTTATGGGCAATCAAGAGAACACTGATCCATTTATGCTATTTTAAAAAATATTTTTGTTACTTGATGCCCTGGATCACTTTAAAAACTTCCCTTACTAAGTCACAGTTTATCCAGAAAAAAAACCCAGAGTAAATCCTGAAATGTCTGAGGTATCTTTATACTTCCCAGAGATGGATTTGAGTAGGCTTTTCGCATGGTACAATTATCACTGGATTCGGCACAAGCATATCACTAAGTAGCAAGTTTTGTGGCTGCAAATGTCTTGGTTCTAAAGAGTCATAAAATGAGAATATGATCTAATAAGGTAGTTACTTCTTTACCACTTCCTGCTCATCATTTCCAGCTTAGCGCTCAAGGCCTGCATGTGTCCAATTTCAAATTCCAACTCCTGCAGAAGAAGCTTACTATAAAAAGAATTTAGAGTTAGCCAGCACCAATCTGATGCTTCAGACAAATTCTCACAATGCCTCAAATAACTCAGCAGTAAAGCCGGGCCTGTAATATGCTCCTGTATTTTAGTAGGTTGAATGGAGGTGAGAATCTGGTGAAAAGCGACTAAAGGGAGAGAGAAGGTCAAGAAGTGATTGAGCTTGCAGAACTCTCACTTCCTTAGTGGAAGACTAGCTGGATTTTATGCAGTCTCTTGTGTCCCTTTTATGGACCTTCCTAGTGGCCTCTCGTTCCCTTAATTCTTCTCCTCTCTCTTCCCATTTCCTCACCTTGAGTTGCTCATTTCAGTTCTTGCTTTCAAGCACTGCCCTGGGGGCCTGCATGGGTTGGTCCATCGTTCTCTCCAGGTATACATTCATTCATTCACAAGCATTCACCAAGTACCTCGGTCCTGGGATTGAGCCCCGCATCGGGCTCCCCCCTCAGTGGGGAGTCTGCTTCTCCCTCTCCCTCTCCCTCAGCAAGGCACTAGGGACCCACCTAGAGTAGGACAGTTTCTGCCTAGAGAGACCAACAGTAGGACCCCACGATTCTGATGATCAAGTGGTTTCCAAGCTACAAAGACTACATGCTGTAGTATGCATCCTGGGTTTGGTTTGATTGTTAAAGATGTACAGGTAGCTCTATTATTCCTTCTTAAACGTCTATCCGCAAAGGAGAACAGCAGCTTTAAGAGCAGACACCTTTAGTCGCTCCATCTGGGCATTCATAGAAAGTAGAACCTGGGAGCCTAGAAGAAATCTGAATTTTTTGCTAAGGTCTTGTGGTGTGGCTGGTTCCCCATTGGAAAAGGCCAGTTGTTCTACTCCCGGGTTTGCCAAACTACTCTCACAATATCAATTTCCACTTTTGGGGAGATATCCCTTGACCACAGATGGGCAAGGCAGATCTTGCCAAAGGAAGGTTCTGAAATGGGTTAGAATTATACATTAGATTGGGACGCCTGGGCGGCTCAGTTGGTTAAGCATCTACCTTCAGCTCGGGTCATGATCCTGGGCTCCCTGCTCAGTGGAGAGCCGGCTTCTCTCTCTCTCCCTCTGCAACTCCCCCTGCTTGTGCTCTGTCTCTGTCAAATAAATAAATAAGATCTTTTTTTAAAAAAAGAATTATACATTAGGTTTACTCCAAGGTTGCTTTGTTTTTTTGTTTTGTTTTGTTTTGTTTTTGTTTTTTTAAAGATTTTATTTATTTGTTTGACAGAGAGAGAGCAGGAGAGCACAAGCAGGGGGAGCAGCAGAGGGAGAGGGAGAAGCAGGCTCCCCGCTGAGCAGGGAGCCTGACAGGGGACTTGATCCCACGACCCTGGGAGCATGACCTGAGCTGAAGGCAGTCGCTTAACTAACTAAGCCACCCAGGTGCCCCTCCAAGGTTGCTTTGTGGCTGAAAATCCACTCCCTGTTTTACTTCCCAACTCAGAGTAGGTCCAGCCACATTGTCCTACCCAGCCTATTAGAGTATCTGCAATGAGGTTAAATGACATCATAAAGATACCAAAAAAAAAATGCAAAAAAATATATAAGGATATTACATATTTGAATATAAATTTCCTCCTACTATGAACTACCCAGGAGAAATTCATGTTTCCTATGTGTCCCACTTTTAAAGAGTCCAAAAGTATAACTTCAAGTTTAAATCCAGAGATTAAGGGCTTTGCCAATTTCTTGTTCTGCCCGCTGTCAGCCAAAAAGGTTCACAGTGTCTGGGTAGAGTTATCAATACGTTCAGCACCATGGCCTGGGATGCCTTTCCTAAGAATGGGTGTCATTCTTTTTGAGGCCTAGAAGTTAAATTATTATGTCTCTCTTTTAAAAGAGTCTAAGTTGTCAGGACATCTGGGTGGTTCGGTCAGTTAAGCATCTGATTCTCGATCTCAGTTGAGGTCTTAATCTCAGGTCGTGAGCCCCAAATTGGGCTCCGCCCTGGGTGTGGAGCCTCCTTAAAAAAAATGAATAAAAAAATAGGAGTCCATTCTCATTGATCGGTAAACTTGGCCTTGGCTGGCTGTTTTTGCCAATCTTCTGGGGGAGGGGCCTCTTGCCGTGGTTCCCAAATGTCTTTGCTGGAGGCGGACTTGCCCCGCCCTTGCCGGGTCCGGGCTAAGTAATCTGCTCGGGTTTGCTCTCAGGAGCACAGACACATGAAAAAGTGCTCAGCATCGCTCGGCACCAGGGAAATCCAAATCAAAACCTCAATGAGATATCACCTCATACCAATCAGAATGGCTAAAGTTAACAAGTCAGGAAACGACGGATGTTGGCGGGGATGCGGAGAAAGGGGAACCCTCCTACACTGTTGGTGGGAATGCAAGCTGGTGCAGCCACTCTGGAAAACAGTATGGAGGTTCCTCAAAAAGTTGAAAATAGAGCTACCATACAATCCAGCAATTGCACTACTGGGTATTTACCTCAAAGATACAAATGTAGGGATCCGAAGGGGTACATGCACCCCAATGTTTATAGCAGCAATGTCCACAATAGCCAAACTGTGGAAAGAGCCAAGATGTCCATCGACAGATGAATGGATGAAGAAGAGGTGGTATATATATACAATGGAATATTATGCGGCCATCAAAAGGAATGAGATCTTGCCATTTGCAACGATGTGGATGGAACTGGAGGGTGGTATGCTGAGCGAAATAGTCAATCAGAGAACGACATGTATCATATGACCTCACTGATATGAAGAATTCTTAATCTCAGGAAACAAACTGAGGGTTGCTGGAGCGGTGGGGGGTGGGAGGGATGGGGTGGCTGGGTGGTGGACATTGGGGAGGGTATGTGCTATGGTGAGCGCTGTGAATTGTGCAAGACTGTTGGATCACAGATCTGTACCTCTGAAACAAATAATACATTAGATGTTAAAAAAAAAAGAAGATAGCAGGAGGGGAAGAATGAAGGGGGGGAATCAGAGGGGTAGACGAACCATGGACTCTGAAAAACAAACTGAGGGTTCTAGAGGGGAGGGGGTGGGAGGATGGGTTAGCCTGGTGATGGGTATTAAAGAGGGCACGTTCTGCATGGAGTACTGGGTGTTATACGCAAACAATCATAGAACACTACATCAAAAACTAATGATGTAATGTATGGTGATTAACGTAACATAATAATAAAAAAAAATAGGCGTCCAAATTGTCAACAAGAATCACAAGGTTTTGGCAACACTGACTAGCATCAATAACATTTAGCAATTCACAGTTCTTGAGCAGTTTTCCCAAACACAATGAAATCCCATAAGCTAATGCTGGTGCCACCTAGACATAATAGAGACTGGGTGGCATCTCGAGGAAGAAGGAGGCAAAGATATTCTTCTGGGTTTCAGCTTCTCTAAAACACCTGGCCACTGATATCAGTTGTCCAGTGCCTGTGACCGTGGACCTAAACTCCTCTGGGGAAATGCCCCACTTGGAGGTGAACATTGACACTAGGTATTTATTGTAACTTTAGTGGGAAAGCCCTGGGTCACACTCCGAGATTGTCATTCTGGACACTGATGCCTTCTTGCAAAGTGTGGGTGTTTGAAATGACGCCAGTCACAGACTCCAGATCTTATGTGGATTGCCCTTTTTTTCCCCAAACAATATATTTTGAATCTCATCATTTCCCTTTCCCCCTGGCCTTGTACGTCTAGCACCTGGCGCTGAATGCAGGTGCTGTCTTCCTGGTGATAAGCTTCACGTTCTCATGAGTGGGCATTTTTAATCATGTGTCACAATGGCTGTGGTCACTAACTCTTGCTGTGGGATTATGGAAGCCTAGGAGACCTGCCTCCGGGGGAAGGTGTCTCCTCCATAACCACATTTGTTTCAGCTGGAGACTTGCCCTCAGCAGATTCTGAGCTGAAGCTGTGGTTGATATTTCTGGAGCCTTTGCCCCAATGGACTTCATGAAGACCAGGACCTCCTAAAGACCCAGGCATGTGGATGTTGGAAACCTAGATCCCTGGTCTGAACTTTGTGATGATGTAATCCAGAACCAAATGGAAGCTGTGGGGTTGGCATGACACCTGAGCCCGTGGCCTGTCCACAGTTCCTCCTTGGTTCCGAATCTGTAGGATGGGTTTCGGAGAGCTGCTCTGGTGGGGCCTACCTAAGCTTAGCACTACCACTCTAAAGCCCAAACCCTAAGGGTCTTTATCACGCTCACAACACATCTGTCTTGAAGCTTAAAAGCAGTAAATATGCTGTGCTGCCCTGATCCCCCTTCAGGAGTAAAGGGCTATTCCCCTGGTCTTAAGAGGAATGTCAGTAGACGGCGCTCAAATGTTTGCCCCTTTAGGGATTGCCTCGACTGAAGACAGTTGCTTTGCTCCAGGTCACACCCCTTCCTAGGGCGACCCACACCCAAAGACAGTTTGCTGCCTTCAGGTCCAGCCCTCCTTACCCCAATTTAGGACAGCTGGAGGAATGTCTTATCTTCAGAACTTCCTAAGGATTGGCTGAGGTTCGGGATCAAATCACAGCATGACTTCTCTCTTCCCAGTCCTTTATCTTTCCCTCCTGCTCCCTCCCACAGAAGTTAATCCCAGGAGCACTCTGTCAGAGAACTCCCGCACGCTGATCTTCATCTCAGAATCTGATTCCCAGGGAACAAACCCTCGCGACTGTTCAAATGCTCTGGCTGCTTGCCTTACTTCCTGGCTAGAGCAACTCAGTGACGGCTCACATCATTGCTCCTGTTGTCTGTGTGAAAGCCCACCTCACCTTTGCCTCATCTCCTCATACACATGAACTATCCTACCTAAAGTGAAAATAATGATAATTTCTCTAATACTCTTGAGTTATTGCCTGTCTTGTCACTTTGCCTAATTTAAGGCTCTTAATATGCACCTATCTAACATGGAGGCAATTTATCAGCAAAAGTGACGTTACCAAACTCCACTATTAAAATGGCTGCTCTTGGTAAAAATATTCAGAGGCTAAAAATTTTGGTAGGGTATTGCATTAGGGGCAAAGCATATGTTTTCCATCCGGACTGAGGGTGATAGTCAGTGAAGCAATCAGATAACAAGAGGAAAATCCTTCAGAATAAAAAAAGTAAAAGGCAGAACAAAGATATTTGAATAATCCGTCTTTTGAAGTGGCTTCTGAGCGTGAGGGCATCACTCCAAGATCAACAAAAGGAAGTGGTTGAGAAATGTGACTAACACAGTGAATAAATAGGAGCACAAAAACTCAACCATTAGACCCTTTTTTTGCTGGTCAGTACCGCCCTCCATGGGTGGGCAACCTCACACATCAGAGACAAAGGAGTTTCTGGAATTCTGGGGAACTTTAGGCTTTGGGAGAATGGTCATTTCTTTCTCAGTGAAGGTGAGTTTTCACCCGACTTTTTGAGTTGTCACCTGGTTCTGGTCTTCAGGTAGTATCTGCCCATGTCTGTTTTCGCTAAACCTGTGCAGGCTTGTCATGTTCGACTAGACTAATCTCACTTGGGTTTGTCTTTCAGTGGATCAGGTATCCGAAATACAGTGGTATTTCTGTAACTTAAGGAGGTTTCATGCCCCTACCTTCGCCTTTCTCTTATTTCCAGAAGGTAGGCATTCACCGTTCTAGTGGGGCTTATGTCATATTTGATTACTGTCATACACATCTGGTGACTCTGCTGACATTTCTCTCTCTTTCTCTCTCTCTCCCTCCACTGCCTACACACACAAGGCATTATTTTTAGCTTTTCATTTTGAAATAATTTTAGACTTACAGGCTAGTTGCAAAAATAGTACAAAAAGTTCAGGTGTATGTTTCATCCAACTTCCTATAATGTTAATATCTTATATAAGCACAGTACAATTATCCAGACTATGAAGTTAGCCCTGGTACAATATGATTAACTAAGCTGCAGAGCTCATAGAAGCTCTTTTTACCAGTTTTCCTTCAAATGTACTTTTTCTCTTCCGGGTGCCATGTTGCATTTCGTTGTGTCTCTGTCTCCTCAAATCTGTGATAGTTCCTCAGTCTTCCCTTGCCTTTTGTGACCGTGAAACTTTTGAAGAGTACTGGTCCTTTATTTTGTAGAACCCTCAATTTGACTTTTTTTTCTGATGTTTTCTTATGATTAGTTTGAGGCCATGCATTTTTGACAAGGATACTAAAGAAGTTATGTTGTGTCCTTCTCAGTGCATCAGATCAGGGAGTACATGATGCCAGTATGTTTTGTTATGACGATGTTAACCTTGATTACTCGGTTAGGATGGTGTCTGCTACCTTTCTCTACTGTCAAGTTACTATTTTCCCTTTTGGAATTGGTAAATACCTTGAGAGATATTTATAGACAATGCTAAATCCTGTTTCTTCTCAAACTTTTACTGACTAATTTTAGAATCTGTTGGTGGATCTTGCCCATAGCAAGGATTAGTGTAGTGTTTGGCCCATGGTGGTCTGGGTTTTCTCTTATTCTTTCTATATTTTTAAATCAGAATTCTTCAATAAGGGAGAGCTATCTATCCTCACTTATTTATGCATTTAATTATTTATTTTTACCCACATATGTTCATGGACATTTACTTTCTTCTGTGGGTTATAATCCAGTACTACCATTATGCATTTTATTTCTCAAATTGTTCCATCTTTGGCCATTAGGACTTTCTTCGGCTTGGCCCTTGTGTCCTTCCAATGTACCCCCATCCTTTTCTGGGCACTCCTTTATTTTCTGGCACAACTAAATGTTCCAGGCTTATCTTATATTTTTCTTGCCCCTGTCCTGGAATCAACCACTTCTCCAAGGAGCCCTGGTTCCTTTTATTGGTGAACGGTATTTAAGAAACCAAGATCTGGACACTAACTGTGCTCCTTGCTATTGGGGTATCACTGCTTCTAGAATCTCTCAGCATACAGAACTAGGAAATATATGTGTGCACACTAATCCATGTATATACATCTATCTATCTATCCATCATCTGTCTCTATCTATCATCTATCTAATCATCTATCGATATTAAAAATCGTAAGTTCCCTCTGATACCTTCAATCTAAGTACAACTCCACAAGGTTCATTATAACAGTTTCCTTATTTGGAATTCTGAGACTGAGAAACTTGTCTCCAATAATCTAAAATATATGTACTTATTTATGCAACTCTAGATTTCATAAAATAATTCCAGAATTGCTAACCCACATGCCTGTAAGAACCAAGCGTGCTAACTAGAGTACAGTATTGGTGTGCAGTTCTTTTTGTCTTTGGCCTTACAATTGCCAGTCAAAATACTCTTTTCCAAGGAAACTTAGATTAGGACTTTTCTTCCCAATCTCCTTCAGTGTGGTTATGTTATTCACTAGGTCATACACTTAGGTTTATTTATTATTGTTTGTATTGCGTTTTGGGTTGCCTCACATCTTGGTTTCGTTCAGTTATTTATTGGGGAGGATATGTTAAGCATTATATTTCTTTTTTTACATTTCAATAACTTTATTGAAAGGTATATCCCTTAGTACCAGAACATAATAGTCGTTGGTTAGGCTACCTCTGCCAACTCAGAATTAACACTGATGTAGTCAAATTAGTGTAATATATCAGCCTTTGGGGAAAACTGAAGTTATCCACAAAGCACAGTTTCCAAAATATAAGGTATACTGTGGTTCCTTGGTTTATTTTCCAGTGCACATTTATCCATAACATGATGTCAAAATTGGGTACAGTCCTTCCGGATGGACTTGGGCTACTCGCTGCACTGAGTAACTGTTTACAACACTTTAATGCTGTAGATCTCCTTACATTCACCAACTTTAAACATTATATTTCTAAGAGTCAAAGCCACACAAAAAAGTATCATCAGAGAAGTGTACCTCCGTCCTCACCGCTATTAACCCTTTCCCATTCTTCCTTTCTTTCCCCTCTTTTGCTAACCAGTCCCTGTAGGAGCCAAACATCTTTAGTTTCTGGTTTATCTTTTTTATATTTGTCTTGCAAAAAGGAGCAGATATGCATGTATTTTCTTATATCCTCTTTCTTACAGAAAGTGTAGCAGGCGCCTGGGTGGCTCAGTCCGTTAAGCGACTGCCTTCGGCTCAGGTCATGATCCTGGGGTCCCGGGATCGAGCCCTCTGTCGGGTTCCCTGCACAGTGGGGAGCTTGCTGATTCCCCTGTTTGTGTTCCCTCTCTATATCTCAAATAAGTAAATAAAAGCTTTTTTAAAAAAAGAAGTGTAGCATCTTATAGATGATACTCTTTTGCACTTTGATATTCTCACTCTAAATCAATTCATAGAGATCTTCCTCATTTCTGAAATGAAACAGCTGTATAGCACTCCTTTGTGTGGATATATCATAGTTTATTCAACCTCTCTCCTATGTGTGGGCATTTAGGTTGTTTCCAATATTTGGCAATTATAAACAATTCTGAAATGAATAAACTTGTGCATATGTATTTTTCTATTATTGGAGGTAGATTCCTAGTATTGGAATTGCTGAGTCAAAAGGTGACTGCATGAGTAGTTTTGTTAAATATTGTCAAATTTCCTTCCAGAAAGATTATACTAATTTGTATTCCCACCAGCGACGTATGAGAGGGCCTGTTTTCCCATAGCCGCACGAACAAAATGTGTTGCCATACTTTTTAAGTTTTGCCTGTCTGATAGATGAGAAATGGTATCTCAGTGCTGTTTTAATTTGCATTTCTCTAATTATGAGTGTGTTTGAAGATTTGTTATATTTGAGGGATATATATATACACCTAATCTACTCACGTCTCTTTTTACATTTTACTGTCGGTTGTTTAATTTTTTGTCCCTCAGTTTTAAAAGGTTTTATATTAAAAACCTTGAGGGTATTACACTAAATGAGATAAATCAGACAAAGTCAGATACCGTATGATATCACTTGTATGTAGAATCTAAAAAATATGTAGAGGGGGCGCCTGGGTGGCTCAGTTGGTTAAGCGCCTGCCTTCGGCTCAGGTCATGATCCCAGCCAGGGTCCTGGGATGGAGCCCATTGTCCAGCTCCCTCTCAGTGGGGAGCCTGCTTCTCCCTCTCCCTCTGCCACTCCCCCTGCTTGCGCTCTCTCACTTTCGCTCTCTCTAAAATAAATAAATAAAATCTTTTTTTTAAGATTTTATTTATTTATTTGTCAGAGAGGGAGACAGAACACAAGCAGGGGGAGAAGCAGTCAGAGGGAGAAGCAGGCTCCCCGATGAGCAAGGAGCCCGATGTGGGCTCAAGGAGCCTGATGTGGGATCAAGACCTGAGCTGAAGGCAGCCGCTTAACCAACTGAGCCACGCAGGCGTCCCTAAATAAATAAAATCTTAAAAAAAAAAAAGTTAAAATAAAAAATATGTAGACTCTAAGAAAGCTGAACTTATAGCTCAGGGGTGGGGGAATTGGGGAGAAGTTGGTCAAAGGGTACAAAGCTGCATTTAGAAGATAAGAAGTTCTGGAGATCTAACACAGAGCACAGTGATTATAGTCAACAATACTGTATTATATACTTCAAATTGCTAAGAGACTAGATCTTAAATCTTTTTACCACAAAAAAAGAAATGATAACTGTGTGATAGAATGGACGTGTCCACTAACATTATGGTGGTGAGATCATATTGCAATATATAAATGATTCAAACAAACACATCGTGCACTTTAAACATACATAATGTTATATGTGAATTATATCTCAATTTAAAAAAGATAGTAGGGAAAAATAAAATAAGAGGTAATCAGAGAGGGAGACAAACCATAAGAGACTCTTAACCATAGGAAACAAACTGAGGGTTGCTGGAGGGGAGGGGGTTGGGGGGATGAGGTAACTGGGTGATGGGCATTAAGGAGGGCACGTGATGTAATGAGCACTGGGTGTTATATAAGACTGATGAATCACTGAACTCTACCTCTGAAACTAATAATGCACTATGTTAACTAACTGAATTTAAGTAAGTAAATAAAATAAAAAATATAAAGAATAGTAGTCTTTGTAGCATATGTTGTGATAAATGTGATTCTGAATCTCCTGCCTCCCTCTTATAAGGACTCTTGTATTTACAGTGACCCCACCTATATAATCCGGATAATCCCCCCATCTCAAGACGCTTCATATAATCACATCTGCACAGTCCTTTATGTCAGTGGGACACAACATATTCACACATGCTGGGGATTAGGGCATGGACATCTTTGGAGGGTCATTGTTTAGCCTACCACACCATGTCTGAAGTTTTCCACTTTGTCTGGTGGGAATAAAAACTATTCTTTGTCCTGGGTAAGGTTTGTTTTAAAGATTTTATTTATTTATTTGACAGAGAGGGACATAGCGAGAGAGGGAACACAAGCAGGGGGAGTGGGGAGAGGGAGATGCAGGTTTCCCGTGGAGCAGGGATCCCGATGCGGGGCTCGATCCCAGGACCCTGGGATCAGGACCTGAGCCGAAGGCAGACGCCCAACGACTGAGCCACCCAGGCGCCCCAAGTCCCGGGTGAGTTTTTGTGAAAAGTTTGCTTCCTCCAATCCTTTAAGTGGTTCTTTCTCTAGCCTTGGGTAGTCTCCTCACAGGCATGTTCTGATCAGTACTCACTTAAATACTTGAGGGGAACCCCTCTGCAAATCTCTGGAGCTCTCTCTGTGTTCAGTTTCTCTCATCTACTACTCTGTTCTGTGAATTCTAGCAGCCTCGGGCCTCCCTTGACCACTTGTTCTTTCTCCTCAACTCAGTCTGGAATCTCTCCAAGCAGTAAGCTGTGGTAATCACAGATTGGTTTTGTTTCCCATGTCTTAGGAATCATTCTTCTCCTCATGTCTAATATCTTGAGACCCATTGTTTCATATAATTTTCCAATGTTTTAGTTGTTTCAGGAGGTCAAGTAAATCTGGTCCCTGTTAGTCCAACTTGACCAGAAGTGAAAGTAGAGGTACTATTTAAAAAAAATACACTTGAGGGGCACCTGGGTGGCTCAGAAGGTTAAGCGTCTGCCTTCGGCTCAGGTCATGATCCCAGGGTCCTGGGATGGAGCCTCACGTCGGGCTCCCAGCTCAGCGGGGAGTCTGCTTCTCCCTCTCCCACCATGTCTGCCTCGCCCCCTGCTTGTGTTCTCTCTGTCTCTCTCTCTCTCAAATAAAAAAATAAATCTTTAAAAAATAAATAAAAATACACTTGATATTATAACTATGATGGTCACAGAAGTTTATGAAACAGGGGTCTATACAAGAGGACCAACACTTCATAATTCAACATTTACTGAGCAACTTTTAAGTACAAGGCAGTAAGCTAGACATTGTCAAGAACTCAAATATGCTCCCTAGTCATGAGGGGAAGGAATATATGAGTCAATATGGTGTTTTTTTTTTTTGGAGGCATCGAGATGGAGAGGAGGAAGAAATATATATCACTATATGTTAGAAAGTTTCTTCCAGAACAGCTCTTCGCCCCCATTGGGCCTAGGCTAGAACCACTTGGGTTGGCTGGTTTAATTTGTTCCCCTCAGCCAAGAATGGCTCTGAGAGGGTAGCTGCTCCATTTGGAAGGAGCTGCCATGATGCTGCCTTGATAAACCCCAGGACTGATAATTTCTTTTTCCCTAACATGCTTGTTTTGGTTCACTATGCAGATCCCCCTCCCCCCCAACCAAACATCTCTGAACCTTGCAGGAGACATATAAAGGAAAGCAGGTCACATCTAGTAAGTACTCTGCTGTCACTTGGATAGCCATTTTTATATGCATCTTGCCCAAGAGGAAACGGACTTCTCTTACCTAGGTCTCCCAACTAGCAAATGGCAGAGTTGGTGTAGGGATCCAAGTCCGACTCTAAAGCCTATGGTCTTATTTTCTGCCTCCAGCATGACTGCCTCAGTTTCAAGAATATAAAAGTCTCCATTACTCGTGTTCTCCATTTGCTGACTGTATTTCTGACATACGGAATTTCCTGACCTCTTGGTTTCTGGTTAACTTCCTTATGCTAGAAAATACAATTCTCTTGTTACTTGCTTGGGTGTGACTCCTGGTGCTTGCTCTCCAGTATTTGTGTATTTCTAGACTCTCATGTTCTTCCTCACACCTGGTTCTTAGTCATTGCTTTAATCTGACTCTTTCTTTTTTTTCTTTTTTTTTTTTTACCTTTTATGTGGTCTTGTTTCCAGACTCCTCAGCTCATTCCCTGGCATTGCTACTGTAAGACAGACAGCTTTCTATCCTAAGCTTCTAAATTTGATGTGTTTCTTTTTTCCAGGTCTGATTCCAGCCCAGTTCTTCAAAGCCTCCCCTTGGCTGACTTTCAGATGTAATTGAATGCCCATATGCACATGAATATTCAATATTCATTCATTAATTTTTTTGTTGTTCACAAACATAGTTTCATTGAGCACCTATTGTGTGACAAACTCTAGAGATATGGTAATGCACTAAAATGGGTGGGACATCTGGCCCAGGGAGCATGGAGTTCTATTATCAAGGACTGAGAAACATCTGGGCAAAGCCAATCCTTCTGTACCATTTCCTCAGAAAGAGACAACTAATATGACCCAAGAGAGATGAAAGAAAAGAAGGTTAAGGTTAAAAGAAAAGTCACCAGCATTATCACTTCTGCATAGTGTACGAAGGATGTGCAGGATGTGCTATTCATAATTACTTGCTGTCCAAAGCTCCCTGTATTCGTTTCCTAGGGTGCAGTAACAAAGTACCACACACTGGGTGGCTTAAGATATTAGAAACGTATTGGCTCACAGTTCTGGAGGCTGGAAGTCCAAGATCAAGGTGTTGGCGGGGTTGCTTCCTTCTGAGGCTTCGAAGGACAATCTCTTCCAAGCCTCTCTGCTAGCTTCTGGCAGTTTGCTGGTAGTCTGGGGTTCCTTGGCTTGTACGTGCACCACCCTAATCCTTCATTTTCACATAGTGTTTTTCATGTGTTTCTTTACACTGTCTTCTCTCTGTGGGTGTCCGTCTCTGTGTCTAAATTTCCCCTTTTTATAAAGACCCTAGTCATACTGGATTGGGGCCCACCCTCATGACCTCACTTGAACTTCATTACCTCTGTAAAGACTCCATTTCCGAGTAAAGTCACATTCCGAGGTCCTAGGGGCTAGGACTTCAACAAATCTTTTTTGGTGGACACAATTAAACCAACCCATAACACCCCCCTTTAAGGAAGATCTTGGTGGCTTAGCTGCTGGGAGTGCTGCCTGCAGACAGCCTCCAGGTGTCAGCCCCTACAGGACGCTGTCTCCACTGAGGAGAGCCACCTCCCCCAAGGCCATGCTTCTGGTAGGGTGGCCCATACCCACTAACTAGCAGAGGCTGCGGTATACAGGTCTGGCTTTCTTGTCTCAACTCAAACAAATCTGAAGGACCCTTCTATCTTCAGATTGCCCCCTAGGGTTGCCTGAAGGCCTCTGTTGGGCTGGCATGACAGCCTGGACCTCTCCCTCTGCCCATGCGTGCTTGAGCCCTCAACCTCCCAACCTCCCACAGATGTTGATCCCTCATAACCGTCCTGCCTGCTAACCCCTGCCTCAGGAAAACCAAACCTGCAGAAGGTGGACAGAAGAAACAAACGTCCTCAGGGTGGAAACATCCTGGTAGGCAAGAGGGCGAATAGAAGGGAATTAAACCAGAGAGGTAAGCAAGGGCCAGATCATGCATAGTTTTGTAAGCCGTGGGAAGGTTTGGATTTCATCCTAGATGCAATAGATGGGAATCCATAGGTTAATTGTGAGCAGGGAAGGAGGATCAGTCTGCATTTTGACAAGATGAGCTGGGCTACTGTCTGGGCCTCCTGGCCTCTGAGCCTGTTCACTGCCCTGTGAAATGTAGTGCTTCCCTTGAGATAATGGCAGTTGTTTGACTCAGAGGGGCCCTAGGCTAAGACCACAGGGAAAGGCCTCCAGCTTTGGCTGGACTTGAGCCTAGAAATGCCTCACTCCTGTTGGCGCGTCCTCTTTACCCTCTCAAGCTGCCTTGGGCTGAACAGAGCTACATTTGTGACCACCTTTATTAGAAGGAGTTCTACTGGCTAAAGAGTTTATTGGCATGGAATCCGGAATTGCCTTTTCCTCTTAGAGGAGACTTCTACTCGATTCTTTCAAAACCAAGTTAACGTTTTTTTTTTTTTTCATTGTAAAAAAATCACATGCCCTTTGTAGAAAATTTGAGAAAGAAACCTTTCAAAAAGAAATTAAAAATTACCTGGTGATAGCCACTGTTTTTGCATATACATATCACACAGCGTGGGTTACAAACTTGAACACCTGTCATTGAAGCAGGCATATAACACAAAGATACTGACCTAGGTGAATATTATAGTGATCTGGGGAGCTCATGCTTTCTCTGAAGGCTTAGCTTCTTTCAACCCTAGCTTGCTGAGTTTGCATAAGCTCATTTTAGTTTATGGTCCCTCTGTCCAAAGGATATTCACTAGTGTGTCCTGCCTACATCTATATAATTTTTTTTCACTCTCCCTCTTGTTTACTCCACTTTAAAAATACTGGCTTCCTTAGTGTTTCTTTAGCATGCCAAGCATGCTCATTCCTCAGGACCTTTTCACTTGTTCTTCCCTCTGCTGGAACATTCTACCTGTCAATATCCAAACGGCAGGGCGCCTGGGTGGCTCAGTCCATTAAGCGTCTTCCTTCGGCTCAGGTCATGATCCCAGGGTCCTGGGATCGAGCCCCACAGCGGGCTCCCTGCTTGGCAGGGAGTCTGCTTCTCCCTCTCCCTCTGCCCCTGCTCATGCTCCCTCTCCTCAAATAAATAAATAAATAAATAAATAAATAAATAAATAAATAAAATCTTTAAAAATAAATAAAGAAGGAAATAAATAAATATCCAAATGGCTTACTTCCTCACATTCATCCTGATCTTTGCTTAAAAATTACCTCTGTGGAGAGAATTTTCTTTACCAGGCACATAAAATCACATTGTTGTTATTCTTCTGACCCTGATCTATTTTCCATCATATCAGTAATTGTCATATTACCTGTTTATTTTCCTTTGGCAGGGCTTCCTAACATTTTCTCCATTATGACACACTGAGAAAATGATAGTATTTGAACAGTAGGCTAGGGAAAATGGAGGAGGCCAATTGTGTTTGGTGTCAGTAAAGTTGAAGTGGGAGAGAGGTTCCAGCCTCCGTGGAAACTCAGTAGATGGGACACATCTGTCATCGTTTGACACCTGTTGACATCTGTCCCTCCACCAGAATGTAAGCCCCACAATGGTCCTTTTTGTATTTCTTTAAAGATTTTATTTGTTTATTTGAGAGAGAGCGAAAGTGAGAGAGATCACAGAGGGAGAGGGAAAAACAGACTCCCCGCTGAGCAGACAGCCCGACCCTGGGATCAATTCCAGGACCCTGAGATTATGACCTGAGCCGAAGGCAGCCGCCCAACTGACTGAGCCACCCACTTGCCCCCCAGCCCCACAATTGTCCTTAAAGCAGAGCCTGATATATATAGTATGTGCTAAATAAGTTCTGCTAAATGAGTAAGTGATATCATGACTGTTTCTCCATGTCATTAAAAAACTCATGAACACTTTAAAAGACTTCTGACTGTCATATTGGGGTTCTATATTTTGTTTAATTGAACCTCTTAATTGTGGGGGGTTTTTTTGGTACTTGATTTAAAATCTGCCTTCTGGCATACTTAATAGTGAATTGTTAAAGACTTGGAAGGAATCCTGTGCATGTCACCATGCACAGCATCTGAGTAGCACCATCTTCCTGGGGAAGACATCAGACTTGAGAAGGCACACACCATTTTAACCTGGATGCACAGATACACATCATGTCCTAACGAATCCTGGTATGTATGCTCCTGGAACAATCTGAAACATCTCTGGGCATGTTCAGTGTATCACTCAAAAGGAATGAGACTCGGTACATGTCAAATTCTCTGTAAATCTCACGTCCAACATGAACCGCGTTAAGAATTCCACCAATAAATTTTTTCCTTGATAATCACTTCTGAAACAGAAACTTGGATTAGAATCCAAGCAAGGGATGTGAAGGATAGTAAATGTATGAGGGACAGGCAGGAGAGAGGGATATGCTGCTAGTGAAACTGGGCTCACCTCCCTCTGGATAATAGGGGAAACCATGCAGACTAGTGTACTTAATGAATGCCACGGGCATTTTTCTCGTTCCTGTTGGGCAAGGTGGAAGGTTAGTCTTAGTCTTAAATTGTACCTGTGTGCAAGGCCAATTAATCAAAGTGTCTTTACAGGACAAACACCCAAACACATTTTCTAAAATTCAACCCAACCCTGGCTGCACGAATGTTTCATCCATCAGAGTATCAGTGACCTGTGTGGATTTATGTGTTTATGCACATTTTCTTAAAAGAATTGTTATGATTTGAAAGGTAATGGAAACATCAAGATTTTTTTTTTCCTTCTTACATAAAAAAAGATATACTGTCAAGGGTATGAGTCAAGAACTTCTGGCCTCAAATCCTAGTTCTGCCATTTACAAATGTAGGATCTTCAACAAGTTACTTGACTTCTCAGTGTCTGTTTTCTAAGGATAATAAATATTTCCCACAATATTAGGAAATGAGATAAAGATTCTAAGGGCTTCACTGGTAATGCAACCTCCAACAGGAGGAAGAAATAGATTTTCTCTCCCTCTCCCTCTTTTTAAAATCTCTCAGTCTATACTTAAAAGCCATGTTCCTCAAAGTGTGTTCCACAGAACACCTGTTCCAAGACATGCTCAGTAAATAGGGACTGCTACATACTAGCTTCCCTCTTAAAGATTCATCATGCGTATTACCATGCTGAAACCTCAGGAGTTATCCAGTAGAGAAAACTGCTTGATTTTGTTTAATTTGATGTTGTCCAGTCTTATTTGACCAGATTGGTTTTTTCTCATGACACCTCTCACAGCTGCTTTCTCAATGACCCTATGATGGAATGAGATGATGAGAATGTGTTTCAGAACAAAGGATCACTGAATTTAGGGTAAATCAAGAGTGTCCACAGTGATGCTACAATATCTCATCTGGAAAACTGGAGGTCCGAGGTTTTTTATAGACATATACATCTCATAATGAAGTGATGGTTTTTAATAATCTCAAATAATTATTAATTTTAATTTATCTAGTTCTTTTCTGCTTGATACCTCAGTTTTTATCAGCCTCTGTTATTATATTTTGGCTTGTTACTTATCTTTTATTTTTTCTTTTCAAGCATCAACTTTTGGTTCACTCAGTATAGGTGTATAAGGGTGGAGTCTCCCTTCTTCACAAAACCCTTAAGTAGGTGCAGCTTCCAATAGTGGTGACTCATGAATGACAAGACTAGGAACACTTTAAACATTGATTATAATGAGAGAGCAGCAAGTTATTGCTTGATGAAGTTGGATTTATTAATAGATGAGATAATCCAGTTGTTGCAAAAAGTCTGACTTGTAGTTTCTTCGAAACTTCTTATAATCCTCTCTTATTTATTTAGAAAAATTTTCTGAATCCAATCCCATTACTGTAAAACAGAGAAATTTCTGTATCAGCACTTCATACGTTGCCTAGAAAAATAAAGACAGTGAATTTTTAAAAGTTAAATATAAGAAAATAGGATTATAAGACAAGAGTTCAAGTAAGACAGGAAGAAAGATAGTTTCCCCTCACCCACTCCCCCCCTACAAAAACCAGAATAAGTAACTTACAAACCCTGATTCTCACCCTCATACAAATAAGAGAAAAGCAGGAAAAATAGTAAAGACTTGCAAGCACAAAATAATAAAGGTCACTTGGAGAATTGCTAACAAATACTCTGCAACATAAAGGAAATTGTAAAATTGTATAAATATGTCTGGAAAGAGAAAATGATAGAGAAAAAGAAAATGTTTTTGACCCTCCCCCCACTAACAGATGGGGAAGAGAATCTGTTCATTGCTGACGCCAAAAGACAGGCTCCTGCTGAATATTTCATTTTCTTCCCCTAAAATAAAATAGTTGTGTGCAGAAACTGGAATGAGTAACCCCTCCCCACAATAATAGAGTGAAAATAAATAAAAATATCTATTACAGCCATGTCCCCTCAAGAACTGTACAATTCCAATCTGGAATGGGACTTTTCTTGTAAACATTATTAATTGATTTCCATTTCTACTAATGGCAGGGTGAGTTATTTGGACCAACCTTTTTGCAGAAAAGCAGCTACAAGTTATGGATAAAATGCAAAAATAAAATGTTTTTTTTTTTTTTAAAGCACTGAAAAGCTGACAAGATAGTGAGGAATTTTTAGGGCAAACTTGAAAGTAGGAACCCAGATTGGTAAAGGGAACCCAGAAGCCACTGAAGACCTTTGTCAACCGGAAAAAATTAGAACTTTAGTTTTAGCAGCCAGGGTGACATGGCCTGCCAAGGGGGAGAGTCTAAGAGGAGACCGTCACTATTATAAGCAGAAATCCCAAAGGGCTATACTATTAGGGTCAGGGTGAGGCACAAGTGAATTGGCCTTTGGATGTATTGTTAGCTGAAATTGACATCTTATGGAATGCCAAAGAGGAAAAACATATAAGGACAAAACCCTCAAGCATTGAATTTAGTTTGAAGTGATCTTGAACGGAATGTGTCCTTAGATATTTGGTTTAAGCAAATGTGTATTTTCTTTTGTGTATTTTTTCATCTTTTATATTACTCCAATTATTCCCATAAATACATTTTTTAAATTTAATTTTATTGTTTATTTATTTACTTATTTTAGAGAGGGGAAGAGAAGGGGGAGGGGCAGAAGGAGAGAAAGAATCTTAAGCACGCTCCATGCTGGGCATGGAGCCCCACACGGGGCTTGATCTCATGACCCTGAGATCATGACCTGAGCTGAATTCAAGAGTTGGATGCTCAACCAACCGAGCCACCAAGATGCCCCCATATAAATACATTTTCAACAGTATTTAACAGCAAACAGTGCCATTCACACAAGAAAGAACACTATGCCTGAGAATAAGCGGAGAGACTAGACAACAGAGAGATCCACTAGGACTCCACATATGGAATTATTAGTTAAGGCTTGTAGAACAACTATGTTTTTGATGTTTACATAAATAAAAGGTGAACTGACAATATCTTTGCCAACAGAAAACCTTATAAAGTGACATCGGATTTGGAAAAGAACCAGTTAGAAATTCTAGAAATGAATATATGTATATAAATAAATAGATATAGATTACTCACGAATACAAAGATAATGGAGTGAATTTAAAGATAAGTCAGAAAAAATTATCCAGAAGGTGTCACAGAGAAAATAAAGGATGGAAAATACAAAAGACAGATTAAGAGACATGGGGGGTAGAGTGAAAGGGTCTAACAATAATTTAATTAGAATTCCAAAAGGACAGTAGAGAGGGGTTAAAGATACAATGGCTATTGATTTTTAGAACTGATGAAATACATAACCCACAATTCTAGCAGTCCCCCAATTTCAAATGAGAGAAGTAAAAGAAATTCCCACCTACACTTACCAGACTGAAAATGCAAACAGCAAAGACAAAAGGAAAACCAAAAAATTGTCCCAGGATAAAAGACAGATATTCAAAGGAGTGGCATTTAGACTAATAGTTGAGGCTTCAACAGCAGCAATAGAAGGCAGAAGAAGTGAATAATATCTTCAACATATTGAAAGAAAGTAACTACTGATAAGAATTGTACACAGAGAAAGTATCTTCGAAGACTGAGGGCAAAATGGATATATTTTTAAAATTAAGACTTTATTTCTTCAGAGCAGTGTAAGGTTCATAGAAAAATTGGGGAGAAGGTACAGAGATTTCTCAAATATCCCCTGCCCCTAACATACATAGTCTCTCTTATTTTTAACATCCTACACCAAAGTGGCATATTTATTAAAATTGTTGAATCTACAATGACACATCGTCATCATCCGAAGTCCATAGTTTATCTTAGAGGTCACTCTTGGTGTTGTACGTTCTATGGGTTTGGACAAACATGTAATGACATGTATCCATCATTGTAACATCATACAGAATATTCTCACTGCCCTAAATTTTTTTCTGTGCTCCACCTATTCATCCCTACCACCTCCCGGCCACAACCCACCCAAACTCAAACCTCTGACACCTAAGGATCTTTTTACTATTTTCATATTTTTGCCTTTTCCAGAATCCATATAGGTGGACTCATATAGTATGTAGCCTTTTCAGATTGGTTTCTTTCACTTAGCAATATGCATTTAATATACATTTCTTCCATATATTTTCATGGCTTGGTAGTTCATTTGTTTTTAGTGCTGAATGATAGTCCATTGCCCGGATGGACCACAGTTTATTTATCCATTCACCTACTGAAGGACACCTTGGTTGCTTCCATCCAAGCTGCTGCATTATGAATAGAGCTGCTATAAACATCCATGTGCAGGCTTTTATGTGGACATAAATGTTCAACTCCTTTAAATACCAAGGTTGCTGGATCATATGGTGAGAGTATGTTTAGTTTTGTAAGAAACCACCAAACTGTCTTTCAAAGTGGCTGTACCATTTTGCATTCCCACCAGCAATGAATGTGAGTTCCTGTTGCTCCATAACCTCACCAGCATTTGGTGTTATCAGTGTTCTGGATATTGGTCATTCTAATATGATGTGTAGTAGTATTTCACTTTTGTTTTAACTCACACTTATCTGATGACGTATGAAGTGTTGCATCTTTTCATATGCATATTTGCCATCTGTGTATCTTCTTTGGGGAAGTTTCTGTTAAGGTATTTGGTCCATTTAAATTGGGTCATTTGTTTTCTTCTTGTTGTGTTTTCAGAGTGATTTATGTATCCTGGATAGGTGTCCTTTACCAGATGTGTGTTTTGCAAATATTTTCTCCCAGTCTGTGGCTTGCCTTCTCAATCTCTTGACATTATCTTTCACGGAGCAGAGTTTTTAATTTTAATTAAGTCCAACTTCTCAAATATTTCTTTCATATGTATTGTGCCTTTTGGTGTTGCATCTTAAAAAGTCATCACCACACTCAGGATCCTCTAGGTTTTTTCCCAGGCTCTTCTTTTGTGGTCTGAACACCCAATTTTAATGTGGGGATGTGGGGGTGGCTTCCTCACACCACCGAACAATGCTCCAGACACCAGTTGGGTGTTTTAACGATTCAACTCAATTCTGACACTATTTACCTGGGGATAGCACCAGATTCCGTAAGTTAAAACTTTTGTCTTATAAGACTGCCCACCCCCTTCAGATGCCAGTTGCAAGCCCAGGTTGTTACCCAAGGTCCTCCTTGGATTCAATTAATTTGTGAGAGCAGCTCACAGGACTCAAAGAAACATTTCACTTACTAGATCACTGATTTATTATAAAAGGATATAACTCAGGAATAGCCAGATGGAAGAGATGCATAGGGCAAGGTGTGGGGAAAGGGCACAGAGCTCCCATGCCTTCGCCATATGTACCACTCTCCCGGAACTTCTGTGTGTTCACCGACCTGAACGCTCTCTGAGCCCTGTCCTCTTGGGTTTTTGTGGAGGCTTCATTATATAGTCATGATCGATTAAATTGATGCCCAGCAAGAAGCATAACGTGTGGTTGCTGCTGGGGCGGATCAAGAAGCTCATGCCTCCTGATGAAAACTTTGGGAAGGTGGCAGCAGCTGTACCTATCATCATCTCCTGGGCGCTCGAGCTCTTCCTGGCATCATTGTTGAAGAAGGCCTGCCAGGTGACCTGGTCCTGAAGCGCCAAACCATGACCACATCCCACCTGAAGCAGTGCATTGGGCTGGAGCAGCAGTCTGACTTTTTAAAAAAGATTTTTTTTTTTTATTTATCTATCTATCTAGAGTGTGTGTGAGCAGGGGGAGGAGCAGAGGTGGGTGGAGAAGGGCAAGCGGACTCCTAGCTGAGCGCAGAGCCCAACATGAGGCTCGATCCTATGACCCTGAGATCGTGACCTGAGCTGAAACCAGAAGTTATGACCACTTAACCGACGGAGCCACCCAGGCACCCTGGCAGTTTGACTACTTGAGGGACCTGGTGGCCTCTGTGCCTGACCTGCAGGGAGACAGGGAAGATAACCTCATGGAAAGGGACAAGGGTCCCCACAGGGGCCTGGAGCCAGGCAGCCGTGGCTGGAAGAATAGTAAGATGGGAAACAAAGGCCAAAGACAAGAAACCGTCAGGGATGGACTAGGAGCAGGAGGATGAGTCTGAGGACATAGACACTGACGGGGAAGAGGAGACACCCCAGGTTCTACCTCAGGCCAGCCACCCTTCAAGCCCTTCACCTTGACTCTGCCTCCGCCCCCAGCAGCCCCCCCTCCTCAGGCCCCTTAGCACCTGATGCGGAGGATGAAGGGGACTATGACTCTTAGCGCCCTCTTGCCTCCCAGGCCACACTCCCTTTTAGTTGATTTTAGTTGCTCCGGGGAGAGGAGAGAAAATAAAGCTGTTCTTAAATTTATTAAAAAATTAATATCTCAGCAATTAAACTCAATTTGCCACCTTTCTCCTCTCCCTGGAGGTGGGGATGGGGTGGGGTGAGACAAAGTACCAACCCTTTAATCAAGCGGTTGGTTCTCTTGGCAACCAGAGCCACCCCCCCCCTCACCTTTAGGTGACCTAAGGGCTTTCTGAAAGTCACCTCATTAACATAACAAAAGACACCTTTATTACTCTTATCACAGGAAACTCCCCTGGTTTTAGGAGCTGTGAGCCAGGAACTGTGACAAAGACCAAATACATATGAGAAACATCGTTTGGTCATCTGAATGATCAAATATATATTTCTTTTAAGTCACAATATCACAGATATCTTTTAGGAGTTTTATAGTTTGGCATTTTACGTTTAGGTCTGTGATTCATTTTGAGTTAATTTTTGTGAGAGATGTAAAGTCTGCCTAGATTCATTTCTTTGCTTGTGGATATCCAGGTGTTCTGCATCATTTGCTGAAAACACTATTTTTGCTCCACTGTATCGCCTTTGCTCGTCTGTCAAAGATCAGTTGACTAGACTTATGTGAGTTTATTTCTGGGCTCTCTATTCTGTTCCATTAGTTTACTTGTCTGTCTTTTGCCAGTACCACACTGTCTTGATTACTGTAGTTTTATAGTAAGTCTTAAAGTCGGGTAGTGTCAGTCCCCCAACTCTGTTCTTCTCCTTCAATTATTATATTGGTTATTCTGGGATTATTGTCTGTCTATACAAACTTTAGAATTAACTTCCCAGTATCCACAAAATAACTTGCTGGGATTTTGATTGGGATTGAATTAAACCTATAGACCAACTTAGAAGAAATGACATCTTGACAATATTGAGTCTTCTTATCCGTGAATACAGAATATCTCTCCATTTATTTAGTTCTTTAATTTCATTCATTAGAGTTTTGTAGTTTTCCTCATATAGAACTTGTACATATTTTGTTAGATATACCTAAATATTTAATTTTGGGGGGTACTAATGTAAGTGAAATTATGTTAATTTCAAATTCTACTTGTTCATTGCTAGCATGTCGGAGAGGGATTGACTTTTTGTATACAACTTTGCTACATTCACTTATTAATTCCAGGAGGATTTTTGTTTATTTGTCATTCTTTTGCTTTTTCTACATGGACAATCATGTCCTCTGTGATAAAAGACACTTTTTATTTCTTCCTTCCTGTGGATGCATTTTTATATTAAGAAATTGAGAAAGTTTTCTATTAGGAAAAAGTATAAAGGGTAAAGTAAGAAGAAGAGCAAAGAAAATGGCAAAAAATAGGGGTAAATCTAAAGGAAATTTGAATGTATAAAATAATGTCTTACAAGGTTATCAAAAACAAAGTACATTATAGAAGTCAAAACTCCTGGAAGTAGTTAATGAATTTACAAGGTTTCAGGATACAAGTGTAATATATAAAAATATAGTGTATTTCCGTATATTAGTAATGAATTATTAAAACTCCAATTTTTTTTGCTTCAGCTCCTTTACAAACTGTGGGCCTTTGTTCAGGGAGCCGGCTGGGAAGGGACATCTGCTCCTGGTGCCTCCCTGGTGCTGGAGTATAAGCCCTCATAAACGTTGCCTGAATCTTAAAAACAAACAAACAAAACAAACCTCCAATTTTTAAAAAGCATACCATTTAAAATAGCTACAATAAACATGGAATATTTACTGATAAATCTAAAAGATATGTGCAGTATCTGACGTCGAAAACTACAAAACAGTGATGAAAATATCAAATAAGACCTAAATTCACGGAAAAATATACCATGGTCATGGGTCTGAAGACTCATTATTGGTGAGATGTCTATTTTCCCATGATCTACAGATTTAACACATTCACAATCAAATTTTCAGCCAGATTTTTTGTAGATATTTAAAACTAATTCTAATGTTTAATTGAATTATAAGGAAACCCGAATAGGTGAAACAATTTTGAAAAAGAAAAATAAAGTTGATGGGGCACCTGGGTTGCTCAGTCGGTTGGGCATCTGCTTTCGGCTCAGGTCATGATCTCATCAGGGTCCTGGGATGGAGCCTGGTGTTGGGCTCCCTGCTCAGAGGGGAGCCTGCTTCTCCCTCTCCCTCTGCCCCTCCGCTTGCTCGTGCTCTCTCTCTCCCTCAAATAAATAAATAAAATCTTTTAAAAAAATAAAAGAAATAACAAAAATAAAAGTAAGTTTCTTTAAAAAAAGAAATTTATAAATCAGATTTTGTGAAAATTATAACTTTTGCTTTGTAAGACACTGTTAAGAGAATAAGACAAGTTACAGACTGCAGAAAACATTTGCAAATCATATGTCTGACAAAGTACTTATATCTAGAATATGCAATACTCACAGAATTCAACAATAAAGCATACAACCCCTCACAACTGGGCAAAAAGTTTAAGCAGACACTTCACCAAAGAAACTGGAAGGAAAATGAACACATAAAGATATGATGATCATCATTAGTTACTAGGGACATGCCAATTAAAACCGCAATGAGATAATACTATACACCCATTAAAATGGCTAAAATAAAAAATACCGACAATACAAAGTATTAGTGTAGATATGGAACAACTGGAACATTCATTCCTGATGGAAATGCAAAGTGGTACAGTCACTCCAGAAAACAGTTTAGCGTTTTCTTATAAAGTTAAAAAAATAGACTGACTATATGACCTAGTAATCCCACTCCTAAATTTTTACTATGTACTCTAGAGAAATGTAAACATCTGTACCCAGACAAAACCTGTACATAGATGTTTATAGCAGCTTTATTCACAATAACATCAAACTAGAAACAACCCAAACACCCTTCAATAGGTAAATGGATAAACCAACAGTGGTACATCCATAAAATGAAATCTCACTCCACAACAAAAATGAACAAACTAGAGATACACATAAAAAGATGGTGTATCTCAAATAAATTTTTCTTTTTCTTTTTTTCTTAAGATTTAATTTATTTATTTGAGAGAGAGCAAGAGTGAGAGAGATCGCAGAGGGAGAGAGAGAAGCAGGCTCCCCGCTGAGCAGGGAGCCTGATGTGGGGCTCAATCCCAGGACCCTGTGACCATGACCCAAGCTGAAGGCAAGCACCTAACTGACTGAGCCACCCAGGTGCCCCTCAAATAAATTTTTCTAAGTGAAGGAAGCCAGACTCAAAAGGTCCCACATGGTCAAATCTTATCTCCATAACATTCTGGAAAAGGCAAAACTATAGGGAGGGAGAACAGATAAGTGGTTCCTAGGGGTTCAGGGAGCAGGAATGTTTGACTATAAAGAGGCAGGTTGAAGTAGTATTTGGGGGTGAGGGAGCTTTTCTGTATTCTGATTTTGATGACAATTACACAGCTCTATGCATTTTGTCAAAAAACTATAGAATTGGACACCAAAAAAGGTGAATGTGACCGTATATAAATAACAAAAATGAGCAAAGGTAATGCTTGTAAATGCCTCATGCACCACAGAAATAAGGTTTAGCGTGACTAGATACCAGGGTTGGAGTGGTGTTATTGTCCATTCTTTAAAAACATTAAGTCTTTGCTTTAAAATAAAAAGGTAAAAAACGTGCTGCGTTCTTTGTTCATTTGAACTAGGAACAAATGAATCATTTCAGAAGCATTCCTCAGATTGTCCTAAATACAAGTATTATGACATGAATCATAACTGTGAGGGAAATTCAATGGATTCCTCTACAGTGTCTCTTATATTTTATCAGGACAATCTACAGGACTTTTGGAGCAATAGCATTTAAAAGATAATGGCTCAGGTAAGCCCTTCTATTCAGTTTTGTAAACGAAGAGGCCAATTGGAGAAAATGTTATGGCTTGTGCTGACATATATGTAGCTTAAAAATGATTACATTTGAGGTCCGTTGAATGTGCACATCATACTAAATTTTCTTTTCAAAAGTATCATGTCGTGATTTAGTCTTGCAGCAATTCTTCAAGTCACTGCAGAACTCCCAAGAATAACTGATATCTTCATGGAAGCTACACGCACACACAGTCTCACCAACATAGGTAGACGCACATATACACACACACTCCCATATGCACACACATGTAGACACATATGCACAAACATAACGTATACACATGTAAAAATACACAGGCCTGTACGTGTGTGTTCACAAAGCATGCAAATGCACAAGCACACCATCCCCAATGGTGTGCATACTTTTGTTCCCCCTCAAAAATGTAGACTATTTCTCAGAATCCAGAGTGTAAGAATTGTGTTTTAAGCTTATGGTGTCTACCTCAAATAAAGGGAGCTTCTGCCTCAAATCCTTTTTTGAAATAAGCTGGTTATAAATGAAAAAGAGAGAAAGGATCAAGCAACACTTGGGATTTTCAGCTAAATTCTTTAATAATAACCAAGCGTAATCCATTTAGGTTTGGGATGTTCACTCTTGGAACTCAGCCACTATGCTAGGAGGAATCCAACAGCCCTACCTCCCCACCACCCTCAGCCCTAGCTGAGCTCCCAGATGGCAGCCAGCACTCACTTGTCATGTGTGAATGAGCCATCTTGGAAGTGGATCCTCCCTCCAGCCCTTAGTCAAGCTGCCCCAGCCGATGCCATGTAGGGCAGATACAAATGCCCCTGGCAAGGCCCGCCCAAATTTCAGATTTGTGAGCAAAAGAAATGGTTGGTTTTATTTTAAACCATTAAGTGTTGGGGTGATTTGTCATGCAGCAATAGAAAACTTGTAAGTGCAGAATAAAAAGATATTGAAATGATTTTTATCTTCTCTCCCTTTGACACTCTCTTTCTCCATTCTGCTGCAAACTCATATTTCACAATTCACAATTCACCACACACACACACACACACACAACCAGAATAGAATAGAAGAGAGAAAACTGTTGGGCAAACTAGAGGGAGAAGAGAGGAGAGAATAAACTCATGAGTATGATAACTCTGTATTGAGTAGTAAGTGTTAAGAGATCACTTTCACTATTTGAGTCAAGCATGAGTGGTAGTTTAGGGAAGGTGTGTCCACAGGGTGATCTTCAGGGCAGAATTGGGAGAAATGTTTTCTGGGGATGGGGGGGCTTTCAGACTTTGTGGTGTCAATTTGGGAGTGCCTCTGCCAGGAGATTGACTTGTTTTGCTGGAGTTAATGATATTATGGGGGGATGTTGTGGGTCCAGGTAGTAGATTCAGTCAGAGGGCAGAGAACCTCTGGAATGAAAACAAATCTTCTACTCTAAAAATTTCCCCAGAAGAGGGAGCAATGGGTTCTTGTGGTAAGGATTAAGGGTTGGCAATGTTTATATATCAGGGGTATTCCCAAATGAGAAAATATGATAGGGTGAAAGAAGCCATTTTGGAGCATTGACCAGGAGCAGGCGTTGGTGGTTAAGAAGTCCCTGGAGCTGAAGGCATAGTCCTGTTTTCCCTTTCTCAAATGGTAGCCATTAAACTATTGCCTTTAATACTTATTTCAATAAATATTTATGGAGCACCTATTCTGTGTAAGGCACTGGAAATACGATGGCGAGTAGATCAAATATGGTCCCTGCCCTCATGGAATTTATAAATTAGTTGGGGCGGGACAGAAACTAATTAAATAATGATATAAATAGATACTGTTGATCCTTGAACAATGCAGGGGTTAGGACGCCAAGCCCCCTCCATGGTTGAAAATCCATGTATAACTCTTGACTCCCTAAAACTTCAACTACTAATAGCCTACTCTTGACTGGAAGCCTTACTGATACCAAACAATTGATTAACATATATTTTGTGTATTGTAGGAGCCCAGAGCAGCCTGCCCCAAGATAGGCCACTTTGGCATAAAGATTATTTTGAGTTAAAAGTCGTCAAAACCCAGCAGATGCAGGAAAAGCTCTCTCCCTGCCCCTCAACTGCCTAAATTTGCATGGGAAAGGAGAGCTATACTAGGGAAAGTGCTATTTACTGAGACTCCCCTTTACCTGAGGAACTCACCTGCATCATAGGGCAACCTTGTTTTTCCAAACATCTCCTTTCACTAATGGCCTTGCTAATGGCCTCCCTCCCTGACCCCTACCCCTCTACTTAGCTCATATAAGCTTCATGTTGCCTCATTGTCTTTGGAATTTTATGTCTGTGTGGATTCCCCGTATGTCCGCCTATTAAATTGGATTTTCCCATCTGAATCTGCCTCATGTCAATTTGATTCTAAGTCCAGCTAGAAGGACCATAGGGCAGAGAGAGGCCTTCCTCCTTGACAACGTTATATGTATAATATACTGTATCTTACCATAAAGTAAGCTGGAGAAAAGAAAATGTTATTAAGAAAATCATAAGGAAGAGAAAATACATGTACAGTATTGTATTGCTTTATTAAAAAATCCATATATAGGTGGACTTGCATAGTTGAAACCCGTGTTGTTTAAAGGTCAACTGTAATTCGAAATGATGAGAAGTGTTAAGGGAAGCGCACAGTTCCTTGGGAGGGAGAATCAGGAAACCAAATTCATAGCCTCTGCTTTCTGGGTGTTTAAAATTTTTCTTCTCATCTCACCTTTTTCACACCTTCCAAGAATACTTTGACAGGCTCTTTATTCCTCAGCTTTTTGAGTGTCTATGAATGATTTAATTTATTTATGTATATATAGCTTTGAAAGGACAGTTAAAATAGGTAAATAGCAAATATACATATTCAAAGGTCTTTAAAGTTCACCTGATTGTCAATAATGAAGTTCCATGTGGGCGCTAAGGATGTGGGCAAAACAGGATTCAAGTGTCACAGCTCTGCCTCCAAGGAACTCACATCTCTGGTAAAACAAAGGTGGTCCACATTGATGTGGAGAACAAAGGCAAAAGAAAAAATTAAATTTCCTTACAACTTACAGCCCACTGACAAGTCCTTGAGACAGGCAGAGGGACCTTCCTCTAGGAACTCAGGGGCCTCCATGTTAATACTTTGCTAAGGGCAAAAGGCAATCTTAGCTTAACATTATCCCGACCCCTCAGGATCCTGTAAGTCTCTTTTAACATATAAAATTTCCTTTGGAAACTTCCTTTATCTCTACCCCCTGAGATATATCCTACCAATCATCCTCCAAGCAGATGGCCCACTGATATACATCTGAAGGGTCTCACGACTAAGGTTTTACTAGACAGTAGCAAATGACCTTTTCCTAAGAACAGCTAGCCCCTCAAGGTCCTGGAAATCTTGCTTCCAAAATTCCTTGGAGACTTACACTATCCCTAATTCCCTCTCAACCTTGAAAGTATGTAATCAATTGCTCCTCACAATCCCAGAGCAGCTCTTTCTGCCCAAGGGTTTTGTCCCTGTGCTTTAATAAAACCACCTTTTTGCACTGAAGATGTCTCAAGAATTCTTTCTTGACCATTTGTTCCGAACCCCAACATTTCCACATCACACATGACTCGGAGTCCTTCCACAAGACATAGCACACCATTATAAAATCCTAGATTGTGGTGAACTGGCCTTACATGCTGAAGCAACTCAGGGAAGCTATGATGAATGTGGTGTCATCAAGGGGCTATAAGGAGGAGGTAGGTTTGGGAAAGCGTGTTTAGTTAAGGTATGGGGCAATGCAGAGAGAAGCATCGCAAGTGAGAAGAGGAACAAGTTTCAAGACTCAGAGATGGAATGGATGTAGTGAATAGAAGTAGATAAGTTCTCATTGCATTCATGAGGCTTTATCAATGGCTGTAAGTGACATCAGATGCTTTAATAGCAGGGTTTTTAATGAGTATAACCAAAATGGGAAGGATGGGGGTGGGGTATAGGTTTGTGTAGGAGGTGAAATTATTTGATCGGTAATGTTAGAACGCACAAACATTTAAATATGAGCACATGCCCAATGTACGTGCCTTTCCCTTTTATTCTATTAGGTTGGACAGTATGAAATTGCTAATATTCAATCATTTAGCCTACAGAAATGTCAATGTCACATGGTTCAACCTAATAGATCATTAAACAACATTTGTATTTGTTTACCACATCCATCTCCAGGCAGTTCTGCACTCTTTGGAAGCTGGAAATCTAGAAACTACCAAAGATATTTTGCTATTATACTTGATGGATGCTGTGATGTGCCTCTTAGATCCTCCTTCAGGGAAAAAAAAAAATCCTCCCCACCACCTATGGCCAGCCTCTGGGAGTATTGCTGACAGTCCTCAGCTCTTGGCTGTCTTCACTGATTGCCTTAGATGCAGGAGCTACCCTGACCAAGGTCATGCCCCCTTCGCAGGGCAGCCCACACCTAATGACTTATTCCAGAAGGGATATAAAGGTTTGATCATCTAACGTCAACCCATAATAACTTTAAAGAATTATCTTTAGAGCTGTCAAGTCAGCTGAGACCTCTACTGACTTCAAAACACAGCTTAAATGCTCCCTCCTCCCAATGTTTTTTTCCTCCCTCTCTTCCATGGGTGTTGACCCCAAAGCCCTCTCTACCAAATCTTATTGCACGGCAAACTCTGTCTCGGAGTCTGCTTCCCACGGTACCTGCCCCATAATAATAGTTGGTGCCAGATCTGAGACATTTAGGAACTAGATCACCTGCCACCCAACTGGCAATGGGAATTCCATCACTGGTGATCAGTGAAACATAGGGAGCCTTTGGCACAAGGTAGGAGTACGGTTGTTAAAACTTTCACTGTGGGTGAAATGGTACGGTATAATGGTGGAAACGAATGTGCTAGCTGATGCTATGATTCCCAGATTTAAGAAATATGAAGGAAAAAATAACTAGAAGTGTTCCCAGGGCGCAGGGATGCAAGAGCGGCTGGCTTCAGGGGTCCCAAACAGACCAGGTTCGGCCACTCACCACTGAAAAAATCCAAAGGCAGAGGGGATGGTGAAAGAAAAGAATTTATTTCAGTGAGGCCAACACTGGGAAGACCGCGGACCGGCATCTTAAAGGCTGTTTCCAAAGTGCTAAAGATACTTCTAGGTTTATATAAGAAAAATGTGGGGCAGAGGTTGTGGTGTAGAGGCCACTTTTAGGCAAACAGGCTGGAGTGATGGAATGTAGAAAGGGCCCACAGTGACCCCCTGGCTGAAGATAGGCCCATCAGGCGACCCACCTCAAGATATCCATAGGCCCTAACTCAACCATGGGCTACTTACAACCAGGCACAGTTACCAAAGCCTCCTCAAAGTTACCATACCTCTTTATTTTCCCCCTTTAAGAACAGTCCCCCCCACCCCCCACCACCTGGTTGTAGACAATGTTTCCTTTGCTGTTCGGCCCGCTGGTCCCTGGTGGTGTACTGGATAAACGTCTATCTCCTTTGTTCTGCCTCAACTGAATCCTCTTACCTCCCATGCCCCTGGCTTCCACCCGATTGTCACCCCACATTTGGGGACCCCTAACCAATCGAGAGACACCCCATTTAGACGCCACATGTGGGTACTGCAGGTGGGCGGTGAAGGTCAGGTCGATCATTGTCTTGGGGTCAATCACAGGCTCAGCGCCGTCCCTATTGCTTGAAGGGGTAGTTTCAGTTCCCATCAGGGGATGTGTTGCTCACAGGGTCTTTTGCCTGAGTTCAGAGATAAGCTGGAAAGAACTGAATCAATTAGAAAGTACAGACTGAGGTCAAAATGGAGGTAGGTGAAGTCTTCTTCCATAAGGACGGAATTGGGTGGAAACTGAAGAACAGGCCTAGGACTTCATTGTAAGAGTAACAGAGCTCCAAAGAAGATAAACTTTAAAAATAAGATCTGGGGCGCCAGGGTGGCTCAGTTGGTTAAGCATCTGCCTTCAGCCCAGGTCATGATCCCAGGGTCAAGGGATCGAATCACTCATTGGGCTCCCTGCTCAACAGGGAGTCTGCTTCTTTCTCTCCCTCTGCCCCTCCCCCTTGCCTGTGCATGCTCTCTCTCTCTCTCTCTCCAATAAATAAATAAAATCTTAAAAAAAAATAAAAATAAGATCTATTATGCCAAGTTCATGATCTTTGTTGGAAAAGAATAGAACTCTGACATGAAGGATGAAGACAACTGGGTTGATATGCTCAACATCTTAAATCTCCAGATTCTCCTGAATGTTCCAGCCTCTTTTCCCTATAAAAAGCTAATTCTCCCTACTTGCTTGAAGATGATGCAGAGGCTTCTGCAACATTAAGGCATGTGACCACCCATCTTCCTCACCCCCCAGGATCTGTGCTCAGCCCCCTTCTGGTCACTAGGCCAATAACTAGGGTTGAGACATATCATGGCTTGGCCAAGGAAATGCTGGCCTGATAAGGTAGTGAAAGGGAGCACATTTTGCCATCCGAAGATATGCCTCTGGTATATTGATTTTTTAAGTTTTTTTTTTTTTTTAAGAAACTGTAGACAAAAGAGAAGCCCAAAGAGCTTCAAAACCAGTAGAAGTTACCCTTCTGTAAGAGACATTTACATGTATATGTCTTTCTGATTGTACCAGGAAGATGGTGGTGGTGGTCTGGGGAGAGATGACTCTAAATCTCTAGAAACTTTTATCAGTGGAAAGACCTAACCTAAATCTGCATAACAACCATACTCTTGTTTACTGTGCTTTGCCTTACAACCTCCCATGACTGACACCCCCCCTACCCCCAACATCTTCTGCCTTTAGCTGAGGATGGTATTTAAGGTGGTGGCTTCAGCGATGTGGGGAATTACTCAGTTTTCCTGGGTCTCCCCCTTGTATACAGGAGGTACACGTGTTTCTAAGTGTTTTTCTCCCATTAATCTGTCCTATATCAATTTAATTATTAGACCGGCCAAAAAATCTAGAAGGGAAGAAAGAAAAAGTTTCCCACCGCTATAGTAGGAAAGGAGCTCTACCTCAAAGGAGCTGCCTTTCCTGGCCGATATGCACTGGCCCGAGTTGGGGGAATATGTGTGAGACTGGATTCTGAGGGCACTAGTGACTAAGTGGGGGAAGCTGGATAAGGGAGAGTTTAGTGATTTGGAAGCATTCTTCCAGGTAACAGGATTTGACTCCTTGGCAAAGACTTCAAGGATGGTTCTCTCTCTCTCTCTCTCTCTCTCTCTTTAAAGATTTTATTCATTCATTTGAGAGAGAGAGAGAGAACAAGCGGGGGAAGGGGCAGAGGGAAAGGGAGAAGCAGGCTCTCTGCTGAGCAGGGAGCCCGACGCAGGGCTCGATCCCAGGACCCTGAGATCCTGGTCAGGGATCAGGTCAGGACCCTGACCTGAGCCAAAGGCAGACGCTTAACCCACTGAGCCACCCAGGCGCCCCCAAGGATGGTTCTTTTTCCACACATGGACAAAGCAATGATTCTCCTTAAGTTAGGTAGAGATGCCAGAATTCCAACGGCAGGTGGTGGAAGATATGTGACAGAAGTGGGAATGCCAGAGTGGATAACTATGTAAGTCCAGAAAACCCACTGGAGGCCTGTATTTATTGAGAGGATGAAGAGGACACACCATTCACCATCACAATTACCAGAAATATAATACCCTGATACATTAGAATCCAGGTAGCTGGGCTCTAACCATCAGTAGCCAGGTTGATATAATTACAGTAATAAGCAGCAAGTTTAAAAGCCAGGTGACCCTGACCTTCAAAGAGTAATGGAGATGTTTACCAGGACATGGCATTACTAGGGGAAAAATAGAAGGTAGCAACTCAATTCATAAAATCAGGTGAAATCAAGGACAGAGGATCAGGTGGCTGAGCACAGTTATGCCAATAAAGTCCCTGTTTCTTGCCCAGTTCCCGGACTTGAGTCAGTTTTTGGAACCTGAACTTATTGAACTGCAAGAAAGGCAAGTCACTAGAAGGAAGGACCCTGCAACACTATGGTAAGTACACCAGTAATGATTACCCCAGTCCATTCCAAGAGGGATCCACAGCTATTTGCTTGAGTAACTGTACGCTAAAGAAGGGGTGGTATCCAAACATTTTGAGAACTGTTGGGCACAGAATCCAAGTTGATGTTTATATCTGAATGCCTGAAGCATCATTCTGAACCCTCTATGAGAGTGGGAGGAAATGAGAGCCAGGAAGTATATGGAGTCGTGGTTCAGGTCTGGATCACAGTGGTTTCACTGGATCTGCAGACCCATCCAGTTGTCATTTCCTTGACCCTGAAATGTATCATTGAGATGGACACCCTTAGTAGTTAGCACAAGCACCAAGATGAGAGCTATCAGAGTGGCGAAGGCCATGTGGAAGCCTCTAAAATTGCCCTCTTGGGGCGCCTGGGTGGCTCAGTTGGTTGAGCGACTGCCTTCGGCTCAGGTCATGATCCTGGAGTCCCGGGATCGAGTCCCACATCAGGCTCCCTGCTCAGCGGGGAGTCTGCTTCTCCCCCTGACCCTCCCCCCTCTCATGTTCTCTCTCTCTCTATCTCATTCTCCCTCTCAAATAAATAAATAAATAAATCTTTAAAATTGCCCTCTTGCCCAACAGAAATAGTAAACAAAACCCAATATTTAATCTTAGCGGAAATGGCAGGCATTAATGCCACCCTAAAGAATGCAGGGGAGATAGTCTTCATCCTATCTTCATTTGGGTAACCAGCGTGGTCCTTGTCAAACCTTGACAAACCCAGCAAGACAGAAGTGGGCTGTTGCAAACCAAGCAGTAGCCCCAATTTCAGCTGCTTGTGCCAGGGATGGTATCTTTGCTACATCAACCGAGCACGATCTCAGGTGCATGCTATGTGGCTGTTGATCTGGAGATTGCATTCTTTTTCAATTTTTATCAGAAACAGCTTTTATTCACTGGGAACATACAACAGAATACATTTACAGTCTTGCTCCAGGGATATGTTAATTCTCCTGTGCTCTTTCATAAAACAGTCCGAAGAGAACTAGCTCAGCTACACATCCTACAGAGCACCATTCTATATCCATTCTATTGATAACATCATGCTGATCTAACTGGCTCAAAGGAAAGCACGCCTGCAACATTTCCAATGTTAAGACACACACACTCCAGAAAGTGAGAGATAAACCCTATGAAAATTCGAAGGACCGCCGCACAATTAACAACAACTTGGGGGCTTCAGTGGTCCAGGGTATGTCAGCACCTCCCCTCAACAATAAACATTTTTGAATTTTTTTCTTCTCACCACAAAGAAGCACGTCCCCCCACAAGTCTCTTAGGGCTCTGGAGGTACCTGGATTAAAAAAAAGGACTCCCATCTTTGAATAGTGCTATGACCCATATACTGGGGTGACACTAAATTCTGCCAGCTCTAAGTAGGGCACAGAGCAGGAAAAAAAGCTCCGTAGCAGGTCCAGGCTATGATGTAAACAGCACTGTTCAAACCATGTGAGCTAGGAGACCTTATGGTACCAGAGGTACCATAGAGGTACTAGTGGGAAAAATCATGTGGAGTTTATAGTAATCCCCCAGCAGAGAATCTCAGTACAGATCCCTGGGTTTCTGGAGAAAACTCCTGGCATCTCCTGATAGAGATGGAGGACCCGATCACTGGGATATGACCCTAAGAGGACACACCATTTACCATCACAATTACCAGAAATATAATACCCTAGGATAGATATGAAGTCATCATGAGGCTTGACTAACTCATCTGGAGTACTACCTTTCTTCCCCCCATTTTTTTTTTTTTTTGCAAAGCACTTCTAGAGACACCCTACTCACCTGCTTGATGAGGTATTTTGTATCTAATCCTCAAGGGTTCCTCAGATCTAGAATTCCAGCCTAATGTGCTATATGAGCCATGGTGTGTTGATGAATGTTTAGCAACTGGCTCTCTGAAACCAAAAGCAGTGATTTGCAGCATTTGCCTATTTCCACGGTATTAATATTCTCCCCATGGCTGATTTTTACTTATTTATTTATTTATTTGACAGAGAGACAGCGAGAGAGGGAACACAGGCAGGGGGAGTGGGAGAAGCAGTCCTCCCGCTGGGCAGGGAGCCCGATGTGGGGCTCGATCCCAGGACCCTGGGACCATAGACCCCAGCCGAAGGCAGACGCTTAACCAACTGAGCCACCCAGGTGCCCCCCCGACCCCCGCCATGGCTGATTTTAAGCTGCAGGGCTCACATGACTGAATGCAGAGCTGGGAAGAGATACATGGTGGCTGCCATTACATAGTCTGTCCATCCTGCAGATACAGTAGCTGTTAACAACTTCAGAAAACAGATAATAGGAGCACCTGGGTGGCTCATTCAGTTAAACGTCTGCCTTTGGCTCACTCAGGTCTTGATCCCAGGGTCCTGGGATCGAGCCCCGCATCAGGCTCCCTGCTCAGCTGGGGGTCTGCTTCTCCCTCTCCCTCTGCGGCTCCCTCCGCTTGTGCTCTCTCTCTCTCTGTCAAATAAATATATAAAATCTTAAAAAAAAGGAAAATCGATAATAAAAACATTTACTGAAGAAAGAAAAGGAAGGGATGAGTTTCAAGTATTTGTTTCTTTTGTACATAATTTAACTGTAAGTTTATATAATTTAAGTTTTAGAAATGTCTTTCACAACCATCTCAAAAAATTCCTGGAAATTTAAAAATTTAAAATTTGCAGCTGGTATTAGCTAGTTTCAGTGCACCTGTGAAAGCTTCTCACCCTGTGAGATTTTCACTAGGTGCAGAAGGTCTTATAAGTAAATGCAATTTTTAGTCATTTTTGGCCTAAGATTTTTGATGCTTCAGTGGTGACGGTTGCTTACTCTCTTTCAGTGTTTCCTAATTGCTATTTCAATGAACGGATTCTTGTTTCCTTGGGACCTTTCCAAACCAAATTATAAGCCTTTTTAGGGAAACAGATAGGTTTTTGTATTTTTGTTTGTTTGTTTGACCCCCCTTTTTTTTTGCATGTTGTGGGGTCACAATATGTATTCATTAATTTGGACATATTTTACATATGCCAAACATGAAAGTCAGCATCTATAGATTCCAAATTAATCTAATAAACTACTCAGATGCACCATGTTTTCATTTTTAACATTACTTTCTAAGAGTGATAGGAAATGGGTGTCATAAATGGATCTAATATCTTTTAAAAAATGTATTGTTCTCATTTCTAATGTTTCTCCAATCTGCTACTTAATACATTGGAAGTTCAAAAAAAATGGTTACAACTTGAAACTTCCTTTAGCCTTAGAACACTGAAAAACACCACTGAATCATTTTAAGTGGGTTCCTCAGAAGGCATAGTTAGTTTTTTCATTTTCTGACTAATTTCATACAATGATATTCTCTGCTGAATTTTGTCCCTGGAAACATATCACTGAAATGATAAATAAGTTACTTTCATAAAGAACATAGCTGTACACTCTCTCTATAAAGTATTAACCATTAGAGGAAAACATGAATGTACTGCTAGTGCCTCAAAACATTCAAGAAACTATTTAGCTGAATTTAACAGAGTTCTAGATTAATCAGAATAAATTTTGAGTACCCAGAGTCTAATCTGTATGTTAGAGTAAATGTCACCTATAATGGCAATGTACTATATTTATGCCATCTAAACTGCTGAATGACTATTTTCAGGGAATATAAATGTCAATCCTATTAAAAGTACATGATAACTACCTATATATTTGTGGGTGGGGAGAAAGGGAGAGATAGGCACACATACATACATATTTTAGTCGTGGAGTAAATGTACTGAGATTTTTTTCCATCTGACAGTTTTCTTTTTCTGATAGATCTTAAATATTGACAAATTTTCCCAATAATTAATGACTATACAGAGAAATTAACATTAGCTAATAATAAAGGAAACCCCAGGTCCTCTCTGGTTTAAAGGATTGTCTGGGATTATTATATTTATTTCAGGTGAAGATTCTTTTAATTACCTCATTTCTTCTTAATTGGTGTCATAAAAATAAATTGGGTATAATAATTATGAGTATTCATTTTTGACTTCTCCAGATATTGGTCTAAATTAAACAGGGGTGCCTGAGTGGCTCAGTGGGTTAAGCGTCTGCCTTCGGCTCAGGTCATGATCTCAGGGTCCTGGGATCAAGTCCAACGTTGGGCTCCCTGCTCAGTGGGGAGCCTGATTCTCCCTTTCCCTCTGCCACTCCCCCTGCTTGTGCTCTCTCTCTCTCTCTCTCTCGTCAAATAAATAAATGAAATATTTAAAAAATTAATTAAATATTATAGTGCACATACAAGTATCATTTCAAGTGTCTTTTTTCAGACTTGAATTCATTTATAGCTGTACCATATTTATCACATAAGTAAAAATATTGCCCAGGTGGGGCAGGGCAGAGAGAATCTCAAGCCGACTCCCCACTGAGTGTGGAGCCCAGTGCGGGCCTTAGTCACACGACCCTGAGATCATGACCCGAGCTGAAAGCAAGATTCAGACACTTAACCAACTGAGCCACCCAGGTGCCCCCGGACTTAATAATATTTTTAACACCCCAGAAAAGAGGACAATAAAGAAAGAAACAATAATTTTCTTTTTAATTGTGAAGCTACACTTAAATTTCTAACATCTACTTAAAATGGCTCATATTTTAACATGGGTTTTTGTTTTGTTGTTGGTAATGGTGGTGTCACTAGCATATGAGAGCACAAAATGCACGAGATTAAATGACTATATGCCAAATGGAACAGAATCTGTGCATCTCATCCGTTTTCACTCATAAACACCACCCTCGAGTGAGGCATAGATTAAATTAGTTATCTCTTTAAATACCTTCTTTGGGTGCCTGGGTGGCTCAGTTGGTTAAGCATCTGCCTTCGGTTCAGGTCATGATCCCAGGGTCTTGCATCGGGCTCCCTGCTCAGTGGGGAGTCTGCTTCTCCCTCTACCCTTCCCCCCTGCTCGTGATCTCTCTCTCACTCTCTCTCTCAAATAAATAAGTAAAATCTTAAAAAAAGATACCTTCTCAGCAGTAATGATGCAGCCCTTCATCTGTGTTGATGATACTATTGATGGGGTTTCAGTGGAGTATAGTTGAAAAAAATCTGCACTCTCTTGCCTAGCTTTCCTTGTCTCCAAAGACTTCTGCTCTTGGTAACAGAGTGCTGAAATGACATTGCTATGGATTCAGTCCTTGTATCAGCACTTTAGTACTGAGTTCTACATGGAACTCTGGAGTATGATCAGATTTTGAATAAAAAATTAGGTCATAACAAGAGAACTATAAATTAAAACTAAAACATCATTGCCAATCCATTAGTTTGTCCAAGCACAGCAACATTGTTGAAGATGAGAGCAGGAAAACTCATACTCTCTCTTATACATTGCTAGCAGAAGGACAACTAGTTAAACCTCTGTGAATGGAAATTTGAGAATATGTAACAAAATCATCCAGCACATAACCAACCATTACCTTCTAAGACTTTATCTGACCTGCACACCAAACAGGCAAAATGACATATATTCAAAGATACTCATTAGTACTTTATTTGAATTAGCAAAAGATTGGAAACAATGAAAATATCCATCAGTGGGGAATTGGTCAAAGAAAGTATGATACATCCATAAAGAAATGTTCTGCCACCATTAAAAAAGAACGAAGATTCATATATGTATGGATATGGAAAGATTTCTAAGATACACTCCCTCCCCCCCAGCCTTATTGAGATAGGATAGACGTATAACATTATATATGTTGAAGGCCTACAACATGTTAATTTGATACATTTATATATTGCAATATGATCACCACCATTAGTATTAGCTAACACCTCCATTCTGTAACATAATTACAGTTTCTTTTTTGTAGTAAGAACATTTAAGATCTACTCTCTTAGCAACTTTCAAGTATATAATACATTATTATTAGCTATTAGATCCCCAGAACCTGTCAATCCTATAAATGGAAATTTGTATCTCCTTTTTTTTTTTTAAGAGAGGGAAAGAGAGAGAGAGAGAGAGATTCTTAGGCAGGCTCCACATCCAGCACAGAGTCCAACATGGGGTTCAATCTCACGACCCTGAGATCATGACCTGAGCCAAAATCAAGAGTTGGACACTCAACCAACTAAGCCACCCAGGCGCCTCTGGAAATCTGTACCTCTTGACCAATATCTCCCCATTTCTCCCACACCCAGCCCCTGGTAACCACCCACCACTCTAGTCTTTGTTTCTTTGACTCCAGCTGTTTTAGATCCACATATCGGTGATACCATACAGCATTTATTGTCTTTCTCCGATTTCTTTCACTTAGCCTGACACCTTCAAATTTCATCCAAGTTGTTGCAAATGACAGGGTTTCCTTCTTTCTCATGGCTAAATAATATTCCATTATCTACCTATCTATCTATATCTATCTATAGATAGATATATATATCTCACATATTTTTTATCTGTTGATCTGTTGCTAGACACTTAGGTTGTTTGCATGTTTTGGTTATTGTGAATAATGCTGCAGTGAACATGAGAGTGCAGATATTTCTTTGAGATCCTGATTTCAATTCCTTCAGATAAATACCCAGAAGTAGAACTGCTGAATCATATGGTAGTTCTATTTTTAATTTTTTGAGGCGCCCCCATACTGTTTTCCACAGTAGTTGCACCAATTTACATTCCCAGTGAGAGTGCACAAGGATTCTCTTTTCTCCACACCCTCACCAACTTGTTACCTCTTGTCCTTTTGATGATAGCCATTCTAAGAGGTGTGAGAGGATGTCATTGTGGTTTTGATTTGCATTTCCCTGATGATTAGTGATATCAAGCACCTTTTTGAAGATATACTTTTATTTTATTTTATATTTTATTATTTTTATTTTAATTTTTTATTATTATTTTTAAAGATTTTATTTATTTATTTGACAGAGAGACACATTGAGAGAGGGAACACAAGCAGGGGGAGTGGGAGAGGGAGAAGCAGGCTCCCCGCTGAGCAAGAAGCCCGTTGTGGGGCTTGATCCCAGGACCCTGGGATCATGACCTGAGCCAAAGGCAGATGCTTAACAACTGAGCCACCCAGGCGCCCCTCAAAGATATACTTCTAAAAAGAAAGGAAATTCACTGAGTAAATTATGCTGCCTTTTCTGTAAAAATATGTACACATATTTATTTGCCTGCATATGGGTAGAATAACACAACAGTACGCAAGAAACTCTGGATTAGGTGTCTGGGGGAAGCTTTTGAGAGGGAGCCTTGTTTTTCACTCTAATACTTTTTTTTTTTGCAGTTTATATTATTTGCCTCTATTGCTTATATGAGTAAAAATAATTTTTAAAAAAGAACTAGTAAAGCTTTAGTGAGTCTTATTTCATTCTTCTGAGAAAGACCAGGTTCTGTGTCCATATTTTGTCCACCAATTGATTGGGCAAGTCACTGAGCCCTCCCTAAAATGGAATATTTTTACAGTAAGAGGGATGGATTATGAAGAATAATGAAGCAATGAACACACTGGAAAAGAACTTTTTGGTGATTCCTAACCATTTTATATTATGAACCTTTTACAAATCTTGAGATCTATGGACTTCATCCCATAAAAATGCACAAAATCCTACACACAGCGTCAGGTTTAAGGGCCCTCCTGGTGCCCATTTGCGGGTCCTAGATTAAAAATGCTTACTGTAAAATAAAAGACATAGTGTTTTTCAGGGGCCCACGGGAGATCCAATTTATCTATTATTAATGAAACATCCAGCATAAAGAGTTTTATCTTTTGAAAAAGAAATTGGAATGTCTTTTAGCACGCAATGGTTTATATCTCTTTAGGCAATATTTCTTATTTTTAACAGGGAGATATAGTGACTGTCTTCCAGTTGCCATAAACTTATTCTTGGTGTAAGCTATTCTTTGAGTCTGCTTAAGAGTAGTGATATCCAGTATATGTTAATATTTTGATGCTTCTGATTCCACTGAGGTCAAGAAATACCCAGAGGGATATTTTGGCCATGACAACCCTCTCCGTAATGGACCTCCAGCCAGGTAATCCTCTTCCTTATAGAATTTGCAATTTCTTATGGCACCGAACTAATCTGAAGGTAAAATTTTGGAGATTCCCTACCCAGTCACAAAGCAGATGGTAGAAAACTCCCCATACTTAGTGCATGCAGAGCTTATGTCACATCCAGAATCTTCTCTTCTCCTTGTTCATTTAATGTCTCTGAGTCTTCACCTAATTCACTCCAAAGAACGAGAATAAGCACAAGCAGGAGAGATTACTATAGCACGTTGAGACTAATTTCATCAGTTGAATAGCTGTAACACACTCATCTTTAAAGATCACTCAAAAGAACCTCGTCTCTGATAATGACACAAAACTATGGAATTTCCCACAATGTTTTCCTTTAATAAGATTTTATCATTGGAAAAGGCAGGCGGGTTCTCATAAAACAGCTGAGAATCCAACTATAGATACAATATACAGCTGTTTCAATGTGACAACAGATGTTTTCCCTAGCTTCTCTATAGAAAAATCTCAATTTAGTGTGGCATTTTCCATATCCACACGATTGTTGCCTTTCAAGATCATGAGGAAGAATGAGAAAGAGAAAATCCCAAACCACAGATTGCTTCATAAGTGATTTCTGGCAATTTCAATGAGGTATCAGACCTAGGCCTATGTTTTCACTGGGCTCTGTCCCACCACTCAAGGTTGAGTTTACAGATGAAGAAACCGGCGCCCCGTGAAACAGGCACTTGGTGGTGAAAGTAATTTCAATTTTATGATAGACTTTTCAGTACTTACTGATCTGGTTTTTTCTGACATTCACACATCATTTTAAAAATCCATTTTACTAACTGTGTTTATGTGTGTGTGTGTGTGTGTGTATAACATCAAACACACTGTACTACAGTTTTGCTGATAAACTTTGGGAGCAAGGATGTGCAGTTAAGTCTTTGAAACTTAAGTACAAATGAATGAGCTTAATTTATTTCATCTAGAAACCAATTATTTAGAGATTTAAGCAATTTGGCAGCTGGGCGTGCAGAAGGGGATGTGGGTGGGACTAACATGTTTTTGCCAAGACTGAGTTTTTGCCTAGTGCTTTTGGAATTTCAAGAATCTAATTAAGACTTTTGGTAAATTTGCTTTAAATCACCATAGAATTAATAAACTAGAGGCATCACAGTGTCTGTCAGCTCTGATTTAATTTAGATGCTCAGTCCTTTCAAACTAGATCAAGACTTCAGAGAAGTGCCAAATAGGTGACACTTTCCAAACAGCCTCCAGGTAGCTGCTGACACCCATGCTGCTGCCATAGCTGCCTGGCCAAGCAGTGACAGCTGGTTTCCTGCGTCCCTCACCCATGTTGCTGAGGGACCCATGGCACCCCTCCCACTATTCAGAGCAGATCTGGGGACACCTCAGGCCCCAGTCACCTTCCTCCTCTTTCCTGCTGTCTGGGTTCAGGTCTCTATGAAGCTCAAGCTCAGCTGAGCTGAGCTGAGTTTATGCACAAGGACTGGGATGCAGACATCTTGGGGGAATTGGGAACTAAGGGCAAGACATGCTTCTATTGCTGCCACATTGTGGGCTAAGTAAACTTCTGCAGGCTACTCTAGATACTATACAACTTTGTCTAACTTTTTTTCTTCCCGAGAAAATTACACTCCAATTTCCAAATATTTTTAAAGGATCTTTTAGAACACAATTTAGATTTGGTATTATTCTTCTACACCCTCTTTTTCTCTTCTCTCATTCTCTTTCCCTTTTTATATGAATTTGTTCTTTCATTCTCACCTCATTCCAAACTTTTAGTTCTTTACTAAGGATCACTGGCAAGTTGGGAACTCTTAATATTTAGTCATAATTACTGAAATATTTCCATCATAATGCTTTTCCATCTTATTCCCTAATTAGACCAATACATCAATTGTCATTTCTAGAACTGTCAAATCCAAAGTGTTAGCTTAAGAGAGCTGCTTATGCTTTCATTTAAACAACAAAAAGATAATTTGAAAACAGCATGACAACAATATGTGTGTGGGGGTGTCTTGGTTGGCCTGGGGCTGACACTTAAATATGGTAGCTTGTGCAATTAGGCAGCACACCCAAAGTCCTCAATGACCTGGATTGAAGAAAGTTTTTTTTTTTTTTAACTTTAAGGGTATGCTCAAGAACCCCTAAACACATATGCCATTTCACGATTGGCCTACATTCCAGGAGTTCAATGGGAAAGAACTCTGGGACTCTGTACAGAAATGGAGGTTTAGACATATACAGACATATCTCATGAAATGGGGATGGAAGAGATTAATAGACTTTATAAGGAACCACAGCACTGCCATTAAAAGGAAAAATCACCATGCGTGGGGGCGAAGTTGAACAAGGTACGGTTGATTTAGCACAAAGCTCTCAGTTTAGAGGCCGTTGTGGCTTCAGGAGTAATGCAAGGATGAGCTTGAATACCACCCGACCCAGCCTCCCACTCCTTCCTCTTCTACCACCTCACTCCTTCTTGAGCAACCATTGTTCTGGGAAAGAGAAGGAAATGTTAAAATAAGAGCCCTAAAACTTCTTAAGCAAGGCAAAAAAAGACTGCACATAAAAGGAAAAAAATGATAAAATGCACTACATAGAAATTAAGAACTTCTGTATATCAAAAGCTGCCATTAAGAGAGTAAAAGGCAAACCACAGCCTGGAAGATGATATTTACTATACATATATCCAACAAAAGACTCCTAGTCAGATTATATAAAGAATTCTTATACATTTCTAAGAAAGAGACAGACAACATAATAGGAAAATGGGCAAAGTACTTGAACACTTTTTAAAAAAGGATAACAAAAGGGCCAATAGACATCAAAAGTTACTCAACTTCTTTATCAGAGAAATGCAAACTGATGCATAATGTAATGCGTATACACACTCATCAGAATGACTAAAATGAAAAATATAAAAAATGCCAAGTGGTATGGTATATGGAGCAACCAGAACTCTCATATGCTACTGATGGGAGTGTTGATTTACATATCCATTTTGGAGAACTCCTAAGCTATATTTACTAAAGCTGAATACATGCTCATACTATGACATAGTGATTTCACTCCTAGATATATACTCAACAAAAATGTACACATATGTTCACCTAAAGACATATTCAAGAATGTTCATAGCAACATACTCATAATAGGCCAAACTAGAAAATAACTGTAATGGTTAATTTTATATGTCAACTTGACTGGGCCACAAGGTACCCAGATATCTGGTCAAACACTGGTCTGGGTGTTCCTGTGAGAATGTTTTTAGATGAGATTGACATTTAAATCAGTAGACCGAGTAGAGCAAATTATTCTCCCTAATGTGGGTGGGCCTCATCCAATCAGTTGAAGGCTTAAATAGAAAAAAAAAAAAAGGCTGGCCTGCCCCCAAGTAAGAAAGAATTCTTCCGGCATGACAGTCTTAAAACTGGGACACTGGCTTTTTTCCTGCCTTCAGATTCAAACTGAAACATTGGCTTTTCCTGGGTCTTAAGGCTGCCAGCCTTTGGACTGGAACTACACTTTTGGCTTTCTTGGGTCTCCAGCTTGCTGACTTACTCTGCAGATTTTGGAATTTGCCAGCCTCCATAAGCATGTCAGCCAATTCCTTATAATAAATTTCTTCACACACACACACACACACACACACACACACACACACATACCCTATTGGGTCTGTTTCTCTGGAAAATCCTAATACAACACCCAAATGCCCATCAAGAGAATGGATTACTTAATTGTGGCATTTATTTACAAAATATAATACTGTATAGCAATGAGAATGAACAAATTACAACTACTCACAATAGAACAGATGGATCTCATGAACATAGTGTCGAACAAAAATATCCAGACACAAAAGAGAATAGGGAAAACTAGTCTATATTATTAGGAGACAATTTAATAGTTACCTTAGGGAGGGTAGTCACTGGAAGCATGTAAGAATGGAGGCCTTTGAGGATGTTGGTCACGTTCTGTTTCTTAATCTAGGTGCTAATTAAATAAATGCATTCAGTTTGTGAAAATTCACCGATGTGTACTTTTCTGCATGCATATTATACTTCAATAGAAAAAAAAAACACTTAAAGCTCTTTGTTGAGGAATAAAATTGATTAACAAGGAAATTGGATTGAGGGACAGCCTATTAACACAATCTTTCCAGGCCATATAAATTGGTAAGGACAAAGAAACATTTGAGATTCAATTCCAATATACTGACAGATAAAAATCCCTGGACATAACACAACAAGCAAGTATAGGAAAACTCTGAAAGGTGGAAAGGATATGGCAGGCTGCCTAGATACCTCAGGATTTGAGAAACAACACAGATGTGAGTTCCCTGGGTTTCCTTATTGCCTTCCCTATATCCTAGATAGGGTGTCGCAGAAGCCTCCAAGCCAGAACTGCCAGCAGGCTCAGACAAATAAGCACCAAGAAAGCCTGTTCTCTCTAGCCAAAGTACTTGGAAAAGAGTGGTATAACAACAGAAATCCTTTCAGGAAATGCCTATCCTATTCAGGAGGCTGACATTCCACTTCGCCCTACTTTCCAACCTGGCAGAAGCAGAGAGTACATTCTGATTCCCTTGTTGGATGGTGCTGATCAGCTGAGCAAGGAGCTGATCTTCCATCCCTTACCCAGCAGAAGGAAGTAGCAGTGATCCAATTTCCCTGTTAGGAGAATGTCAGTAGGATTAAACACGCAGCTGATAGTCCATTCCATCCTGGACCCAGGGAGTGTTAGATTTCCCAGCTGGGGTAGTGTCAGTGGTGAGTTCCTGCCCAGCTTTGACAAGGCAGAACAAGGTGGTGGGAAGTTTTAGTTGGTACTTCACTTCCCACCCTCCTCTTTCTTGGTGTCAAAAAGGCCCAGCAAACAGCTGAGCTTACACCTCTGCTTGGAGACAATGAGGAAGTGTGATTCAACATTCTACTTTCACAGGGAAGATGTCTGCACAAACAAGAGTGGAGTTGAACTTTCACTTCATCCATCTGTGCTAAAGCACTGTAAGTCAGCATTTCATCTTTGCTGGGGTGGTGTCAGTAGGACCTAGTGGGAGTCAGTGGCAAGTTAAACATACACACCCACTAGGTTTTCCTGCTACATGTCAACAGGAGAACTGCCTGCTTAAAAAAAAATTAAATAGGATCCAGAGTTTTATAAGCTCCTAAATATAAAGTATATTTTATGCAATGAAATATCATTCATCATACCAAGAACCAGAAAAATCACAAAATGAATGAAAAAAGACAATTAACAGACCCTAGTACCAAGATGAATCAGATGTTGGAGTTATCTGACAAGGATTTAAAAACAGCCATTGTAAAAATGCTTCTACAATCAATTATGAATTCTCTTGAAACATGAAAAATAGAATATCTCAGTAAAGAAATAGAAACTATAAACGAGAGCCAAATGGAGGTTATAGAACTGAAAAATATAACCCAAATAAAAACTTGCTGGATGGGATTAATAATAGAGTGGAGATGACAAGGGATTGAATCAGTGAATTTAAGGGCAAATCAATAGAATTTACCTAATCTGAATAATAGAGAGGAAATAGAATGAAACAAAATGAACAGAATCTCAGGGGAAAATAGCCAAAAAGCTAACATTTGTATGATTAGAATCCCAGAAGGGGAGGAGAAACAGAGTAAGATTAAAAAAAAAAAAAGAATTTGATAAAATAATGGCTGAAAACTCTCCAAATTTGGTGGGAGACAAACCTACAGATTCAAGAAGCAGAGTCAACTCCATATAGGATGAATCCCCCCAAAACCCATGGCAAGACATGTCATAGTCAAACTTCTGAAAATTAGGCAAAGAAAAAAATCTTGAAAGTAACCAGAGAGAAACAATGCAGTACTTGTAGGCAAACACCAATTAGAATGGCAATGGACTATATGTTGGCTAATTGAATTTAAATTAAAAAAAAAAAGAATGGCAATGGATTTGTCATCTGAAATCACGGAGGCCAAAATGATGGAGCAACATTTTTCAAGTGCTGAAAGAAAAGAAACTTCAACTATGAATTCTATATCAAGAATGAAGGGGAAATATATCCTCAGGTAAAACAAAACTAGGAAATTTGTCATTAGCAAATATACCCTTAAAGAATGGTTAAAAGACATTTTTCTAAACAGAAAGGAATGATAACATAAGAATCAGAACTTCATTAAGAAAAGAAGAACATTGGACTAGGTAAAAAAAATTAGGGGGAACTACAATAGACTATCTTCATGAGATTCTCTAATCATATTTGAGGGTTGAAGCAAAAGTTATAACATTATTGGACATAGGGTTCAATGTATGTACAAGAAATGCTTCAGACAGTTACATTTAAAAAGTGCAGAGAGTAAAGGAACCTAAGTGGAAGTAAGTTTTCTATATGTAACTCAGAGGGCTAAAGGTAGATACCAAACTATGATAAGTTACATAGGCATTTTATAATTCCTCGAAAACCCACCAAGAAAATTATACAGAGTAATATGCTAAAAAAATATAAACAAATTAAGATGGAATACTGAAAAATGTTCAAATAACCTCCAGGAGGGCCCAAAAGAGAAACAACAAAATAAGATACAGAGAAAACAAACAGAAAACAAATAATAAAATGAAGACTTAAATCTTAATATATCAATAATTACCTTAGATATAACTGGTCTAAATAAAATAATTAAAAGACAGAGATTGGTAAATAAAATGTGATCCAGCTGTATGCTATCTATAAAAAACTCACTTCAAAGACAGCAACAGAAGTAGGAGTTATGGGTTGAACTGTGTCCCTCCAAAAAGGATATGTTGAAGTCCTAACCCCCAGTACCTCAGAATGTGACCTTTCTTGGAAATAGGGTATTTTGAGGTTCCTGGACAAACACCAAACAATTCTCAGATACCAGCAAGTTATCCAAGAATTCAACTCAATTTTGACACTAAGTACCTGCAGAGAGCATCAGATTCCACAGGTTAAGAGTTCAGTCCTACAAGACTGCTCCCCATCCCCAACTTCAGACATCAGTTGCAAGCCCCCAGGCTGTTACCTGGGCTTCTGACCAACAAGCTAACTGGAGATTCCAGTGACCTTCTCCTTAGGTTCCATTAATTTGTTAGAGTAACTTACAGAACTCAGGAAAACATTTACTTACATTTATCAGTTTATTAAAGGATATGATAAAGAATACAAATCAGCAACCGGATGAAGAGATACCTAGGGCAAGTTCTCAAGGAGTTTCTGTCCTCATGGAGCTTGGGGTCTGGCTTGATGGCACATGGAAGCATTCTGGTTTCCCAAGCATGGAAAGTCTTCATAAAGGACCAAAAGCCTGCTGGGTTTTTATGGAAGCTTCATTACACAGACATGATTGACTTAGTCATTGGCTATTGGCCGATTCAACCTCCAGCCCCACTCCCCTTCCCAGAGGTCAGGGCATGGGACTGAAAATTCCAACCCTGTAATCATATAATTGGTCCTCCTGGCAAATGGCCCCCACTTGGGTAGGGTCCAAAAGTCACCTTCATTAATAACAAGACACTTGTTTCACCCATACGGCTTTGAAGCATTTTCAGGAATTGTGGATGAAGATCAAATATAACTGAGAAATATATTTTGGTCATCTGATCAAATATATATCTCATAAATTATTATATTACATGGGGTCGTTGCAGAAGTAAGTTAAGATGATGTCATACTGGGGTAGGGTGGGTCCATAATCCAATAGCTAAAAGTTAGCGGAAGAAAGGAAATAAGAAAGATTAAAGCATAAATAAATAAAACAGAGGCTACAAAAACAATAGAGAAAAATCAATGAAACTAAGAGTTGATTTTTTTATAAAGATAAACAAAATTGACAAAATTTAGTGAGACTAAGAAAAATAGGGTGAAAACTCAAATAAATAAAGTTATGAATGAAAGAAGGGACATTACAACTGATACCACAGAAATACAAAGAGTCATAAGAGATTACTGCAAACACTTATATGCCAACAAATTGAAAAATCTAGAAGAGATGGATAAATTCCTAGAAACATACAAACTACCAAGACTGAATCATGAAGAAACAGAAAATCTGAACAGAGCAATAATGAGTAAGGAGATTGAAACAGTAATCAAAAACCCACAAACACAGAAAAGCCCAACTTGAGATAGTTTCAGCGGTGAATTCTAACCAACATTTATAAACAGAAGAATTAATATCAATCCTTCTCGAAATATTCCAAAAAACTGAAAAGGAAGGAAAACTTCCAAATTCATTTTATAAGCCCACCATTGCCCTGATGCCAAAGCCAGTTATGAACACTGTAAGAAAAGATTATAGACCAATATCCCAAATGAACATAGATGCAAAAATCCTCAACAAAATATTAGCAAACTGAATTCAAAAGCACATTAAAAAGATCATATACCATGATCAAGTTGGATTTATACCTAAGAAGTAAGGATGGTTTAGCATATGCAAATCAATAAGTGGGATATACCACATTAACAGAATGAAGGATAAAAATCATATGGTCATCTCGGTAGGTAAAGAAAAAGCATTTGACAAAATTCAACTCACTTTCATGACAATCTCTACATATTAGGTACAGAAGGAATGTATGTCAACATAATAAAGGCCACATATGACAAGCCCATAACTAACATCATACTCAACAGTGAAAAGCTGAAAGCTTTTCCCTTAAGGTCAAAAACAAGACAAAGATGCCTAATCTCGCCACAACTATTCAATATAGTATTTGAAGTGTTAGAGCATTTTGGCAAGAAAAACATTTTTAAGGCCTCCAAATTAGGAAGAGGTAAAATTGTCTCTCTTTGTGGATGACGTAATTTTATATATGGCCAATTGTAAAGACTCCACCAAAAAAAATGTTAAAACTAAAAAATGAGTTCGTTAAAGTTGTATGATACAAGATCAACATACAAAAATCAGTTCTATTTCTATATACTAAAAACAAACTGCCTGAAAAAGAAATTTAGAAATCAATCTCATTTATAATAATATAAAAAAACTTAAGAATTAATTTAACCAAGGAGGTGAGAGATCTGTACACTGAAATCTATAAAACATTAATGAAAGAAATTGAAGAAGACACAAATAAATGGAAATATATGGATTGGAAGAATTAATATTGTTAAAATGTTCATACTACAAATTTAATTCAATCCTTATCAAAATTCCAATGGCATTTTTTTCACAGAAATAGAAAAAACAGCCCTAAAATTCATATGGAACCACCAAAGACCCAGAGTAAAGATGTCAACTCTTCCTATGTTGGTCTGTAGGTTTAATGCAATTTCTATCAAAATACTAGCAAAGTTTTTGTAGACACAGACCAGCTTATGGTAAAATTTAAATGGAAGCCATGGGCTAAGGAAGCCTAGTATAGCTAAACTAATCTTAAAGAATAAAGTGTGAGTGATCACTCTACCTTATTTTAAGGTTTACTATATAGGTTACAGTAATCAAGACAGTGTCAGGTAATAGTTGGAGGGATAGATACATAGCTCAATGGAGAATAGAGAACCTAGTAAGAGACCCACACAAATATGTCAAACTGATTTTGGACAAAAGTACAAAAGCAAGTCAACAAATGGGGCTGGAGCAATTGGACATTCATAGGCAAAAAGTTAACCTCAAGCTGTCTCCTGCCTTATACAAAAACAACTCAAGGTGGATCACAGACCTAAATGTTAAATGTAAAACTATAAAATTTTAGAAGAAAAACAAGGACAAGTTTCTAGAATTTATAAAGAACTATATAAAAAAAGAAACAGTCCCATGAGGAGATGGGGAAGACATGAATAGACATTTTGATGACAAGAATATAAAGATCCTAATAAGCACATGAAAAGACATTCAACATCATTATCCATTAGAGAAATATAAATTAAAACATGAGCTATCACCATACACCTATCATAATGGCTAAAATTAAAAATTGTGACAACACCAAATGCTGACAAGGAGGTAGAGAAAGTGAATCACTCACACTTTGCTGGTGGGAATGAAAGATGGTACAGCCACTCTGGAAAACAGCTTGACAGTTTATAAACATGCAATTACCAAACAACCCAGCAATTGTACTCTTGAGCACTCACCCCAGAGAAATGACAGCTTATGTTCACATAAAAACCTGTATATGAACCTTCATAGCAACTTTATTTATAATAACCCCAAATTGGAAACAACTCAAATGCCTTTCAAAGGTTGATGAGGTAAACTATATATCCATGCACTGGAATACTGCTCAGCAATAAAAAGGAATAAAATAGGGGTGTCTGGGTGGCTCAGTTGGTTGAGCATCTGACTCTTGGTTTTGGCTCCAGTCATGATCTCATGGGTTGTGAGATTGAGCCCCTTGTGTGTGTGGGGGGGTGGTCTGCGCTCAGCGGGATGTCTGCTTGAAGATTCTCCCCCTCTGCCCCTCCCCCCACTCACACTCTCTCCCGTGCACTCTCTCTCTAAAATAAATAAATAAATTCTTTTAAAAAAGGAATAAAATATTGATGCCTGCAACAACATGCATGATCTCCAGGGAATTATGCTTAGTGAAAATGTCAAATGGTTACATATTATATGATTCCATTTATAACCATTTATAACCTTACTGAAATGAAAAAACATCGAATGAAAATAGATTAATGGTTGCCAGGAGTCGGGGTGAGAGATAGAAGGCAATAAGGAGGAAAGTGGGCATGACTATAAAAGGACAACACAAGGATATCCTTGTGGTAATGGAATGTTTTGTATCTTGACTGTATCAATATCATTAATCTGGTTGTGATATTGTACTATAGTTTTGGAAGATGCTACTATTAGGGAAATTGGGTGAAGGATACACAAGATCTCTTCCCTTTCTTCCTTTCCCTTCTTTCCTTCCTTCCTTCCTTCCTTCCTTCCTTCCTTCCTTCCTTCCTTCCTTCCTTCATTCCCTCCCTCCCTCCCTCCCTCCCTCCTTCCTTCCTTCCTTCTCTCCTTCCTTCCCTCCTTCCTTCCCTCCTTCCTTCCTTCCTTCCTTCCTTCCCTCCTTCCTTCCTTCCTTCCTTCCCTCCTTCCTTCCCTCCTTCCTTCCTTTCTAGGCTCCACACCCAGCATGGAGCTCAAAGAGGGGCTTGAGCTCACAACCATGAGCTGAGATCAAGAACTGAGCTGATATCAAGAGTCGATTGCCCAACTGACTGAGCCACCCAGGCGCCCCTCTTCCTATTGTTTCTTACAACTGCATGTGAATCTACAATATCAAAAGAAAAAGTTTAATTAAAAAATATGTTATAATGTCTACCTGAATATATGTATCCAAAATTTATAAATATATACAATTTATATATATATATATATTTAATTACCTATTGGACATGCAGTCCATCCTTTCCTCTAGATCAGTAGTTCTCACAAAGTGCTCTACAGAGACCTTTTCAGATGGTTCCCAAGGACAGTTCTATTTGCATATTGATACTGAGGCTAATTATTCTAGATGTATACTAATATATAATTATACTTATTAACACTAAGATTACTAATGCCTCTTTCACGGTTTGACATTTGCATGCCTGGGGCAAGCTGGCGCCTTAACATGAATTGAGACAGTGGCAACAACTATACTAGCAGTGGTCATCTTCCTCTTCTTCACTGCCATACCCTCACAGTTAAAAACAAAACAAAGCAAAAAGAAACACAGGCAGAAAGAAACAAAACAAAACAAAGACAAAAACAAAACAAAAACAGGGGTGCCTGGGTGGCTCAGTCCGTTAAGCGTCTGCCTTTGGCTCAGGTCATGATCCCAGGGTCCTGGGATCGAGGCCCATATCGGGCTCCCCGCTCCGTGGGAAGCCTGCTTCTCCCTCTCCCACTCCCCCTGCTTGTGTTCCCTCTCTCGCCGTATCTCTCTCTGTCAAATAAGTAAATAAAATCTTTAAAAAAAAAACGAAAACAAAAAAGAAAACTTTATTTAAGAAGGTACTTGATACTGAACTAAGATATTAATTTTATTCAATCTCAGCCTTTGAGTACACAGAATAACGCTCCATGTGATGAAATGGAAAAGCATGAATAAAGCAATTCCAGTGCACACAGAAGCATGATGGTTTTCTATAGGAAAGCACTTGTGCAACTGAGTTGTGAGCATAAGTCAACTCTTTTCTTCAAACGCCATTTTCACTTGAAGAACAACCAAGTAATAGTCAAGCTATGGTTATTTAGATTTAGGTATTTCGCAGACATTTTCTTCAAAATGAACAGTAGTAGCCGGTCACTTCAAGTAAAACAACTGATAAGGGCACCTGGCTGGCTCAGTTGGTACAGCAGGCGGCTCTTGATCTCAGGGTCATGAGTTTGAACCCCATGTTTGGTATAGAGATTGCTCAAATAAATAAACTTTAAAAAAACAAAAAGGAAAACAACTGACAGTATTTGTTGCCAATGATAAAATTTGAACTTCAGCTGAAAATTAAAAATTTGGAAAACGTGTATCTGCTACTGTGAGCTTGACAGCTTCCCAATAGTGAAAGACTTTCTAATGAGATTGGTGGTGATATTAACGAACATGGTTTTTTGATATCACATAATGAAATGTGTCAACATTTAGAAGATCTACAAAACTCAGTGAACCAGTATTTTCCAAATGACCAATGCACGATGCTACAAAATCACGCATGGGTAAAAGATCCATTCAAAATACAGGCTACAGCAATAGATTGTAACCCAATAGCATATGAGAAGTTCATTGTTATACTTTCAGATTCCACATTGTAACTATCTTTTAAGAAATAGCCACTTGTCAATGTGTGTTGTAGTATCAAAGAAGAATATCAACAGTTATCAAAAAGGCTCTTTCAATACTCTTCCATTTTTCAATGACATATAGTCATTGAATGTAACGTGTAATGCCAGATTTTCTTCATATACTTCAACCAAAATGTGTCTTCTTTTTCCAGTTAGTTAATGTACAGTGTAATGTTAGTTTCAGGTGTACAATTTAGATATTCAACCCTTACATATGACATCCAGTGCTCATCACCAACCAAAATTGTCTTAACAGCTAGAATGCAGAAGCAAATATGAGGACCCAGCTGTCTTCTATTAAACCAGACATTAAATGTAAAATGTAAACTTAAATGCCAAAAGGTAAAACAATTCTACTCTTCACACTAAATTTTTTGTTTTGGGAAATATGTCAACATGTGATGGATTTATTATTTCTAAACAAACTAATAAATTTACATTTCTCAAAGTTGTCATTTTAATTTCTAATAAAGTAAATATCAATAGATATAACCCACATAAACATAGGTTCTTTGGCATCCTCACGAATTTTTGAGAGTATAAAGCAGTCCTGAGACCAAAAAGTTTGAGAAATGCATCCAGCCAAACAAAAAGCTTTTCACCTGGATCAATTTGCAGTCGCGGTTTGTTATAATCTCATGGGCATTTGTGGATATTGTACTGGTCATATTTACCCTTTTACTTTGGCTGTTGGGCAGCTCAGAGCCAAGTTTGCAGGCGATCTCTAGATGTGTAAGGCTTTATGGCCTTTGTCTCTAATCTTACTTCAAAATCATCCAAATCCTCATTCCTTGATGTTCCTTCATCTTTTTTGTCTCATCTGTTTTTGCCAAGTTTGATAGTATGAATTCTACAACCCGCTGTACATGCTTTTGAAAAATGGGGGGGGGGGAGAAAGAAAAGAAAGGTGAAATCTGCACTATAACCCCTAAATAAACATCTGGAAGCTTCTCTGCTTATCTAGACTGCCTGAAGAGTCAATCTCCTTCAGTTCCCTTGGGGGCACACCGGGAGCATTAAGCCAGGAAATCAGAAAGAACCATGGCAACAGGTTTTTTCTTTTTCCTCTTTTTCCCAGGAAGGACAGAGAAATGGTCTTCTTTATGCATCCTGACAGGAAGCCAGGTCTTTCTCCCCATAATTAATCACTTTCCTAAGAGAAGGTTATAATAGCCTTTTCTATTATGCTGAGGATGAGAATGAGGAAGAAAATAATCAGGGGAAATCAGTGAATTTGACAGGCCAAGTGGCTGGGGAAATGCCCCTTTGGAACTGTGTGTGAGTCTTCTCTGGGTCAGGGACAAGATCTAGAAGGCAGGTACAGAATATGACTGAGATCCCAGTTATTAGGAAGAACCCCAGGGGGGTCAGACAGGAAACCCAGGTTCAAGTCCTAATTCTGTCCTAACAAGCTATGTGACTTTAGGGAAACCCTTTAGAATCCTGGGCGTCTGTTTTTTTCATCTACCAAAAAGCAATTATAATGCTTACCTTCCCTAAAGGTTAAGGATCAAGGGACACCATAGACATGAATATAATCTTAAAAGGGCCAGATGATATTTAAATTTGCAGTTCCATGTTGGAGGATGATTCCGTGGAGCACAAATCCAATATGTACTGTGTCATTGCTGTGGCCTTTCAGACCTTTTAATTCATTGGTTTAGTTCAACTGGAAAATATAGTTAGCCTCCAAAGAATGCAACAGCTAGAATATTCATCAGTTTAGTTAACAAAGTTCTGTTTAATGGGGCCTTGTGTTTGTGCAGTGTGTTACAGGGCATAAGCACCCAGTGCAATAGCTGATATTGTTTACACCCTTATCTAGGGCCAACAGTAGATCTCGACCCCTGTCATATCTCATAGACATCACTTCGGAAATTCACCCCTCTCTCCTATGTGATTTTTTTTTTTTTAACTCTGGGCTACATCACTCCCATCAGCATATAGCCATGCTATGACATCAATTAACTGGATTTGTGATTAACCACCCACGCCCCTACCCCAATCTGTTCTCTCTGTAGCCTCCCACACCTCATAAATTGCAACTCCAGTCTTCTTGGCTGCTCAAAATCCCAGTCATCTTTAACTCATCTTTCTGACACATTCAAACAATCGGCAAATCCTGGTGGCCCTGTCTTAGAATTAAATCCAAAAATCTGACCTCTACCTCTTTAGTCCATGCTTTGATCAGCTGGTTGCTGGCTTCCATGCTTTCTCCCCATCTAGTCCAGCTTGCTGGAGGAAGCCTTCTCTACCATAAATCAGGTCATGCCTATTCCCTGCTCTTTTCTGCCAGTGACTTGCCTCTTACCTAAAATAAAAGCCAGGTACTTTCCATGGGTTTTCAAGGCCCTACTTCATCTGGTCTCCTCACCACCTCTTCTACTTCACTTCCCACCAGACTGTTCCTCACATAGTGTCCTCCATCCATAATGGCTCCCTGCTGTTCCTTAAACACACCAAACACGGTCCTGTCTCCTTTTGTCTAGAATACCGTCACCAAGATTGTCGATAGCCTGCTTCCTTACTTCCTTCAGGCTCAAACTTTGCCCCATCAAACAGGCCCTCACTAGCCACCTTAGTTAAAATAGTAACCCCAGTCTATCTCTATTTGCTCACTTTGCTCTGTTTCCCCTCATACTACTTCTTCACACAACGTGATATACATGTATTCATCTCTATATTGTCTGTTTCCCATGTATAGTGCAGAGTCTATGAAGAGAGAGATGTGGTCTACTTTATTTTCTGGTATATCTCTAGTACCCCAGGCATGTGGTTGATGGTCAGTAAATATCTGGGGAATGAATGAATCAATCAATGTATTAAACATTAAATAAATGCGCATTCTTCTACACGCCTTTACATGCATTGTATCATATGCAAATATGATAGCAACCTGTGAAGTCTCAAAGCAAGTAGTTTTTCCCTCAGCTTATGGTTGTTTGGTCTGATAATTTTTTTAAAGATTTTATTTATTTATTTGAGAGAGAGAGAGAGAGAGAGGGAGAGTGAAAGGGAGGAAACAGACTCCCCGCTGAGCAGAGAGCCTAACGTGGGGCTTGATCCCAGGACCCTGAGATCATGACCTGAGCCAAAGGCAGATGCTGAACAGACTGAGCCACCTAGGTGCCCTGGTAATTTTTTTTTTAATGGAGGGACTATTGTCCCTGTGATGGGCCTAGGGATACAGACAACCAAGACACAGGGCATGCTGTCATAGGCAGGGGTCACAGATGTTTTTCAACCTAATATGAAGTGCTGTGGAAATACTAGGGAGAAAGCTTCAGTTCACCGGGAGGGTCCAGCAAAGTCTTTTTACAGGAGATGGCAGCTGGGCTAAGTCCTGAAGGATAAGTATAAATTAGTTTAGCAAAGAAAGAAGGGAACAGCATCTCCCCTGGAACAACACAGTTCATGAGGGAATCTCAAGCAGTTTGGTAGCACTTAGGCTGTTAGGAGTTGGGTGGAGCATAGAGAGACATGACCTTGGGGAAGAAGGCAAGATCGAGTCAGACCTTGTGGGCCATGAGGATCATGAGACCCATTTTTCTCATAATTTTTAGCACCTGAAAAGTTTTAGCCAAGGAAACGACATGACTACATTTGCAATTATTGATATTGGAGCTGAAGTCAGAGTTTAAGGGATTGGCTCCAAATTATAAAGTCCATCGAAAAATCAGGATGTGGCCCAAATAGTCTGACCTTGAATGCAGGTCTCTTCACTGCACTGCTCTGTTTCTATCCCATTCCCAAGTGTATACATCCTTCTTAGTTCGGCATTGTCTAGAAATAGCTGCCCTCAGAGCAATAGGCCTGCTCATAAAACTTGGAAGGTGCTAACCTTCGTTTTTCAAATTGCCCAAAGGCACACCCTCCAGAATAAAGGCAAGGGGCAAGTGTTTTCACTGGCTTTTCCTTCTTCAGAATCACAGTGGAACACATCTTGTTTCATTCATTCTCTTTGGTTTTTAACCTGCCTTACTAAGAACGCCACATCCTGAAACCACACTACATTGTGTCTCCTCAGAGTCATTGCTTTGTTTTTGATGGCAGTTGTTAAGCCCCCCTTTTTTGGCCAATATCAGCAGGGGTGAGGAGTCGTTATTATTAGAATTTAAAGACGTCTTTCATTCTTTTCTCTTCAATCCCTATACGTGTAGCAATGCTACTTTTAGTCCATAACTTTACTCAACAAGTAATGTTTTTCATGTTATTCTGTAGTCTCTATCCTCTATGTTTAATAATATTGCGTCTCTCTCAAAATTCTTGTGATATCTTAAATGCCAGGACTTGATCACATTAGCATGTGCCAGAGACAAGGGTCCCCTCAAGTTCTATGGTTTTCACATCAGTGTCGGCATGGGAATGAATACAGAATTTCCCACATCTCTAATAAATGTCCCTTTAATGGTCTCAATATTGAGTTCACTGTATTTTATAGGATAAAGCAATACAGTGATCCTTGAACATGCCAGGGAGGTGAATAAGAGTTGGGAACATGCTGAAATACGTAGGACATGAAGTGTGATATAATAAGTGGATTTAATGGAGGGTGGAATTATTTCTTTGCAGGAAGAAATCCTGATATAATTCCTCATATAACTCACAAAAGAGTTGCATCTGGATACTCAGTAAAAAGACAAGTTCAAGAGGATTGTCCTTACCCATTGTTTCTACTTCCTTTCCTCTAGTTTCTCTTGAACTCGTTCAATTCCCCTTGCCACCCCTGCTTTTCAATAAGACACCTCTTACCTTCACCATGACCTCCATGTTGCCAAATACACTGCTCAATTTTTAGTCATTATCTCACCAATCTAATCATCATCTTCACTTGGCTTCCAAGTTACTCTTCTCTCTTGATTTTCCTTCTGCAGTGGCACTTCATTCTCAGTCTCCTAGACTGCTTCTTGCTCTTGCCTTCAAACTCTACATATAGTGGGAAAGTTACCGTGCAGCTAATCGGCTTTAAGTGTCAGAGGCCTGCACTTAACAGAAGTAAGTAAGCAAAGCAAGCAAGGTATTCACATAGTCATCTAGTTTTGTAAAATTTGTGAAAATTAAGCATTTTACTGCAAGCAGGTAAAACTGCTGGCTCTGTCCACTCCAACTTTCCCTCCATTTCACTTCCCTTGAGTTGAGTGATGTTGAAGTAGCCATGGGTAATTTTGATATCCAGCTAAAGGTGATATCCAGCTAAAGCTGAATTGAGAATGCATTTAGTTTGGGTAACGTTCACAGTTCCTTCCATATATACTTAAGTTCTTGCTACCTGTAGGAATGACTTCTACGAAAACACCTACTGCCCACTATGCTGAATCACCAGATATCTTGACATGAAGATGCAGGGCCAGAGTTCACATCAGGATACAAACCTATCTTATGGTGCCCAGCTCAGGCAATGTTGCAAAGCTTCATTACCAGAGGCTAGTCTGTGGGAAAGTCTTTGTTTTCTCTCTTTCTCCCACATCCCACATTTGACCCATCAGCAATTCTTGTAGGCTTTACTTTCAAAATATATCCAGATTCTGACCACCGATGACTTACCATATCTTCTGATCCAAGTCTCAATAATCTCTTGCCTGGATTATGGCAATGGCCCCCTGACTCGTGTCTCTGTCTACACTCCACCTCTATGGTTGCCAAAGGACTTACTTAAAAATATAAGTCAAATAATGTCATTTCTAAATTTATGTCCCCACCTCACAATGGTTTCTGATTGTACCCAGAATAAAACCAAAGGCTTTTTCAATGGTGTACAAGATTATACATGATCTTGCTCTTTACTTACCTTTCTGAGCTCATTTCTGAATACTTCTTCCTTGCCCACTGCCTTTCATCTGCACAATCTCTTTGCTATTTGTTGAACATGTCAAGCATATTCCCACGTTAGGGCCTTTACTCTTGCATTCTCCTGCACTGGACATTCTTCCCCTAGAAAGCTGAATGGCATATTCTTTCATGTCAGCTCAGGTCTCTGCTTATATGTCACCTTCTCAGAAACATCTTTGATCACTTTGTCATAAGTAACATCCCCCTCCATTACCTATTATATACCTTTACCTTACCTTTACTTCTTACATAGCACTTAAAACTCAAATATATTTGCCAATATATTCCTAAGCCTTTATTTGATCACCACCTGTCAAATTAAGAAATTGAAGTCAAGTAAGTTTAAACCAAATTACCAGCAGACAGTGATGTTTTATGGATGACAGGCCAGAGGGAAAAGGCTTAAATAAATTTATTTATTTTCTTCTTTTCCCACTAGAATATTTGCTCCTTGAGAGCCAGGAATTTTTATGCTTTGATTACTGTTATATCCTTAGCTCTTGGTAGATTCTCAATAAATATTTGTTCAGGGAATGGACAGGGAATAAGGATGACATCACTTTTTTTTTTTCAGTTTTGTCCATGATCAAAAATGTCAAATGCCATATTTAGGAAAATAAGTTACACACCAGAGGCCACTATAATTAGAAGAAGGAAGCCTCTACTTCAATAGCGTTGCGGTTCAAATGAGCCTTTGCCTCCAAAGCCAAGCTTTACTCCTCTTAGTCTACCCTAGAAATACACATACAGGACTAATTTTCATTTATTTTTGTTACTAAATTTATTTCATAGCCACATTCTCACAAAAGAAAAAATCAGAATGAACAAATAAACAAACAAAAAAATGAGGTAGCTTTTAAAAAATTATAGAAACATCATGAACAAAACAGAAATAAAGTATAGAAACTTGATTTAAGAAAAAAGAAAAAAACTATATGTGTGTATATATATATATACACACACACACACACACTGTGTGTGTGTGTGTGTGTGTGTGTATCTGGATCTAAATCCCTAGAAGTCAAAATAAAGAGGAAAATGGGAGAAAGTACATGGTTATACTTATCAGAAAGAAGTATTGATGTCAACTGGAGGAATGTAAGTTTTTCCTAATTCCAAAGGTAGAAAGATTGTTGCCTTTCCTTTATGTTATTCGTGCTTGCCATGCTTTCAACCAGAGGATGAGTAGTAGAAAGTTTAAGTTATATCTTCTAATGAGAGCCAAAAAAATCTTGATATTCTGCTGTTTTAGCATAGATTTATAAGCTCTGAGACAGGACAAAGAGGCTTGATGGTTTATCCTGAATATCAACCAGTATTTTTGCCAGTAGAAGGCCAGCCCTGCCTCCACATGGGAGTGGGATAACTGTGGGAAATGACAAAATATCCATCCACAACACTATCTAATTTAAAAATAAAGACCTAAGAGTGACATCAGCAACATGGCAGACTAGTTCTCCAGTATCATCTCTATTATCCTCCAAATGGCACTGATTTTGACAATTGCCCACACACCAGAGTACTTTGGTGGGAGCCCAGGAGTCCAGAGAAGTTTCAGCACACTGTTGGAGCAATGAAATCCAGCACTGGACACATTAAAGAGAGTAAAAGTAGTTTTATTTTGTCTGCGTCACTTCTCCAAGGCAGCATAGTTCAGTGCCAAAAGAGACCCCCTCAGCCTGCTATTTCTCTCACAGGGGAAAGTGAGAGCGGTGAGTGAGTTCCTAGCTGCATGGGACACTGCCAAAGAGGCCCACTTCTTTCTTGTCCCATCCAGAGTAGTGAGGTGTACTACACGACTAAAGGACAGAGATGGGCTGGGAGCACAGCAGCTAGGGCTTAGAGGGTGTCCAAAAACACAGAAACATACTACTTCACAGACTCCATCAGGAAGTCCACCCACAAGCTGCTGTGGATGCCTCACCTGAGGATCCCCCCAAATGACCCACAGCCAATCACTAACGCTCCTCACACCTCGCTCACAAATCTCCTCACCCCATGGCTGGCTCTCCGTGCATGCCCCCAGGGGCAGGAAGTGCAAGCCTTTCCAAATAGCTAGTTAGTTGGTACTCACTTAAAGTTGGCCTAACTTTTGTGGGACTGGGAGAAAGGACACAAATTTCAGCATTAAGTGGGAAGTGAGAGGCTGTCAGCACCTGGCCTGGTTCTTCAGGATTGGGAGAAGGCATACAATCTTAAGAATACACTCTAGGAGGAGTATGGAACAAGTGTGTCCACAGGAGAGGTTAGGAAGGTCTCTGAATCCCTAGCAGCACTGACAGAAGATAGTTCTCTCTCAAAGCCAGTCAGTAAAGACTGGAGAAGGTAACTTTTCGTAAATGCAAAGAAAGTAATGAAGACTTCAAGGAACACCAAAAAAATCAAGGAAACATGACACCATCAAAAGAACACAATAATTTCCCAGTAACCAACCCCGAAGAAATGAAGATCCCCAATTTGCCCAATAAAGAATTCAAAATAGTTGTTTTAAGGAAGTACAGTGAACTAAAACAAACAAACAAAAAAGACAATTCAGGAAAATCAGTAAAACAATACACAAACCAAACAAGTTTAACAGAGATAGAAATCATTTAAAAAAATTCTGGAGCTGTAAGAGGGTTTTGTTAATTTTTGCCATTGCAAGCTGGCACAGCCACTCTGGAAAACAGTATGGAGTTTCCTCAAGATGTTAAAAATAGAGCTACCCTATGACCCAGCAATTGTACTACCAAGTATTTACCCCAAAGATACAGATGTTGTGAGAAGAAGGGGCACATGCACCCCAATGTTCATAGCAACAATGTCCACAAGAGCCAAACTGTGGAAGGAGCCGAGATGCCCAACGGATGAATGGATGAAGAAGATATGGTCCATATATACAAAGGAATATGACTCAGCCATCAGAAAGGATGAATACCCACCATTTGCATCGACATGGATAGACCTGGAGGGGATTATGCTAAGTGAAATAAGTCAAGCAGAGAAAGACAATTATCATATGGTTTTGCTCATATGTGGAACATAAGCAATAGCACGGAGGACCATAGGGGAAGGGAGGGAAATCTGAGGCAGAGGGGGGGAATCAGAGAGGGAGACAAAGCATGAGAGACTCTAGACTCCAGGAAACAAACTGAGGGTTACAGAAGGGAGGGGGGTGGGAGGAAGGCGTATCCGGGTGATGGGTATTGAGGAGGGCATGTGTTGTGATGTGCACTGGGTGTTATATGCAACTAATGAGTCATTGAACACTACATCAAAAACTTATGATGTACTATACAGTGGCTAACTGAACATAATAAAAAAAAAAAAAAACCAATACGCTAACAAAAATGACTGAGAGGAAAGTCTGGGGAATAGGTTATTTCGTGAATAAGGGCTTTGAAAAGCTCCAGCATATTCCAGGAATCTAGGAAGCTCTTCACTGGGCTAGCACACAGAGAATTTGTCCCTACCAGCACTCCAGCTTCTAGTCCACACTGTGTGGGCTCAGGCAATCTTACTGGCTTCCATTTTGCATGCCCAATTAACATCGCTTAAAGGGTGGATTTACATGTCTTTTGTTTTATAATACTAAGGAGGGGAAGTTCCCCAGTCAGACAGAATGTCCTGTCCCCATAAAGCAATCAGGTAAAAGAGATGCAACCACTTCACATAAAGCCTGTTCAAACATTCCAATTCTCCTATAAACTTTTACTTTAATTCCATCAACCTTTACATTCTTAACTGTAGCCTCCATTAGAACTTCATCAACAGGTCTTGGTTTTACAATACTAGGTAGGGGAAGTGCTCCCCAGCCAGACTTACTATACCCATTCCCATAAGACATTCAGGTAAAGGAGCTACAACCATTTCACACAAAGGCTATTTAAACATTCCAAATTTCATAATCTTTTTTTTTTTATTTTTTTATTGTTATGTTAATCACCATATATTACATCATTAGTTTTTGATGTAGTGTTCCATGATTCATTGTGCATAACACCCAGTGCTCCATGCAGAGCGTGCCCTCTTTAATACCCATCACCAGGCTAACCCATTCCCCTACCCTCCTCCCCTCCAGAACCTTCAGTTTGTTTTTCAGAGTCCAAATTTCATAATCTTATTGGCTGCCATATTTTTGTGTGCTCTCAATCTAATTGTAGCCCACATTGGAGCTTCACTAATGGGTTTTGGTACCACAGTGTATGGGACTCCGGTATCAAGGAGTCCTACAAATTTCTCTTCTCTACCTCCTGACCATTTTATCCGCTTTTGTTCAAAAGGCTTTGGGTCACCAGTGAGGGGTCAAGCCAAGGGACCCTGGCCCTTTTGTCAATCATTAACTTGATTAATCTGTTTAATCACTGCCCCAAGCACAAGCGATTGTTGGTCAGGTTTCTCAATGTAATCTGTGTCTGCAGGCTTTAAAAATTTTTCCAAATTGGGAGAAACAGACTGGACTTTTTGGGGGCCCTTTAATATTGGTGCCCCATCAATGTCCAATCTAAAGATTTCCACCTTGCTGGGGTGAGTCCTGTGACTCTCTCCTTTCTGTTTCCTCTTTGTTTTGTCCCATCAATATTTGCTTTATTCACTTTATTCCTTAATAACCACTTAAAATTTCCCACCCTGCTAAGACTAGTCTCTTGATTCTTTCCTCTGTCTTTCCCCTTCTCTTGTTAATTGACCTAATATTTTTAATTGTATCTACAGAGAGGAAACTGAGACAGCAAATTCAGTGAGACTTCCAAAACTGTCCTTTGGTTTTGCAGCAAAGTTATGTGGGGTGCCCAGGTGAAAGGGGTCCCCTTAGCCACAGCATTTACAATGACCTGGACAATGGGCATATTTAGTGGGCGAATATCTCAGTCAACATAAAGCCAGTCCCACATTGTTTGCATAAGAAACATATCAGCCGCTTCATTGGGGTGTTCCACTTGGCATTCATGGGGGTTAAGGACAGTCTCCTTTCTAAGCATTAAAAGACCTTCGGGTGGCTTTTATCCAGTCCACCAGGCTGGCTGTTCCCTTAAGAATAACTCCCTGTGTTTCTGGATCACATTCAGCCATCTGTGATTGTTCTAGAGTGCGCTGAGGGTTCTGCATCAACCCAAACATGTTCTTCCACCCAGAGGCATTCAGACCCAAGACACGGCCCCCAATCAGTGACTCTCCCCAGTCCAATTCAGTGAAGCTTCCCCAGGAAGCTGAGGATACCGATGTACAAGATGAAACAACTCTTTCACACTCCACGTGCTTGGTTTCGTCCTCCCCCCACACTGGCTACATTCTTGGTGATCAGAGGTCTTAGAAGTACTTTCTATTGTCCCTGTGTAAGTTTTCTCTCGAGGGAAGCTTTGAAGCTAGTGGCTAAAGCTTAGACTCACTGAAATCTGAGTTTGTTCTAGTATCAAGATCCAATCCAGCATTGTTTTTTATTTTTAGTTTACCATTACAAATAACCATAGCCAAAGAATAGGCCACTTTTTCATATTAGTTTTCATTTTGTTATGCATCCCAGTGAACCAGATTTCCCCAGAGCTGGATCCATTTTTAAAATTCCGTTGGTAACTTTTACCTTTAGTAACTGATTGCTGCATAGCTGCTACTCCAGACCTTGGGTGAGCATGGGGCTATCTAGGAATCAAAGGCCTCTCATCTCTCATCTTTTACCCTTTCATCCTCTCTCTTTCCAAACCACATGTTTCCTTGAGCCAGAGCCATTCCTGAAAATCCCATTTCTCTGACACCAGTGGATTTGGAAAAACCTATTCAGTTTTCTACCGGTGTAGACACAAATCCAGTTCCTTCCTACTACGAGTCTTCCACCTGTGTGTCTCTTTTACTCTTCATACAAAAAGCACACATAACACTTTACTTCTGACACTTCTGGTAACAAATTATGGAGGTTTCTCCCCACATCAAGCAATTTTCTGTGACACCAGCCGGGTGTCCTATAATTTCATTCAATTCTGACACTATCCACTTAGAGATAGTGACAGATCTCACAGTTTAAGGACTCAGTCCCACAAAACTGTACCCTCCCCCCACTTCAGATGTCACTCACAAGCCAGGTTATCATCTGTGCTTCTGACCAGAGGTTCCAATGCCTCCTTCCTTGATTTCAATTAATTTGCTAGAGCAGCTCACAGAACTCAGTGAAACACTTACACTTACTAGTTTATTAAAGGATATGATAAAGGACAGATGAACAGCCAGATGAAGAGACACATAAGATGAGGTCTGGGAGGGTTCTGAGCACAGGAGCCTCTGTCCCTGTGGAGTGGGGGTGTGTCACCATCCTGGTGTGGATGTGTTCTCCCACCCGGAAGTTCTCTGCATCCTGTATTATTGGGACTTTTATGGAGGCTTCATCACATGGGCATAATTGATCATTAACTCCATTTTTCAGCCCTTCTCTCAGGAGCACTGTGGGGCAGGGCTGAAAATTCCAAACTTCTAATCAAGCCTTCGTCTTTCTGGTAACCAGCTCTCATCCAGGAGCCTACCCAGAGTCACCTCATTAGAATAAAAAAGACACTCCTATCACCCAGAAAATTACAAGGGTTTCAAAATATCTGTGTCAGGAATCAGGGTTAAAGACCAAACATTAGAATAAAAGATGCTCTTAGTACTCTTATCACTTAGGGAATTACAAGGGCTTAGGGAATCATTCAAGAGTTATGAATTGTTACAAAACAATCAGAAAGCAATTAACAAAATGATGATAGTAAGTATTTTCCTGCCAATAATTACTCTAAATGCAAATGTTTAAATTCTCCAATTAAAAAACATAGAGTGGATGGATAAATGAAAAAAATAGATCCAACTATACACTGACAGCAAAAGACTCACTTAAGCTTCAAGGATACTCATAGGCTGAAAGTGAAGAGATGGAAAAAAATATTATATGCAAATGAAAACCAAAAGAGATCAGGGATAGCTATGCTTATATCAGAAAAAATAGACTTCAAAGCAAAAATAGCAACAAGAGACAAATAAGGTCACTATATAATGATAAAAGTGTCAATTCACCAGGAGAATATAACAATTGTAAATATATATGCACCCAATATTGGAGCATCTAAACATATTAAACAATTATTAACAAATACGAAGGCAAAAATAGACAACAACTCATAGTAGGAGACTTCAGTACACACTCTCAAAAATGGATAGGTCAACCAGACAGAAAATCAATAAGGAAATAATGGACTTGAACTACACTTAGGACCAAATGGACTTAACAGACCTATACAGAACATTCCATCCTATAGCAGCAGAATGCACGTTCTTCTCAAGCACACACAACATTCTCCAGTACAGATCATATGCTAGGTTACAAAATAAGTCTTAACAAACTTAAGAAGATTGAAATCATATCAAGGATTGTTTCTGACCACAATGCTATGAAACTAGAAATCAATAACAGGAAAAACTTAGAAAGTTCACAAATATGTGGAAATTAACACACTCCTGAAAAATCAATGGGTCAAAGAGGAAATCAAAAAGGAAATCCAAAAATATTTTTAAAAAAATGAAAATGGAAACACAATATACCAAAACTTATCAGATGCAGCAAAAGTAGTTCTAAGAGGGAATATTAGAGTGATAAATGCTTGCATTAAGAAGAAAGAAAGATCTTAGGACGCCTGGGTGGCTCAGTCAGTTAAACATCTGCCTTTGGCTCAGGTCACGATCCCAGGGTCCTGGTATTGAGTCCCACACCTGGCTCCCCACTCAGGGAGGAGCCTGCTTCTCCCTCTGCCTGCCACTCCCCCTGCTTGCACACTCTCTCTCTTTCTCCCTCTCGCTGACAAATAAATAAATAAAATCTTAAAAAAAAAAAAGAAAAAAGAAAGATCTTAAATAAACAACCTAACCTTACAACTCAAGGGACTAGAAAGGTATGAACAAACTAAGCCCAAAGTTAGCAGAAAGAAGAAAATAAGTAAAGACTAGAGCAGAAATAAATGAAATAAAGACAAGAAAGACAATAGAAAAAAAATCAACAACCTAAGAGTTGATTTTTTCAAAAGATAAACAAAATTGAGAAAAAAAGAGAGAGGACTCAAATTAATAAAATTATAATGAAAAAGGAGACATTACAACTGATACCACAGAAATACAAGGGATAAGAACCTACTATGAACAATTATACATCAACAAATTGAATATTCTAGAAGAAATGGATAAACTCCTAGAAACATACAACTTACCAAGACTGAATCATGAAGAAATAGAGAATCTGAACAGACCAATAATGAGCAAGGAGATTGAATCAGTAATCAATAACCTCTCAACACAGAAGAGCTCAGGACGAGATGGCTTCACAGGTGAGTTCTACAAAACATTTAAATAAGAATTAATACCAATTCTTCTAAAAATCTTCCATAATTTTGAAGAGGAATGAACACTTCCAAACTCATTTTATGAGGCCAACATTATCCTGATACTGGAACCAGACAAGAACACTACAAGAAAAGAAAATTATAGGGCAATATCCCTAATGAACACAGATTCAACAATCCTCAACAAGCTACTAACAAATCAAGTTTAAGAGCACATTAAAAGGATCATGCACCATGATCAAGTAGGATTCATCCCTAGGATGAGTGTGTTTCAACATCAGAAAATCAATAAGTGTGCTACACCACATTAACAAAATAAATGATAAAAATGCTATGATCAACTCAATAAATGCAGAAAAATTGACAAAATTCAACCTCCTTTCATAACAAAAAAACTCTCAACAAATTAAGTACAGAATGTACCTCAACATAAGAAAGGCGATATATGACAAACCCATAGCTAACATCACACTCAACAGTGAAAAATTAAAAGGCTTTTCTCTAAGATCAGGAATAAGGCAAGGATGCTCACTCTCATCATTTCTATTCAACATAGTACAAGAAGTCCTAGTCAGAGGAAATCAGGCGAAAGAAAGACATAAAAGACATCCAAATCATATATGAAGGAGTAAAATTATCTTTGTTTCAGATGACATGATCTTTTATATGGAAAACCCTAAAGACTCCACCAAAAACTGTTAGAACTAATCAATGAATTCAGTAAAGTTGCAGGATCCCAAATCAGCATATAAAAATTAGTTGCATTTCTATACAATAAAACGAACTATCTGAAGGAGAAAGTAAGAAAGCAATCCCATTTACAATAGCATCAAAAACAAACAAAAATACTTTGTAATAAATTCAGCTAAGAAGGTGAAAGACTTCTGAAAACTACAAGACATTGATCAATGAAGTTGAAGAAAACACAAATAAACACAAATATCCCGTATTCCTGGATTGGAAGACTTAATATTGTACAAATGTCCACACTACACAAAGGAATCTATAGATTCAGTGTAGCTCCTATCAAAATTCCAATGATATTTTTCATAGAAATAGGAAAAAACTATCCTAGAGTTTATATGGAACCACAAAAGATCCAAATAAACAAAGCAGTCCTGAGAAAGAAGAATAAAGGTGGAGCCATCATACTTCCGGATTTCAAGCTATACTGCAAAGCTATAGTAATCAAAACAGTATGGTACTGGTATAAAACAGGCACGTATATGAGTGGAACAGAATAGCGAGCCCAGACATAGATACATGGTCAACTAATTTTTGACCCATACATACATGGTCAATGAATTTTTGACAAAGGAGCCAAGAACACACAATGAAGAAAGTATAGTCTCTCCAATGAATGGTGTTGGGAAAACTGGGTATTTACATGCGAAAGAATGAAATTAGACCCTTATCTTATACACCTCACAAAAATTAACATGAAATGGGTCAAAAAGTTAATGTAAGACCTGAAACCATGAAACTCCTAGAAGAAAAATAGGAGAAAAGATCCTTGACATTGGTCTTAGCAATGATTTCTTAGATAAGACACCAGAAGCCCAGCCAACAAAAGTTAAACAAGTGGGACTACATCAAACTAAAGAACTTTTGCACAACAAAGGAAATAACCCATAAATTGAAAAGGCGACTTACGGAAAGGGAGAACATATTTGTAAACCATATATCTGGTAAGAGATTCACATCAGAATATATAGAGGACTCATACAACTCAATAGCAAAAAAGCAACTAATCCAATTAAAAATGGGCAAAGGACCTGAATAGACATTTTTCCAAAGAGGACATACAAATGGCCCATAGGTATGTGAACAGGTGCTCAACATCACTAATCGTCAGGAGAATACACATCAAAACCACAGTGAGCTATCACCTCACACCTGTTAAGATGGCTATTGTCAAGATGACAAGAGATAGCAAACACCGGTGAGGATGTGGAGGAAAGGGAACCCTTATGCCCTATTGGTGGGAATGGAAATTGGTGTAGCCACTAAGGAAATTAGAGTTCCCCAAAAAATGAAAAAGAGAACTACCATATGATCCAGTTATTCAACTTCTCAGTATATACCTAAAAGAAATGAAATCAGTATCTTAAAGAGATACGTGCACACCCGTGTTTTTTGCAGCATTATTCACAATTGCCAAGATACAGAAACAACATAAATGTCCTTCAATGGATGACTAGATAAAGAAACACATACATACAATGGAATATTATTTAGACATGAAAAAGCAGAAAATCCTGTAATTTGTGATAACATGGAAGAACTACTATATAGTATCATTTATTGTGGAATCTAAAAATAAAAACAAAGTAGTTGCCAGGGGCTTGGGAGAGGAGGAAATAGGGAGATGTTAGTTGAAGGGTACACATTTTCTGTTATTAGAATAAGTTCTCAGGGCACCTGGTGGCTCAGTCAGTTAAGTGTCTACCTTCAGCTCAGGTCATGATCTTGGGGTTCTGGGATTAAGCTCCATGTCAGGTTCCCTGCTCAGCAGGGAGTCCTCTTCTCCCTCCCCCTCTGCCCCTCCTCCCACACTTGTGCTCTCTCTGTCAAATAAATAAAATCTTTTAAAAAAAGAATAAGTTCTGAGGATCCAATGTACAGCATATTGACCAGTTAATAATATGATATTGTATACTTTAAAACTGTTGAGAGTAGATCCTAAGCATTCTCACCACACACACACGTACACATACACACACACAAGATTTAACTATGTGAGGTGATGGATGTGTTAATTACCTTAATCTTGGTAATCATTCCACTATATAGGTATATCAAATCATTGCATTGTATCCTTTAACTATATATAATGACATTTGTCGATTATTTCTCAATAACGTTGAAATGAAAGTATAGGTATTTTCAGTTTTTAGAATTCATTTCTAGAAAGTCAGTTAAACAAATTATCGGAACCTTATGGCACAAGAAGTGTGTGGCACAAGAAGCGAGAGAAAAGGAAAGCCTGGGTGGCTTAGTCAGTTAAGCAGCTGCGTTCAGCTCAGGTCATGGTCCCAGGGTCCTTGGATCGAGTCCTGCATCGGGCTCCTTGCTCAGCGGGGAGCCTGCTTCTCCCTCTCCCTCTGCCGCTCCCCCCTGCTTGTGCTCATTCTCTGACAAATAAATAAAATCTTAAAAAAAAAAAAGCAAGATAAAAAAAAATGACCAATATAAGCAACTCTTCTCTAGGGATGAGATATCTAGGGTAATGCTCCTCAAATATTAAGGTGCCCTTGAATCTGCAATGTGTATCTTGTTAAAATGCAGACTCTTAATTCTTTTAGGTCTTGGGTAAGGCCAATATTCTGCATTTCTAAGATCATAGGTGATACCAAAGTACCCGGCCCTGGTACCACTCTTGAGTAACAAAGTTCTAGAGGACAGTATTCCTCCAATAGTAACTACCATAGCCATAGTAAAAGACCACTTGAGATAGGAGTTATTAAAATCTTTGCTAGGGTCTGCAAGAGAATCAAGGAGGTAGCTTCTCTTCCTTTCCACACTCTGGGAGGTTTTGAATGATTTAAGAAAAAATATAAAAGAATGGTTTTTTTTAAAGGAGATTTTATTTTGGACAGAGAGAGAGAGCGCGTGCACAAGCAGGGGGAGCAGGAGAGGGAGAAGCAGGGAGCCCAATGTGGGACTTGATCCCAGGACCCTGCGATCATGACCTGAGCCAAAGGCCGACACTTAACCTACTGAGCCACCCAGGTGCCCTAAAAGAATGGTTTAGAGTGCAAATGAGTAACTTTATTACTAATAAAGGCTAACTTGGAGGGTATAGAGACTAAACCACTCTATCTACCATTAAACCAGGTAAAATGGGACGGAGCAGTCTCTGCCACTGAGTTTCAGAGGATGACTTCTGCTCCCTGAGAGCAGGAGTGCTCTCAAGGAGAAAAAAAAGAAATAGAACTGAGCTGAGAATAACATATATTTCCCCCAAACTTACCAATCATATTAAGCAAAGTTCTCTTCCATGGAGAAGAGTAAATCTGGGGAGGGGAGAGTCCAGAGAGAAGGGGTAAAAAGCAATTCCCTCTAATGGTTCATCACCAAACCCTTGGTAATATAAGGGAATGAATAATGAAGATCCAGGACATCTTCTTAGAAATGGTATTTTAAATTAGGTGAGTTTAAAGGCTGATGGGAAGAGAACTTTGCAAGCAGAAAGACATTAGAAACAAAGGCTCGTTAATTCCTTATGTGCCTGGCCCATATCCAAACCAGCTAATTGTCAAATAGTAATTATAATTCATATCAACTGAGGTTTAGAGAAAAAGGGCTGGTCTCTGGATTCCCTCCTTTCCTTAAACTAACGTCACGATAATTCAGTGTCAATTAACCAGAAAGAGTGTAACATGATTAATCTACAAGGCAATGAATTTCACACTGACAACATTATACAATCCTGTTAAATTCACTCTAAACCCAAAGCAACAATCGAGAAGTAAGAGATAATTTTCAGAAGCCACTAAAGGAAGAACAAACTATAGTACTGGAAACTACTTTGAGTTTTGTTGTTGTTGTTGTGTGTGTGTGTGTGTGTGTGTGTGTGTGTGTGTGTGTGTGTGTGTTTTAATGGAGAATGGTGTCCACACACATCTAAGAATTCATAAATGATTCTATTCAAAATGACTGAGAGTACACCTAGTTATCTGGAAACTCACCAGGACAGGTTTTGCAACTGAGGGAATTGGATCCACAGTACTGAAGAATACCTGTGTTTGTGCAGGCCCAAAATGGAGTCACTCATGCTAAACCCACCAAGACTTAATACCTAACCTAATGTGCAGCTTCAGCTTCTTCCAGAAATGTGACCTCTAACCAGCCAACCTGGAATTTCCTGGTCAGCACTAGGAGGTAATCTATTGATAGACCCCTTCTATTTCCCTTAGGAGGGTGACTTTGCCTAAAACAATGCATTCTTTGCTAATGATTTCCTTTTATCCATTCCTTCTCTGCCTTTAAAAACCTTTGATTTTCTGCAGCTCACTTGCTAGATGGGATGCTGCCCAATTCTTGACTCATTGAATAAAGCCAATTCGATCTTTAAGTATAGTCAGTTGAAATTTTGGTATTTAACAGCTGGTAAACTTATTAGGTACTTTTAGCTGGACATGAGCAAAAGTGTGCTTTCCCTGTCTGTTCATATACTGTTGGGTCTCGTGGTGCTACCTCAGTGGAGCTTCTGGCTCCGAGACCCCGTTTAACTCATATTAATGCATTCATTGCTACATTACCATATAGATAAAAGAGGAAGGAATGATAGAATCAGAAACTGGGCTACATTCGATGCTCAATACATTAATTTCCTAATTAGAGATAAAATTGCATTGACCAGGGAATAGGCCTTCAGAATGGTGAAGTGAGGAGCTCTGTCAATCCTCTCCATCAAAAGCAATCATTAAACTGGATTAAGTTAAAAAAAACACCCATATGAGGACTCTGGGAATTTGCTGAAGTCAGACATCAAATTGAGAAGCATTTATCCCAGAAAAACTACTGAACCTTAGTAAGAACAGGATGAACCTGTGTCATTTTAGCCTGCAGCTGCTCCCATTTCCTCTTGGCTACTTGAGGCCATGGTACTTGATTTTCATCAGAGCACAGAAAAACCCATACTGGGGGGGCATTTTGAAAAACAATAGCAATTTTAGTGGCAAATAATCAGGGAAGGCCAACATCACCACTAGCCTGAGGTCTCAATACTGGTCCAAGCAAGCAACAGGACAGCACAGCGGCAAGAAATATTTAATAGTGAGATCCAAGGAACAAGAGCCATAGTGGACCTTGATAAGCTGCCACCTATCCCTGGGGTTCTGGGAAACTGTGTGCATGTAAGGCACTGTACTCATGCTCAGGAGATAGTGGAGAAAGCCTTAGTGAGCTACTCATCCCTGGGTGATTGTGACACTTGGCAAGTACAGAAAGAAAACACTGTGACAAACCTGTAAACTCTCTGAATTTTGAATGCTTTCCCTAAGTGACACAGATCCATCAGCAAAGTGGAGAAATCTTACTGCCGCCATGGGTTTAAACACAACCCCTGACCAGTAATCGGCTGACCACTAAGCTGTGCTGCTATGTTGACCCAGGGGTGACTCCTAGTAGGCCAGACTTAAGCAAAACAAAACAAAACAAAACAAAAACATGTAACAGAGAAATCAATAGCTACACATTGTGGGGAGGACAGACTCCACAGAATTAGTCTTTGCAAGAGACTAAACAAATACACAACAAAATAGTAACATCCATCCCTAGCTGGGGTAGGAGGAGGAGGAATCAGAATTCAGATTTACTACAACATACAATTATAAAAATTAATTTTTTTTAACAAAAAATTATGAGCCATGAAAAGAAACAAGGACATGTGACCTTTCTTCTCTTAACCAATTGAAAACACAATTCAAGGGGCACCTGGGTGGCTCAGTTGGTTAAGCGTCTGCCTTTGGTTCAGGTCATGATCTCAGGGTCCTTGGGATGGGGCCCCGCGTCGGGGCTCCCTGCTCAGTGGGGAGTCTGCTTCTCTTTCTCCCTCTGCCCTTCCACTTGTGTTCTCTCTGTCAAATAAATAAATAAAATCTTTAAAATAAAATAAAATAAGTCAATTCATCAGGATGATACAACTGTTATAAACATATACACCTAACAACACTGTGTTAAAATACATGAAGCAAAAACCAACAGAATTGAAAGGCAAAATACACAATTCAAAATAATAGTTGGAAGGACATCTGGTTGGCTCAGTCAGTGGAGCATGTGACTCTTAATCTTGGGGTTGTGAGTTTGAGCCCCATGTTGGGTGTAGAGATTACTTATAAATGAAATCTCTAAAAAAAAAAAGGAAAAAACCCCACAAAATAATAGTTGCAGATTTCAATATCCCACTTTCACTGATAGATGGGACAAGTAGCTAGCAATTCAGGAAGGAAATAGAAGACTTTAACAACACTACAATCCAATTTGACCTAACTCTATAGGGCACTTGAACCAATAAGAGCAGAATATACATTCTTCTAAAATGCACATAGGGCATTCTCCAAGAAAGACAATATGTTAGGCCATAAAACAATTTCAATAAATTTAGAGGGATTGTAATCATACTAAGAATGTTCTTTGACCACAAAAAATTAAATTAGAAATCAAGAACAGAGGGGCACCTGGGTGGCTCAGTCAGTTAAGCATCCGATCCTTGATTTCAGCTCAGGTCATGATCTCAGGGTTGTGAGATTGAGCCCCTCATCGGGTTCTGCTTTGGGCATGGAGCCTGCTTAATAAGATTCTCCCTCTCCTGACTCTTAGCTCTAGGAACCAAATGGAGGGTTTCTGGAGGGTAGGTGGGTGGGGGGGGTGGGGTAAGAGAATTGGGTGATGGGCATTAAGGAGGACACTTGATGTAATGAGCACTGGGTGTTATATGCAACTGAGGAATCACTAAATTCTACCTCTGAAACTAATAATACACTATATGTTAACTAAATTGAATTTAAATAAAAAATTAAAAAAAAAGATTCTCCCTCTCCCTCTGACCCTCCTTCCCTCTCCAAAAAAAGAAAGAAATCAATAACAGAGAATTTGATAAATCTGGAATATTCAAAAATTAGAAAACAGTCTTCTAAAGAATGCATAGGCTAAAGGAGAAATCACAAGGGAAATTAGAAAATATTTTCAATGAAATGAAAATAAAAACTTACCAAATTATGTAGAATCCAGAAAACATGATGTAAGCACATTTCACCTTAGTCTTCCCCTCTTCTTGCTACTGAGTAAGATAAATTAAATGGACAGTGGAAGATTCTGAATGGTGGAGAAAAGCAGACAAACCTTCTAGGAACCTTAGGATTCAAGTGGTGAGTTCCCTAGGATTTTTTTTTTTTTTTTTTTTTTTGCCTTCTGTATATCTCAGACTAAGCCCAGGGGAAGGTCTAAACCCAGAAACACCAAAAAGCACAGCCAAAACAAAAAAGGAAAAAGGCTAGGCCTGACACCTATCTGGCCATGGACTGGTAAAGGAGTAAGTCCTGAATGATAGCACCTTTTTCATGGCTCTGCTATAGCCAAACACCATGGGGGGTGGGGAATGCCCACCCTCTGCCAGCACCAGGATTATGTGAATGGAGATCTGACTATCATCCAGTTCTGACAATAATGAGCTAGCTCTGCTTTCTGGCTGGTAGGTACCTATAAACATTGTGTGACAAAACACAGTCTGTTTGACTACCTACCCTACCTCAAGCAGGTGGCTCCACATTTTGGCTGGCAAATGTCTGCAGATGCTGAACCTGTTTATCATCTCCCCATGGAAATGAGATGGCTCTGCTGCTCAGCTGGTGAGAATCTTTGCAGGCTGTGCCTGAGAGCTGATCCTGTCTGTCATTCTGCCCCAGTGATGAGACAACTCTGCCTCTCTACTGGAGGAGGCCTATGGACATTGTGCCTGAGAACTAATACGAGTTAGTTGTCTACTAGTTCTAGCAATGAGGTGGCTCCCTATCCTGGCCTATAGGCATCTAGGGAGACTTACTGTGAGAATGGAGACTATTGACAACCCCACAAAGCCACAAGGTACCTCTTTTCTGGATGGTGGGCATGTGCAGAGACTGTGCCTGAAAATTGAACTTGTCTACCATAATCGGTCTGGTAATACCACTTTACTTTTAGCTGACAGAGGTCTAGGGACTCTGCATGAGAGCAGAGCCTGACTAACATACCACCTCAACAATGAGGCAGCTCTGCCTTCCTACACTTGAATTTTGACAGATATGATTTGTGAGAGCAGGACTAGTCTACCATCCAGCCACAGCAGAGATAAAGTGGCTCTGTCTTCTCATTAGCAGATATCTACAGAGGCTGTTTGTATGAAGAGAGTTGTCACTAATATCTCAGCCTGGTAATAATAAATAATGAGCTATAAATATGAACCAAAGTCTTATAATATCCCAAATACAAGGATACCCAGGATACAAGCAAGAATCAGTCATCGTACTAAGAACAAAGAAATCCCAACTGGAATGGAAAACACTGATGAACAGGTGCAAATACCAAAATGACACAAATATTGGAAATATCTAAAAAGGATTTAAAAAGTAACTATCATAAATATGCTTAAATAAACAATTAAGAATACTTCTGAAATAAATGAAGAAAGTAGAAAATCTCAGCAAAGAAATAACAGATATCTTTAAAAATGGAAATTTTACAACTGAAAAATTGGTCAAAATAAAAAAAACTCATCAGAAGGGCTCAACAGGAGGATGGAGATGACACAGGAAATAATCAGTGAATTGGAATAAAAATTATCCAGTAGGAATCACAGAGAAAATAGGTTGGAAAAAAGATAAATAGACACTCAGAAACCTGTGTAACAATAAAAAAAGATCTGACATCTATGTCATTGGAGACTCATGAGGGTGAGAGAAAGAACGTTTTAAAAAATTTTGGCTGAAAATTTTCCAGATTGGTGAAGGACATAGAGATTCAATAAGTTAAGTGAATCCCAAACAGGATAAATCCAAAGAAATCCATGTCGAGATACATCATAACAGACTTCTGAAAACTAAGAATTTTGAAGGCAGCCAGAGAGAAATAATGTATCACCAACAATGATAGTAGGTAGATGGAAGCCAGACAATATCAAATGCTGAAATAAAAGAACAGTCAACCCAGATATATTTTTTATTAAGGTAAAACTCACTATTTTAACCATTCAAAAGTATACAATTCAGTGGCTTTTACTACAATCACAATGTTGTGCACCATCACCACTATTCTAATTCCAGAATATTTTCATTGACCCACGTGAAACTCTGTACCTATTAAGCAGTCATACCTCATTCTTTCTTTTCCCCAGCCCCTGGCAACCACCAACATGCTTTCTGCCTCTATGGATTTGTGTATTCTGGACATTTTACATAAATATAATCATACAATGTGTGGCCTTTTATGTCTGGCTTCTTTCACTTAGCATAGTGATTTCAAGATTCATCCATGTCGTAGCATGCATTGATACTTTGCTCATTTTTTTTTTTATTGTGCCAAAATTCACTCCTTTTTAAGCTTGAATAATATTCCATTTATGGATATACCACATTTATTTGTCCACTCATCAATTAATGGGCTCTTGAGTTGTTTCCACTCTTGTAGCTGTTGTGAATAGTGCTGCTATGAACATTCATATCCACGATTTTGATTGAACACTTGTTTTCAATTGTCTTAGCACCACTTCACATTTCCATCAGCGAGGTACAACTGTTTCCATTTCTTCACATCTGTGCTACGATTTATTTGATTATTATATATATATATAGCCATCCTAGTAGGTATGAAGTGGTATCTCACTGGGGCTTTTACATGCTGGATTATAATAGATGGTCTAAATTTTTAAGAAAAAAAAAGATATGTACATGGTGGAATGTGCATCTGCATGTTTGTGTTTGAACATATATGTATCTGTCACTGTGTGTTTACCGATATGTGTCTCTGTGTGTATGTACATTGCACGTGTGTGTTCATGCTTGTAGATGAATGTGTGTGAAAGTGCATGTAGGTGGGTATGTACCCATGTGTGCTGGTGAGATGGTGTCTGTGTGTCTGTGTGGTGTGGAGCTTCCATGATGGTATCAGTCTTAATTGGGAGTTCTACAGTGACTTGGAGAATTGTTGCAAGACTGACTAAATAACATAATACTTTTGGGACGCCTGGGTGGCTCAGTTGGTTAAGCATCTGACTCTTGATTTCGGCTCTGGTCGTGATCTCAGGGTCGTGAGATCGAGCCCCACCTTGGCTCTGAGCTGGGCAGAGAAGCTGCTTGGGATTCGCTCTCTTCTCCCTCTACCACTCCACGCCCTTCCCCCCCTTGCCTGTGCGCATGCACTCTCTCTCAAGGAAAAAAAAAAAAAACTTTCTAAAAATTTCGGTGTTGTGTGAAAATTCAACAGATTTTAAATGTAATTATCTTTTCAGCTACATGTATGTTGGCACAAACCATAAAATTTTCTCCAAGTGGCCCCTTTATTTACAATTGAACAATGGGGTTTGCTTGAGTCATTATCTTTTAACTAGTGTAGTTCCCAAAGTTTTACAGATTATCCTGATAAAAATACGGGAGATGTTATGGAGGAATCTATGGAGATTTCTCTAACGATTATGATTTATGCCTTGATCCTTATACTTAAGACTACCTGAGAAGAAGCATGCTTCTGAAATGATTCATTTGTTTCTGGATCAAGTTGACTGGTAAGAAAAAAAAAATGCAGCACTATTTAACTTCTTTTTTCTTTAAAGCAAAAACCTAGGTTTCCAAGGCCACTCTAGCTTGGGTATCTAATAATGATAAACCATATTTCTGTGGTGCACAAAGCATTTATAGGAAATGCATCTGTTACCCTTTGTATATTTTAATTTACATTTAGTAAGATAATCTTTTTTGGTGTACAATTAATATATGAGGTTTGCCAAAATGCATAATGTTATGTGACTACAATTACAATCAGGATACAAGACAGCTTCCTCACCGCTAAATATTAGCTCATCCTACCTTTTTATAACCTTTCCACTCTCGTAACCCCTGGTCATCACTTACCTATTCTCCCTCTCTACAGTTTTGCCTTTTCCGGAATGTCAGAGATGAAATTACGCCATGTGTAACCTTTTGAATATGGCTTCCTTCACTTAGAAAAATGTATTTGAAATAACCCATGTTGTTGCATGTATCTCTAATTTGCTCATTTTCATTGCTGCGTAGGATTTCATTTTATGGATGTAATACTGTTGGTGTATCCATTTGCCTATTGAAGGACATTTGGGTAGTTTCTAGTTTGGTGCTATTGTGAATAAAGCTGCTATAAACACCCATGTACAGGTTTTGTGTGGGAACAGAAGTTTACATTTCTCTAGAGTAAATAGTAAATATTTAGGTGTGGAATTACAAGGTCATATGGTGAGTGTATTTATGGTAAATACATATTTTTTAAATAATAGATTTTAGTTTTTAGAGCACCTTAGGTTTACAGAAAAGTTGATCAGAAAGTACAGAGAGTTCCCATACATCCCCCTTCCTCTCCCCTTATCAGAGTTTCCCCTAATATTAACATCTTGTAATGATGTAGTACATTTGTTACAATTGGGGAACCAATATTGAGACATTACCATTAATAAAGTCCATAGTGTACATTTGGGTCCACTCTTTGTGCTATACAGTTCTGTGGATTTAAAAAAAAATGCACCATGTTATGTATCCACCATTATAGTATCACATATAATAATTATACTGCTCTGAATATCGCCTGTGTTCCACCTACTCATCCCTCCCCAACCTTGACCCTTGTCAAAAATTTATTTTTTACTGCCTCTATAGTTTTACTTTTCCAGGCTGTCCTAAAGTTGGGATTATACAGTATGTAGTCCTTTCAGACTGGCTTCTTTTATTTACCAACATGCGTGTAAGGTTACTCCATGTCTTTTGTTGCTAGGTAGATCTTTTCTTTTTATCACTGAATAATATTCCATTATAGTGATGTACTACAGTTTGTTTATGCATTCATTTATTGAAGGACATCTTTGTCACCTCCAAGTCTGGCAATTATGAATAAAGCTATAAACATTTATATGTAGGTTTTTGTGTAAACATAGGTTTCAATTCATTTGGATAAATAACTAGGAGCACAATTGTTGGATCACATGGTAAGACTGTGTTTACCTTTTTAAGAGACTGTCAAACCGTCTTCCAAAGTGGCTGCCCAATTTTGCATACATGATAGTTACACGCTGCCCTAAATATTTCCTGTGTTTCACCTACTCATCTCTCCTGCAACCCCCGGCAACCACTGATCTCTTTACTGTCTCCATAGTTTGGTCTTTTCCAGAATGTCATATAGTTGGAATCATACAGTACATAGCCTTTTCGGATTGGCTTCCTTCAATGAGTAATATGCACTTAAAATTCCTCAACATCTTTAGTGGCTTGATAGCTCATTTCCTTTTAGCACTGAGTAAGATTCCATTGTCTGGATGGACCACAGTTTATTTACTCCATCATCTATTAAAGGGCATCTTGGTTGCTTCCAAGTTTTGGCAATTATGAATAAAGCTGTTATCAACATGTGTGTGCAGGTTTTTGTACGGACTTAAGTTTTCACCTCATTTTGGTAAATATTAGGAACATGATTGCTGGATCATATGGTAAGAGTATGTTTAGTTTTATAAGAAACCCCACCAAACTACCTTCCAAAGTGGCTGTACAATTTTGTATTTCCACCAGCAATGAATAGGAATTCCTGTTGCCCTACGTATTTGCTAGTATTTGGTAGTGACAATGTTCTGGATTTTGGTCATTCTAACAATAGGTGTGTGTGGGGGGGGTGTATCTTGTTGTTTGACTTTGCAATTCCCTACTGATATTGAGCATCTTCTTGTATGTATATCTTCTTTGGTGAGGTGTACAGACCTTTTGTCCATTTTTTTAATCAGGTTGTTTTCTTACGGCAGAGTTTTCAGAATCCTTTGTACATTTTGGATACAGGTCCCTAATTTAAAAGATATGTGTTTTGCAAAGATTTTTCTCCCAGTCTGTGGCTTCTCTTTTTATTCCCTCAATTATGTCTCTTGCAGAGCCGAGGATTTTAATTTTAATGAAATCCAATTTAGCAATTTTTTCTTTCATGAATCATGCTCTTGCTGTTGAATCTAACAATTCTTTGCTAAACCCAAGGTCTTTTAGATTTTCTCCTATGTTGTCTTCCAGAAATTTTAAAGTTTTGAATTTCCATATAGGTCAGTTACCCATTTTGACTTAACTTTTGTGACAGGTGCAAGGGCAAAATGTCTAGATTTATTTTTTTGCATGTGGATGTCCCGTTGTTTCAGCACCATTTGTTGAAAAGCCTATCTTTTCTCCACCAAATTTCCTTTGCTCCTTTGTCAAAGATAAGCAGACTAGATCTATATAGGTCTATTCATGGGCTTTCTTTTCTTTTTCTTGATCTATTTGCCTATTCTTTTACTGATACCATGCTGTCTGGATTACCATGACTTCATGGTAAGTTTTTTTCTCCCCAGATTTATTGAGATATAATTGACATACAATTTTAAGGTGTATAATGTATTGGGGTGCCTGGGTAGCTCAGTCAGTTAGGTGTCTGACTCTTGATCTCAGCTCAGGTCTTGATCTCAGGGTCATGAACTCAAGCCCTGCATTGGGCTCCATGCTGGGCATGGAGCCTACTTAAAAAAAAATGAAGTGTAAAATGTATTGATTTGATATACTTATATATTCTGAAATTATTACTACCATAGCATTAGCTAATACCTTTGTCATATCACATAATTATCATTTCTTTTCTTGTGATGAGAACATTTAATATCTACTCTGATAACAACTTTCAAGTATATAATATGGTATTATTAGCTATAATCACCATGCTGCATATTAGATCTCCAGAACTTACTCATTTTATAACCGGAAGTTTGTACTCTTTGACCAACATCTCTTCATTTCCCCAACTTCTCAGCCCCTGGTAATGACCATTCTACTGTTTCTATGAGTTCAGCTCTTTTAGATTCAACATATAAGTGATATCATACAGTATTTGTCTTTCTCTTAGCAGAATGCCCTCCAGATTCATCCATGTTGTTGCAATGGCAAGATTTCCTTCTTTTTCATGGCTGATAATACTTCATCGAGCAGGTGAATGATCCTTTTAATTACTGAATTTGGTTTGCTGATTTGGTTTGGCTTTGTGGAGGATATTTGCATCTATGTTCATCAGAGATATTGGCCTGTAGTTTTCTTTTTTTGTAGCGTCTTTGGTTTGGTATCAGGTCCATTTTCATTCAAAAAGATTATTGATAAGTATGTATTTATTGCCATTTTGTCAATTGTTTTCTGGTTGTTTTTGTAGTTCTTCTCTGTTCCTTTACTTGCTCTCTTCCTTTGTGGTTTGGTGGCTTTCTTTAGTGTTATGCTTGGATCCTTTTCTCTTTATTTTTTTATGTATCTATTATAGGTTTTTGATTGTGGTTACTATTGGGTTCATATATAACACCCTATGTGTATTGCAGTCTATATTAAGTTGATAGTTGCTTAAGTTCAAACACATTCCAAAAGCGCTAAATTTTTACTCCCCCTTCCACTTTTATGTATATGATGTCATATCTAACATCTTTTATTTCATGTATCACTTGATTACACTTGTAGATCTAATTGGTTTTACAACTTTTGTGTTTTCACCTCCTTACTGGCTTTATAAGTGATTAATCTGCGCTCTTTACTATGTTTGCTTTTACCGGTGAATTTTTTTCCTTTCATAATATTGTTACTTCTAGGTATGGCCTTTTCTCTCCACTTCAGAAATTCCCTCTAACATTCCTTGTAAGTCTGGTTTGATGGTGACAAACCTCTTGACCTTCTGTTTGTCTGGGAAACTCTTTAGCTCTCCTTCTCAATGATAGCCCTGCCAGGTAGAGTATTCTTGGTTGTAGGTTTTTTGTTTTGTTTTGTTTTGTTTTTTTACTTTCAGCACTTTGAATATATTTTGCCACTCCCTTCTGGCCTGCACTGTCTGCTGAAAAATCAGCTGATGGCCTCATGGGGTTTTCCTTTTTATGTAACTTTTTTTTTTCTTGCTGCTTTTATAATTCTTTCATCATTGATTTTTGCCATTTAAATTATTATGTGTTTCAGTGTGGATCTCCTTGGGTTGGTTTTATTGGGAGCTTCCTGTGCTTCCTGTACTTGGATGTCTGTTTCCTTCCCCGATTAGGGAAGTTTTCAGCTATTATTTCTTTAAGTAAATGTTCTTCCCCCTTCTCTCTCTTTTCTCCTTTTGGGACCTCTATAAAGTGAATGTTATTATGCTTGATGATGTTGCTGAGTTCCCATAACCTATTCTCATTTTTTATTATTCTTTTTTTCCTTTGCTGTTCAGCTTGCTACTTTCCATTACCCTATCTTCTAGACCACTGATTTGTTCTCTGCATCCTCCAATCTGCTATTGATTCCCTCTGCTGTATTTTTCATTTCAGTTATTGCATTCTTCAGCTCTACTGGTTCTTTATATTTTTTCATATTTTCTATCTTTTTGTTGAATTTCTCATTGAGTTCATCCACTCTTTTCTTAAGTCTGGTGAGTATTTTTAAGACCATGACGTTGAACTCTTTATCAAGCATATTGCTTATCTCCATTTTATTTAGTTCTTTTACCGTGAATTTTATCTTGTTCTTTCATTTGGAATGTATTCTTCTGTCTTCTCATTTTGTCTAATTCCATGTTTATTTCTATGTATCTGGTAGGTCAGCTATGTCTTCTGGTCTTGAAAGTAGTGGCCTTTGGTAGTAGAGGTCCTGTGGTGCCCTATAGTACAATGTCCCCTGGACACCAGAACCAGGCAATCCAGCGGTGTCCCATGTGTGGGCTACATGCATCCTCCTATTGTGGCTGAGCCACAGTTACCGTCAGCCCAGCCAGCTGCAATGACCCGCTTTGCTTGCTGTAGGCACACTGGACAGGGTTTGCTCCCAGCACTGTTGAGAAGCCTGGCTCTGGCCACCACAAGCTCAATGGTGGGCAGGGTGGGCAGTCAGCCTAGCTCTCTGCAATTAGCCTCTCTGCCACAGCTGCAGGTACATCAAGGGGCAAGGATTGCTCCCTGTGCAGCCCGCTAAGTGGTCCAGCGGCAAAAACCATGGGTACACCAGTGTGTGTGGTTATCTCCCCCTCTTCCCGGGGCAGGAATCACTTTGGAGTGGTGCCAGTTCTACTCTGGGCTGCCTGTTGGGTGTGGTGGGGCAGGAGCTGCTTTGGAGGAATGCCTGCCAAGGCAGGCAGGCTGGGAGGAGTGGGTCCACAGGGGAATGCCAGGGCTATGCATACAGTGCTAGTAAGGTAGGTGGAGAGGGCTAGCACTGGCTCTCGAGAGAGAGAGAGAGAGAGAGAGAGAGAGAGAGGCTAGGGGAGAGAAAGAGAAATGGTGCCCACCAGCATTTTTGTTCCCAGAGAAATCTCCTGCAGATGTCTGCCCCTCCAGTACATGTTCTAAGATTAGTCAATAAATCTTTATGTACATCCAAGGCGTTTTTCAAACTGCCGCTTCTATGCTGTGTTTTGGGTCTAGTTATTTAGTATTCTGGCTAAGGGCAGGGACTTGGTTTCCCATCACCCTCCAGCTCTTCCAAAGTTAAGCCCACTGGTTTTTAAAGCTCCGGCAGTTAAAACCCACTAATTTTTAAAGCTTCTGGAATTAAGCCTCACTGGCTTTCAAAGACAGACGTTATGGGGACTCATCTTCCCAGTGTGGGTCACCAGTGCTACGGGTGCCAAGAGGGGTGTCCAGTCCTCTAGCTTCTTTGTGTTTGTGATGTCCTTCCTGTTTGTGATTAGTTACACCAGGGGTTTCTTTCCCAACAGTGTCTCTACCACTCCTAACTTTTTCGATATGATCTTTACTCTATGACTCGCTATGGAAGATCTGTGCTGCGGGTTTTCAGGTTGTTTATTGAGTTAGTTATACAGATGTAGTTGTTACCTCTGTGCGTCAGTGGGATGAGGTGAGTTTAGGATCCTCCTACCTGCTGTCTTCCCGGGTGCTCTTTTTTTTGTTTTGTTTTCTATCTCTCTGCTAAACTTCTCATTTTATTCTTGTATTGTTATTGTTTTCCTAGTATTGTTAAATTGTTTATCTATATTGTCTTGTGGTTCTCTTGAGCATCTTTGGAACAGTAATTTTGAATTCTTTGTCAGACAATTTCTGGATCTCCATTTCTTTGGAACCAGTTACTGGAGGTTTCATGGATTCTTTTTTTTTTTTTTTTTTTTTTTACATTTGTACTTAAATTCTAGTTAGTTAACATACTGGGTAATATTAGTTTCAGGTGTACAACAGAGTGATTCAACACTTCCATACAATACCCGGTGCTCATCACAACAAGTGCACTCTTTAATCCCCATCATTTATTTAATCCAACCCTTCCCACCTCCTGGTAACCATCAGTTTGTTCTCTAGCGTTAAGAGTCTGTTTCTTGTTCTCTCTCGCTCTCTTTCTCTTTTTCCCCTTTGCTTATTTCTTAAATTCCACATGTGAAATCCTATGGTATTTGTCTTTCTCTGACTTATTTCACTTGGCATTATACTCTCTAGTGCTATCCATGTCATTGCAAATGGTAAGGTTTCATTCTTTTTAATGGCTGAATAATATTCCAGCAGTGGCTGGTTGCAGACACACACAGAGTGTGTGTGTGGGGGGGGGCGGGTCAGGACAGGCAGCAAAGCCAAGGCGAACTATGGGCTCATTGGCAGCTAAGAGGGTTCTGTCTGTTGGTATGCTTTCCTGGGGCTGGCTACACACTCTCCCCAGGCATGTGCACCACAGTGGATGCTGGTGATGGGGTTCAGGCTGGGAGCAGGAAGGTGTATAGCTGAAGGTGCTAGCTATAGGGGAGTGTGGTGGTGCCGGCCAGGGACAGAAGAAAGAGCCTGATCCAGGCCTGTGGGGGTCCTGAATGTTGGTGTGCTCTCCTGTGGCTGCTCACTCTCTCTGTGGGCATATGTGCTGTGGTGGAGGCTAACGATGTCATTAGGATGGCAGTGTGCATGGACACAACTGGAGTTGCTTTCTCCACTTGTGCACACAGCTTTGGGGTTCAGCTGGGGAATCTAGGCAGGCATCTTGCCCGTATGCAGTCACAGAGACCTGAGCTGGCTGCCAGTGTGTATCTCAGGTCCCAGTGGGGACAGGAAGGGACTCAGGCAGCTGGTGTCTTACACTCATGAAGCCACAGAGGCCTGGGATGGCTGCTGATGAGGCTCCTGTACTCCAGCAGGGGCCAGGGGGAGGGAGTCAGACAGCTGGTGCCCACAAACACAAATACCTACGGGGTGAAACCTGGTGAAATCTACAGGGGCCCTGCAGCAGCTGTGCTGGCTGTTGGTTTCTTCTTCAGTGGTGAAATCTGCTGAGTGTCTCTGAAGAGCAGGTCTTTGGGAACAACAATCACTCCTGCTGCCCAGCTGCTATTAATAGCCCTATTTTTCTTTCTTGTTCTCAGTTGTCTCTTCACCTTTCAGCTTTGCTGGTCTGGGTGGGGTGAAACTGAAGTGGGACCTTTGTGCAATGCTCCAAAAAGGGGAGGCGAACTGGTCATCCACCTTGTTCTTCCTTTCCCGGTGAGGGAAACTCCAGCTGGGGGGTTTCCACTTGGCATTCAACAATACTACCTTGGGGGATGGAATGATGCAGGCAAAATGAGGCTGTCTTCCTTCTCTTCTTGTGAGATTATTCTGTTTTTTTTTTTTTTTCCCAGTATGTTGCTATAATTTCTCAAAAGAACTCTAGAGCTCTCTCAGAGCTGTTTTTGTTCATGGATAGCTGTTTAATTGTTAATCTTTGTTGGGAGGATGGAGAGGCTAGGGTCATCCACATCACCGTTCTGATCCCCTATCATTAGTATTGTCGAGTAATGTCAGTTCTCTTAGTTCTCTTTCTTCAATATTGTATTGGCTATTCTGAGTCATTTGCTTTTTCATATGAACTTTGGAACCAGTTTGTCGATATTCACCAAGTAACTTGCTGGGATTGCACTGAAGATTAAGTAGGGAAGAGCTGACATCTTAACAATATTGAGTCTTCCTATTCATGGCAATGGAATATATCTCCAGTTGTTTAGATATTCTTTGATTACTTTCATAAGAGTTTTGTAGTTTTCCTCATATAGGTCTTGTACTTTTTTTAGATTTATGCCTATTTCTTTTTTTCTTTGGTGCTACTGTAAATGGTGTTGTGTTTTTAATTGCAAATTCCATTTGCTCATTGCTGGCATATAGGAAGGCAGTTGAAATTGTGTAATTAACATTTTTTCCTAAAACCATGCTATATTTGCTTATTGTTCCAGGAGGGGTTTTTTTTGTTGATTATTTGGGATTTTCTACATTGACAATCATGTCATCTGTGAACAAAGACAATTTTATTTCTTCAATCCCAATCTGTATACCTTTTATTTCATTTTCTTGTCTTACTACATTAGCTAGGATTTCCAGCACAATGTTGAACAAGAGTGGTGAAAGGGGACACCTTGTCTTGGTCTTGATCTTGGGAGGAAAGCCCAATTTCTCATTATTAAGTGTTAGAGGAAGGTTTCCTCTATTTCGAGTTTTCTGAGAGCTTTTTTAAATCATGAATGGATGCTGGATGTTGTCAAATAATATTTCTGCATTTATTGATAGGATAATATGATTATTTTCTTTAGACTATTGATATTATGGATTATGTGAATAAATTTTTAAATGTTGAACCAGCTTTGTATACCTGGAAGAAATATCAGTTAGTTGCACTGCATATTTCTCTTTATGCATTTCTAGATTCAACTTGCTAGTATTTTGTTGGGAATTCTTACAAATATGTTCATGAGAGATACTTGTCTGTAGTTTTCCTTTATTATAATGTTTTTGTCTGGTTTTGGTATCAGGGTAAGGCTGGTCTCATAGAATGAATTGGGAAGTGTTCCTCCTGCTTCTATTATCTGGAAGTAATTGTAGAGAATTCATATCATTTCTTTCTTACATGTTTGGTACAATTCACTAGTGAAACCATTTGGGTCTGGTGCTTTCTCTTTGGACAATTACTAATTCTTGACTCAGTTTTTTAAATCAATAAGAGCCTACTCAGATGATCTATTTTTCCTTCATTTATTTAAAAATATCATAATTTCTCTTGGGACTTCTTTGGCTTATTTATTATTTAGAAGTTTGTTGTTTAATTTCCCAAATATTTTTTTGAATTTTCTACCTACACTTTTGTTATTGACATATATGTTAATTCCATTGAGGTCTGAGAGCATATTAGACATGTCTATCCTTTTAAGTTTGTTAAAATGTATCTTATGGCCCAGAATGTGGTCTATCTTGGTGAATATTCTATGTGAGCTTGAGAAGAATGTGAATTCCCTTGTTCTTGGATAAAGTATTCTATAAATGTCAATTAGATGCAGTTGGTTGATGATGCTGTTCTGTTCAACTCTCTCATTACTGATTTTCTGCTTGCTGGACCTGTCACTTACTGACTGAGGGATGTTGACACCTTCAAGTATAATACTGCATTCATATATTTCCCCTTGCAGTTCTATCAGTTTTGCCTCACATATTTTGATGCTCTGTTGTTAGGTGCATACACATTAAGGATTGTTACATCTTCTTGGTGAATTAATTCTTTTATCATTATGTAATGCTTCTCTTTATCTCTGATAATTTTCCTTTCTCTGAATTCTGCTTTGTCTGAAATTAATATAGTTAATCTAGCTTTCTTTTGATTAACATCTTTGTTCATTCCTCTCCCCCTCTTCTTCTTTTTTTGGGGGGGGTTAAACAACAGAAATTTATTGTCTCACAACCCTGCCCTTTTTAGCTATTTCTGTCCTTATATTTTTAGTAGGTTTCCTATAGACAATGTATAGCTGGGTCTTCCTTTTTTATCCACTCACACAGTGTCTCTCTTATAAGAGAGAGTATATTTTGATCATTCACATTTAAAATGATTATTTATATAGTTGGATTGATACCTACCATATTTGTGTTTGTTTTCTTTTTTTGAGGAAGAACAAAATATTATTTTTATTTTTTTATTTTTTAAAATTTTATTATGTTATATTAGTCACCATACATTACATCATTAGTTTTTGCTGTGGTGTTCTGTGATTCATCGTTTGCGTATAACACCCAGTGCTCCATGCAGAACGTGCCCTCCTTAATACCCATCACCGGGCTCACCCATCCCCCCACCCCCCTCCCCTCTAGAACCCTCAGTTTGTTTTTCAGAGTCCATCGTCTCTCATGGCTCATCTCTGTGTTTATTTTCTACTCAGGGGTCTTGCTCTTTGTTTTTTTTTTTCTTCCCCTCTTTTCTTGACTTCTCCAGTATTAATTGAATATTGTATATGATTGTTTTCTCTCTTAGAGTTATATTTTCATTCTAACCTTGAATTTAACACCACAGATTATAAAAAAGAAGCTGAGTGTAACTTTTTCTGAACACTCACAGCACGCTAGGTACCATGGAGAAGATCACAAGTGCGCTAGTAGATAATTCAAGGACACTTCCTCTGAGGAGATAAGACTAGCAAGTGACTCCATGTTTAATTGTTCTTCCTGGGTGGAAAACACATTTCATACTTCACTCCCAAGCTTCACTTCCAGGCCTATTTGCCTCTTATTCCACCCTTACTTCTTCCAGTGAAATTATTACCAGTTGTATTCAGGATAAGGAGAACTTAGTTTTAACCAATATCCAGCTTGAGGTGGTAAAAATATATCTAAGCAGAGACATCAGATGATAGACAGTAGGTGGTGAATATTCAAGGAAGAAGGTGACAGATCATATTTGAGTCAGTCAATACATCTCTCACCCGGTGAATGCATAGAAAATTTTCAATCGCGTTCTTCTAGGGTATCCCTAAAACAAGTGTCAAAAAGATAAAGAGGATTCCCCAAGAATACGCTGTAGCAGTAATCAGGCATAATGCAGAGATTATAGACAATCTTGACAGATGGGTCATCTCCTAAGGTGAAGATACATTAAAATGGTCACGGTGTCCCTATTTGGAGTCAGATGTTGTGTTAATCATTATGGGAAACAAATCCAATACCATGGTGAAATTTGATTCCAAAATCTTGCTAGAAAACCTGCAGGCTTTGACCACTGCAGAGATAGGTATAAGTCTTGGCAAAGAAGAGAGGTCTATATATTCATTCACACATGGTATACGAAGAAAAGTCACAGAGTCACTAACATAGGTTTAAGAGAAGGCTCCTAGGACACCTTCATTTTCAATACAGGAGTTACAAAAGGAGATTCTTACAGGACCAAAGGAGTGGTGATCTTTTCCAGTGGGCATAAGGCAAAGGAAATCTTTTCTCAGATATGAAGGGAAGAGGAATCTGGAAACCATTCTTTTTTCTTTCTCTTATTATTTCTGATACTAAAAGTCTATAAGTTTTGAAACTGGAAAGAGAGCCTCAAGTTCCATATAATTATATCATTAAATGTCCCCAGCATCTGTGATTGCATGGTAACTGCTAGAAAGTCGATGGCATCCCAAACCTTTTTATAGATTATTTTTCTCATTATTTTCAGTTCATACACTACACATATCACAAAAACCTGCAATTACAGTAGTGCCATAAAAATATGAAGTTGACAAAGTCTTCTGTTAGAACAGATGGGCCTCTAGAGTTCCAACCAATGCAGATTAAAAGCTATTATAAAGTATAAAATCAGGCCATTGTGCATTTTAGTCATACTTTTAACAAAAAGCTCTGCTTTATGTGATCCTGATGATCCATAGGGCCTGTAGTTCTTTATTGCATGGAAATTAAACTTAAGTTTGTTGATGTTTCAGTAGTTATGTGGTTTTGTACAGAAATGAAGACATGCATGTAATGCTCAGATAGAAGATATCTTTTCTTAGGTTTCCAGGGCATATGCTATGGTGGATAGTTATTTTGTTTGGCAACCCTAAATTTGAATCCCCTTTCCAAGTTTGGAAAATCAACAAATTATGAGTTTTGTTTAAAGGCAGAGCTATCTCTCTTTATAGGAGTTGAAAGTGCCAGACACTCTTTTAGGTTCCCCTAAAGCTTTGATACAGGCATGTGATCTGGGCTCAGACAATCATATGCAGCCTTAGTGGATGTTAAATCCATGATAAATGATGCAAAGAATCAGAATCAGGTAGGCTTCCAATTAAAATTCCTCAATGACTCCTTGCTTTGAAAATCCTTTCTGATCTAAACAGTAATAATGCGTAAGATATAAAAAGTAAAAAAATTTTTAAAAATGTAGTTGAGAGCAAATACAAGAGACATATATCCATAAACGAGAAATTGACTGAGCTACAGGCGTACTGAACTCATAGCCCAAGAACAGGCAGTGATAGTCAGAAATTTAGCTCCTGCACGGCCAATTGACTGGAGTGATTCAGATAATTCAGGGGAACAGAAAACATGGTGTGGATCCCAACTCATCCCTTTAAAAGGAGCCTGAAGAAATTACCCCAAAGGTTACCTGAGGCTAGAGCTAGAACAAAGCTGTAGGCCTACAAAAGTAAAAGGACAGATACATAGCCTTGGAACCTGGGTTTGAACCAAGCCACCAGCTTGACTGGATCTGTCTTCTCTCAGAGTGATGTGAGAGAAGACTGAAAATGTCATTATTAGACCTAGTTTTGGACTGGGAGCCCAGGAGGACATAAAGAAGCAGCTACAAAACTGTTAAAGAGAAGAATGCAGGGATGAATAAGAGAAAGGGGAAAACTGAGGCTACAAATTAAAATTCAAAAATGCAAGAAACCCCCACTAATGCTATGAAAAAAATTAACAAAGCAAACAGTTGAAACAAAAATTAACTCCACAAGAAATTATTTTTATATGATGGTCTGACAAAGATTTGAAAAAAAAAAAGTATTGAAAATGTTCAAAGACATAAATGAAAGTATAACTTTGACTAAAAGAACTAGGAAAAATACAGATATTTTAAAAGAACTGGTATATTTGAAAACAAATCCATTAGAATCTTGGAAATTAGACCTCTAATCAGAGAATTAAAAGCAGAATTATCTAAAGACAAGACCAAAAAAAAACCAAAACAACAACAACAACAACAACAACAACAAAACCAAATCAGTGAATTAGTACCAAATCCAGAGGAATAAGAGAAGATAAAAGATACAGAAAATAGATTAAGATGCTCCCACATTTGTAAAATAGGATTTTCAGAGGAAAAGAATGGAAAGAATGGTAAGATGCGATAACGTGAAGGTATGATTATTGGTGATTCTTTAATTAAGGAAAGCTTGACTGTGGAGAATAAAAAGCACTCAGAACCTAATATCATAAATTTAAACAAATAGACATCTAGACATTTCATAGTACAGATGCAGAATTTCAAAGATGAAAAGATCCTGGTAAAAAGACAGACTCACAAAAGACAGACTACAAGTTAATAACAATTCCATTGAGAGCAGATTTCTCTCAATTTGTCAGCACCTTATCCTTAAGTGCCAACAAAGAAAAAGAAATAACATCTTCACAGGGGAAAAAAATAACTCTCAATTTATCAGTTTTAATCCAGCTAACCTTATAATTTAAGCTTGGGGTGGGGGGGAGCGATGAAGAAATAGAAGGCATAAAAATACTGAGAGATTTCATGTACATAAACAAACACCAGTTAGAAGATCTAATGGGAGATAAGAATTTCTTTGTAATAGCAAAAAATAAAATACTTGGACATAAACTTAAGAGACATTAAAAAATATGAGAGCAAAATTCTACAACACTCTTAAAGTACAAAAATAGACATGAATAAATGGAAACACATACCATATTCTTCTCTTGAAAGAATCAACATAAAAACATTTCAGATGTCCTTAAATATACTTACAAATTTAACACAATCCAAACTATCTTAGTTTGTTCAGGCTGCTGTAACAAAATACCAAAGACTAGGTGGCTTATGAAGAACAGAAATTTATTTCTTACAGTTCAAGAAAAGGCATTGGCAAATTAGGTGTCCAGAGAGGGCCCATTTCCTAGATGGTCATCTTCTCCCTATGTCCTCACATGGTAGAAGGGGCAAAGGATCTTTCTGATATCTCTTTTACCAGGGTATTCATCCTATTCATGAGGGTTCTAGGCTTGACCAAATCACCTCCCAAAGGCCCCACTTCTTAATATCACTTTGGGGGTTAAGATTTCAACATATGAATTTAGAGGTAACATAGATATTCAGTCTATTGTACCAACCAACAGGAAAAAAAAATACCAACAATTATTGTTTTGGAGCTTGACAAGTTGATCATAAAGTTCATTTAGAATCGCAAAGAGGTAAAAATAGCTAGGAAAACCTGAAAAAGAAAAGTAATGGTGAAGGGTCTAGTACTACCAAACATCAAAACACACTATATACACTTTATAATTAAAACACTTGGATGTTGGTACAGAAATAGACACATATATACCAATGGAAAAGAAGAGAAAATCTAGAAAACACAATTGTCTAATATAGAATTTAAATATACAGTAAAAGTGGGGTCTCAAATCAGTGGGGGAAGAGATGAACATTTACTTAGCTGATATGGGCTAACTGGATGGCTTTATTGAAAAAGATAAAATGGGATCCACCCTTCACACCATACACCAGGATAAATTCTAAATGTATCAGAGATTTTAAAAAGAAAATAATACCAGAGGAAAGCATGGGAAAACTTCTCTATAGCCTCAGACTGGGGAAAACTTCCCTATGTTTTAAAATCCAGAAGTAATAGGGGAAACGATTGGTTTATTGATTAAACTGAAAAAAATAAAAACAACAAAATACCATGAGTAAAGTAAAAAAAGAAGTAAAAACTGGGAAAAAACATGGAACTTCCAAAAGTAAAGAAGAAAAAGACTATTATTCCCAGAGAAAACTGGGGTAGAGATATGAATAGGCAATTCACAGAAAAGAAATGCAAGTGGACCTTAACACTAAGACAGTTAACTCAAGATGAGAGAAATACAAAGTGTGCGGAAAAAACATTTCATACCTGGGACGCCTGGGTGGCTCAGTCGTTGGGCGTCTGCCTTTGGCTCAGGTCATGGTCCCGGCGTCCTGGGATCGAGCCCCGCATCGGGCTCCCTGCTCGGCGGGAGGCCGGCTTCTCCCTCTCCGACTCCCCCTGCTTGTGTTCCCTCTCTCTCTGGGTCTCTCTCTGTCAAGTAAATAAATAGAATCTTAAAAAAAAATATATATATATATATATCATACTTCACCAGAGTGGCTGACACAACATTGCTGGTGGTAGTAGAAAATGGAAGATCCCTCTGGAGGAAAATTTGGCACTATCCTGCAAAATTTCGTATGCATTTACCCTGTGACCCAGTAATCTCAATGCTAAGTATTCATTTCAACAATACATTGACAAAAATGCAAAAAGACATATATGCACAAGGTTATCCACGGAAACATATATAATAATAGGAAAAGCAGGAAATGGTCCCAAATGTCTATCAGTAGGGAACTGGTTATATACGTGTGGATTTGAAAAGAGAAGTGCTACACAGGAGAAAAAACAGATAAGAAATATCTCTGTATAATACTATGAAGTAATCATAGGATATGTGGTTTAGAGGAGAAAAAGCAAGAAGGGGAAAACAGTGCAGATGGTATTTTTTTAATCTAGGAAAGGGGAAGTAATTATAAATGTGTGTATAATTATGTTCATGTGTACATTTAAAATGAAATGATAATTCATAATATTTAAAGGGGCGCCTGGGTGGCTCAGTCGTTAAGTGTCTGCCTTCAGCTCAGGTCATGATCCCAGAGTCCTGGGATCCAGCCCTGTATCAGGCTCCCTGCTCAGCCAGGAGCCTGCTTCTCCCTCTCCCTCTGCCACTCTCCCAGCTTGTGCTCTCTCTCTCTCTCTCAAATAAATATATAAAATCTTTCAAAAAATGGTTATTTATGGAAAGAGTAGGGTAAAACCTATAACCCCGATTTTGAGTTGGAAGTGTCATTATGAACTCAAGAGGTGTTCTTTTTTACTATGTGTGTGTGTGTGTATATATATATATATATATATATTTCTTAGTTTTGTCTACTAAAAAGTCATAGAGACAAAAGTCAACAAACCGGAAGTAATAAGCCGCCACTAGAACCCAGACTGTGGTCTCTAATTTCCCATTAATAGAAACAGAGCTCCTGGACAGGAAATGTATGAGATGAGCTTGAACACAATGTGATATCATAAAAGCAAGAAGCTGTCAAAGAATATTAGGGCTGTGTCTTTAGGACACGGGAACCAATGTGATTGGGCTCCCATTGATCAAAGATGGGCGTGTCTAAATAGCATGAAGGATAAAAACATGCAAGGGACTTAAATCCACAAGTTTGTAAGGACATTTAAAAACATGCTCTTTGGTCATCCTCAGAGGATACTAAAGAGCCTATGTACTATTCTGAGTTGAGAAATAAAGAGGGGGGAGGATCAAACGTTAATTATGCCTTTCTTATACGAACTGTACCTCAGGGTAAGCAATTACTTGGTAAGTACAAGTTTATCTTTATAAGTATTCCAGTTAATAAGTGAAGAAGGGGGGCGCCTGGGGGGCTCAGACGTTAAGCGTCTGCCTTCGGCTCAGGCCATGATCCCAGGGTCCTGGGATCGAGCCCCGCATCGGGCTCCCTGCTCGGCGAGAAGCCTGCTTCTCCCTCTGCCTCTCCCCCTGCTTGTGTTCCCTCTCTCGCTGTGTCTCTCTCTGTCAAATAAATACATAAAATCTTTTAAAAAAAATAAGTGAAGATGGAATGGCAAAAATAAAACATCACCATTTTATAACCCCTATTTATTTAATGGATATATGTAATGATCAACAATGGCTGTTAATGGCATAAAAAGAGACAACTAGACATTATGTGCTTCCTAGTGGCTGTATACTGCACCACCTATGGTAAGATATATGAGTAAATTTAATTAACTCTTAATTTAAAATAATTATAACTACCTTTTGTATTTAAAATAAATAGAAGATTAAAACACTAAACAAAATCAAGATTTCCCTAAATATATTGTTGGTGGTAAAAGCAGACTAAGGACCTTGTCATGGTTGGGCTAAGGATACAGATATTGAATAACTTTAATTTTCGTTAGAAAACTTAAAGAATATGTATTTTAAAATTTGGAGATAACAAATTAAGAAATAAAAAATATGCTATATGGCTTCCAAATCAGCAAATGAAAAGTTTTATCTATCAAACAGAAGACATGAAAAAAGTAACAAAAAATAACTGGATAATAGAAAATATAAAATAAGTCAAAATACATTAGTAATTAAAATAAATGAAACAGATGACACTCTTATTAAAGTAGTGGAATATTTTAAAATTCAACTATACAAGGCATAAATAAAAGAATATCTCACAAAAATGTTGAAAATAAAGGAATGGAAAAATATGTACCATGCAAATACTCACCATAAAAAGATGCTAAACCTTATTAATATGTCAAATTAGAATTTGAAGCAAAAAGCACTAACTGGAATAAAGAGAGAGAATTTGCAATAATATAATGCAAATTCTACGAGAAAGATATTGTATGTAACTTGTATGTAACAGACAATATTGCCTCAGGACATATATACAACAATCCATAATCACAATGGGAAATCTAAGAACATCTCTATTATAAACCAATAGAACAAGCAGACAAAAAATTATCAAGGATACAGAATCTTTGAACACCAAAATTAGCAGCCAATAAATATAAAATATACATTATATCCAAACATACATGGAATGCTTGCAAAAATTAATCACTTACTAGAACTTAAAAAAAAAGTCTAAAAAAAAGCATAAAAGATCTACTGTTATAAGGTGCCTGGGTGGCTCAGTCAGTTGAGCATCTGAGTCTTGATTTCAACTCGGGTCATAATCTCAGTGAGATCAAGCCCCATGTTGGGCTCCTTGCTGGGCATGGAATCTGCTTAAGATTCTCTTTCTCCCTTTACCCACTCCCCCCCACTCCCCGCCCCAGTGCACGTGCTTGTGTGCACTCTCTTAAAAAAAAAAAAAAATCTGTTGTTATACTGACCGTGTTCTTCTCTGACCAAATAAATTGAATTAGAAATCAAGCACCAAAGAAAACTGGTTAAAAACACAACAATGTTTGCACACTTAAAAATGCTCTCGGAACTAACTCATGATAAAACAAGAAAACTGCAATAGAAATCACAAAACAGAAATCTAAAACTGAATGACAATGAAAGTACTACATTTTAAAACTTGTAATATGCAGCTAAAACAGCATTTGGAAGGAAATTTACAGTCTAAACTGTATTTGTTTAAATATGAAAAGGTTGAAAATAAAGAAGTTAATTGAAAACAAAGGAGTTAAGTGTTCTCTTCCAGAAATTAGAAAAAGAATGACAGACTTTCAGTTAATACAGAAGAGACAGATTTTATGGGACTAGAAAATCTTAAAAACAGACAAACAGGGACGCCTGGGTGGCTCAGTCAGTTAAGTGTCTGCCTGCGGCTCAGGTCATGATCCCCGGTCCCGGGATGGAACCCCGCATCATGTCGGGCTCCTTGCTGGGGTGAGGGGCGGGGGAGCCTTCTTCTCCCTCTGCCTTCCCCTTCCCCTGCCTGTGCTCTCTCTCACACTCTCTCTCTCCCTGGCAAATAAATAAAATCTTTAAAAAAGACCCAGACAAACAAAAAGCTTCCTGGAAACAAGAATAGGAAGGCATTGGGCGCCTGAGTGGCTCAGTTGGTTAAGCGACTGCCTTCGGCTCAGGTCATGATCCTGGAGTCCCGGGATCGAGCCCCAGGTCGGGCTCCCCGCTCAGCGGGGAGTCTGCTTCTCCTTCTGACCCTCTTCCCTCTTGTGCTCTCTATCTCTCATTCTCTCTCTCTCAAATAAATAAATAAAATCTTTAAAAAAGAATAGGAAGGTATTTTTTAAAAAGATATACTCAGGCAATAACAATAAGAACAAAGAGATAAAAACATGGAAAAACCTCAATAAAATGGCTCTCTCAGAGAGAGCACGAGAGAGTACAAGCAGGGGTAGCAGCAGAGGGAGAGGGAGAGGGAGAAGCAGGCTCCCCGCTGAGCAGGCCCCTGGGATCATGACCTGAGTGGAAGGTAGACGCGTAACCAGCTGAGCCACCCAGGCGTCCCTATAAGAGTGTTTTTAACACACGCCAATCATAAGAATGACTAAAAGAGTTGAAAATGGTTGCTTCTGGGGAACAGAAATGGGAGCAATGTGACAGAGGATGTGTTATTTGTTATGAAACAATCTATTTGCACAAGTATATGACTTTTCCAAATATATGTATATATAACTTTTATAAAAATAAATTTTAAAAACATGAATGGACTAACACTTTAAAATAAGTGGTAATGAAGGGGACAAGAGCCATTAAAGTGAAGTGGAAAACAAACCTCTGGTAATAAATGAAAAAGGGAAAAGGCACAAATAGTCTTAGGAGCAGTAAGGTGCTATGACATTACAAACAGAATTTCCTAACATTAAAAGATAACACAAGGAAAAAGAGAAAATTATTTCAAAGCTTAGATGAAATAAGTAATTCCCAGGAAAATATAAATTAGAAAAATTGACTCAAGAAGTAGGAGATACGAATTACGCAATACAAATTTAAAAAAAAATCGAACTAGTTATCAGATGTCTTATTCAGAAAACATCATGCCTAATTAATTTTATAGGAAAGTTTTATCCACTCTCAAGGAACATATTCTCCCTATCCTATACAAACTTTTAGAGGACATAGAAGGAATGCTACTGGACTCATTTTATGAGGCTAATAAGACCTTGATACCAAAACTGGATAAGGATAGTGCAAAAAATTAAACTTATACACCATTCTCACCTACAAACATAGCTATTAAAGTTCTAAGAACTTATTAACTAAGTTATTAACTTAGCGACAGTGCCTATTAAAAAATATATTATACTAAAGTATCAGTTTTCTATTGTCGTATAACAAATAACCACAAAACGTATCGGTTTGAAACAACACCCATTCATTATCTCACAGTTTCTGTAGGTCAGAAGTTCAGACACAGCTTAAATGAATCTTCTGCTTAGGGCCTGACAAGGCTGCAATCAAGTTGTCAGCCTGGGCTGGGGTCTCATTTAAGTCCTGGGGTCCTCTTCCAAGCTCACATGATTGTTGGCAGAATTCATTTCCTTGCAGCTGTAGAACTTATAATGGCTTGTTTCTTCAAGGCCAGCTGGGGAATCTCTAACCACTAGACCCTCTTTTAAAAAGATAGCCTAATTAGGTCAGGTTCATCCAGGATAACCTACCTCTCTTTTGATTAACTTAAAAGTCAACTGCCTAGGGACTTTAATTGCACCTGAAAAAAAAAAAAAAATCCCTTCACTTTACCACCTTCTATTGATTAGAAGCAAGTTCAGGTTTTACACATTCCCCGGGGAGGGGATTATACACAGGCATTGATACCAGAGGGTGAGAGTTACAGAGCACAGCTTAGAATTCTGCCTACCATGACCAAGTAGAGCTTATCCCAGGAAGCCAAAAATGATTGAACATAGAAAAAAAACTTATCAGTGCAATAAACATGCTGTATTACTAGGTGAAAAAATATGATTATATAGAGAAATACTAAAAACACATTCAGTAAAATTTAACACTCATGCAGGAAAAAAATCCTCCGGCAAATTCAGAAAAGAAGGTTACTTCTTCTAACCTATAAAAGCATCTATCCAAATTTATCACAAATGTTTCAGTCCAGCATGTGAGGAGGCTTCAAAGTCACCACCCTAACAAGTAAAAAGTTGAGCAAACTGAAAAATTAACAACTCTCATTAGATCTACAAGAGAGTTGGTGTCATAGAGCAAAGCACCGTCCACATAATTGGAGAGACACACAGAAATACAGAGAATCACAACTTACAGGAGCAGGAACCCATGAGCAGAAACCTCTGAAGGAACCAGTTCTGGGGTAGGGAAGACGGAACTGTAATTGACGAATTGCTGGAGGCTACTGTGCACAAGTCTGAGAGATGAAAGCTCCACAGAGACCCAGTTATCAAGGGAATCACACTCATTTGTGAGTTTTACCTCCTGGAGCTCAACCAGGCTCTCACCACCAATATTGGAGATTATTCCCTCACGCTTGCAGCAGGGGGAGTGGCAAAGAAACCATTCCCAAATACTTCAGAGCGGTCTGTTCTTAACAAGGTCTGCCCTCAGGAGAAAGTATTTAACCAGAGATTAACCTGCTGGGATTCTAGCAGAGCCTAATTGACCTGGGGCAAAGGAAATACCCTACTCCAGCCCACTCTAGCCACTCTGTCCCACCAAAAGGTGGGGTGGGGGGATCTAAGAAGCCCATATGAAGTTCACAGTCCAGAGGCAGAGACTCAAAAAAAAAAAAAAAAGGACTGAAACCTAATCATAGAACTATATGCAGTATGTTGCCCCTCCTCCCACACCTCACTAACACATCACTGAAGTCTGTTTGCAGTCATTCCTTTTACCCAGTACATCACGTTTGACTATCGAGAAAAAATTACAAGACCTACTAAAAGGCAAATAACACAGTTTAAAGAGACAGAGCAAGCATCGGGACCAGTCAGATAGGACAAGGATATTGGAATGATCAGACCAGTAATTTAAACAATTGTGATTAATATGCTAAGGGTTCTAATGGATAAAGTAGATAGCATACAAGAACAGATGGACAATTTAAGCAGAGAGATGGAAAGTCAAAGGATGAATCAAAAGAAATGCGATAGCGAAAAAGAAGTGAAGAATGCCTTTGATGGGCTTATTAGTAGACTGGATAAGGCTAAGGAAAGAATCTCTGAGCTTGAGGATATCTCAATAGAAACTTCCAAAACTGAAAGGCGAAGAGAAAAAGGGTAACAACAACAACAAAAAACAAACGGAATAGAACATCAAAAGGTGTAACATACATGTAATGGGAATACCAGAAGGAGAAGAAAAGGAGAAAAGAAAAAATAGTTAAAACAATAATGACTTGAAAGTTTCCCCCAGAGTAATGTTACACACCAAACCACAAATCCAGGAGCCTTGGAGAACACGAAGGAGGTTAAATGCCTTCCTTACGTATGATTATATGTAAGCAAAAGAAATGATACAAGGGGCAAGAGGGAGGAATTAGGGTTATTTTGTTAGGGAAAGTACTTGCACTACCTGTGAAGTGGTATAGTGTTATTTCACAGTGGACTTGGATTCGTTCTAAATGTATATTGCAAACTCTAGGGCAGACACTAAAAAAAAAAAAAAGAGGCATAACTGATAGGCTAAGGAGGGAGAGAAAATGGAATCCCATGAAATGCTCAGTTAAAGCCATAAAAAGAACAGAAGAAGAGTGGAAGACAATAGGAACAAAGAACAAGGGCAACAACTACAGAACAGTAACGAAGTAACAGTAATCCGTTTAAGTGTCAATGGTCTAAATGAACCAATTAAAAGACAGGTTGTCAGAGTGAGACAAAAAACATGCTCCAACTCTATGTCTACAAGAAACCCACTGTATTTTTGAGTTATATTCAACATACAACAGTATGCAAGTTTAAGGTATACAACATTGATTTGGGACACCTATCATACATTTATACTGCAGTGATTGCCATAGTACCATTAGCTAACACTTTTATTGTGCCACATAACACCTCTATCACATCACATAATTACCATTTCTTCTAGTGTTGATAACACTTCAAATCTAGTCTCTTCGCAAGTTCATTGTTTACAATACAGTTTTGTATATAGTCACTGTACTGTTATCTCCAGGACTTACTTACCTACTAGTAACGAGTGTGTGCCCTAAGACAATACCTCTCTCACTCCCACACCCCCAGCCCCTGGTAGTCACCATTTTATTCTCTGCTTTTATGATTCTGTTTTTTTTTTTTTTAGATTCTACATATAAAGGATATCATATAGGATTTGTCTTTCTCTGTTTGACTTATCTCACTTAGCATAAGGTCCTCAGAGTCCACCCATGTTGTTGCAAATGGCAGAATTTCCTTTTCTCTCCTATCTGAATAGTATTCCGTTGTACAGTTAACTCTGGAACAACACAAGGGTTAGGGGCACTGACTCCCCACATAGTCAAAAATCCACACTTAACATTTGACTTCCCCCAGATTTAACTACTAATAGCCTACTCTTCACTGGAAGCCTTACCAATAATATATACAACTGATGAACATGTATTTTGTATATTATATGTATATATACTATATTCTTACAATAAAGTGAGATACAGAAAAAATATTAAGAAAATCATAAGGAAGAGAAATACATTTACAGTACTGTACTGTATTTATTGGGGAAAAAAAATCCACGTATAAGTGGACCCCTCAGCTCAAACCTGTGTTGTTCAAGTGCCAAATGTGTATGTGTGTGTGTGTGTGTGTGTGTGATATTTTCTTTATCCATTCATTCTTGATAGACAGGTTGTTTCTAAATCTTGACTATTGTGAATAATGCTGCAATAAACATGGGAGTGCATATGTCTCTTCAGTAATCTGTTTCATTTCTTTTGGTTATATACCAGAAATGGTATTGCTGAAACATATGGTAGTTCTATTTTTAATTTTTGGAGAAACCTCCATGCCATTCTCCACAATGGCTGAACCAGTTTACAATCCCAACCGTGCACAAGGGTTCTCTTCTCTGCATAACCTTCATTAACACTCATTATCTCTTGTCTTCTTGATAATTGCCATTCTGATAAATGCGAGGTGATATCTCATCATGGTTTTGATTTGCACTTGCCTGGTGATGAGTGATGTTGAGCAACTTTTCATGTACCTGTTAGCCATTTGGATGTCTATGTAGTTTCTCTGTTCATTTTTAATCAGATTATTTGTTTTTTTGTTATTGAGTTGTATCAGTTCTTTATAAATTTTTTATATTAACCCCTTATCCAATACATTGCAAAATTTTTCTCCCATTCTGTAAGTTGCCTTTTCATTTTGTCAATGGTTCATTTTGCTATGATGAAGCCTTTAAGTTCGGTGTGGTCTCATTTGTTGATTTTTCCTGTTTTTTGTCCTTTCAGTGTCCCGTCCAAAAAATGATTGCCAAAACCAATGTTGAGGAGCTTCTTACCTGTTTTCTTCTAGGAGTTTTACAGAAGAAACCCACTCTAGCTATAAAGACATATATAGATTAAAACTACATGAACAGAGAAAGACATATCATGCTAACAGTATTCAAAAAAAGTAGGAGTAGCTCTACTAATTTCAGACAGAACAGACTTCAGAGCAATAAGTTTTCAGGGACAAAGAAGGGCATTACATAATGATAAAAGGGTCAATTCTCCAAAAAGATGTAACAATTTTGTGTGTGTGTGTGTGTGTGTGTGTGTGTGTGTGCGCGCCTAACAACAAAGTCTCAAAGTACATGAGGCAAAAACTGATAGAACTACAAGGAGAAATAGATGAACCCACTATTATAGTTGGAGACCTCAACACCCCTCTGTCAGATATGGATAAATCCAATGGGCAGAAAATCAGTAAAGATACAGTTAAGCTCAACAACACCATTAATCAACTGGGTATAATTGACGTCTATAGACTACTTCATCCAACAGCAGCAGAGTACACATTTTTCTCAAACTCACATGAAGCTTTCAGCAAGATAGACCATGTATTGGGCCACAAAATACCCCATAACAAATTTAAAAGACTAGAAATCAAATGATATCTCCACTCAGGCCACAGTGGAATTAAACGAGAAATCAATAACAAAAAGATACTAGAAAATCCCCAAATACTTGGAGATTAAACAATATACTTCTATATAACAAAAGCAAAGCAGTGGTTAGAGGGAAATTTATAGCTTTGACCAAATATATTAGAAAAAAAGAAAGGTCTAAAACTGGTTATAGTAGTTTTATTCATATTTGCCAGAATTAGAAAACAGCTGAAACGTCCTTCAGTAGATGAATGGATAATTAAACTGTGGTACATCCAGATAATGCAATATTATTCATCTCTAAAAATAAATGATCAAGCCATGAAAAGACATGGAAGGACCTTAAGTGCATATAACTAAGTGAAAGAAGCCAATCTGAAAAGGCTACATACTATATGATTCCAAATACATGACATTCTGCAAAAGGCAAAACTATTGAGACGGTAAAAAGATCAGTGGTTGTCAAGGGTTGGTGGGGGGTAGGAGGGAAGATGAATAGACAGAGCACATACGATTTTTAGGACCATGAAAGTACTCTGTATGATACTATAATGATAGATAGATGTCATTATACATTTGTCCAAACCCATAGAATGTACCATAGTGTAAACAATGGATTTTGAGTGATTATGATGTGTCACTAACTGTAACAAATGTATCACTCTGGTGTATTACGAATATAGGAGGCAATGCATGTGGGATATAGGAGATATATGGAAAATCTCTGTCCCATCCACTCGATTTTTCTGTGAATCTAAAACTGTTCTAAAAATTAGTCTATTTAATAAAAATTATGGAAAACATCATTTTAAAAATTAGAAGCATGCCCATAAATCTTAGGAATAAGACAAAAATGGCTGCCGTTCTTTTTTTTTTTTAAGATTTTATTTATTTATTTGACAGAGAGAGAGAGAGCACAAGTAGACAGAGTGGCAGGCTGAAGCAGGCTCTCCGCTGAGCAGGGAGCCCAACGCGAGGCTTGATCCCAGGACCCTGGGATCATGACCTGAGCCGAAGGCAGACGCTTAACCAACTGAGCCACCCAGGTGCGCCCCCCTTTTTAAGATTTTATTGCCATTCTTTTTTTAAACTTAAAATTGTATGTCAAATTTTCAGCAATGCAATAAGATAAGAAAAATAAGAGATAAAAGGGGCGGAGTAGAAGCATAAAAGTGTCCTTATTTGGAGATGACAGGTTGTTTGCAAAGAAAATGCAAGAGACGATGCAAACTCCTTGAAATAGTAAAAGTGTTCAGCAAGGCTATTAAATACGAGATCAACATATGAAAACCAATAGCATTCTTAGGCACCAGCTATAGATAATTAGACAATGGGAATGGGATGGGAAAGAAGAGTCTATTGGCAGTAACAACGACAGAGTACCTAGCATTAATTCCTTCAAAAAACATTCAGGAACATTGAGGTGAAAAGTATACAGAGCTATGAAACTATAATAAGGAAGACAAATACACACAGACACACGCACATATATATAGAATATATACTATTCTTCATGAAAGACAAGACTCACCATAATAAAATTATCAGTTTTCTTAAACAAATTCTTTCAATGCAATTGCAATAAAAATACCAATAATGGTATTTTTTAGACCGTGCTGTACTTATCCTAAAGTTTATGTGAAAGATCAAAGGGTCACTAATAGCCAAGAAAAGTTGGAAGAACAGTGTACATGAATTTGCCTTACAAGACATCTTCTCGGGGCGCCTGGGTGGCTCAGTCGGTTAAGCGTCTGCCTTCGGCTCAGGTCATGATCCCAGGGTCCTGGGATCGAGCTCCGCATCGGGCTCCCTGCTCGGCGGGAAGCCTGCTTCTCCCTCTCCCACTCCCCCTGCTTGTGTTCCCTCTCTTGCTGTCTCTCTCTCTCTCTCTCAAAAAATAAATAAAATCTTAAAAAAAAGACATCCTCTCATTATAAAGCTAATTACCATTAATGTAGCATCATGTTGATAAGAGAAATAGAGCAACGGAACCAAATAGACCTCAGTTAACAGACCTACGTATGTAAAATAGAAAATCTCTAAGAGGCAACTCAGCAGGAAAAGAACTCACTCAATGGTGTTGTTGAGGCTGTCCTCAGCCCTTTTGTCTCCTTCTACCTGTATGCACTTTTCTTAAAAACATCATCTACCCTTTGGAATTCATCTGGTGATTTCCAAATCTGTTCCTCCATCCAGATTTCATCCTTAATTTCTGGGCCCATTTATTCAATTATTTATTGGAAATGTCCTCTTAGAACTCAAAATATGCAAACTGAACTTAATACGTTGTCCCATAAATCTGCTCTTATTTATGTACTCCCCAACTCAGTTAGTAGACCCACCCTTTACTCTATTAAACAAGCCAGAACTCCCTGGAAGCCATTCTAGACCAATATTTCCCAAAGGCAAACCCAACAGAACAGAATATTAATAGGTGCTATGCAAAATTAAAAGTCGTTTGATAAAGTTTTGAACTGTTGGGTTAAAAAAAACAACAGATTTTCCTTGTTGAATTAGTTATCAGGGCCCTTAATACTCTGGTGTGCATTTAAGCCCAAACTTGTGTGGATCATAGGATGCCCTTTTTATTTTATTCATTTTTTAAAGATTTTATTTATTTACTTGAGAGAGAATGAGAGAGCATAGAGGGAGAGGGAGGAGCAGAGAGCCCGATGCAGGGCTCGATCCCAGGACCCCGAGATCATGACCCAAGCCAAAGGCAGATGCTCAACCGACTAAGACACACAGGCACCCCTAGAATGCCCTTTTTAAATAAAATATTTTGCTGCAGGATTAAATTTCTAAGAACTTAAGGAAATATTTTTCTTTCTTTACCTCTCCCGTCTCCCAGTAATCAGGAATTGCTTCGAGTTTATTGCCTAAATATCACGGGACTTCTCTCTTTAATGGCCACAGGCCTTTGAACATTCAGTCTCACTCCCTTTATCCCAACCCTTTCTCCACACAGCTGCCATTGACTCAAGTAACAAAAATGACTGGGTTAGTCTCCTGCTTAAAACACCTCAATGGACCAGCATTTCGGTGGAAAGCTCAAAATTCCTTAGTCTTGCAAGACCACTTACTTATCAGCCCCAATGTTCCTGCTCCTTTCCAATGTTTCCCACCCCAGTGATAGTGAAGCACATACAGCCTACCAAGTATGTCCCAGCCTTCATTTTCTCTGTACCGTCCTCTGCCTACAATTCCACACATTGTGTGTTATGTCCAAGGATAATGGTTTCCACTTGCTGGACTGGATTTTATTATCTAATTGAGAAACCGATAGTAACAAGTGTGGAATAATTGGCAAATAAGATTATTAACCTGATGGGTGGGTTTATTTCTAGGTCTTGATGCTTTGTTAACCGAGCCCTGCGCATCTGCATAATGAATTCTGATCAAGGTTTCTCGTCAGAACTTTGTGTTACACCCTGTTTGATGAAAAAACATGCCAACATCTATGGGCTTTTTCTGTAACTACAAATCTGATTCAGTCTTTGGCAAAATACCTCTTTATCTTTATGACTGTCTCTTTATTATAGTGGAGTCATATTGACATTAACAAACCCTGATAATTTGGATTACATTAAAATTTGTCACTTTGTGTATCAGAAGACACCCGTAAGAAAGTATAAAGGCAAGCCACAAAATAGGAAGAGATTTTTGCATAAGATATAACTGACAAAGGGCTTGTACCCACAAAACATGAGAACTCCTACAAATCAGTAGGAAAAAGACAACCCAGTAGAGAAATGAACAAAGATTCAAACCACCAGTTAAAGAGAAAATTCAAATAGCCACTTAATATATGACAATGTTAGCCAACATTGTTAGTAATCAAGGAGACACAAATTAAAACCATAATAAGATACCATTGTGTTTGAAATTTAACCCCACCTGAATTCCTAACACCAGGACAGGTTGACAATATTAAATGTCAGTGAGAATGAGGAACAAAAGTAACTCTTGAACAGTGCTAATGGAACTGTAAATTGGTACAAACTCTTTGGAAGGCTATTTGGCTAAAATTGAACATAAAAACTGATGACTCAACAATAGTAGTCCTGAGTGTAAATCCATCAGAAATGTATGTGTAAGTGCATCAAAAGACATGTGTAAGGATGTTCATAAAAGCTTCACACTGGAAATAAAGCAAACATTCACCAACATAAATGAATTGTGGACTAGTCATACTATTCCACCATATGCTGTGGAATACTACACAGCAATTAAAATGAACGATATACAGCAAATTAGATCAATCTCACAACAATTATGTTGAGCAAAAGAACCAAACACCAAAGAATGAAAAGAATGCTCAGTATTCCATTCTATTCCATCAATTTTAAAAAAGGACCAAATTCATATTTAATATGATGGTAAATGCACATATGTGGTAAAACTATAGAGAAAAGCAAGAAAATGATGACCATGAAAATCAAGATAGTGGTTACTTGTAGAGGAGGAAGGAGATTGTGATTGAGAGGGCCCATGGAGTCATGGAAAGGGAGACTCGTTGAGTTTGGGAAATGTTCTATTTCTTGGTTTGGATGTTGGTTACACTGGTATTCATTGAATAATTCATTAGACTGTATATTTCCATTTTGTATGCTTTTAAAATTTGTATTTTAATAAATGTAGTTGCATTTTCTTTTAAAGATTTTTTTATTTTCGAGTAATCTCTACACCCAGGGTGGGGCTCAAACTCACAACCCTGAGACCAAGAGTCACATGCTCTGCCAACTAAGCCAGCCAGGTGCCCCTAAAATTTGTATTTTATTTTATAGAAAAAAAATTTTAAAATACTAGTATCTGGGCTCCATCCCAACCCAAGTGTCGCAGAATTTTGGGTGAGGGTGGGATTTGTGCATGTTTTTTGAAAACCTCTTATGTGATTCTAATAAGCAGCCAAGGTTGAGAATTGCTGATCTAGAGGATGATTGAACTTTCTTAAATATTCGTTCTTCACCTTTTAACATGATCTTAACTCAAGATATAGTTCTCTGGTGAGTTCTGAAATACAGGCATTCCATAGTGTTGGTGGAAACCCTTGTTATGTTTATTAATGATATTTTCATGTGTTTGTGTCTTACTTCCTGATGTATACTCTTTTGAGGGCAGAAGCCAGTCTCATACCTATTTGTATATTTTGCAGTGCTCAGCACAGTGCTTCTTGGTGGACTAATTTAATATTTATCTAGGGTGTCCCCCAAAACCAGATACCAAACATATGAATCAGTTCAGAGAGCTGAGTGCTAAGGGAAAAGCTGAGGGACCCAGGTAGAAAAAGGAGTGAAATGGGAGAAACAGCACTGCAGCAAGTTGCACTCTCCTCTGCCAAGTCCTTTCTCTCTCTTGAACAGACATTTGAAACCCCAGCCCTGGGTAGCACAATCTCTGCCAGCTTCTGTTAAACAAGGTTTCATGCTCCCAACTTTCTCCTTGAATCAAAATAAAAACATGCTCAAGGACAGGGAAATTCAAAGGGACTCCAAGAAGTATGATTTCAAGAGGAGGGCCTGAAGCTTCTAGCCAAGTCAGGTAGAATCCTATTCAACATCTAATCATTGGACTTGTTAGGAGCAAAGCTGCCCACCATCTACAGGTCTATGCATAGGGGATGCTTGGAAGAGATCTCTTTTCCATATCTCAAAGCATCCTGTGGCCCAGAACAAAACTGGCCACAATCTGAAGTGGCTTCTTGACTGGGGGCTCCCTCTGGGTGGAGTACTTCCTGTTTCGAGGAAACTGATCAGCTAATAGGAACCAAGGTGTTAATGACCAATAAGGCTATCTAACTTACTCTTCCAAGACAGATGCCATTCACACCTTAACAGCTGCGTTTAATACTGTAGATCTGGAAGAGTGACTAGTGTTGGGAAGTTCAGACATTGGGGCAGCCTGGTAAATCCATGAAATATTTTATGGGGAGAGGTTAGAATCTCTCAAACCACATTATGCATCTCTGAGCTCCCAGGGGCTGATTGTATACTTATGAAGCAAGGTGGGGGGGGGGGGACACAGCTAGCTCTTTCTTTGGGAACTTGTGCGTAAACGACCTACCTCTTAATCTCTATCGTCAAGTCAATCGACGTCTTCACTTCCAACTATCCTGGACTTTCCGACTATCCTGGATGACTAGGTCATCCCATCCCCGCCCTGCCTAGAACTGTTCATGTCTCTCCTCCCCTGTACCCTGACCTTACTCAAATACCTTCAATACCTAATTCCTGCCTTCCTTTTTCATAAAATCTTACAGATCTTTATCACTTTCCTTTCTGAGTTCTACAGCCTTTATTGTCTGATTAGTTATTTTGTTCATTAACTTCAAAAATATTTTCTAAGTACTCTAGAGACTGTGTGGTTGGGGTTTAATTACTTCACTTTCCCACTGTGGAAGAAGCTGCATTTACCCTCTCTTTGCATACATTCATTTGAATATTCCTGATCTATATATGTGTCTGTTCTTTGTGTTCTCTTTGAATTGGTTCTAACATCTGCCTCGTGCTCTCATTATAAGTTAAATAGAATCTATAACGTATGTTCATTTTTATATCTCTATAAGAGTCAAAACTGTACCATTAAAAAATTATCTTCAACAGGCCAGATACCATTCCGGAATGGAAATAGACATGGGATACTAAAATGAAATAAGCCATAGTTTTGATACTGTTAATTCTTTTTGAACCCCATCAGAAGAGTAAATTCCTTAAGGCCAGAAACACCTTGTGTCTCCTTCAATGAGGATTTGCTGGTTAATTGCTTATTGGATTAATTTCCTTCCAGAGAACTTTTTTCTTTTTCTGCTCTAAACCAAATGGTTGCTGTGTTGTGATGAGAAGGTTAAAGAGTTTTATTTTAAAATATAGTTAGCAAAGTTTTGGGGAACTCAGAAAAACTGCTCCTCCAATGAAGGGCTTAACATTACTGGAACCATGAATATTTTTGGCCTTGGAGGAAATGAATATCACATTCTTGCCCGCTCAAATGTACAAAATTAAACCTTGTGGTTTTATCTATTTTTTAAGTTTTCCAGAAAGAACAAAAGGCTGACTAAACCTTCTTTTCATCTATGCCAACAAAAATTCTTTATGCTTATGTAGTGTATTACCTTTTATTTGAGGTGCTTTTCAATGCCTGAAAAATGTTTAACCTCATCACCACCTTGGGATCTGTATGGGCATCATTTATCCCCATTTTGAAGACAAGGAAACTGAGGAGTGTGGTGACAAGATTTTTCCAAGGCAGCAGAGAGGATTGTAGAAAGGCAGACAGAATTCTTAAGTCCCGGATCAGTCCTCTAAACTCAGGCCAGCCGAGTACCGTAACCCTTGATGTTCTTTACAGCTATTGGAAAAAGCTGAGGCGGTTGCCAGTGGACATGGAAAAGAGACAACCTGAAAATGTTCATAAAACCCTAAATTGTCATAAAATCCTTGGGAATTTATACAAACTTCTATATTAACTGGCATTCTGACTATCAGCAATTTTGTATAACTGCCATTTACTCTGTAAATGTTACAGCCCCACCCCCTCCCCCACAGCTCGTACTATCTGGCTGAAGACAAGGGTCTAAGCTGAACTTTAATCTGCCTTCCCTATGTTTAATATAAATTGCTATGTTTGGGGCACCCGGGTGGCTCAGTCCGTTGAGCATCCAACTCTTGGTTTCAATTCAGGTCATGATCTTGGGGTCCTGAGATCAAGCCCCACACTGGGCTCTGTGCTCAGTGCAGAGTCTACTTGAGATTCCCCCCCCCGCCCCTCCCCGCCCCCTCTCTCAAATAAATAAATCTTTTAAAAATTTGCTATGTTCACACAAAGTCTTGCCCGTTAATGTTCACGTCAGCGTTAGCCATGATAGCCAAAATGTGGAAACAACCCACATGTCCTTAAACTGATGGATGGGTAAACAAAATTGTGGTGTAGCCATACAATGGGGTACTACTGGGCAATAAAAAGAAATGAGGTACATGCCACAACATGGATGAACCTTGAAAACATGCTAAGTGAAAGAAGCTAGACACAAAGTGCCACGTACTTCATGACTCCATTTATACGAAATGTCCAGAGAAGGCAAATCTAGAGAGACAGAAAGTAGGTTGGGGGCTGCCTAGGGCTGGATTTGGGAAACGGGAATGATGGCTAATGGGTACTCCTTTCTTTTAAGGGTGATGGAAATGTTCCAAAATTGGATTGTGGTAATGGTTACACAACTCTGTAACTATACTAACAATCATCGGATTGTACATTTAAAATGGGTGAATTTTATGGGATGTAAAGTATACCTCAATAAAGTTGTTAATAAATATATTCACAATGACTCTCCCACATACCCCTCTGCCCTTAACTGCTCCACAAGAACACCAAAGAAACAAATTGCCATTGCAAAGACAACAAGAATCATTTTATATCATTTTAAGTTTTATTTTTCAGGACAATAATATAAGTGCCATGGGATTCAAAGCTTCAGTATCGTGATCTGAGGGCAATTCCACCACAGGTGTGCAGCTTAACAGGGTGTTAATTGGAAAGCCTGTGAACACCTCCTCCACAGGCAGCCCAAAAAGCTGTGCCAGGATTTGCTAGTGAGTAGAATAATTCAAGAGCCAAACCCATGATCAAAAATAAAAAGAAATTTAACTTGTTTTTATACTGCAGCCATTACCACACAAAATGACTTAAAGCACATTTTAATTGGAGCTGAAGGCTTTTTGACTTCACCACTAATCAGAACCACTTCAGGTTTTGGAAATATTTCTCTGCTGTGGAAGGAAAAGAGAAGAGCCAAACTAAGGGCTGAGGTTTTCTAATGGAAGTAACGTCCCCACATTCAGCAGGTTGGTTTATTTAGCAAGGGGAAGAAAAAGGCTTGCCGATTCCCTGGGGAATCAGACGTGCAAGGTTTCTGTATATAATAGCAGCCTAGCTAAGCTGGTAATACACTTTTCTTCTCTGATAATGCATATCGCTTCTCCCAAACTCTGAGCCCCCAGCAGGTAGTGTAGGAGATGGTGAGAAGAAGGTAGCTAACACTCTCTGGAACTGAGAGAATGCTTGGCGAGAAATTTGCCTTCTAAAAATGGAGGCCACAGGGTTCTAAACCCTGTATCTTTAGCTTGCCCTGGGTTATCTGTTCCCTTGCTCTTCACGGAAGATGTCCAGAAACAAGCAATCATTACTCTTAAAGAGCAAAAGCCACTGGATCAACAATAGGATGATTTCGAAAAGCCTCAATTCCTTTCCCTGATTAGAAGAACCTTCTACTTTTATGGAAAAAATGGTTTGAAATAAAAAAAAAAAACTTCTGGTGACATTATTAACTAAAGATAGCTTTGCGAGAGTCCTGGTGCCATCCAAAAAGTAATGGACAGCAATCTTGCCCTTTTTAAGCCCTCTTAATACATAAGTATAGCCTATGCCCAAGAAAAACAGGAAGTCCCTTTCTTATATCCAACAATATTTGTAGGAAAAATGAGATCTAAAACAAAACATAAAGCTACAAGTTACGGCTGTCCTTCAAAAAGCACCAAACTTGCCTTATGGAACAGGCGGCGTTTTCCCACAAACATTTCCAATTGCTGCATCCCAATTTAACATTGCACAAAAGCAATAAGCCTCCAATCTCTACGACCAAGAAAGCTCTCTGAAAACACAGAAAAATTGCCCTGTCCTTGGCCTAATGCCGAGTACAATTTGACATATTAAAACGTGCTAAAACAATCTCTAAGCATTTGCCATGAGTGATTTGAACCACATAATTTAATGAGATCCACAAAACAAAATCTCACTTCAGGCAGAAGAAATGAAATACAGATGCTTCCTGATGTCCAGATTGGAGTAAACTCTTTGGTTTTCAACTTGTTCTGCCTTATCCTGGTATTACTTTGAGTGGAAGATAGGAATTCAGACCTAGCCCACCGTGGAAGCAGCATAAATCTACAGTAATTTTTTTTCCCCAGGGTGTTAAACATGGTGTAATACAGGACTCTTAGCATCTTTAATATGATAATGTGTCTTATGAACCTCTAAAGCATTTCTATAATGCAGCATGTTCTACATTTCTTTAACTCTGGTTTCCTTTCCTGTAGAAAATCTTAAACAATAACATTCTAAGGACCACACTTTTTTTTTTTTAAAGATTTTATTTATTTATTTGAGAGAGCGAGCATGAGAGGGGGTTGGTTCAGAGGGAGAAGCCGACTTCCCACTGAGCAGGGAGCCCGACGCAGGACTCGATCCCAGGACTCCAGGATCATGACCTGAGCCGCAGGCAGTCGCTTAACCGACTGAGCCACCCAGGCGCCCTAAGGACCACACTTTAAGAAATACAGTGGAAAGGGGCGCCTGGGTGTCTGAGTCGGTTAAACGACTGCCTTTGGCTCAGGTCATGATCCCAGGGTCCTCGAATCGAGCCCTGTGGCGGGCAACCTGCTCAGCGGCGGCGGGGCGGGGAGCTTGCTTCTCCCTCTCCCTCTGCCGTTCCCCCTGCTTGTGCTCTCTCTCTCTCTCTCAAATAAATAAATAAAACCTTAAAAAAAAAAAAAAAAGAAATGGAATGGAATGGAACGATCACAAGGGACTTGAGCTCCAAGTCTGCCAACAGCCACCTGAGATTGCGAAGATAAGCCGCTTGACTTTTTCAGTGCCTCTATTTCATCCTTTCAAAGTCTGGTCTCCTTCCTATGGATTTCCAAGGATTTTTAAAGAATTGAATGACAGAGATAAGAAAGTATTTTTGGAAAATTTAAAAAATGCCACCCAAATGTGAGGCATTGTTTCAATGTCTGTTATTCCATACTGCTAACACCCACCCCCATTACTCATTCTTAAAAGTTTTAAGAATTCAAAATGATATCAGAGTAATGCAATTAAAATTCAAACCCCGGGGCGCCTGGGTGGCTCAGATGGTTAAGCGTCTGCCTTCGGCTCAGGTCATGATCCCAGGGTCCTGGGATCGAGTCCCGCATCCGGCTCCCTGCTAGGCGGGGGAGCCTGCTTGTCCCTCTGCCTCTGCCTCTCTCTCTCTCTCTCTCTCTCTCTCTCTCTCTCTCTCTGACTCTCATGAGCAAATAAATAAAACATTTAAAAAAATTAAAAAAATAAAATTCAAACCCCAATGTGATTTAAGTATCACATAAGTGTCTTTATAGCAGTTCCCAAAATCACAGGTCAAGAAGAAAGTCAAGAGAGACTGAAGTTCATCTTTTGGTTCAGTGCGTAAACGCTTGTATTTTGACATTACTTTTATTGGTGCATTTGGTACATACTTGTTTAGGAACTGCTGAGACGTAGGTTATGGCCTATATTGAAATCTCTTTGCCTGTTGGTGTAAATACTTTGTTTCAAGATCCACAAAATAAAAAGTCAGATCTATGAATCTACTGTGCTGATTTAGTGGTTGTGCTTGAAAATGAAAACTTTGTGCCTTTTCTCCTTTAGGAAAACATTACAAGCCAGAATCCATATGTCACTAGAGTCTGTCTTCCTCAACCAAAGATATTTATCCTTTATTCACTTTTTATTTCAGCTACATAAACTGCCTGAAATGACTAGTGTTCCAGGTCTTGACATGGGGAGGATGGAGAGAAGCAGAGAGGTGTGAATTCTGGTGTGGTTTCTGAGACTATAATTCTGATCCTCTGTCTCAGATGACAGATCTTCTTGCTATGGCGCTCCCTTTCCTTTCCTCAGTTTCCCCCTTTGCCCATTTTCTTCTTCCTTGCCTTTCATTTTCCCTGTTCTTTCCCTTGTCTCTTCTTAATCTCCTTCTGAATACATATCAGGTTCTCCCCTCATCCCCCCCCCCCTTTTTTGGTCTAAATTCCATGCAGTGCAACATTCAGGATCCAAAGAGAAGACACTAGACTTTTTACTACCGTCAACCCCTACATCTTTGGCTACACATGTTTCTACAAATCCATGACTCCTCTACCCAAAGCCTGCCCAGCTGAGTTATTCAGATCCGAGTGGAGAACCTTACTTTTATTCTTGTTGCATTTCATTCCCTCCAACTCAGCTCAGTCACCCCAACTTTTTAAGATCATTTGCGATTCTTTTTCTGTTGTGCAAGGTATCACTTGCTCAGCTGGTCATCCAGAAATCCCTAAGTGTGGATTAAAAAAATGTCAGATAAGGCAGGAAAAAGGCAAAGTCTGGGTGGGGGGAGAGGGTTAGGGTAGTCTGTGGGGTGATCTAGACTGTGAACTGTAAATCACTCTACTCCAAAGATATTACTATGGGGGCAAAGAAGACATGGAAAGGGTTGGGTGTGGCTTTCCCCAGAGGAAGGCCCACAGGATTAGGTCGGTGGGATTCATCTCTCCCCAAGCCCCAGAACTCTGAAGTTACCTTATGATCTCAAAATAAACATTTATTAATGTTTGTGAGTCCTCCTCTACGAGCAAAGGTAGTTTATTTACTACCAACAAGTGGTTTGAGCAGAATTTCATCCATGACCCAAACTCTCAGTCATCCGTCTCCCAACCGATCTCTAACAATTCAGTGCTCTTCTGTTAAGGAGAGTGCCTGGCTCCAGAAATCCTGAGCAGCAGGTAAATCCCTGTTTGCCTGGTAGAGAGAGAAATGGTAAGTTATAATGGAGAGATTAGATAAAGAGCAAGGGTCTTGGTGAAGTTAGAAAGACCTCGTTTTTGAAAGATTGAGATGGAAAAACACTTCTCTGTTAATGAAACTTCTGCCCTGACTTCAAATATAAATTTTGGAGTTACCCTTTGAGCAGGAAAGTGGACAGGTGCGGTTTCTACACAAAAGCCCGTTATCCGCATCTCTCTTTCCTGACCAATATGAAAACAATGGTATTTAACCTTTCATTTGGTGATTCCAAAAACCACACAAGAACCAGGAGCGTGACAAATGAGAATAAATTCAATAGAAATTGCCCAGTTATTTTCTTATTATGCTGATGTCTCTTCATTTTAGGGGTATGGAGGAAGCATTGCCACAAATTTATATTGGTGTAAAAAGTGGCATTCTAAAATTTTGTTCCATATAAACAGAAAGTATTGGATTCCTGTGGATCAGTTAGCTTAGTTACTCAGATTGTTTTTACCAAACCATGAGCCCATGATGGTGATCTTTCAATCGATTTAGAAGAAAAAGAAGCCTCATACCTCATGCCCTATACTTCATGTTTGCTTATCCATCAAGCACTTTGTATCACAGCAGGCGTTCCATAGAACAGACCTTTTTACAGATGGGAGAGTGGGAGAATCCCCTATAAGTTTTCATCTTTCTTCAAAAAAAAATCCTTAAACATGGGTGGGCTTTTGGGGGTGTTTTGTGGGGTTTTTTGGACACCATTTAACTTACTGTAGGTTGTCAGCAAATGTTTTTGAAATGATTTGTTATTGTGTTACATAAAGGGTCACTTAGTAATAATCATTTCAAGCTAATTAAAAAGCCTTAACATAGATGCTGACAATTTACTGTGATGAGATAATCAGCCTCTGGTAGCACTGTTAATTTAGCAAATGTAGTTCTTTAGAAACACATTTTCTTTTTCTAAGATTTTATTTATTCATTTGACAGCGAGAGAGGGAACACGAGCAGGGGGAGCGGGAGAGGGAGAAGCAGACTCTCCGCGGAGCAGGGAGCCCGATGCGGGGCTCGATCCCAGGACCCTGGCATCGTGACCTGAGCCGAAGGCAGAGGCTTGACGACTGAGCCACCCAGGCGCCCCTAGAAACACATTTTCTAAACTAACAGTTTATAAAGATGAGAGAGACAGAGAAATGACCCCTGAATTCCAGAATCATATTAGAAAAGAGACCAAGGAAAACTGGACAAAATTAAGTCCTATGGGAGGCTAAGGACCATGTCCCATTCATCTTGTACCGCTCCTAGCACCTAGCACACTGCCACGCACGGGTAGGCCTTTGATGAATTTTTTTTGCCTCACCAAGTTTCATAAATCAAAGAATAGTTGCAAGTTAGAGACCTTTGGGGCTAGAAGAGTTCTTGCAATACAATAAAAAGAGTACAAGCTTTGAAATTAGAAAGATACACTTTCGTATCCCAACTTTACCACTTAGCGATTGTGACCTGAGGTGGGTTACTTAGGCAGTTTGAGTTTTAGTCTCTTCACCTGTAAAATGAGGATGTTATTATGCAAGAATTAGGTGAGATAACATATGTACATAGATTCACACATTTCCTGGCTCAATAAATGTTATTTATTATTTCAGTGTTATTATTTCTAAGCATAGATGGTACAACGATTTGACAGATGGGAGGTAAAAATGATAGTGGTTAATGTTTATTGAGTATCTGTTATATGTGGGGTATTGTGCTAAGTGGTTTATGAGCCTTATTTCATCTATTTACATTTTTCTTTAAAACAGCCCATCAGGTAAATGAACCCATCAGGTAAATCCAGCCATCAGATATTTACTCAGACTCTACAGATAAGGCTACTGAGGCTAATAGAAGGTAAGTAATTCGCCCAAATTCACACAGCTGGTGAGTGGCAGTCATCCAAAGTGTGTAGGAACAGGAGGCATTAATCTGAGTCCCAAGATTGAAGAGAGATGTTCAAGATCATCCTGCTGGGTAAAGTCAGAGCCAAGATTAGCCTTCAGAGCTCCTACTTATTTCTCTCTGAGCCCCTGTTTTCCATTTGCCTAATGGGGATAATAATCCTATCACAAAGGATTAGGAAATAATACGAGAATGGGACATAGGCTAGAATTTATGAGGACGTAATGACACCAAGAAAAGGAAATAAGACAAAATTAAAGACAAAAGCTTCTGACTTCAGAATTTGGCCTGGAGCCTGTCCTTCAGGCAGGCAGGAGGACTGCAAATAGCCCAAGAAGACAGAAGTTTATTTTTATTCATTCATTCATGCATGCATTTGTTCATTGACTCATTCATCCATACTGTTACTTATTAACTACGTCTACCGTGCTCTCCTCATCTAGGTCTTGGTCAAAGAGCTCATTCCCGATTTGGCTGGATGCTGCCAGGATTTAGGGAACTTCGTGGAGGCTAAGACACCTGTTAGCGGCTGGACCTCTGCGCCAGAAATAACAGATTCCTGCTCTTCCTGCCTGCATCTTTTGCATTCCAGGCTGAATCCAAAGCAGTACTTTGGAACCACTGGTCTACTCTCTATCAGTCCAAATAATATCTGGACTTTTTGAGGACCGATAGAGACAGGTCCAGAAAGGAAAAGCTGCTGATATAATGAAGGAGCAAAAGCCTCATTCAGCTAACATCAGACAGGGATGTATATATATTCAACAGAGCTAATCACTCTGTTGTATTTGATGATGAGTCCACATTGTAAATTTATGCTAACAGTAAATGGCTTAGTGCGAACAAGGTCAAATTACGTTGCCAGTGGACAGCTTTGGTTTTACAGTTCTCAGAGCACACTGACTCCATTTAAAACTGTTACAGACACTGTCACAGAAAAAGGTAATTTTTCAGTTAACACTAGCAGCTTGGTTTACTTGCCTCTTAAAAACTTTGTGATATGCCATGAAATGAATTTGAATTTACTACATGAGAAATAATATTACACATATTAATTTTTCATTGCCGAGGCTTATTTTCGAATAGGGATAAATATGACTCTCTTTTAAAGGAAAGTACCAGATTGTTCCCTTAAAAAGTAATAAATCTATATTCCATCATTAATATCCTGAGAAAGGGCAAAATATATATTATTAAAATTCAGCAGGAACCACAGATTTGGTTTAGACCTTAGAAGGACATTGTCCAAAATGGTAGCCATTAGCTAACTGCATATGGCTTTTGAGCACTTGATATGTGGCTAGTTCAAACTGAGATGTGCAGTAAGGATAAAATACACACCATATTTCAAAGACTTAGTACAAGAAAAAGAATATAAAATTACTCATTAATATTTTCATATTAACTACATGTTGAAATGACAATAATAATTAGGTTAAATAGTATATTACTCAAGTTAAATTCCCTTGTTTCTTTTTTCCCTTGTTCCTTTTTACTTTCTAAAATATGGCTACACACAAGCCATAAGAGACTCTTAACCACAGGAAACAAGCTGAGGGTTGCTGGAGGGGAGGTGGGTGGTGGGCTGGGGTAACTGGGTGATGGGCATTAAGGAGGACACGTAATGTAATGAGCACTGGGTGTTATATACAACTGATGAATCACTGAATTCTACCTCTGAAACTAATAACACATGATATGTTAATTGAACTTAAATTAAAAAAACACAGATAACTTGAGTTCCACTCCCGCCTCAAAATGTGAATACATGAAATATTTAATTAATAACCTTCTAAAAAAGAAATCTCTGGGCCCAGACAGTTTTACCAGGGAAGTCTATCAAACATTTAAGGAAGAAATGATACCAGTTCTCCACAGCCTCTTCCAAAAAATAGAAGAGGAAACATTTCCTAACACATTCTACGAGACCAGCATTATCCTAATATCAAAGCCAGATAAAGACATTACAAGAAAATTATAGACCAATATTTCTCATGAACATAGAAATAAATTTCCTCAACAAACTATGAACAAATGAAATCCAACAATGTTGGATACATGAAGAATTATATGCCACAATCAAGTGAGATTTATAACAGGTATGCAAGACTGGTTTAACATTCAAAACACAATCTAATCTACATCAACAATATAAAGAAGAAAAAGCATATGATCATACCCATTGACATAGAAAAAGCAGTTGACAAACTCCAATACCAATTCATGAAAAAAAATGCTCAGTAAACTAGGAATAGAAGGAAATATCCTTAATTAGATAAAGAACATCTACAATAAACCTACAGCTAACATCATACTCCCTAATGAGAAACTGGGCATTTTCCCCAATACTGGGATCAAGGCAAGGGTGTCTTCTCTCACCCCTCCTATTCAACATAGTTTTAATTAATTCAATAAGGTGAGAAAGGAAATAAAAGATATATAGACTAAAAAGGAAGATATAAAACTCTCTACTCACAGATGACATGATTGTCTGTGTAGAAAATCCCAAAGAATCAATAAAAATCTCCTGGAATTAATAAATGAGTACAACAAAGGTGTAATACACAAAAGTCAATTGCTTTCCTCATATACCAGCAATGAACAAATAGAATTTGAAATGTAAAAAATATACCATTTATAATAGCACTTAAAAATTAAACACTTAGGGATAAATATAATAAAATACGTACAGGACCTGTGTGCAGATAACTACAAAACATTGATGAAAAAAATCAAGGAAGAGCTAAATAAATGGAGAAATCACTCATGTTCACGGATTGGAAGACCCAATTATTAAGATGTGACTTCTTCTCAACTTTATCTATAGACTTGACACAGTCCTAATTAAAACCTCAGCAAGCTGTTTTGTAGATATCAACAAACTAGTTCTAAAGCTTATATTGGAAGACAAAAGACCAAGAATAGCCAACACAATACTGAAAAAGAACAAAGTTGGAGGAATCACGGTACCCTACTTAAGACTTATTATAAGTCTATAGTAATTAAGACAGAATGATAACTGACAAAAGAGTAGACCCATAGATAAATGTAACAGAATAGAAAGCCCAGAAATAGATCCATGCAAAAATAGTCAACTCATCTTTGACAAGTGAACAAAGTCTTTTCAACAAATGGTGCCAGAACAAGTGGACATCCACATGTGAAAAAAGGAACATAGGTAGAGACTTTACAAAAAAATAACTCAGAATGGATCATAGATTTAAATCTAATATACAAAGTCATAAAACTTCTTAAAGAAAGCATAGGAGAGGGGTGCCTGGCTGGTTCAGTCAGAAGAGCCTGTGGCTCTTGATCTCGGGGTTGTGAATTTGAGGCCCACATTGGGTGTGGAGATTACTTAAATAAATAAAACTTTAAAAAAAGGAAAGCATAGGAGAAAGTTTATTATAACCTTGGATTTGTTGATGAATTTTTTCATTTTCATTTGTGTTTTCATTTTCATTTTCATTTTCATTTGTGTTCCCTCTCTCACTGTGTCTCTCTCTGTCAAATAAATAAATAAAATCTTTTTAAAAAGATTTAAGATGTGAGTTTGGGCAGGAAAACCAGAGGTAAAGTGCTATTCTCGTCATGTCTTATCAAGAGTCCATACTCTCAACAGGACTGATCACTGTTGCTGTGAATCCTGACCACGTGGCTGAGGTAGTGTTTGCCAGCTTTCTCCGCTGGCAAACACTACCAGTGTTTTTAAAAAGATTTTATTTATTTATTTGACAGAGGGAGACGCAGCAAGAGAGGGAACACAAGCAGGGAGAGGGAGAGGGAGAAGCGGCCTTCCCGCTGAGCAGGGAGCCCAATGCGGGGCTCGATCCCAGGACCCCGGGATCATGATCCGAGCCAAAGGCAGACGCCCAACGACTGAGCCACCCAGGCACCCCTGTTGATGAATTTTTAAATATAACAATAAAGAAAAAATTGACAAGTTGGACTTTATTAAAATTAAAATTTTATGCTCTGCAAATGACAATGCTAAAAGAATAAAAAGACAAGCCACAGACTGGGGAAAATATTTGCAAAGCACATACCTGAAAAAGGAGAAAAATCCAAAATATACAAAGAACTCTTAAAACTCAACAATATGATAAGAAACAACCAATTAAAAAATGGGCAGAAGATCTGAACAGACACTTTATCCAGAAGGATATACATACAACAAATAAGCATATGAAAAGATGCCCAACATCATTTGCCATTAGGGAATTGCAAATTAAACAATAATGGGATACAAGTGCACATCTATTAGAGAAGCTCAAATCAAAAAAACTGACAATACCAGTTGATGGTCAGGATGCAAAACCAGCAAGAGCTTTCACTCATTGCTGGTGGAAATGCAAAATGATACAGTCTCTTTGGAAGACAGTTTGGCAGTTTCTTACAAAACTAAATCTAGTATTCCCATATGATTGGTACTAGGTATTTACCCAACAAATTTGCAAATTTGCATTACAAAAGAACTTGCATGTGAATGCTTATATCATCTTTATTTCATAATCACTGAAACCGGAAGCAACTATCTTTTAATAGGAGAATGCATAAACAAACTGTGGCACATTTATATGATGAAATATTATACAATGATAAAACAAAATGAATTATCAAGTCACAAAAATTCATGGATGAGTCTTAAATGCAAATTGCTAAGTAAAAGAAGCCGGTCTGAAAAGTCCACATATTGTATGATTCCAATTATACGGTATTTTGAAAAGGAAAAGCTATGAAGACAGTAAACCGATCAAATGTTGCTAAAGATAGAGGGTGTGGGGGAGGATTGTATAGATGAAGCACAGTGGATTATTTAGGTCAGTAAGTCTATTCTGTGTGATACTATGATGGTGAATATAAGACATTTAGTATTTGTCAAACCCTATAGAACCTTACAATATAAAGAGTGAGCCTTAATGTAGGCAAATTTTTACAATGACTTAGAAAGTTGGGGGATTCCAGGGGTGCCTGGGGGGCTCAGTCAGTTGGGCGGCTGCCTTCGGCTCAGGTCATGATCCCAGGGTCCTGGGATCGAGCCCCGCATCGGGCTCCCTGCTCCGCGGGAAGCCTGCTTCTCCCTCTCCCACTCCCCCTGCTTGTGTTCCCTCTCTTGCTGCGTCTCCCTCTGTCAAATAAATAAATAAAATCTTAAAAAAAATTTTTTTTTAAAATCTAAAAAAAAGAAAGGGGATTCCAGAGTGGAATGTATAATGTGACAAAACAACCCAAATGTATTACAAATGAATGACCCAACCTCACTGAAGGGAGTGGGGGAATAAGATGCTGACCTAAGTAATTTTGGAAATAAGTGGACTCTCTAAGGCTAAAGGCAAAAGGAACTGTGCATAAGCACTACTCTAGCTGATAAAGTTTTTTTCCCCCCGGGGGTTATGGGGTAATAATTCTGAAACCACTATACATATGTATACACTGGAATTAAGCAACTAAGTAAATGGATGGTGGATGGTGAGAGCCAGGCTTCTCACTATAGGAGTAAGTGGTTACAGATAATCAAGGGGAGGAGGCTAGAATGGTCTGTGTGGTAATGAATTAATGTTGGCGATATCAGTATAAACTCATGATTAGCTCAATATAGATATAAATAATTACATACAGAAATGTTGGTAGATATGCGTACGTACATGGGTTTGTATACACACATATAACATCCTGCTCTGCGAACTGAGATGGCCTAGAAGCAAGGACACCCCAGTAGCCATGAGTATACCTAGTACCCAGATCTCGACTTCTAATACTGTTCTCCAACAAAAGGAATCAAGCTCCCTTGGAGAAATGGCAGATTCCCGAGAGTACAGTATGGAGAGGAGAATAAAAGAGTAGCTTCACAGCGGAGAAAGCTGGCAAACACTACCTCAGCCACGTGGTCAGGATTCACAGCAACAGTGATCAGTCCTGTTGAGAGTATGGACTCTTGATAAGACATGACGAGAATAGCACTTTACCTCTGGTTTTCCTGCCCAAACTCATGAACCCAGTCGTGTAATGAGAAAAGCTTCAGACAAATGCCATCTGATGGACGTTCTACAAAATGTCTGACCAGTCCTCCTCAAAACTCTCAAGGTCATCAAAAACAAGTAAAGTCTGAGAAATTGTCACAGCCAAGAGGAGTTTAAGGAGACCTAATAATTAAATGTAATGGAGTGCCCTGGATGAATCCTGGGACAGAAAAAGGAAACTGGTAAAAAGCTAAAATAACCCGAATACCTGAATTAAGAATAGACTTTAGTTAATAATAATGTTATCGGTATTGATTCATTAATTGTGACAAACGCATCATACTAATGTTGGATATTAGTTAGAGGGAAACTGGGGTTGGAGGTGTATGGCAACTGTCTGGACTCTGCAATCATTCTGTAAATCTAAAACTCTTCCAAAATAAAAAGTGTCTTTAAAAAAAAAAACGTATGCTGAATCCATCTATTCCCAGAGCAGTTATTTCTTGGAAGGAAGGAAGGAAGGAAGGAAAGAAGGATGAAGGAGCTGGAAAGATTTCATGATCTTGAGTAAGTACTAATTGCTATAATGCTAAGCATCTTAGACATACTTATCTGTGGATTATGGATTAAAATTACACTGCTTTATTTTCCTAGCAAGTACAGTGTTCCTAATGAGGTTCACAGAGTTTGTGTTGTTCTCTTAGGAAGTCAAAGGAACAGAGAGCTCATTAACTAGTTGGATCTTTTAAACATAGTGCTCAGAGGAGGTAAATGTAGGAGAGCAGTAGAGATTTGGGGAGGCGTTTACAATTTACAGCTCAATGAGATGCAAAAATATTCATTGTTAATAGCTTGTGCTGGGAGTTCAGCAACCCCCAAAAGAAAAGGAGTTTGACTTGTTGGTCCATGGAGGCCACCTGCCTGCTTCTTAATTGTTTGGAAGGGCCAGTAAGTGCCCTATGAATCCATCTTGGCACCTGCATGATGGTATCTTGGGTGAGCTACACTAAATAGAACATGAAAGTGGTCAGCTTCACATGTGGTTTTTTAAAAGTTACATATGATGGGTAAATGAAATAAAAAGGAAACCTGGGTAAAAGAAGAAAATTGAAGACTTTATTTCAACAGACTTTAGTCCACAGAAGGTTCCTACGAGACTAGGTCTTCAAAACTCAGTGGAGCTCTTGGCCTCCCACCGCCTTCCTTCTCTTACCTTTTCCCTTCCTGACATTCACCACCAGCATCACAAAGGTTCTAATCGAGAAGCTTCGTTAATGTGGTGCAAAGTCATGAAGTAATTGTGCGTTATGGGGTCCTGGATGCTCTTTCACTGCCCTGTTGCTAAATGATGCTCTTGTCCCCCACAAAGCCTGCTGGGGTTGCCCTTAGAAGGAACATATTATAATTAAATGAGGGTTAGTGGCAGAATGATGATAGCAAATACATGTAGCATTTACCATGGGCCAGGCTCTCCTCTGAGTGTTTGCCACAGATTACCTCATTGTGATCATGTTTATGACTCTATGGGATACAAGTAGTTTTCTTATCCCCATTGTATAGATGAGGAAGCAGAGGCACGAAGACTGTTGTTTAGATCTCTACAGGTTGACTCTTCACCTGTGCCACACGAGCCCCCACAAACCTTGGATGTGTCCTTACGGAAGGTAATTTGGTTTGTTCATGTGTGTTTGTCTCATTCTCCACTGCTTCTCTTCCTACACCTGCAAAGCCTTGGTATGCCCACAATCCATTCCCTTTCCATGTAATGATGGCTCCCTTTTGGCACCAGCCTTGCTGACATTTTCTCCCATCCGGCACACGCCTACATCCTTCTTGCTTGCACAAATCCGCCAGTACCTCTGTCTTTCCCTTCAGCACCTCCTGACTTCCCTCTCCTGACAGGCCCACCCTGCCTTCACCCTGTCGGCTTCTGGATGATCCACATCATCCACACTCAACACCGGTATCATAGGATTCCAGATCTTTGGAAATGATTATTTAGCACAGTAGGGGCCACTTCTCCCTATCTGGTCTTCCCACTTAGAGGGGGGGCCAGTCTTTTTGATGTCCTTCCTCTTGCTTCTTTCTGGCTTCTGCAACCTTGATATTTGGCCTCTGCAATTAGCTCCTAGCTGTGCTGAAGCATCACTTAAATTGCTCTTATTTATTGATTGCTTTTCTTCTTATTTAGGGATTCTGCACCGTACTTTTGTTTCGGCTCAGGAGCACATTTGGATAACACAGACCTAAATGAACCTAAATTATGGACATTAAAAATAAGAATGTGCCACTCTTTTGTTCCTATTCGTATTATTCCACGGTAAATTTTCAACTTCAGTATATTCTAATTTAGTATTTATTTTTAAAAAGTGTTCTGACAGCACATACTGTGCTCAGAAACTTTACCACTCTTGGGACAAGTAATGCAGGAAGCATGAAGATGGATTTAACAGTATCAGTGAGGACTATAATTCATATCAAAGTAAAATAAAGAATTTTATTTTTAAATTTTAAATAATACATAAGTAACTCAATACTAATTACTACTATGTAAAGTCTTCTGGAAAATATAAAATATTTGTCCTGGGTGGTGAAACGGGCAAAATCACACTAGCCTAAAATTCCTGTGACTGAGACTGGTTTGTTAAATTCTACATAAATGATAAAACTATTTATTTGAGGATGCTGTTTGCAAGCAGCTAATTCATCCAAACTTGTAAATGATTTCCTGTTTTGACAGCAGGAAGGATTTTTTAACAAGGAAAGGGGAAGAAATGAAGAGCAGAAATGTATATGCTGAATACTGGGAGTTATTGAGGAGGAAGTAAGGGCATCATCAAGAGGGAAAAAATGTGCTTAGATTTTGCAGTGTTCGCCAGGGGTGTCCTGAGTCTGCCGAATCATTGAAGCAACTACTCTTTACCGAAATTCTCGCTGTGTGCTACGTATTTTGTTATATTTTCAAAAACTTAACAACAACCCCTAATGTCAGGGTCCAAAGAGGTTAAGTAACCTGTCCAGGGACACAAAGGTAGCCAGTGGCAAAGCTGGGATTAGATCTTAAGCCCAGCTCACTCGCAAACCCTCCTTTCTTTCCTATTCAGATCTACCTGTTTAACAGCACACGCAAGCTGTGGGGTAGGGAATTTGGGTGACATGCGGTTGTGCATTTGTGCATATGTTCTCTGACTTATGAAGAAGAATTTTTATTGAAAAATAACATTTGTGTTATGAAAGTAATGCATGTTTGATATTTAAAAATCAGGAACATTCAAAGAAACGGAAAACAAGGAACTGTAAACCTTTCCATAAATCCTTCTACCTATAGCCAGTCAATCTTGGAATTGTCGGATCTATTCTTTAGCCTGTAAGTACATATAAATCAAAGGGTATAGGCATTTTTAAGGCTTGACTTAAGGACTACCACATTGCCAGAACAATTGTTTTAGCAGAGTATGTTATATAAAAATGAAACTTCATTACTGGGAATTTGTTAATTGAAGTATCACTGAATTATAGTCAAGCTCCTGCAATATCTCTGAAATTTCCAGCTGCAGAAAGTCATAAGGCCTTATCATGCAATTTTTTTTTTGCTTCAATAACAACTAGATAGAATTTATAGTGAGGGAAAGGACCACCTTTATGATAGTGACAACATTAAAAAAGCATAATACTGTATTTACCAAGAAATACCAAAAACTTGTGTGAGGAATAATTTAAATCACTTTTGAAGTACACAGAAGACACGATTGGAACAACAACCCATATTCTTGGGTGGGAAGACTCAGTTTGCAAAAGATGTAAATTCTCTCTGAGTTTATTCATAAAGTTGGTGTGATAGCAATATGAATTGCAGATTTTTACTTTTTAAATTGTGGCAATGTGGATAGCAATAAGACAAGGTCACTATGATGATCGTATGGAAAAATAAAAAAGAACCACCAGGAAAATTTATAAGAGGGGGTAAAGTAGGGAAGACCGTCTCTACCAATCATAAGAACACTTTATAGGACCTCAACAATATATTAGTGCATAAATATTAAGACAGACAAATGGAACAGAAGAGAAAATACAGAAGTAGACTGAAATTCACCTAATAATTTAATATATGATACAGATAACCTCTCAGATCAATGCTAAAAAAGATAGATATTTGACAAATTGGTTTGGGAATATTAAGTAACTCTCTGGAAAACGGTAAGTTTGGATCTATACCTCATACCATCCACCAGCATAAATTCCAAATAAGTCAAAGATATAAATGAAACCATGTAAGTGCTAAAACAAAAATGAAAAAATTATTTGATAGCCTCAGACTTGGGAAGGTCTTTTAATTTTCAAAATCCTGAAACTATAGCATTAAAAATTGATAAACTTGGGGCACCTGGGTAGCTCAGTCGGTTAAGTGTCTGCGTTCAGCTCAGGTCATGACCCGGGGGTCCTGGGATTGAGCCCCACATCAGGCTCCCTGCTCAGCAGGGAACCTGCTTCTCCTTCTTCCTCTCCCTCTGCCCACTCACACTTGCTTGCTCTCTCTCTCTCACTCTCTCAAATAAATATAAATAAATAATAAATAAAATCTTTTTAAAAAAATTGATAAACTTGACTACCTAGAAGTAAATTTCTGCCTTAAAAATATCATCAAGTCAAAAGACACATGAGAAAAACTTAGAAAAAGGTGCAATTATATCTCAAAACAAAGGGTTAACCCCTCATTTTAATTGTGCATGTTAATCCCTGAAACAATCCCTACTCTGCTGAGGATCAGGTATATAAAGCAAATATAGAAGCAGCAAAACAAATTTTTTTTGGCTATTTTTGAAGGCAAAATAACATATGGTTAGGCAATCATTTGGCAGACAAACCCAGTATTTCATCCAAATAAAGAACTCATATTAACCAAACCAACAACTTTGAAGACCACTTAACAGGGACACAAAATAACCTCACTCTTTCTATAAACATTAAATATTTCAGTTCTAAATAACTCTGTTTTTACTGTGGTTGTGGCTTTCCTTTATCCTGGCTCTCTCACTTAGAATTATGGTGAACATGAAAGCCCTTCGAACATACTCAGAACTTGGCTAAAATTCTAGGCTGCAATTTATTCTTGTGGACAGAGCCTGAAACTGACTGTACCGCCCCATTTCACTGCCAAAGGGCCCTTTTCTGTACCCCAAACAGTCTTGGACATTCCAGAGTGACCTGTGTGGGCCTGAAGCTAGGTTTAGACTGGTCTATGGGCAGTAACGGCCACAGCTTCCCCAGGGGACCCCTGGCCTTCACACTGCTGCAGCCTGGTTAAGTTTTCCCAAATCACTTGGAAATGGGTCATGAAGCAGGAATGCTTAACTGGTCCCAAGTGGTAAAGGACCACAGGTTTCAGGCTATTATCTGAAAAACCTTACCCCAGCTAGGATTATAAGTCAATTCAGCTGCCAAGTGAGGAAAATTTCATTAAATCGTGTCCACCAGAATATGTACATATTATTTGACTTATTATGACTTGCTTTGCTTTTCAGTACATTTAAATTCATTTGCCAGAGAATGTACAGCTCTTGTCTAAATACATTTTGATTAAATTTATGGTTAAATTGACACTAATTCAACAAGCAGTAGAGGTTTTGTTTTGGGGGACATAATCTGTGTATGAAAGAGCCCTTAGCTGACAAGAAGGAAAGAAGGAGGAAGGAAGGAAGGAGAGAAAGTAAAAAAGAAAGGAAGAGAAAGAAAAGGAAAAAATGAAAACAGGAGAAACATGCAACCAAGTGACACATTCAGCACAAAGAGGAAATTTTTCCGGTAAATTACCACAGTAAACTTGCTTCTGCCTCTGGCTAAATTTATTGATCAAACCTTTGGTTTGTCACTGTTGATTTAGAAATCAAATACAATAGTGTTGCTGCTTCCAGACTAAGGTGAAATGGATACTCAAAGTAATACTGCTCAGTCTTGTGAGCTATAGGTAGGAGTCACTGCGGGAGCCTAGTGCCGAAGAATGCTGTCCTTCTGGGCATCTGGGAACATTTTGTTTTCTACCTAAAGATATATCTAAGATTTCATTCATGTTTATCCTAATGATGATTTTTTTTTTTTTTTTTTTAGAGAGGGAGAGAGAGAGTGAGAAGGGGGAGAGGAGCAGAGAGAATCTTAAGCAATGTGGGGCTTAATCTCACAACCCTGAGATTATGACCTGAGCCAAAATCAAGAGTTGGAGGCTTAACCGACTTAACCGAGCCACCCAGAAGCCCCTGATGATTAAAAAAAAAAATTTTTTTTTTTTTTTAAAGAGAGATAGCGAAGGCGGGGAGGGACAGAAGGAGAGGGAGAGAGAATCCCAAGCAGACTCCACGCCCAGTGCAGAGAACCACACGGGGCTCAACTTCACAACCCTGAGATCATGACCCAAGCTGAAATCAAGAGTCAGGCGCCCAACAGACTGAGCACCCAGGTGCTCCCCCTGATGATTTTTAATAGATGTATTTTAAAGGATATAAATGATGGGGACAAAACAGGTAGATGGCAAAATAAGACCTTGATAATTTCAGTCTCCTGGACTGCTCCTTTTCCCCCTTGGGAGTTAGCAGAGTTCTCATGACATCCCCCATCACTTGCATTCTTCTCCTCAATCAATACATGAGATTATTTGCTTTAAGAATGTGAAGATGCAAATAACCAAGGACGAAATAGATTGTTAGATCCCTGGGGAACTACACTTCATGTAAGATTCCAGCCTATAAATAGACAAAACTGGGTCAACTCCTTATGAAGAAAGAACCATTTTGATCAAGAGACCTGAAATCCCAACTTAGCGTTGACTTTATTCACTTGTTTATTTTTAGATGCATTCATTCATTTGATAAATACATAGTGAGCATAAACAATGCACCAGGCATTGTAGTATGTTCTGAGATTCAAAGACAAACCAGTAGGTAAAGCCTTCTTAGATATGACATAATATGAAATAATGGCTGAAAACATCCCAAGTTTGGCATAAGACACAAAGAAGTTGAGCGAATCCCAAAGAAATCTGTGCCTTGACACATTATAATTAACCTTTCAAAAACTAGGGGTGCCTGGGTGGCTCAGTTAAGCATCTGCCTTCAGCACAGGTCATGATCCCAGGGTCCTGGGATCAAGCCCCATGTCAGGCTCCTTGCTCTGTGGGGAGCCTGCTTCTCCCTCTGCCTCTCCCTCTGCCTGCTGTTCCCCCTGCTTGTGCTCTCTCTCTCTCTGTCAAATAAATAAATAGAACCTTTTAAAAAAAACTTTCAAAAACTAAAGACAAACAGTCTTGAAAGAAGCCAGAGAAAAATGACACATTACCTGTACAGAAACACCAATTCAAATGACATGGAAGCCAGAAAGCCTTGCCAAAAGAAAAAAACTGTCAGGGGCACCTGGGGGGCTCAGTCGGTTAGGTGTCTGCCTTCTGCTCAGGTCATGTATATGTATATTGTAATTCCTAGAGCAATCACTACAAACACTATAGAGATACACCCAAAAACATCATAAATAAATCAAGATGGAATCCTAAAAATTATTCAAGTAACCCACACACAAAAAAAAGCAAAACAAATAAGTAGAGGAAAAAAACCCAGTGGAAACACGTAGAAAACAAGTAACAAAATGGCAAGCTTAATTAAGCACTAACATAACAATAATAACCTTACATATAAATTGTAGAAATATACCAATCAAAGAACAGAGATAGAGGGGATTAAAAAGAAGAAAATATAGGCAGTAATTTCTTTGAAAGTGGGCATAGAAACATTTTTCTAGATGTCTTTCTCTGGCAAAGAAAACAAAAGCAAAATTAAACTGTTAGGAGTACACCAAAATAAAAAGCTTTTGCACAGTGAAGGAAATCATCAACAAAACAAAAAGACAACCTACTGAATGGGAGAAGATATTTGTAAGTAATATATCTGATAAGGGGTTAACATCCAAAATATATAAAGAACATATACAACTCAACACACAAAGAAAGCAAATAATCCAATTAAAAATGGGCAGAGGACATATAGATGGCTAACAGACACATGGGAAAGATGCTCAACATCACTAATCATCAGGGAAATGTATACTAAAACCACAATGAGATATCACTTTACACCTGTCAGAATGGCAAAAATTAAAAACACAAGAAATAACAAGTGTTGACATGGATGTGGAGAAAAGGGAATCTTTGTGCACTGTTGGTGGGAATGCAAATTGGTTCAGCCTCTGTGGAAAGCAGTATGGAGTTTCCTCAAAAAATTAAGAATAGAATTACCATATAATCCATTAATTCCAGTACTGGGTATTTCCCCAAAGAAAAGGAAAACACTAAATTGAAAAGATATATGTACCTGTATGTTTATTGCAACATTATTTACAATAGACAAGATAAGGAAGCAACCCAGGTGTCCATCAATAGAAAAATGGATAAAGAAGGTGTGATTTACATATATATATGTATATACATATATACATATATATAATATAAAATTTTAAAAAGATTTTATTTATTTATTTGACAGAGAGAGAGAGAAAGAGCACAAGCAGGGCGAGTGGCAGGCAGAGGGAGAAGCAGGCTCCCCACTGAGCAGGGAGCCTGATGCAGGGCTTGATCCCAGGATCTTAGGATCATGACCTGAGTCGAAGGCAGATGCTTAACCAACTGAGCCACCCAGGCGCCCCTATATATAACATAAATATTATTCAACCATAAAAAAGAATGAAATCTTGCCATTTGCAACAACATGGATGGACCTAGAGGGTATAAATGAAATGGACCAATTTCTCAAAAAACACAAACTATCACAACTAACTTGTATTAAAAAAATTGAAGGCCCTTATAATTGTTTAGGAAATTGGATCTATAATATTAAAATTCCCATAAATAAATGTTCAAGCCTAGATGCTTTCACTGGAGAATTCTACCAAATATTTAGAGAAAAATAGACATCAGTTCTACATAGTTTCTTTTAAAAAATGAAAGAGAAGGAAACACTTCCAATTCATTTTATGTAGCCAGTATTACCATGATATCAAACCAGAAAATGACTTAAAAAATTAAACTACAGACTAATATCTCTCATAAATATAGATATAAAAATCCTCAACACAATATTAGCAAATAGAATTCAGCAATATATAGAAAGAATTACACCATTACAAAATGGCGTTTGTTTCAGGTATGTCAGGCCAGTTCAAATACGAAGGTAATCATTGTAATCTGCCATATCAACAAGATGCAGAAGAAAAATGATATGATCATATCAATTGATGCAGAAAACATGTGTGAAAAAATTCACCACACATTAACAATAAAAAAATTCTTAGAAAAATAAGAGGAGAGGGACCTTCCTCAATGTAGTAAAAAACAAGTACAAAAACATTTTACTTAATGGTGAAAGATTGAATGCATTTCTCCTAGGATCAGGAACAAGGTGAGGATACCTGCACACATCACTGTTATTTAACATAGTGCTGGAAGTTTTAGCTAATTCAATAAGGCAAGAAAAGGAAGTAAAAGTCATACAAATCATAAAGGGTAGAAAGAAAACGGTTCCTGTTTGCAAATTGCATGATCTATGTAGAAAAATCTCAAGGAATTAAAAAAAAAGAAAGCAAAACTCCTACAACTAATGAGTCAGTAAGATTGCAGAACACTAGGTACTGTACCTTTATATGCTACCAATGAAGATATGAAGACCCAAATTAAAAATATAATACAATGTACCATTGCTCAAAAGAAAATTAAACATTTATTTCTTTATTTATTGACAAGCTTTAGATGACAAGATGAGATCCATCTCCTCAAGTCTAGCTTAATGCTCCTTAGCTATAAATGATTACTTCATGTCCTTGGCCTGGGGGTCAGGAGAAATCCGTAAAAAAAGAGCCATGGAGATGATTATTTTGCCCCAATGCATAAGAGATCTTTTCTCCTTGAAGGAAAGACCCCAAGGCCTCCTTTGCACTTTTATTTGAATGTAATATTTGGGACAACTGTGCCAAAGGGCTGATATTTCCCAGTTTAATCTGAGGTCATAATAAAACAAGCAACAAAACAGTATTTGGGATTTCAGTTTCTCACCCTTATCATCAAGACTCACTGCCTCCCATCATCAATATTTATTGAGCATTTACAGTGTACTAGGAACAATAGAACATACAGAAAACATTATCCCTCCGCTTGAGGAGCTTGCATTCTAAAAGGAAAAAAAATGCACCTCTTTTTTTTTAAATGGTATTTTTGTTTGGTGTTTTCTGCAAGGTACTGAGGAAATAGTCTGTAGGGTGAGCTTTGGATATAACTTAGCCCCATCATTATTTAAAGAGAGGAATAGGAAGGCTTTTAAAGGCAGACAATGACAGACCATTTAGGATAGGTAGGGTTTACAAGGAGATAAACACAATCTCATCAACTAAGGAGAGATTTGCCGCAGTAAATAGGTTGAGGGAAATAGTTTGTGGGATGCAAGCGAAGCAAGGTTTTCTTAGACATTGAGTGGAGCCAGAAAGATCATGTGGCCTTTTTCCAAGTACACGGCCACCAAGTAGGAATGGTTGGTGACAAGAGAGAAGGCTAAAAAAGGTAATCCTGTGCACCTGACAAATAGAAAGAATAAAGGATCAAAATTGAAGGCAGGCTATAACAATATCAAGAAATTCTTAAAAACAAAAGTGATTTGGAAGCGCAAAACTTAGTTAATGCTACTCAGTGTCATGATGGGCCAAGAACATGGTGGCTTCCTAAGTTAGAAAATGCCATATACTAAAATTTTAAATAGAACATATTACTTTAAGAAAATTAAATATTTAGGTATGACTCTAAAAAAACACGCACAGGAATTATATGCTGAAAAATACAAAATGCTGGTGAAAGAAATGAAAGAAGACCTAAATAAATGGAGAGTCGTGTCTTGATCATGGATTAGAAGACTTACCATAGTAAAGATGGCAGTTCTCCCCAGACTGATATACAAGTGTAATACAATTTCTATAAAAATCCCAGTTAGACTTTTTGGGGCACCAGGGTGGCTCAGTCGGTTAAGTGTCTGCCTTCAGTTCAAGTCATGATCCCAGGATCCTGGGATCAAGCCCCACATTGAGCTCCCGGCTCATCCCTCTGCCTCTGCCTGCCACTCCCCCAGCTTGTGCTTTCTATCTGTCAGATAAATAAATAAAATTTTTAAAAGAATAAATAAATAAAAACAAAAATCCCAGTTAGATTTTTTTCTAAATACAGACAAGACTATTCTAAAATTTATATGGAAGTGCAAAGGAACCAGAATGGTTAAAAACAATTTTGAAAAAGAAGAATAAAATGAGAAGAAGCTGTCTACCTTATCTCAAGACCTAGTATATAGCTAAAGTAATCAAGACACTGTGGTATTCAATCGGCTATAAAAAAGAATAAAATCTTGCCATTCACGACAACATGGATGGACCTAGAGGATATTTTATTAAGTGAAATAAGTCAGAGAAAGACAAATACTATATGATTTCACTTGTATGTGGAATCTAAAAAGCAAGACAAATGAACAAACAACAACAGAACAGAAACAGACATAGAACAATGGTGGTCGCCAGAGGGGAAGGGGTGGGGGGAATGGGCAAGATAAGTAAAGGGGACTAAGAGGTACAAATTTCCAGTTATAAAATAAATAAGTCATGCAAATGAAAAGTACAGCATTGGGAATATAGTCAATAATATTGTAATAATGTTGTATGGTGACAGATGGTAACTACACTTACCCTGGTGAACATTTTGTAATGTTTGTAATATAATGTTTATAATTCAAAAAATTGAATCACTGTGCTGTACACCTGAAACTAATATAATATTATATGTCAACTATACTCCAGTTAAAAAAAAAAAGAGACTGTGTTGTACTGGCAGAGGAATGGATACACAGAACAGAACAGAATAGAGATTCCAGAAATAGACTCACACAAATATGTCAAACTGACTTTTGACAGAGGTGCAAAAGTAATTCAGCAGAGAAATGATAACCTTTTCAGCAAATGGTGTGGAAGCAATTGGACATCCATAGGCAAAAAATAAAACTTTAACTACATTTTACACCCCTTCTGCAAAAATTAAGTCAAAATGGATACAGACTTAAAGTGTAAAAATACAAGAGTTTTGCAGAAAAAAACAGGAGACAATTGTTGGAATCTGCAGAGCTATTCCCAAGCTAGGCGAAGAGTACCTAGACTTGGTATCAAAAGAATGATCCACAAAATGAAAAACTGACAAATTGGACTTTAGCAAAATTAAAAACTTTGCATTGCAAAAGACCCTGATAAGAGGATGAAAAGATAACTAGGAGAAAACATAACCAAGTTATGTATCTGATAGAGGACTCATATCTTAAATATATAAAGAACCGTCAAAACTCAAAAGTAAAAAAACAATCCAACCAAAAAATGGGCAAAAACATGACCAGACATTTCACCAAAGAGGATATACAGACAGCCAATAAACACATGAATAGAGGGGCGCCTGGGTGGCTCAGTCGTTAAGCGTCTGCCTTCGGCTCAGGTCATGATCCCAGGGTCGTGGGATCGAGCCCCGCGTCGGGCTCCCTGCTCGGCGGGGAGCCTGCTTCTCCCTCTCCCACTCCCCCTGCTTGTGTTCCCTCTCTCGCTGCGTCTCTCTCTGCCAAAAACAAACAAACAAACAAACAAACAAAAAACACATGAATAAATGTTCAACATTATTAGTCATCAGGGAAATGAAAATTAAAATGACAACGAGATATCCCTACACAGCTCTCCAAAAAAAACAACAGTGACAACACTAAACACTGATAAGGTTGTGGAGAAACTGGATCACTCATACATTGCTGGGGGTAATGTAAAATGGTATAGTCCTTCTGAAAATAGTTGGGAAGTTTCTTAAAAAAAAACCTAAACATGTAGTTACCATATTTCCTAGCAATTGCACTATTAGGCGTTTATCCCAGAGAAATAACAATGCATATTCACACAAAGCCTGTACATGAATGTTCATAGTATTTATCAGCCCATATGTTCCTCACTAGGTGAATAGTTAAATAAACTGTGGCATATCCATACCATGGAATACTACTTAGCAATACCAAGGAAAGAACTATTGATACATACAACAACTTTGATGAATCTTCAAGAAATCATGCTGAGTGAAAAAAATCCAAATCCAAAAGGTTACATACTGTATTATTCCACTTATATAACTTTTTGAAATGACAACATTTTAAAAACAAAGGACAGATTAGTGAGTGCCAGAAGTTAGAGATGTAAAGGGTGGGGGAAGAGTGAGTGTGGTTAGAAAAGAAGGGGCACATGCACCCCAATGTTCATAACAGTAATGTCCACAGTAGCCAAACTGTGGAAGGAACCGAGATGCCACAATAGCCAAACTGTGGAAGGAACCGAGATGAATGGATAAAGAAGATGTGGTTCATATAGACAATGGACTATGACTCAGCCATCAGAAAGGATGAATGCCCAACTTTTACATCCACATGGATGGGACTAGAGGAGATTATGCTAAGTGAAATAAGTCAAGCAGAGAAAGTCAATTATCATATGGTTTCACTCATATGTGGAACATAAGCAATACCACGGAGGACCATAGGGGAAGGAGGAAAATCTGAAGGGGGAGAAATCAGAGAGGGAGATGAACCACGAGAGACTATGGACCCCTGGAAAAGAACTGAGGGTCTCAGAGGAGAGGGGGTAATGGGATGATGGGTATTAAGGAGGGCATGGGTTGTGATGAGTACTGGGTGTTATGCGTGACTAATGAATCATTGAACACTACATCAAAAACTAATGATGTACTATACAGTGGCTAACTGAACATAATAAAAAATTAGAAAAATTTAAAAAAAAGAAAAAAGGGCAACATGAGAGATCTTTGTAGTATTGGAAATGTTCAGCATCTTGACTGTGATGGTAGAGATATGAAACTACATGCATGATATAATTGTGTGAGATGTAATATATAGGCACACAGGCACACACATATACACAAACACAAATTCGTATGAGTAAAACTGGGAAAATCTGAATAAGATGATTACACTGTATCAATGTCAATGTCCCGGTTGTGATATATTATGGTTTTGCAAAATATTATCATTGAATGAAACTGAGTAAAGTGCACAAGGGAGCTGTCTATTTTTTCCTTACAACTGCATGTGAATCTACAAGTATCTCAATAAAAATTTCAAATAAACAAAAATAGGAGCCCAGCTTTATTTAAAACATACACAGAGAAAAACTAAAGGATGATTCAATGATCTGCTAACAATGTTTCAGGGTTGTGGAATTATGGATGATGTTTATTTCTTCTTTATATGACTCTGAACTTTCGATAATATTCATGATGAACATCTAACGATGGTGCTGCCAGAAAAATGAACTATTTGATAATGAGCATCAATATAACAATGTTTTAAAGAGATCTACAAAGAGAAAGGTTGCAGCTAGGGAGAAATTAATTCTACTAATATTTACATTTCAGCAAAGATGGAAAGGAGAGAATTTTGGAGTTCCAATATCATTTCTGCCAACCCGTAGGTCTGTGTCTTTTTTCTTGGCTTTCAGTTTCTAAAGACACCTTCTCAACTGAGTAGAAGACGCAGTTCACCAGGTCATAATGTTAAAAGGTCTAGTTTTTAAAACAAGATGATGGATGGACTTGTATTTCCGAAAGTTATTCTTGTTTGAAGTATAGCAGAAGAAACTAAAGAGATAGAGCCTACTGGTGTAAATTAAGATAGAGGAGGAGAGGTGGCAGAAGTAGAGTTTGAAAAGTGAGACTAATAGCCCTGGTGAAAAGTAGTGAGAACCTGATGTACGTAAGTCGGTGGTTGTAAGTGGACAGAAGTGAACAGCCACAAGGCATGTTGAGGAATAGGAATTTGGTTTCATCACTTGGGGAATTTAATGCAGAGAGCTTAATGCAAACGAGAGAGAAGCTGGGAGCCAAACAGCACAGTGAAGGACCCCAGAGATTGCCAATAGTAAGAAGCTCCCACCACCCCTCTGCCAGAAAGACAAAGAATGAAGCCATGTCACCGACACTCAGGAGCAAGGGATTGCCCGAGGAAGCTGGACAGGAGCTTGTCTGGCAAGAACTGAAGCCACAGCCACCGCCACAGCTGGAAAATCTGCCCGCATCAGAAAGGGTGAAAACACCCTCGCTTCTTTCTCATTCCCACCCTCCAATCTCCTCCTACCAATGCCAAGTCCAGTTGCAAGCCAGATGACTTGAGAGCCTGGGGAATGTAGGCCAGAAGAGCCAGCTCTCTAGGATACAGATCGGATCTGGGGAAAGGGCAAGAAACAAATCTCAGAGCAAACAGGCTTAGGACTAGCATAGTCAGGCCCAGTTAGGTTACTCCACATCCATTCTCACTGCATTGATAGGACAAGTTCATGCTTCCGCCAGACGTGAGACAACGATGACTACTGCTTTGCTATAACTCACCAGCTCTCTCCAACAGCAGGAGGAAGAAAGTTTCATTCCTCATTTTCCTATCTCAAGTCCAAGATTTCCAAGCACTATGGACTCTCTCCCGTAAATACTAGATGTGGCTCTTTGTAGTCTGGTGACCTATAAGTTAAATTACCAAGTGCTTACTGCCAATGCTCCTCACGTAAAATGGGAGGGAGAGAGAAACAGAATAAAATGAGAAAGTGTTGGTTATGAGAAAGTGCGTAATGAAGTATGCCTGGCTGTTACAATCCTTCTTCCTATAACTGGTCATGTGGCCATAGTTGCTCTTTATCACTTTCTTCTTCCACCACTTATTTTATGTTACTATTGCCCTTCAGCTAGCACATTGACTGGTTGCAGTTCTTTACCTAGCAGGGTGATCCAATCCTTCATTCCCGAAAGTTCAGAATCCTTGGTGGTTCTGTGTTTATAAGGTTGCTGTAGACTCTGACTGACTTTTACTATCAGACATAGAAGTACTAAACGACTGCTTCTTGAAACTGCTAAGTTTAGACATAGTCCCCCTGCCCCACCATACTCATTGTATAGCAGCAAACCAATTTCCCATTTTTTTTAAAGATTTTATTTATTTATCAGAGAGAGCACAAGCAGGGGGAGTGGCAGACAGAGGGAGAAGCAGGCTCGCCGCTGAGCAGAGAGCCTGACGCGGGACTCGATCCCAGGATCCTGGGATCATGACCTGAGCTGAAGGCAAACGCTTAACGGAACTGAGCCACCCAGGCATCCCCCGATTTCCCATTGCTAATCATGATCAATCAGCTCAGCCAATATAATCATCCCTTCTCTGCTTGTTGACTCAGTGGTATGAGGAGCTCCAAATGCCAGGTGACCGTCTCAACTTCTAGTTAATAATGAGACTGGGTAGAAGCAGTTTCTTCCTCGAGAAATTTCTAGACCAGCAAAGTCAAAGGCTGTGGACAGGAGGCAAAAATGCTTTGAGCAGATTATTAGATATAATAGTGAAAACAAGGCCATTCCCACCTCTTCCCCTTAATTCCCGGCCCCATGTATCTTGTGTAAGGAAGAAAGAAATATACCATATGTTGGTCACTGGTTCGAAGAATATGCCACATCCTGAGGGAGAACATGCCAACCACACAGAATGTGACCTTCCAGTTGATACCATAACTGAATCTTAATTAAGCCATTCCACAATTTTATCAGGCCAGCAGCTCCTCGGTGATGGGGTACATGCCAAGATCAGCAAATTATAGTATTATTATTATTATTACTGTACTTTCCTTGCAGTGGAATATGTCCACAACAAGTATTGTTGGCTGTGATAACATGATGGTGAATGAGGCATTCTATAAGCCCATAGATGGTGGTGTTAAGAAGGCAAATCCATGATCATAATAGTAAGAAAAGTGTGATCCCTCCACCGTAGGAAAGAATCAAATGCAATCAACTTGTTACCAAGTGGCTGGCTGATTCCCCCCCAGAGAATGGTGTCAGATTGGGAGCTCAGTGGTGCCCAACTGACCCCAGACTTGTTGGGCTAGGCACTCAGCGGCACCAGTGGCAAATCAGCTTTGTTAAGGAAAAATTCACATTATTGAATCTTGCTAGTCTCTCATTGGATAAAAACTCAAGCGGAAGCTGATTGATATAAGAGCCCGACAGATGCTGCCTACAGGGTTTCAATCGTCCTGTGTAGAGAGGAAAAGGGCCAGGAGTGATTCTGAAAGAAAATAGGCCTAACTTACTGAAGACAGAAAGTGTTTTCCAAGTTTTCTAGCTTGGGCGGACTGGGTGGATAACAATTCACTGAGCTTAGGATACAGGAGTTTGGGAATGTGTTGAGTTTAAGGTGCCTGAAGGATGTCATAGTAAAGCTGCCAAAGATGTAGTCTGAAGTTCAGGAGAGAAGTCTGTGATGGAGATATATAACTGGGAGTCAACAGAGTATAAAGAGGCTTTGAAATCATGGGAGTGGGTGACCCTTCTCTCAGGGTCTGTCTAGGATGATCAGAGAAGAGGACTAGAGACAAAGCTTAGACATCACCAGCATTCAAGTGACTGGCCATGGAAGAGAAGGTTGTGAAGAAGTCAGAGCGGTGTCTTAGAAGCCAAGGGAGAAAGAACTACTAAGAAAAAGGGAGTGGTCAAAAAAAAAATCTAACTCGCCTGAGAGGTCAGGGAGGATAAACCAGAAAAGATTAAAAAAAAAAAAAAAAAACCAAACTGAGCAATAGAAGGTCAGTGATGACTGTTGCCTGGCTAAAAGTGAAAATGGATGACCCCTTAACCAAATCCTCGCTTTCTTTCTTTCTCAAAACATCTGTCCTCAAAATTTGCTCAATTTCAGGGAAAATGACTTCCAACCCAAAGTTTCAGTGTACAAGCAAGAAAAATGATGCTCTTGATGGGGCATCTGGACAGAGCACGTGACAGAGGGAGAAAGGCATGGGAGATAAGGATCTCTCTCACCATTCTCTCTACTGCCTCCTAGAGAATGGAAAAGGCTAAACCAGCTATTAATTCCTTACTGCTCCCGGGAGCTATGAAAATTGTGGACGTGTTGGCCTGGCAAAATTTCTCTTATTAGAAATAGTATATAGGAAGGATTTGTTCTTTCTTACTGAAGAGTCAATATAGTAACAAAATTTTAAAATCTGTTAAAATAATTTTTTAAAACCACAATCTTACCATTAATTTTTACATATTTTCTTTTATAAGTATACTTTGTACATGGTTGCTATCATAGCATATGAGTTTTGTTTTCCAAATTAGAGTCATGAAGTTTTTAAAAAGCTTAGAATTTTGCACCCTCCCCTTGAAATCCTTAGGGAAATCTTGCCTTTAGAAGCTGAGGGGGAAAAAAAGACTGAGAAATATGAGTCCTTAGCAATCCAGAAGAGACTTTAAAGATCATCTTATCCAACCCCTCATTTTAGAGACAACTAAATTGAAGCCCAGAGAAGTAGAGTGGATTTATTTAAAGTCAGGAAGTAATACATGGCAGGACCTTCTCTAGAACTCTGGTCTTTGGGGTCTAGGTTCCAGCACTGTTGCTACCATCATAACTCTGTCTCCAGCAGTAGTTTTGCTTAGCATAATTGTGATTAGCGTGCCATGTGCTGTATGTACACCCCATATGGGAGATGGCAAAAATAACCCCAATAGTCTGTAGCTCCTGCCCTCATGAAATAGAGTTCATTTACCCATCCTTTGAATCTTGTGACTTGCTTTGACCATAGAATGCGATGGAAGTGATGTTGTATGATTGTTGGCCTAAGCCTTAAGAAATCTTAGAGCTTCTGCTTTCACCCGTTTAGAACTCTGAGACTACCACGTGTAGAACCCGGGGCAAGCCTGCGGAATGACAAGAGACAGAGGACTCAGTTATCATCATTGCCCTGACAAACACCAGATACATGAATGAGGCTGTCTTACATCATCCAGCCTTTAGCCATCCTGCCAGCAGAGCCTGCCCAGACCAGAACTGCCCACCCAACCCACGGAATCAAAAGTGAAAGGATTGTTTGCATTAAGGCACTAAGTGTGGGGATTTTTTAACACTGAAAAGTTAATGGATGCATACATTTTTTCACTGTGCTGATAACGCACTCTGTTAGAGTAAATCGTGCTTCATGTCTTTCGGCTTTTTTTTTTTTTTTAAGATTTTATTTATTTATTTGACACAGAGAGAGAGGGAACACAAGCAGGGAGAGTGGGAGAGGGAGAAGCAGGCTTCCTGCTGAGCAGGGAGCCCGATGTGGGGCTCGATCCCAGGACCCCAGGATCATGACCTGAGCCGAAGGCAGACGCTTAACGACTGAGCCACCCAGGCGCCCCACTGGCTTCTTGAATCAAGAGGCTAGGAAGTATATTTTTTTCCTGTCTTAATTTTTGTTTTATTATTTTCTTGTGAATATCTAAGCTTTAAAAGTCCATTTATAGAACAAATTTTTGGACATGCAAGCCCATGTACAGCTTTTTGCAGGCCATCTGTTTTGAAAAGAACCGGTGGTAGAGCCCTTTATTTTTACCAACGATCTCCACCTCTCCTGCCCACACCTCAAGGCATTCAACAAGGATCTGTGCATATGGATCAAGGTGGTACTAAAGTGGTGGGGGTGGGGGGAGGGCGAGGAAGCAATTCCACTGTAAGTTAGGACACATCAGTGACTTGTTTTCTTAGTCTGACTCCAGCCTGGGGCTTTCTAAATAAGCACTACAGAAGCATCTCCCCAAGTGACGCACTGAGGAAAATGAAGCCGAATGAACATATTCCTGATCTGGAGCATGGCAGATGAACAGGTTGAACACTCCTACTCCCGTCAAAGGCTCTAGGGGTTTATTACTCATAGCTATTCATTTCCATGGACTCTTTAATTTGATACACACTAACTCTTAATAAACAATGAGCTTGTAGAAAACGTCCATATTTGATGGATTAGGCACTGAAATCACATGGCTTTCAACATCTAACGATCCAATCTTGAAATCAAGTTTGATATTTCGTTCAATAAGATTTCGTTCAACACTGAGTCTGGGCTCTGCGGTACAGCAGAAACACTGGGCTGGGCAGTATTTGAGTGTTGCCATTACATGCCTATACTATCTCCCAGAAAGGAGAGGGTGAAGGGGATTATTGTCCTTTACAGATTTAGTCCCTGTAAGTATATCCTCATCAGTCAAGATCTTTTCTTTTTGTCATTTAAATATACTTCAAGGATAAGTCAAGTTTTTAGACTATAAAGTTTGCAGTAAGATGTTTCACTGTCTTTATTGCGTTCTAAGCCCACTTATTTTACTTTTTCTCCTTTTTCTCCATCAAGGTCCTCTAACAAGAGATAAGAAATAAAAATAGTCATACTCAATGACACAGACTCTAATTAACAATAACCATCAACTAAGAAGCTCTTTTCCAAACTCAAACTTTAAGAGGGATAAGAAATAAGAAGCAAACGTAATCACCAACAAATCTTCATCTTGCAGGAGCCGTTATTTATCCAACAGAAGTTTAGTGGGTGCCAATCCTTTACCAGACATGATGCAAGAGTCCAAGGATTCAGAGGTAGACGGGAAAGATCTTGATCTCACCCTTAGGGAATAGTCGGGTTGCCCTGGCCTCAGCCTGAGGCCTATACAGTTGACCCTTGAACAACATGAGGGTGAGGGACACCCACCCCCTGTGCGGCTGGGGATCCATGTATAACTTTTGATTCCCCCCAAAATTTAACTATGAAAAACCTACTGTCAACAGGAAGCCTTACCAATAAAATAAATAGTTGATTAACACATATTTCATATCTTGTGTGTATTACATAATGGATTCTTACAATAAAGTAAGCTAGAGAAAAAGAAATGTTATTAAGAAAATCATAAGGAAGAGAAAATACATTTGCAGTAGGCAGTTCCAACTGATGTAGTTCACGGGTCAACTGTATTTCTTCCAGTTGCATCTTTCACCTCAGCTATCCGTCTGTACTAAGAGAAAAGTTGCCTGGTGATATGGTTTCTTTACACATAGTAATAATAACAAACAACAACAGCAGCAGCAACAAAAACAATAAATAACGCATAAAGTGTTTGCTATTTGCCAAAAAGCGTTCTATGCAATTTCATACATTAGGTGCTTTAATCTTGAACAATTTTTTGAGGTATTATTATTATTCCTTTTATTTTACAGATGAGAAAACTGAGGGAAGTTAAGTAATTACACAGATTCAAACTATTCACTACACTGTTATTACTAAGGCAGAACACTGTAGAGAAATATGATTTTTTTTAACAAGGGTTGAGAGAAAATGTGATGTTGTTGACCCTGAGTTAATTAATGAATCTGAATGTCAAAGTATATCATTCTCTAAGCATTCAGCCTAATTGAGATTTAATAATCTAGTCTGAATGTTTCCCACCTAATGAGATGTCCACATCCAAAGGAAAATACACTGTAGCATGTGTTGAATTTTCTTAAAAACTGCTGCTGATTTATAATCAGCCTGTCCAGTTCTCTTCTCAGGCTTTTAGCTTATAAACTAGTACATCTGTTTCCATATTAAAGTGGGATATCAGGTCCCACATATTCCCAGAGAAAACCAGGGGAATTTGGCCAAATGCTTACTAGAATTTTTTTGTGGGCACCTTCTTCTACATATATGAAGATCCCGAATCTAGGGTTTTGCAAAAGCCCAGTTTTGCTGATTTACTCCATTGCCAGAGCATGTACCGGATGAACCTGTATGTTCTGTCTCTTGTATGTATGTATGCATGTGTACCTGAGCCAGGTGGGTAGACTCTCTGAAGAATGCTTTGCCTAGGGGTGCCTGGGTGGCTCAGCCGTTAAGCATCTGCCCTCGGCTCAGGCCATGGTCCCAGGGTCCCGAAATCGAGTCCTACATCAGGCTCCCTGCTCAGCAGGAAGCCTGCTTCTCCCTCTCCCACTCCTCCCACCCCCGCTTGTGTTCCCTCTATCGCTGTGTCTCTCTCTGTCAAATAAATCAATACAATCTTTTTTAAAAAAAAGAATGCTTTGCCTAATCTTACCCTGGTCTCCTGGAGATAGCTGCAAGCCTTCATCTGATGCCTGGGGCAAAGAGCATTCCAAAGCATGGGAACAACTGCCTATTTGCTTTAACAAGCAAACTAGCACACTAAAAACCCTTGTTTGACCCCAAAGACACATGAGTAAGGTATCTCTCAAAATTAAAGATAACTTTTAAAAATAGCAATGATGATGTTGACAATTACAGTAGTAGTTGACATTTATTGATCCCTTATAATATGCTGGGCTCCATGCTAAATGCTTTATAGCATTTACAGTCTCTTTTAATTTAAATCTCACAATAATCCTCATTCCAAAAGAATTTTAAATAACCATTGTGGCAAAGTTTTCAAACTTTGGTATGTGTAGAAATTATCTGGAAAGCTTATTGAAAATGTAGCTTCCCGGGGCGCCTGGGTGGCTCAGTCGGTTAGGCATCTGCCTTCGGCTCAGGTCGTGATCTCAGGGCCATGGGATCCAGCCCTGCTTTGGGCTCCCCGTTCAGTGGGGAGTCTGCTTCTCTCTCTCTCTCTCTCTGCTCCTCCCCCCAACTCTTCCTGTCTCTCTTTCTCACTCTCAAATAAATAATAAAATTTAAAAAAAGAAAATGTAGGGGTGCTTGGCGGGCTCAAGTCAGTTGAGTGGCTGCCTTCGGCTCAGGTCATGATCCCGGGGTCCTGGGATCGAGCCCCGCATCGGGTTCCCTGCTCGGCGGGAAGCCTGCTTCTCCCTCTCCCACTCCCCCTGCTTGTGTTCCTGCTCTCGCTGTGCCTCTCTCTGTTAAATAAATAAATAAATAAATAAATAAATAAATAAATAAATAAAAAGGAAAGAAAACGTGGCTTCCCAAACCCCACTCTGGAACATTTGATTCAATAGGTCTGAGGAGTAGTCCTAACACCTTTTACTTAAAATAACAGAACACTGGTTAAAATGACTGCTATCAACCAATCCAATTAAATAAAATTGCTATAGACTGATTGTGCCCTCCCCAAATTTATATGTTGAAATCCTAATTCCCAATGTGATGATATTTGGCTGTGGGACTTTGGGAAGTGATTAGGTCATGAGGTTGGAGCCCTCATGAATGGGATCAGTGCTCTTATGAAAGAGAGCCCAGAGAGCCCCCTTGCCACTTCTGCCATGGGGAAGACACAATGATAAGATGGCCAACTATGAACCAGGACGTGGGCTCTCACCAGACATAAAATCTGCTGGTCCCTTGCTCTTGGACTTGCCAGCCTCCAGAACCATGAGAAATAAATTTCTATTGTTTATAAGCCACCCAGTCTATGGTAGTCTACTGCTCAGATGGACTAAGACAAAAATTTACTGTGCTTTTACTCAGAAATGAACAAGATAAGAACCCCTCTTATTCATCATCTCCTTTGCCAAGGAATAAAAAGTGTATGTTGATTGTGTGATGGATTTTGGGGAAAGCAAGTGAAATTATCAGGGAGGGAAAGGAGGGTTCAAAGAAGGGGAATGTTCTGTATGTTATCCATCACTTCACAACACCCCAGGCTGAGACTTAATGGCTAAAAAGAACAACAATCATTTAGTTTGTTTATGGATTTGGAATTTGGGTCAGAGTCAGTGGGAACAGCTTGTTTTTGCTCCATGTGGTGCCAACTGAGGTGGCTTGACCTCTCTTTCCAAGGGCTGAGCATCTATTTCCAAGATGGCTCATTCACATATCTGGCAAGCTGGTCCTACTGGCTATTGACTCCTCCATGTTGGCCTCTTTCATAGGGTGACTTGGGCTTCCTCACAGCATGGTGGTTGGGTTACAAGAGTGATCACCACAAGGGACAAGACGTAGAAGCTGACAATTTCTTAAGGCCTGGGTTCAGAAACTAGCGCCATATTATTTCTGTAATATTCAATTGGTCAAGCAGACACAAAGCTTAGATTTGAGAGGAAGGGACATAGGTTTTGCCCTTCACTTGTGGGAGTGTCAGAGAACATCGGGGTAATGTTTTAAAATTGCAACAGGGACAGAGAAAAGGAAGCCTGAAAACATAAAAGAAAATTTGCCTGTTTTGCTAAGGCCAGTTTTTTTCTCAGAAAATTTAATCGAGGGCAGTGCAACCTGGATTTTCTTACAAATTCCTGCTGATTTTCAGTTATCCTGTAATTTCAGTATCCTGTAACTTCAGTAATAGGCAAAGTCACTTAAGCTATTAAGCCTCAGTTTTATCATCTATAAATTAGGGATAACAGCATTTCCCTTCCAGTGAGGATTATGAATGCAACCTGACTGTAGTCACTGAGCATGTCTCTTTTCAGATCTGCCTTTCCAATCTGAGGTAAACTGGCTATCTGGGAAAGTTGGTCACATGAGAATTGGAAACAAGGGTTAAGATAGCAATATCTCTCCATCACAAATAATGCTAATAAAGACTATTTTGCTAATTCTAACTGGCTTGCTCAAGTTGAATCACTTAGAAACATATTCAATAATTTTATCCTATCACTTCAGGACCAAGGTCATAGTTTTCCATTGGGAATAAGATATTAGGATGTCTTAAAAAGACTAAACTGTGATACAAAATTCTCAAACACCAAGCTTGAACACTTTCTAGACACTGGATGATTTTCTTTGTTCATTAAAAAATAAGCCATCTGTGGGGTGCCTGGGTGGCACAGTCAGTTAAGTGTCCAACTCTTGATTTCAGCTCAGGTCATGATTTCAGGGTCCTGAGATTGAGCCCCACATCGGGCTCCATGCTCAGAGTGGAGTCTGCTTGAGATTCCCTTTCTCCCTCTCCCACTGCCTCTCCTATTCATGCTCTCTCTCTCTCAAATAAATAAATAAATCTTTTTTTTTTAAAGATTTTATCTATCTGACAGAGAGAGAGACATAGCGAGAGAGGGAACACAAGCGGGGGTGGGGGGGTGGGAGAGGGAGAAGCAGACTTCCTGCCAAGCAGGGAGCCTGATGCTGGGCTCGATCCCGGGACCCTGGGATCATGACCTGAGCCGAAGGCAGACGCTTAACGACTGAGCCACACAGGCGCCCCTAAATAAATAAATCTTAAGAAAAATATAAGCCACTGGTGTATCATGGAGCATGTTTTAAAATCACCTTCAAGCATTAGAACATGAAGAAATATTTTCACAATAGAATAAAACCAAAGAATAGATCAACAATCTGTTTGCTGCCATTTCCTAATTTAAAACATCCACCCTTCTAGGTTTTTTTTTTTTTTCTGTGATATGCTATTCAGCTTAACATCTGAAAAAAAAAGTTAATTTTTAGTTAGAATTGTCCTGATAATTTCCAGTTCTATGCTTAATCCAATATTTAAAACTTTTCTGGTAAATGAAACAAATTCTTGATACCCCTTCCTACAACTCAAATTTGTGAGTTAGGACCCTCTAAATTAGTATGAATAAAGAGGAAGAACAAGAAACAGATAAATATAGAACTTGGCTGAAAATGAAGCCAGATATACAGTGAAGAAATATTACAGATAATGTCCTTACTTCTCTGTTGTACCTAGTGTCATTATTTCATTAGTAATACTCATTTATTTTTTCATTTTACAAATAGAAATGAATCTTTTAGTTAAAAAAATTGCTCATCTTTGTATGTGTCATTATTTCATTAGACTCCAAATGTTTGAGAAAAACTATACAGATGGTGATGACATAGGCAGTGGGCTAGATTGCTCCAAGAGACTGTAAATGAGAAGAGAGCCAAAGACAGATCTCAGGGAACACCCACATGAAAGAGACAAGGGAGAGTCAAAGGAGACTGAAGCTGGAGAGGCAAAAAATGTAGGAGGAATACAAGAGAAAGTGTTTTTACGGGATCAAAAGGAAGCTGGAGTTTGAAGAAGTTTTGTTGATTACAGAAAGAGATCAACAATGTCAAATTCTTCCCAAGTCACATGGGAGAAGAATTAAGAAGACTTAACAAAAAGAGAATCAGTGAACTCAGTGAGAGCATTTTCAGCAAAGTGGTGTGGCTAAAAACCCTTTTGCTTGGATTGAGGTGTGGGAGGGAAGAAGGCAATAGAAACAGTGAGTACAGAGTACTCTTTGCAAATTCTTGGCAGAAAACAAAAGGTGAAAGATAGGATGTTAGTTAAAGGGATATGTAGTGTCAGGAGGGTGTGTGTGTGATTCTTAATATGAAAACAATTGTTTAAATACTGGAATCAGCTAGTATAAAGGGAATGTTTGAAAGGGGCATAAAAGGGGCACGCTGGGTGGCTCAGTCGGTTGAATGTCTGCTTTCGGCTCAGGTCATGATCCTGGAGTCCCGGGATCAAGCCCCGTATCGGGCTCCCTGCTCAGCGGGGAGTCTGCTTCTCTCTCTGCCCCTCACCCCACTTGTGCCTTGCTGTCTCTCTCAAATAAATAAAATCTTTTTTTTAAGATTTTATTTATTTATTCATGAAAGACAGAGAGAGAGAGAGAGAGAGAGAGGCAGAGGGAGAAGCAGGCTCCCAAGGAGCAGGGAGCCCAACGCGGGACTCAATCCCAGGACCCCGGGATCATGACCTGAGCCGAAGGCAGACACTCAACCATCTGAGCCACCCAGGCGCCCCAGTAAAATCTTTTTTTAAAAAAGGAAAGAATTCTTTGAAAGGGGCATAAAAAACAGACTCTTAAATACAGAGAACAAACTGGTGGTTGCCAGAGGGGAGGTTGAAGGGATGGGTGAAATAAAGGAGATTAAGAGTACACTTATCTTTTTCCTTAAGATTTTATTTATTTATTATTTACTTATTTATTTTAGAGAGAAAGAACAAGCAAGTGCATGAGGTGGGATGGGGTGAGAGGGAAAAGGAGAGGGAGAGAATCTCAAGCAGACTCCCCAGTGAGCTTGGAGTCCGACCTGGGACTCAGTCTCACAACCCTGAGATCATGACCTGAGCTGAAACCAAGAGTCAGATGCCACCCAGGCACCCCAAGAGTGTACCTATCTTGATAAGCACTGAGAAATGTATAGAATGGTTGAATCATTATACCGTACACTTGAAACTAATATAACCCTATGTTAATTATTCTTCAATTTCTTTTAAAGACTTATTTATTTGAGAGAGAGAGAGTATGTGAGCGGGGGGGGGGGGCAGAGGGAGAGGGAGAGAGAATCCCAAGCAGGCTCCCCACTGAGCATGGAACCCAATGTGGGGCTTGATCTCACAACCCTGAGATCATGACCTGAGCCAAAATCAAGAATTGGATGCTCAACTGACCAAGCCGTCCAGGTGCCCCTACACTTCAATTTTAAGAAACAAGGGTTTGAAGATGCTAGTAGGCATAGGATCCAGATTTTGATGCAGAGCAAAACCTCAGATAGAAGGGAAAGTTCTATCAGAGTGGTGTGAGGGAAGTAAGAAAGAAAGATTAGAAATACAGTTTTTAAAAGGTGCAGTCAATGAAACAATATTAGCTATGAGTCAACCGTTCTTGAAGCTGGATGATATGTACCCGAGGGTTCATTTTATATTCTGAGTAGTTTTAAATATGTTTTAACTTTTTCATAATGAAATAGCTGAAAAATAACAACAAAGAAATTATGGGTAGAGTATTGCTATGTTTCTTGGAAGGTGGCTTAAGTTTCTCTGTGAAAAGTAGGAGAAAAGGGTGATGCTAAAAATTAAGGCTGTGGGTTGAGAGTTTAAGAAGAGTGGTAAAGGTTTCAAATAGCTGTTCTAAGAATGGGAGAGTGAGTAAACTGGGGATCAAGTTGTTGACGATCCAGTTAAGGCTGGAGGTCTTGCATTTCCAGTGGCAAATGTTTATGTGTTGTAAGATTTTCTCTAGTAGTTCTCAGGAGCCTAAGTGTAGGAGCCACTGGGGAGATCATAATTGATTTTTGATGGGCTGGTACAACTAAAGACTAAGAGAGGCATCAATAAAAAAGATTTAACATGATGGCACAGATTGTTTCCCCCGCATGAAAAAGCTACTGTGGTTAACAAAGAGTAGGAAGGGGCACAGTCGGTTAAGCACCTGACTCTTGATTCTGACTCAGGTCATGATCGCAGAGTCGTGAGATCGAGCCCCACGTCTGGCTCCATGCTGGGTGTGGAGCCTGCTTAAGATTTTCTCTCTCCCTCTCCCTCTGCTCCTCCCCTGCCTCCCCCTCTAAAAACAAAGAGTAGGATAATACTTCAGTATAGAAGTGTTAGAGTTTTGAGTTAGATTCTGAGAAGAGAGAAAGATAAATTTGAGAAGTAAGATAATTTTTCTCTAAAAAAATCCTCTTATGTAATGTCATATAATATGAATTGTATTTACAAGGAAATTGAATGATAGTCACATAAAATAATCCAAATGCACTTTCAGAAATATTTTTAGATTTTAAACCCAATGTGCTTTTAAGCATTTACAAATTATTTATACTAAATAACTAATATAAATCTAGAGGCAAATTGACTTCAAATATTGATCTCCAAATTTAGCAACCTTTCTGCTCTCTCTACTGATGGCTTTGTTTCCCATTTCAGGCTTCCAACTGTTACTCTTATTCAGACCTAAATGTACATTTAATGGAGATTAACTGCTGTACATCTTCCACACTCTTTACCAATATCTTCATAGCCTGAGTCCTTTAAAACAGTCCTTTAAAACCTGTAGTCCATTTGGGGCTAGGGACCACTACAAAAATCTTCTCAATTTGTCATATACCCACCCCCCAAATGTGTTTATAGTTTGCAAACTGGACCCTGGGGTTTAAATATTGTGGACAGTTGGTTACCAGTAACCAACACTCGGGTCGCAAAATAGTACTTCACTAACCAAGGGTGTAAGATAGGGGACAAGGAGGCCAGTACTAAGAGCAAGATGGAGGTTAGTGGAAAGCATGGTGCAATGTAAGTAGTTTGTATATACCCACATTTACTTGTATATACTGTTTCAATGTGGGCCTAATCGTACCCTTCAAATGATAGAGCTGTCAGTGGTTTCCAGTTTGCACTGTAAATTTTTAGAGGGTGAGAGACATCTGTCAAATTCCCTATGAATGAAAGCCAGGAGGTCCTGGAATGATACAATGCCATTGCCAATTCAGGTAAACATAGACTGGAGAAGTCAAAGCAACCCTTCCATTAATGACAACTGTCAAAGCTGGACAAAATACAAAAACCATCTCCATAAAGTTGTCAGAAAACTGAAAAGAGTGCAAAGAATTACAGAGCCATAATAAAGGTAGAGATCCCAGAATTTAAGACCATCACTTGGACTTTGTTTTCTGGGGCTGTTTTCCCAATTCAGAGGAGGATACTAAGTAACCGAGATGTTAAGTGGCATATGTAACAGCTTTGTAGGGCTAGGTAGACAGGGATTGGAGTCCTGAAACTGCCAAAGGTGGGATGAGAGATTCACACTTCGGGATGGGACTCCGAAAGCATGTACTCCAGTGGAAGCGTGAACCTGAAGAAAGTGTTCATCATTAAGACTCCAGGTCAGCTTTGAAACATTATTTCAGTTCCTGCACTTGGATTGAGATGGTCCCTATTGCTAGTGCCACAAATACTGAATGGAATCAAATATAAATTGCCTCTGGAGGAAGAGAAGGTTAATTTAGGCATCAAAAAACTTTTGCCAGCAGTTTTGCAAAGGCAAAGTCCAACACACACACACACACACACACACACACGCACACACACACACACACACACACACACACACACTAACCAGGTGCCAAAGAAGATAAGATACATGTTTAAAAAGCAAGAGAAACAGGGGCGCCTGGGTGGCTCGGTTGGTTAAGCATCTGACTCTTGGTTTTGGCCCAGGTCATGATCTCAGGGTCAAGGGGTCAAGCCCTGCATCTGGCTCCCCACTCAGTGTGGAATCTGCTTCTCCCTCTCCTCTCTCTCCCTCTTTTTGCCCTTCCCCCGTGCTCTCTCTTTCTCCCTCTAAAATAAGAAATAAATAAATCTTTAAAAAATAAAAATAAAAATAAAAAGCAAGAGAAACAATAGACAATAAAAATATCCATACAGAGACTCCATCATGGGCGTTGTCAGTCAACAACTTCAGAATAATTGTGTTTGCTACAAACAAAAGACATGATTAAGAATGGAAATTCTAGAATGTAGAAATAAAAAAATCAAGAATTGGTAGGTAGATTTCACAGCAGATTGGACATAGATGAAGGGAGATTTAGTAAACTAAAAAATAGATCAAATGAAAATATCCAGACTGAAATATGGAGGAAAAAAAGGATGGGAAATACAGACGGGAGAATAAATGACATAGAGGACCCAGCGATAAGATCTTGTTTACATTTAATTTGAGTCCCAGGAGGAAAAAGGAACAACAGTATAGGAGCAATATCAAAGATATAATGGCTGAGAATTCTCCAAAATTGATTTTTTAAAAATCATCTTAGCTTCTCCCCCGGACTCCTTGGTAGTCTGTCAGCAGGAGAACCTTGTCACCATCCCCTCGCTTCCTCCCGCCCTGAGGAGCCTTATAAGTCTCAGTCATGGGGGCGCCTGTGTGGCTCAGTTGGTTAAGCGACTGCCTTCGGCTCAGGTCATGATCCTGGAGTCCCAGGATCGAGTCCCACATCAGGCTCCCTGCTCAGCGAGGAGTCTGCTTCTCCCTCTGACCCTCTTCCCTCTCGTGCTCTCTATCTCTCTCATTCTCTCTCTCTCAAATAAATAAATAAAATCTTTAAAAAAAAATAAGTCTCAGTCATGCGTGAGTGCATCTCCATCCACATGGGCCAGGCTGGTGTCCAGATCAGCAATGCCTGCTGGGAGCTCTATTGCTTGGAACACAGCATCCAGTCCGATGGCCGGATGCCAAGTGACAAGACCATCGGGGGAGGAGATGACTCCTTCAACACCTTCTTCAGTGAGACGGGTGCTGGCAAGCATGTGCCCAGGGCCGTGTTTGTAGACCGGGAACCCGTGGTCATTGCTGAAGTTCACACCGGCACCTACCAGCAGCTCTTCCACCCTGAACAGCTCATCACCGGCAAGGAGGATGCTGCCAACAACTACGCCCGAGGGCACTACATCATCGGCAAGGAGATCATAGACCTTGTCTTGGACCGCATTTGGAAGCTGGCTGACCAGTGCACGAGTCTTCAGGGCATCTTGGTTTTCCACAGCTTTGGAGGGGGAACTGGTCTCGGGTTTACCTCCCTGCTGATGGAACGTCTCTCTGTCGATTATGGCAAGAAGTCCAAGCCGGAGTTCTCCATGTACCCAGCTCCCCAGGTTTCCACAGCTGTAGTTGAGCCCTACAACTCCATCCTCACTACCCATACCACCCTGGAGCACTCTGATTGTGCCTTCATGGTAGACAATGAGGCCATCTATGACATCTGTCATAGAAACCTCGATATTGAACGCCCAACCTACGCTAAACTTAACTGCCTTATTAGCCAGATTGTGTCCTCCATCACTGCTTCCCTCAGATTTGATGGAGCCCTGAATGTTGATCTGACAGAATTCCAGACCAACCTGGCGCCCTATCCCCACATCCACTTCCCTCTGGCCACCTACGCCCCTGTCATGTCTGCTGAGGAAGCCTACCATGAACCGCTTTCTGTAGGAGAGACCACCAACGCAAACTTTGAGCCAGCCAACCAGATGGGGAAATGTGACCCTCGCCATGGTAAACACATGGCCTGCTGCCTGTTGTACCGTGGTGACATGGTTCCCAAAGATGTCAATGCTGCCATTGCCACCATCAAGACCAAGCGTGCCACCCAGTTTGTGGACTGGTGCCCCACTGGCTTCAAAGTGGGCATTCGTTACCAGCCTCCCACTGTGGTGCCCGGTGGAGACCTGGCCAAGGTACAGCGAGCTCTGAGCATGCTGAGCAACACCACAGCCATTGCTGAGGCTTGCGCTCACCTGGACCACAAGTCTGACCTGATGTATGCCAAGCGTACCTTTGTTCACTGGTATGTGGGGGAGGGCATGGAGGAAGGAGAGTTTTCTGAGGCCCGTGAGGACATGGCTGCCCTTGAGAAGGATTATGAGGAGGTTGGAGCGGATAGTGCTGAGGGAGAGGATAAAGGTGAAGAGTATTAACCTGTCTGCTACGATTTTACACTCCGTTGTCTTGGGACTGTCTTATTTCTGTTCTGGAAGCTGTCTGTTGTGGCCCTAACTTGTCAATAAAAGTGATGTTTCTGTTTAAAAAAAAAAATCATCTTGAAAGGCCCAGAAACCCTAAGGAGGAAGTAGGAGGTGAGGCAGAGTATCAAGTACTGTCTCAATCTAGGGTTGAATCGTAGCAGGCGGGCATATGGAACATTAAAGGAACAAGTTTCAGCGTGGAATCCCAGAAACCTGAGGAAGGATGAGGGGCCATTTGCTTAAAAAACAAAATAAAACAAAACAAAACAAAACCAAGAACAAGAAAGGGCAAAGTATGAATACCTAAAGACCTAAAGGAGCTCAAGGGTCAAGTCTGAGAAAACTGACCTTAATGATCAAGTCCAAGCAGAGAGGAGGGAGACCAAAAGCAGAAGAAAAACATCCCACAGGTTGGGACTTAGGCAGAGCTGAAATCGAGTAAGAAAACTGCTTCTCCCTCTCCCACTCCCCCTGCTTGTGTTCCCTCCCTCACTGTGTCTCACTCTGTCAAATAAATAAATAAAATCTTAAAAAGAAAAGAAAAGAAAAGAAACTAGAGCCAAGCTCATTTGTGAAATCCCATCCTTTTCATGTAAATGGTCTGACTACCTGAGGCAAATGGTTTAATTTGGCTTAAAGGCACAGTACTGGGGTGGATGGCGGAAGGCTTTAAGGAGGTGAAGAACTGAGTTCTAGAACAGTGTTTTACAAAGATAATTCTGTAGGCCGTGTGACAGATGGCCTGAGGAACTTGTGATGGTTATGAACTCACAATTGGGGATTTAGGTAATCCTAAATTAAATACACAAATTATGTGAATAGAGTTTAGTGTTCCACATGGTAAAGAAAAATCTACTTTTACTAGCTCTGTCTCCTAGGGCACATTGCCTAAGCTCTCTGGGCCTCAGTTTTCCCATCTGTAAATTGGTGATCTTCGTAGTGTTGTTTTTAAGTTAATGGAATAATGCATGCAACATGTTTGAGTTGATGCCTGGCACGCAGTGAGCACGCAGTAAGCATAGAGTGAACAGTAATAGGGCTTTTTTTTTTTAAAGATTTTATTTATTTACTTGACACAGAGAGAGGGAGAGAGAGGAGAGAGAGAGCACGCACAAGCAGGCAGGCAGAGGCAGAGGGAGAAGTAGGCTCCTGGATGAGCAGGGAGCCCGATGCGGGGCTCGATCCCAGGACCCTGGGATCATGACCTGAGCCAAAGGCAGATGCTTAACGACTGAGCCACCCAGGCGCCCCAGTAATAGGGCTTTTTGAGGAGAAACCGGAGGCAGTGAGATCCACCAGGATTGTATTGAGATTGTCTAAGGGAGCCAGGGGTGGTCCAGGTACCATCCTGTCAACAGCTGGGAGAATGAAGAGATGGAAAGGTGTAGCAGGGCTTGAGGCCAGGGACCGAGCGGGTATGAGGGAGCCTGTGTGGGCAAGGAGGATAGGGGCAATGAAATAAGGCAGATACCCCAAAGATACAAATGTAGGGACCCGAAGGGGTATGTGCACCCCGATGTTTATAGCAGCAATGTCCACAATAGCCAAACTGTGGAAAGAGCCAAGATGTCCATCGACAGATGAATGGATAAAGAAGAGGTGGTATATATACACAATGGAATATTATGCAGCCATCAAAAGGAATGAGATCTTGCCATTTGCAACGACGTGGATGGAACTGGAGGGTGTTATGCTGAGTGAAATAAGTCAATCGGAGAAAGACATGTATCATATGACCTCACTGATATGAGGAATTCTTAATCTCAGGAAACAAACTGAGGGTTGCTGGAGTGGTGGGGGGTGGGAGGGATGGGGCGGCTGGCTGATAGACATTGGGGAGGGTATGTGCTACGGTGAGCGCTGTGAATTGTGCAAGACTGTTGAATCACAGATCTGTACTTCTGAAACAAATAACGCAACATATTTTAAGAGAAAAGAAAAAGAAGAAGATAGCAGGAGAGGAAGAATGAAGGGGAGTAAGTCAGAGAGGGAGACGAACCAGGAGAGATGATGGACTCTGAAAAGCAAACTGAGGGTTCTAGAGGGGAGGAGGGTAGGGGGATGGGTTAGCCTGGTGATGGGTATTAAAGAGGGCACATTCTGCATGGAGCACTGGGTGTTATGAACAAACAATGAATCATGGAACACTACACCAAAACAAATGATGTAGTATATGGTGATTAACATAACAATAAAAATTAAAAAAAAAAAGAAATAAGGCAGAGAGAGAACATTAGCAGTCCACCCCTATCCTTTTCTAGGACACACACTCTGTGTTCAGTTGTGTGAAGCTGACTGAACCCTATGACCAGATAACATTGACAGTCACAGGCCCGATTAAAGAAATTCAGGTATGCTCCCATGGGTACAAGAAAAGATCCATTCGGTTTTCAGAACTGAAGGGGCCCATTGTAGTCCAATATTCTCCAAGAATACACAAGCCCAGTGTCAACTTTGATCAGAGGCAAACGCTTTAATGATCTATTTCAGCCATACCAGGATCCCAACAATTTGTACAAACCCAGCATGCCGTTAATTTCTCATACAGCTGAAGAAGTAATTCAGAAATATTAAAAGAAAACATACTTGTTTAGGTAATCTACTCCCCCTTTCCACATGGCCACCCCTTCCACCAAACCCAGTGCTTATGAGTAACTGCTCAGAACAGACACTGCTGGTCTTCTCAGCCCAAGCAAGCTGTCTTGCAAGAGAGGTTAAGACTAGATTGCAGCTCCCAGTAAGGTCTCTGCTTCCTCCTCGTATTGCTCTCAATTAAACAAGCGGAAATCAGTTACTAAAGGAATTTATAAGGCTTAAATTCTTGAGGTGACTAGGTAAGGCGTGAAGGGCAAATGGCTCACTAGGGAAGTTTTCAATCAGTGGGCATCACCAGTGGGTAGTTTACCTTGATTATTTTGGGTTATTCCAGCTCTGCCATTGAAAGAAGCAGGCTGAGGGAAATAAGGGGTGGCTGATATTGGTGTAGTAAAGAGGTAGGGAGGAGGAAAACCTTCTCACTGTTCTAGTACCTTCTGGAGTCTCATGACAAAACCCTATTTCTCCCAAGTTAACCCCTACACTGCCAACTTCACTCTCAGCCAGCCCTAGGAAAAACAGTGTAATGAAGTGTAGTGACTTGACCTCTGGCACTCTCCTCCCCATTTCTGCTTGCTTCTCCTACCCATCATTACCCCCTTTCCCAATGTTGAACCCCAATTGCCTCCAAGCTGTGCTTCTCCCTTTGCCACCTGCCAAGATGTAACCCTATCCTGTGATTTGGACCTGTCTTTCCGTTACTCAACTTTGCCCCCCAGACCCTGAGCTAATGTGTGTATTTGCTCTACCAACACTGAAAAGGGGGCCCACCACATGGGCATATTAAGGAAAGGAGGAGCCTCATCCGAGTCCCTTTCAAGCAATGGCATCTAGACTCTGGGAGAAAGGATGGCATCTTGAAAAAGGCACAACAATTTGAACAGACATGATATTTTGACCCTTTTGCTCACTTCAACTATGGTCTAAATTTGGTGCTAATTCAGGTTGCTTTCAGTTTGTTTCCGTGTATGGACGATGATTCAGGGGCTTATTTGGGAGAGGAACCATGCCCATCTGGCTCATCTTCATGCCTACCCACACATGACTCCCCTCCAACACCTGTGTCTGGCACCCAGAGTTTTGCAGTTGTTCCCCAGACTTGCTGAGAATGAGCACATGATCATTGGTTTTCTCATTCTGAATCTAGAGATACCAAGAAATATTTTTCCCTTTTAAAAGCAGCTCTTGAAATATCAGTTGTAATATTTGCTAGCGGTTATGTAATCATTCAATAATTGATTCTCACTATATCTTGTGGAATTAGTTATCCCTATGAAAGTTTTATGGATAAAGAAACTACATTGAAATCCTGGTTTAAGAATAAGGGAGAGGCCAAGTTTAGATTTGAACTTCAGATGGAGATTACTGAAAGCTAGGTTCAGGCCAGTTTATGCCTAAGGATATTAATCAGTGACAGTGATGGTAAAGATTCTGAAATGTCTATTTTCTATTTTGGGGGGGGAGGGGCAGAGGAAGAGGAAGAGAGAGAGAATCTTAAGGAGGCTCCATGCCCAGTGCAGAGCAAAACATGGGGCTCAATCTCACGACCCTGAGATCATGACCTGAGCCAAAATCAAGAGTTGGACGCTGAACTGACTGAGCCACCCAGGCGTCCCTGAGACTATTTGCTCATTACAAGTCCTTAACTATCTACTTAACACATTTGTCTTTCTCCTAACGAGACATGTTTTGATGAAAGGTAAAAAATGGTTGTCTTTTTAGTGGTCTATCAAATTCTGTTCTTAAGTGTCTCCCCCATCCCGATCAAGAGTATCATTATCCCCACAATGGGTCAAGGCCATTATGGCGGCTCTCCCCATCCCATCTGCAGTCATCCATCAGCAAGTACGATCCCTGAGACCTTGTAGATCTGTTTTAGTATTTTCATTTGACTGCTTCTATTTTAGCCCCAGCCTTTTCCTGAAAGAGCAAAATGGCCTTTAAATGTTCACTCTGCAGCCATTCTTGGTTTCTTACAACCTATACTCCTCAGATCAGTATACTTAGAGATACTCTTTCACAAACACAGATCAGTTCGTGTGACATTTCTGCCTTCTACTGCATTTCAAATAAAATTGAAACTCCTTTCCAAGGCCTACAAGGCTTCATGTGATGTAGTCACTCTTCTACTTTAAATTCTTTTATCCTTCCCCTTGCTTTCTGCATTCCTACCATTACAGCCCTAACCATTCTAAACATCTTACTATTCCTTAAACGTGGTGAGCTTATTTCTACCGCTGAGTCCCTGTACCTGTTGTTTACTGGCCATACTCTCGTATTACCAGCATTGTTGTTAAGGCAACAGATTTTCTGGCTCATCTTCATGCCTACCCACACATGACCACCCCCCCAAAACCTCCAAACAGAAATCAAGTTTATTTTTTCTTACTACTGCTTTTCTGTCAAATTGTTTCTTCTTCAGCCCTGAATGAAATCCTGGACAGACCCCATAGCTTATTTAATGTTTTTCAGGTACAAAAAGGTCCAGTAAAATCTAAAGCTGTAGTTCGCAACAGATGAGGCACCTCTCAGTGGGGGGCATTGGAAATTCATGGGGCACTTCTGGTTGTTTATTGGTGGGGGATGAGATTGAATGGCATTTGGCTACCTAAGGGCCAGAGAGACTAGGGTTCCTGCCAGTAAGTGAACACTTGTTCTCAGTACTGCACGGTTTTTGAATATCCTTCTGGATATTCATTTACATGGGAAACATAAGTACAAAGTATTTTTTGCATTGGTTTACTCTACACTAAATTTCCCCAAATTGCAAACCCTGAAGAAATCAAAGGACTACTGGACATTGTTCTGTTCTGAACTTTACAAAGAATTGTTCACCATTTCAAAAAATCATTTTACTCACAGATGCACCATTTGTGGTATATAAATAACCAATACAACACACTCATATCAGACTTTATTAGCTGTTGCATTCACAGATATGAATACACTTACTTATTCCTTATTTTGAATGGTTAAATATAAAGAAGAGACATTAATTACACTCAATTAACAGTATTCAATTGAATACTGTTACTTCAAATCAGACTTATTATAAGTAGTTGCAAGCACTTGATTTGTGGTGTCATCCTCTAGTGTAGTCATGCCAAAGCATTTATATATAGAAATGTGTTATTTTATTGTAAAGTGCTTTTCTTTTTTTATTTTTTCTTTGTATTACAGTTACAGCATTCCACTTCTTTATTTTTTAAATCATGTGCGTAGGTAGCTTGGATTATTTATAAATTTCCTTTCAGAATATTAAAGAGGAGCATTATAACATAGTATCAAAAGAGGGCATTGAGTCTAATATGATTGAGGACGAGATCAGATTCTCAAGAAATCTGGTATCATTGAGTGCCCCCAGCCCCCTCCCCCAGCTCCTCTATAATAGCCTCTCTTTTGCTTTGCCCTCAGGGAAGCCCGTGAGCCCAATTCCTTTCCAATCCCTGCAGCCTCCAAACTCCAGAAGGCACAGCTTTCCGCGTGGTTTTCTTAAACCACTCAACTAAGGAAGACGGAAAAGAGAGAAAGATGACAGTACTTCAGTGAATCCTTCTCCAAAAAATTTTCTCCATCAACACAATTTCTCCTTACCAATCCTGTATGCCCTGTGCATGTGATGACCTGGGGAGAGAAAACCAACTTTTTGCCACCTCTTCTGCAAGTCCTTCATAGATTATCTGGCACTTGTTTTAGCATTTGACACAGTTTGAGAACCCCTGCCACAACCCCAAGGCAAGACGGTCTGCATTTTCACACTCAAGGGGTTGAGAGGATTCCTCTGGGAATGAATATGAGTATTGAGTGAGAATGTCATTTTCTAAATGGTTAGCTCACTGTTGAATGTTTTGACTCCAGTGTAACTGTGGTATAGCTAAGCACATTTGATACCCAGAGTGGATAATTTTTCAACATCCCACTTCTCTATATGACAAAATTATATGTAATCCCCATGGTAACCACAAAGAAAATATTTATAGAATATATGCAAAGGTAAATAAGTCAAGATGTACTTAATTCCCCTAACTGTACACTTAAAAATGGTTAAGATGGTAGATTTTATTTTCTGTATATTTTGCCACAATAAAAAAATCTCATCAATAATTACAGTAATTGTTTAGAATTTAGACAAACAAAAGATTGGGAGAGGGAGAATTATGTTATCACTAATATTGTTTAGAATCGCTAGTCCATGGTAATAATAAAAATAAGATTGCTTTCAGTTGATTTTTTTTTTTTATATTCTCTGCAGATAACATCCCCTTATTGCTTGCACCCAGGGTACACCATTTCCCACTACCCCACCCTTTGTATCCCTTGCGATGGTTAATTTTAGATGTCATCCTGATTGGACCATGGGGTGCTCAGATATTTGGTTAAACCTTATTCTGGGTGTGACTGTGAAGATGTTTCTAGGTGAGATTAACATTTGAATTGGTAGACTGAGTAAAGCAGATTGTCCTCCTTAATGTCAGGGGGTCTCATCCAATCAGTTAAAAGGCATGAATAAGACAAGAAGGATGAATAAAGGATAATTCACTCTTTCTGCCTGATTGTCTCTGCTCTGAGACACCAGTCTTCTGCTGCCTTCAGACATAGACTAACACTGGAATTTATACCATCAGCTCTCCTGGGTCTCTAGTTTGCTAAATGCAGATCTTAGAACTTCCCAGCCAACATACACACACACGCACACACACACACACACACACATACACTATTGGTTTTAAATATTATAAACACTATTATATATTTATGTGTGTGTGTACACACTATTGGTTTTATATATATATATATATGATTATATATGTGATCTATTGTACATATTGATTTCTCTGGAGAATCCTGACTAATACTACCATTGTTTGATAGAATCCTTTTAGTTGGACTGAAGAAGATATCCTGAAGGTTTTTAAAACGAATTCCCCAGATAAGGGATTTTCAACTGTTATATTTGATCAGCTACCTATAACTTCATACAAAGTCCCCTGGTCAAGGACTCTTTTAGCTTCTGGGATATCTCTATTGAACAAGATAGACGAGGCTCTTGCTCTTGTGGCGTTGCTATGGGGGAGAGGCAAGCCTCTTAGATCACCAGACTTGGAGTGGGTCAGGAAGCTAAGGGGAAATGAAGAAATTTATGGAAACCTCTGGGGAAGAATCATGCCGGTGGTCTCCTCCTACCTCCTCTCACATTTAGAAGGGCTAAAGACAATGGGGTGTGAATATTCATCACATGACATCCTATCTTTGGTAGAGTTGGAAGATGGATAGAGTTACGCAAAGTTGTAGCCTGGGGATCTTCTTCTGATTAAAACATGCTGCAAGTAAATAATAATGCACTGAACTGGGATCAGTTCCGCATATTTCCCCTAATGTCACTTTTGGTATATTTCTGTTTATGTTATTAACATTTAAAACCTGCAAATCTTTTTGTGGATTACAATATCAAATAGACCCATGTCAAAACCAAAATGAACAATGGCTTCCCATCTCACTCAGTGTAAAAGCCTACAAGGCCTTTCACCGTCTGCATGCCCTTTGCCCAACACACAATACACACACACACACACACACACACACACACACACACACACACACACCCCTTTCTGACTTCGTGTCTCACCCTCTCTTCCTTCTACTCTTACTACATTGCTTCTACACTCAAACATCTTGACATAAACTTGTCCCAGGACCTTTGCACTGACTGTTCTCTCTGCTTAGAATACTCTTGTTTCAGATATCTAAATGAATCACTTCTTCAAGTTTGTTAAACTCTCACCTTTTCAATGAGGTCATCTCTTTATAACTCCCCTCCTCCACCCTACGTACATACTTCTACCTCCCTTCCCTACTTAATTTATCTCCATTGTAGGTATCATCATCTAATAAACTATTTCTCTCCCCCCACTGCAATGTAAGCTGCATGAGTGTTGGAATTTTTGTCTGCTTTGTTTACCGATATATCCTTAGCAGAGATAACAGTACCTGGCAAAAATAAAGTGCGCATCAAATATCTGTTGAATTAATGAATAAATAAAAAGAAAAGAAAGGAAAAGGGAAACAAAGAAAAGAGAAAAAAATTCAGAAATTATTACAGTCTCAAGAAGATACAGCCAAATTGTGGCCGACACGCCAGTTTTCTTCTTACTCTCATTTTTGCTTCCTCTGATGGAGTAGGTAAGGAAGATAAGAATAAATAATGCATTTGTTAGAGAACTTAAAATTTTTCAAAATGTTTCTATATGCAATGTCTTATTTGATCAAAATGTTAGACTACGTTTCTAGAAAAGGGGTCTGCTGGTAGAATGGGGCAATTTCATGTTTGCATTTTATTTCTTATTAAAAATTAAATTTATACAGAAAGCAGCCCATTTCTGTATCAGATAACTGAGAACTTCAAGTTATTTTGTTTTAAAAAAATTCTGGATTTCTCACTGTTTTCTATTTAGTTCCACCTCCATGCCTTTACTCATGCTATTCCCCTTCTCATAATGACTTTCCCTGTCTATCTATCTAAATGCCATGAATTCTTTAAGGCCCATTGTCATAAACAGGGACAGGGAAGCAACATTCTAGTACATATTAATAAGTGATTTTCACTATTCTTCAGTTACAAATTTTACCTATGAAATACTGCTTCTTGGTCCTGTGAAGAGAACTTCAGGTTATTTTTAAAGGTTTATTTATTTATTTTAGAGAGAGAGCGTGCACGAGCAGGGGAGGAGCAAAGGAAGAAAGAGAGGGGGGTAGCAGACTCCCCACCGAGGGGGGAGCCTGACAGGGCTCGATCTCAGGACCCTGAGATCATGACCTGAGCTGAAACCAAGAGGTGGATGCTCAGCCAATTGAGCTACCCAGGTGCCTCTGGTGAAGAAAATTTCTAAGTCTTCACTGGGAAGGAAGTGCTTTGTAGCTTTGTTTCCTCGATGTCTGTGGTTTTTCCCTAAACTATTCCTGGCAGATGGCGGGTACTCAATCAATATTTGATACTTGAATAAAAGACTGATTCTGAGTCTCTGTATAGTCAGAATTCAGCTTAATTATGTCTTAAACCGTTAAAGAATGAGAGCACATCAGAACTTATATATTGAGTTAGAGTCATGACTATTCCATGACAGGGCATGTTTTCATATTCCCACATCCTCTAAACATACAGCCTCCCAGTTGCTTCCTGCGCTACCCACAGTATGTGAATAAAACTGTGCAATGGACTTGCTTTGTGCAGCTCTCCTTTATGCGTAACCATGGCGATGCTGTCTACTTCATACTTGAAGTGTCTGGAGGACTACGGCTGTGAATGTTAACTCACTGAATGATGACTTGATGACTTGCTTTGCATGCAGGGGGACTCTGTACATTTTGTTTCTTCAATCATCATAATCAGAACAGTCTCTCTGTTTCTTCCACGAATTAAAACACCGATTTACAGAACAAACTAGAATAAAATTTCTAGACCTCAAACCAATATCTGAAGGCACTGCATGTCTCTGAAATCTAAGGATAAAGGACTCAGGGATTGTCCTCAAGAGCTTCTATTTTCATCTGAAATCTAGATATTGGCAACAAAATTTGTATTACCATTTTGCACGGAAAGAATCATGTTTCGGAGGGTGCTGAAAGGACAGAGAATGGAAATGTTTGTAGAGACACAGGTTCCAGCTATGACATGTAGCCAAGTCCTCGATGCAAGGAGGCATTTTTTGCTCCAGGGTTTGCATTTAATTTTCATGTGAATATTTGAATGCTGCCAGAATCCCACCCACATGTCACTAATCTGATCAATTTTAGGCCAACTCTTCCTTTACTGTTAATTGGCAATACAAGACATGCTCAGAAATCAAATAAGGCAGCTGATTTTTTAACACACACACATACACACACACACTTCCAAATTCTGACAGAAAATGTATAAAAGATTTTGAAGTCAAATCCACATCATACTTCAGATCTGTTAATACTTATGTCACTATACAAACATCCTGTGAGAAATTCACAGATAGTTTGCGTTTAAAATTACTCAAATTTTAATTGCATTTCAATTAGTTTCATTATTGATCTCTCACAGGTAAAATTTTCACTGAAGTTTTTATCACTTCCTTTAGGAAGAATGTATAAAATTTGGAAGTAGCTCAAAACTCAGTTCCAAATGATAGAACTAGTATGTTTCAGGTTAACTTTTTAAAGTAACAAAGAAGTCTAAGTTAAGGCAAGTTGACACTTTATTCTAAACTTATAGCATCTTCACAGAAAGATGAAATAGAATTTGGTTCATTGCTGTGTCAGTCTTAATTTTGACTTGGAATAGTTTATGTGTTGCAATCTCAGCATTCTATAGAATCTAAAGTCTTCTAGGCAGAAATTGGTTTTTTCTTTTTGCTTGCTTCTATATAATTTATCATCTTTAAAACATTGTGTACATTTATGATTTTCTGTGTCTATGATTCTGAAAATGTTGATTCAGACTTTTAAATTTGATTTTTAAATTTTGTTTCTTTTTCAGTGACAATGTCTAGAGAAATAATAATACAGTGTATTATTCGAAAGTAGATTTTCGAAAGTAGATTTTCATTAACAATGCCATTTTAGCCACAGTTGGATCAACAAAACAAACATAAAAAGTTCAGAAAGGTAACGTTGTCACTGTTTCTTTCAAAATGGATGATTTTCCATTACAAGATGAGTTGTCAAAAAAAAAAAAACCAAGAGAGAGAGGCATCAGTGAAAATGTCAGAGTGAGGAACTCTGAAATCTTGCTCCTTCATAAAAGTGTGAAAAAATTATCAAAATCAATTTTTCAATACTCTGGAGACTAACCAAAGGCTGGTAGCAACACGGGGAAGTGTTTCATCAAGAAACATGACTGCATCTTCATAAGAAAAGCAAGATTTGTGGCATTTTAATTAATCCGAGTTGCATCCAGTTCTCTCCACCTCCACAGCAGTGTTGAAAAATAATAACCCTCATCCTCAGTCCTGGAGAAAGCAGAGGAGGGCTGAAGATCTTTCAGAACTTTACCCCCAAATAGGAATCATTACGAAGTCATTTCCGGGAAGGCACTGCTTGAAAGGCTTGTCCTTTTTGGAGCTCACTTAAACTCTCCCAGTGATAAGCATTTCTCCCTGGGGGAGGGAGGGGAATTTCTCAAATGTTTGAACATCACATCTGCCTGAAGTGACAGATAGCAACTGAGGCAAACAATAAGCTAGCCAGGGAACTGAAAATGAAAAGCTGAGGAATGAGATATCCACAGAGGCTTTGCAAAGCTCCAATATATTTTTGAGTATTTAGAAGGTGAGAAACAATACATAGAGCTTCTAACATGCTCATGAAAGACAAGCAGGGCTATACAGTCTCTCATTTCTGACTGAACTTGAGAGTGTGTACAAGCAGGCACTGAAGGCTAAGGTGGAATTATAAACTACCTGATAGAATGTTGAAGGCATCCCCCAGCTCTCTTTCTCTCTCTCACACACACATGCACACACGCAACCACTAGGCCAAGATTGGGATATTTACTGGTTCTAGACATCGAAGGAAAATGCTATCCAGTCATGAGCTGACTACTAAGCTTAAGCAAGTGGAGACTTTCAGTGACCACACATGATGAAGATACAGACTACAAAATTCATTCAGAAAAGTCACTAAACAAACAACTACTAAAAACAGCGGCAACAACAAACCCTGGTAAGGAGATTTCCAGAGTTCCCTCATCATATTATTTGAAATGTATACCTTTCAAATAAATAATTAGGAGATATGCAAAGAAACAAGAAAGTATGACCCATACACAAGAAAATAAGCAATTAATAAAAACCGTCCCCGAGGAAATCCAGATATTGGACTAACTAGGCAGACTGTAGAGCAGCTATTTTAAATATTTTTAAAGAGCGTTTATATTTATGTTTAGAGAGAAACCATGCCTAAGGAACCAAAAGAAAATATAAGAACAAGACTCACCAACTAGAGAAGATCAATAAGGAGACAGAAATAATAAGAGGAAACCAAATAAAAATTCTGGAATTTAAAAGTACATCTAAAATGAAAAATTGGGGGCGCCTGGGTGGCTCAGTCGGTTAAGCATCTGCCTTCGGCTCAGGTCATGATCCCAGGGTCCTGGGATCGAGCCCTGCATCGGGATCCCTGCTCCGCGGGAAGCCTGCTTCTCCCTCTCTCCCACTCCCCCTGCTTGTGTTCCCTCTCTCGCTGTCTCTCTCTGTCAAATAAATAAATAAAATCTTTAAAATAAATAAATAAAAATAAATAAATAAAATGAAAAATTGACTAGGTGCTCAATGGTAGATTTGAGTAGGCAGAAGAAAAAATTAGAGAACTCAAAGATAGGTCAATTGAGATTATCAAGCCTGAGGAACAGAAAGAAAAAAGAATAAAGAAAAATGAGCCAGGGCGCCTGGGTGGCTCAGTTGGTTAAGCAACTGCCTTTGGCTCAGGTCATGATCCTGGAGTCCTGGGATCGAGTCCCACATCGGGCTCCCTTCTCGGCAGGGAGTCCGCTTCTCTCTCTGACCCTCCTGCCTCTCGTGTGCTCTCTCTCTCAAATAAATAAATAAAATCTTTAAAAAAAAAAAGAAAAGAAAAATAAGCCAAGTCTCAGAGAACTGTGGGACATCATGAAGCATTCCAAAATAAACATAATGGGAGCTCTCAGAGGGGAGGAGAAAGAGGGAGGAGTAGAAATATGTCTGAATAAAAAAATATCTGATAGAAACATATCTGAATAAAAAAATTTTGGTTAAAATATTAATCTGCTCCAAGTTGATTAATTGAACTTAAATAAAAAATATTAATCTGCACACCCAGGAATACAATGAATTCCAAATAAGATAAGCTCAAAAAGACCTGTACCGAGAGATGATGGACTCTGAAAAACAAACTGAGGTTTCTGGAGGGGAGGAGGGTGGGGGGATGGGTTAGCCTGGTGATGGGTATTGAGGAGGGCACATTCTGCATGGAGCACTGGGTGTTATGAACAAACAATGAATCATGGAACACTACACCAAAACAAATTATGTAATATATGGTGATTAACATAACAATAAAAAAATTAAGAAAAAAAAGACCTGTACCAAGAAACATAATAATCAAACTGTTGAAAACTAGAAAAAAAAAAAGAGAATTTTGAAAGGGGCAAAAAAGGAAAACCAACTTATCATATAAAAGTAATCCTCAATAAGATTAACAGCTGATTATTCATCAAAAAGCACGGATGCCAGAAAGCAGTGTAATGCCATATTCAAAGTGCTGAAAGAAATTATAAACCAAGATTTCCATTTGTAGAAAAATATTATTCAAAAATGTAGGAGAAATTAAGACATTCCCAGAGAAACAAAAACAGAGAGATTTTGTCACTAGCAGACTTGCACTATGAGAAATGTTATAGGGAGTTCTTCGGAATGAAGAGAAAAGACATTAGCCAGTACAAGCATGCCTTATTTTATTGCACTCTGCTTTATTGCACTTTGTAGATATTGAATTTTTTACAAATTGAAGGTTTGTTACAACCCTGTGTTGAGCAAGTCTATTGGCACCATTTTTTTCCAATAGCATTTGCTCACTTCATGCCTCTGTGTCACGTTTTGGTAATTCTCACAGTATTTTTAAATTTTTCATCATTATTATATTTGTTATGGTAATCTGTGATCAGTGATTATGACTCACTGGAAGCTCAGATGATGTCTAGCGTATTTTAGCCATAAAACATTTTAAATTAAGGTATGTTTGTTGGGTTTTTTTAGACATAATGCCATTGCACACTTCATGGACTACATTATAATATAAACATAATTTATATACACTGGAAAACCAAAAAATTCATTTGACCCTATTGTGATATTTCTCTTATTGCAGTGGTCTGGAACCAAATCCACAGTATCTCCAAGGCATGCCTGTACTTAGAATTCACATGAAGAAATAAAGAACACTTGTAAAGGTAACTAGATAGGTAAATCTAAAAGATGACATAAATGTTCTATTTGTTGTAATTCCTTTTTGTTTCCCCATATGACTTAAAAGACAATTCATAGCACAATACATATAAATCTAAGTTGGTGGACACGCAATCTGTAAAAATAGAGTTTATGACAATAACAAAATAAAGCATGGGGGAAATATTGTTATGTAGGAGCAAAGTTTTTATGTACTGTTGAAATTAAGTTGATTTTAATCTAAACTAGATTATAATGAGTTAGGATGTTATTAATAATCCCCAGGATAACAACTAAAATATTACTCAAGGGGCGCCTGGGTGGCTCAGTCGTTAAGCGTCTGCCTTCGGCTCAGATCATGATCCTGGGTCCTGGGATCGAGCCCCGCATTGGGCTCCCTGCTTCGCGGGAAGCCTGCTTCTCCCTCTCACACTCCCTCTGCTGTGTTCCCTCTCTCGCTGTGTCTCTCTCTGTCAAATAAATAAATAAAATCTTTAAAAAAATAAATAAAACATTACTCAAAATACATAGGAACAAAACTGACAAGTGAATTAAAATGTTACAATATATATATTTAACACAAAATAAGCAGAATGGAGGAACTAAGGAATAACAAAAAAGTCTAGGACGTATAGAAAACAGATAACAGAATGACAAACATAATACTTTATCGATAATTATGTGAGGTGTAAATGGATTAAATTCTCCAATTAAAAGACAGAAATTGGCAGAATTGACTTTTAAAATAATATAGTCAAAATGGATTCTGCATACAAGAGACACTTTAGATTCAAAGACATGGATAGGTTGAAAGTAAAAGGATGGAAATGGATAGTCCATGAGGATGGCAAGCAAGAGAGAACTGAGGTGCCTATATTAATATCAGGTAAAATAGACTTTAAGGCAAAAAAAATTAAAAAATCAACTATACTCAAATGAAAAGTTTTAAAAAAGACTTTAAGATAAAATTGTTACTAGAGGAAAAAAAGACATAATGTAAGGGCAAAAGAGTCAATCTATCAGGAAGATATAATAATAATAACCATAAATATATGCACCCAACAACAGAGCCCCCAAAATACATGAAGTAAAAACTGATGGAACTGATGAAAGAAATAGGCAAATCAACAATGAAAATTGGAAACTCCGATAACCCACTTTTGATGATGGATAGAACAACAACATAAAGACCAGCAAGAAAACAGAAGACTTAACAACACTAGAAACCAACTGGATCCAACAGATATCCTAGAACATGCTACCCAATAATAGCAGAATACATATTCTCAAGTGCACGTGGAACATTCTCCAATATAGGCCATATGTTAGGCCATCAAACAAGTATTTATAAGTTTAAAAGGATTAAAGTCATACAAAATATGTTTTCTGGCAATAAGGGAATTAAATTGGAAATCAATAACAAAAAATTGGGGAAATTCACAGATATGTGGAAATGAAAACCCTCCTTAATAACCAATGAGTCAAAGAAATCACAAGAAAAATGAGAAAGCACACTGAGAGAAGAAAAAATGGAAGCACAAAAAAATCCAGAAAACTCATGGACAGCAAAACATTGTTTACAGGGAAATTTATAGCTGTAAATACCTGCACTGAAAAAAAAATTTCAAATCAATAACCTAAAGTTCATTGAAGGGCTAAGACCATGGCATAGTAGGAGGACCCTAGGCTCCTCTCATCCATCACACAGAACTGGGTAACTAAGAAGTTTGCTGAAAGTTTTTTTTTTTTTTTTATCATATATGGATGTTGGCTTTTGTCAACACTTTTTCTGCATCTGTTGATATGATCAAATAATTTCTCTTCTTTAGCCAATTGTTGTGATAGAGCACATTAATTTTTAAATGTTGAATCAGCCTTGTATACCTGGAATAAATCCCATTTGGTTATTTTTTAGCAGCATGTCTTAAAATACCCCTTTCAACTGGATATGGCTGATACTTTGCATAGATCATTGTTTCTCAAAATGTAATCCTCAGACCAGCAGAAACAGCATTATGTGGGAATTTGTTAGACATGCAAATTCTTGGGCCCCACTCTAAACCGACTGAATCAGAAACTCTGGGGGTAAGTGTTCAGAAATCTATTTTAACAAGTCCTCCAGGGCTTTATTCTGATAGAGAATAAAGATATCCTCTGTCATAGATGGAGTAAAATGTGTGAGATGATTGGCTCATATAAATGCTAGTCTCTCTTTCCTACTTGACTTGTAACTCTCAGTACCTGTTTCCAAAGACCACTGTAGAATCCAGTGGTTCTCAATCCTGGCTGCACACTGGAATCATGTAAGAACCCTCAGGGACTCTAATTTAATTGTCCTGGAGTATAGCCCTTCCTCATTAGCACCATAACAAGGGTTAGATTTTCAAATTAGGTGAGGACACTTTGAATCATTGTTCATTTGAACTCTTTAAAAGGTTTGAGATAGAGCTCAGGTATGTTTTACACAAGCATTCCAGGCCATACTTTGATGAAAATAGATCAAAGATTTTTCAGGCTTTTTGACCATGATTCATAGGGAGAAATGCATTGAATGCATGGTAACACAGCAGACACATTCTTGCATGTATGTATGTATATGTCTGTGTGTGTACATGGAAAGTTTTGTGTGTATACATATATATAAACATCTTGAAATACATATGTATGTATATAAGAGACCTTGAAATGATATTTATCCTTACTACATGCTATGTACTCTAGCATTTTCTGTTATATTTCACCTTTTTGTGCGTTGTTGAGACAATTTGTATTTTTTTATTTTTTATTTATTTATTTTTTTAAAGATTTTATTTACTTATTTGATAGAGATAGAGAGAGAGAGCACAAGCAGGGGGAGTGGCAGGCAGAGGGAGAGGGAGAAGCAGGCTCCCCGCCGAGCAGGGAGCCTGACATGGGGCTCGATTCCAGGACCCTGGGATCATGACCTGAGCCGAAGGCAGACGCTTAACCGACTGAGCCACCCAAGTACCCCGACAATTTGTATTTTTAGAAATGCTCTATATTGTAAAAAATCTGGAAGCTTTCCCACTAAGCTGATAACCAGTGTGATACCAACTCTAATTCTGGTGTACGGATGTGTATGGGGGAGGAATTGTGGGACCCTTCATTTATCCCTACATTTGGGTTTTTGTTGTTGTTAGTAGACTTTATTTTTTTAGAGCAGGTTTAGATTTACAACAAAATTGAGAGGGAGGTACAGAGATCTCTCCTGTACCCCTGATCCACACGTGCATAGCCTCCCTCATTATCAACATCACTTACCAGAATGGTTGACTTTTTCCCAGGGAGGAACCTACACTGGCACACCATAATCACTCAGAATCCTTAGTTTACCTTAGGAGTCATTCTTGCTAGTGTATATTTGATGGGTTTGGACAAATATATACTGACAGCCATCATTATAATATCATACAGAATATTTTCACTGCCTTAAAAATCCCCTGTGTTCTGCTTATTCATCACTCCCTACACCACTGCCAACCCTAGAAATCACTGATCTTTTTGGTGTCTCCATAATTTTGCCTCTTCCAGGATGTCATATGGTTGAAATCATACATTACGGGGATTTATCAGATTGTCTTCTCTCACTCAGTAAAATGCATTTAAGTTTGCTCTATATATTTTCATGGCTTGATAGTGCCTTTATTTTTAGTGCTAAATAATATTACATCGTCTGGATATATCATAGTTTATTTATCCACTTAGCTAGTGAAGGACGTTTGGCTGCTTCTAAGTTTTGGCAATTAAGAATAAAGTTGCTATAAACATCTGTGTGCAGGTTTTTGTGTGGACAAGTTTTCAGCTGCTTTGTGTAAATACCAAGGAGCATGATTGCTGGATTGTTAGGCAAGAGTATGTTTAGTTTTGTAAGAAACTGCCAAACTGTCTTCCAAAGTGGCTGTATCATTTTGCATTCCCACCAGCAATGAATGAGACTTCCTGTTACTCCACATTCTCACCAGCATTTGGTGTTGTAGTGTTCCAGATTTTGGCTATTCTAATACGCGTGTAGTGATATCTCATTGTTGTCTTAATTTGCATTTCTCTGATGACATACAATGTGGAGCATTTTTTCATACGCTTATTTGCCATCTATATTTCCTCTTTGGTAAGGAGTTTGTAAAGGTCTTTGCCCATTTTTAAATCAGAATTTATGTTTTCTTGCTGTTGAGTTTTCAGAGTTCTTTGTGTATTTTAGATAATGGTCCTTTATCAGATGTGTCTTTTGCAAATATTTTCCCCCAGTCTGTGGCTTGTATTCTAATTCTCTTAATGTTGTCTTTTACAGAGCAGAAGTCTTTAACTGTAATTAAGTTTAGCTTATCAATATTCTTTCATGAATGCCTTTGCCTTTAAAGAGGCATCACCATATGCAGTATCATCTAGGTTTTCTCCTCTGTTATCTTCTAAGGAGTTTTATGGTTTTGCATTTTGCATTTAGGCCTATAATCCATTTTTAGTTAATTTTTGTGAAGGGTATAAGGTCTATGTCTAGATTCATTTTATTTTTGTTTTTTTTTTTGCATGTGGAAGCCTAATTGTTGTAGCAGTGTTTGCTGAATAGACTATCTTTGCTCTATTTTATTGCCTTTGCTCCTTTATCAAAGATCAGTTGACTATATGTATACCATTCCGAGGCTCTGTGTTGTTTCTTTTTTTTTTTAAGATTTTATTTATTTATTTCACAGAGAGAGACATAGCGAGGGAGGGAACACAAGCAGGGGGAGTGGGAGAGGGAGAAGCAGGCTTCCCACTGTGCAGGGAGCCCAACGTGGGGCTCGATCCCAGGACCCTGGGATCACGACCTGAGCCGAAGGCAGACACTTAACGACTGAGCCACCCAGGCACCCCGGCTCTGTGTTGTTTCACTGATCTATTTGTCTGTTCTTTCATGAATACCACGCTATCTTGATTACTTTTGCTTTATAGTAAGTGGTGAAGTTGAGTAGTGTCAGTAGTCAAACTTTATTCTTTAATATTGTGTTTGCTATTCTGGGTCTTTTGCCTCTCCAAATAAACTTGAATTAGTTTATCAGTATCTACAAACAAAACAAAACAAAACAAAACAAAACAAAACAAAACAAAAAAAACTCACTGAAATCTTGATTGAGATTGCACTGCTATAGATCAAGTTGAAAAAACTGATCTTGACAATACTGAGTCTTCCTATTCATGAATGTGTAATACCCTTCATTTATTTATAGTTCTTTTTAAATTTTATTCATCAGACTACTGTAGGTTTTCTCTTATAGATCTTGTACATAGTTTGTTAACACATATAGGAAAGTGATTAACTTTTGTATATTAATTCTGTATCCTGCAATCTTACTATAATAGCTTATCACTTCCAGGAGTTGTAAATTCTTTCAGAATTTTTACATAGACAATTATGCCACCTGTGAACAAAGACACTTTTATATTTTCCTTCCCAATCTATATAATTCTTATTTCTTTTTCTTGTCTTATTACATTAGCAAGGACTTCCAGTATAACGTTGAAAAGGAGTGGTGAGAATGGACATCCTTGCCTTATACCCAGTCCTAGTGAGAAATCTTCAAATTTCTCATCATTAAGTATGATGTTAGGTGTAGGTTTTTGTAGATAGTCTTTATCAGGTTGAGACAGTTCCTCTCTGTTCCTAGCTTACTGAGTTTTTAACATGAATGAGGGCTAGATTTCATCAAATGCTTTTTTTCATTTATTGATATGATCAGGTAATTTTTCTTTAGTCTCTTGGAGTGATGGATTACATTGATTTTTGAATGTTGAACCAGCCTTGCATACATGGGATAAATATAACTTGATTGTGGTATATAATTCTTTTAATGATTTTTTCAATTTGATTTGCTAATATATTGCTGAGAATTTTTACATCTCTATTTATGAAAGATCTTGGTCTGTAATTTTCTTTTTTTGTAATGTCTTTGTCTGGCTTTGGTATTAGGATAATGCTGGCCTCATGGAATAATTTGGAAAGTATTCATGCTGCTTCTATTCTCTGAAGGTGATTGTAGATAATTGATATAATGTCTTCCTTAAATGTTTGATAGAATTCATCAGTGAATCCATCTGGGCCCGGTGCTTTCTGTTTTGGATGGTAATTAATTATTGATTCAATTTCTTTAATACATATAGACCTATTCAGATCATATTTTTCTTCTTGTGTGAGTTTTGGCAGATTGTGACTTTCAAAGAATTAATCCGTTTCATCCAGGTTACCAAATTTGTTGGCATAGTTATTCATAGTATTATTTCATTATCCCTTAAATTTCCATCGCATCTGTAGTGATGTCCCCTCTTTCATTTCTGATAGTTTGTGTTCTCTGTCTTTTTCTTTTTTTTTTAAGATTTTATTTATTTATTTGACAGAGAGAGAGAGAGGGAGAGAGAGAGAGCACAAGCAGAGGGAGCAGCAGAGGGAGAGGGAGAAGCAGGGTCTCTGCTGAGCAGGGAGCCCAATGCGGGGCTTGATCCCAGGACTCTGGGATCATGACCTGAGCCAAAGGCAGATGCTTAACCAACTGAGCCACCCAAGAACCCCTATGTCTTTTTTTTCTTAGCCCAACTAGAGGCTTATCAGTTTTACTGATCTTTAAAAAAAAAACCCTGCTTTTGGTTTTGTTAATTTTCTCTACTTATGTCCTACGTTCAATTTTATTGATTCAGTTCTAATTCTTATAATTTCCTTTAATCTGCTTACTTTGAATTTAATTTACTCTTCTTTTTCTACTTCCCTAAGGTGAAAACTTAGATTATTGATTTTAGATTTTTCTTTATATATATATATATATATATATATATATAGAGAGAGAGAGAGAGAGAGAGAGAGAGAGAGCCCTGAGCATAGGTGGGGGAGAGGCAGAGAGAGAGGGAGAGAGAGAATCCCAAGCAGGCTCCACCCCCAGCACATAGCCCAACGTGGGGCTTGATCTCACAACCCTGAGATCGTGACCTGAGCTGAAATCAAGAGCCAGATGCTTAACTGACTGAGCCACCCAGGCACCCCAAAATCTTTCTTCTTTTCTAATATATGCATTCAATGCCACAAATTTCCTTTTAACCACTACTTTCACTGCATCCCACAGATTTGATAAGTTGTATTTTCAATTTTGTTTATTTCAAAATACTTTTTTTTAAATATTTTATTTTTTAAGTAATCTCTACACCCAACGTGGGGCTCAAACTTACAACCCCAAGATCAAGAGCCACATGCTCCACTGACTGAGCCAGCCAGGTGCCCCTCAAGATACTTTTAATTTCTCTTAAGATTTCTTCTTTGACACATGTGCTTTTTATAGGTGTGTTGTTTAGTCCCCACATATTTTGTGATTTTCCAGCTATCTTTCTGTTACTGATTTCTAGTTTAATTCCCCTATGGTCCAAATAGAGACATTGTATGATTTCTATTCTTCAAAATTTGTTAAGGTGATTTTATGGCTCAGCATGTGGTCTCTTTTTGTAGGTGTTCCATAAGAATGTGTGTTCTGTCATTACTGAATGAAGTAGTCTATAGGTATCAGCTATACCTAGTTGATTAATGGTGTTGTTGAATTCACCTATATTCTTACTGATTTCCTGCTTGCCAGACCTGTCCATTTCCAATAGAGTAATGTTGTCTTTAATCATGAGAGTGGATTCAACTATTTCTCCTTGCAGTTCTATCAGTTTTTGCCTCATGTAGTTTAATGCTCTGTTGTTAAGCACATACACATTAAGAACTGTTATGTCATCTTGGAGAATTGACTCCTTACCATTGTGTAATAATGCCCCTCTTTATCCCTGATAATATTCCTTACTTTGCAGTATACCCCGTCATATACTGACATAGCTACTTGTGCTTTCTTTTGAATAGTGTTAGCATGGTATATTTTTCTCCAACCATTTGCTTTTAATTTATCTGTGTCTTTATATTTAAGATAGGTTTCTTGTAGACAGCATATAGTTGGGTCATGCTTTTTGATCCATTCTGACAGTCTCTGTCTTTAACTGGTACACTTAGACCACTGACCTTCAAAATGATTACTGATACTTGGGCGCCTGGGTGGCTCAGATGGTTAAGCGTCTGCCTTCGGCTCAGGTCATGATCCCAGAGTCCTGGGATCGAGTCCCGCATCAGGCTCCCTGCTCCTTGGGAGCCTGCTTCTCCCTCTGCCTCTCTCTCTCTTTCTGTCTCTCATGAATAAATAAATAAAATCTTAAAAAAAAAAAAGATTACTGATACACTTGGATTATATCTACCATATTCAGTACTGTTTTCTATTTGTTGCCCTTGATCTCTGTTCCTCTTTTTGTCTTCCACTCCTTTTCTGCATTTTTTGTTTTAACTGAGCATTTTATATGATTCCATTTTCTCTTGTTTCTTAGCATATCAGTATACTTTTTTTACTCTTTCTAGCGGTTACCTTAGAGTTTGCAATATACATTTACAAGTAATCCAAATCCACTTTCAATCAACACTATACCACTTCACAGGTAGTGTCAGTACTTTATAATAACAAAATTATCTTAATTCTTTCCCCTCATTCTTTATATCACTGCTATTGTTCATTTCACTTATATATAATAATACCTAAGTATACATAACTGGATACACTGTTGCTATTATGCTTATGAACAAACTGTTATCTGTTCAATCAATTAAGAATAAGTTTTTATTTTAGCTTCACGTACTCCTTCTTTGAAGCTCTTCCTTTCTTTATGTAGATCCAAATTTCTTACCTATATTGTTTTCTCTCTCTTTAAAGAATTTCTTTTAACATGTTCCACAAAGCAGATCTACTGGAAAAAATTCTCTTAATTTTTAAAAATTAGGATGTAATTGATATATAATATTGTGTATGTTTAAGGTTAATTTGACATATTTACATACTGTAATATGATTATTACCATGGTGTGTTAGCTAACACTTCTATCACATCATATTATCATTTCATTTTTGAGATCTAGTCTCTCAGAAACTTTGAAGTTTATAATACAGTATTATTGACTATAATCACTATGGTGTGCATTAGATCCCCAGAATTTATTCATCTTCTAGTTGCAGTTTTTATGCTCAAACAACATCTCTCCAATTCCCCCACACCCCAACCCTTGGTAACCACCCCACTATTCTACTCTGTTTCTGCGAGTTTGGTTTTTCTAGATCCCAAATGTAAGTGATATCATACAATATGTTTCTTTCTCCTCAATTTTTGTTTGCCTGAGAAAGTCTTCATTTCTCCTTCACTTTTGAAGCAAAATTTTGAAGGGTACCGAATTCTAAATTGGTGATTTATTTTTCTCTCAACATTTCAAATATTTCACTCTACTCTCATCTTGCTTCCATTTGTCATGAGAAGATGTCAGATGTAATTCATAATCTTTGTTGTTCTATAGGTAAAATTTTTTTCTTGTTTTCTATGATGATTTTTTCTTTATCTTTGATTTTCCATACTTTGAAGATGATATGCCTAGGTGTTTTTTTTTTTTTTTTTTCATTTATCCTGCTTGGTGTTCTCTGAGCCTCCTGGATTTGTAGTTTGATGTCTGCCATTAATTTGGGGGAAGCCCTCAATCATTATTGTTTTAAACATTCTATTCCTTTCTCCTTTTCTTCTTCTAGTATTCCCATTACACGTATGTCATACCTTCTGTGGTTGTCCCACAGTCTTTGGACATTTTTTTTCCTTTTTTTCAGTCTTTGTTTTCTTTGATTTTCAGTTTGGGGTTTTTTCTATTGATATCTCCTCTAGCTCAGAGAGTCTTTCCTTAGCCTTGTCCAGCCCCTTAATAAGTCCTTTAAAAGCATCCTTCATTTCTGTTACAGTGTTTTTTATCTCTAGTATTTCCTTTTGGCTCTTTCTAAGGATTTCCATCTCTCTGCTTACCTTGTTTATCTGTTCTTTATGCTACTTTGTCCATTAGAACCCTTAACATATTAATCATAGATGTTTTAAATTACTGGTGTGATAATTCTAACGTCCCAGCCATATCTGAGTCTGGTTCTGATTCTTGCTCTGTCTCTTCAAAATATCCTTTTGGCTTTTTGGTATGCCTTGTAATTTTTTCTTGAAAGCTGGACATGGTATACTAGGTAAAAGGAACTGCTATAAGTAGGCTTTTAGTAATGAGGTGGTGAGGTGTGAGTGAAGGGGAAGCATTCTATAGTTTTATGATCAGTTCTCAGTCTTTTAGTGAACCTGTACCTCTGGAATGTAAACTTCACAGGTGTTTTTCAGTTTTTTCTCTCCCCTTATCTGGGACAGGATGGCGAGAATGGACTGGAGTTTGGCATTTCCTTTCCCCAGGTTAATTAGGTTCTGATGATACTCCAGGAGGTTAGGCCCTGGTTAACTGGTTTCTCCTCAGGGCAGACCTTGTTAAGAAGAGAGTGCTCTTGAGTGTTTCAGAATGGTTCCTTTTCCCCTCTCCCTGAAGGAAGCCCAAGGTGATTTTTCTTCAGTATTGGGCTGTGGGAATCTGGTAGAGATCCTGGAGGTAAATCTCACGATATTATGCTCCCAGCCCCATAACTGAGTCTTCCTGGAGTTTATAAATCTCAGAGTTGTCTGGACTGAGCCTACAGCAATTTGTCATTTACAATTCAGATTTTCCTACCCTGGTACTGGTTCCTGTGGCAGTTTGTACTTGTGAGCCTCTGCTTGGGTAAGCTGTGGCTCCCTTTATTCACTTGTCTGTCTCTCCAATCTTGAGGGCAGCAGTTCGCCTCATGTACTCTCCTCTCTTAATATCCAAGAAGAACTGTTCATCTCTTTACATATTGTTAGGAGGGAGTAATGACTCCCAAGCTCCTTATGTGCAGAACTAAAAACCAGAAGTTCCTTATTTCACTTTTTAATTGATGATTTAATGGCTATTTTTAGTTTTGTGATGCAGTAAATAGTTAAAGTGGAAACGACTGTACAAGATTCATCTAAAATATTCAAGTCCATCTCTGTGATGTTAAATGACCTCAGGATTGAGACCAATAAAGTTCAATGAATGGGAGAAGGAGAGATGCTAGTGATCTTTCCTGGGTGGTCAAGGGCTATATAAATATTCACTGAAAGAGAGGTCAAATTTGGGGATATGGATCCTCCAACTCACAGGGAAATCAATGTGGGGAAATACACTAAGAAGCCATTTTTTTCTATTTGGCAATTTTCCCAAGGGAAAACTCTCTATTTCTTTCCTAGGATCTTTTCAGTGCTCAATTTCAGATGTTCAGTGTAATAGAGAAGTTGTAAGTCTGAGACGCTGGTAATTCAGGCTTTATGATGACCAAACCCTAACTTAGAAATGTGAAATGATCAGTGGTTTTACTTTTATGGATACCATTTTATTGCCACTCAATTTCTTTTCATTTTAGACTAAAAAATACTCAGTTGAAATTAAGAAAACACACAGCATGTATTTATTGGTAAGAAACTGAAAAAAGAATTATATATTTTAAAAAAAGAAACTGAGAAGAATTATTCCAAAGCTGGTACATCTGGTAGTAACTTAAAAGATTTAAAATATTACTAGGCTTCATTGGTGATTCAGTATCATAATTACCCATGAAAAGGTAAAGTTAGTGCTTTATTGCATGAGCTAATTACCAACCCCATGAGACAACACCTGCAGTCCTTATTTAATGTTTCTCTGTTCCCATTAACAGTGTTGGTGCAAACAGGGCATTCTGGGAGTAAGCTCACAAAGTTATTTTTTATTGTACAAGTCGCTGTGGTTTTCAGTGTTTTCTTTAAATAGAGACATTGAAACGCTACACTTACTGATTGCTCTTGTAGCATTACAATGGTGTCACTAAGTAACGATACACAAAACCTTAAACTGGATCAGCCTCCTGGACATCCACGCCTTTATATCATTCTTGCCATTGACCTAGTCTGGTAAGAAATGGAGGAAAGTCCTTTTCATGTATGCTGATATATAGATCTGCAGCCACTAAAACATTGCGGGGAAGCAACATATGATTTTTAAAAATCCCTCAAGTTTCCTTGGTATGATATCCTCCAGCTCTTCCGAAGATTTGGTCAGATCAGCTTTAAAATCCAAAAGATCTTGACTCTTGCCAGCAGATTAAAGAATGTGTGTGGCTACCTTTCACATCCCTCCAAGTGTTCTGATCAAGACTTTGAAAAAAAATTTACCTGAATTTTTTTCCCACTCTCCTTTACCTACTCTTCTTTGGGGAAAAGAGCTGTCAAAATTAATTTGCTAGTAAACTACACAATAAGGAATGTAGTATATGACCAAGAATTTGCCATTGGAATCTTCTGGCCTTAGGAATCCAGCAGTGTTTTGTTTTGTTTTGTTTTTAAGATTTATTTATTTTAGAGAAAGCACACGTGTGAGTGGGCAGAGGGGCAGAGGGAGAAAATCTTAAGCAGGCTCCCTGCTGAATGTTCAGCCCACTGTGGGGTTTGATTTCACGATCCATGAGATCATGACCTGAGCCAAAAACAAGAGACAGCTTAAGCTGAAAACTGACTGAGCCACCCAGGGGCCCCCGAACAGTGTTTTTTTAACAAGACATGTTACTGACATTCCTCTTAGTTGCCATCATGTTGGGCAGAAGCCTGGATTATGCAGGATGGAGAGGGACTGCAGAGGCCCATTACTACTCTGTGGTTTTTTTTTTTTTCATCCATCAGTAACCTATAGAAGATCATCCTCCCCTCTGGTCCTGGCCCTTTACACATCACCCAGTGACTCAGGACCTAGTTCCTGCCCTTGGAAAGCTTACACACTCTTAAGGAGGAATGGAAGGATCATGGTAGACATTGCTAGGTGTTGATACAAAGAAAATAGAGCCCAGAATATGATAACGTGGGCCTGAGGCGAATTCTGTTAGGTAGCAGTGGTTATATCCGGAATAAATCATTGAATGAGTGTTTGCCCAGGCCTTACAATGCACCAGGTACGGTCCTAAAAGAAACAGCAGAGAGCAAATCAGACAAAGTCGGTACCTTCATAGAACTGACATTCTAGTTAGGGAAGAAAGATAATATGCAAATAAACCAGGATTAAGTATATAGCCCAGTGGTAACAAGTACAGCAATGCAGATATAGAATACAATTAGTGAGGATGTAGAGAAAATTCTTTTGTTGTCAAAAAGGAGAGGCCTCTTTGAGAAAGTAACGTTTGAGCAGACCTCAAAATGCAATGAAGAATGAAACAAGTGGGTATTTGAGGGAAGAGTTTTCCTGGCAGAAGGAACTATAAATGTAAAGTCACTGAGGTTAAGAGTGTGTATGATGAGTTCAAGAAATAGAAAAAAATGCCAGTAAGTCTGTAGTGAAGAGTTTGAATCATGGGAGATAAGGTCAAAGAGTTACCAGGGGATTAAATCATGTGGGGCCTTAAGGACCATGATGGAAACTTGGATCTTACCCTGAGTAAGATGGGAAACCACTGGAGGGTTTTGAGCAGAATGACATTATCAGATCATCTGGCTTCTGTGTAGAGAATAAACCGTAGGGGGGTGGGGTGGGGGGCAAAGGTGGAATCAGCAGGAATTCAAGCGAGAGATGAATAGCTCAGATCTGGGTAGGGGTGATGAAGGAGCCACAGAGTTACAGACCCTGGATTGAATATTAGGGTAAACCAGTTTTAAAAAATAAAATTAAGAAGACTCCATCCTGGTGGGTAGGGGATGGGCTAGATGGGTGATGGGTGTCAAAGAGGACACTCGTTATGATGAGCACCGGGTGTTGTATGTAAGCGATGAGTCACTGAATTCTACTCCTGAAACCAGTATCGCACTGTATGGTGACTAAGTAGAATTTAAATAAAAATAAAAAAAGAAGACTTCTTCCTTTGTGCCTACGCTGTGTTCATCCATTTCCCCATGGACATTTTCAGATTTGCCTGGAGTATCAGGCATAAGAGATTATTTCATCCTCGTGATGTTACACACTCAAATGCGCCGAACTCAGTGAGGAACGCCTGATGTGTGATGCTTTTCAAGGCAACCAAAGTAAAGGGTATCTTGGATTCAGCAGAAACCCACGATTTATAACATGACTTATAACTCGATTTTGGAAAACCGAAGTCTCAGAAAATTACCACGAGTTGATAATGCTGAAGCATCTATTGCTGGCTTAATCTGGAAACAAATTTTGTTGGGCAATTGTAGGGGAAAAAAAGGGTGGGGGGAAAGCCAGCACCCCACTCTATAAAAGGGTCTTGACATTTTGCATCTTTTATTTTCCATATTTAAAATAATACTAGGGTTGCCTGGGTGGCTCAGTTGGTTAAGCGTCTGCCTTCAGCTCAGGCATGACCCCAGGGTCCTGGGATCGAGCCCCGCATCGGGCTCCCTGCTCCGTGGGGAGTCTGCTTCTCCCTCTCCCTCAGCTCATGCTCTCTCTGTCTCCCTCTCTCTCTCAAATAAATAAATAAAATCTTTAAAGTAAAATAAAATAATACTACAACTCTGTTGTAATAAAGTAACAAACACTTCTCTTCATGACCAGATCAGCATCCTAATCTTAAAAGGGACACTCTCACAAAGTGACCATATTCAGCAAACATTTGTAGTGTTCACACTGTGTGAAAGGCACTGACCAACACAGTGTAAAAAGCAGTGATAAGAAGAGAGTAGAAAGTGCTGAGTATCAAGGCAGAGATGAAAAACAAAGGGTAGCCATCCCAGACCCTTTGCAGAGTTCACTGCTGAGGTTTTCACCCCCCAGGTTTTCCAGATTGCAGACACCAGCTGCCTGAGTCCTTCCCTACTCCCTCTGCCTACCCGGCCACTCATGCCTGAAATCTACACTGGCAGCCGGCCCTAGTCTCTGCAGCTCACGGGATGCCCGTGAGCCCAGATCTGGCCCCGACTCCTGCCACTGGCTTGCATCACCGTGTGCACACAGCTTAGCCCCTGCAGTTGTGCACTTGTGGGCCACCAGCCCTGGCCACCATGTCCATGCCCGTGGTGAGCCTCTGCAACCCCACAAGTGCACACTGACAGCCAAGACCTGCATGGCTGTTTGTGGGCTTGAATCCAGCCCTGACGATTGTCACTGAGCTATACTTCTGTGTGTGCCGGCAGCTAGCCCTGCATCTGTGGACCCGCAGGCCACCAGCCAAATATTTGTATGGATTCACAAAGGACCCCCAGTAGCCAAAGGAATCCTGAGAAATAGCGAAGGTGGAGGCATAACAGGTCCTGATTTCAAACTATATTTCAGAGTGACAATCATCAAAATAGCATGGTGTCAGGGCACCTGGGCAGTTCAGTCCATTAAACAACCAACTCTTGGTTTCAGCTCAGGTCATGAGCTCAGGGTTGTGAGATCAAGACCTGCGTTGGGCTCCACGCTGGGCATGGAGCCTGCTTAAGATTCTCTCTCCCTCTTCATCTGCCCCAGCCTCACCCTCCCTCCCTAAAAAAAAAGAAACAGTATGTTATTGGCATAAAGATGGACACATAGACCAATGGGACGGAACTGAGGGTCTCAAAATAAGCCCATGCATATATGATGAACTAACTTTTGACATAAGGCACCAAGAACAACACACAATGGGGAGGACATAGGGCCCCGAAGAGAAAAGAAAAAAAGAGAGGAAAAAAGCTGTTGCCATGTATATCCACGTGTTTATGGATATTTGGCCTTTCAAAATACTGTGGCTTTCTAGATACCGCAGGGGTTCACCTAATACTGGATCTTTCAGGTAATTTCTGCTTGCTTCAGTTCAGTAAAATACATTTTGAATTAATAAACTCAACTCAAAGCATCTTGCCCATTAGCTAACGAGACAAGAAAGAGTTTGTGGGTTTTGTTTCCATAGTGTCAATTTAAAATATTTCCTGTATTTAAATACAGAGATAGATTATATAGAGTAAAATACAAAATTCATTTAGATTTCTTAGATTAGCTAAGAAGTTTTATTTTACTGCCATAAATTTATCTTGTAGTGAATAGTCTCCTGCTATGCTATTCCTTCCAGGTGGGGCTTCTTAAATGGAAATCTTTGAGAAATCCTGTGCTAAGATCCTGCAGACTCTTCAGTCCACATTTCATCAAGCAACTTTGATGTGCCAAAGATCCTGCTTACTACAGAGAAACAGACTGCTCTTAGGAGTGTGTGGTAAGTAGAATATAGAAGATAGACAAAAACTGGTAATTATAATATGGCTTGATATGCTTTAATACATGGATAAGGAATGGGATTACCAAGAAGTAAGCTACCAAGAGATTAGATATTCTAGGGAACATCTAACACAGTAGTTTACACTTGAGATGGGGTTTGAAATATGGATAAAGGTTTGCCAGAGAGAGAGAGAAAAGAAAGGGAAAGTGTATTTCAGGCTTGGAGGAAAGGATACGTAACAGCAAGGAGATGTGGAAGATCAGTGGTGTAGCGAGTATGTGGGTTTCAAGGTGAAGGATATCTCGGGCAGATGGCGAAGGATCTCATTCTAAATTGTATGGGCTTTATCCTATGTGCATCAGGGAGTTGATAGAAATTTTTGCTGGGAGGAGAGGGGAGGGGATCATATCTTGAGCAGCACAAAGACTCCTCTCGGTTGAGGTTGTAAAACAGTAGCTCACTTAATGTCTTTAGTTTGCCCCTCATCCTCACCCCCTACCCATATCCCGCCCAAAGCAGACCCTGAAACAAGGGTATGGGCACAGGTGGTTTATTTGGAAGGTGATCCCAGGAAGCAGGAGGAGAGAACAAGGAAGTGAGACAGAGAAGGGAGAAACCAATAAAAGATATGCTAACAAGGATTACACCTATGGGCAACTGGGCTTCAATCCTGGAGATTTTTTGAGAGATTGTTCAGAAAAATGCTGTCCAAAGGGGCACCTGGCTGGCTCAGTCTGTAGAGCATGTGACTCTTGATCTTGGGGTCGTGAGTTCGAGCCCCACGTTGGGGATAGAGTTTACTCACAAAAAGAAAGTGCTGTCCAATAGAAATAAAATGCAAGTCACATATGTATTTTAAATTTTTCTAAGAACCACACTTAAAAAACTAAAAAGGAACAGGTAAAATTAATGATAATAATATAGTTTCTTTATCACAATATATCCAAAATATTACCATTTCAACATGTAATCAACATAAAAATGTCAATGACATATTTTACATTCTTTTGTCATATTAAGCTTTTGATACCTTTTTTTGTAATAGAGGATTTTATTTTATTTTTTAGTTATTTGTTTTTTGCTTCATAGATCTACCATTTTCTTATTTTAATTTCAGTATAGTTAACACACAGTGATATTAGTTTCGGTTGTACAATATAGTAATTCAACACTTCCATACAACACCTGGTACTCATCACAACAAGTGCCCTCCTCAATCCCCATCATCTATTTAACCCATTCCTCCCAACAACCTCCCCCCTGGGAACCATCAGTTTGTTCTCTATAATCAAGGGTCTGTTTCTTGGTTTTTCACTCTCTCTTTTTTCCTTTGCTTGTTTTTGTTTCTTATTTTTTATATATATTTTATTTTTAAGGAATCTCTACACCCAACATGGGGCTCAAACTCACAACCCGAAGATCAAGAGTTGGTTGCATCCTCTACTTACTGAGCCAGCTAGGCACCCTTGTTCTGTTTCTTAAATTCCACATATGAGTGAAATCTTGTGGTATTTGTCTTTCTCTAAATGACTTATTTCACTTGGCATTATACTCTAGCTCCATCCATGCCATCTTTCTCTACAAACACACATGAAAATTTCAGTGCTGTCTTATATCCATTTGGAATTCTTGTTTAACACTTTACATTTCTCTTTCCATGTTCCCATGGACTTCCATTATCTCTTTCCTCTCTACTTGGCAAGGGAAAAGAGGTAAATTGAGTCTCTCCTCGAGTATTTTATTTTGTAGAGACATGTAATTTTACATGAGGTTTTCCAAATAGAACACATACACCATGTTTTGTGATCTTCATCTCACAAAGTGAGAGCTAATTAAGTTGTCCCTGGCCCCAACAGCCACTCAGTAGAACCCAGAGAAAATTGAAAAGGGGGGTGCAGTGGATAATCTGGTGCAACATCCAGATCTTCTCTTTATGCCTGAGGCACTAAGTTCCCCAGCTGTTAGGAGTGTTGGCTGCTGATGACTCACACTGAGTATCTCCCCTGGCACATCCTTCAGCAGATGGTTGCTGCCTCCCCAAAGATTCACACCCTCCCCAGATGTAACCCACATGTGATGATTGGGCAAAGTGGAGGGGGTGAAGAGGGTTCGTGTAAAGGCCTTCATTCATGACAACTCTGAAAGGCCATCTCAGCTCCAGAGCTTCCCATGGGATCAGCTGAGAACTACTGTTGTGACTACATTGCTGTTCAATGATCTCCCTCCGTCCAATCCTGCCTGCCTTGCTCCCTCCCAGGGGTTGCTCCTACAGCATTCCGCCAATAGACCCACTGTACACAGATTTGAGTCTCAAGATGTTTCCTGGGGAACCCAGTCTGTGACAGGAGGGGACGTCACCAACTTCTCCATGCTTTAGTGTGCTAATTTAACCAAAGTTGTGCAGAGTTAGGGGACAATCTCCAAGACCACCCTCAGTACTGATGCCAACCGCAAGTTCAAGGTTCTCCAAGACTACCCTCAGTTTTGATAATTGGCTAATAGGACTCACAGAACTTACTGAAAGCTGTTATACTCACAGTTTACCGCAGTGGAAGGTTAAAGATGAAACTAAGCCAAAGGAAGAGACACAAGGGGCAGAGTCCAGGAAAGTTCTACATGTGGGGCTCCTGGCTGTCCTCTCCCGGTGGAGCTGTAGACAATGCTAACTTTCCTGATAACAGTGTGTGGCAATACACAGAGAATATTGCAACCAGGCAAGTTTGCCTGAGTGTGTTCAGAGGTTTTATTGGAGCTCAGTCATGTTGATCTGGTTGTCCACCCATGTAGCTGACCTCGGTCTCCAGCTCTGTATGTCAACTAATACTGCATGACCCAAACCCCCGCCTTAAATCACATTGTTGGATTATCTGTGTGACCCCAAAGCCCCCAGATAAATGAAGCCGCTTATATAGGGCAAGACACTCCAGGGGCTTAGACATTACCCGGGAGCACAGAACAAAGGCCAGGCTCTCTGGAAAGGGTTAAATTCTTTTCTAGACAAGTTGTAAGGCAACATTTGAGGGGGAAATAGAGTTTTAAATTCCAGGACAGATAGATAGGTGGCTATTAGAGATATATCTGGAAATACCTGTCCTAGTGTAATGGAAGTTATTACAGATATTGTATGATGTGCAGGCTCCCACTCTTTTAATATTAATGTTTTATAAATATTTCCATTATGATGATAAAGGGAAATGAATTTGAATTTGACTTTGAAAGAAGCAATGGCTTCCTCTTCCTCCTCTTACGCTAAACATTAAATGAGTTTTGCTTGGAGAGGGAATGAGTTTTCAGGAAAACAAGTAAGTGTATTTCTGCTCTATTAAGATACATTCAGCAACTTTCATTCACTTGTTATGGAAACCCTTCCCCCGACTCCACTGTGTATGCTGCCTGCATATTTCTCTGGTGTGCTCATTTGGTTTCTGAGTTATGTGTCCACCTCAGCTCAGATTCAGCATCAAATAATACAGTTAGACACACGAACATGAAAGTCACAAAGATTCTAAACGTATACCACAGGAAGCCAAGGCCGTTGGGCTAACCATACCCTCCTCACCTTCTTCCCCATGACCTTTCATACCATGAGTAAGATCTGCACAGTAACAAGCAAAAGCAGCCCTCATATTTATGATGTCTAAAAACAACAATACAAACTCTGAAGTCACCATGGAAACTGCCTCCCACTAGCATTTGCCTTTCAGAGATTTTTAGAAGCATTTATCCACAACAAATCAGCAGAGAAAAAAATTTGAGACAGATGATCCTAATTATGAATTCCTATGCTTACTAGAAGGAAATTTACCAAGAAATAAAAAAGAAGAAGGAGTCTTTAATCTAAACTTCATTAAACATTGATTTTGAGAAGCCTTAACCTACCTATCTCCCAGAAAAACTCCTATAAAGGAGCATCTAAAATACAGCTTTTCTAAGTGCTTGGTTTCACATATTTCATAAATATCTATATTTTAAAGTAACATGTATTTGTGTTTTCTTTTTGAAATTTGTTTTATTGATAAATTTGATATTTTTATGAGGCAAAATAGTTTGTCAGAAATAGAGAGCCAGGGGTGCCTGGGTGGCTCAGTCTGTTAAGCGTCTGCCTTCGGCTCAGGTCATGGTCCCAGGGTCCTGGGATCGAGCCCTGCGCTGGGCTCCCTGCTCAGTGGGGAGTTTGCTTGTCCCTCTCCCTCTGGCTCTCCCCCGGCTCGTTCTCTCTCTCTCTCAAATAAATAAATAAAATCTGAAGTAAAAGAAAAGAAATAGAGAGCCAGTCCAAAACTTTTTACCCTTAGGAAATACAAACATAACATTAACAGATTTCATTTCAATCAGAAACCAAGAGAGCTGGTACATTTTGGGTTGGTCTCCTGAAGAGTGCCAGCTTGTGGAAGGGAGGTAATGGGGAAGCTTAAGAAAGAAAATGTTTGCTGAAGTTGTTATGTCAAAGCTGGGGATCAGCCTTGTTTACAAAGTCACAAAAGTAGGGATAATTCCACCGAAGGTGGATGTAAGATTTAGATAAAACTTAATGCTTTCTGCAGCCCACAGAGCTTATGGAAATCTCAGTTTATGTCAGAAATTGAAGTTACGTCCCATTTCCTCCCAGAGTTTTCAGTTTCTCCAACAGAAATCAATCTCTTCATCTTTCATGGTCATAAAGCACGTTGTGCCTCTCTTAAGCCACTTAATAAATTCTTCTACTTTATGTTATAGTTATTTTTGTACCCCTCTCTAGCACAAAACCCTTTGAAAATAGAGAATACCTCTTACGTATCTTTTTTACCCCATAGCCTCTAGCACAATTCCTTGTACAGTGTGGGAGCTTATACATGTCTATGACATGAATTAAGAAAACCCAGCTCGAATTAGTACAGGATTAAGTCTAGGATATTTTTTAGTTAACAGGGAGACTTTATATATATATATATCAAATGTTCCCCTGACAGGGAGCAAGATGGCGGAGGAGTAGGAGACCCGGATGTCGTCTGGTCTCAGGAATTCAGCTGAATAGGGATCAAACCATTCTCAACACCTATGAACTCAACAGGAGATCGGAGAGAAGAATAGCAACAACTCTCTGAACAGAAAAGCGACCACTTACTGGAAGGTAGGACGTGCGGAGAAGTGACTCTGAGGCGATATTCGGGAGGACAGTCGGCGGGGGAGGGGGCCTCCGTGGGCCGCTTCTGGCAAGTGAGAGAGCCGCGGAGCACAAAATCGGACCTTTTAGAAGTCGGCTCCGCTGAGGGACGTCACTCCAGTGGCTAAGCGGGGGGTGGAAACCTCGTGGGACAGTGTGGTCTCAGGACCCTCGGGGTCACAGAAAGACTGGGGGTGCCTGAGTGTGGCAGAGCTCCCAGGGATCAGAGCGGGGAAGCCGGCTGCAGAGACGGAGCCGAGGCGTGGGCTCTCAGCTCCGGGTGGCCATAAACCGTGATCCGCGGCCCAGTCGGGCCACTGCTCCTCCAGCAGGGACCCAACAAGCGGCAGAGCCAGGGAGACTCCCCTTCCTCCCCCGGGAGGAGTGGTGCGGGAGCGCACCGCAGGGATCTGCTGGGTTTGGAGACTCCACACGGGGTCGGGTGCCAGAGATAGCAACACTCGATCACAGGCCGGGTGAGCACGGAGTGCGGCCGGAGACCGGGGACAAGGGAGTGACTGCTTTTCTCTGGGGGCGCACTGAGGAGCGGGGCCCCGAGTTCTCAGCTCCTCCGGGTGGAGATTGGGAGGCCACCATTTTCACCCTGGTCCTCCAAAGCTGTACCGAGAGCTTGCAGGGAACAAAAGCTCCTGAGAGCAAACCCGAGCAGCTTGCTTAGCCCGGACCGACAAGGGCGGGGCAATTCAGCCTCCGGCAAAGACATGTGGGAACCACGGCAACAGGCCCCTCCCCCAGAAGATCAGCACGAACAGCCAGCCAAGACCAAGTTTACCGATCAAGGAGAACGGGAGAACTCCAGCGCTAGGGGAATACTGCACATAGAATTCATGGCTTTATTTTTTACCATGATTCATTAGTTTTTCAAAGTTAATTTTTTTAACTGTTTTTTTTTAATTTTTCTTTGTCCCTTTTTCAACCAACATCTTATCAATCCCTTTTTTTAAAAAACATTTTTTATTTTTCATTTTTAGAGTCATATTTTATCCCTTCATAGTACTTACCCTTATTTTTGGTATATGTATATAAGTTGTGCTCTTTTAAAAATTTTGAGATACAGTTTCTTCTAACAGATCAAAATATACCCTAAATCACTAGCGTATGGCTTTGTTCTAGTCTCCTGCCTGATCACATTCTCTCCCTTTTTTTCTTTTTTTTTTTTAAAGCTTCTTTCTTTTTTCAAACAACCTCTTATCTTATCAATTCTTTTTGTAAAATCGTTTATGATTTTCATCTTTACAGTCATCTTCCATCCCTTCATTGTATCAACCCTTATTTTGTATATATAAATCTTTCTTCCTTTAAAATTTTAGGAGGCACTTTTTTCTAACAGACCAAAATATGCCCAAAATCTAGTGTGTGGCACTGATCTATGCACTAGCCTGATCATATTTGATCATATTCTGTTTTTTTTGTATTGTTCTGTTTTTGTTTTTATCTTTTTCTTTTTCTGTTTTTTTTCTCTTTCTTTTTTCTGTCTTTCCCTTTCTTTTCCCCTGGTTTCAGGTCTTTTCTGATTTGTATAGAGTATATTTGCTGGGGACGTTGTTAACCTGTTAGCATTTTGTTCTCTCATTCATCTATTCTCCTCTGGACAAAATGACAAGACGAAAAAAATCACCTCAGCAAAAAGAACAAGCGGTAGTACCATCAGCCAGGGACCTACTCAATACGGACATTAGTACGATGTCGGACCTAGAGTTCAGAATCATGACTTTAAAGATACTAGCTGGGCTTGAAAAAAGCGTGCAAGTTATTAGAGAAACCCTTCCTGGAGAAATAAAAGAACTAAAATCTAACCAAGTCGAAATCGAAACGGCTATTAATGAGGTGCAATCAAAAATGGGGGCACGAACTGCTAGGATAAATGAGGCAGAAGAGAGAATCAGCGATATAGAAGACCAAATGATGGAAAATAAAGAGGCTGAGGAAAAGAGAGAGAAACAACTACAGGATCACGAGGGCAGAATTCGAGAGATAAGTGATACGATAAGATGAAACAACATTAGAATAATTGGGATCCCAGAAGAAGAAGAAAGAGAGAGAGGGGCAGAAGGTATATTGGAGCAAATAATAGCAGAGAACTTCCCTCATGTGAGGAAGGAAACAGGCATCAAAATCCAGGAGGCACAAAGAACCCCTCTCAAAATCAATAAAAATAGGTCAACACCCCGACATCTAATAGTAAAACTTACGAGTCTAGAGACAAAGAGAAAATCCTGAAAGCAGCTCGGGAGAACAGATATGTAACCTAGAATGGTAGAAATATTAGATTGGCAACAGACCTATCCACAGAGACCTGGCAGGCCAGAAAGGACTGGCATGATATCTTCAGAGCACTAAACGAGAAAAATATGCAGCCCAGAATACTATATCCAGCTAGGCTGTCATTGAAAATAGAAGGAGAGATAAAAAGCTTCCAGGACAAACAAAAACGAAAGGAATTTGCAAACACGAAACCAGCCCTCCAAGAAATATTGGAAGAGGTCCTCTAAGCAAAGAGAGAGCCTAAAAGCAGCATAGATCAGAAAGGAACACAGACAATATACAGTAACAGTCACCTTACAGGCAATACAATGGCACTAAATTCCTACCTTTCAATAGGTACCCTGAATGTAAATGGGCTAAATGCCCCAATCAAAAGACACAGGCTATCATATTGGATGAAAAAACAAGACCCATCAATATGCTGTCTGCAAGAGACTAATTTTGGACCCAAAGACACCCCCACATTGAAAGTGAGGGGGTGGAAAACCATTTACCATGCTAATGGACACCAAAAGAAAGCTGGGGTGGCAATCCTTATATCAGACAAATTAGATTTTAAAACAAAGACTGTAATAAGAGATGAAGAAGGACACTATATCCTACTTAAAGGGTCTATCCAACAAGAAGATCTAACAACTGTAAGTATCTATGCCCCTAACATGGGAGCAGCCAATTATATAAGGCAATTAATAACAAAGACAAAGAAACACATTGACAACAATACAATGATAGTGGGGGACTTTAACACCCCCCTGACTGAAATGGACAGATCATCTAAGCAAAAGATCAACAAGGAAATAAAGACTTTAAACGACACACTGGACCAAATGGACTTCACAGACATATTCAGAACATTCCATCCCAAAGCAACGGAATACACATTCTTCTCTAGTGCCCATGGAACATTCTCCAGAATTGATCACGTCCTAGGTCGCAAATCAGGACTCAACCAGTACCAAAAGATTGGGATCATTCCCTGCATATTTTCAGACCACAATGCTTTGAAACTAGAACTCAATCACAAGAGGAAAGTCGGAAAGAACTCAAATACATGGAGGCTAAAGAGCATCCTACTAAAGAATGAATGGGTCAACCAGGAAATTAAAGAAGAATTAAAATATTCATGGACACCAATGAAAATGAAAACACAACTGTTCAAAATCTTTGGGATACAGCAAAGGCAGTCCTGAGAGGAAAGTATAGACCAATACAAGCCTTTCTCAAGAAACAAGAAAGGTCTCAAATACACAACCTAACCCTACACCTAAAGGAGCTGGAGAAAGAACAGCAAATAAAGCCTAAACCCAGCAGGAGAAGAGAAATAATAAAGATCAGAGCAGAAATCAATGAACTAGAAACCAAAAGAACAGTAGAACAGATCAACCAAACTAGGAGCTGGTGCTTTGAAAGAATTAACAAGATTGATAAACCCCTGGCCAGACTTATCCAAAAGAAAAGAGAAATGACCCAAATCAACAAAATCATGAATGAAAGAGGAGAGATCACAACCAACACCAAAGAAATACAAATAATTATAAGAACATATTATGAGCAACTCTATGCCAGCAAATTAGATAACCTGGAAGAAATGGGTGCATTCCTAGAGATGTATCAACTACCAAAAGTGAATCAGGAAGAAATAGAAATCCTGAACAGACCTATAACCACTAAGGAAATTGAAGCAGTCATCAAAAATCTCCCAACAAACAAAAGCCCAGGGCCAGATGGCTTCCCAGGGGAATTCTATCAGACATTTAAAGAAGAATTAATACCCATTCTCCTGAAACTGTTCCAAAAAATAGAAATGGAAGGAAAACTTCCAAACTCACTTTATGAGGCCACCATTACCTTGACCCCAAAACCAGACAGAGACCCCATCAAAAAGGAGAATTACAGACCAATATCCTTGACGAACATGGATGCAAAAATTCTCACCAAAATACTAGCCAATAGGATCCAACAGTACATTAAAAGGATTATTCACCATGACCAAGTGGGATTTATCCCTGGGCTGCAAGGTTGGTTCAACATCCGCAGATCAATCAACGTGATACAATACATTAACAAAAGAAAGAACAAGAATCACATGATCCTCTCAATAGATGCAGAAAAAGCATTTGACAAAGTACAGCATCCTTTCTCGATCAAAACTCTTCAGAGTATAGGGATAGAGGGTACCTACCTCAATATCATAAAAGCCATCGATGAAAAACCTACAGCGAATATCATTCTCAATGGGGAAAAGCTGAGAGCTTTCCCCCTAAGGTCAGGAACGCGGCAGGGATGTCCACTCTCACCACTGCTATTCAACATAGTATTAGAAGTCCTGGCCACAGCAATCAGACAACAAAAAGAAATCAAAGGCAACCAAATCGGCAAAGAGGAAGTCAAACTCTCACTCTTTGCAGATGATATGATACTGTATGTGGAAAACCCAAAAGACTCCACCCCAAAACTGCTAGAACTCATACAGGAATTCAGTCAAGTAGCAGGATATAAAATCAATGCACAGAAATCAGTGGCATTCCTATACACCAACAACAAGACAGAAGAGAGACAAATCAAGGAGTCGATCCCATTTACAATTGCACCCAAAACCATAAGATACCTAGGAATAAATTTAACCAAAGAGGCAAAGGATCTGTACTCAGAAAACTATAAAATACTCATGAAAGAAATTGAAGAAGACACAAAGAAATGGAAAAACGTTCCATGCTCATGGATTGGAAGAACAAACATTGTGAAGATGTCAATGTTACCCAGAGCAATCTACACATTCAATGCAATCCCCATCAAAATTCCATCCACTTTTTTCAAAGAAATGGAACCAATAATCCTAAAATTTGTGTGGAACCAGAAGAGACCCCGAATAGCCAGAGGAATCTTGAAGAAGAAAAGCAAAGCTGGCGGCATCACAATTCCGGACTTCCAGCTCTATTACAAAGCTGTCATCATCAAGACAGTATGGTACTGGCACAAAAACAGACACATCGATGAATGGAACAAAATAGAGAGCCCAGAAATGGACCCTCAACTCTACGGTCAACTCATCTTCGACAAAGCAGGAAAGAATGTCCAATGGAAAAAAGACAGTCTCTTCAACAAATGGTGTTGGGAAAATTGGACAGCCACATGCAGAAGAATGAAACTGGACCATTTCCTTACACCACACACAAAAATAGACTCCAAGTGGTTGAAAGACCTAAACGTGAGACAGGAGTCCATCAACATCCTAAAGGAGAACACAGGCAGCAACCTCTTCGACCTCAGCCGCAGCAACTTCTTCCTAGAAACATCGCCAAAGACAAGGGAAGCAAGGGCAAAAATGAACTATTGGGATTTCATCAAGATAAAAAGCTTTTGCATAGCAAAAGAAACAGTCCACAAAACCAAAAGACAACCGACAGAATGGGAGAAAATATTTGCAAATGACATAACAGATAAAGGGCTAGTATCCAAAATCTATAAAGAACTTATCAAACTCAACACCCAAAGAACAAATAATCCAATCAAGAAATGGGCAGACGATATGAACAGACATTTTTCCAAAGAAGACATCCAAATGGCCAACAGACACATGAGAAAGTGCGCAACATCGCTCGGCATCAGGGAAATCCAAATCAAAACCTCAACGAGATACCACCTCACACCAGTCAGAATGGCTAAAATTAACAAGTCAGGAAACGACAGATGTTGGCGCAGATGCGGAGAAAGGGGAAGCCTCCTACACTGTTGGTGGGAATGCAAGCTGGTGCAACCACTCTGGAAAACAGTATGGAGATTCCTCAAACAGTTGAAAATAGAGCTACCCTACGATCCAGCAATTGCACTACTGGGTATTTACCACAAAGATACAAATGTAGGGATCCGAAGGGTACGTGCACCCCGATGTTTATAGCAGCAATGTCCACAAGAGCCAAACTGTGGAAAGAGCCAAGATGTCCATTGACAGATGAATGGATAAAGAAGAAGTGGTATATATACACAATGGAATATTATGCAGCCATCAAAAGGAATGGGATCTTGCCATTTGCAATGACGTGGATGGAACTGGAGGGTGTTCTGCTGAGTGAAATAAGTCAATCAGAGAAAGACATGTATCATATGACCTCACTGATATGAGGAATTCTTAATCTCAGGAAACAAACTGAGTGTTGCTGGAGTGGTGGGGGGTGGGAGGGATGGGGTGGCTGGGTGATAGACATTGGGGAGGGTATGTGCTATGGTGAGCACTGTGAATTTTGTAAGACTGCTGAATCACAGATCTGTACTTCTGAAACAAATAATGCAACATATGTTATGAAAAAAGAGAAAGAAGATAGCAGGAGAGGAAGAATGAAGGGGAGTAAGCTGGAGGGGGAGAGAAACCATGAGAGACGATGGACTCTGAAAAACAAACTGAGGGTTCTAGATGGGAGGGGGGTGGGGGGATGTGTTAGCCTGGTGATGGGTATTAAAGAGGGCACGTTCTGCGTGGAGCACTGGGTGTTATGCACAAACAATGAATCATGGAACCCTACATCAAAAACTAATGATGTAATGTTGGGGATTAACATAACAATTAAAAAATAAAAAAAAATATTCCCCTGACAAAATAATGAGAAAGTGATCTCCTTAATAGGAGAACTCACTGATTAAGTTTGTAATTTACTGTTTTCCTCAAGAACCTCTAATACGAGAAGCAATACACATGCCTGTATAGAGTATTTGCCATAAGATAACATATATACAGTACAGTCAAGATCAAGGAAGAAATTTACACCATTTCCTGCTGGAATTGACCGTTACCATATTCATCAGTGAAATAGTGAAGACAATGACCTTTCAGTTAATTTGAATTCATGAATCTTTTCCAGACCGTAGATGGGTTCTGAAAATATAACAGCCCACAAATTGTCCACTGATTTACTTCACTTGGATGATCACCATGAGGCTACATATTACAACAGTGACTAAAACAGCCTGAAGATGCAAACATAGAACAAATGCTAATTTTTCAGTTCAATAAACATTTGCTGATTACATTTTTCTGTACAGATCGCTGAGTTAGGTGCTATGCTATGGAGGAAACAAAGATGTATCAAATAATCACTACCAATTAAGTACCAGGTAGAGGCCACGGACTTTTTATTTACTTCCTATAGCAACCCTGTAACACAGATATTGTTGCCCCTATTTTATCAGTAAGACAATGAAGCCTCAGGGAAGGTAACTTTTCCAAGGTTACATAGCTAATAAGTGGTAGAATCAGGATTTTAATCCTGATCTGACCCTAGAATTCATGTTATTCCCATGAACCAAGGTCCTTTTTTTTAGAGTGCTGAGTCACTTTTATTCTGATTTACACAACTAGATGTTAAGTTATATAATACCAATTATAAAAGGATATATTCTCTGATCATTTATGAGTTTAACTTTTGTCCTTAACTAGGTTATAAGCTTCCAAAGGGCAGGGACCACACCATGATTTGGTAACTTTCTTCAAAGTGTTGAGGTATTGAATACATAAAAGATCCTCCATATATACTCATGGTTTGATCAATTTTCCCTGAGCTATTAGGAGTATGAGCTGGATAATACCTGTTAACCATGGGTGAAAGAGGAAAGAAAAATAAGTATATCATGATAGTAGCTTACATTAAATTGACCATTCACTCCTATTTGGTATATATTATCTCATTTAATTCTCAAAACCCTACAAAGTAGGTATTATTATCCCCATTTTGCAAATAAGAAAGCTCAGGCTTAGAAAAATTAAGTATCTGGCCCAAAGTTACAGAACCAGTACTTGATGAAATAAGAATTTCAATGATGTTCTGTCTAATGCAGAGTTCATGTTCTTAACCCTTTCACTGTCTCTTCAACTCTAAGACCCCACAGACTGTAAGCTACGTCCTTGATTTAATAAACGTTTTTCAAAGAAATAGGGAATATTACTACATTAAATGAATAGGTTGAGTGAAAAATGTATCTCAATTTCAGAATGGGAGGATGGGTGTCTTAAGAAGCAAGAAAATGAGGTACATTATATTTGCAACATGTTTTAGAGTTTCCTTTGAATGCTGACGTCAAAAAAGACAAAGAGAACTTCTGTAGTGTAGTATTAATGGTATTTAGCAAAGAAAAGATTGAAAGATTCTAGGCATTCAGTGCACACTCTTGAATTATAGCCTTCCTGTGCTCCTGTGAACAAGTGACACCAGCCACATAACCTATCGCAAGGGGTTCAAACTGATCTGCAAATTTGTCAAGATGATTTTAATGAGGTGTTATAGTTCCAACATAGAGGGGTGTTATTTTCAAAGAATGCCTTCAAGAAACATTTTAAAAATAGCTCTTCTCCATCCTAGAAGCTTTCCCACTCTCTCCACTCCTTTACCACTCACCCTATGATGGACCCTTATTATCTCTGCCCTGGCCGAAAACCCCAAGCTAGCCCAGATAAGTCCTGCTTTTGACTTTGGTACGGTCCTGGTGGGACCCACAAGACTGTGGGAATTGAGTAGGGATTCCCCACACTCTTCTTGTTACTTTCAGGATACTATCTCCACTCCCTCCAAAAAAGGAAATTCTCATCCTTCGGTGGTCCTTGGAAATTTTTAAATTTGGCAGACTTGAAGCTTCCCTCAGCTATGAATTGAAGGTAAAAATAGATCTCTGTGAACAGGGTTACCAGATGCCCTGCACAAAAATACCAGGTCTCTAAGAATGGTGTGAGTAGGAAATGTTAGGCAGGGAATCTTTGTGATTCTCTACTGTATTTAAATGCATTTGACACCAAAGAATGTACTGTGAACTATCACACAATTTTGTCTTTCTAAAATTAGGAGAATAATTTTCTGGTAAAACGCACCATTACACAACAATTTACAACTGGCTTCAAAGCCCCCTCATATTCGACAGCAACCACCTTTAGGATAACTTTTCTGATCTCAGTTCTTTTCTAATTTCTTAAGGGCAACAGTAAATAGTATCTCCCTGGACTGCTTGGGACTAATGCCATCCCCTTGCCAGGCACTGTGGACACCTTCTTGCCTTGTGAATTGAGGTTTGTAATTATGGGATTTACAGCTCTACGTTAATTAGCACTCATTATTTAAAGGTCCTTGTGAATTACTCAACCTCAAATTTTATGTCCTCCGTGTAATCCAAGTAAACTGTCTCTTATTCATACCGAGGTTTGCCAGATTTCCAGTCTTGGATGCAATTGTTTCAAACTTTAGATTGCTTCCAGTAAAACAATTTTTTTTCTACTAATTGGATATATAAATAATCCCATTATCATGCAGAAGATTTGGCACGTGAAAAACTCACTCTGTGTAGGGAAAATTTTACCCTGCTGCAAGTTAGCTTCTGGGCTTCATGATGAGGATGAAGAGAGTCAGATGGAAGCTCTACTCATGGGACTGAATTGCCTACCTAAGAGCATCCTGGAGTCCAGTCCAGCCAAGAGATGAAATCCAGATCTTTCTGATATTTGGCACCAGAAGGCAAAAGAAAGACTATGAGAAAACTTAAGAATGTTACTAAAAAGAAAACAGGAAAACATTTCAGGTTATGGTGTGAAAGCATAAAGACATTGGTGAGTCCTTTCAGCAAAGAGCAAGCATAAAGCTGAAGTGCCCAAGACAACCATTTCAGAGCTTCAGATTGGTCAAAGGTAGAAAACGGAGAAATTGCTTGAACTTCAGGTAAGAACAGCAGGAGTCTGTGGCTTTCATTCCTGGGTCACTTACGTACCCTGCTCCCAGTTTCATTGGTAAGAACTTATTTTATCAGCATGGGCTGGCCATGAAAATGAATAGCTCTACTACTAGAGGGTGAAGACTCAATTTGGGGTGAGTGCGGCTTAATTAGGGCTCAATTGGCTACAAGTAATGAATTTAATAGGAAACAAATGAAAATTCACAGCACTCTTAGCCTGAGGTTGCAGACCTCACTGGGCTGAAGAAAAAACAAACCAAAATTTTAACAGGGAGATCCCGGAAATGACAGAGCCACAAAAAGGCTGAGATAAGACCTCCACATATCTAGATGTCTGAGAAACAATGCACATGCATGGAAGAAACCCAGGAGAGTCTGGCAAATGGTAAAAGCTAAGGGAGAATTGAGAATTAGCTAAAAAGTTGAATATATCCCTCCATGCCCACACAAATCAACAGAACGTGGAAATCTTACAGGCTTGATAGGTTTCAGCATAACATTTGCCAGGTTAAAAAACAAAAAATTTTTAGGGAACCAGGTTAAAAAATAAAAACAAGAATAAAAATCTGAGAAGAGACATATGTGGTCAGTTTAAGTTCAGGCAAGTTACTAAAAAACCCAACTACTCTCAGAAATATAAAATAGAATCCAGAGTCACTACAATCTATTATCTACAATGTTCAGTTTTCAACCAAAAGTTATGAGACCTACATTGAAAAAGGAAACTGTGACCCACAGTATAGTAAATAAAAAAGAAGTCAAAGAAACTGACTCTTTTGTGAACCCCGGCATTGGATCTAGCAGACAAAGATTTAACATCTATTATAATATATTATAAATGTGTTCAAGGTATTAAAATATCAAAGAATTAAAGGAATGTATGTTGGCATTGGCACAACAAACAGAGGATCTCACAAAATAAATAGAAACCATAAAAAATAACCAACTGGCAAATCTAGAGTTGAAAAGTACAATAACCAATATGAAAAACTTATTTGATGGGCTTAATATCAGGTTTGAGATATCAAAAGAATCAGCAAAATCAGAAATATATTAAAGAAATTATCCAGTGCAGGGGCACCTGGGTGGCTCAGTTGATTAAGCATCTGACTCTTGATCTCAGCTCAGGTCTTGATCCCAGGGTCATGAGTTTAAGCCTCACATCGGGCTCCACGCTGGGCAGGGGACCTACTTAGAAAAAAATTATCCAATGCACAAAATGGAGAGAAAAATGCTTGAGACTAATCAACAAAGCTTCTGAAATATTAAATGAAGTTGTTGTTCATGCCGAAAGGAAATGACACAAAATTTACGAAATAACTCAAATAACTCAAATTTACGAAAGGGAATGCAGAGCGTTAGAAACAAATATGAGTGCATATATAAAAGACTGTGTATTTGTGTATTTGTGTGTGTGTGTGTATCTTATATATTTCTCTTTTTGTTATTATTTAAAAAACATGATTAATTACAGAAATAATTATAACATGTATCATTTGGTATATAGCATATACATATTATATATATAATAATATATTTGATGATCAAAAGTATATATATAATGATAATAGAACAAAGGTGGTAGAAGGGAGATACACTAGAGCAAAGTTGCCCTATTTTACTAGATTTAAGTTGGTATTAACCTGAAATAGATTGTTCAGTTAAGGATGCATACTTTAATCCCTAGAGTAACCACTAAGAAAATAACTGAAAAAATATAGGCTAAAAATTAACAGAGATGTTAACATGATATACTAAAAAATACTTCTTCTTTCACACAAAAATAGTTAGCAAAAGAACTAAGGAATAAAAGAGATATGAGATGTAAACAAAAAGCAAAATGGGGGGCACCTGGGTGGCTCAGTCGGTTCAGCATCTGCCTTTGGCTCAGGTCATGATCTCAGGGTCCTGGGATCGAGCCCCACATTGGGCTCCCCACTCAGTGGGGAGCCTACTTCTCCCTCTGCCTGCCGCTCTGCCTACTTGTGCTCTGTCTCTCTCTCTCTCTCTCTCTGTCAAATAAATAAGCAAATAATCTTAAAAAAAAAAAAAAGGAAAAAATGTGTGGGATGCAGCTAAGGCATTTCTTAGCAGGAAATTTATAGATTTTTAAACCTTATACCAGAAAAGAAGAAAAAAATTTAAATCTAAGATTCAATCTCAAGATTTTAGAAACAGAAGAGAAAGTCAAACCCGAAGTAAGTAGATAGAAAGTAATAATAAAGATAAGAGCAGAAATCAATGAGGTGAAAATCAATGAAACCAAAACTCCTTCTTTGAAAAGACCCAAAAAATTTAAAAAAGATAAACCTTTAGCTATACTAGCAAAAAAAAAAAAGAGAGAGACAAAAATTATCAAAATCAGAAATGAAAAGGAGGAATTCACTACACTTAGAAAAATTAAAACGATTAAAAGGTATTACTCTGACCAACTTTATGCCAACAAATTAGACAACTTGTTAGAATGGGCAAATTTCTAGAAAGAAAAATGAATATATTGAGGTAATAATTAAAAATTTCCCTGCAAACAAAATCCCAGGCAAAGAGAGCTTCACTGGTCAATTTTATCAAATATTGGAAGAAAAAAATAATAATAGCCCTACACAACCTCTTTCAGGAAATGAGGAGGGGGAAATACATTTCAGCTCATTTTATGAGTACGGTAATACATATCACAAAAAAAGAAAACCACAGACCAATATCCCTTATAAATATAGATTAAAATCCTTAACAAAATGTTAAGGAAACTGAATCCAGCAATATATTAAAAGCATTATATACCATGACCAAGTGGGGTTTATAGAATGCAAGGTTGATACAACATCTGAAAATCAATTAATGTAAAACTCCATCTTTTTCAGAAATTTTTATTTAAGGGGCGCCTGGGTGGCTCAGTCGGTTAGGTGTCTGCCTTCAGCTCGGGTCATGATCTCAGGGGCTTGGAATCGAGTCCCACATTGGGCTCCCCACTCAGTGGGGAGTCTGCTTCTCCCTCTCACTCTCCCTCTGTGCTTTCTCAAATAAATAAACAAAATCTTTAAAAAAAGTTTTTATTTAAATTCAGTGTAACATACAGTATAACATTAGTTTCAGGTGTACAACATAGTGATTCAACACTTCCATACAACACGTGGTGCTCACCACAATTGCACGCCTTTAATCCCCATCACCTATTTAACCCATTCCCCGCCCCACCTCCATTCTGGTACCGATCCATTTGCTCTCTATAGTTTAGAGTCTGTTTCTCGTTTGCCTCTCCCTCTCTTTTTTTCCGTTTTCTCATTTGTTTTGTTTCTTAAATTCCACATGAGTGAAAGCATATGGTATATGTCTTTCTCTGACTGACTTATTTCACTTAGCATAACATGCTATAGCTCCATCCATGTCTTTGCAAATGGCGAGGTTTCATTCTTTTTGATGGCTGAGTAATATTCCATTGTGTATATATACATTACTTCTTTATCCATTCATTAGTTGATGGACACTTGGGCTGCTTCCATAATTTGGCTATTGTAGATAATGCTGCTATAAACATAGGGGTGCATGTATCCCTTCAAATTAGTATTTTTGTATTCTTTGTGTAAATACCCAGTAGTGCCATTGCTGCACTGTAGGGTAGTTCTATTTTTAACTTTTTTTTCAAAGATTTTATTTGTTCATTTGAGACAGAGAGAGTGAAAGAGAGAGCACAAGAAGGGGGAAGGTCAGAGGGAGAAGCAGACTCCTCACTGAGCACAGAGCACAACTCGGGGCTCAATCCTGGGAGTCTGGGATCATGACCTGAGCTGAAGGCAGACGCCCAACCAACTGAGCCACCCAGGCACCCCTGATTTGAACTTTTTGAGGAACTTCCATACCATTTTCCAGAATGGCTGCAGCAGTTTACATTCCCACCAACAGTGCAAGAGGGTTCCCCTTTCTCCATGTCCTTGCCAACACTTGTTGTTTCTTGTGTTGTTGATCTTAGCCATTATGACAAGTATGAGGTGATCTCTGTAGTTTTTATTTGCATTTCCCTTACGATCAGTGATGTTGAACATCTTTTCATGTGTCTGTTGGCTATCTGTGTCTTCCTTGGAGTCTTCTATTCATGTCTTCTACGCATTTCTTAACTGGATTATTTGTTTTTGGGGGTGTTGAGTTTGATAAGTTCTTTATAGATTTTGGATACTAACCCTTTATCAGATGTGTCATTTGCAAGTATCTTCTCCCATTCTGTAGGTTGCCTTTTAGTTTTGTTGATTGTTTCTTTCACTGTGCAGAAGCTTTTTATTTTGATGAAGTCCCAATAATTCATGTTTGCTTTTGTTTCCCTTGCCTCAGGAGATATGTCTAGAAAGAAGTTGCTATGGCTGATGTCAGAGAAGTTACTGCCTATGTTCTCTTCTAGGATTTTTATGGTTTCAGGTCTCATATTTAGGTCTTTAATCCATTGTGAATTTATTTTTGTGTGTGGTGTAAGAAAGTGGTCCAGCTTCATTCTTTTGTATGTTGCTGTTAAAACACCATTTTAATAAAGGAACAAAAAAATGATCACCTCAATAAATGTAGAAAAAACATTTGACAGAATCTATCACTCATGATAAAATAGCTCAATAAACTAAGAATAAAAGTAAATGTCCTCATTCTCATATAGGACATCTATGAAAAACCTACCACTAATATCCTACTAAATGGTGAAAGATTTAATGCTTTCTCACAAAGATTAGAGAAAAGGCAAATATAAAAATGTCCCTACTTCTATTCTACATGATACTGGAGGTTCTAACAAATGCATGAGGAAAATGTATTAAAAGCATGTAGATAAGAAAAGAGGAAGGAAAACTATTTTTATTCACAGATGAAATAATCATGTATGTAGAAAATCCCAAGGAACCTACATAAAACTACTAGAACTAATGCACAGCTTTAGCAAGTTCATAGGATACAGGATGAAATAAATTGCATTTCCATATTCTAGCAAAGGACAACTAAAAATAAATTTGAAATTTATTCACAATAACATAAAAATAAAATATTTAGGAATAATTTTAACAAAAGAAATATGTCTTAGATTATTTTATTCTGGTAGAAATTGACAAGCTGATCATAAAATGTATATGGAGATGGAAATAATTTGGAGTAGTCAAAACAATTTTGAAATGGAAGAATCAAGTTGGAAGATTCTAACAGTCTGCTTTCAAAACTTACTATATAGTATTAGCATAAGGATGGACATATAGACGAATAAAAAAGAATAGAGTCCAGAAATAGACTCAAACATTGATAATCAATGGATTTTCAACAAAGATGCCAAAGCAAAACAATAGGAAAGAATAGCCTTTCAACAGATTTACTAGAGTAATTGGCTATCCATATGCCAATTAAAAAAAAAAAGGACTTAAACTCTTGCCTCACAATATTCAAGTATTAACTCAAAATAGATCATAGATTTAAATGTCAAAGCTAAAACTATAAAACCTCTAGGAGAAAATCTTAGTGACCCTGACTTAGGCAAAGATTTCTTACCTATGACACGAAAATCATGCTCCATGAAATTTTTAAAAATGAAAAATTGCATGTCATCAAAATTAAGAACTTTTGCTCTTCAAATAAAAATAAAGCCACAGACTTGAAGATAAAATTGTCAGATCATATGTCCAATAAATAGCTTGTATCTAGAATATATTTAGAATTCTCTTTTTAATGAAGTATAGTTGACATACAACATTAAATTAGTTTCAGGTGTACAACGTAGTGATTTGACAGTTCTATACATTACTCCATGCTCACTAGGGTAAGTGCAGTTACCATCTGTCACCATATGTTATTACATTACTGACTACATTCCCTATGCTGTACTTTTCATCTCCATGACTTATTTATTTCATAACTGTAAGTTTGTACCTCTTAATCCTCTTCACCTATTCTGTGCATTCCCCCAACCACCTCCCCTCTGGCAACCACCAGTTTGTTCTCTGTATTTAAGAGTCTGTTCGGGGCGCCTGGGTGGCTCAGATGGTTAGGCGTCTGCCTTCGGCTCAGGTCATGATCCCAGGGTCCTGGGATCGAGTCCCGCATCGGGCTCCCTGCTCCTTGGGAGCCTGCTTCTCCCTCTGCTTCTCTCTCTCTCTCTCTCCCTCTGTCTCTCATGAATAAATAAATAAAATCTTTAAAAAAAAAAAAGAGTCTGTTCGTTTGTTTGGTTTTTAGATTCCACATACTAGTGAAATTATATGGTATTTGTCTTTTTCTGTCAGACGTATCTCACCTAACACAATACCCTTAGCATCCATGTTGTTGCAAATGGCAAGATTTCATTTTTTTTATGGCTGAGTAATATTCCATTATATATATATATATATACACACACACACACATTACATCTTCTTTATCCATTCATCTGACACTTGGGTCGCTTCCGTATTCTGGCTATTGTAAATAATGCTACAATAAACATAGGGGTACATACATCTTTCCAAATTAGTGTTTTCATTTTCTTTGGGTAAATTACCCAGTAGTGGAATTACTTAATCATATGGTACTTCTCTTTTTAATGTTTTAAGGAATCTCTATGCTGTTTTCCACAGTGGTTGAGCCAATTTACTTACCCACCAACAGTGCGCAAGCATTCTTTTTTTTCCTCCACATCCTCACCAACACTTGTTATTTCTTGTCTTTTTGATACTAGCCGTTCTGAGTGGTGTGAGGTGATATCTCATAATGGCTCTGTTTTGCATTTTCTTGATGATGAGTGATGTTGAGCATCTTTTCATGTGTCTGGTGTCCATCTGTATGTTTTCTTGGGGAAAACATCTATTCAGATTCTCTGCTCACTTTTTAATCAGATTGTTTGTTTGTTTGGTGTTGAGTTGTATAAGTTCTTTTTGTATTTTGGATATTAGACCCTTTTTGGATATATCATTTGCAAATATCTTCTCCCATTCAGTGGGTTGCATTTTTGTTTTGTTATGCAAAGCTTTTTGTTTTGGTGTAATCCCAATTATTTATTTTTGCTTTTGTTTCCCTTGTCTGAGCAGACATATCCATAAATATGTTGCTAAGGGTGATGGCCAAGAGATTACTGCCTATGTTTTCTTTTAGAGGTTTTATGGTTTCAAGTCTCACACCTAGCTAGGTCTTTAATCAATCTGAGATTGAGAAATAAGAGACAAACAACCCAATGAAAATAGGGGAAAGATTTGAGCAGACACTTCACCAAAGATTCTATACAGATTTCTAATAAGTACATGAAAACTTGGTTAACATTATTACTCACTTAGGCAATACAAATTAAAATCACAGTAAGATATCACTTCACACCCGTTAGAATGGCTATGATAAAAAAGATTGAGGGGTGTCTGGGTGGTGCAGTCTGTTAAGCATCCGACTCATGGTTTTGGCTCAGGTCGTGATCTCAGGGTCATGAGACTGAGCCCCGCATCGGGCTCTGCACTCAGCGCAGAGTCTGCGTAAGACTCTCTCCCTCTGCCCCTCTCCCACCTAAAATAAAATTTAAAATCTTTAAACAAAAAAAGATCGACAATACAAAGCGTTGAGAGGGTGTGGAGAAACTTGTACTCTCATATGTTATTGATGAGAACATAAAATGATACAACCACTTTGGAAAACAGTTTGACACCTTCTCAAAAAGTTATAGGTACAATTTCCATGTAAGTGTGCAATTCCATTCCCAGGTATCTACTCAAGAGAAATGAAAGCACATGTCCATAGGAAGACATAGGTGAATGTTTATAGTGCATTATTCACAATAGCTCAAAACTGGAAGCAACTCAAATGCCCATCAGCTGGTGAAAGGATAAATAGAATGTGGTATATCTGCACAGTGGTATACTACTCAGCGATAAAAGGGAATAAACTAAAAGAACTATTGATAAATGCAAGAATGTGGATGAACCTCAAAAACATTTGCTAAATAATAGAAGCCAGACACAAAAGGGTACGTATGTTATGATTGTACTGATACGCAATTTCCAGAAACGTTACCACTATAGGGAGAGAAAGCAGATGAGAGTTTCCTGTGTGATGATGGACTCAAAATGTGCACTAGAGAACTTTTGGGGATGATGGAATTGTTCTAAGATTGGATTATAATGATGTTTGCACCACTGAATAAATTTAGCATAAAACACATCAGGTGGATTGTATGTATGGAGATTACACCTCAGAACAATGTGGAAAACGGTAAGACGGCAGTCTATGTCAAATCTGCCCAACTAAAAGAGTATGGAATAGGGGAAACCAAAAGTATGGCTTGAGGAGAGTGTGAAATGGGCAAGGAGTTAGTCCTTAATTGAGAAGAATGGGCCAGGGCACTCTATCATATGCAACACAGTATATATACTCAGAGTTGAAAACCTCCAGCTTCTCACTTGGAGTAACTCCATCTCTTATAGGTGTTGTTATTTCTTTCCTTCGTTATTAATGTGGATTTTTAGGGACCATAAGAAGCATATCTAAAGACACATAGTTAGGAGGAAAGGAAAAGACTCCCACTTAAGGAGATGGACCGAGAAGCTATCGGAAGCATATTTTCAGCCACAATGAACACATAGAAACACTGGATAAAATATCAAAAAAAAAAAAGATAAATATGTAGCCAAACTCAGAAATAAGAAAAGGATAACTCAAGACGTCAGAAACAAAAAAGAGAACTTTTTAAAAAAGATTTTATTTATTTATTTGAGAGAGAGAGAGCGCAAAGCGAGAGGGAGCATGAGCAGGAGGAGGGGCAGAGGAAGAGGGAGAAGCAGGCTCCCCACTGAGCAGGGAGCCTCGTGCGGGGCTCCATCCCAGGGTCCTGGGATCGAGACTTGAACTGAAGACAGACTTAATTGACTGAGCCACCCAGGCGCCCCCCCAAAAAGAGAACTTAAAACCATAGCAGTGTCCCATGAGGAATTAGAATCATGAATTGTCACCTTGCAACAATGTAGAGCTCCAATTGGTGCTACCCATGAGCTGTAGGAACTCCAGATGAAGAAATTATTGTAAGAACTAACATGGAAGTAGTGAAATCCGTAGGGTTCCTACAGAAGACTCACTGAAGATGATCTCCTTTTAAAAAAATATTACAAAGCAGATCTGGAAACCCAATACTCTGAGATAATCAGTAAATATAAGAAATGGAGAGCTCACCTTTGAGGAACTAGATACAACCAAGTAATCTGAAAGAAAAAAATGTATGTACATTTAAAATAGTCTTTAAACTATTTTAAATGGGGCGCCTGGCTGGCTCAGTCAGAAGAGCATGTGACTCTTGATCTCAGGGTCATGAGTTTGAGCCCTACATTTGGTGTAGAGATCACTTAAAAATAAATAAATACATAAACTTAAAGAATGGAGGTAATAATGGAATTAATAAAAGACATTATGAAAAACAGAAACCAACAGAAATTATAGAAATTAGACATATAGCAATTAAAATAAAATCCTCAAGTAGTGGGCTAATAGGAAACCAAATTTAGAAGAAGAAATCATGGTAGACACCTTCCAGAATGCAGTACAGAGAATTAAAATATATGTCCAACTAAATAGGTGCAGAAAATGATCCTATTAAGTGTAAAACCTATGCCTTATTTTAAGGAGGTAATCTCCAAGACGACTAGATAAAGAAGGAAACTGCCTTAATCTGAAAAAGGGTATAGAAATCTATCAAAAATGTATACCAACCATTGTATTTCATGGCTAAACTTTAGTCTTTATGTAATTTAACAAGCAGATTCTAAATTTCATATAAAAGAGTAAAGCTCTATGGGGTGCCTGGGTGGCTCAGTAGTGGGGGGTGGGCGGAGAGGTTAGTGTCCTGGGTAGTGGAATCAAGCGCCTGGTCAAGCTCTGCATGGAGTCTGTTTGTCCCTCTCCCTCCCCCTCTGCTCCTCCCCCATCATTCACTCACACACACCCACCAACGCTCCCCCCACCTCTCTCTCTTAAATAAATAAATGAAATCTTAAAAAAAGAGTAAAGCTCTAATGGAAATTCAAGACATTTCTGAAAAAATGCAGAAATTAAAGTAAGGATCAGGAGAGGAATGTCAGCCTCTACTTCTAAAATTCCTATTGTATTGATGTGTCTCGAGAATGCAGTAAAACAAGAGAAAATTGGAAATGGAGAAGAAAATTTTGCCGTTATTTGCAGACATGATTATCTATACAACAGGCAAAAATTGCTGGCCATAAGATCAACATAAAAATAATGATGAAATTCCTATGTGTCAGTAGTAACAAATTAGATAATAGAATAGAAAAAAATCTCATTTACAATAACAAAAACTATACACTAACTAGGAATAAGCATAACAAATGTGCAAACTTTTATGTGGAAATATATTAAACATTATTGCAAGATGTTGAAAAACAAAGGTTAATGGAGAGGTATATCTGTTGAAGTATGGGAAGATTCAATATTTTAAGATTGTCAGTTTTACCAAGCTGGTCTCTAACTTAACACAATTTCAAATAAAATCCTACCACAATGGTTTATGTAATTTAATAAACTGATTCTAAGTTTTACATAAAAGAGTAAAACTCTAATGAAAATTCAAGACATTTCTGAAAAAAATACAGGGAAAGGACATTTGTTATGGCAGATATAATGAATCTTATAAAGCTGTAGTGATTAAAATAAAGCAGTGTTAGTATGAGAATAGATAAATAGATCATCGGACTAGAATAGAGAGCCCTCAAACAGACCAGATATGTGAGAATTAGTATTGTCTTACAAATCTTTGGGGAATTTCTTAACTATTCAATGGGTACTATCAAAACATTTGATTATCAGTGTGTGGAAAAGAGATTTTTACTTCATACCATTGACAAAAAGTAAATTTCAAATGAATGTACCCCAATGTGGAAATCAGAACTTTAAAACTACTAGGAAAAAATGTAGGAGAATATCTTCATGTTCTCAGCATAGGTTATAAAAAGCACAAATCACAAAGGGAAATATTGATAAATCACACTACATTAAAATCAAAAACTTCTGTATAAAAATCATATCACAAATAACATTAAAAGTTGAACAACGTCTTTGGAGAATATATTCGCAATATGTGTAACTATCAAAAGATTGGTATCCAGAATACATAAAGATCGTCTCTACATCAATTATAAATAGACAAATCAGAAAACAGTAGGCAAAAGCTATGAACAGGCAGTTTGCAGAAGAGGACACACAACTGTCCAATAAACATATGAAAAATGTTCAAACTCTCAAGTAATGAGGAAAACGCAAATAAAAACAAAAATTAGATTCTATTTCACACCATCAGATCAACAAAAATAAAGTCAGTAAATATCAAGTTTTGATGGATCTCTGGCAAACTAGGAACACTCAAACACTGCTAATGAAAGTATAAATTGGAGCAAATGCAATTTGGCATGACTAGTGAAGTTGAAAATATACATACCTAGCAATTCCACTTTAAGTTATGGGTCCCAGAGAAACTTTCACTTGCGATCAAGGAGACATGTGCTGTGCAGGATTATTGTCGTGGCAAAAACTAGTGACAACTTAATGTTTATCAAAATGAGATATATTCATATGATGAAGTATATGGTTGTTATAAAGGAACGGACCCTCCTCCAAAAATATACTGAGATGTGTTGAAATAAAAGAGCAAATTGTACAATTATGTGAATGGTATGACACCATATATGTAAACACATGTATGAATATGCATGTATGTTTATATATACATAATATATACAATTATATATAATTGTATGTTTCGTGCATATTCATGCATATATATATACACACACATACATACATATATATATATATGATGAAGCTATAAGACCACAGACTGGAAAGAGACTAAGATACCAAATGCAGAATAGTGAAAGGAGAAAGGTAAATGACGAGAAAGAGCACAAAGAAATCTTCAACTCTCTGCAATTTTGTTCTTGTATTTACAAAAAATCTGAAACAAAGGACAAAATTCAATTATGTGTTCTGCATACTTGATTACTTGTTATATTATTCTCTGTACTTTGCCTGTACTTAAAATTTTGTTCCAGTAAAAAAAATAAACATGTTACATAAGGTGGACAAGGATTTCCAGAACCACTTATTTGTACTTATTGGACGTCCTTCTTGTCCCGTACGGAACTTTGAAATGACCCTACATCTGCTGTGGGGATATTACATGAGTAAAGATTGCTGTATATAAAGATTACACAACAAAATGTTACTTGAATAAATGTGCCCAAATACATATATAGGATATGTGATATATACGGTGTATATATGATAAATATGCCCCTTTTTATTGCCCAAGATACTTGGCAGAACGAGCTCTTACCTAAAGCTGCTAAGCACAGGCTAAGACCTGAGGAAGTACCCAAAGGAAAACTCTCTGTACGACTATGAGAGGTGTCTATGTCAGGGCAGAGAACCAAGACGACAGAGGATCACTAAGAGGCCTCATGGAGAGATGGAGAGGCGAGGCCACTTCACCCTGGGCAGGGGGTCCAACAGCTAAGATCTCTAATTCAGGTTTCTGGCCGCCCCTGATAGAGCAGAGGAACCCTTGGAGAACATCACCAAGAAGGAGCAGCTTCACAAATCTCTTTCCACCTCAGAGCTCCATGAAGGATCCCTATGAGCCCGGCTGTCTTGAAGAGGTACTGTCATGCATGGGCGACCTTCTTAGTCTCTAACACAAGGCAACCCATAGAGAGGTCCTGGGCCTCCCTCCCTAAGACTGTGGTTTGCTTAGAATTAAAACTACACATCCTATAAAAACACTTGTCCTTTCCTGTGCAAAGCAATGCTGCTGATCCACGAGCAGGGGGAGCGAACGCTGAGCTGCTCTCCGGTAACAGTGGACTGAGTCAATGCTGGTCCACTGGTGCCGTGTTAACCTTTCCATTAGTCCTCCTTCTGACTAGGATCCTCACATCATCACTCACACTTCTGAGCACTTTCCAGAAGTAAAGCAAGACCCTTTGTGACAGCGTAATAGAGAGGTAGGATGAGCTTCGGTCCCCACTGGTGAGGGGTTTACGAATCAAGCCTATGGATCTAAGAAACAAAATCCCAAGCAGTCTATGGTAAGTGCCAACTGAAGTTCCAAGTAGTAGACACTGCAACAGGTGAGGTCCTAAAGGAAGGCTTCATCAATGAGATGGGACTTGGCATGGTTCTAAAAGACAATGGCAGCATACCTTTGAATCCTACTCATGTGTGTTTTTTTCTCTTCCTGAAAGGATGTCCTTAGATCGGGGATGGCAAATGGATTTTGTCTTTAATGACCATGCCAGTCGATAGGTGTCCAGCAGGAAGGGCTAAGATTGCTTCTGGGCTGGGAGGAAAGAGTCGGTATCCTTCTCAGGTAACTGCCACGGGCATAGCTTAAGTAGGTGGCAGTGTGTGTGTGCCATATTTTGTAAATCACTACACGTGATTTACAAAGATGGCTTTGCCCGCCAAGTGAATTGCACGCATTACCCGTGTGTGGTCCTGCAACCCTAAATTCCAGTTTCCCCTCAGATGCACTAGAAGACGTACAGCTCCACATCTAATTACAGAGCTGGAAAAGAAAGCTCTCTATCCCGAAGGTGCTTCCAACAGCCACATGAGATGAGACAAATGTCGTTGTTCCAAGTATTGCGCTAGGATTTGCTATGTGGGTGGAATCCGGTGGGATGCTGACCGTTTGTGGGAATTTTACGTGGAAGAAACTGGATTACTAAGGTCACCATTTTTCTTTTTTTGGCTTAGGCGTTATTCTACTGTGCATGTGTAGAGAAATCTTATTCAGTATTTTCATAAAAGAAATCATCATGACAGCGTATGTCAAGAAGAGTCACGCGTGATTTGAAATTCTATAGATACGTTCCCTCAGAATCATAACAATAATAATGACAATAAAACATTCGTGTGCACACAAAACTTTCCCGAAAGATCATATGCAAGCTGATGCAAATGCACAGTCTGCGCCTGGAAAGGCAGATATAAATACCCACAGCACATTCCCATCAATCTCAAACTGGGTCATCAGGAAGAGGTGGCGGAAAAGCGCAGTCTCCGCACTCAGAAATACCTTGATGCAAATCCTGACTCCACCATCTTCGGACTCAATGGCCTTGGACTATTTCTTCAAATAGGAAACGGCAATAGCAACAGCGAGCCCAGAGGATTGTTAAAAGGGAGAAATGAAGTGTGTATACAAAGCACCTAGTAAATGCCTAGTACATTGTACCGTTTCGATACATTTAAATTCTTGTCTTCTCTTTTACCCCTTGTATGGAATACCTGACTCCATCTCTGCAAATTCTTTCTGGATTTTCTATTCCACTTTCAGCCGTGAGCAAAGGAAAATATTTCCTTCGTTTCTGAATGATTCTATGTGCTTTTGCTCCTGATCCCCAAACCTCCTTCTGGGAAGGCAACCCTAGGGTTCCCATGACCCCCCACCTCCTTCTCCACGTTCTGTCACCAGAGGCAGTCCTCGAAGCTTTTCAACCTTGTAGGGTTGCCCCAGGCAAGCTGCCGGGTGATGCTTTTACCAATAATTACAATCTTCTGAAAGGCATGCTTCATGGGTATTAAAAAAGGTGAGTCTATATGCCTAGTAATAGAAGAGTCTAATTTACATATTCTTTTAGGTCAGAGACTGGATGTCATGCTTCTTTGTTCCCTATTCATGTGAGTTATTAATATTAGTAAGTACGTAGCTGAGATCATGAAATATTTATCTACTGGATAAATGGGCAAAGGGTCAGGGAAATAAAGGGTTTGGGAGGGCAGAAACAGGAGAAAATCTGGAAAAAAGACCGCTAAGGGTGGGGGGCGGGGGAGATGGGTGGATGTACCTCAGCAAGCCATAGATTCTCAGCGAAACAAAAATAAATAAAATAAGGAAAAATAAACTCTGTGCCCCAGTTATCCAAATTAGTAATGGACAGTTTGTGGGCCATGAAATGTCTCATTATGTGCTGCTCTATTTTGCTGGGGCGCGCATGGCTTCCCTTATAGGCAGCTAAGCACACACTTAGAGCTTTTTCAGCCCCTCATGGAAACTCTACCCCAACCAGAAGTAATTTCCACACTTTATTATGTCCTGTTGGGGAATTCTATATCCTCTTCACCCCAGAAAAGATTTCAAGTATCACTGAAACCTCAGCTCCAATGACCCGAATCAAGTTTAGAAGGAACTGTGATTTTTCAGAAAACTCTTCAAATGCTGAGCAGCTGTTGCAGATGCCACTTTATAAATAGCCACCTGCTCACTGAGCAGTAACAATGTGCATCAGACTGATGAAAATGATGTTGCTTTTAACCTCGGACTGTACCGGATACTCCTCTGAGAAAAGTGGACTTTTCTCCCTCACTATGTCTTGCCACAGAGACACAGGGAAAGACACCTCCACCGCCCCCCCCCCGCCACACAGATGAAATTGAGTCTTGAATCAGTTGAGTGACCTACATAAGCATTCCTGAAAATAATATTTCAAAGTATTTTAGTGAAACCCTATGTATAAGCATGCACGTATGCACGCGCAGAGTCTTATGGGTTTATGGAAAGTTTTGTGAGTGGATAAAAAGAAAAAAGAATGACTTTTTTATATTGCTAATTCCATATACAGTTGACCCTGAGCAAAAGGAGTTTGAACTGTGTGGGTCCACTTATGTACAGATTTATATATATATGTATATATATACACATATATGTTTTTATATATATACAGTACAATGCTGTAAATGTATTTCCTTATAATTTTCCTTTTTTATTTTTTCCAAAGTTCAAATCTTTTTTAAATTTTTTTATTATGTTATATTAATCACCATACATTACATCATTAGTTTTTGATGTAGTGTTCCACGATTCATTGTTTGCATATAACACCCAGTGCTCCATGCAGAACGTGCCCTCCTTAATACCCAGACCAGGCTCACCCATCCCCCCACCCCCCTCCCCTCTAGAACCCTCAGTTTGTTTCTCAGAGTCCATCGTCTCTCATGGTTCATCTCCCCCTCCGATTTCCCCCCTTCATTTTTCCCTTCCTGCTATCTTCTTCTTTTTTTTTTTAACATATGATGTATGATTTGTTTCAGAGGTACAGGTCTGTGATTCATCAGTCTTATACAATTCACAGCGCTCAAAAATATGGAACGCTTCACAAATTTGCGTGTCATCCTTGCTCAGGGGCCATGCTAATCTTCTCTGTATTGTTCTAATTTTAGTGTAAGTGCTGCCGAAGCGAGCACTATATTTTTCCTTTTTTAAAAGATTTTATTTTTTAAGTGATCTCTACTCCCATCATGGGGCTTGAACGCACAACCCCAAGATCAAAGAATTGCTCGCTCTACTGACTGAGCCAGCCAGGTACCCCCTTACGATTTTCTTTTTTTTTTTAGATTTTATTTATTTATTTGACACAGAGAGACACAGCGAGAGGGAACACAAGCAGGGGGAGTGGGAGAGGGAGAAGCGGGATTCCCGTGGAGCAAGGAGCCCGATCCTGGGCTCAGTCCAAGGACCCTGGGATCATGAACTGAGCCGAAGGCAGATGCTTAACAACTGAGCCACCCAGGAGCCCGCCCTTATGATTTTCTTAATAAATGTCTTTCTCTAGCTTACTTTTTGCAAGAATACAGTATACGATACATAGAACATACAAAATATGTGTTAAGTGACTGTTTATGTTACCGGTAAGGCTTCCTGTCAACAGTAAAGTTTTTGGAGAGTCAAAAGTTACGCGTGGATTTTTGACTGCACAGGAGGGTTGGCGCCCCTTACCCTCACGTTGTTCAAGGCAAGGGTCAACTGTATATTGTTTGTGAGAGGTTAGCTTTTTCAAAAACAATAGAAGAAGAGCTAATGCTTACTGTTCATCAACTGAAGAAGGGTGTTGGGGCAGATTAATGTGAGCGCCAACACAGTATGTCTCAAAGTTGAATTAAGTATGGAGCCCTTCTAAATGGTTACAAAGAAAGTTCTCTTGGACCCATAAGACTATGTTTTTGGATTTTCAAGTGTCTTTGGTCCTTAGTTGTTGAGACAATGACTTTATAAACTAAATTCTCGTTTTATGAAACTATCCTTAAATCGGTGATTATCACCAGGAAAGGATTTGGTTTTACAACCAGCACCAACAAAATGAACATTATTATTACAATAAAGAGAGAACAAAAACTTCTTTGTAGGAATCTTGTTTTTTTATTTTTGGTATTTTATAGTGTTTTGACATCTTGAGGTTTTGCTAATCCTAGAGAGACTGCCCCTCCCAGGGCTCAAGGAATTCCTGGAGATAGTAAACAGCTTGCCCGCAAACAAACCTTTCATATGCAAATCAACCCATCCCTAGGCCTTACCACCAACCACCTCCTTTATCAAACTTACACACCAAACCAGTATCCCCCACCCTAAATCACCCCAGGGCTACATACCTTCCAAATGGGGACCTCCCCATAGCCCAAAGCCCGCTAAAATTATTCAAACTAGCCAATCTTAATGCTCCCCTGGCCTGGTCCCTTCCTTCCTGTGAAAATCACAATAAAGGCTTTTTTGCCCATCGTCTCTCCTCCATCCTTCTGCCTCCTGATCCACCCCGGCACTTCCTGTGTGACTCGGCACGGTGTGACATGTCCCCTCCACTTGGGAACTAGGAGTAGTCAACTCTTCTTTCAAAGACAGTTACCTTCACGCCCGTCCCCTCACCATAGCCAATGAAAACAAATCCTGGGTACATTTCAAGACATTCTTAGAATCTCAGACAGGAGCCCTAGTTTGAGAGACATGGCTCTAGAACAGCCATTCCAAAGTGTATTCCCTGGACCAGCAGTTATCACCTGGCAGCTCGTTCGAAATGCAAATTATTGGACTCTGTCTGAACTTAAAGCATCAGACCCTCTGGGGGGGCGGGGGGCCCAGCTGTAAGGCCTCCAGGGGATTTCAACACTTCCTCCAGTTAGAGAAACCCCACCCTCTAGCCCTCCGTGGCAACCTTCTATGAGCTTTTGGTTGTGAGGCTCTCTTTGCACTCTCCTGCCCCTTTTTCTTCCCGCATGTTTTTGGGGCTCCAAGGCTTCCTTCATGAAGCTGTCTATGTACCGCGGGCGTCAGTTCCTGGCCTTTCAAGCCACCTTTCTCCGCTATCAGTTTCACTCTGTGAAAGCAAAACTTATCATTTCTTTCTCTCTCAAAATTGCCCAAGTGCAGGCTCGGCCTTGAGAGTGACGCATCCTTATGTTTTGTGTCCCAGGCTCTCCCTTGGTTGCACCCAAGTCCCCACCTCGGGTCCACAGGAACCACTGGTCTTATTGGGGTGAAGGGGCACCATGCACAGGAGAGACCAAATCTCAAAACTGGAGGTCAGGGCCTACATTTCCAAGACCTTTATGGCTTTATCTGCTCATTCCTGTCGCACAAAGAAAAGTAATTAGCCTTTTTCTCAAACTGAAATCTTCCTAAAGCTTGGAAGCTGTAAGACATATAAATATATATATATATTTGAATATGATTTTGATGAGAATGTTTCCATAATCATTTTCAACCGAGTGAAAGTCCTCTCTCTTCCCCAAGTGCTGAAAAATGATCCAATGCAACCTGCTACAGTTTAATAGGGAGACTTATTCAAATTAACGTAATCCTACTTGTTTCTCACAAAGAGAGGTGTTTTCTTTCCCTTGTTTGCATAGATGAATGTTTAAACTTTTCATCCACGTGTAGTGACATCACAGGCTCTGCTTTATTTGCCAAGTAAACAAATCGGCATGTGAAGACCTCATGCACAAAAAACATAAATATTTCCTAATCATTATCACCATCTCGCGTTATTTATCTGGTTCCCAGCACAAAAACCATCATTTTAAAAAACCTTGAGAAATGTCTCCCAAGGGGCTTGGATTTCAGCAGAGGTGAGAGCATGGGGGGCTGGGAGAGAGGAATGGAAGTCCGCGCGGTCGGCTTGCCCCAAAGGAGACCTGGCATCCATCCGGCTCTGCCAGAAGTCCACTGTAGCACATCGTAAAAGTCACTTAACCTCTCAGGCTCTCTTTCCCCCCTCTTCTCATTTTAGTTTATTTTTTTCAAGATTTTATTCTTAAGTCATCTCCACACCCAACATGGGGCTCGAACTCACAACCCCGGGATCAAGAGTCGCACACGCCCCTAACCGAGCCTGGAGCCTGGCCAGGCACCCCGCTCTCTTCTTGGATTTTTTTTTTTTTTTTTTTTTTTTATAATGTCAACAAGGCCAATGAACCTCTGTGGCTCAAAACTTCTACAGTCTAGAAAGAGTTGGATCCTTTCTTGCCCCATTACGAGACTTGGTCAGCTGTGAGAACACAGCTTTGGCGCTGACATGGGTGGTATCCGTGGAGGCGTACAACTGTTCCAGAAGCACAGCGGTCTGGGGTGGCCTCCTGCCCTGGAAGGACCTGACCATGCATCGCCTTCCAAGCTCCTTCTTATTCAGGAAGATTCTTTGCCCTGCAACAGGCTCTCCTGCTGACTTTCCTTCAGCGGGAAGAGCGAGGCTTTAATCTCACAATGCCATGAGGTTACATTCTCCTCAAACAGTGATTCTTGATCTTGGCTTCACATTTGCCTCACGCGGAGGAACTCGAAAAAAAATCACACTATCTAGGTCCCCCCGCCCCCGGGGATTCTGATTTTGGCCTAGGGTATGGCCAAGGCATTGGGATTTTCAAAAGCTCCCCAGCTGGTTCCGAAGGCAGCCAGATTCCAGAACCAGTGCCGAGGGATGTCGCTACAGCCATTCAAAAGGCTGGCCTCAGATCCCTCGGGGAAGATGGACATTAAAACAAAGAAAGGAGAAAGGAAGAAAGGAATGGCCTGGGGAGAAGACCAAAGGGGAAGCGAATGGGCTGAAGGAGGAAGGATTAGGCAGGTACTGAAGGCAATCCCCACTGTCCTCAGAAAGCAAGTGCTGAACGAACACTTGGCTTCTGGCTTCACGAGAGCCCAGGGGACATGAAAGCTAATCCTGTGCAGAGATGTGTCTGTATTCCACCTGGCTCTCTGCTATCCCTCCCTAAACACTGCCTGGTGTGAGGACCGCTAAGGGGGCAGACTTTTTCCGCGTGCCACCCTGAGCTTGGCACATATGATCAAGGATGCAGCCTGGCTGCTGAAGACAGGAGCCGGGGCCCCCCTGCAGACCCCCCGATTTGGTAGCCAGTGCACCCGGGCATCACAAACAGATGATTGCGTTTCCCAAGCCTGCGCTTTAATTGCCTTTCCTGGCAAGCAGGCTCCCAGGCCGTTTAAGAGAATCGATCCGGTGGAGGCATTTCTTTGGTTGAGGTATTACACTGAAAGCCGTCGCCTGAGAACAAAAGTGATCATATGAGAAGCCGGCAGGCGCAGAAACTGCAGGGTCCTCAGACAGATACCTTATTTCATATAGCACCTTAGAGTTTACCAAACCCTCCGACATACTCTGCTATTTAGGTTTGCTTCAGAACATCCCCGTGAGGCAGGTAGGGCATGAACCATCATCAACTTTTGCACCTAGGAACAAAAAAGCTCAGAGTGGCTTAGCCACTGGTCTAAAGTGGCACAGCCCCTCGCTGGTTCTGGACCTATTTGTTCCTGGGTTATTCTCCCTGTCCTTCCTCTTGCTGGACAGACCCCTTCTGGTGCCTGTTCTGGCTGGTTGACTTAGGTTCCTCAGTGCCTGCTTCATGCCCACCCCCCGTTGTGTGTGTGTGTGTGTGTGTGTGTGTGCGCGCGCGTGTGCGTGCGTGTTTTCCCCTCGCTCATCTCCGAGTTGCCAAGTGCCTTGTTTGGCTCCTCAGCAATTCCTTTACCTGAGTAACCAGCTCCCTGCATTAAAGTGCTCTGTGTTGAACAATCAAGAGGGTTCTGTTTACCGGCTAGACTCTGTATCAGGCAGGTCCTGGCAGGAAACAGATGGTGCACTCACCAGGGGAAGCGAGAAGCCTCGAGAAGAGGCTGTTTACACTGATGTGGGCAGGAGAGAGGGAGCTGACAGGGCATGGCAGGGAGCTGCTTAGGGACTCACCTTCCCTGGGCCACCAAGGGCAAGGGGAGGAGGGTACATTACCAGAACCAGGCAAGAGCTATAGCCTTGGAAGAGAGGGCCCCTGCCTCATTGAGCTGTGGCTGTCAGCGTGGGAAAGCAGTGGCTGCCAAAATCACATCTAATGGGAGGGAGGGAAATAATACACCTTTCTCTCTTCCCACCCTCTTGTGTCCTGCTGCTGTCTCCCACTGACCAAACCCGACTGAAATCCAGGGGGCAAGGGTGATGAGGTCCACAGAGGTCAGTCCCCAGGGTCACAGCCAGGGCAAAGGAAAGAGGGAAGGATGTGGGTGTGAGTGTGTGTGCACGCGCGCGTGTGCGTGTGTGTTGGGAAAAGAGGAAGCAAATGGAGAGCAATCAGTTTGACTCTGACTCATAGAGCCAGTAAAATGTTGAGTCAGGACTAGCACACTGATGTTCTAATTTCAGGTCCCGAATTTGTTCTAGGGTTGATTAGCCCCAGAAGAAAGATGACACAGAGATCTTACCTTAGTTTCTGATTATTTTTATTGCATACAAAGTGTTGGATATTGAGGTAATTCCAGCTTTGACCTGTTACTTTGGGGTGTTCAAGCCCTCTCTGGGCATGGTGCCTTCAGAAAGAATATTTATCTGATAGATCTCCTAAGAATAACCTCATTCTGATGGAGATTTTAGCTAATTCTGACTTTTTTCATTTTGGGGTGTGTGTGTGCGTGCGTGCGTGCGTGTGTGTGTGTGTGTGTGTTGCTTTCATTGTTTTTCAACGAGCTCATAGTTTTATAATTTAAAAAATCGTGCTCTTCTCTTTTCAGGCTTTATAAAAAGATGATTTTCAGGACAACTATACCTTCAACCCCCAGGCCCATTTCTCCATTATTAATAGTATTCCCGAGTTTCTACGAGTAGAGAACTTCCTTGTTTGACAGACAAGGAGCCCTGAGCCCCTTAAGGGAAGCAGATTGTCCCAAGTGTCTCTGCGAGCTGGGGGACTGAGCTGGGGCTGGACCCAGCTCTCCTGTGTCCCTCCAGCTCCCCGGTGCTGCTCACAGGGAAGACTGATTTTTGCCTCTGCAAAAGCAAGATTCACTGACTTCTTCCCTGAAAGCTTTTATTAGACTAAGAGCCCGTTTAAGTGGAAGAAGCAAAGAGAGGACAATGGAGGGTTGGGAAGACGGACCAAGTCTGCCTGGGAGGGAGGCACAGCCGGGGGGGGGGGGGGGGGGGGAGAAGACAGGGATGGAGGCGGTGTCGCTGGGAGAAGGACTGGCTGGAAGAAGATGGGGGCTCAGCGACCAGCATACATAAACACAGACCACAGTGACCCTCCATTGCTGTTCCCCAGGAAAATGCGTCCTAATATGGTTTTACTAAAACTAACATCTGTGGAACCATGCTGGGGTAGGGTTTTGCCAAGCTCAGAGGGCTTTACTGGTTTCTGCACACTATGACGTTGCCCTGCCCCCACTCGACAGCATAGGTCTTTTACAGGCGCATGCTTTGTCTTGGGAGGAATGCACAGCTGAAATGGATTGCTTAATGTTCTCGACAAGAGTGGATCTGGTAATGTTTGAGGAAATTCCAGAAAATGTGCCTTCTAATTTCACATGAACCCATTGGAGTACTTAGCGTTTATGCGCGCGCGCGTGCGTGCGTGTGTGTGTGTGTGTGTGTGTGTGTGTGTGTGTGTGTGTGTCTGAGAGCTCAGTCCACCTGTGAGTGGTACATAGCTGGTGGCTGGGGCAGGCTGTCTCCATTAAGTGGCAGAAAGCTCTGGAGCCCCTGGAACAAACGAAATATGGGGAAATGCAGGACGGACATCAGGAGAGGAAGATAAAGAAGACCCATCGGCTGGCAAGGCTCTGCTCACAGCCCACAGCACTGGTCACTCAATATTTAAAACCATGACATACCACAAAATATTCCAGCAGCTATGAGCTGAGGTGCAGAAAAATTTTGCCCAGTCGGCAAACATATTTGGTACACAATTCTTTCCTTTCCCTCTTTTTTTTTTTAAGATTTTATTCATTTGTTTGACAGAGACAGACACAGCGAGAGAGGGAACACAAGCAGGGGGAGTGGGAGAGGGAGAAGCAGACTCCCCGCCGAGCAGGGAGCCCGATGCGGGGCTCGATCCCAGGACCCTGGGACCATGACCTGAGCCGAAGGCTCCTTTCCTTCTTGTCTTCTTCCCCCCACTCTGAGTGTTCCCACCACCTGCTGCTGTCCTGTCTCCCTGAAGCCTCCAGAAGCTTCAAAGGCAGCATTACACTTGGACCCTCAAGTTCAGATGACTCTCTCCTGGGCCCATCAAGAACACTCCCATTCCTTGGGGCACCTGGCCGGCTCAGTCAGTAGAGCATGCAACTCTTGATCTCAAGGTCCTGAGTTTGAGCCCAACGCTGGGTACAGAGATTACTTAAAAAACAGAAAACAACACTCCCATTCCTTGAGGGCCCCACATTGACAGAAATGGCCCTTAAAACTCCACCCTGAGAGGGGCGCCTGGGTGGCTCAGATGGTTCAGCGTCTGCCTTCGGCTCAGGTCCTGATCCTGGGGTCCTGGGATCGAGTCCCGCGTCGGGCTCCCTGCTTGGCGGGAAGCCTGCTTCTCCCTCTGCCTCTCTCTCTCTCTCTCTCTCTCTCCCTCCCTCCCTCCCTCTCTCTGTCTCTCATGAATAAATAAATAAAATCTTTAAAAAAAAACAAAAAAAAAAAACAAAAAAAAAAAAACCTCCACCCTGAGATTTTTTTTTGTTTCTAAACTTCTTGCCACTTAGAACATCAAGGTGATTCTCTAATTTATACTAAAGTGTGAATGGCTTATGAAAGTTAGATGTGTTGGCTCTCCTAAGGATACTTGTACTTTTTAAAAAGTGGACACCAAATATGAAGCCAAGAGATGGTTTTTGGGTGATAGAAAAAGAACTGGCTTTGGAATTAGAAAGTCTACCCTTAAATTTGTTACCCTCATCGGTGACATCAGGCAAGTGATTTATACTCTCTCCCTTGCTAACCCTCAATCTCCTCACCTGTAAAAATGTAGCTAATTATCTTCATCATAAGATTGACGTGAGGAGTAAGTAAAATGATGTGTGTAAAAGCAATATATGCAAATATAAGGTATGATACAACTCAAACATTTAATCAATCGTGGTACAATTCCAGGCACGGTGATAGGTTGTGGCCTTCCTGTTGTCACTCCCTTTATACTATAACATGTTCTAGACAGAAACCAGTCTTACCAACATGACATTCTGGCGGTGGAGGGGGCTGTTTATTGGATTTTTCCAAGTGTGAGCACCAAAATCATGAGTGCAACAGTAGAAGGAGATCAACCCAGTCCAGGTAAGTGCCACAACTCCTGGAGGGTTTATTTAGCTCCGAACTTTATGAATTCAACAAAAGAGTTAGTTGAGAAAGAAGTATCTGAGTCTGTACAAAAACTCACTAGAGACAGGCTGGTAGATACGGTGTCTGCAGATAAGGATCAGGAAGTTGCTGGCAAAACCAAACCAGCTCAGGTCACAAATTGTTCAGTTGGTACTTGATTCCTATTTAGATTTCTTAACTATATCTACTTCAATTGTAACAATCAAGAGCAAGACAGATATCGAAGGAAAGTTGAGCGATATACCTCCATTCTCACCTCCTTCATCCAACAGAGAAGTTCCTCGTTGTTCACTGGCCCAGAGGGCTCCAGCCAAATATACATACTGGGATTTTCCCAGGGACACCTCTAACCGTTCCCCAGACAGTTACCCTTCCAGTTTAATCACTGCATACCCCCCCCCACCGGCTCAGAACCAGTGGCTGATGTCAGTCACCTACTTCATTGACTGGACTTCAGTTTTCCCTGACCCTTTGAGTTCATCACTTGCGGAGCCCCAACCAGGATGTGCAGCCTTACCAAAGAGTGTTTTTCAATTTGTGAGCCTCTCTACGTAGACAGTCTGACAAATCACCAGTTTAGACGCTGCCTTAAGTTGAAATAAAAATTGAATCACATGAAACGGGTTTATCTTAAAAAATCAAAATCTGTGCTGTCCAACAGAACTTTCTGTAACGATTGAAATGTTCTAGATCTGTAACGTCCAGTGTGGTAGTCACTAGCCACATGTGGTTATCCGGTGCCGGAAATGTGGCCAGGGCAACTAAGGAACCAAATTTTTGTTTTATTTTATTTCGCTAGTTTAAATTTATATGACCACATGTGGCTAGTGGCTACCATGCTAGTCCTTGTAGATTCTAGAACATATGGTAGCCTCACTTATTTACCTCTATTATGGCTTTCTTTTCTGGTTACATCTCTGTGGGCTTCTTCACATTTCCCTAACAAGGTAAAATGATGACGACCGCTAATGTGAGACTTGAAACTAGCATAAAAAATGTAACCATTCTGTGTACAACTATATCACCCATCAGGAGTTTCATCCTGGGAATTCAACAAAGTGAATTCAAAAATTCACAAACAAAATTAAAAAAATTGCACTCAAGGAGATTTATTATTGAACTAACACTAGGATAGCACTCTACTCTGTCAGGCACTAAAGACTTTATCAATACAAACTCATTTAATATTCATAAGAATCCTAATAGGTAGATATTCTTATCAGCCCTGTTTAACAGATGAGGGAACTGAGGTATAAAGAGGTCAATAACGTTTTATTTTTCTTTTTTAAGATGTATTTATTTCAGAGAGAGAGAGAGAGCGATCAGTCACGTGCACGCACACGAGTGGGGGGAGGGGCAGAGGGAGAGAATCTTCAAGCAGACTCCCGGCTAAGTGTGGAGCCCCACCCTGGGGGTTCAATCCCACCACTGATCAGATCTTGTAAAGAGGTCAATAACTTGCTCTACACGTCATAGTTAGGAAGTAGCAAAATGAAGATTCAAACCCAGGGAATCTGGCTTCAAAGTCCATCTAGTATTGGCTTCCAAGCTTCCAGCTTTTCTAGATCAATCCGGTTCTCCTCAAAAATCATCACCCTCTGAACTCCTACAGCACTTACCTTCTGTACAGTCACCCAGCAGGGAACAGGGGCTCTTGGCTATAACCTAGTTGGTGCCAGGAGACAGAAACCAGGTGAGGGAAGCAGCACGCCTCATCGAGATGAAGGTACCACAGGGGTACAGAATCCCCAGCAATGGATGAGTAGAGAGCGGAGGGAAATCTGAAACTGCTTATCCCCTCCCCCATCCACGCAGCCATATATCATCCTACCAGGAAGAAGAAAATACCTTAAACTACACCTGACTTATTCTCTCTTGGAAGTACACTCTTTAGCATTCTGCACTGAGTCTCAAGACCGCAGGATGATGTTTCCCCTAAATTCTGCTCTGCCGGTCCCCATTTCTTTTCTGTTTTTACACTGTGTTCTTGGAATCTGTTCCAATAACCCATACCTATTAAACTCAAGCCATGAAGATCCCGGGGCACCCCCGACTTAAGCTGCTCTCAAATGAAACCAGAACAATAATCACAGCTAAGCCTCTGGAATCTGGGGGCCTGTCAGGAGCCAATTTCTCCAAGCATAAAAGGGACAACAGCGGTTTTGATGTGGAAATTTTACCTCGACCCTAGTTCTGTATGGAATGATTCCCCAGAATTATTGCCGGCTTCTATGGAAACAACAGATCGGGTATCCCAATGCTCATCTTCATGGACTTGTTCAACTTCGCTGAGGAGATGTAGCGAAGTCAAAGAATGCAGTGGTCGCTTGGTTCTGAAATGAAAACCAGTTTTAATGATCTTTGATCATTCAGTAACATGCACAAGAAAATGGACCATTTCCTTCCCTTTATTGTCAATCATACTGCATTCCAAGGACCACGCTGATTTACCTGGAGACGTTTAACCTTTCTTTATGTTTCCAGGGAAAATGGACAGGAGAGAATATAAAGAAATATAGCTGACAGGTAAACAACTGTCAGGAGGAGAAAATCGGCCGTCTCTAATGTCAGCCTGGAAACAAGTATTCAGCATTCCAAAATATTCTTATAGTGGTGGCTTTCAAAAAGCTTGTAGTGGAAATAATGCAGACAGACATGTCCTACCAGGGCTGAAATTTAGAGGATGGACAAGCCATAAACTCCCCCCCCGCCCCCCATAACTGAGGTGCTGTAACTATGGTGGGGCAGAATAGCAGTGAGTAGAAGCTCGCTATTGCCTAATGTTTCCAGGATGAGTCTATGGGAAATATTAACCATGGCATGGCCCAGAAAAAGGCAAATATGACTTTAACAGATTGGAAGCATTAGTGATGGTTGAAGGGACAAACTTTACCCAATTATGCCTGGTCCTGTTCATTTCTGTTTTCACTGATTGCGACAAATATATATGGCAGGATTTGGTAGAAAGCTGTTCATTGGTTTAGATCATTAAATATGCAATACTTAATGGGGAATGTTTTATTTTTACAAGGTCCCCATAGAAATTCAAATTCAGTTTGTTAACAATTTGGAATTGTATTTTGTTTTAGCAATAATGTAATGACAACATCACAGGCAAAATGAGCTATTTCATCATTGCCTTTGGTTTTGAATGTAAGCTTTTAAAAAAGTGTACTAAAGTGCACAAAGAAAGCTCTAGTAATCATGAACTGTGATTTAGTGAAATACTGGGTGGTTGTGCTTTTTTATTGCAAATTGTCAAATGGTGCATTAGCAATGTATCAATTGCAATTATACTGAAAAAGACACCTTGACTTAAAGCAAAGTGTTATTTCCTTTCCTTCAGAGATTTATTTGAGTATGGAGAGAACACACTGTTACATACCCCGGTTTTGTATTCAGGCCTGCTGAATGTATGCCCACACAATATTTTTTGCTGCGTTTTCCTCCATTACTTACGAATCATTCTATGCCTCCTGTTATATAATATTTGTCTGATAATTATTGATTTGCAATTAATTTAATCTCATGAAATCATTCATTTTTAAATTATAAAGGGCACTAACGTAATACCAGCAAATTAAAACCTAATATTTTGGATTTATAGGCCATATAGGTCTATCTGCCTACTGGATATCTCCACTTGGATTCTGGGTACCTTGAACTCAAGAGTGTCCAAACTCTGAACTCTTTATATTCACCCAGAACTTGTTTCTCCTTCTCTGTTCTCTATCTCAGTTGATGCCACAACCCATCACCCAGTTGCCAGAGCCAAAAACTGGGCACAAGCTTAGATTCTTCTCCATCCCCTCACTGCCTCACCAAGTCTGACCAGGTCTACCTCCTTAATATCACTCAGCTGTGTCCTCTTTCCTCCATATCCACTGCCACGTTCTTATTTCAAGCCAGCACCATCTCATGCCTAGACTCTTGCAAAAGCCTCTCGCCTGGTCTCTGTGCCCCTGAGGTTGTTCCAACATGGCCCTCGAGTACGTACATCCCAATGTCTCCTCGGGGTCCACTAATCCATGACCTCATCCCCTTCTCCTCTTCAATCATTTTTCTCACTCCCCGTCTGTCTGTCTGTCTGACATCCTGGGTTGGTCCTCCCCACTTCTTACTCTCCTTTACCCCAAATTCCTCTTTCAAGGTCCTCCTGGGAGCCATCCCTCTCTCCCCCAACACCGCAGGCTGGCTACCCCTCCTTGGTCCACAGAGAGCACCTGTTATGTTGCATTGCAATTCGTGAGTTACTTGCCTGACTCGCAGTGCCTTGAGGGGAAAGAATGGGTCATTTTCCAGTTTGTGTCTCCAGGGTCCAATACCTCTTTTCATTATAAGTGTGCAATAAATACTTGCTTAATGAACGAATGAAATCCAGTGTACCCCATACGTGATGCTCCCTGCTTGGGGGAGTGAGAACTTGCTCGAAAGTGAAGGCAAGGTTAATAGGGCCAATGATGCTGGGTGCAGGTTCGCAGACCGTTCTCCAGAAGTCTTTGGGTTTCTGCACATCTTACAAGCAGAGACTCTGACTGCCTTTGTTCCAGACTAATTGTTTTCAAATGTTTGTATAGCAAACAGCCTTAGAGTTAGATAGAGATAGTGTGGACCAAAGGGCAGGTTTGTTTACCGTCCGGTAATAACATCAAGAGTGTCTCCCTTTAGAGCAAAGGTCAGTCATGCTTACTGACCGTTATAAAAGATTCAAGTTCCCTAAGCTCAGGGTCCCTTTCCTATAATGTAACCCACACGCGTGTAGGGTCACTTGGTCCTCTTGGTGCTTCCCTGCGGGAACCGAGACTTAGCAAACCAGTGCAAGGGGCACCCCTGGGGGGCTCAGTTGTTAAGCGTCTGCCTTCGGCTCAGGTCATGGTCCCAGGGTCCTGGGATCAAGACCTGCATCGGGCTCCCTGCTCGGCGGGAAGCCTGCTTCTCCCTCTCCCACTCTCCCTGCTTATGTTCCCTCTCTCGCTGTGCCTCTCTCTGTCAAATAAATAAATAAAATCTTTAAAAAAAAAAAAGGAAACCAGTGCAAATGCCGGTGGTATTCTGGCTACAACTATTGTTTATGAGGAAGGAACTGTCCTTTGTCTCTGACCTAGGAATCTTATGTCCTTGGTCAGCATCCATGAAACTGTGCTAAGCTAACTTGGTAGCTTACAAGTAGAGTAAAATCTCAAACCTTTCTCAGCTCCCAGTGTTAACTTGGGAGAACACAATCTATAGCCAGGGATATCAAATTTCCTGGCAAAGGTAGGATCCACATTATGTGTCGTGGGAGTGGTGGTGATCTTTTTTTTTTAAAGGTTTTATTTATTTATTTGACAGAGAGAGACAACAAGCAGGGGGAGCAGCAGGCAGAGGGAGAGGGAGAAGCAGGCTCCCCACTGAGCAGGGAGCCTGACGTTGGGCTCGATCCCAGGACCCTGGGATCATGACCTGAGCTGAAGGCAGACGCCTAACCGACTGAGCCACCCAGGTGCCGCCCTTGTGGTGGTGATCTTACACTGGGGGTATGCTTTTGTCTGATGATATGAGAAAAATAGGTTGCCGCATTAACTTCACAGACCACCTTCCTCAAAGGTTAGGCAGGTAACGTAATTGGGTGATGTGGGCTGAGTTGGAGCCATCTACACGGCTCCTGCCAATTGTTGCCCCAACAGAATGAGGAACACTTTCTAGTGTTCACTTCTGCCAAGTGAAAGAAACCTTAGATATGGATTTTTGTCAGAAATATTCTCATTAAGGGGTGCTTGGGTGGCTCAGGTGGTTAAGCATCTGCCTTCGGCTCAGGTCATGATCTCCAGGTCCCGGGATCGAGCCCCACGTGGGGCTCCCAGCTCAGCGGGGAGTCTGCTTCTCCCTCTCCCTCTGCCTCTCCCCCTTGTTTGTGCTCTCTCTGTCTCTCTCTCTCTCTCAAATAAATAAATAAATCTTTTTAAAAAATATTCTCATTAATAAATGTTGAGAACCAATTTACCTTTTTAATAACACATTTTACATTAAGCTAAACAAAAGCCCATTGCTATGTGCCACCTCTGCATTAGAACAAATGGAGGGGCGCCTGTTGGCCCAGTTGGTTGAACATGTGACTCTTGATCGCGGGGTTGTAAGTTCGAGCCCCACGTTGGGTGTAAAGATTACTTTAAAAAAATAAAATCTTCAAAAAAGAACAAATGGAAAATAGCCAAGTTCTTGTGAGCTGTTTGCCCACGATGCCAAAAGGAAATCGAGACTTACATACAGCTGCCAGTTACATCAAGGTGGATCAGGAACCCCATCCCAAATCCCTATCTCCAAGATCCAGGTTTCTACCCTCTTCTTCCCTCTTCCACACATGGTCTCTTGTTGCCTACATCCTTTCTGCTCATCTTTCTCTAATTACAGGCTGCATTTGTGTTTGTGTAAACCCAATTTCACCCAAGTCGATTTGTAGCATTTTTAAAAAAAAAATCATAAATGATAATAATATCTAATGTTTGTTGAGCACTCAACTGTGTATCAAGCTCAATAGCAAGCAATTTGCAAACATTATCTCATTTAATTCTCATAACAATCTTTCCAGAGTATTGTCCTTATTTCACACTGGAGGGAAAAAAATAGTTGGGAGGATGGTTGCCAGGGGATGGGGGGAGGGGAGAGCAGTGAGCTGTGTCATAGAGACTTTCATTTTTGAAAGATGAAAAGAGTTCTGGAGATTGGCTGCACAACAATGGGAATGCACTTAACACTACTGAACCGTACACTTAAAACCTGATAAGAAGGTACATTTATGTTCTATGTCTTTCAGCACAATTTTTGAACGAACAAATACGAAAAATAAAGAAGACTGGAAGAAGGCAAGTCAAAATGGAGGTTATGTCGAGGAGTACCGTTAGAACAGTAGTTATATTTTGAGAGGGCACTTTTCTCTACTTAGAAATTTCCAACAATCAACATAAAAAAAGTAGTTGGGAGTGGGGTTAAAAGGCAAATACCGTATGAAATACCCCCAAAGGGCACACCGATGTATCCATTTCTGGAGCTATCTTTCCTGTTCTCCAGCTTCTGCTGTGCCCTCCATACCACTCTGTTCACAACCAGCCGCCTGGGTGGGTTCATGGGCTTCCTAATGACCGCTAGTCACCAATATCACAGAAGAAATAAAGTTGTGATTATTTCAAGCAATACATAAACCCAGTTAACAACTCACCTTCTGTAGGCTCATCATGGCCAGGAGCTAAGGGCCACTGTTTGGGCTTCTCTGTCCCTTCTTTCCTCAGAGCCCTACAACTCGGCCCCCACAAGGCATCAAATCACACTCGTTGGTCAATTCACAAATATTTATTGAGCAATGACTACACTCAAAACAGGAGACTACTGTTTTCTTAGGCAAACTCACATCCTTTCTGGGGGTGTCATCCCTGCTTCTTTGGGTTCCGAATCAAGCCAAGGGGGAAGAGCCTAAACCATGGCTTTGAGAAGACCACAGATTGCCCCATGGGCTATGTTGGAAATGCTGGATTGGAGAGAAAAAGAAATTCCAGTAACTTTGTAGACCAGATTTGGCTCGCATTGGCCAAATTTTCCTTTGGCAAGCATTGGCCAATTCAAGCTAGAGCTAGGGATTTCAGCTCCTAGTGTGTATGTACACATAAGGATCATTATGTAATAAGAATACATAAAATACATATTTTGTTCAGACTTGGTAAAGAGACTTTATTGAAAAGGATTGTTGCAAGGTGGAGGAGACTATTCCAATAGGGACAATGCTCCTGACCATAAGATCTGCAAGTGTCTCCCATAAAATATAGTTTAATACCCAGTTTATTAGCATCACATGCCATGCAGAGCTATCTAAAAATATTTTATTGTTGGGGTGCCTGGCTGACTCAATTGGAAGAGCATGCGACTCTTGATCTCAGGGTTGTGAGTTTGAGCCCCATGCTGGGTGTAAAAATTACTTTAAAAATATATATATTTTAAGATTTATTTATTTGAGAGAGCGAGAATGAGAGAGAGAGAGTATGTGAGAGGGGGGAGGGTCAGAGGGAGAAGCAGGCTCCTCGCCGAGCAGGGAGCCTGATGCGGGACTCGATCCCGGAACTCCGGGATCATGACCTGAGCCGAAGGCAGTCGCTTAACCAACTGAGCCACCCAGGCACCCACTTTAAAAATATTTTTAAAAAATATTTTATTGTTAATCCTTGCAACGTATCTAAGTATGTTTAATTGCACAATTGGAAGTTCTGAAGTATTTGAAGATAAGGAAACGTGGTCAAGTCTCCCTTTTATTCAATAGTGGGTCAAGGGATGGAATTTAAGCTTCTTCTCTACTAATATTTAGACTGCACCAAATAGAAAAACAGGGGTCCTGGGGGTAGCTGGGTTTGGTGGCATTAAAAACTGAGATAATGGAGCAGTGCTTTAATCTCTTGCTCCAGATATCTGATATTCTGCTATCATTTTTCAGTAATTTTATTTTTCCAAAAAAGCTTCCAATTTTAATATTTTGTCCTACTATCAGAATATGAATACTTGCCTTCACATAATTTTCAGTTGGCCAATATGCTGTCATAATACTGATGGGCTTGTCAAAACACCTGGACATATTCCACTGCAACAGATTATAGGTAGTCCTTGTTTTGCAAACCAGGCAAAGCAATCTTCACCAACGGGAAAAATTACAAGTGTTCTGTGACCTTTAAAGATTGTCAAAAACATTAAAATTTCTCTTACTGTTGGCTAGAAATGTATAAAAAAATGAAAAAATAGTAAAATTAATATTGAGTACACTGCAATTGAAAACATTAGACACATTGAGGACTAAAGGGTTTTTCTTTCTTCTGGTTTTTTTTTTAAGATTTTATTTTTGAGTCATCTCTACACCCAACGTGGGACTCAAACTCACAACCCCGAGATCACATGCCCTACCGACTGAGCCAGCCAAGCCCCCCTAAAATGTTTTGTTTTGTTTTTGTAAAAAAGAAAAAAAACTTATCAAGAGTAGTTTGAGCAGTGCTTGCCTGCTTCCCATCATATAATTTTGGATAGGGAGCAAACTTTTTCTATGCATTGGCAAATTAATTGTCATACTCCTTTCTAAGTATGAATCAGCGTCCAACATTTTGTTCTTTGCACTTTTTTTTTTTGAGAGAGGGAAAGAGAGAGAGCACACAGTTGCGGGTGAGGCAGGAAGGGGCAGAGACAAGAGAGTCCCAAGCAGGCTCCATGCTGAGTGTGGAGCCTGATGCAGGGCTCAATCTCATGACCCTGAGATCATGATCTGAACCAAAATCAAGAGTCAATGCTCAACCAACTGAAACGCCCATGTGCTCTTGTCCTTTGTACTTTTAATGTAAAACATCTCTAAGAGTTTCTTTAATGTGAAATTTTTGCCAGTGTCATTTCCTCTGGTACATCATGCTTTTCATCACAACCACGTTCCTCATTTATACGTTTGATTGGTTCCCCTTCACTAAGTTCTTCTGACTGCATAGCTAGAATTTCTTGAGGACAGAGGCATGGTCAACATTCTCACAGTCCCTTATTTCTTCTACAACTCCGTTTATGTTCGATTCAAATTTAACTTCCAATATTACTACTCCTCGTTTCTTTGTGGCACTTTCATCTTCGTTGGCCAGCTTCCTCTTTTGATTACCCATCTTTGTAAAATGTCACATGGATTCATCACTGGATACCGAGTAGGCCACACAAAGCACATGCTCTGTTGTCCTTGTTGGAACCGAAAAGCAGATCGACAGTGACCAATCAGAGACAGGCTTTGAAAGACGTGATGTAATTTGTCACTGATTGGGCTAGGCGTCTGTTAGTTATGTAGCGATTTGTGGACAAAAGAGCTAGTCTCAAAGTTTGCACTTTATGCAATCACATTGTCAGGGGACTGGTGTTATTAACTATAAACTGTGGTATCTGAAATATTTTCATATCAAAACCATGCAAAACAAGGACTGCCTCTCTAACAAAACCTTGGGCTCCTGTAGACTTTCTCTCCCAACTCTGAGTAAATGAGTGTTTCTCCAGGGTTAGTATCAGAGTTTAATTTGCACAGGTAACTTGGCAATTATGGGATGACCCAAGAAGTCTCTAGAACTCGTACACAAGTGACCCTCCACCCCTTGGAGGAGGGAAGATGGCTTGGGGTTATGACCAAGGCTCTTAGATACCTGGGACTGAGCATTTCTAAGGAAGAGGAAAATGCCAGGCTCAAAGCCTGCTCTTGAAAGCATTGCAGTGGAAGTCTGAGGGCTCACAGTAGGCAAGAATCTGGTGGCACCTGTGACCTACAGAAGACACATGAGAAAACAAGTAGGGCTCAGCCACTGGCTCAAATTTGCATCTTTTCTTGGGGCGCCTGCGTGGCTCAGTCAGTTAAGCATCTGCCTTCAGCTCAGGTCATGATCCCAGGGTCCTGGGATTGAGCCCCGCATCAGGCTCCAGGCGGGGAGTCTGCTTCTCCCTCTCCCTCTGCCCCTGCCCCTCATTCCTGCCAGCTTGCACGGGCACACGCTCACGCTCTCTCTCCCTCTGTAATAAATAAACAAAATCTTAAAAAAAAAAGTTACATCTTTTCTTGAAAGAGCCTCAGAGCATTGCATTCACTGACTGAGGGGGCTTCCTGAGCAGCTGCCTAGTAAGGATGTTGCTGAGAAAGGAACTCTGCACTGCCAGGCAACAGAAGGATCTGGGACTACTCCAAGTACAGAGCTGCAGAGAGATGCTGCTGAGAGAAAGGGTGGAAAAATCATACAGGACGGCCTGTTTTGGGTTTCTTTCTTTTTTTTTTTTTCTGTTTTGGGTTTCTTTGGCTATTATTTACTAACTTCCGTATTTTATAAACCTCACACAGAAAAACTTACTCTTTCATTCAGTGAGTAATTACTGAGTGTCAACTCTGGCCTGCACTATGCAAGGCCCTGACATAAGCTGGTGCGAGTGACAGACCTCTTGGGAAGGTGGCCATCAAATGGCTAATGATGCCGCTGATCGTTTAGTTATAATCAAGATATCGAAGGAAGTGCCGCAAAAGAGATTCACATAGTGGCATGACAGTGTGTAAAGGGGTGGGGGTATTTGGGAAAGGCTATCTTGAGCGAGCGACATTTGAGCTGAACTGTGAATGAAATGCCAGTTGGGTTGCCCAAAGCCCTGGCATGTCCCCCATATTTGGAAACTTTATGACATTTACATAGAAAATGATTATTTCCCCTCTTCCTTTTCCAGACTAAGAGAAAATGTCTCTAAATTTTATGAATTTTTTTCTCCCTGCTCAGGGGGGAGTCTGCTTCTCCCTCTGCCCCTCACCCTGCTCGTGTTCTCTCTCGCTCGCTCTTTCTCTCAAATCAATAAATAAAATCTTTTAAAAAATAAATAAAGCATTATTAGGGTGTGTTTGTTACCTTAATGGAGAAGGGCTAGGTTTCATCCTAATCCTCACGGAAATCCAAGTGGAGTCCGAATGAGTGAGGTTTGACTGCATTTTGAAATGTATAAAAGTTGACACATACAAAAGCTAAAATATGAGTGAAAATCATACTCCATGTTTCAAGATGAGGTCAACGAAAGGTGGTGGCAAGAAAAAGGAAAATTTTCTCTCTGAAAGGCAGAAAATAAAGAACAAGCAGTGGGAGCTAAAAATCCGAAAGACAGCTGAAAAAGTTCTGAATTGTAACTCCCAGGGTTTTAAGTGTTGAGATGAGTTTTCTTCATGTGAAACAAAAGGCAAATCAGTTAATGAGGCTGAGGTGAAGTGTTATGAATCTGCAGAGAAAGCAAGCTGACAGCTTGATTGGCATATTGAAGGAGAGGAGGAGAATGAATGGAAAATTTATCAGACAAAATTTACAGCTGCCTTTTTCACCTCAGAAATGAGCGAGGACGTAGGGGGAAAATGCTTTCATCCTTGAAAATAAGAGGCTAAGAAATATGGGCCTTGACTGGAAACAGGGAGGATTTGTCCAACTGATACAAAATCTCATCGATGCATCTAAAGGTGAGAATGAGACAAAAATCATATGGATAGAATACCTATGAAGTATAATTGTGAGTCTAGTGCCCCCTGAGGTATCCAGCAAGGCCCAGGTTCTTTGAGGACCAACCTGCCTGGTCCCAACAGAAACAAAAATAACTGGGCCCAAGGATCATATGGGCAGGAGTAGCAGTATTGGAGGATTTTGTCTTCCCTCCATCTCTTGCTTTCCATTTAAGGCCCTGATCTTTTCACTAGGTTAGCTCCCAACCACATACATTCTTTCTTTGTTTCATGGCTTGTGGCTTTTTCTCTGAAGTGCTTGGTTAGACAGTGTACCTGGTGAGCTCTTCCACTCGGCCCCTTGACCATTTCTGTGGCCTCCACCAAGCAGAGAGCCTCAGAATCCTCACAATCCTCAGTTCTGGGTTTGTTCCTGAGGGTTGGACTCCAAATAGGGAGAGTACCAAATAGCCGACAGGACGTTTCAGGGTTCATGGGGACCGGGGGTGGGGGGCTTCCAACTTCCAAGGCAGAGCAGTGACTTGAAAGTCATGGCACCCATGCATGGGTCTGGGCCTAGCCTGCTTTGTGGTTATAGCTGTGATTGGGGCCAGACCAGGTCAATGTCCCTTATGATTATCCTTTATGGGCTGTGCGCTGCGAGACATTTTCTTAACTTCCAGTGGGTCACACGCCTGTTCTTTGCTGTATCTCAAGGCGCTGTTGAACCCAGATTGCTCTAAAGTAAGTGCATTAGTCAGGGTTCTCCAGAGTAATGGAATCAATAGAAGATTTATATCTATGTCTATATGTCTGTATATTTCTATTTCTATATAGATATAGATATCTATAGGTCTTATATCTCTTTATATAGATATCTGGATCTCTAGATCTTTCTCTATCGAAAGATCTATATCTTTGTAGATCTATATCTTGTATGTATCTTTCTATAGAGAATGATAGAAATACATAAATATCTTGAGAGATTTATTATAAGGAATTGGCTCACATGCTCACAAAAGCTGAGAAGTCTTATGATCTGCAGTTGGTAAGCTAGAGACCCAGGAGAGCCGATGGTCTAAGTTCCACCCTGAGAGCAAGAGAAGACTGATGTCCCAGCTCAGGGGTCAGGCAGGCAGACTTTCCTCTCACTGGGCATTTTTGTTCAATTCAGGTCTTCAACTGATTGAATGAGGTCCACTCACGTTAGGGAGGGCGGTCGCCCGTACTCAGTCTGCTGATTCAAATGTTAACCTCAGGGGCGCCTAGGTGGCTCAGTCGTTAAGCGTCTGCCTTTGGCTCAGGTCATGCCCCCAGGGTCCTGGGATCGAGCCCCGCATCGGGCTCCCTGCTCGGCGAGGAGCCTGCTTCTCCCTCTCCCACTCCCCCTGCTTGTGTTCCCTCTCTCGCTGTGTCTCTCTGTGTCAAATAAATAAATAAAATCTTAAAAACAAAACAAAACAAATGTTAACCTCATCCAGAGACACACCCAGAATAATATTTGATCAAATGTCTGGGCACCCCGTGGCCCGGTCAAGCTGCCGTTCGGTTAAGCGTATCACTCAGATTATCCCTATAGTGAGTGGTACCCACTTTCTAAGAAAGAGGGAGGGAGATATTCTGGCTCGGTCATTAAGCGTCTGCCTTCGGCTCAGGTCATGACCCCAGGGTCCTGGGATCGAGCCCCGCATCGATCTAAGAGATATTCTGGGAGGACTCTCCACTCCCACCCACCAACCAGAATGTCTGTCCCACCCTTCTGCAGTTCAGGAATAAAGGAGAATAATGAGATGTTATTTTGCGTGTATGTACGTATATCTGTATGTACGTATTAACAGTAATGTTGCAATGGTCCAGAAGACTAAGGAAAAGCCTTTATTTCTGCTCTTGTGCCTTCTGATCCCTGGAAAACCTTGTAAATTTAGGGCAGAACCCATGACTTTTTAGACTCCCCAGAAGAGTGGGAAAAAGAATGGGCTTAGAAAAAGAGCTCGTTCTTGTGTATTCAGTATTACAAGTTTTTTTTTTTTAAAGATTTTATTTATTTGTTAGAGAAAGAGAGAGCACAAGCAGGGTAAGTGGCAGGCGGAGGGAAAAGCAGGCTCCCCACTGAGCAGGGAGCCCGATGCGGGGCTCGAACCCAGGACCCTGGGATCATGACCTGAGCCAAAGGCAGACGCTTAACCGACTGAGCCACCCAGGCGTCCCCAATATTACAAGTTTTTAATGAAAAGTTTTCCCCCTAATTGGGCCTGATTTCCTGATATACCACCTGTTGGTCTTCTTTCCCCCTAGCTTCTACCTCTCCTCCTTCAACCTGCAGCTGTTGCTGGAAAATGACCACCATCATTCACCGGGAAGTTCCTGCCTGTCAGTGCTTAAATGACATATTCGTTGGAATCTTCCATTTATGTTGAGACAGTATCCAGATGCCTTATGCCTTATTTTACACCTCCTTTACACAAACACAAGGCCAACTGATAGCCACAAGCATGATGAGTTTTGGTCATTAAAATTCCTGAATTCCTTTGGGTTCCATTTGGAAACAGATTCCATTACGGTTTTAATAATCATTCCTGGTTGTTACTTTGGTTTTGTTTCCTCATTTGTCTGTTTCGTTTTATCTGGCCAAGCTGCGAGAAGTTCTGTAGAGATAAGGTGTTCATATGTCCCAATTTGCCTGGGACAGTCTCCATGTATGATGATCGCCTTGACTTAATTTGTTAATGACCCCTTTTTTCATTCTCAAAAGCATCCCAGTAGAGATGATAAATCATGTATTCACCCTATAAATAGGGGCCATTTGGAACAGATTAATGTTAATTTAGTCTCATGGGTAAATGGTAAAGGTTTCCACCGTGTTCCTCTGTGCTTTTCTGAGACCAGATTCAAATTCCAGCATAGATGTTTCTGCACTCCAAGGTAAACATCTGAAAAGGAGGTCCTTTTTGGAGTAGTCTCCACCATGCCATTTCAAGGACTCCTGGAGATTTCTATATATTTGATATTAAATATTCCAATCTCAGGAACTTTCAAATTTTGCTCCAAAGATCTATTCCTAGAACCCGAAGTTTTTTTAACATTATTTTAATGTAAACTCGGGACATCTATCCTTCAAACTTAATTTTTTTATTTTTTATTTTTTAGCAATTTTATTTATTTATTTGAGAGAGGGAGAGCAAGAGAGAGAGAGAGAGAGAGAGAGCACAAGCAGGGGGAGGGGCAGAAGGAGAGGGAGAAGAAGACTCCGCGCTGAGCAGGGAGCCCCACTCGGGTCTGGATCCCAGGCCCCCGAGATCATGACCCAAGCTGAAGGCAGACACCTCACCGACTGAGCCACCCAGGTGCCCCCAAACTTAATTTTTAAAATAAACAAATTTGATTTTGGAAAGAAAAGTTTATTTTTACTTGAAAACCTGAAGAACCTGCATTTACCTAGGCGTTTTTCACTCTAGACAACTGATTTCTTTCCTTAGTAGGTCTGTGTCAGTAGGATTGTCCAGTGTCCATTAGAGCCCAAGTTGCTGCTCAAGACTGTTCATGGAGCTTAGCCTATTTGACTGCACCCAAATGTGAAGCAGAGCAATCTTCATCCTTCCGATGCACTTCTGGAATCATTGTTCAGTTCACTGTTATGGGACCTTTGCCTGAGTATAAACCTGTGCTTGAGTCAGCCGTCATGGGGTGCAATAGGAAAGAGTAAGGGCTATGTGCCACAGCTGGATGGAAGCTGTCGGACGGAAGGGGGAAATTTCCTGGTGCTGCGAGTTTCAGGAAAGGCTGTGGGACGAGCCTTCTTGTCCTTCTTTTCTTTCTTCCCTCTTCCCTTCCTGGTCTCTGACTTGCATTTATTTTCTTTTGTCCCTAACCCCTTGTCCTCTCTTCTTCTCCTCCCTTCTACAGTTCCTTTCTCTTCTTTCCCTTGTTCCTCCTACTTTTTTGCACCTCACGCTTTGTCCCCTTTCCTCACTCTGCCTTTGGGCCTGTCATTGGCTCCATCTTGCAGTGGATCTGAAAAACCTCTCATTTTTCTCATCTCTTAAGCCTCTGACAAAAGCTAGGAGCCCTCTCCCTGGGACAGAGCACAGATGTGCAAATTGAGCGTACAACTTCCGGGAGTTGATGCTGCCTGAAGCTTTCCCGGCTAAGAGCTTCTAGAATAAGTGCGCTCGTGGTCCACTTCTCGTTATAAATCAAGTGATAAAATGGTTGCAAGGAATCACCTTAAGGAGACAAGAAGCAACTTCAGTGAAGCAAGTTGACAAGTAGGTAATCAGCATGGATGTCAAAAGATGGCGCCAAGTCATAGAGCAGGCAGTGAGCTTTGGAGAGCGCATGAAACCCAGAACAATTTCAGACGTCCACACACTCCTACAGTTGGTTGTTAGCTAGCCAGTGCTGAAAATAGGGACACAACATCATCTACCCGATGACATCTGTTTGCTGCACCTGCGGCTGCCATCGGTGGTAGCTGTGGATGGCACCCTCTCTATACTATAGGGCCCTAAAGCAGTATATACTTGTAAGGAGTGACATTAAAGTGAATTTAACTGGTCAGTAACATAATAGCCTCGAGTAATTCTTTTTATGAATGAGTACTCTGAACATTGAAGGGTAATTTTAGGCTATTGGGAGTTATTTTTATTTTAAACACACACACACACACACACACACACATACACACACACACACACACACTTCATTTAGTCCCTGTTCATTCCAAAATATATTTTAAAATTTCTTCCTCATGGTACTGTCCTGTGAATGGGGAAAAAAAACTGCTTTGCATATTTCTTATCTTTCCCCAAATCTCCTATTTGGATTTTTTTTTCTCATTTTCTACCTACTGCCCAGGAGAACCAGATGACAATTTTATATTCAAAAGAATTTGCATGATATAAATGCACTCTTAAATAAGCATAATACAAATGTATTGCTCTATTGTAAATTACTAATATAATCTCATTTCCATCTGGAAATTCTTTAAAGCGTGGTTAAATTTTTAGTAATGGTAAGTTAATGACATATTAAAAATGAAACAGGAACCATTTAGCCGATATATCAACAACATTATTATTATATATTTTAAAAGGTCATCATTTATTTGAAACGTAATTATGGAATGACTCTAAACCACACAGAGACTTACTTTTAAAAGTATACATTACATTTTCCCACTGATACTTAGCTGTGTTTTAAACAGTGGTGGTTGGATTTTTAAAGAGAGGAAGCACTGTATCATTATCGTGTGTTTATCCTTTGAACAAATTTGGCCCATAGGGCACTGACCTTCTAAAATCAAAACCAACTGTGCCACATCAATGAATCGATAGTGTTAGGTCTGCTCTTTTCTTTTGCCCTAGATTCAGGTTCTGGGGGTTATGTGAACTTAAGATAAAAAGGAATATGATGAAAATAACTTGGCTAGCTGGAAAAAAAAACCCACTTGGGCAATGAGGAAGAGTCAAGTGTATCACTTAAATGGCACTTTGTTTTGGGTAAAGATCTCTCGAAATTATCATGATACATTGAACATGGTGTGTGTTGGCAGTTAATTCCTGATAATTTAAAAAAATGAGGTGCGTAAATGATCCAAAAGAGGATAATATTTTGAGACTTCTGTTTCACTGAACATGTATCTTCCTGCTGTGTTTTTCTTAAACAACTATTAAAATCATTTTATGTTGCCCAAGGGGCACATCTCAGTCTGGTGGTAAGGGGTACAGGCTCCCCGAAGTGTGCCGTGGTGGGAAAGACCCACATCAAATGAAATATTTACCACAGAAATATTTACTGATAGAAAGTAGAAGTGATACTCATTAATTGGTATTTATATAGCACTATACAATTTATAAATTTTGCATATGTGCTCCCCAACTTTGGGAGGTAGGAGAAGCATACATAATTAGTACTCCTTGCTTACAGATGGATGGAGGATGGATGGATGGATGGATGGATGGATGGATGGATGGATGGATAGATGGATACAGAGAGAGAAAGAGGAGAGAATGAATCAATAATAGGATTCTATTTTTAATGAACCATGTAAACACTTAAATTTCAGTTTAACATAAACCCCAGTTGTATCCTTAAGTGCCGTAGACAAGTTTTCTTAATTTTGCTGATATAGGTGTTATACGTTATTTTCTATCTCTTTTTTTAAAGATTTTATTTATATATTTATTTATTTGAGAGAGTGAGAGAGAGAGCATGAGCAGCGGTGGGGGAGAGGGAGAAGCAGGCTCTCCGCCGAGCAGGGAGCCCAAGGCAGGGCTCGATCCCAGGACCCTGGGATCATGACCTGAGCGGAAGGCAGTCGCTTAAAGGACTGAGCCACCCAGGCGCCCCAATTTTTATAGTTTTGAAAGACCCTGATTCAGTCATTCTGAACATCAATGCACTAAAAATTCCCCAGGGGAGCTTGTTTAAAGTGAGATGCTTGGGGGGACAGTGCCTGTCTGGCTCAGTCGGTGGAGCATGTGACTCTTGATCTCAGGGTTGTGGGTTCGAGCCCCACATTGGGTGTAGAGATTACTTAAAAATAGAATCTGTTTTAAAAAATGAGACGCCGGGGCGCCTGGGTGGCTCAGTTGGTTAAGCGACTGCCTTCGGCTCAGATCATCATCCTGGAGTCCCAGGATCGAGTCCCACATCGGGCTCCCTGCTCAGCAGGGAGTCTGCTTCTCCCTCTGACCCTCTTCCCTCTCGTGCTCTCTATCTCTCATTCTCTCACTCTCAAATAAATAAATAAAATCTTTAAAAAAAATAAAAAATGAGACGCCTGGGCCCCACACTCCGATATTCCACCTCAATTTCTCAGTAGGGCCAGTGAATTTGAATTTTTGACAATTTTGACAACCCCCCAACCCCAAGAATTCAATTAAATGAGACCGAGAGACTCAAGTAGCCCTCAAAACGTCTTCCAACAAAGTACATCTTGCACATCTCTGCGTACCCTTTCTTCGGAAGCTGATTCATAGAACAAATTGAGAGTCCAAATGCTTGGAATTCTCATAAGGTGGGTGATCCTCGTGAATCACTCTCTGTTTACAGTGAACATTCTGTTTTCTTGAGGCACCTTGAGTATAGAGATGAACATATTGTACCCTGTGTTCTGGTGTGGGTCTGCCCCTCTCTCTCACTTGACGGTGACCTACCAAAGGCAAAGTCTTCACTGTTAACAGCCTCCCCTCTGCCCCACCTTGCACATAAGAGGTTTGTGGCAAATACTCATTTGATTGACTTAAATGGCCAGGATTTTAAAAATCAGAAATGCATATGCTTTCCTCTTCCAAGAACTGCTCAGAATTGCCTAAACATAATTCTCTCCTGCGTAGCAGTGAGCAAAAAGCCTTAGGAAGGGTTCTTCCCACCCTCCAAAGAGGCACACAGAAAATATTGTTTTAAAGGGCTCTTCCCCATGGTTCAGGCCTCCCTTGGGCCCACCCCAACCACAAACTCATGTAGAACAGATAATTTACTTACCCATATTTTCCTAAAGTATTTTCTCATAAAACACTTGGAGCCAAGTAGAAAAATTTCCCTGAAATGTTGAACCCATTGTAAAGCTTTGGAGTGAGGTTTCCATGCAGGTCTTGTTTGATGAGTTATGAGCATTGAACACACACACACACACACACACACACGAATGCACACACGCACCAGCAACAACATCTGCAAAAACGTCCATGTGCATCATTCCATTGTGCTACTCAAAAATATAAAAGAAAATGAGTTAAATAAAAACACGCAACAGTGAATGTGTCCACTGGGAGTACTTCCTTGTGTTTTACATTATCACAGCTCAACATTAAGTCAGACCCTTAACTTGATTTTAATGTATTTAAGCAATAACCATCAAGGCACAGGGTACTTTCTGGGAATTAATGAGAAGCAAGAAGGGTTGATGGCCCAAAGTCAAACCAAGGACCGTTAACCCCAGCTGGCTATTAATTCCCCAGGAAATGCCTGGCACTGAAGTTGGTATTACTATTTATAAGCCCTTTATATATGAAGAAAAGAAATACATATATCCCCCCTGCCGTGCCTTCATTTCGCAGAGTGCTGTGGGAAAGCAGGGAGCTGAATCACACTGTTGGTTCGGCATCAGGCCTTTCCTGCTAAATTAAAAGTAATTATCAAAATGAAGGCTTTGGTCTCTAGCCAAAGACATACGTAAGAGCCCCCACACTACCCTCCTCCTCCTTGCCCCCACCGCTGGGAAATTCAAGGGCGGTAGTAATGCCAGCCCCTTCCCGGGACATTTTTTAATGAGGTCTCACACACGAGCAGTAAAGTGCGTGAATCTTAAGCATACAGCTTGATAGAATTTTTAGATAGGTACTCACTCGCATTATGGCCCAGATCAAGGTGTAGAACATTTCCAGAACCCTAAAGCCTTCCCCATTCTTTCACCCAGGCAGCACCCCAACAAAGGGAATCACAATTCTGCCCTCAGTCCCGTAGAGTCGTCTTGCCTTTTCCTAAACGTCATAGAAATACAAGTGTGTACTCTCTTTGTGTCTTTTTTTCCTCACTCGACATTATGTCTGTGTTAGTCATGTGTCATCCTTTTTTATTGCTGCTCCAGCATAACTTTACTTACTTATTTAGTTCTTTGAGAGAGAGGGAGCACGGGAAGGGGAGGGGCAGAGGGAGAGAGAACCCCAAGCAGACTCCCTGCTGAGCGAGGAGCCCGATGCAGGACTCGATCTCATGACCCTGAGATCATGACCTGAGCTGAAATCAAGAACTGGCCGCTTAACCAACTGAGCCACCCAGGCGCCCCTCCAGGGTAACTTTTAAATGTCCTCAAGTTTTATAAAACAAAAGCAGAAAACTTTTTTTTTTTCTTTTTCTGACCTGTAAGAAGGCTTTATGCCTCAAAGCTTGAATGTCTAGATTCTGTTTGCCCTGATAAGGTAAGACATATTTACGGGACCCCGCACACTAAAGGCCAGCAGCACCGTGCGTTTAGGACGTAAGAAATCCTACCTGTCACAAGGTAGCTGCTTTAGAAGGTTGTTCTGAGGGCAGTGTAACCAGAATTGGGTGTAAACAGACATTCGTAAAAATGTGGTTGGGGTATCTTCCCTAACCTCCTCCCCCTGCCCCGTTATGAAAGGAATTATTATTAAGTTCCTAGTATGCACTGGGTGCTTTATCATTTTTGTCCTCACAACACCTCTTGAATCTAAGTATTGTCTTCTCCAGTGTACAGTTGGGGAAACTGAGGAATGCTGGCTGATTTGCCCAAGGTTATAATAGTAAGTGGCAGGGGGGCGCCTGGGTGGCTCAGTTGGTTAAGTGACTGCCTTCGGCTCAGGTCATGATCCTGGAGTCCCGGGATCGAGTCCCGCATCGGGCTCCCTGTTCAGCGGGGAGTCTGCTTCTCCCTCTGACCCTCTCCCCTCTCATGCTCTCTCTCTATCTCATTCTCTCTCTCAAATAAATAAATAAATAAAAAACTTAAAAAAAAAATAGTAAGTGGCAGGGTTAGGACTTGGCATCTGTCTGACTTGGAAATTCAAGCCCTGTCATCGTACCCACAGCCAGGTGAGAAGGGTAGACCAGAGGAAATCAGCGACTGGGGCGAAGAAAAAGACCAAAGCAGGATTTGCACTCTGATTCCAGCATGAAGGCCGACGTTTGTGGGGCACACCTGAGCCATTAGCCCCTGGATTATTTCAGTGACTTTTTAGTGGAGCTTAGCTTTAGTCTGCATTCCTCTGTGTGGGGTATGTCTTAAGTGTCCTCTCAATATTCTTCCAATGTTGACACCTAACATTTATTGAGAACCAACTATGTGCCAGGCACCATTCTAATGCTTTATATGCATCGCTCCTTCTATAAGCAGATTTGCTCTTGCCCTGTATTTTGACCCAACCATCTAATTCACATACAAATTCCTAAAGGACAGAATGTGTCTTATCTTTCTTCTTCTTTTCTTCTCTTCTTCTTCTCCTCCTCCTCCTCCTCCTCCTCCTTCTTCTTCTTAGTATTATTAAAGAGGGAGAAGGGGGTGGGCAGAGGGAGAGGGAGACAGAGAATTTTGGGCAGGCTCCGTGCCCAGCGCAGAGCCCAACGTGGGGCTCGATTCATGACCGGAGCTGAAATCAAGAGTCGGGCACTTAACTGACTGAGCCACTCAGGTACCCCCTCCCATATTATTATTTTTAAACTTACTCTGAATTCTGTATTTAGTGGGTGCTGAGTAATTATCAGCTATAATATATTCATTGAATCCTCCAATAAGTTTTCATCTGGGGGCATGGAACACATGATGAATACTAGGTAACAGTGGGTGCCTGGGTGGCTCAGTTGGTTGGGCGACTGCCTTCGGCTCAGGTCATGATCCTGGAGTCCCAGGATCGATCGAGTCCTGCATCAGGCTTCCTGCTCAGCAGGGGAGTGTGCTTCTCCCTCTGACCCTCTCCCCTCTTGTGCTCTCTCACTCTCTCTCTCAAATAAATAAATAAAATCTTAAAAAAATATATTGATAACAGTGATCCTACTTCCTTACTGAAAAATTAGGAGATATTCTCTGAGTAAAGATTTGGTTTTTAAATTTTTGAATATAAAAAGCATATAGTATAATGATTAAATGACATGTGTTTGTTATTATTCTGGTTATCTACTGCTGTGTAACCAGTCACCCAAACTTAGTAGCAGGGAGCAACAGCTCTTCCATTATGCTCTCAAATTCTGCGGGTCCAGAATTCAGGCAGGGGACAGCAAGTGTGGCTTATTTTTCTTCCATAATGTCTGAGGCCTCAACGGTGAAGGTTCAGATGGCTGTGAGTGGCTTGAATGGCTGCCAAGGACTGGAATCAGGTAGAAGCTTCCTTTCCTCCTATGTCCGGCATTTGGTCTGGAATGACTTGAAGGCTGAAACTGATAACTGGAGCACCTCTATATTCCCCCTCCGTTTGACTTGGGCTTCCTCACATCCTGGCATCTCAAAATAGTCTGACATTTCACATGGTGGCTCAGGGCTCCAAGAAAGAATGTTCTAGCAAATGAGGTAGAAGCTTGCATCACCTTTTTTGATCTAGCCTCAGAAGTCACAAAGTACCACTTTTAGTGGACTCTGTTGGTTAAAGCAGTCACAAGCTTGGCAAGATTCAGAGGGAGATACGGGACATAGATTGCCACCTGTCGATGGAAGTATCGGAAGAACTTGCGGCCATGTTCCAATATCACCACAGATATGCATTCACTCATGACTTTTACTGAATTGCATAACATCTGCAGGGGCCCAAGAAAGCCAAGACCAAGTTGGCTTCAGTAGAACAATGATGGAACTTGAAACTGGTGATTTGGGACTGTGAACTGTAATACTTTGGTGCCCAACTAACTTTATTTTGTACCCATGGGACATCTTGGCTCTCCAGGAAAGTCTTTAAATTAAGCACTCCCATCAATGTGGGTGGGTCGCTTTTGCTTTTCCACCATTAGAGTGAGGGGACCTTTCAGCTGATAGCTTCTATCTTGTTTCCTCACCCCTTCCTAGGCAGTGATATACCTTGAGATTTTCTACCTACTTTCTTGTCAGAGCTGAAGGGGAACGTTTCCTGTTTCCTGTGTGAGAAATCAGTAAGCCTTACCTCATAAAATTCTTAACTGGCTTAGGAAGCTGGGATCCAGCTGAGGAGACAACTGTGGAGCAGAATAATCGATATCTAAGGTCACAACCCAGGTTGATAACCTTGCGGTGAATGTGGCTCCAGTAATCTAGTAAACAGTTGCGCAGAGTATTTGCATTTGTTATCTAGCAGATTCGTCATTTTGTAACCATCAGTCTTTCTGTATGTTCAGTTGTTCTAATCTAGAATCAAGTGGTCCAGAATATCAGAGGGCACTTGGAGTTCATATGTTGGTTCAATGCATGCCTTTTAGAGGTGAGGACACTGAGGCCAGGGAAGTTGCCAGGGGAGCCTTCTCCAAAGTCAAATGGCTAGAAAGGAATGGAGCACGGAACAGAACCCAAGTCTTCTTACTGTCAGTCCAGACTCTTTCCACTTGTATCCTCACTACCCATTCGTAGTGCCCTTCAGACTTCCCTAAAAGAACCTTACCCAGAGAGGCACCTGGGAGCAGAGGAGTCAAGAGACCTTCTCCTTTTGTTTTTCCCATTCTCTTTTCCTGCACTAGATTGAGGGTGGTATTTTTCTGGGGTTTTAACAGAGTATATGGGACCTTTTTGCACGGAGGCACATTTAGGACCGGGGATTACCTTCTGCTTAGGAGATGTCTTTAGTTCCAAAAGACTGAGGGTCAGGACAAGGTTCAGAGGATAGGAAGCATTTGCATGAGACTCAAAGGTAAAAGGTAGAGATATAGCAACTTCACATCCTCCATATTTTTCCAAGGCAGTCTTGATTTTTAATTTTGGCCAATTGTTCAGCCATGTGTCAGTTGGAGGGTTTTCTAAGCAAGCTAAGAATAGGAAAAGAATCTTTTTCAATGTGATTAAGAAGATCTAGGGGCACCTGGCCGACTCAGTTGGTAGAGCATGCAGCCCTTAACCTTGGGGTTGTGAGTTTGAGCCCCATGTTGGGTGTAGAGATCACTTAAAAATAAAATATTAAAAAAAAAAAAAGAAAATCTATGAAATACTTACAGCTAAGATCATGTTTAATGATCCTCCTAAGATCTGCAAGAAGGGAAAGGTATCTGCTCTCATCACTTTGATTCAACACTGTTTAAGGTTTCCTACCCAGTGAAATAAGGCAAGAAAAAGAAATACAAGGCATTGGGGGGCCTGGGTGGCTCAGTTGGTTGGGCAACTGCCTTAGGCTCAGGTCATGATCCTGGAGTCCCGGGATCGAGCCCCACATCGGGCTCCCTGCTCAGCAGGGAGTCTGCTTCTCCCTCTGACCCTCCCCCCTCATGCTCTCTCTATCTCATTCTCTCTCTCAAATAAATAAATAAAATCTTTAAAAAAAAAAGAAATAAAAGGCATAAAAATTGGAAAGGAAAAATAAGACTCATTATTTACAGATGAGATGAGTGTTCACATAGGAAACAGTAAGGTATCTACAAAACAAACCTAGTAGAATAAGTGGGTTTGGCAAGATTGCATGGTACAAGGTCACTATACAAAAAAATCATACTTCTCTATATTTACAATAGACAATTAGAAAATAAAATTTGAAAGCAATATTACTACAATAGCCTTGGGTACCACTGTATGTGTAGGAATAAATCTAAGTCTATGGATGCCTATAGTACCTTGCAATTTACTATGCTATGACTTTTGACAATTTCACTAATAGAATAGTTGCTCCAACCCAGTGATTTCCCATCTACTCTGTGCTTCCAGTCGCACTTTGCTATCTACTAAATGCCCTCAATTAACCACAAAATTTGCATCTTTGTTGTGCAAAGTAGCATGAAATTTGTTCAGTAAGAACATATTTTATTTTGTTGAACATTTTAAAACTACATTTTGTCATTTAAAATAATTATCTTTAAATTGTGGCAACAGGGGAAATAGAATTTATTAAATCCTCACACAACCAAAACATGGGCACTGTCAACTTTTCATGGCTTCTACTAATTTTGATGGCTAAGTTAACTCAAGTGAAGCTAAAGAATGGATAAATGGTATTAAAATGAATTTTATATGTCCAGATAAGTATGGACCAGTAAGTAAGTAAGCCACCCAGGCGCCCCTGGGCATAGAGATTCTTAAAAATAGAATCTTAAGGGACACCTGGGTGGTTCATTAGGTTAAGCGTCTGCCTGCGGGTCAGGTCATGATCCCAGGGTCCTGGGTTTGAGCCCCATGGCTGGCTTCTTGCTCAGTGGGGAGTCTGCTTCTCCCTCTTCCTCTGCCTGTCACTCCCCCTGCTTGTGCGCTCTTTCTCTCTGTCTGTCAAATAAAAAAATAAGATCTTTAAAAAAAAAGGAAGTAGGGATGCTATAATAAATTAGAAATGAGACACTGTTTTCCTTGGAAGGTGATAGTTAGATCTGCTACTCAAAAGCTTGGACAAGCATGATGTACCATGAAGTGTATTTTTCCAAAGTCCAGAAAAAATAAATTTTATCGAGATCTGCCTAAAGTGAAAATTGCATCACTAAATAAAAGCGGCAGTCTCCTAATTTTTGTGCAGATAGAACAAAGATCCAAATCCAGTTTAGGACCATCTGGGATCACACTTTCAGAAAAATCTAGAAAGACAATCAGACCTTCCTTTTAGTCTTGAATTCAGAAGTCCTCTCCTCTCCCTTCTCCCTGACCCAGGATTTACAGGAATAAAAGGAATTTAGGATGACATATGTACATGTGAAATAGGAAAGGGAGGACTTTTCCACCCTCAGAAGCTACCAGTATAAAAAGCACACAACACCTATAGGTTTGACCTGATTATAAAAATGTGTTCTGGGGCAACTGGCTGGCTCAGTTGGTAGAGCGTGGGACTCTTGATCTCCGGGTTGTGAGTTCGAGCCCCATGTTGGGTGTAGAGATTACTTAAAAATAAAATCTTAAAAAAAAAAAAGTGTTCTAACCGAAATGTCCTTTGAAAGACATTTTGAATTTTCAGTGGAAATGGATATTTAAAAACTGTTCAAATCATTGACAGTTGTATTGTGGTTATGTAAGAGAATGTCCTTCTTTTTTGGAAATATGCTCTGAAAAACTGAGGAGCAAAGGGACCTAATATCATCGACTTGTTCTTAAATGGCTCAGAGAAAAATACAAACACAGACATGCACAGACAATGATGATAAAGCAAATGGCGCCGAAGGTCAGCCATTAGTGAATCTGGGTGAACGTCATATGAGAGACTCTCAGGTTTGAAATTATATCAAAATAAAAAATTTCCAAAAATCTTCTAAATCGTGTACCTTTCATCATCACTGTTGTGAGCTACCTGTAAAAACCACATTTTAGTGGTGCCCAGCCTGAATTGGAACTCTATAGATGGGGCTTCAAGTGATTGTTCGAATATAGAACCACTGTCTAATATGTTTTCAGAAAGAACCCATTAATGTTCATTGAGGCTCCCAGCAAAGTTCGTCTCTTTAAATAAGCAAAACTGAACAAACACTTTATCAGAAATAGTTTTGGAGTTGCCTGTCCATGCGGCCAAGCGTCCCCAAGAAAAAAATGATTGCTTCCCTGAGCTAGAAAGGAATTGGATGGAGAAGAGCATTTTTGCTTAAATAAGTGCTGTTAGAGGATGAATATGTAATTTGATCAATATTTGAAAGGTGATAAATTAGAGGAGGGAGGTCTAAGAAGGGTCACAGGAAAGACTGGAAGGTGAGAACATACGGAAATAGTAGGAATTACTGGTGCAGTAAAAATCATCATCGCTGGTGCCAGCCCCGAGTTCCAGACGGGAGAGTAGAGACTGTTTTTCTCCCTTTGGTGCAGCAAATAAAGGAAGTGGCATTCGGAATAATTCCTGTTACATAAAAATGGCAAAACACAGGGTGAAAAATGGAATCTGGCCAAACCTGGTGAGAAAATGAGCCCAAAGACTGGTACAATGCCTTTTAAAGAAAAAAAAAAAAGCAGAGGGAAATTGCCCATAATTTGTTTGAATTGGAATCTTACATAGCGTGGCTTAATTTCTTTCTTTGATGAAATGTGTTTATTCTTTCTGGTATTTTCTTTAAGAGATGTGATCATTTATCAAATTATAGTTTCACAGAGCGAAAAAGAACATTAAGAATAGTCATGTTTCTCACTGGGAACTGCATGGCTTTCTGTGACCTGGCTTCAAATGTCATATGGTGGCATTTCTGCATTGTAGTGGTCAAAGCAGTCCCAAAGGGAACCCGGGTTCAAGGGTAGGGGGACATAGGCTCTACCTCTCCAGGGGAGGTCTGTCAAAGAATGAGTGACCATTTTTTTTTTTTTACAATTGCCACACTGCCTGACCGATGCTTGCGCCTCAGTGCTTCCTTCTAGCCCATTCGGATTTCTACAAAGGTAAGTTCACCGTCATTTCCCACGAACGTTCCTCCATCAGCCACAGTATTCGAGTCTGCGGCAGTGGCCTAAAAGAATACAGACTTACTCGACTGCAATTCTGGAAGTCAGAAGTGCAAAATGGGTCTTCCAGAGCTAAAATCAAGGTATCCATCGCCAGAGCTGCTTTCCTTCTGGAGTCTTCCAGGGGAGAATACATTTCCTTGTGTTTTCCCGTTTCTAGTGGTCGGGGTTGTTTCTCCATTTGTGACCCCTTCCATCATCAAAATTAGCTGCGTTTCCTCTTCAAACCTCTCTCCCCACCCCCCCCGACCTTGGCTTCTGCCCTTCTGTCCTCACAGCTCCTAATTCAGACCCTCCTCCCTCTCTCTTGTAAGAACCTTTGTGATTACAGTGAGCCCACCTGGATAATCCGGGATAATCTCCCCACCTCAGGATCCTTAATTTATTTGCATCTACAAAGTACCTTTTGCCTTGTAAAAGAATACATTCAAAGGTTCTGGGGATTAGAAGGTGGACACCTTTAGGGGGTCATTATTTTGCCAGCCATAGCCAGGTTGCAGGAAGCAAGTGGTGGATGCTTGCCTTTAGAACACCCGTGGTTACTCTGTACTGCTTTGTAAAATGTGGATTTTATGATTTGTTGGCCAAAGTAAAACTCTTTTTTGTGGGGAGGGGCAAAGTAAAACTCTTAAAGAAACCAGATGCGGTATCTGTTTCTTTTACCTTCTGAAATGGTTATGGAAAAGTTGGATGTTATCATCCATCCCATGACCATCAGCTTAATCTTGCCTTTACAGTAGCATGGTACAGCTTCTAATTGTCAGGCTTTTGTGAAAGATTCCCGATCTGATTTTCTAATTCTTCACTGCAAAATTCCATGACAATTCTTTCCAGACTTTAGCCCACGGCCAGTCACAGAGTAAATTTTCAAATAATGTGTGCCTAATGAATTGAATCTCTGCATTGCTGATAAAAATACAGGGTATGAATTCGCTCTTTATCAGGTGGTGCCTTCAAACTGTAAATAATAACCCACAAAATGTTTTCTTGAGAGTGTTTTTTTTTTTTTTTTTCTGAGCACAATCATTTGCTTAGTGGAGCTGCTGGATGATGTTTGTTATGCTGGCAAGTGTTAAAATAAAAGAGATTTCTGGACAACTGGAGCAAGCTGACATTGACCTCCTTCTGAAGTAAGACTTTCTACACTTCTGTATCACAAATGATAAAACTCGCCACGTACAAAGGGACTTTTCCCAATAATGTGTTTATTAAAGGAAAAGAGATGTAAATATCTCAGCTAATTAGTTACAGCAGAGTTCTGATGTTTACCTTCAATTTCTTCTTACTATAACCCTTGGCCAGGTCTGGCTAGAGTAAACGCCCCCATTTTGATTTTGTCAGTATCTTCATCTTCTGTCCACTAATTGGCCAGGGTGGCCAATTGTCATCTCAACCCATGCTGACCCACATTGCAGTACTCACTGTTTTATATTAGGACTGATACATGGATTGGGCAGGGAATTTTTCTGTTACTTTACTTTAATTTTTTAAAAAGATTTTTAATTTATTCATTTGAGAGAGAGCGAGAGAGTGAGAGAGAGAGAGAGAGAGAGAGGGAGCAGGGGAGGGTCAGAGGGAGAGGGAGAAGCAGACTCCCCATTGAGCAGGGAGCCTGACCCAGGGCTCGATCCCTGAGCCAAAGGCAGACGCTTAACCCACTGAGCCAACCCAGGTGATCCTTAATTTAATTTTTAATTAAGTTTTTAATTTTAATTCCAGTATAGTTAACATACAGTGTTCTCTTAGCTTCAGGTGTACAATGAAGTGATTCCACAGTTCTATACATGACTCAGTGCTCATCACGACCAGTGCCCTTCTGAATCCCCATCACCTATTTCACCCACTTCCTCATCCCTCTCCCCTCTGGTAGCCATTAGTTTGTTCTCTATAGTTAAGAGTCTGTTTCTTGGTTTTGTTTTCTGTCTGCCAGTACTCAGAGTTAAGAATTCACGTCACAATGTCTACATCACCAATGATTCCATAGCTATTTCCACTTGCTAATGGAGAGATACAGGGAAAAATGGATACTTAAGGAGGATGGCTCCACATTACTTTTCCTTTTGGAAAAGGTATGCCCATTCCCTGCCTGTGCAGAAGGGTTTCACACAACAACCTCAGGTTTGGCAGAAACAAATAACTTTCAGGCTGAGTTATTTCTAGTAAATGATCCTCTCAAAACTAGGGATCCTTAAAACGTGTGCACATACCCCGTGTCAAAGTCACCATCTTATGTTGGTCTATAGGTGGTTATAAAAGCTACGTTCCCTTGAACACTGAATTCCTTGAACACGAGTTAGGCAATGGCTATGCCCAGCGAGGTTCCCCTGGCCTGATGTTTCTCACTGGAAACTTCAGGAGATGCAGAAATGGGAGTCTTTAACAGAAAGCCAAGAATCTGTGAGAAAGCTAAAATCTACGAAACTAGAAAAATCCAAAGCGTGTCCCAAATGTCAGAGCTAGAAGCAGGCCTAAGTACAGTAGATAGAAAGAAATAGAAATGGGTGGAAAAGGGGCGCCTGGGTGGCTCAGTCGGTTGAGGGGCCGGCTCTTGATTTCAGCTCAGGTCATGATCTCAGGGTCCTAGGATCATGCCTGAGTCAGGCTCTCCACTCAGCAAGGAGTCTTCTTGAGATTCTCTCTCCCTCTCCCTCAACCTCTCCTCCTGCTCACACTCCCTCTCTTTCTCTTTCTCTCTCTCAAATAAATAAATAAATCTTTTTCAAAAAATTAAAAAAAAGAAATGGTGGAAAATAGTAAATGGAGAGTATTCTGGAGCAAAGACTTAGAACAGGAGCTACTAAGGATAATAATAGCTTCCCACCCTTACTAGCTTCAAGGTGCTTCACCATCCCTTGCTGGTTCTCATTTCCCTGCCTTCATCTTTGTAAATATTCCCCTTATTACATTTGGATGTGCTTTCTGTTTCCTGTTGCTGAAACTCTAACGAGGTAAGAGTCAGTGAAATGGATATTCACTATAGTTGGCAAAAATTCTAAACATTTCTGAATGGCATCGCTATCTGTTATGTAAGCTTGTATTTTTTTTTTTAAGATTTTATTTATTTATTTGACAGAGAGAAAGAAAGAGCGAGCACAAGCAGGGGAGTGGCTGGCAGAGGGAGAGGGAGAAGCAGGCTCCCGGCTGAGCAGGGAGCCTGATGCGGGGCTCGATCCCAGGACCCCTGGATCATGACCTGAGCCGAAGGCAGACGCTTAACGACTGAGCCACCCAGGCGCCCCTGTAAGCATGTATTCTGTGCTATAACTCACCTTTCCATGTAACTTGTGATACAGGAAGAAAATGCTTTGTTCCTACCTTTTAGTGGCTTCTGGTCTGCCAAGATGACAAGATTGACACACAGTATTATAACACCACAAAGGAATTGCCATAATGCTGCTAAATATAATGGGCAAATGAAAGATTTACCCAAGTTCCCTTGGCCTTTTTGGTAAAATTCTCTATTGGCAACATAAAGAAAGGAATCACTGCTGGGTTGATGATCTATTACCTTCCCATGACTTTGTAAAGACAGAGACCTCCTTCTTGGCAGACATCTAAGCAAAGACTCAGCTTGCTTATTGGTGTTTGTTATATCTTTTTCTTTTTTTCTTAAAGATTTTTATTTATTTATTTGAGAGAGAGAATGAGAGATAGAGAACACGAGAGGGAAGAGGGTCAGAGGGAGAAGCAGACTCCCTGCTGAGCAGGGAGCCCGATGTGGGACTCGATCCCGGGACTCCAGGATGATGACCTGAGCCGAAGGCAGTCGCTTAACCAACTGAGCCACCCAGGCGCCCTTGTTATAACTTTTTCGTATAAGACCTTCCCGAATCAAGTCTATCTTGGGCCAGGTTTCCCAGAGCAGAGACTGCAAGGAAGACTCAGGTAGAAGCTATTTCTGAAGGAAGTGCTCCCAGGAGAAACCAGTAAGGGGGATGGGGCAAGCAAGACGGGAGGGGAAAAAAGCCAAGAGTGTGAGTTCAGGTGATGTCCCAGCGGAAGCTCAGGAGTGTAAATTGCGCCTCAGAGTTTGTTGCCCTTGTGACAAGGGAAGGGGGATTTTTCATATGCCTGAACCAATTAGTTATGGCTAATGGGCTGCCCAGGGTAGGAGGGTGAGGTGGGAGGAACATGAACCTGCCAGCGGGTCCAGCAAACTGGATCCAGTAGCCCAAGGATAGGTTGCTGAAGACAGTTGCAGGTGTGAGCAGTTAGGAGCAAAGCAAAGCACACAGAAGCTAGGGGATGGATACGCAGAACCCATAAAGGAGGGTCTAGGGGATCTGACCAGAGTACCAGCATTATCTGCTACACAGCCTTTCCAGAGGCACATCTGCAACTGGTTAACACACAGTGAAGCAAACTGGAAGGGAAAAACAAACAAACGCGACTTTCCTCATATGCATATGTTTAGGTTCTGGAGACTCTGGAAGAGATTACTAGTGATATCTTGTTCCTAAGGTGCCCAACAGTATCCCAGGAAGCTGGACTTTTCAGTGCTAACACCCAGACAGTCCGATGTAACCTAGGATGGTGGGTCACCCTACCTGTATCTGAAATGCCACTCAAGGAAGACCTCTCGGGTGGTGTTACGGAAGATCTAACCCAAGCAGAGCCAGCCGTGAGTGTAGAGAGGTTGCAAACCGCCCCTGATGTAGCACTTGGTGGTTTTCAGAGCTGCATTTATTTTATTTTTTTTTAAAGATTTTATTTATTTATTTGAAAAAGAGAGTGAACAAGAGAGAATACAGGCAGGGAGAGATGCAGGCAGGGGGAGAAGCAGACTCCCCGCTCAGCAGGGAGCCTATGCGGGGCTCTATTGATCCCAGGACCCTGGGATCATGAGGTGAGCCCAAGGCAGCTGCTTAACCAACTGAGGCACCTAGGTGTCCCTCCAGAGCTGCATGTAGAGTCTGGAAATCTGGAAAGAAACTGAGTCTCCACAAGGGGCCTGGGGGCTGCAGCAGAGGATGGGGGAGGGCTTCAACTTCGGACTGCCTTTCAGGTACAGCAATGGCTTTTATGACCCAGGACAGACACAGGGAGTGCGCTTCTCAAGATGCATGTCTAAGGAAGACTCTCATTCCCCAGGATAAGAGAGGGTGCAATTCTCCAGAGAGCATCACAGGAATGGGGCTAGCTCAGGATCAGAAACTCTCCAGGGAACTTTCCTGGGAGGTTTCTCCCGGATAAAATTCCCACAATAGTGCTTTCATGTTCCCTATTCTCCAGAGAGAAGGGCATGGGTGGAAGATGTTTGACACACATTTGAATTTTGTGTGTGTCACTGTTGAGTTCTATTGATGTGATAATAAATTTCCATTTAGCAATATTCTTGTTTAGCTTCGGTTCAAATCTACTGTGAATGATGATGAGTAATAACACTTCAAATTATATCAATTTTCTATACGAGGAAAATATGCCATTTTTGTGACATTTTTGTTTTTGAAAAGGGGAAATCAAAAGGTGATTCATGACTCCAGCTTTTAACTTATGTATGAGTCGAAAAATTTTCTAAAGAATGTTGTCATGATGATTTCATCCAGGATAAGCTGAAAATGTTTGAGTGAGGGTTTTGAGTTATTGAATTACAGATAAGTTTGTATGCAGGTGTCAATCGCAATGGTAAGAATCTTTTGGCTTTAGCGGTTCCCAGAGCTAAAGTGAGGTTTCATTTATTTTATTTTATTTTTTTAAGATTTTATTTATTTATTTGACAGATACATCGAGAGAGGGAACACAAGCAGGGGGAGTGGGAGAGGGAGAAGCAGGCTTCCCGCGGAGCAAGGAGCCCGATGCGGGTCTGGATCCCAGGACCCTGAGATCGTGACCTGAGCCGCAGGCAGGCGCTTAAGGACTGAAGCCACCCAGGCGCCCCTAGAATGTGGGTTTATAATCCTAAATGCATATATCAAATATTTAGGGACTTTTTAAAAAAGATTTTATTTATTTATTTGACAGAGACACAGCGAGAGAAGAAACACAAGCCGAGGGAGCGGCAGACAGAGGCAGAGGGAGAAGCAGGCTCCCCGCTGAGCAGGGAGCCCGATGAGGGGCTCGATTCCAGAACCCTGGGACCATGACCTGAGCCAAAGGCGGACGCTTCACCGACTGAGCCACCCAGGCGCCCCTCTGCCTATCATTCTTAAACATTCTACAAGGAAACATTTACGCTTAACGACTGAGACACCCAGGCGCCCCTTAGGGAGCTTTTAAATGCCCCAGGGCCTACACCCCACTCAAGAATGAAATCTGGATTTTGAGAGTGGAGTCCGGGCGGTGGGCTTCATGGGCCCGCGATGGGTGGCAGTTTCACGGGGCCCTACACGGACGAGGGCCCTGCGTTGGGTTTAATGCTCTGCCACCGTCTTGAAAACTCTTAAGTAATTTTTGAACGAGGGGCCCTGCAAATTATGTAGCAAGCCCTGGGTCCGGGCATTAGCATCTTTTTAAAAGCTTCCCAGGCGGTTTCAGCGTAGGAAGCACTGAATAAAGTGCACTAATAAAGAAGCCTTGGATCAGCTTGCCAGCAAACAGTGGACTCTCTGCTGATGAAAGAACCCGGAGCCAAAGCCTCTCAAAAAGACTGGCGGTTGCCCCGCCCCGGGGCTGCTGTGCTGGGCCCTTCCCGAGGCTTCTGACCCCGCCCACCTACCCTGGAGACTGAGCCAGGAGACCTGCTAGGGGCCAAGCGGTGTGAACCTTGTGGGAAGCGTCTACCACATCTCCTACATCCAGCCCGAGAACCTAGGGTGAGACAAACAAGGATGGGCGATGCCTTTCTCCTGGTCCACTGCTTTGGAAATGAACAGGCGGAGAGGGCTGGGTTTACCCTGTACCCTCTGCCAAGGTGAGGTGGGGAGAGCAACCCTTACGTTTCCCTTTGAGCCAGGTACCCGGAGAGGTCTTGAAACCCTGTGAGAGACTTTGCGAGTCTTCTCCTGCTAGAAATCTCGGACCCCTCGGCACCAGAAGGAGTGACCTGACCGTTGGCAGGACAGAGACTAGAGAGAAAAGAAGGCAGAAAACCCCAAAGCCCTGAGTGCCTTTCCTTATTGTCCTAGCTCTCTGGAGGGGGACTGAACCTGAATCTTGTGTTCTTTGAGTGAGAGACACCCTTCGTCATCTCTGTGGTTGGAACACTTGGACTTCTGCACAGAAAGCAAGGCGAGACCAAATTATGCAAAAGAACGGTCTCGAATGGACAAGTCCTATGGTTCAAAAATTGTCAGGTAGATCTATGTTAATACATTCAGAAATAAAAATTGAGCTGATGAAGAGGAGGGACACAAAGTGCTCATCATGAATCTTGTTTACTTTGTACACTATCTCATTATTATCAAGTCTTTGCTACAACAAAATAAAATTAGACGAAAAAAATGAACTGGCTTATCCTCTTCAATAGGTAAGCACGTTGAACATTCTTCAGTCCTATTCCGGAAACATATGAAGTTTTAACACATATTTATCGAGCACCTACAATGTGGCAGATACTGTTGCAGGGGCCTGGGCCTCAACAGTTAACACAATAGACAAAAAAAAAAAAAAAAAAAATCCCAGCCCTCAGGGAACATGTTATTCTAGTGGGGAGAGTTGGACAATAAAAATAAATGAGTAAAATATAAAGGATGTTGATGGGAACAGATGCTACAGAGAAATAGAAAGCAGGAAATGGAGCTGCTGGAGGTTGGAGGTCCGTGGGGGTTGGGGATTCAGGGAATATTTAGATGATCACTTTGGCCTTGGGCAGTGGGGAAGTTTTGTCCTCACTTCTGGCTGGGATTGGCTACCGTTACCCTGCTACCCCCCCGCTCCCCCCCCCCCCGCACCCCAGAAGGCTTAGTGCCCTGAGACCCACCTGCTGGGTAGCATCTCCAGACACGAAATCAGCCACCCTAATGAGACCATCGAGTAGGTCTAGCAGTTGATGGAGTTCATGTGCCTTGTAAAGAAGAGCGACCCTTTACTGCGAATATCCTAACAAAAATACCACGAGTAGACCACTAACATTTTGGGTTGTCAACTTTTCTTCAGGGGCCCGATTTCAGATTACAAAAAAAAAGATCGGATATAAAATTGGTTTGCATTCTACTGTGACACTTTGATTCAATCTGTGGGCTACCGTTGAGCTCCGCCCGCATATTTTCATGAGGGAATACATCTAGTGAGGTCTCAAAGCAACTCCTGACTGCTTCACACATTTTCAGAAGTTTTTAGAGTCTAGGTATCGAGATCCAACAAGAGACACACAGGGAGAATTATTCCAGTTTTCCTTTCTTCAGAGAATCGACGCTTTCCTTTTTTTTTTTTTTAAATATTTTATTTATTTATTTGACAGAGAGAGACACAGCGAGAGAGGTAACACAAGCAGGGGGAGTGGGAGAGGGAGAAGCAGGCTTCCCACGGAGCAGGGAGCCCGATGTGGGGCTCGATCCCAGGACCCTGGGATCATGACCTGAGCCGAAGGCAGATGCTTAACGACTGAGCCACCCAGGCGCCCCATGACGATGCTTTCCTTTTTATTTCTCCTGGCACTTCTGGCTAAAGCACCGCTCTATTTATGTTCAAGTTGGTGCGGACTTCTCTCAAAAGTATTTGGTTCTGATGGTGACTGTGGGTCTATCTCGGGGTCTGTCCCCGGCATACATCGCAAAATGAGTTCTTCTCTAGGCAGGGGCAGCTCCAGCATTTCCATTAAGGAAGGACACGGGGGCCCGCTTCTAATTGGAATTTGGAGGTGGGGGCGGGCATAGGGAGTCCTGCTGGGGCCTGCTTGAGGTTGCATTTGCATTGCAAATACATTATTTTTCTTCAGTTTAGGTATTTTAGGGGAAATGGCTGGAGAGGGGTTGAGAGCTGGTGGAGGGTGTTAGAGAGGCTCAAAGCCTCCCGCCCTGCCTCCACACTACCCTTTAGGGTCACAAATGCTTCCCGGTCTGGGAGGAGCAAAGAGAATAAAGCTCCTAGCTGACCTGTCACTCCTATGTTCCAGTCCCGTGTCACGATCAGAGTCAAGTCTAGGAGTTCTATATAGAGCTCTGAGATTAAGTTTGCCTTGGGCTCTCCTTTGCTTCCTCTTCTCTGCTTTAACCTTCACCGAGCTCCTCCTAATCTCTGCTTCTCACTTCAGCTTGGCAAATATTTATGGAGGATACTCTATGAGCTCAGCATTCTACTAGGCATGGGGGGGGATAGAATGATGAACTGATAAACATACAAGTTGGGAACCGACATGAGTTCAGGCTGGGAAGTCTTCCAGACTCATTTACATTTTAATTTGGGATTACTGAAGACCAAACGCTCTAACACAAAGGGAGGAAGCTATTATAACCCAACAACTGGAGGTAGGATTGAATCAGTGGAGCCTGTGGGGTGTTGGGGGTGCAATGTGTGCAGAGGACCCCATCCTGCACATTTTTAAGTCATGCCACCTAGGTATCACGTAATCTCAGAGGAAGGAGAAAAATCTCCAAACGTCTTTAGACACGTTAAGATTCTGTGACTATGATTCTTAGTTGTGGCCAAGTCCCATTTTGGGGGAGCCATGAGATTAGATAAATGCTCAAGATTCCTTCCAATTCCTGGATGATTCCACCCTGCTGTTGTCCTTCATGTACAGAGATGACTCCGCCTATCATTTTTTTTTAAAAGATTTTATTTATTTGACAGAGAGACAGCCAGAGAGAGAACACAAGCAGGGGGAGGGGCAGAAGGAGAAGCAGGCTTCCCGCCGAGCAGGGAGCCCGATGCGGACCTCGATCCCAGGACCCTGGGATCATGACCTGAGCCAAAGGTCAATGCTTCATCGACTGAGCCACCCAGGAGCCCCTCTGCCTATCATACTTAAACATTCTACAAATAAACATTTACTCTGTGCTGGATATGAGAGATTATGGGCTGGCATCTCCCGGAGTTGATGATTCCCTGGTATATTGGTTTCCTAGGGCTGTGGTAAAAAAGTACCACACAATGGATGGCTGAAACAACCGAAATTTATTGTTTCATGGTCAAGGGGGCTAAAAGTCCACAATCAAAGCATTGGCCGGGCCTCTAAGGAAGGATCCTTTCTCTTGTCTCTTTCCATTTTGGGTAGTCCCAGGTGTTGCTCGGCTTGTGTCTCTTCTCTTCCAGCAAAAACACCAGTCATATTAGAATAAGGGCGCACCCTACTTCAGTATGACTTCATTTCAATTTACATCTTAAATACATCTGTAAAGACCTTATTTTCAAATAAGGTCACATTCACGGGTATCATGGGTTAGGACTTCAACATATCTTTTTTGGGGACACAATTCCACCCACAACATCTAGTGGCCAACAATGTTTGTCTATGTCGAGGAATAAGGTTTCGATCGGCAGCCATGAAACAGACCAAAACAAAATGGTCCTCGGGGTAGGAAACCATGATCTGACTAATCTGATGTGCTTCTCAGTTGTGCTAATGAGTCATACATGTATTTACCAGATCTATCACACTGGCTTAACCCTTCCTTCCATCATGGAATGATATGGTTAAATATTTGGTGCTCGGAAATTTATGGGAAGATCTGGACAGAAAAAGTTACTCTAGGGGTAACCTGGTTGGCTCAGTCAGAAGTGCATGGGACTCTTGATCTTGGGGTCATGAGTTTGAGCCCCATGTTGGGTGTAGAGATTACTTAAAATAAATAAATAAAATTTCAAAGAAAGGTATTTTCCTGTGAGTAAGGGAAATATTGAAGTACTCCTTAGTTTATCACATACCCAAAAACCATAAGAGAGCTTACCAAGAGTTTCATAACTGAAGGATCTGTCGTAAGTATTCAGGTTTATATTTAGCTTTGAATTATACATATACACTCCCCCCCCCACACACATTTTAAGTAATTTAGCTTAGAGCATCAACATTTCAATCTGAGCATTATATGGGTACTATTGTCTCTGTCATTGTCTTGTGTGATAACTGGTGACATAGTTTCCTAGCACTAGGAGACCAATTATAGTCTGGTATTCTGCAAATTCGCATCAATGATGTTGCTCACTAATCCCAATCAACCAAAGTGAAGAAACTCAGTTCATGCTTTTCCTAGAGCCAGAAAAGGAGGCTGGCAAAATGGCTATCCTATCATTTTACCCTTACCCCCATAAATGATCTCCAATCCTCAATTATCACAGAAAAGAGAGGAGAGAAGACTATGCATAATATGTTCGGGCTCCCTGTGAGTTATAACACAGCCCAAAGAGTAAATGACCAAAAAAATTGTTAAAATCATTATCAGGAGAAAATTGCTCAAGAGGGGTAAGCTGGTGTGTTCCAGAACTCTGTGCCGGGGTGAGGATCAGAAAGGATTAAGCTGTTACAACAAACTCGTGTTTTGTTTCAAGCTCACTGTTTTGAATTTGGACTGGTCATCGGAACTCTCTCTCCATGGGTCCACATGGGATGTTCAGATCTGTCCCTATCAATGGCATGGACATTTCAAAAAAAACTTTTGAAAACAAATGGAGGGTGACACAGGATGCCTTGGAGACTGCAGGAGTGTCTGGTTGCACTTTCTTATTTAAAGATTAGTGAAAAATTCTCAATAGCACGGGAACTAAAAGGGAAACGTGAAATGTAATGGTATTTGGTCAGTGGAGCAAGGGATTTGCAGTGGTGAAAGAAAATACAGATGAAGTTATTTGGATTGTGCTTTTTATATATCTCTTAGCATAATTCAGGCTTAGAAAGGATCCGGAATGTGATTTTGTTGGCTTAGTTTTTGACCTGAACAAAACGGATTTGCCAGTTTTGTTCTTCTTATTATTCAAATGGGACACACCCTCCTGGTTTTGAGAAATCTGATTGTCATCTCTTAGTCAGAACCGTGCTTGACGAAGTACTCTTTCCAATTTTGGATGGTTAATCATGCTGGATTTTTACCAAAGACCTCAAGGGAAACTTCACTTGAAGGACAAAGATGCTTGTCAAGTGAGCTATGGATTAGAATCTGATTCTTGGGTGGAAGTTCAATGAACATAGTTTAGGCCAAGGTAGATTCAGTAAGGCAGACACAAAGAAATAAAATACGCTTCTGGGGAATGGGCAAGGCAGAGCAAACACACTGGAACTCATTAAACAAGTAGCTGATGAGCAATTCATAACCAATATCTGATATATCATTGAAGACCCAAAGGTCACGTAATATCAACTCTATTGCAACACACATGCACCAAAAGAGTCTGGCTGGCCATTGTTCTTGAGCTAGCCTTAGCTGTTTTTATTTCATACAAAGTGTTTCTCCGGAGGCACCAAAAAAAAAAAAAAAAAAAAGATGTAAGAGTAAAATCGGATTTATCGGAGGCATTTACTTGGATTAATTAGGTAATAAAAGCATTTTCAAATTGCTAATTTACTAAGCAATGTCACCGGAATGCTGAATTACTTTACTTTTATTATGATGATCAAAAGAGATAAATGCAGGCCCAGCCACAAAACCAAAGCAGAGAGAAGAGAGGCAGCAGTCCTTCTTTGCATAATTACTGGTATTTGTTATCCTTGCCTTGAAAAGGGGATCATCAGTTTTTCTAAAGACTGTTTTCTTTGCTTCAGAGCCTCTTCTTCAGAATGCTGTTTATCATCCACGTTGTCCTCATTTACCCAGCAACAAATGCACTACGAATATGCTTTTCATTAGTCAATTTAATTTTGGTTCAGAATGTTAATTAAAAAGTGTGCATTTCATTCTTCTAGGGATGGAAATAAAAAAAAAAACACACTCTTGGTTCTCAAGTGTTAGGTTAAATTGCCAAGAGCAGAGTCGAAAACCAGGGTTAATCAGTGTGAAACTTAGTTATCAGGAGCCTGGAGTTGACTTTGATAATCGATTATAATTCATTTCCCTATCCCTTCAGGAAAACAAAGGCTCAAAAATCATGGAGTCTATAGCTTTATTTATATTTAGGGGAAAAATTTTGAACAAAACAAATATAAGAGGAAGCAGAAAGGAACTTTGCCTCAAAGAGAAAAACACTAAAGAAAAAGCTGCTAAACCAGACATCCCATCCCTAGAAAATGAATGAGAATTTTATCATTTCTTCGTTAAAAAAAAAAAAAATCCGTCCTTTGCCAAATCCAAGAATGTTGCCAACTCGGGAGAAAAAGGATCCATTTTTCTACATAACCACATTTAATAATTTCCATGAAATTGACATTTTAGAATAATGGCAAAAAGCCAAATTATAAATTATGGATTCCTAACCCCTAAATTCTGAGCTCATTTTCTTAAGAAATACCTAAAATACACTTTAAAAACGAATCCAATTAATATAATTACAGAGGGCTTAAATAACACATACAAACTGGATCTGTTACTGTAAAACACAGCTGTTCTGTTATTTATATTTTGCTATTACTTAAAATTAGAAATGTGGCCACATATATTAAGTAACTTTTTAAAAAGAGTGAATCGGTTGTCTTCTGCATCATTAAATTTTTAAAAAGCCCCTACAACCAATTAGCTTGGAAATCTGATATTCATGCCTCCTCTGAATATTGCTGCGGTCGTAACGAGGAAAACAGCACATCCAGGTATTTAATGTAACAGAAACAAGGCACAGGCAGCAACTTGTATCCCCTGGCAGTTGACATGCTAATTTCTTTGCCTTCTCTCTTTTGCTGCTTACTCCACCCCGCTTCACCAACCCCCTTCCCCCCCAAGAAACGAGGCACCCTTCGGGCCCGTGGAAGGTGCCTTGCGGGGAGTGGAGCCGCCGGAAGAGCGAGGGCAGAGCGCGCGCGGTGCCCACACCCTTGACCGCGGGGTGAGCGCGGGTGGCCGCTGCTGGCGCGGGAGAGGGGAGCGGGTCAGGAGCGCGGGGTCTAGGCGGAACCCTTCCACCCCCCACCGCCCGGGTGTGGGGAGCTGCGACACGAGGCCCGGGGCCCGCAGCCCCCGGCTGGGCCCGGGCGGGGAGGGGCGGGCGGGGGGCGGAGCGCGGCGCTGCGCGGGGCGGCGGGAAAGGGGCGGGGAGCACAGTTCAGGCTCCGGCGAGCAGAGGGACGGTGGCAGAACCTGCGGGCTAAGGTGGGAGGCTCACCCTCAGGGAGGAAAGGAAGCGAGGACCGCACGGCTGGGCAGCGAGGAGACGTTTGGAGTCCGGGGCTCAGGCCGCCTACACCTCCTCCTGCAGCGGACACGGCGCAGCGGGCGGCGCACCGGCCCCTTCGGCTACCCTGCGCGCAGGTGGGCAGCCCCGAGCGCGGCGCTCTTGCTTCCTCCAGGGCCGCCGCAGGCCGGACTCCCTGGCGTCCAGGCCACCAAGCTCGGGGACGAGGACCGGGCAGGTCCGGGGGCAGCGGGAAGGTGCACGGCCCCTTGGTGTGCCCGCTTGTGCGCGCGCGCTGTGTTAGGTGGGGAGGAGGTGCGGAGAAGCTGCCTCCCTGGGGATTCTCCCCCTCGGGTCTCACAGTCCCCACCCCCACCCCCTCCTCAAGAGCCGAGCCCCGGAGTGGCTTCGGAGGACTGCGACCGCCCGCCCCCCCCCCCATCTCGGTGGTGCGTGCAGGTCGCTCCTCTCTTCGCAGTCTACACCCAACAACCATCCGGAGGCCTCCTGCTCGGGGCTCTCGGGACTGTAGAAACCTGGGGAAACGAGAGAGTGGTGGCAGGACCAGCCGGTGCGTGTGCGGGGAAGGCAGGAGTTGCTGGAGTATTGTCTGCCGGGCGGGTGCCTGAGCCCGCGCGCTCGCTCGCGCTTTCGGGGGCCGGAGTGGGGTGGGGGGGAGGGTGGGATGGGGTTTGCCGAACTTATCTCCGAAGGCGGACGGTGCACATGCACTTGGCGCCTTGTGCACGTTTGGACGAGGGTTTAATGGAGGCACGTGGGAGCAGGACTGGTCGCTGGCGCGCCCCCAACGAGCCTCTTGGGATGGCCCAGCGCGTGTTCAGGGTCGGGAAGGAAGGGAGTGTAGTGTGTGTGAATGTCCGTCCTAGGGAGGAGGAGGAGAGTGGCTCCAGGAGACTTGATTTTCTTGGATTGGCTGCAGTTCTTTCAACCAAGCCAGACTTTCGGGGCGTTAGAGTAAATTGCAGGTAAGTGGGGAACGGATCTCTGATGGGGCCAAAAAAAAAAAAGCCCGCAGGCTTTGCGGGTTCGGCGGGCGGGCTGGCTGGGTGGCTCCTGGAGCTAGCTCGCCTAGCGGCTGGGGGTGGGGCTGGGGGTGGGGGTGGTGCTTGCGTCTTTGGCTTAAGGTGCTGGTGCTGGGGCACTTGTTCTCGGTGGACTGTGGGACTCCGAGGAGGTAAAGAGCTGCGCGGCGCGGTGTGTTATTCTCATTTAACTCTAGAATCTGTATCTCTCTCTGTCTCTCTCTCTCTTAAACACACACACACACACACACACACACACACACACACACACACACACACACACACACACACACACACACACAGGTTTGGTCTGTTAGTCTCAATTAACCCGAGATAATCTTTGTCTCTCTGTTCTCTCTTACACAAAACACACCCTGGTTTGGTCTGTTATTCTCAATTAACTGTAGAATCCGTGTCTCTGTCTCTGCCTCTCTTCACAGGCGCGGGCACACACATATCCCTTACATCTCATGGCTCCTTTCACTAACTGATAGTTGTTTGTGGATTTTTATTTATTGCTTGTTCTGCTCATAGATTTTGATTCATCTGACTTTTTTTTTTCTTAAAGAAAAAAAGACCTACCTGTATGAAAATCTGTGGGGTGTCGGAAAGACCTTTCAGCACTCTACATTCACATTCAAAACGGGAGTAGGGCATTAGATGAAAATAACCCCACCTAACTGCTGTTTAGAATGGAAAAAGCACCAGTTCATTTTAGAATTGATATTATTATTCTAAAGAGACATTTTACATTTTATGACCGTGTGAGAAAGTACCCTTTGCCTGGATCTCTCCCTCATTTTTTTTCTTCTTTGTGGTAATTTACGGAATTCTTAATTACCCAATTAACAGAGTGATTAAGTTGTCTTCTGATTTGAAATGGCAGATCTTGAAATGGTTGTAGGTTGGCATGTGGATGAGTTCTGTGACTCCATCTCGTTCTTTAATGAACTGATCAGAGAGAGTGGTGTTGATCTGAGACTTAATGCATGTTTCGATATCTGAGTAATTTACCAAACCATTGGGGGAGAGGGACTCCTTAGAAATTTTCCACAGAGGAGAAAGAACACTTTTATCTCTTGGAGCAAATATTTTGCTACTTGTTTCCCAATTGTCCCTGTTAGTTGCCTAGAAAAGATGCGTGGTTGATGAATAATACATAAAGCTTATTTCTTTTTTATGTCTACAGGTGGCAGTGTGGAAGCCCAAAACGGGAGCTTTCCAAAGTGGCTTCTGAAAAATAAGAGTGAATATACATGAGTAAGCTAGTACAGGAATCAGAAAAACCACAGGTATGTAGAACAATTAATACACCTAGCCGGCTTTATAATTATTGCATTCCAATATCTTGACATTTATATAGACTTTTATGAAGTGAAACCTATTTTGAGGTATTCTCCAAGGAGAAAACGGCTTATTCTATTCTAGACAATGTATTTAAATAAAATCCCGCATGTCGTTCTATTGCATTACTTTTTACTCTCCTAAAAAAAGCATTGCTTTTCTGTTGTAACCGTGTGGCTTTGCATTTAACCAGTTGTTGTTTGATACTTGCTTTGAAAAACACTTAATGAAACTGTATAAAATGGCCAGTTTGGGGGAATACTTTCATTTGGGACACTTTGAACAAGTCACCCTGTTGAGCCGACATAACTGCATCTGCTTTTTACAAAAACTACCTCTCACTGTTGACTTGGCGTACCACGTATCAGAATATGGATGCATTAGGCTGCTTCTTTTAAATCAGCCTTTTTTTTTTTTTAACCACCTTCTCCGTTTTCTTCTACCAAGCTGAAAGCTGAACATACACGACGTACTTTCATAATTCACCCATTTCACTCAATTAATGGCAGGTTGCATATGGGATCAAAGACAATCATTGAGACCATTTTTCATTTTGACGCAGTTTAAAAGAATTTGCCTTTGAGGATCATTGAAATACAAAGTTTTGCGTATTAAGGCCGTTTTCCAATAGCTGGGTAGCACAGTGTTACGAATGGTAGAAGAAGGGGGGTGGTTTCATCTCTGGATTTTTATCTTAGAATGGTGGGCCATGGCTCATGATACTCTCAGAAGGAAGCTAAAGTTATTACTGTATTGGCTGTTAAGGGACAGGCATCAAAATGGCTGTTAAAGAGAATGAAGCCTTCTCTTTCCTAGGGGTGTATGCATTCATCACAATGCCGGAATGTGGTGATATCTTGTGATTTTTGACATTCTGCCTTTATGGCTGAAGAGGGATTTAATTAGCCCCTGCCAGTGAGGGTGTAAAACAAAGTCAGATGCTGTTCCTGAAGCTTAAAAAGGCCAAATTGGACACTTACCAGTAGAAGGCAAATTGGGAGCTCTGACTCAGAAAGTATAGGCTACACTAAGGACTGAGTAGCTTCAGGAAAGGTCGTGGACATTTAGGAGCACGTAAGTTTGCACTGCGTGGGACTTAGATTCCTTATCTGACTCCGGCGCCTGGAAAGTAACTAATCATCTCTCTAACGCTTCTAATAGGAATAGGGTCTAATCTTCTAGGGCAGAAAGGAAGAGAGCAACAAGTTGAGGTTTTATTCCGTTTTTGAATCCTACCAATCTCATTGTAGAGACATGAGGTGCTGTAGAGATACTTTGTTTTATGAGGTATGGCATCCATACAATAAAGTGTAAAATGCATTATTCCAACGTGTCCTGCTCAGTGAATTTTGACACGTGCGCACACCCGTGTCAAGATAGAGAACACATCCACAACCCCCGATTTTCTCCTTTTTCCCCTTCTGGTCCGTTTTTACCCTGCTTCTAACCTGATTGAAGGTAGCCATATTATGATTTTTTTTTTTCACATTGTGATTTTAAAAAACTCCATCCATTAGTTTTGTCTCCTGTTAAGTTCCATATAAATAGTATGCTACAGAAGGGATCCTTGTGTATGTCTTTCACATTAACATATCTAGGAGATTCACCCATGTTGTTGCGTGTAGTAGTAATTCATTCTAGTTTATTGTTGATTTGCAGGTTCAGTGTATGGACATAGTACATTTGTTTATCCGTTCTGTTGGAGTTTTGGGTTGTTTTCAGTGTGTGGCTAATATGAATAAAGCAGCTATGAACATTGTTTTTTTATTTTTATAAAGATTTTATTTATTTGAGAGAGAGAGCACGCGGGGCGGGGGAGAGGAGCAGAGGGAGGGGAGGGGAGGGGAGGAGGAAGGGGGAAGGAATCTCCAGCCGCCGACTAGGAGGCTGAACAACAAGAGGACGACGCGGGGCTCGATCTCATGACCCTGAGATCAGACCTGAGCTGAAACCCAGGACTCGGAGGCTCAACCGCCTGAGCCATGCAGGTGACCCTGAACATTCTTGCTACGAACATTCTTGCTATGAACATTCTTGCTTGCGTTTTTTGGTGCACATGCCCACTCATTTCTCTTGAGCACATAACCTAGGAATGGAGTTGCAGGGTAATAGAGGAGGCTTCTATTTAGCTTTAGTAGATAATTGGGCCAAATAGCCTGCCAAAGTGATTGTATCAATTTAAATTCCACAGTGGTGTAAGGAGTTCCATTTGATGTGTACTTTCGCTAACACTTGGTTTTGGGGCTCTTTTTAGCTTCAGCCGTTTGTGGTGGGGGGCAAATGGGTATCTCCCTGTGGGTTTTAAAATTTGAAAAAAATTTAGTTGTGGTAAAATACACATAACATAAGATTTACCACGGTAATCACTTTTGCATGTGCAGTTCGTGGCATTAAGCACATTCACCGTGTTGGGTAACCACCATTAGCACCATCCATCTCCAGAACGGTTTTCATCTTGCAGAACTGAAACTGTGCCCATGAAACAGTAAGTCCCTGGTCTCTCTTCCCCCAGCCCCTGGCAACCACCATTCTGTTTTCTGTCTCTGAATTTTTTTTTTTTTTTTTAAGATTTTATTTATTTGACAGGGAGAGACACAACACAGCGAGAGAGGGAACACAAGCAGGGGGAGTGGGAGAGGGAGAAGCAGGCTTCCCGCCGAGCAGGGAGCCCGATGCGGGGCTCGATCCCAGGACCCTGGGACCATGACCTGAGCCGAAGGCAGACGCTTAACCACTGAGCCACCCGGGTGCCCCTGTCTCTGAATTTGACCACTTTAAGTACCTCATATGGGTAGAATCCCAGAGTACTTGTTCCTTTGTAATCAGCTTATTGTACTTAGCACAATGTCCTTAAGATTCACTCGTGTTGTGTTACGTGTCAGAATTTTTTTCAGGCTGAATGATCTTACACTGTATGCATATACCAAATTTTGCATATCTTTCTGTCGGTGGACACTTAGGTTGCTGCCACCTTTTGCCTATTGTGAATAGTGCTGCTCTGAACAGGGGTGTACAGATATTTCGAGACCCTGCTTTCAGTGTTCTGGGGCACATACCTGGAAGTGGAACTGCTGGGTCATACGGTAATTCTATTTAAATTTCTTGAGAAACCACCACACTGTTTTCCATAGCTACGGCACCATGTTTCATTCTCCAAAGTGTGGAGGGGGTTCCGGTTTTTCCACATCCTTGCCAACACTTGTTCTGCTCTTCCTTTTTTTTTTTTTTTTTTTAAGAGAAACTGCGTGTACATGCACGTGAGTGAGTTGGGGGGGGAGAGAGGGGGGAGAGAGAGAGAACCCCAGGCCCCAGGCAGCCTGCACCCCCAACCCAGCACAGAGTCGGGGCTCAATCCCGCAACCCTGAGATCACGAGCAAGGCTGAAATTGAGTCGGACATTCAACCAATTGAGCCACCGAGGCGCCCCTGTTCTGTTTTTTTCTTTTTTTTCTCTTTTCTTTCCTTTTCGGTGTCCTCTCCACTCCCTTTTGATAGTAGTCATCCTAATGGGTGTGAGGTGGTCCTTATGGTTTTATGTTTCCTAGTGACTAATGTTAAATGCCATTTCATATACCTCCTGGCATTTCGATATCTTTTCGTGAAATTTTTGTTAAAATGTTTTGTCCGATTTTGAATTGGCTTTTTTTTCCTGTTTGAGTTCTTTTCTATTCTGTAGAGAAGTCCTTTGTCAGATACACGTATTATTACAAATATTTTCTCCCAGTGTGTGGCTTGCCTTTTCACTATCTTCGTGTAATCTTTTGATGATTTTTAATGAAGTCCAATGATGGATTTTCCTTTCCTTTTATGGCTCTTGCTTTTTGTGTTCTGTTTATAAAGCTTTTGCCTACTTCGGGGTTATTTTTTTAAAACCTCTCTTTTAGTTATTGAAAATATGTAAAGGCAATCTGTTTGGAAAATGCAGTATATTAATTATAAGCTCATTTCAAATAAGTGCCCTGAGAATGAAAGTTGGGAGTGTTCTTTGCTGCAGCAGGTGCCAGAGAAGGGGTTTGAAAAAGCGTGTTTTTCAATATGATACGTGGGCACAGGTGCTGTTACTCAAAGTGGCCCCTGTTTTGGTCTCCCCCTAACACTGGTAATGTCCTCAGGGCCCCTCTGGAGTGGGAAGAACCCTAGGGAAGAGCCTGGTGATGACGTGGCTAGAGGAAAGAATGTGGCAAAATGGATGAGTATCCATTTTTCCTTAATTCATAATCCATACTTGCTGAATGATCCTTCCCCTCTTCCATTCCCAAGGAGGGTTGCCACTGGTCGATGCTCCTTCTTTCCTTTGCCTCCGAAATATCAATGCCCCTTGGTATTCTGCCATTTATTAGCCTTTTCTCTTCTCCACCTAATATTTTTTCCCCTCGGTGCCCTGCATTCATGTTCACTCTTGGGTCTTGAGTTGTCCCTCTCCCTCTGCCCTGTGTTCAAAAGGCTCCGCATGTCTTTATCTCCTGCTCTTACCATCTGTCTTTCAACGGAAGGTCTAGATCTGTATCCTTACCTGCCTCCTGGACATCACCCACTGGATATCCCATAGGCGCCTTTATAAAACACACGTGTTGTTCCTTTTCAGTCTGCTCTTCTGCTTTCCTGCCTTAAGTAATGTATTTACCATTGATCCAGGATCCCAAAGTAGAAATCTTGGCACTGTTTCCATCCTCCCACACGGCCCCTGTTCCGCTCAGAAGCTATATTTAGTTTGGTTCAACCGGTCTCCCTGAGTCTTCCCCTTGCCTCTAATCCCCCACTTGGCATCAGCTTGCCTTTCCTAAAACACAGATTTAATCATGTCATTTCCTACTCAAAAGTGATTTGTAGCTCTCTACAGCCTACAAGAGGCATTCAGATTCCTTAGCATGATTTACAGTGTGACATCCTTCGTTATTTGCCTTCAACCTGCTTTTCCTGTTCCGTCATCTGCCATGTCCTCCCCACACTCCATCTGTCCTAAACTATTTGCCATTCCTAGAACATTCCTTGAGTTCTTCCCTGCATCTGTGCTTTTTGCACATGGCTCTTTCTCGTCTGCTTCTGATGTCCATTCCTATCTACCGGTGACTTCCTATTTTTTCCTCTAAAAACCAACTCCATTGTGACCTCTTTGAGTGAGCCTTCCTATCCTCTGCGTAGATCTTGTTATTCACCCTTCTTTTAATGTCATTAAAGAAGATGCCTAAATGTCGGCATGATTGCATATTAATCTCTGTGCTCCCAGTAATGACTGAGAGCACTACTTCACATATGAGGGCATTAACTACATGTTCACTGAGTGAATCCATTCCTTTTGTAGCAGTTAGCTTTTTGCTGCTTAACAAAACACCACAATATCATTTTATCAGTGGTTTATTTTTATTTATTATTTAGTTATTTGAGAGAGAGCGCAAGCAGCAGGGAGGGACAGAGGGAGAGGGAGAAACAGACTCCCTGCCAAGCAGGACCCCGGGATCATGACGTGAACTGAAGGCAATGCCACGCAGGCTCCCCTAGTCAGTGGTTTAAAACAACCAGCACTTAGTTTAGCTCTTGATTCTGCGAGTTGGCAGTTTGGACAGCACTCAGCCGGGCAGTTCTTTAGATCTGGGCAGGTTGTCTGCTGGGTGGGTTGTGGGGGGTGGCGCTGGCTCTTCTAGAATGGCCTCAGCTCTTCTCCACATACAGTTTTTAAAAATTTTCTTTTTAAAAGTAATCCCTATGCCCAACGTGGGGCTCAAACTGAAAACCCTGAGATCCAAAAGTCACATGCTCTACCGACTGAGCCAGCCAGGTGCCCCAACATTTTTTTTTTTTTTTTTTACTCTTTAACCAGGCTTGCCCCGGGTTCTTCACACTGTGGGTGGCAGGGTCCTAAGAGTGTGGGGCGCACACAAAGCCTCCTGAGGCCGTGGCTTGCAACTGCCACAAGGTTACTTCCTCTGAATTCTGTTAGCCCAAACAAGTCACAAAGCCAGCCCTGATCCAGGAGGTGGCAAAATAGATTTCCATCTCTTGAAGGGAGGGAGCTGTGTCATGTTGGAAAGGAGCAGAGATAGAGGAGGATAATTGCAGCCATTTTTTTTTTAAAGCAATATACTGCATTTACCTGGGAACAGGGTATGTGATTAGTGACTTGGGTCACCAGCAGAGAGGGCAGTTTTGACTCCAGATGCATCTAACTGTATCTAAGATGAGTCCAGCTAAGATGGTCCCATGTTTCCTAGCATCCTCCTTTGATTCTCCTGCCGAGTCCTCTGTCTTGATCCTTTTATCCAAAGCATATTTAAGACAGCCCCAGTTTCTTTTTGGCCTTGATGAGATACCATTGATGCTGTAGGATGGGGAAGCTGCTCCAGTGTGCTGGAGAACGGGGAAACCTCTCTTTCCTTCTCATTCTGGAAACTGCCGTGGATACCCTTGAGCATTGGGGACCTTCTTGTTATGATGCACGCTTTAGTATTTGCCATTGATTTGTCCCTAGCATCCAATTTAAAAGGCATTTTGGGGGAGGGAGAATGTCAGGAAATGAAAAGAGATCTGATTGATGGGGGTTGTTCATCTGTGTTCTTCCTCGCCATGGGTGAAAATTGAAGATCTCGTACTGAGAAACAGTAGTAGTTTACCCAATCTTAATGTGTGTGTGCTTTTGCAGCTGTTACAAACTGTTCAGAGTGGAAACCTGAATTTAAATATTGGGTTTTTTTAAAAGATTTTATTTATTTATTTGACAGCGCACAAGCAGGGGGAGCGGCAGGCAGAGGGAGAAGCAGGCTCCCCACTGAGCAGGGAGCCCGATGTGGGGCTCGATCCCAGGACCCTGGGATCGTGACCTGAGCTGAAGGCAGACGCTCAACCGACTGAACCACCCAGGAGCTTCTGAATTTAAATATTTCTGATGTACTACCTATTCAAGGATTCTTTTTAAGGACTAGTGTACATTAAGAGGAAGTATGGTTACAATATATGTGCAGGAGCTTGGTTGAAATATACATGAAGTGTATACTGGTAAATATTCTTAGAAAAACATACACGAAGTGACCCTGACTTCCAGAGGTAGTAGAGTAACCTTGGATCAGTTTGAGTTTCTCCAGAACTTTTAGTACAAATTTATATGTGTTAATAGAGCTGTTGGAAGTAAAGAACACAGATCTAAATTTTTCCTGCTTCAAGCCCATTTCTACTGATCCTAGAAACAAAGGTGAACTGTGAAGTGACCAAAACGCATGAAATAGGAGGCACTTGAAGGGCCTAAAGACCCCTTATCACTCTCACATGTTTGCCTCCTGCCTTGTGCCATTCCTCGATTGGCCACTGACAGAGGCGTGAAACATCCACAACGCGACTAATCCTCTGTCAAAATAACAGATGTGTTACTATTTATGGGTGAAAAGAGAACTTTCACTTACGTTAACAAATATCTTAACATTTTTTCTTACGGCATGCTTTTATTTTGTAGAGAATGAACGATGTAGATCATATCTCACTGTATTCTATTTATAGATCAGTTTCTTACTGAATCTCTGTATTGTCTTTGCTGCTGGCTTAAAATAACGTAAATTCAAATGGCCGTAGTTCAGTATTTTTAGAAGGCCATGACTAGTTTGAGTTAGAAAAGTCAATATTTTTGTATGGTGACTAACATACAATAAAATAAAATTAAAAGAAAGAAAAATCAATATTTTTAACTATTCCCAATTGAGCAAATCAAGGCATTTTAACAGATTGAAATAGGATACTAATTGAGATAATATTGGCAGGTATTCATGTTTTGTTTTTCCAAGAGCTAGTTTGATAGCCTAGACAATAGTGTAAAATGTTTTATATACTATATTCCTGGCATGTTGCATAATGTGAATTCTCACTGATGTATAAATACATAGCCTATACGTACTATAATATCTGGGGAAGGAGCGAGGGAGGGAGACGGAGAGAGACAGAGGGAGAGAGAACACACATCCTCCTGTGTAAGGTTAAAATACTAGCAAAAGCTGTACGGAAATCATGGGTAAGCATAGAGCTGAGTTATTGAAACAGCCACATAGAACAGTGGTTTGGGTTTTACCAGGGCAGCCCAGCTGTATGTGTGTGGGGGGAGGGTCTTGGACTGTGTTTTGATAATGAAAATAAACAAAAACATGACATGTATTTGACCAGGAAAAGGTAATGGAGGAAAACAATGGAGTCTTAATGAATTTCCTGAAGAGGAAGAGGTATGGCTATTTTAGCTAATCACAATGTCTCAGATTTGACGGGTTATATTTTTCCCCAAAACATCTGTGGGAAATTAAAAGGCCACGTGTACTGAGGGGACACCAGGTGCTTTGGTGATAAAGAATCAATGCAGAGGGTCAGCCGTTGTCTTTTTCTTTACCTCTAGGGAGGGCACTGTGGGATATTTTCCTTTATTCACCATGCGTGTTCTTACCCATGTTACGGAGAAAGGCCTTTAGACACACAGAAATAGCCTGACTGCTGGGGTTTAAGTGATAGCCCCTGGCCATACCTTTCTCTACCTCTCTGACATGTTTTTCTGCTCTGCCTGTGAACATCAGGTTCACAGAGTGACCAGAGTCAGTGTGTGCGTGTGCGTGTGCGTGTGTGTAGGAGCTCTTCCCAGTGATGATGTTGGGTCTCCATATCTACGTGGTCAGTGAATGAGCACCTGGTGTGTGGTATTTTGCATCACCAGCAGTGATTTTCCATCACTATCAGTGAAAATATATATTCGTTAAAATCAAAGCATCACACCAAGAGTTCTCACATTTTATTAGATTTGACCTTGGACTGGTCTGGTGTGAGCATCACAAGGCTGGACTAGAAGTTAGAAGGATGCTGTTCAGGTTTCTAGTCAGCTTCTAAATAGCTGTGGGTGCTGGGTACATCTTTCTTAATGCTATGGGCTTCAGTTTTGGCCTCTCTAATGTGAAGGTTGGACTGTTCACCTCTAGCGTCCCATCTTATTCGGCTACTCCATCAGTCTTAATGCCACGATTGTGGCTTTTCCCCCTGATTTCAGTAAACTCCACGATAAAACTATTACTGGTATTAAAAACATTTTTTTAAAAGATTTTATTTATTTTAGAGAGAGAGCACGAACAAGGGGGAGGAACAGAGGGAGAGGGAGATTCAGACTCCCTGCTGAGCAGGGAGCCGCATGCCAGGCTGCATCCCAGGACCCTGAGATCGTGACCTGAGCCGACGGCGGACACTTAACTGACTGAACCACCCAGGGTTGATGTCTTTCATCAGTATTGGAAAATTTTCGGGGCACCTGGGTGGCTCAGTTGGTTAAGCAACGGACTCTTGATTTCGGCTCAGGTGATGATCGGAGGGTCATGAGACTGAGCCCTGAGTCAGGCTCCACACTCAGTGGGGAGTCTGCTGGAGATTCTCCCTTTCCCTCTGCCCCTCTCCCCACTTGCATGCTCTCTCTCTAAAAATAAATAAATCTTTCTTAAAAATTCTGAGCCATTATCTCTTCAAATACTGCTATTGCCCTGTTCTGTTTCTTACTTTCTTCTGGCTCCCCAATTACATGGGCAGGAGACCTCTTCATGTTCCTTATGATACGTTTTTTTTTTTTTCTTTCCTCTTTTTTAAAAAAAGTTTTATTCTTCATTTATTTTTAAGTAATCTCTACACCCAACATGGGGCTCGAACTCACAACCCTGAGATGGAGTTGTTCACTCTATGGACTGAGCCAACCAGGTGCCCCTCCCCTTTTCTTTTTGGGCTTTACTAGGGGTGTTTTCCGTTAACTTATAATCCAAGTTTACTATGTCTAGTCTGCTATAAAACCCAACCCTGCTAATTGACCCATCTGAGTTATTTCAGACATATTTTTCTTAAATTAAGGTATTTTAGTTTTCTATGATGTCCATTGGATTTTTTTGCGTAGATTCTGATTCCTTTTTGAAATTCTCCACCTTTCCATCCGTTTCCTCTTTTCCTCTCATTTCCTTTGACCAATTAATCAATTATTTCAAAGGTTTTGTCTACTGAATCCCATTATCTGGATCATCTATGAGTCTGCATCTGTTGTCTTTGTTTTCTCTTCAATATTGGTTACATTTTCTTGCAATTTCTCTCATGCCATAACATTATCATAATATTTAATTTTATAACAAGCAATTTTGTGTGAAAGAATCTTACTAGTTCTACACCACATCTTCCTCCAGAGAGGATTTCCTCCTTTTCCTCTGTTAGGTAAATATAGTGAGGAGCTGATCACCTTCGCGCCATCCGGAGTTGAGCTAAGTCAAGGCCAGGTTGCAGTTTTAGGAAGACTCAGCCCAGCTATGGCTGCCTGTGCTCCTCAGGCCTGGTTCTTCCAGGCTTTTGATTGAAACCCTAAAGGATCTTTTGTCTTTTTGGCCCTGAAACACTGTGGGAGATTAAACTTTGCCCTTTGGGGGTCTTGACCTTAGCTTCCTGTCCCCTTGATTTTAAATTCGTGTGACTGTTTTGGGGCGCCTGGGTGGCTCAGTTGGTTAAGCGACTGCCTTCAGCTCAGGTCATGATCTCAGGGTCCTGGGATCGAGCCCCGCATCGGGCTCCCTGCTCCGCGGGAAGCCTGCTTCTCCCTCTGACCCTCCCCCTGCTTGTGTTCCCTCTCTCGCTGTCTCTCTGTCAATTAAATAAATAAATAAATAAAATCTTTTAAAAAAAAATGCTTAAATTCGTGTGACTGTTTTGAGAAGAAACCTGGCTATGTATTTGGGGGAGCATTCCTCTTTTAGTAAAAACTTCATCCCTGAAATGTTGTGAAACTGGAGACCTCACTCTGCCTTTTAATAAATAGCCTTTGGCCTTAATATCTCAGTCTTCCTCTTAACAGCTCTAGAACTGGACAAATGTGGGTATTTCCCATTTGTCACATTAGCCTCCATTAACGTGTTCACCAAAAAGTTTTGCTCACTTATTTTCCTCAGTAGAAATCCTTTCTCTTGGCAAGTCTTACCATGATCCTCCCAAGGGCCCTGAAGGAAGGAAATCAGAGGTTTTCTGCTCACCTCAGAAGGGCTCCCCTTCCTTTGACATACTTGTCCTTGAATCCTTTATAGTCTAACGGAAGCCTCATACTGTTTTTTTCTGCATAAAACGTATAAGGTGGGATCTGCAGTTTCATAATATACATCATTTTCATGTCATCTATTCTCGTGGAGTCTTCGTTGAAACATTATTTTTTTTTAAGATTTTATTTATTAGAGAGAGCGAGAGAGAGCAAGAGAGGGAACACAAATAGGGAGAGTGGGAGAGGGAGAAGCATGCTTCTTGCCGAGCAGGGAGCCAGATGTGGGGCTCGATCCCAGGACCCTGGGATCATGACCTGAGCCGAAGGCAGACGCTTAACGACTGAGCCACTCAGGCATCCCGAAACATTCGGTATTTTTCAACTTTGTGATAAAAGTAATTTTGGTAGTGAAGCACCTGCTGACTCATTACAATATTGCCAAAGGAGGAAAATGGGACTACTTAGACAATATGGTCCTTTTCAAAATATGTGCATTTCATTTTTTTTTTTTTTTTTTTTAGTTTTTCAATTTTAATTTGTCTAGAAAACACTTTTTAGGTAGAAGATGGTAATGGAGGCACTTTCAGTTGATTTAAAGTTCTCTCAGATGGGTTCCTTACTGGACACATTTACTTCTCTTTTGTACTAAAAGGAGGCATGACTCATTACAAACCCTCCCATTTGTGAGGAGAATTTGCTCCAGAGAAATCTAGGACATTAATAGGCAGCATCCATATGGTTTGCACGTGTAAAAAGGAGAGAATGAGCCCCTCGTATTATTTAAATTGGAACCATTTCAGTGTTAAGGAGCAGTTCTGTTGTTAACTTTTCTTAGAAGCTGCGTAAGACCTGGCCAGTGCCAAGAGCCCTAGGCCTGGTGGGAGCTCTGAGTTCTAGTATTGGCTTGGCCTCTCACAAGCCGTTTGTCCCAGGGGAGACCTCCGTTTTCTCATCCTGAGAATGTTAGGACATTGGAACAGTTGAATTCTAATCCTTGACCATCTCTGCCCTTTGGATTCCTGTCATTTATCATGTGGAAATTAAGGTTGTACTTGCATTTCAATGAACTATTTGCCAGGCTCAATTGAAAGAATAAATCCCTGCAAATTTCTTTTGACCCCTGCATTCTCTACGCTTGTGACACCAAGTGGGAAATCTTAGATCCTGTGTCTCAGCGTCTAAGAAGCAATTTTTGTTTTGTTAAATCGTGTGTCTTGAGTCCTGAGTCCCTGGATTCGAGTCCTGGGTTTGTTACTTGTCTGCTCTGGGGCCTTGGGCATTTCACCAACCTTGGGCATTTCCTTAACTGGAAAATGGATAGAAGAATACTACAGCCATGCCGGTTTCACCGAAGAAGGCAAATGATTCATATGTGAAGGCGCTTTATAAACAGTCAAGAGCTGTAAAAACATCAGTTATCATTAGGACTGTAATGACACATCCCTTGTCAGCAGTAACCATCTGTTTGTTGTGGCTGTCACTATTAAAAGTGAGATGTGAAATCAGCCCAAGGGTATTTAAATTATATACACCTTGACTTTTGTTCCCACTTCGTTGTTTTTTTTTTTTCTTTTCTTTTTTTTTCTGGGGGCTGGGGTGGGTAAGCTGACACTGCAAAGGATAAACTCTCCGCTTGAAACCATTCAAACGTAGAGCTGGAAGGCCAGTGGGATTATTTTAGCAAATCCCCTTCTTTGAAAGATGCCGTTTTAAGAAGTTTAACTGACTTAGCAAAGGTAACAGAGCCGCTTTGAGATAAAACCGCAACTAAGACACACTGTTCTCTGTTTAAACCTTGACTTGTGCAGTGACTTCTACTGTTTTGGTCAGGGACCCGGATAAAGAGATTTCTTTCGCTTTTAAACATTGGGGTTCTCCATTTCTCTTCTCCCTAACCTTCCGACATCCTTGACTTCTCTCCTGCCTCACAGCCAGCCCTCCCTTTCTAACCCTTTCTGGTGGTGGTGCCTCGCCCCACTCACCCCACTCTGGAGAAGAGAGCCCCCCACCCCTTCCCCAAAGCTGCTCCCCCCACCCACGTGTTCTCTGGATTCTGACTCCGCTTGCCTCTTCTGGCATTTATTTATTCTAAAAGTTATACTGTCTCTGTCCCATGTTGTCTTTCTTTCCCTTACAGTTGGTTCTTCCCCTTGGCCTACGAAGGTGCCCAAGCTTCTTGTAGGATTTTTTTTTTTTTTTTTTTTTTTACTTACAACACCACTTCTCAATATTTGGCTACTAGAAGGAGAAATTGGTAAGCAGAGTCCCTCCTTTCTCAAGTTCCATCCATTCCTTTTCTTTTTCTTCAATTTAAAAAAAATCGTGACACGCCCATAATGTAAACTTTACCATGTTAACCATTTTTATGTATGTAATTCAGGAGTACTGAGTACCCTCGCGTTGTTGGGCACGTTGTTGGTCCTCTCCAGGAGCCTTTTCGGCTTCCAAACTGGAACTCTGTCCCCATGAAGCACTGACTTCCCACAGCCCCCTCCTCCCAGCCCCTGGCAGCCACCGTCATTCTTGGTCTTTATGGGTTTTCCGTGCATTCCTTCTATAGTCTTGCACAAATGCAGGGACTGGCGCTTGGTGGTGGCCAGAAAAGTTCTCTGCCTCCTTCCCCTGCCTCTGTCTCATCCTCTGCTCCCCCGGTCCCCCATTTGTTGCAATGCGTTTTCTGGTTTCTCCTGGGAACGATTCGCTGCCCAGCTTCTGGGCACTTTTACTTCCTTCTTTGGCCTCGGATCCCTTGTCAGAATCTAGGCCGGCTTCCTCCTCTCCTGATTCTGTCAATGGTGCTCTTCTGCACTGCCCATCAGAAGCAGCTCAGAGGCACCTGCCCGCTCTGCCCCTTTCTGTGCTCACCAGCCAAGGGGGGCTGTTTCCTTACACCCTTGGCACACCATGCTGAGCCTCCATGCCTTCAGCCCCTTGCTTCTCTTTTCTTCATACACAATTAACCCAAATGCCTTTTTCAGTAAAGCCTTCACCCACAACCTTAGCTTCTGCTCCACAGAACTTCAGAAGTCTGATTTCAGTGTTACTGGGATTTCACTTCGTCCCCCCTCTCCCTTGAGTTGGTGAGTGATTCATGGGTAGAGACTGTGGCTGATTCTCCATCAGACGTGGCCCTCACACTAGGCCCTTTGGCAGGGCTGAATAGATGGAGAGCATTCATTCATTCAAGGACACCTCTTATAGAAATGTGCTTTTCTGATTTAAGAGACTGAATGTTGATCAACCACAGGGAACATCAGAGTATAAGACCAGAAGAGAGCGACTCACCTTGTGCTCTGTTGGGGGAATCTATGATATCAGCCAGTTGGTTAAATATGGAGTCATTGTACATGAAATCCCACAGTGTGCTGGGTAAAATAATGGTCCTCCAAAGATGTCTATGTCCTAATTCCTGGAACCTGTGAACACGTTCGATAGGAAAGGGGAATTAAAGTTGCCCATGGAATTCGGTTGCTACTCAGGTGACTTTAAAATAGATTATCCTGGGGGCACCTGGCTGGCTCAGTCTGTAGAGCATGTGATCTCAGGGCCGTGAGCTCGTGAGTTCAAGCCCCATGTTGGGTGTGGAGCCTACTTATTTAAAAAAAAGAAGAAGAAGAAGAAGAAAAGATTATCCTGGATTACCTGGGTGGGCTCAGTGTAATCAAGGGTCCCTAAAAGGGGTGTGTGCTGTAGAATCAGCTTGTAGCTAATAAGTTCCTGGACTGCTGAGGGTCTTAAATTGCCTTGAACATTATCTTTGGTTAATGCTTCATTGATAAATTCCTTTCTATAACAGATCTACTTAACATCCGTTTTCTGTGTTATTAGCTGTAGTGAAAGAAAGGTATTTCATTGAATGCTTGTATAAATCAGGTGCTTTATATATATATATATATTACCCTATTTAATGTGCTAAATAACCCAAGAAGTTGATATTATTAAGTCCATTTATGGATGAGGACACAGGCAGGGTGGTTAACTTACACAAGGTCACATTGCGAGTAACTTGGCGACCCTGAGTTTTTATTGCACATAAAAAGAAAAAATTCTTGAGGTGTGGCATTCTCACTTTTGCAAGGCATGCTCATGGCTTCTACAGTCTGATGGTATATTGTACAAAGTCTTGCCTTGAAATCGGAAAGGTGATTAAAAGTTAACCAGGAGTCCAACAAAATCTGGATTATATTTTGATATATTTCCCTTTTGTCCTCCGCCCCCCCCCCCGCCGTGCGTATGTATGTTGCAGTTTCCCAAAGCTGCAATGCTAGTTTTGTTTTTTTTTTAATTTTACATTGTCTGTTCTTCCATATCCTGTGTCTTTATAATTATTATCTTTAATAGACAATAGGTGGTGTCCAATTTTTTATTGTTAAAAGGAATGCTGAAGGAACAGTTTCCAGCTGGGACATGCTGTTCTCTGGAGAGCAGGAGCCCAATCCAAACCACGCAACGCAGTTAAAACCTCGGCTTGGAGGTGGTCGGCACCGTATCTGCTCACATTTCCATTAGTCAGTGTGTGTCCTAGGGCCAAACCCAAAGTCAAGTAAGTGGGGGCCATGTACTTCTCCCCCATGATGATCAAAAGGATGAGTAATCCTGTTATACAAAAGAAGAACTAGTTGGGAATAGCAATCCCATCTACCACCTGGAGGGGAATAAGATGATTAGAGCTAGAACATAAAAATAGAAATAAATAAAAGTAGCAGATAGAGACAGGCAGGTGGATTGTGATTCTGACCTTGAGCAGAGGCTCTGTCTTCAGGCGCCTCCTCTGTGATGTGGAAAAATGAAAAGAAATGATGTCTCCAAAGCATGCTGTGCTCGCCTGACAGGTGAAAGGCTGCCAGCAAATACGAATTCCCTTTGACGGTGTAATTTTGCCATGGTACTGGATGTGCTATTTTAGTGTCTGTTTGGATGGAACTTGACTTTCTTGGGTTTTAACTCAAATACACACGAGTGCTGTGGATTTTCTCGTCATTAAAGAAAAGATGGGCCTAATTTCTGGATAATTCTCCTTAAGTCCCTTTAAAAAGTACACAACCACCGGGAAGCTAATGTCAAATTCCTGACCCCATTTCCCAAGCAGCCAAAATCAACATTTCCAAGGTGGGAGCTTGTTAGAATTGCACATCTTGGGCCCCACCTCTGACTTAACTGAATTGGATTCTGTATTTCAACAACATCCCCAGGGGATTCATATCTACATTAAAATCTGAACAACACTCATCTAGATTGTCCTTAGAAATGCTGTTCTATTTTTATTTGTTTTTTTTAGAGAGGGATGGAGGAGGGGCAGAGGGAGAGGGAGAGAATCTTAAGCAGGCTCCGAGCCCCAGAGATGCTGTTTTATTTATTTATTTTTTTAAAGCTTTATGGCTCTTTTTTTTTTTTTTAAGATTTTATTTATTCATTTGACAGAGAGAGACACAGCGAGAGAGGGAACACAAGCTGGGGGAGTGGGAGAGGGAGAAGCAGGCTTCTGTGGAGCAGAGAGCCTGATGTGGGGCTTGATCCCAGGACCATGGGATCATGACCTGAGCCAAAGGCAGATGCTTAATGACTTGACCCACCCAGGTGCCCCAGAAATGCTGTTTTAAAAGAAAAGTTTTCTTGGGGCGCCTGGGTCGCTCAGGTGGTTAAGCATCTGACTCTGGATTTTGGCTCAGGTCATGGTCTCAGGGTTGTGGGATCCAGTCCCGTGTGAGGCTCCAAGCTGGGCATGGAGCCTGCTTAAGTTTCTCTATCTCCCTCTTCCCCTCCTCCCCTCCCTCTAAAAAAAAGAAAGAGAAAGAAAAGTTTTTGAATTATTATTTGCCTTTCAGTTTGATCATAATACAATCAAAAATATTTAGGTAAGATTTTTTAAAAGCCTTCTTTTAGGGTATCTAGTATTTAAAATGGGCGTAGTTAGAACAGTAAGAATTTAGAATTGTTTTTCTCTTTCCCATCTTCTAAGAAAAACATTTATTATGACCTAGAAGGTTTAATTTTGATTATGAGCTTTTGGCCCATGACCCTTTGTTTGGCTTATTTGAATTTTAGAAATCTTAGATTTTAAGGGATCAAATGCCCAGCAGTATTAGAAATAATCTAACATGTAATGTTTAGAGTCTTTGGAAGAAAATGATAATACTTAAATTAAAGAATCTTTTGTTATCTGGCGCCGTTATTTGATAGTAATCTTGTTCTTGAATTTTTTAAGTGTAGATTGTATGTCTAAGGACCTAACTCACTGGAGGGAGGGTGCAGACACTGAATGAAGTGGTGTGTGTTTGTTTAAAAATCCTTTACAAACTCTCAGATGCCCAGCCAGTGTAAGGTGTTCACCTTGGTTTAGGGCAAACCACAGCCTGTGGGGCCATATCTGTACCTGTGTTTATAAATAAAGCTTTATTGGAACACAGCCATACCCATTAATTTACTTCATCGTCTATGGCTGACCTGACGAAACGACGACAGAGTCACAAGAGACCATGTATGGCCTGCAGAACCTATAAACTATTTACTCTCTGGCCCTCTGCAGAAAGTTTGTTGACCTCTGGTATCAATTAGTGAAGGATAGCTTTTTGTATGTGTGTGAAATTCTTGTGTCTGAAGATTCTTGATTGTTTTTTTCTTTTTAAATAGAAAAAAAGGAGTCAGCCTAACATTTAATAGGGTTTTCTTTTTCTTCTTCCAAATTGTATGTTGTTTTTTTTTTTTTTCAAAGATTTTATTTATTTATTTGACAGAGAGAGACACAGCGAGAGAGGGAACACAAGCAAGGGGAGTGGGTGAGGGAGAGGCAGGCTTCCTGCGGAGCAGGGAGCCTGATGTGTGGGGCTCGACCCAGGACCCTGGGATCATGACCTGAGCCGAAGGCAGACGCTTAACCACTGAGCCACCCGGGCGCCCCCAAATTATGTTAATATTAGGGCCCTGACCACAGGTTAAATTGTGGGATTTAACCTGTGGTTAAATACAATCCTGTGATTGTACCCTGTTTCTTTTTTTAGGTCTTTCAACCAGTCCTTCGCAAAGTGCTGGAGATAATGCTTTTATCAGCTGATGACTACGCAGATGGCAATAGTTCATCAGTGAGCTGTGTTTCGTGGCTATATGCTACTTCCCCCTCATGCAGCCCAAAGAATCTTTTTCTCTTGGAACCCACTAACCTTAGGCTCTTCCTTCCCTGGGGTGCCGCCTTGTGGTGACAAACTCACTGACAAACTCCCGCACTGGTTAGTCACGGAGGAAAGTGAGTCAGCCAGTGTGTGACTCATCGCAAACTCAGCTCAGAGTAACAAACCCCATCATACACCTCAGAGATCATGAGTCATTAGACTGAGACAACCTGCTGGTGGATACGATTTGGAAAAACTCCCCTATTGTGATCTTTCAACCCTTTCCCCTCCTACTATAAATGGGCTTAGAGTAAACATTAACAAAAGAAGAAAGACATTACTCATTAGTGTCCTTTGGGGATTCAGTCTTGATTTTAGCTAATTCAGTATTATTCACACTTTACTTTGTTCTGTATGGTTATGGGTATATATTTTAAAATTAAATATTTTAAAATTATATATATATACACACATACACACATTTATATCTATCGATCTGTTTATATCTCCATGTATTTTGAGTGTGTGTACATGTATATGTATAACTAATTCTCATTTCTGGTAAGCCTTGTTACCTAAAGTTAAGAGAAGAGGCTGTGATTGTACCCTGCACGGGCCCTTTTGGTATCTGGACCCCCTCCTGTGAAAATTTTACTCAGGTAGGTGTTAATCCATCACTCATTTATGAGTCCACAAACAGGAGAACCTTTATGCAAAGAATCACATCCATTTTCTTTCCACTTAAGTTATTTCTAGGGAAAATATGTTGACAAAGCATAGCAGTCCACTAATATTCCATCAATTCAAATAGCTACCATAGTAACTGCTAAGTTCTTCTCTGAAGAGTAGGACTAATTTTCGAAATCTGCATAAAGATACCATTTATTTGCAACTATTGTCAGGGGAGAAAAATACGTGTGTCCTAAATAATCAGTTGTTTAGCTATACATGCTGGGAGTTAATGTCTTCAACTCCAAACTACGTTGATAATGAGCAAACATATGAGCCAGCTTATTCTGCTGTAGCTTTTCACTTGTCCACCTGCATGAAGATAAAGAGAGATACGTTACAAGAATTGACAGATCTGGGGTGGATTCAGTGCAAATAGCACTTCAGAGACATTTGAAACTGATATTCAGCTAAGTGTTCCCATAGTTTAAAGCTATATTCGTTTCTGAGTGTTGCCAAGGATCCGAGTGCTATGAGCAGCTTGCAGCAGAGATTTGTGTGGTTGCTATGTGCAAAAGCCCTAGAATAAGCAAATGGGAACTGATACCAGGGTGGGTAAATATTACTATAGTAACGACTCATTTCTATAGGAGAAATTTGGAAAATAAACCTAGAATCCCTGGAACATGGGTAGAAATGCATGTTGCACAAAATGGACAGTACAGAAAAGCAAAAGTCAGGCTTCCACTTCCGTTAAGAATAAAGAAATTTAAAAAAAGTATAAAAAATATATAATTTAGTGGCCTCAAATAAAAATTTCAGCAATATATCAAAAAGATAATAAAAAAAAAGAAAGACCTCAAATGAACAATTTTCTACTTTTTCTAGTTCTTTCAGGAGTGAGCCAATCCTAATGTTAGCAGAAGGAAGGAAATTATCAAATTAGAAATTAAAAAAAAAAGAATACTTTTCTTTTTGATATGGGCTAATTGAAAACATTATGTTTTGAGTGACTTTCTCATGCCCTGTTGAGCATGGATAAAATCACAAGAGAAAGGAGGAGTGTTCCATTTTTTTTTTTTTTAGCATCACACATTACCAAATTGTGCTTGTCGTATGAAATACAGTGTTGTAGAGAAGCTAATTGTATGTCTCCTTTAATTCCATCATATCAAATAACTCTTGATCATGAAATTCTTTTCTTTTTAAGATTGATTTATTTATTTGAGAGAAAAAGTTTGAGAGAACAAGAGCAGGAGGGGCGGAGGGAAAGGGGGAGAGAATCCCAAGCAGACTCTGCGCTGAGCGCAGAGCCGGACGAGGGGCTCGATCTCAACAATCCTGAGATCGCGGCCTGAGCCAAAACCAAGAGTCAATGCTTAACTGGCTGCACTACCCAGGTGCCCTGATCATGAAATGTTTTAAATACAGGCTGGATCTCTTGGGTTGCCCTTTATCTGACTCTTTCATTTTTAGTAGGGTAGAAAAAGGGCCACACCATTATTTAAGCAAATTTTTTTTTACTATGAAGTATTGACAATTAGGTTTCTTTTTTTTTTTTTTTTTAAGATTTTATTTATTTGACAGAGAGAGACACAGTGAGAGAGGGAACACAAGCAGGGGGAGTGAGAAAGGGAGAAGCAGTCCTCCCCACTGAGCAGGGAGCCCGATGTGGGGCTCGATCCCAGGGCCCTGGGATCATGACCTGAGCCAAAGGCAGACGCTTAACGACTGAGCCACCCGGGAGCCTGACAATTAGGTTTCTTTGCTGTCTTTTCTTCTGCTGTGGTGGTCTCAACCCTTCCTGCTCATTAGAATCACCAGGAGAAAGTTTTACAAAATATAGGTAACCTGGGTTCTACCTCAAATTTCTGGTTCAATTCTGATTCAAGGTGGAACATGGGCATGTGTGTGTGTGCGCCCACGCACGTATGTGTATGTGTTTAACCGTGTGGTTCTAATGTTTGGCCAGGGTTGAGAATTACTGTTCTAGACCCATAACAAATCCTTAACAATTAACCACGTTGTACTGATAATCTGTAAAATGGCGTAAAAACTGTAAGCTTAGGTAGATGGCACCAGGTTATGTCTAGAGCGTCTGGGAGTCTCCTGCAGCTCTGAATTTCTGGGATTTTAGTCCCCTGTCCTGTAGGTGATGTCTAATTATTAGCCAACTTACTTGAGACCCTTAGTAAGGAAATCCCTTTGTGAAAAAGGCCCAAGCTGGTGGGGTGGGATACCTGACTTAAAGAGGTGGCTTCACTCAGAATGATGGTCCCCCAATTCTGCAGTGAGAGATTTCTGTAAAACAGTCCTGTGAGATTTGTTTTATTTCACTGGGACAACTCGGGACACTGAGGCTTAAAGAGACTATCTCATTAGGATGTGGCAGAGCTAGGATTTGCGAGCAGATTGGTTTGTCTCTTGGACACATGCTTTTTCCCTGTTAACACACTGTTTCTCACAGGTTGGGTGGATCTTCCATGGCCTCGGTTGCTTGTGCTATGGTGCATGCAGAAATAAGATGGACTGACTGCTCGAGCAGCCCCTGTTGCCATGGCGAATACCCGTGTATTTGAACGCATTTGGACTAATGTGAACAAATGCTCATTAGTGATGGGTGACATGTATGTCCTTAATGCTTGCAGACTGTGAAGACTCTTACTATTTTTATGTATAAGTTCTGCTGTGGTCGTCTAACATATATATGTAAAAGGGTTCTTACAGTCCTTTTCAGAGAAGAATGGTTGGAGCAGCCTACTAAAACCATATTTATTGAACGTATTAAATGTAATTTATTGAGAGTTCTGTAAAACTTGTCATCTAACAATGTGAGGTAGTTCCTGATGATCGATTTTTAGTAACTGAATAACTGGTAGTGCCTTTGCTCACAACTTTACGTGTCAGGTCAAGAGTGTAACCTTATTAATAATAATGGGGAAGTACCCACCTTCTAGTTACAGCAGAGATAATTACAAAAGCAATTTTCATTTACTGACCTTCTGTTACGTGACAAGACACTGCAGATGTATTCTCTCTAATCCTTATGAGTTAAGTGGAATTTTTATTTCGCAGTACAGAAAACTGGACTTGGCTAAAAAAAAAACCTTCCCAAGACTGCAGTGCTAGTATGTGGTAGAGCTAAGAATGAAACTTAACTTTTCTGACTCTAAAACTTGGCTTAAAAGCTGTCGTGGTAGGAAGACTCTTCCTTCCTGTTAGTCCTCTGTTTTGTTTTGTTTTTTTAAATAAAGGCATTTCACTGAAAGTGTTTCTTCAAAGTGATTGTTCCAAATTAGTTTATCCTTATGTCTCAAAGAGCCATTTACCATATGGATCTCCCCTTTCCCCGTTTGGTAGCTGGTTCTTTGGGGATTTTTCACAACCTCTTATGTCTGTATGCGTGTGTATGAAATACAATATACGTGCAGAAATGTGGTGGAAACAGTGTGCGGCTGAAAGAGATAGTGTAAACAAGCACCCATCTAACCACCACCAAGGCCAAGAAATGGAACCTGGAAGCCCTCTTTCCCCTCCAGTCATTATCCCTTTCTTCCAGAGATGCCCTGACTTTATGAAAATCTCTTCCTTGTTTTGTTTTTTAATTTTACTACTTAGATATTTATCTCTAAATCATGTAGTTTTGCCTGTTTCTGAGCTTTATGTGAATAGATTAATATAGCAGATACTTTTGCATCTGGCTTTACTTGCTCAACAGATTCCGTAATACCATTTTCTGCATAAGGATCGTGCACATACTTTGTTAGACTTATTTCCATCTACTTGTTATATTTTTGTGTGATCAAAAGGGCATATTTGTCAAAATTTTATTTTTAACAATTGCTCTTACAAAATTAGTAATTAATTTTTTTGAGCTTTGATGTTACGGTCAGTAATGTTGGTAATAAAAATCCTTTAAAATTGTAATAATAGGGGCGCCTGGGTGGCTCAGTCGGTTGGGCGTCTGCCTTTGGCTCTGGTCATGGTCCTGGGGTCCTGGGATCAAGTCCCACATCAGGCTCCCTGCTTGGCGGGGAGTCTGCTCCCCCCCCGCCCCGCCCCCCTGCTCGTGCTCTCCCTCTCTCTCTCTCTGTCTCTCTCAAAAATGAATGAATCTTTAAAAAAAATAGAATTGTAATAATAGTGAGGCCTTTGATTTTTTTTTCCTATGAACATAGTCTTCTCATCTGTAAATAATACCCCTTTTTCCTTTTTTTTTTTTTTTTTTGACTCATATCTTTTTCTTGCCTTATTGTCATGGCCAAGACCTCTAGTACAATGTTGAGTAGAAGAAATGGTGGTAGACATCCTGTCTCATTCCCTTTAGGGGAGTGCTTTTGATATTTTACCAGTTAGTATTATGTTTATTATAGGTTTTTGGCACATATCTTCTTTTAGAGTAGGAATTTCCCTTCTGTTGCTCAAGTTATTTTTTTTAATCAATAGATGTCACTTTTTCTATATTGAGATGAGAATGTGATTTTTTTCTCTTAATCTGTTAATATGGTCAATTATATTGACTGACTTTTATTTTTTTTTATTTAAATTCAATTAGCCACCATATAGTACATCATTAGTTTTTGTATATTGGTCGGCTTAAAAAAAAATTAGGTTGGAGACCAGATTTAAATTCAGTTCGATCAGGGTGTTACGATCCTTTTGAAATACTGCGGATTTGATGTGCCTAATATTTTCTTTAAGGTTTTTGAACCTGTGATCAGGAATGAGACTGGCCTATGGTTTTCAGCTCTAATTGTGTTTTTGTGCTTGGCTCAATCTAAACTTCAGGCTGTGGAAAGTGCCCCTTGCCCCTGTTCTCCGGAAGGATTTATATAATTTAGCCTTAAATCTTGCATTAAGTGTTATTGCTTCCTTAAATTTTTTGGTAGAACATGATGGTGAAGCCATCTAGGTCTGCAGTTTATTATTATTATTTTTTTTTTTTACTGTGGGAAGGTTTTTAATTACTCATTCAGCTTCTTAATGGACTGTTCAGGTTTTACATTTCTTGGGACTGTTTTGGTAGGTTGGATTTTTTTGACAGTTTTTCCAAGTTGTGCAAAGTGTTAAACTTTTTGGGATAAAGTTGATTGAAATATGCTGTTTAACTATCTTCACTATCTGCAGCTAATGTCTTTTTTCTCTGTTCTATTCCTCAGTCTTCATTCAAAGGTTTGGCATGCTTATTAGTATTCTCCAATGGCCAGCTCATACCTTTGCTGATTGTCACCATTTTGTGCTTGTTTTCTATTGAATTTCTGCTCTTATTAGTACTTCCTTCTGTGTGCTTTCTTTGGCTTTATTTTGGCCTGGAGATACATACTTAGCTTTGTAATTTTTAGCGGCTCTTATTTTCTAACACATATTTCTTTTTTTAAGTAACCTGTACGCCCAATGTGGGGCTTGAAATCATGACCCCGAGATCAAGAGTGTTACATGCTCTACCAACTGAGCCAGCAAGGTACCCCTCTAACATATATATTTCTTGTTTTAAGTGGTTTTGGCTTCGTCACACAAGTTTTAAAATGTAATAAATTTGTTATACAGTTTAAAATATTTTCTAGTTTTTACTGTTTTTATCTTTGACCTAAGAGTTACTTAGATGTTATTTAATTTTCAAATAAATTGGGGTTGATTTAATTCTGCTTGACAAAACATCATTTCTATTTCCTTTAGTGTAGTTTTGCTAGTGATGATTTTTTTCAGTTTTTGTTATTCTGAAAGTATTTTCCTCACCTTCATTCTTTCTTTCCCTCACCTTCATTCTTTTTTTTTTTAAGATTTTATTTATTTGACAGAGCGAGCACGAGCAGGGGGGAGGGGCAGAGGGAGAGGGAGACAAGCAGACTCTCTGCTGAGCAGGGAGCCCCACACAGGGTTCGATCTCAGGACCCCCGAGATTATGACCTGAGTGGAAGCAGACACTTAACCGACTGAGCCGCCCAGGTGCCCCTAAAGATTTTACTTTTAAGTAAGCTCTACATCCAATGTGGGGCTCAAACTCACAACCCCAAGATCAAAAGTTGAATGCTCCCCTGGCTAAGCCAGCCAGGCGCCCACCCCTAATTATTGCTGCTTTGAATGTAATCTTCCTCTTTTCTCTCGCTCCTTTTAAAATTTTATCTGCATCTTTAATTTTCTGCATTTTTACTATATTGTGCTGAAAGCATAGATGTCATTTACCCCTTTTGGGTTTATTAGGGTTTCTTGAATCTGAGAGTGGAATCCTCAGTGAATTTTGGAAAATTCTCAGTTGTTATCTTTCTATATTGTTTCTAGCCCATATTCTCATTCCTCCATCTCCAATGAAATATGTGTTACTTATTTTAGTGTGTTCTCCATATGTTCTTCTGTTTCAGTTATCTGTTGTTGCACGTAAGTCACTAATAATTAGTGGCTTGGAACAGCAACCATTTCATTATTTAAATTTCTGTGGGTAGACTGGGCTCAGTTGGATGATTCTTCTGCTCTTGCTTAGGGTCGGTCATGAGACTGCAGACGGAAGGCATCTGGGGCTTAAACCTTGAAAATGCCTCCACGGACATGTATGGTGGCCTTGATGGGGACAGCTGGAAGGCTGATCTCGACAGGGATGACAGGAAATCCTAGTGTCAGGACAGTTAGGCTTCTTACATGGTGACTCTGGGCTCCTAAAAGGGCTTCTAGAAAAATGGAAGTGGTCAGGCTTTCTTAAGACATAAGCCCAGGGCGCCTGGGTGGCTCAGTTGGTTAAGCGACTGCCTTCGGCTCAGGTCATGATCCTGGAGTCCCAGGATCGAGTCCCGCATCGGGCTCCCTGCTCACCGGGGAGTCTGCTTCTCCCTCTGACCTTCCCCTGTCTCCTGCTCTCTCTCTCTCTCTCTCTCTCAAATAAATAAATAAAAATCTTAAAAAAAAAAAAAGACATAAGCCCAGAACTGGTACCGTACCACGTTGACGCCCGCCATTCCTTTAGTTAAAGCTAACTAAAACTTCAGAGCTAACTCAGATTTAATGTGGGAGGGGATGACACAAGTTCATGAATACTGGGAAGCATGGTTCACTCTGCCCTGTCTTTAGAAACTAGCTACCACACCTCTTATCCCTGCAGTTTTGCCCATCCTTACGCCTCTCTGTAATTTATTTTGAATACTCCCCCCCAACTTAACCTTTCAGCTTTCTTCATCTGTTGAGTTTCTTTAAAAAAGATTGATTTTTCACATGGAGAACTGATATTTTGTTCTTTTCCAAACCCGTGTCATTGAAAAAAAAAAGTTTCCAGTTCCCTACTGAATTGTTTTTTAAAGATTTTATTTTTAAGTACTCTCTCTACCCCGCGTGGGGCTTGAACTCACAACCCTGAATCAAGAGTTGCATGCTCTTCCGACTGAGCCAGCCAGGCATCCCAACCCTACTGACATTTTTAAGTTTGGCTTTTAGCTCCTTGAATATGTTAAGCATAGGTATTTTACAGTCCCAGTTCAGACAGTTCTAGTATTTGGAGTCTTGTTTGTTTGTTTTTGTTTTTTTCTGTTGTGTCTTGTGTTTCTGCTTTTTCTTGCTCATGATTGCTTTTCTTCATGCATAAACGGTTATGTTTGATTATGTTTGGATATTGTGCTTGAAAAGCTAAGATGCCTTACGCCTCTAGAGAATGTTTTTGTTTTCTGCTGTCAGATGCCTGAAGATACTAGCTTTCTGGAATCCTCTTATTAATCTAAGTCATCTGAGCCACCCAGATGACTTGAAGCCTGGCTGTAAGTCCATATGAGGGTTGGTGACTTTCTGTTCACTGTGTTTTGTTTTTTTTTTTTTTTAATCCCCAAATGAGGTGGTCTACTCATTGGGCCCCAACTTCTGTTTTTTTCTCCCCCAGAGGCCATCAGAAATAACCTTCATCCTCTCATTTTCCTAGGGTATCAGCAAATACAGCCATATTTTCACTTCTGTTTCATCTTTTTTACTTCCCAGCAACATGACAAAGTTAGTTTCAAGGCAAGAAAGCTCATCTCTTTCAAATACAGACAGACAACTTATTAAGAATTTGAAAGCCCGTGGTGACAAAAAAGTAAAAGCTCAGTTAACATTCCTCAGCAAAGGTCACCTGGAGTGCTATCACACATAACTCAGATCATTTTTTTTAAAGATTTTATTTATTTAATTTGACAGAGACACAGCGAGAGGGGGAACACAAGCAGGGGGAGTGGGAGAAACAGGCTTCCCGCCGAGCAGGGAGCCCCATGCGGGGCTCGATCCCAGGACCCCGGGATCCTGACCTGAGCCGAAGGCAGACACTTAACGACTGAGCCACCCAGGCGCCGTGCCCCTCAGATCATTTTTTTAAGGGGCAAGTCCCCAGGTCCACACAAGTTACAATACTGTAGCGTAGACAGACATCTATACAGGCGTTTATACATTTCATCGTGCCCAGTGTAACTCTCTGAGCAAAACAGCCCCATCTTTGTCGTCCCACCCACCTTGAGACTTGGTACTCAGTGGTTTTTCACAGTTCTAACAGCTCTTTGGTACCTTTTAAGGTATTTGTATTTTCTTGTACTTTGCTCAGCTGTTACCTTCAGTGGGTATATTGGCCACGATTATCTGGTTCGGTAAAAGTTGATACAATTTTTAGGATTGGTTTGCTTTTTAGCCTTTATTCCTTAGGTTTTATGTGCATTCTTTATACATCGAGGCAATACATATTAATGGTGATCTTGGAGGACCAGTAACTTGTCATACCCCTAGTTTAATATTTGTTCTGGTCAGGGTTGGCTTCCGGTGTTTTGCCTCCTCTATAAACTCCTTTATAACCCTAGACCATTAGAAGCGCATCCTAGGCACTGTCTGAGCCATTGCTTTTCAATATGGCTTATGTTCTTCCTGCATAAGAACTATCAGGGAGGAAGTTATTAAAAATGATCTCGTCCAATGACTGCAGATTTCATACAAGGAAGCACAACAAGAACAGTTAAGTACGTTGAATTTATTTATTTTTTAAAAGATTTTATTTATTTGAGAGAGAGAGCACAGGGGAGGGGCAGAAGGAGAGGGAGAAGCAGACTCCGTGCTGTGCGGAGAGCCCGATACAGGACTTGATCCCAGGACCCCGGGATCATGACCTGAGCTGAAGACAGTTGCTTAACCGACTGAGTCCTCCAGGCATCACTAGTACATTGAATTTGAAGTTATGACTTAATTTGTTCAGATACAGTTACATTTGGCACGATGAAATGCATATGTAGAGGTCTGTCTAAGAGATGCGCTTCTTGGCCATGAAACTAACCTTGCCATGTTGCTGGGAAGTAAAACAGGTGAAGCCAAAGCGAAACCATCCATCTCAGGAGGGAGGTGATCATTTGGCAGCCCTCCTCCTAGGAAAGCTGCAAGCATTCTCCCTCAAGCCTTCTTACCAATTGGCCAGCTCCGGAGACCAAAACACCTGTTCTGTCGACACCCTTTCCTGGTATTCAGGCTGTGGATGGAATGTCTTTTGAGAGTGAAGTTGACTCCATCTTAGAGTTACCTGAGATCTCCACAAACTGGTGGGTCAAGTTAAGAGTCTGTTAAGGTTTTGGGGATTGCTCCTTTGTTACTCTAGTTGTTTTCCATTTTTGTCCTTACTAGAAACTTGCTTAAGCTTGTTACTGTTTTATTTTTTGGTTGCTGTTTTGATTTACTGTTTGTTATCCTTCCCTCCTCTTTATCTTTACCATTATGATGCCCATCCAAGAGTATTCCTTTAGCGGAGGTGGAATGGTGGCTAGAAAAGCATCAGGTGACCAGAGTTCTTTCCTCTTTCTGACCTTTGGGGACTTAGGCTCCCTTGGGGTCTTCACATCCAAAATGACAGGTTAGATGATGTTTATATTTGGGCTATCCATTTCTTAACAAAATTCTTAAAATTTAGGCATCTGCTATAGACTGAATGCTTTTTTCACCCCCCCATTCATATGTTAAAGTCCTTTTTTTAAAAAAATTTTATTTATAAGCAAACTCCATACCCAGTGTGGGGCTCAAACTCACAACCTCAAATCAAGAGTCACATGCTCTACTGACCAAGCCAGCCAGGTGCCCCATATGTTAAAATCCTAACCCCTGAAGTGATCCTATCAGGAGGTGGAACCTTTGGGAGGTGATTAGGTTATGAAGGCTGTGCCCTCATGAATGCGAGAGACTCCAGAGAGATCCATTGCCCGCCTTCCACCATGTGAGGTTGCAGCCAAAAGAGGGCTGTCAGGAAGCAGGCCCACACCAGACACCGAATCTGCCAGCACCATGACCTTGGACTTCTTAGCCTCCAGATCTGTGAGAAATAAATGTTTGTGTTTATAAGCCATCCAGTTTATGGTGTTTGTGCACCATAGCAAGCCTGAACGGACTAAGAGAGCATCCGAGTAACAGTATTGCATACTCACTTGGATAGCTGAGTATCTCTGAGTTTAGAAGCATCCAGGCAGAAGCTAGACATTTGGGAGCCATCAGTTATAAATGGCATTCAAAGTTGTGAGCTCACATGAGGCCACCAAGGGAGGGAGCTGTAGAAGAGAAGAGGGGCCACCTGAGCACTGAGCCCTGGGACGCCCTACTATTGATGGTAAAGGCACACAGAAGGAACCAATAAAGACCAAATAGCTGTGGCCCGGCAAGTAGGAGAACCGAGAATATGGAGTGTCTTGGGAGTCAAATGAGAAAAGTGTTTCAAGAAGAGGGTTGTGTTAAATGCAGCAGCTAGTTTAGGTAAGGTAAGGACAGAAAGTTTACCATTGGCTGTAGCGATGTGAGGTCATGGTGGATCTTGATGGGCACCCTTTTGGTGAAGGGATGGCATGGAGGGTGTACACTTTAAGAGGGGGAGGGGAATTAGCAAGTTTGAGAACAGAGAAGTGGGGCTGTCACTGAAAGGGAGGGGGCATGAGGTCAAGGTTTTTATTTTTGTTTTTGTAGTTGGGAGAACCCAAGTAATTGTAATGTTCACGTGCTGTTAAGGATGATCCAGTAAAGGGAAAAACATTTATGAAACCAGAGAAACTGGGGACAGTTACAGAACTGTTGTCTTGGATGAGGCAAGAAGGATCTAGTACACGAGGGGGTTGGCCTTACTTAGGAGTTTAGTGTATTCATGGGAGAGAAGGTAGAGTATGTAGGCGTGTTGGAAGTCATTAGCACCAATGTCAAATATGGTCCACTCTCTACCTTCTGGACACATGGTAGGATTGTGGTGGCCCGCCTCTTATGACACGGTGGGGTCATGGAACTGCTTGTGACCGGTGAGTTGTTGTAAGCGACACACGTCATTTCTTTGCTTTAGCATTTGACTGTCAGGGCAAACATCCTCAAAAGTTATTTTCCCCTGTGCCGTGGCCACCAGCAATGTTCCAAAAACTGGTTGCTCATCAACCTGCATCCCTGAGTAGGGACAACATAGAGCAGAGCCCCTAGCTGACCATGACAGACATTAGTGTCCTCTGTTGGTTTAAGTAGTTGTTCTTGGAGCATAAGCTTAGCCTATCCCGAGGGATGTAGGCACAGATGTAGATAGGAGGGTGTACGTGATGGTGGGGGCTTGTGGAAAGTCTGTTATGATCGTATCGGGTGTTGCAGTGAAGGAGGACAGTAAGCCATCAAGCTGAGATTGAGGATGGGGGAGAGGCATTGGAGATTGGAGGAGAGAGCAAAGGGGGTGGAGTAGTCGCGAGGGAGAATCTTCGAGTAATCGGACCAGCAAAACGTGTCACGATTATCGATCAGGCAGCACTCAGGGCCCACTTGAGGTTGGTGGCCATGATGAAAATTAATAGTTGGTGTGGGTGTGTTTTTCGTTACCGCTGTTGACTGAGGGGGCACAGGCAGGGTGTAGGCAAAGAACTGGATTGAAGGAGGAATTGGATTTTGCCAAGCAAAGAAGATAGAGGGCGGACCGGGAGTTGGAGATACACACAAGAGTGATCGTGTAGCATATTCTTTTAGGACTTTTAATCAGCCTCAGATATATTCTTAGGGTAGTTGACACTGAGGACTGAGAGACATAGTAAAAGTCAAAGTCAGGTCATGCAGACCTTGGTTTATAATTTACAAAGCACTTTTGCACATGGCAGAAGATGAGAAAGGGCAGATGGTACCTGGGTTGGCCATAAAACAGTGCAGCTCTTTTCTTGTGGGCTGATGAGAAGGCCCCTGGTGTGCCCATGTCTATGCTCTGTGCCTTGTGAAGTCTCTGCCATAGTGGGCCTTCTTCCTGTTCTTTTATTCCCTCCTTCCTTTCTCTTTCCCCCTCTGTATTCCTCTTGAAAATACCTGTACTCCCCTGTGTGTGGCTTGAGCTTGACCATGATCCTCCTTGGCCTTCTTTTGTCTCTGCTTCTCTTCCCGTTGTTTCATTGTAGGATTTGGCTCTCCTTTGGGCAGGTGGGGAGGGAAGAGAAGATAGATGTGGTGGGTTCCCACAATTCAGAATTAGGCCTGGGGGTTGGATCTGTAAGCCCTGAGTCACCCACATGAGAAGCGTAAGTCATCCCTCTAGATCACCTGTGGATTCTCCAAATTACAAGTGAGAAAACTGAAGCCTGAGGTTACTTGTGTTATTTATGCAATAAGGGACAATTGTTTTTGCCTCACGACTCCCCCCACAACATAGGGAATGTGGCCTATTAATGGCAGGAATTGTCCCCAAATCTCCCAGTTGGTTTTATGTGCACAGTGTGCCTCTTTCAGACCACGTAGATTGAAATAACATCCCAAAGGGCACTCAGTCAAAGCTTCTGTTCTCTCTTTGCAGCTTCTAGGTACAGATGCTGGTTCTAATTCTGGAACTGTTTATAGGGATGCCCCGTGTTGGTGTTGGGTCACTAGAAAGCCAGAGGGGCCAGCTACTTCTAAGAGTTGTTAAATGTGTCTCTTGTGTTTCTTTCTTTAGGTAGGGATGGGGGAGGGCTGGTTTGAGGAGGCTCTGCCGTCTACTTTTGTACTGAGCGTGAACCCTGGGCTGAGGATCCCAGGTGCCCATTCTCATGACCTTGCATGCAGCCCACCCTGCCTGATTTGAGAGGCGGATGATGCTCACGTGGGGCCTCTGTGCTGTATCAGAGAGAAGCAATTCATACGTGGTGTGGTGGGGTTGATGTTGGGAGCCTGGTGCTGCCCACGTGGAGGGAAGAGACAGCCTTTGGCCATTGGGAGACGTCCTCTCTCGCTTCTGGGAATCCCCAGTGCTCTCATTGGGGCTTGCTTTTTGGTTATCTCCAAGCTCTTGAGCGCTTCCTATTAAAAACATGAACCTCTTTGAGAGGAAGAGAACTTAACGAACTCCCTTGAACGCATACCGCGTACAGTCATTAAGTAGCATTTCCTGTGACTAGATCTGGGCACGATGGCTGTTGAGGGGTGAGGAGGATAGCATCAGGCCTTGCCTACATCACAGTTTAAGCCTCCCCTTGGCTTCCCCACAGCACGTTGGGGGGCTTGGTAGGGTTTGCCGATTTCAGCTCGGGGCCACAGATGATTGCTTGCCCTGTGACTCTTCGCACTGGCATCTCTGCTTTGTTCCTCAGCCCCTCACCAGGATGTACGCGCCTACTTCTGGCCTTTCCTAGCCCAGTATGCTGAGGTTGGTGGCGGTGAATTCGCCGAGATGGGGTGGGCAGAAGAAAAACGGTGGCGCCCAAATGGGTTTCCAAAACGAGCTTTCCCTTTTTTACGAAATAGACTGCAGTTTTGTGGAGGAGCATGCAAATCACCTAGAAGCGGTGCGAATATCTCGTTCTCATCTCGTTCGTGATTTCGTGTGCCTGAATAATGCTTGCGGTGAAATTCAAAGGAGGCTGTGTTCAGAATCCTAGGTCCCAACAGCCAGGGAGTCCTGAGTGACTGGGAAATGCGGTTACTTAGTAGTACCTGCTTAACGCGTAGGGCCAAGATACAGAGCTGTTCATTACATTTCTTTACAGGAGAAATAGCCCTGGATGTCCGAGGCCATTCCATCTTCTGTCTGCTTTCTAACCAGCAGAACGTGGAAATCGGGAGCTTTCGAAAATGGGCAGTTTCCTTCGAGGTTAGCCCTTTCTGAAAGGAAGGCTGGCGCAGTAAGAGTTCACCCTGCCTTTTTGCTCTGGCAACTTAAGGGTTGTTATTGTTCTCACAAGTGTTGTCTCCGTAGAGTAACTTTTCCGTTTCGGGGGGCGGAATGCATGCCGGATTGGGGTTTTCGAGTAATGAGAAAGTAAAGAGAGTTTTGGAAGAGAGGGAGCCGGTGCAGGAACCTTTCACGAAGTCACAGTTCGGACCAAACACTTGGACCCTCCGGCTCCGCGTGAATTATTCATTTTGCTGCCATCGTGATAATAGCCACAGTGTTCGGGCTCTAAGACTGTCTTGTGATAATATCCTTTTGCTAAAAGGCTACAGATCAGCAGCAGCCTCATTTGATTTCGAAGCCAATTCAGCATACCACGCATACCATTCGAGAAGAATGTGGGGATCCTGCCTGCTGTGAAAATGTCATGCATGCTTAAAATGACAAAGTTTGTCACAAGCAATGGCTGCCAGTACTTTTTAATTCTTCTTCTTGAATCTTCCAAGCGAGTTCACTGGAAGGGTTTTCATTTTCAGTAAGAAAACTCACTGAATTATTTGTTTTGTTTTCTAGCATCAAAATTGTTGAATTGGAAACGCAGAATATCCAAAACGTAGAGCGGAGGCAGTGTGTGTGTGTGCGTTTTAATTGTGGTAAAAAAAAAACACCGCATAACAAAGAATTTGCCATTTCAGCCATTTTTAAGGGTCTACGGTACAGTAGTGTTAACTGTATTCACATGGTTGTGCCACAGACCTGTAGAACGTTTCCATCTTGTAGAACTTTTCCATCTTGTAAAACTCTTAAGTCTGTACCCATTAAACAACGTCTCCCTTCTCCCTCTCCCCCTCCCCCTCCCCACCCCAGCCCCCCCCTTCCCCCTCCCCACCCCCAGCCCTCAGCTTTCTGTTTCTAGGATTCTGGCTACTTGAGATACCTTGTATAAATGCAACCAGGCAGTATTTGCCTCTTTGTGACTGGCTTATCTCACAGCCTGATGCCCTCACGGTTCACCCGTGTTGTAGCCTGTGACAGGATTTCCTTCTTTTTTTAAGGCTGAGTAATATTCCATTGCATGTGTATTCCACATTTTATTTATCCGTTCATCTGTGAAGGTCGTGTGTCCTTTCATAAGGTGTTCTTACGGAAGCTTTTCTCGGGAGTTAAAGCTACCGAACCACAGAGAATATAGAAAAATCCAATTTGAGTCCCTCATGCCGAGCAATAGAACTTCTGTGATACTTAATACCAGACTTTTATACTGGCAAAGCTTGTCGGTTTCCTCAACCGAAATTCTAGTATAAGGGGTTTAGGTTCACCCTGCCCCCATCCCCCCGCCCTCCTGTCCCCACACACCTCCCTCTTAGAATTAGAGGCCCTCAGGCTGGCCTGAGGGAATGATGTGCCTGGGAGGGAGCCCCTAGAGCCGGGGTCCCGCCTACACAGACTGAAGCATGTGCTCGAGAGCTGGCCTCAGGAGAGGGTGATAAGCGGTGGCGTTTTCTCCTCAAGTTGTGCTTCACTGACCCTCTAGAGGAAAGAGATAAGGGGAAAGGGGCGGGGTGGGAAAGCAGCTGTTGTAGCCCTGAAAGGATGGATGACCTATGAGCTCATTAGGGTTAGTAATGGGCCCTCTCACTGGACTCTGGATCTTTCTCACACATCAGCTTCACTGTGGATTCCAGCCCCGACTCAAAGCTGGAGCAGCTCTGGCTAGAGCAAAACCACACAAGCAATCTGCTCTGCCGTCTGGGTTTAGTCTAAACGTTGCCAGAGCAGAGGACAAAGGTTTGACTTGAAAGAACGAAACACACGGTTCGGGAGACTGAATCATGTCGTGTTACTTTCACTTTTTCTTGACTTTGGTTCTTCCTCTGAGGGAAAGGAGGAGGCAGATGGGGAGGCCTGATTTGGGTAGTGGCTGGGCTCCCTGTCCTCACAGATGCCGTAGCGGCAGTAATTTCCTGTCTTAACGCAGGTACGAGCTGTGAGGCTGAGCCTTTCCCCACTCCTTGTCCCTTTATTATTTTTGGATAAGACTGAGGAGCAACGGAGGGTGGGAGCCCCTCTTTTCCTTTTCCCTGCAGGTTGCCAGCCACACACAACACAGCAAGTGCTCTCCATTCTGTCCCTGAAAATGCGCCCCTGCCCACACTACGGGGACTGGGAGCGCCTTGAACTTCTTTGCCCTCCTCCTCAGGAACGCCCAGCAGGGTGCTGTCGGGTAGGTGAGAGCAGGAGAAAAGCTTCTGGAAATGCCCGGCAGCTTTAAGGAGAGACCTAAGGTGTCTGGGAGAAACGCTTGTGTGCTTGGAATGTGGCTCCCTGGAGACCCCCAACCCTTGGGCACGCCAGCCATTGGCGGCCAGGTATGGGGGGGAACACGGAGGCCTAAGGGCCAGGCATGCAGCTCTGTAGCAGTGACAGCCGGCTCTGGCCTGCCTCCCGAGATGGAATGCTGAGGAGGGAGGTATACATGCAGGTACTGCCAAGGGGCAGGGCAGTCAGCTGATGGATTTTCAGGTGTGAGTCAGGTGAGGGCCCAGACGATCTGTCCCCCACGGCGAAGGATCGCTTTAGGAGGCAGATGGAAGTCAGGGACTTTGTTTTGTGGATGACAATTTGGGGATGTGAAGAAATATTTTAATAAGATGTTGAGCGAGTCGTGCGTATGGCCTGTGAAAATAAGTGTACACTGTTGATTCCGCCTCCTCACATTTTTTTATGAAAATCTCCCAGGTCTACCACGAAGTTGAAAGCATTTTGTCATGAACACACATATGCCTACCACCTGGATTAGGAGTAGCATTTTTAAGATACTTGCTCTGTCACATATCTAACCATCTAGTTGTTCATCTAGCCATCCATTAGCCCATCTTGTTTCCTGATGTGCTAAAAAAAAATATTTACCCCTAAATGCTTCTGCATTATAAGTTCAGTATTTGTTTTTAACTGTTTTTTAGATAAAGTTTGCATACAATGAAATGCACAAATCTTAAGTTGTAGAGTGCAGTGCTCTCTGTCATTTTGTCGTATTTTATAAAACTAACCTTCTGGTTCTAGTCACAGAATTTCTATAAATTATTTAAGAAGTACAGGTTTTTGTATAGATTTTATTTACTTATTGACAGAGCACAAGCCGGGGGGCGGGTGGCAGGCAGAGGGAGAGGGAGAAGCAGGCTCCCTACTGAGCAGGGAGCCCCACATGGGGCTTGATCCCAGGACCCCATGACCATGACCCAAGCCAAAGGCAGACACTTAACCGACTGGGTCACCCAGGTGTCCCCATGCAGGTTTTTTTTTTTTTTTTAAGATTTATTCATTCTAGAGAGAAAAAGAGAGAGCGCATGCACACGCGTACACACAGGCACGCACACGAGTGGAGGGAGAGAATCTCAAGCAGACTCCCCACCGAGCGCAGAGCCTGATGCGGGGCTCAGTCCCACAACCTTGAGATCATGATCTGAGCCTAAACCAAGAGTCAAACCAAGAGTCAGACCCTTAACCGACCGCGCCACCCAGGCGCCCCAAGAAGTACGGTTTTGAAAGTAGTTGGGAATGAGAGCATATGAGGAGTGTATCGTAAAGATTATGTTCACTGTAACGTGAAGTTTGTTCCTTTACCGCCCCTGGCCCTTCTTTGAGTTCTTTTCCCCTCCCACCCCCCTTCCCCCGCCACACACACTGGACAGAGAAGAAAGTAAAGCAATTGATCGGTGCAGATTATGGTTTTTTTAGGTCCAAAGGTGAAGGGCTAGCTAAGAAGTGACTTCTGGCTTTTGCCATTTGCCTGTTGGCAACCACTTCGACCTTTCCTTTTCTTAAGAAATTCCAGGAGAAACTGTCTAGTCCACACAGTTCACAACAGACAAAAACTCTCCCTCCGTTCGGTGTAGGCATTCTATGAGGCCCCAGTAGTGGACTGTTCGGGTTACTTGGGGAGAGAAGATGTAGGTATGTGATGGGTCACGAAGGATCAGTGTGTAGTAGGAGGTCACTGGCAGCTGGTGGATAGCGAAGGGTTCTGGGGGAACACCTGCTTTGACGTGGTTCCGTGTGGATGGAGAGAAGAAGGGGAGAGGGCTTTCAAGGTCCCCGTGCAATGCTCCCAGCGGGCATGCTTTTTCCTTCAATCCCGTAGAACTGATGGCAGGTTTGAGGCGGTCTTGACCGATAATGTTGAAAAGGTAAATTGTCACGATTATGTCGGGCCGTAATTGATCCTTTTAAGAGGCCAGGACAGTTTATAGTTCCCTGGATTAGTTCCCATTTCTCACTTGGGGTTAACAGAAATCATACTGTACTAGGGCTTTTTTCCCCCCCCTTTGGTCAAGAATGGTTATGCATTTCCCTATCGATTGTTTGAATAAATAAAGAATTTGTGTGAGCTGTTTCCAAATAAGATTATGAGACATGATGATCCCAGCAACTTACGTGGCATAAAGTTTCAATCTGAAGGTTTTGAAGCAAGTGTCCTGGTTTCACGAGAAGACAGAGTCGTGCTCCTTTTATTAATGGGGCTCTGGTCACTGTTGAAACCACAAACCAACCAAAAAGGCCCAGCAGCATTTCTTGAGTATAGTTACTCATCTCCTTAAATGTTGAAAAAAAAAAAAAAAAAAACCCCGAAGGGATAGGAAAACCAGAAAAGGGGAGGGGGGGGTAGTTGGTGATTTCGGAAATACAGTGACTAATTGCTTGTGCTGACTAATACCAGTGGACTCATAATGAGTAACAATAGTGAATTTAGAAGGGATATAAGTAGAAGGAGAGCTATTTAAAGGTTGCTTTAATACCAAAGACGGCTGAGTTGGTCCCACAGGTTAAGGATTCCCTTTGGGAAATTTGGAAGTAGTTCATTCGGTTCACCCCTACAAAGTTCTGTCTCTCCTTTATCTCGAGTCATCTTGAGGAAGTTGGATACCGGTTCTTCTAAGTATGGCTCCTTTACCACTTGGCTTCCTGGGGGGAATTTTGGGGACATGAGCTTGCTTGTGGTTTGAAGCGTTGAAGAAATGCTGGAGGTGTCCATTGAGAAGCAAGAACAACCAACTGATTAAAAAAAGAAGGTTGGTGGTGGGACCTGTGGACTAGAAACAAGAGGTTTGCTGGAATTTATGTTCTCAATTTTCGTTTCTAATTGTGCTATAAAAATATAAGAACTGACCAACCCATCCTTTTCATAACTATACATTCTTTTTTAAAGATTTTATTTATTTGAGAGAGAGAATGAGAGATAGAGAGAGAGCATGAGAGGGGAAAGGGTCAGAGGGAGAAGCAGACTCCCCGGTGAGCAGGGAGCCCGATGCGGGACTCGATCCCGGGACTCCAGGATCATGACCTGAGCCGAAGGCAGTCGCTTAACCAACTGAACCACCCAGGCGCCTCAGTTGTTGTTGTTGTTTTTTTTTAACATAACTATACATTTTTTAAATCGCAATTTTTAAAGTTGAAAATTACAGCATGTAAATAGAGCAGTAATACAACTGACCCAAAGGTGCAAAGATGGGAAAGTCCATTGTGGGATTTCCAGTTATCTGAGTGTTAACCAGAAAATGGGTTTTTTTTTTTTTTCATCCTTGTTGAAAATGTTTTTAAATGTTCATTTTCCTTGAAACTCCTTTTTCCCAATTCCACTTGACCCTGAGACCGATAAGGGGACTGGCTGTCATTTCCTGTCACGTAGGTATGTGATAGGTGGTATTTTTATTATTTTTTCTTTTTTTAAAAGATTTTATTTATTTGGGAGAGTGAGTGAGAGAGGAGAGAGCACGAGCAGGTGGAGGGGCAGAGGCAGAGGGAGAGGGAGAAGCAGGCTCCCCGCTGAGCAGGGACTCACTCTGGGATCTTGACCTGAGCCCAAGGCAAATGTGACTGAGCCACCCAGGCGCCCCCCCCCCCAGTCTTATTTTTACTGGTACTGATTATTGACTGGTCTCTTGTCCCCATTAGACTTAAAATCCCTGAGGCCAAGACGACCATGTGGGTTATTATTACAATACCAACACCCACCTAACGCAGTGCCTAGCACATAGTAGTAGGCACTTACTAGTTGATCAAAGAAATAAAATCATGAATCATACATTAAAAATGGATTTATCTAGGTAGTGTCTTGGGGACTATGATGTTGTATAGGATTTTTTTCTTGAAGAAGATCTCAAACTCCCCTAAACCTAGGACATGACTGCATACTTCGATTTTTAGCTAAAATCTTTAAATGAGTTTATTTTCCCATTGTTTTTTCTTTTTTAAAAAAGTTTAATTATTTATCATTAGTAATCTCTACCCCCAGTGTGGGGCTCGAACTCATGACCTGGAGATCAAGAGTCTCATGCTCTACTCACTGAGCCAACCCAGGTGCCCCTCCCATTGTTTTTTCTGTTCTATTTTGTTTCTCTCAGTATTTGGGACTTCCAGGCACTTAGGTCACTCATAAATTTTAGATGTGTATATATAGATAATATATAATTTATAAGATATATTTTAAATTATATAACATATAAACATGTATTATAAATTATATATGGATAAGTATTTTCCTCTTCTAGTATGATAAATAAGAAAAGTATCTCAAAATGCATGAATTTGAACAGCATGAATAGGGAAGACAAAACTTCAAGTTTCCTTGGTGAAGGTATTATCTGAAGGTCTTTGAGAATTTATCAAATGGGCTATTCATTTAAATAAATTGAAGTCCATAGGTAAGTTCATGAGTTTTGCTTTTTTAAAGAAATCTAATGGTTTAGAAATAATGAATTGAAATTCTTATTAAAGCATATGAGTTTCTTTCAGTTTAATTTCTTCAACATGAAAAAGCATATCCTTGCACGTAAAGCTGGAGATAATTTAAGTAATTTTGTCTTAAATTTAGCAGGCTTATTTTTCAGTTAGAGGTGCTGAGAGCAGACTCACGAAGTATTATTCCCTCCAAAGCGGTGGTTAATTTAGATGAAGTTTTAGAGCACCAGAAGAAACATACTATAGAGCTTGGTGTTGTCTTTAAGGAAAATTTCATCTAAAAATTTTGTTTTCACAATTAGAGCGAGTTGTTTCTACAAGGAAATAGTTTGTAAGATCCAATTTGATTATCGTATTTTATCCTTTATAGATTTTGTTGGTTACATGAGAATGAGAAATGAATAGAGAGAGGCATTTATATGGACTTTTGATTGAAGAGTTGCCTCAGGCTTTTGCATGCCACTTTAAACTGAGAGCATCTCCTGTTTTTATGTCCTCTGGTTTGGGCTGGGGCTAGGTGTTGAAAAGTATTGTCTCTTTTTTGAAGAATCACCATTTCCAGTTCATTCTGAAGTACTATAAATGTTTATTCTGTAACATTCAGAGATCGAATGCTTTCCAATCTTATCTAAGTTCAGAACTTTGGAAATAAGTTAGTGAACAGCATGACTCTCTTTTCATTTTGACATATAAGCACCCCCAAAGGGGTTTAATCCTTTTTAGAAAAATTCACATTAGCGATGCTTGAAATATTTTTCCTAAAATCAAACTTCAGAATGGAATGGAACTCTGCTTCTCTGCAGAGAGCAATGGTAAGGAACACGGGTGACAGAAATGTTTTGCAAGGAAGTTATTGAATGGACCAGGAAATGCTGCAGATAAATAAGATTGAAATGCAAAAGCCAAACCATACCGGAACTGGTAGACGCCTAGTTATTTGCAGGAGGATGGGAAGTGTGTGTGTGTGTGTGTGTGTGTGTGTGTGTGTGTGTGTGTGTTTTAAGAGAAAAAGTGGGGAAGGGGCAGAGGGAGAAGGAGAGAGCGAACCCCAAGCTGGCTCCACACCTAGCACATGAGCCCTGTGCAGGGCTTGATCTCACATCCCTAAGATCCTGACCTCAGCCGAAATCAGGATGCTTAATTGACTAAGCCACCTAGGCGCCCCAAGGATGGGAAGTCTTTAATATTGGTCACCACTAAAGAGCATGGATTGCTTCAGACTGTAGAGAGCGTGTGGCACAAAGTAAGGGCTCAAGAAATGTGTTGAATGACCGAATTCATGATCTTAAAATTCTGGAATGCTAATGAAGCTTGAATCCTGAAAGAAGACATTTTAAGAAAATAAAGTAAACATTGTTTTATGTAGTGAGAGTCAAGTCATAGAGTCCGTTGTACAAAGATGGTGCCCACTGACACTTTAAAATAAGCTCAAGAGAAATTGCTATCAGGTGATGATGGAGGGTAGGTAAGAGGTGTCTCTGGTCACTGAAAAAAATAGGGCGCCATCTAGTGGAACCATTTCACTAGTGGCGTGTTTTGCATTAAACACTTAGAAGATTCAGGTTCTTCATAAAACCTATAACAATTGATTTTCTTTCTCAGTTATTTTTTAAGATTTTATTTATTTATTTGAGAGAGAGCATGAGCAGGGGAAGGGGCATTTCATTTCACTCCCCCCAATCTTTTTTTTTTTAAAGATTTTATTTTTAAAGTAATCTCTACATCCAATCTGGGGCTCAAACTCATGACCCTGAGATCAAGAGTCGCATGCTGGGGTGCCTGGGTGGCTCAGTCGTTAAGGTCTGCCTTCGGCTCAGGTCATGATCCCAGGGTCCTGGGATCGAGCCCCGCATCGGGCTCTCAGCTTGCTGTGAAGCCTGCTTCTCCCTCTCCCACTCCCCCTCATGTGTTCCTTCTCTCGCTGTCTCTCTCTCTCTGTCAAATAAATAAATAAATCTTAAAAAAAAAAAGAGTCGCATGCTGTACCAGCTGAGCCAGCCAGACATCCTTTTTTTTTTTTTAAAGACCCCTCCAGATCTTTTAAAATCACTTTTTATATTTGCCAAGTGCTTTAGAAAGTTTTACTTGTTCTGAAAATTAGTGAGAGGCAGGAGTGAATCTTTGACAATTTTCTCATTTTACTTAAAAGAAAATGGTGCCATAGGGGAGTTTTATATTTTGCCTTCACTTGAACAGCAGTTTCATGCGCATTGGAAGGTAGAAAAAAGGACGACAGATTACACAGCAATTGAAAAGTAAACCTCATTTCACCAATATTTTTTATTATGACAGTAACTGAAATTTAAAATGAAAGACAACTCTTCTAAAATTTTTATACTGTTGAATAAATCAAATGTTTTATTCCTCAAAAGTTGGTATCTTCAGTGCTTTCAAATACTCTCACAGTATTTGTCTCATGTATATTTATCTTGTTTTTTGAAGCAATAACTTGTAACTATCAATTTCAAGAGTTTTAAAGTAACGTTTTGCTGTTTTGTATATAGAAACAAATACTTGTATTACAAGTTACTTTAAAAATATAGGTGATTTTTTGGTCCTTAAACATCAGTTATTTTGCTCTCAATATAATGGTTTGAGGAACCATGATTAAGTTAGAAGACGCTGTGTAGGAAAGATGAGAATGACAAGTTGAGGGACACAGTGTGAAGCTTATTTTACTGGTTTGTGGCTTCATTACCCAGAATACTGCCATTTGCACTGCGTGAGTATCCCCTGAATCTAATGACCACAGTGAATTCTGGTGTACCTGAAAGCAGTGGAAAGGCCTAGAATTTCCACAGAGGATATAACATTTTCCTTTAGTGCTGCCCCACACCCACCTGTCTCAGATCAACTCTGGGTGTAGAGGTGCCATTTGAAATGAAACTGCCTTCTAAACAAGAGGAATGACACAGGAAGGCCTCCCTTGGCCAACAGAAGACTAGCTTATTCAGAAAACTCATCATCAGGTTGATGTTGGCATGAGGGAAGGATGGGTTATTCCAAGACGCCAATGGTCTTCTGAGCTGTGGTCTGCCCATAAAGCAGTCAAGCTTGCAGAGGTTGTAGGACTTTGGGAAGCCAGAGTGTCTGCTTTCCCAGAATGCCTCACTAGACTGGGAAAGACAAAGGTGTTGCTTTTCCATGAACTGTGTAACTGGACCTTCTGCATTTTCTTGCTCAGTACATTTTAATTCCTGTCTTTCCGTATGTGCACAGGTCAAGTTCTTTGAGAGTTAAACACAAAACAGAATTGCCTGCTGTTAAGGCAACCTAGAGAAGCAGAGAAATCAGTGTTACAGGTTTCTTACCTACCATTAGGAACCCTCCTCTCATTTCCTTGACCCCAGGCAACCCATCGGGCGTGGGGGTGGGAGGCACTTTCAGTTTCTTCTCACCTGGTGACCTCTTGGCTGACAAATAAATTAGTATGCAGTATTTATTCATATATGTAGCTGTTAGCTATTACTCCTTTCAGATAAAGTAGTTGAAACTTAACCAAAGCCTTGAGGAGGTAATAACTGAAGGCCAAGGACTAGCCATTTTAGGATTGCGAACATTCGAGCAAGTGAGCATTTTGCTGTTGCTCAGTTGCTACCCACACGGGGGCCAGCCCTGCCAGTGTCTAATCACATGAGAAGCACGCAAAGTAAATCTTACAAAAACTACTTATTATAAATATGGTTTCCTCTGGAACACAGGAAGCAAGCATTTGTCAGGCCTGTGAATGAAAGAAGGCTTTTCCGAGTGAAGCCGTTTACACAGCGTCCTAGATCGATTGTATTCTGTCTTGTGAACTGAACTTAAGAGCCACGTGTCCACATTCTGAAGGATATGGGAGAGATCAAGAACTTGCCTATTTGGCTGTGTGCTTCTAGAAATTTGTAGATCTATATGTTCATTCTAGACTGGAGCCTTAAATAGTTTTTACATTAAAAATAATTTTTGTGTTAATGTTTAGCAAGATTATGATTATTTTTTATGTTCCTCCATATTTTATTTTGACAGCTTGAGTTTATCATTCAGCATTTTCCTTAAAGTGCACACAGTTTTTATTTTTATTTTCTTAAGTAAGCTCTGTGCCCAATGTGGGGCTTAAACTCACGACCCCAAGATCAAGGGTCACGTGCTTTTTCGACTGAGCCAGCCAGGCACCCTGTCATTAAGCATTTTTAATAACATTTTGGTTCCCTTTCCATATTTTTTTCTCTTAGAGTCAGTGTGAAAAATTGTATTGGTTCTGCTTGCAGTTGTTCATAAGTAAACATTTCTTTGTACTTTTTTTTTTTTTTAAGTAGGCTCCACGCTGGAGCCCTATGCGGGGCTTGAACTCACGACCCTGAGATCAGGGTCTGGGCTGAAATCAAGAGTTGGACGCTTTACCGACTAGGCCACCCGGGCGCCCCTCTTTGTGCTTTTTAAGGAGAACTTCCTAAAATGCTGGAAGTCAGACATTTTCTACATAGTGTTAAGGTCTGAGGAGGCTAGTTGGAGTGACAAAGGAGGGTTCATGCTCCCCTTAGAAATACTGAGAGATCAAGTGTCACTTGGCAGACACTTTGTACAGTAGTTAGTATAAACCCACTTATTCCGAATGAATTTTCTTTAATTGACTCCCAATGTAGGTGCTTTGTTAACTTTTGACTACAGTAATAGTTACTCAGTTTTTAAAATGGACTTTTATCACTGCAAATCAAGAATACTTCAAGCAGTTATAGAATAAGGCTGTTGGCAACAAACAGGCTGTTACACTGTCCCCTAGGTTGGTCACTGTTACATGCTTGAGTCCTTATATTCTATTCCGTACTCTGCTCTGTACGGTTCTTAGTACATAATCAGTGTTGGATGTTCTATAGCTACATTGGATTCGCAGAGCATGTAACACCAAGTCGAAGGCCTATGAAAGAGTCTGTCCAGTGTTTAGTGAATGCTAAGGTTTTCTCTGTATAGGAATTTATTAAAAATACATTTTTCTTCATGTACTCTAAATCTTGTATGCTTTTAAAATAGGCCTGGTTTGGGCTCCATTTGTTTTCATGACTTTTCCTTCATTATTATTTGACAGGGTTACAAAATGAGGCCTTTGCTGGTATGTTAACTTGATTGTCATTTGTATGTATCACAGAAGGACATGCTGTTCTTTCATCATCAATACTAAATCAGAACACTCTTTAAACCTTGGATTTTCTTTTGTCAACACCTCGCACTCCTAGCTGTGGGCTAAGCGAGGGTGTTGAGATTAGCATGCAGCCCTGGGTGCTTGGTAAGCTATTGACTTGATACTGTGCTCATTTTATGAGTCTGTAACAGCTCCATACTTGGCAAAAGAGTTTCCAGCCTGTAAGAAGATGTATTCTGTCTTAAGACAGGCCTTGGCTAATAGGAGAGAGGTTTATGGCATCTGGGGAACAGAGTTAGGGAAGTTTGATTCAAAGAAAGGGGAGGGAGGGATGTGGTCTGTCCTGTTTTGGGGTGAACCAGGTGTCTAGGAAGTTTTCCTTTAAGCCTGCATTTACTCATTTGTGTCATTTAAAAATCCTGGTCCCTTTTCCCTGTCTCAGGAGCCACATATTAAAAGATAGGCATATTTGGTAATTAAATACTTGGCATAGACAGAAGTAACAACGATTGCTGTTTATAGAAGAGAAGCATAGTGTTTTAGAGTTTGCTAGATCCATCCCTCCTTTTTTTAAACAGATGGAGAAACTGAGTCCTGGAAGGTCGTGACATCCTTGAAGTTACACAGAGAACTGAAGTAGCATATGGCTCACCTAGAAGGTAAAGGTGAGAACAGCTTCTACTTGATGGGTACCCTCTTGAAGAGAAATACTTTTGCTCAGCTTGGTGAGTCTTGCCCTTCTGATTACATCACTTACGATTTTTAAAAATATGTTAAACTTACATTGAAAAAATACATATGTTGCTTTTAAAATGGAGGCTTTCGGTAGCATTTAAAAGATCTATCCATATGTTATGGTTTAGGCCAGATTAACCGGCCAATTTCAGATCTGTTTTTTTGGAAAGCTTAGATGTATATTCACTCGAAGTTTCTGTCAAATCACAGCTTGTAGAAGCTATTTCCAAATGGCCTTTCATTTACTGGTTAAATTAAGGATGCTCCTCGGGGCGCCTGGCTGGCTCAGTCAGAGGAGCACACGACTCTTGATCTTGGGGTCGTGAGTTCGGGCCCCACGCTGGGTGTAGAGATTACTTTAAAAAATGTAAAAAAATGTACCAGGAGCCCAGGTACAGCACGACACCTGCCTGGCCAGCCTTTCCATGTACATGGGGACAGAGGGACAGCAAAGCACAGGGAGGCCCAGGGAAGGCTGGAAAGCTCCCAGGGGTTCTGATCTGCCACCAGGTTAGAGAATTCTTGTTGTAATGAGCAAAGGACTCCTTTCTTTGGGAAGAAGCTCAGAAAGTGACATGAATAATACAATCTTCTAGTTGGAATCCATGTTTGAGGTCAAAGGAGAATATGGGAGTTTTTCCTCCTACACTCTCATGGGTCTTCATTTGCTGAACACCTGTTGTGTGCCAGGCTCTAAAAAGTCTGACCATATTTAAGTCTGTAGTGCAACACTGTGAGGAGGAGATTATTGGCCTTATTTAGATATGAGGTCATAGATACTTAAGAGAGGCGTTCAAGTCACATGCCCAAGATCACACAGTTAGTAAACTGTGGAGGGTATTTGTTGGTTCTGTTTGTCCGTTTTCACCAAACCATTCTAAGAAAAATAACGAAATAGGGGCGCCTGGGTGGCTCAGATGGTTAAGCGTCTGCCTTCGGCTCAGGTCATGGTCCCAGGGTCCTGGGATCAAGCCCCACATCAGGCTCCTGGCTCAGCAGGGAGCCTGCTTCTCCCTCTCCCTCTGCCTCTCCCCCTGCTCCTGCGCACGCTCTCTCTCTCTCTCTCTCTCTCTCTCTCTCTCTCTCTATGTCTCTGTCTCTCTCTCTCTATCTCTGTGTCTCAAATGAATAAATAAAATCTTTAAAAAAAAAGAAAAGAAAAATAACGAAATAAATGCAAACATTTATTTGCATTTTGTTTGATACTCCCTTTCTCACTTGTGTATCAGTGTGAATGATAAGATAGTAATCTTTCAAGGCATATATTTCTGGTTTTGCAGAATTTTTAACTGATAATTAAACTGTGTGTTTATTTAAAAAAAAGTTTTTTTGAAGTTGCACTATATGTCAGACTCTATGCTCGGTGCTCCGGATACAGCAGGGAATGTATGTAAAAATAAGTATTATTCTTACCAAATCCTGAGATAAAACTAGAAGCTTTATCTGTGCATACGTCATCGTGTTCTTTCTTGACTCTCAAGGTGTTGAAACAAAGAGCCCAAGATTAATTGTTGTCATTTCCCATTGACTCAACAGAATTACTGAACTAATTGGGTACTTCTTGAGGTTACTTAGCGAGCTCCTGAGGGTCTGGGGGAAATGCAGGCTAAATCATTCTCTTATTAATAATTTTTAAGGAGGGAGATTCCATTAAGCTTTTAAGATAGCTGTTGCTTTAGACTCAGACAGCCTGCTGTGATCATGATAAATGATTTCTGCCCCATCAGAGTTGGCTGGTATAAATGTGCATTCTGAATACGTTTTAAAACCTTAAATTCTATACCTTTGACCAAAATAACCACCTTCAGAGGTTTTGAATTGACAAGAGAGCCCCGGCAGGTGGCCAGACACCTGTTTGGTGCTGGTGTGCTCTGAATCCACCTACACACTGTGGTGACAGTCTCTGACGTTACTCCTGTTTTTCTGTCCCAAACTATGTGGTCAGTTAGCCCAACTTTGCAATGTGGTTTAGAAGCTTCTAGGAACGTCTCTTCTCGTAGTTATCTCAGCCACCTCACAGGTGACTTGACTTTTGTTTTTTCTTCCAGAACATTCTATGCTTCATATAGAATTACATGCCTACTTTTTTTGTTCTTCTGTTGATTGCTGTGGTGAAAAGAGCCTGACCTCCTGTTACAATTGAATTATCAGACTTCAGTCTGTTTTATCAAGCTCTCCCACATGGGAATTTACCATCTGTAAAGCTACTTTAACCTCAGGTCCTCGGCTTTGGGATTGCATTTATGCCTTGAAAAGTATAGGGGGAAATTAGAGACCCTTTAAAATGCTTCCATCAGGAGAGGGCCAGTTGTAGGGGAAACCTCTCCCAAAAGAATAACTTGATCAAATGTTTATAGAAGTTTCCCATTAAAAGTGTTAATATTTATCAAGTTCTGAGATAAGCTAGAAGCTCTATCTGTGCATGTTTCTTTCTGTTTCTTTCAGGCCTGTTTCAGGGCCTTCGTGGCTCCAGGGCTGTTTCCCCTGCAGTATCTGGGTCATGCTTGGCTTGAGTCACCACACAATGGCTCCTTCATCTTGGTTCAACAAAATGCCCAGGGCTAGAATCATTATTTCTTTTAATGTCTGCCTTTTTGTCTTAACTCCTTAGTCTGCTACTAATATGGCGTTCTCCATGTGCCTGTCTGAGATCGTGCTTCAGATATAGGACTAAAGCACTTTCTAGGTTGTAGACTTCACCAACAGGAAATTTTATTTAACCACCAAAAGATCACATATAACCATTCCTCAATTTACCAAGGTGAAATTTTTCCACTGGGACCACTATGACTCTAGTGCTGGCAGTGGAGGGTTGTGTCTTGAGAAGCCTTTTGAAGGCCATGTATTTACACTCACTCCCTGCATTTCTCCTTAGTAACTTCACACTCATTTCTATTTATCTGGGTAATTGTTTAATGTCTGTATTCCCTACTGAAGGTCAGATTCTATGATAACAGGCACTGTCATCATAATTGCCTCACATACCCAGTAGCTGTCCAGTCAGCATTTGTTTTTATGTGTAGTGTAAAGAGCACTGAGCTGGGGCCCTTGGAACGTGGGCTCCAGTCCCATTTTTGCCTCAACAAGTCTGCGACCTTGAGCCAGTCTCTTCCCATGTCTAGAACAGAGTCTCCTCATCTTGTGAAATAAGGCCATGGGCAGGGAGATTCATGAGGTCGCCTTCAGCTTTATGAGTCTCGGTTTGTGTCTGACTAAATGGAGGAAGAATTGAAGCCAGTCAGTTGAATGCCACGACTTTGTTTCCATACCCAGGCTGAGTCCATAGAAGTGCCCTGCCTTGGGCTGGGAATGGCTGGCCCACTGCCTTCTCAAGAAGCCTGTGCCAGAACCCGAGTCACCTCCTTTGGGACATCTGAGGGCAGAGTTTTCCAAACTTGTTCTGTAGCAGCTGCCTTCTCGTCACAATAATAAAAGAATTAAAAAGACTGCGCATTATATGTGGGGTAGAAGCCATGTTGGTGCTTAACCTGTCCCTGGGCATATGCTGTATGTAAGATGGAAGAATCTCAGAAGGTGGTTCAGAGAGTACTTGTTCTGGTGGAGAGGGTGGGGAGACCCCTTGGCCTTCCCTGGCCAGCTTTACACTTAGACCTGACCCCACCTCCCATACCTGCCTGCCACCCCTGTGGTTCCCAGCTCTCGTCATGGAACAACATTCCAGCCTGGCCAGATGATAGGCATTTGGGTGACTGCAGTTAACTGTACTGGCCTCGCGCTGTGGGACAGGCCAGTCTCAGAAACAAGGAGTCTGCAATTTACCCCCTCAGCACCCTTCCCTGAGCCTCCCTATAACCTCCCCCTACCGCTATCTGATTACTGCCAAGAAGATTGGAAACCTCTCTGCGACAGTCTGAAAGATCCTGGATCAAATTGTCTCTTTTCTCCTCCAGGAAGAGTCAGACAATCCAGTAAGACTCTCTTGTACCCATTCCTGAAAAAACTGCAACCTATCCAAACACACCTGAGTTGAAATCCATAACCTCAGTAGTCCTATAATTAATAAAACCGGATTCGTGGTTAAAAAAGAAAATTCTGAAAAAGACATTTCCAGTCCCAGTAGGTTTTGCCAGTAAATTCTAACAAGTATTTAAGGAAGACATAGCACCAGTTTTAGACCATGTCTTTCAGAACAAGAGGGTAAACTTGCCAGTTTATTTCACAAGGCCAGCATTAATGATAGCAAAGGTGGTAAAAAGCAAATTACAACAGTGACAAACCCACAGACCAATATCCTCGTGAACATGGACCAAAAAAATTCTTCAAAGGATGGAAGCAATATTAGTTGTTGAATTTATGTGTGTAGAGTTGTTCTATTTCCCTATCCTTTTAATGTCAGTGGGACCCCCTGTTTCATTAGTAAGAAATGAGTTTTTTGTCAGTCTTGCTAGAGACTTAATAATTTTGATATTGTCAGAGAACCAGCTTTTGTTTTCATTGATTTTTTTTTTCCTGTTTTTTTAACTTTCAATTTCATTTATTTCTGCCTTTATCCTTAATATTTCCCCTACCTTCTTGCTTTGGATGTATTTTGCTCCTTATTTTCGAGTTTATGCAGATGGAAACTTAGATTATTGATTAGAGACCCTTCTTTTTTTCTAATATAAACATTTAATATATGTTTCCCTGGAAGCACCATTTTTAACCGCATCACGCACATTTTGTTATGTTGCATTTTAATTTTGTTCAATACAAAAATATTTTTTCACTTGAGACTTTTTGACGCATACGTTATTTAGAAGTATGTTGTATAATTTCTAAGTATTTAGAAATTTCCCTTTTCTCTGTTTTTTGTTTCTCTTTTTGTTCTCTTTTGATTTCTAGCTTAATTTCATTATGATCAGAAGACATACTTTGTATTATTTCAATTCTTTTAAATTTGTTTAAGTTTTATACTTCAGGGTACAGTTAGTCTTGGTGGATGTTTTATGAGTACTTTAAAAGAATACATACTCTGTTTTTGTTACTGTTTTGTAAATACTCGATTTAATTGGTTGGTGGTATTTTCTGTTTGTTATTGCTATATATTACTGAGAGCAGAATGTCAAAGCTTTCAACTATGACTTTAGATTTATCTCTTTCTCCTTTGAATTCTGTCAGTTTTGGCTTCCTTTATTTTGAAGGTTTGTTGTTGGGTACAAATGTATTCAGGATTGTCATGTCTTGTCAAATTGACCCTTTTATCATTATGTAATATCTTTCTTTGTCCCTGGCAATGCAGTTGTCTTTGTTTTGAAGTCAACTTTATTTTATATATGTGTATATATATATATATAATTTTTATGTTTTTTTTCAAGATTTTATTTATTTATTTGACAGAGAGAGAGACACAGCGAGAGAGGGAACACAAGCAGTGGGAGAGGGAGAGGGAGAAACAGGCTCCCCGTGGAGCAGGGAGCACACTGCGGGGCTCGATCCCAGGGCCCTGGGATCAAGACCTGAGCCGAAGGCAGACGCTTAACAACTGAGCCACCCAGGCTCCCCGGGAGATTTTTATGTTTTTTAAGTAATCTCTACCTGGGGCTCAAACCCACAACCCCAAGTTGCACGCCCCACTGACTGAACCAGCCAGTCGCCGCCCGCCCCCCCACTCCAGCTTTCTTTGGAATGGTTGTTTGCATGTTATACCTTTCCCCTTCTTTTACTTTTAACCTACCTACTAATACCATATTTCAAGTGAGTTTTTTTCAAAGATTTTATTTATCTGAGGGAGAGAGCTCGAGAGTGCAAGCATGGGGGAGGGGTAGAGGGAGAGGGAGAAGCAGAATCCCTGCTGAGCAAGGAGCCTGATGACCTGAACAGAAGGCAGATGCTTAACTGACTGAGCCACCCAGGCGCCCCTCAAGTGAGTTTTTGTTAAGATCTAGTTGGTTCCTATTTTTTTATTCATTCTCACAGTCTCTGTCCTGTTCAGACCATTTTAGTTGACTGTAATTATTGATATGCTTGGATTTATGCCTACCATTTTATTAGTGATTTTCATTCCTGTGTTCTGTATTCTGCCTTTTGAATTATGTGACTATTTCCTAGTGTTTGATTTTTAATTGATCTATGTGTCTCCTTGGATCTTTTATTGTGTACGTGTGCCTGCTCTAAGGATTACAATGTACATACTTTACAGGGAATTTGGAATCAGCATTTTACCACTTTAAGTGAACTGTGGAGACCTTACCACTGTTGTTTTGTTACACTTATCTTATGGTTACAGTGACATACACTGAAAACCCCACAGACAAATGTTCTAATTTTTGCTTTCAACAAAGAGCTCAAGAGGAGAAGTATAGTGTTTTATATTTACCCAGATGTTTCCCATTTCTGCTGCTCTTTCTTAATTCCTGATGTTCCGTGTTTCCTTGTGGTATCATTTCCCTTTTGTCTTAAAGAGCTTTCTTTAGCTATTATCTTAGAGGAAGTCAGCTGCTAGTAAGTGATCTTAGTTTTCCTTCATCTGAGAATGTCAGTATTTTGCCTTCATTCCTGAAAGATCTATTCGCTGGATATAGAATTCTGTGTTGGCAGTTCTTTCCTGAGGAGGGCTTAAAATATATCAGGCCACTTCTCTCTCTCTTCCATGGTTTCTAGTAAGGAATCCATGGCCATTTGAGTTTTTGTGCTTAGAGGTAATATGTCATTTTTTTCTCTCCCTGCTTTCAGGATTGTTTTGTGTCTAGTTTTCAGCACATTTTTTTTGTGGGGGGGTTATCCTAGGGGAGGGTCGCTCTGCTTTTTGAATTTGTAGATTTGTGTCCCTTGGGAAATTTAGCAAGTCTTCAGCCACTGGTTTGTTACATTTTGTTTCTGCAATGCACTCTTGTTCTCTTTTTGGGACTTCCGTGACACAAATGGCAGACCTTCTGTTATTGTGCCCCAAACCCCTGGGGGCTCTGTTGTTTTGTTTTAAATCTTTTTTTCTCTTCGTTGTTCACATTGGCTAACTTCTATGGCTCTGTCTTCAAGTTCGCGGACTCTTCTTTCCATGCTGTGTTGAGCCCATCCAGGAAGATTTTATTTCAGTTATTTTATTTTTCAGTTCTAGAGTTTCCAGCAGTTCTTTATAGCTTCTGTATCTCTGCTCAGACTTCTGTTCTTCCATTGCTTTCACGATGGCTTATGATTGGTTGCTGGAACAGTTCTATAATAGCTGCTTTAAAGTCTTTGTCAGATAGTTCAAGCATCTGTGTCATCTCAGGATTGGCATCTGTTGATTGTCTTTTCCCATGCTGAGTAATTCTGGATTTTATCCAGGCCATTTTGAATGTTATGTTCTGAGGCTCTGGATCTTGTTTAAATCCCATGGAGAATGTTGATGTTTTTGTTGTCGCAGGCAGTCGATTTGGTTATGTTCAGAGATCGAGTTCTAACCCCACCTTCTGTGAGCTGTGGTCCCAATGTCAGTTCCGTTGGCTACGCCTTGGCAGCGCCATTTTGACGTGTCGGGTGGGTACGCCCCGCGGTGACCCATCTGGGGCATAGGCCATTCTAGAATGTTCTCATAGTCTCAGGTAGGCTATTGAGGATGAGATCCATGTGTGCCAAGCTTATGGGTGAGCCCGGGAGTTTATAAACAATTGATACGGTGCCTTTCCTGAGCTTCTCCCTCTACATAATTTCTTCAGTACTTTCCAGTTCCATGGGGCTTCCTTTGGTCATTTAGCATGGGATTTCATTACTCTGCTCTGCCATGTACTTCCACAGCTGTGGAAGTGTCCCTGGCACCAAGTGACAGGAGGACAGAGAATAAAAATTGGCATGGTTTTACCCCATCTTCTTGTAGCCACCGCTCTGCTGAACCCAGAGGAAGGCTCTCGTCCCTCAGAGTTCTGGTCCTTCAAGGCTCCTGCTGCTGCAGGCTGCCATTGCCACTTGGGGGTTGTGACCTGAGAGAACAGAGTGAAGGAAAAGAAGTGGGGGACTTACCCCACTCTCTGAGCATCATGAATTCTTTCCTGCTCCCTGAGCCAGAGCTACAGGGCATCTCCAGGATTGCTCTCTGTCAGCTCTCTCAGGCTTGGGGCATATTGGAGGAGAAAGTCATGGTAAACTCACTGGCAGGTTGGTGGTATTTTGAATTCCTGTCTTTCCTAATCTGCCTGCTACTATTTACTTTTCAGAATCCTCAAATCGCTGCTCTGTGCAGTCTCTCCAGGTTTTATAGTCTTGTTCGCTGGGAAAAACAGGGTGGAGGGTGCTCACTCTATTTTATGTAGAACCTGAACCTCTGTATCCATTTTTGAATGTGTAGAATAGTATGAGTCTAAACAATGAATGCATTAACTGCCTTTTTTTTTTTTTAAAGATTTCATTCATTTATTTATTTGCACAACAGTGGGGAGGGGCAGAGGGAGAGGAAGAAGCAGATGCAGACGCCCCACTGAGCAGGGAGCCCGGTGCGGGGCTTGATCCCAGGACCCTGGGATCATGACCTGAGCCGAAGGCAGACGCTTATCGGACTGAGCCACCCAGGCGCCCCCATTAACTGCCTTCTTAATGTCACTCTACCCAGCTTGACATCTTTGCTTGAGAAACCATCCTTAGGACCCCCCATGCATCTTTTAGGAGGAAGGCAGGATCAATACTGCCAGTTATCTGATGAAACAAAAAAATTGCTTCTTTCCTGACTCTACGACTAAAAGTAAATGGGGAGTATTTTTCTCATTACTCTGTTTATTTAAATGCAAGCTCTTTTTCAAAGACAAGCGTTAACACATCCAACTCAAAAGATTTCTGAAACCCTTCTGGTCCAACTAGAAAAGGACCGTGAAGAGAAGGCTTATGGAAATCCGAATCCCAACAGGCACCCTCTCTAGTAAAGGAAGAAGTATTTCTTCAACGACGATGGCTTTGTTGTGCACATTTTTCCGTGCCCTGTGTTAGATTCTACAGGTTGTATGTGCTTATAATTCCTGGAGGAGGGATTATCTGGACAAGACTAAAAGAGTTTCGTTAGAATGAGAGAGCCAGCTTCCATGAAAATCCACATACCTCCCCTTTAGCTAAATGGTTAAAGGTGTCACCAGGGTGGTGAATGGTATTCAAAGACCTGTTGTTCAGGAGGGGCGTGGGGGGGGCGGCAGGAAGCTCTGTTGGTGTGAGAGGAGAATGGAATGTTTTAGGGAGGGGGGGTTGTAATTTCCAGGAGCAGGGCGGGCAGCACGGTGGGAAGGTCTGGCTCCAGCTTGAGCCCACTCACAGGATGTCAGGGGGAAGTGTGACTAAGGTCACGGCCACGCTGCGTGGTGGGCCAGCTGGAGCCAGAGCAGGGGCCGCTGTGGCCACACATCCTGAGTTTCCATGGTCTAATGCAGTGGGTTTGAAAGAAAGGGTGGATGCAGGATGCTGGCTGGGCGTGCGGAGTGCGTGGGCTGTTAGCTCTTAAGTGACAGTGGGCGGAGATTACAGCATTTCATCTGCTTTTCCTTTGACACCTTTTAAAGATACAACCCACGGTTTTCAAGGGCTTACGCCTGTGTCTGCTGGAGGGATCTTAGACCCCTTCCGATCCTTAGGAGCCCAAGGAAAAATTTCATTTGAGTACCCTTTGCAACAAACACGGAAATTGAGAATTAGATGGAGAGTCTGAAATGCTGTTCCTGTTCAGCAGTTTGCGAGGGAGTCATTTTGACGTCCTTCTCAGGGAATTTTAAGATGTGTCCATATCTGAGAAGTCTGCATACGTTTCTCGTAACTTTCCTTTGGAGAAGGGGCTGTTCAGGATGTGTAGCAGGTTGGGTTTCAGAATTTCAGCAGCTTTATGCTGTTGTCATCCAGTTTGACAGATTGAATGTGCACTTAGAGGAAGTGGAATGTATTTTTAATCGCTGGAATGTATTGTACCTAAGGAACTCGGGAGAGTGTATGTCAGGTTTCAGCTGTGATTAATATTTTGCTGATGAGTTTTCAACTCTGTGGCATGCTTAAGCTCTGCCTGTACTTGAACAATGCCTAGTATTTCTTGACTGTAAAATGATAAACAAGTCTCAGAAAATCGGTCCGGGATTTCTATCCTCTGTTCGCGTGAAGATTTGAGAAGGGCTCACGTGCACATTTTTAATTTCTTAATTTTGAACAAAAAATTTATTACTAAAAAGTATGAAGTGTTGATCTTTCCTCCTTCCCCACCCCCCCTCCAGCAAATGATAAAATATGCTTTATGGAATGAGGAAAGGGCTTTTCTTTTAGATTACTCGGTAGTTTGAATTCAAACCATTCGAGTTCAAGTATCACCATAGAAACATGGGTAGGAGGCTGTAAGTACTGTAGGCTGTTATTGTCAGACATCTCTGTTGAAAGTGCTGTGTTTTTAAGACCATGCCTCCTGGCAAGAATTCATTGAAGTGTATAAAGCATTTCCTTTAAAGTGCTAAGTATTTATTATAGTTCCTGGGTTCTTCCTAAAAAATTAAAGACTTGCATTCCTCCTACAGAAAGAAAAGATAGAAGAAATCACGATCTTCAGTTCTAGTATTTTGAACGTAATTGCCATATTCAAAATATGTGCGTTTACCTTCAAAATAAGATTCCTGGAAGAGACAGGTATCTGCTTGAGGAGCTGTGACTTCTTCAGCAGAGAGAAAAAGTGGGAACCCACCCACATTTCTTTTTTTTTTTTAATTCTGACTTCCATTACATATTCTTTTTTTTAAGATTTTATTTATTTGAGAGAGAGAGAGAGAGAGAGAGAGGAGGGAGGGAACACAAGCAGGGGGAGGGGCAGAGGGAGAGGAAGAAGCAGATGCAGACGCCCCGCTGAGCGGGGAGCCCGATGCGGGGCTCCATCCCAGGACCCCGGGATCATGACCTGAGCCGAAGGCAGACACTCAACCGACTGAGCCACCCAAGCGCCCCCCACCCACATTTCTTGAGTGCCTCTCCTTTGCACTCCCGGAAGCAGGTCATCCCTTCTCCTTATGGTTTCTTGAAGTCAATTTACAGATTGGAAAGAAAATTCATAAATGGGTTGATCAACTGGAGATGACTTTGCCCCCAGTGGACATTTGGTAGTATATGGAGCTGTGGCTGGGGGGGTTGTGGAGATGCTGTTGGCATCTAATGGGTGGTGGAGACCAGGAATGCTGCTAAACATCCTGTGATGCACAGGACAGCCCCCCCCCCCCCAACCAACAACAAATGATCTGGTCCCGAATGTCAGCAGTGTAGATGTTGAGCAACCATGACTTAAAATTAACACAGAATAGCAGTGAAAGCCAATGTCCTCCCTTCCTCAGTGGAGATGTATGGAAGACGTTTTAGCTGGATTCCTCCATCTTAGCAAATAGCTGTAAGGATTATTTCTAGACCTCTCACGGAGTGGAAACTCTAGCTTACTAACAAAAGGATTCGCTTGTGATTTCTGGCCTCTATTATTCTTTAGGTTTTCATTTTCAGGATACACTTCTTTTCTCCAGCTACCATTTCCCATAGTATAATTACGGTTTGTACTTCTACTTGCTCGCTCCACCATAGAGGTAATCATTAGCTGGTGGCCATTCAGTGTGAAGTATTCTTTTGTCCTGGGTATTTGGAGCCTGCTATTACATTGCCCCTGAGACTTAGATACCATCAACCAGTCAGGAGTGCTGGAGGGTGTTAGCATTGCTTAGGTCAGTACTAAGCATAAGAAATAGTAGGGTCACAAAGTCAGAATACAATGCATTGTAAGAATCTGGCTTTGTTAGCATCAAATGGCATCAATATGTGGTTCTTGTTAAGAAAACCACTTAAGTTCTATTTAAAAGAATTTTTTTGAGGTTTGTTTGTTGACTTATTTTTAGTAATCTCTACACCCAATTTGGGGCTCGAACTCACGGCCCGAGATCAGGAGTTGCCTGCTCTTCAGACTGAGCCAGCCAGGTGCCCCAAAGTTCTTTTTTTAAATGTTTAGCTTGTGCCTGGAGACTCAGAGATTGAGTTGCAAGACCTCAGCAGTTTAGAGGTCCCGGGCTCCCATCTGCCATCCAAACAGGTTCCTTTCTTCAGCATTCCAAGTGGTCATAGATTTGTAAGAGGTAATGTACCCGTAGTATCTGGTGCAATCCATCATTCTTAGACATTTTGGAACACTTAACCGCTGTTTTAAATGTCAGAATGCTAAAATCAATGAAGAGACAGAATGGAACTGAGAGGCAAGAGAAGAAAGCTGGAAGGCTGAGGAAAGGAAAGTTTGTGAAGAATGGGAAGTGTCAAATAGACCATCCCCCCCCCCCAGGGGTGCATTGTGAGTGTCAGGAAATCTTTCTGAGCACCTAGCAAGTGGGAGTTCTTTATTTAGGCACTGGGGCTGCAGTAGAGAGAGGGGAGGGAGAGGATTTAGCCCAAACTGAAAGGGCAGATGGAGGGAACAGCAAATAGAACATTCTAGTCTGTTGCTTTTATAAAATAAACCTTTTATTGTGTCCTGGGAGAAGAGCACATGTCTGCTTCTTAGTTTTATTTAGGAAGTGTGCTTAATTACTTGAAATGATCTCTACCCTCTTAAAATTATATTGTAAAAAGATTCCCCTGCTCTCTCTGCCCAAACAGAGGTGTATATGGGTATAAAATAACACACAAATAAAATGGTCTTCTCTGTTCTAGACATTAACTGTCCATTTGAAAAAATAGAGATCCCCCCCCCCCCGTATTACCTTTTTAAAAAACATCACTGAACATGGACACACAGGCTTTTGTCGTGGTTCAATGAATATTAACCTTTCACCTGCTAGCAATTTAAATTCCACAGAAAAATACAAGACAACCTCATTATTTAAAACAATATTTAGGGGCGCCTGGGTGGCTCAGTCGGTTGAATGTCTGACTCTTGATTTCAGCTCAGGTCATGCTCTCAGGGTGGTGAGATCCAGCCCTGGGTCTAAGCCTTGGGTCTGGCTCCTCGCTCAGCAGGGAGTCTGCTTGAGATTCTCTCTCTCCCTCTTCCTCCCCCCACCACCACTCTCAGTCTCTCTCTTTCAAATAAATAAATAAGTCTTAAAAAATACCCACAGTATTTAAAAAAATATATTCCTTGGCCTGAAAAGACTTATATATTGTGTAAGTTTATATATATATATATGTGTGTAATATAACTTCTCTAAGTTTTCCTACTGATTTTTTTTTTTTTTTAAGTTCCTGAGGGAGACAGAATCTACTTAAAAGGATCGTAAGTGATTTTTGCTCAGGGTCTATTCTTTTCTTTGTTTCTCCTCGGTTTTAATCTCTCAAAGAATCTTTTACCATTTTTTAGAAACTTGGCCTGAGTTCTAACCTTTTATCTGCTTCTAACAGGGTGGCTCTGAGTGGGGCCCTTGCCCTCTAATACCGATTTTGTTAACTATTAGAATGAGGGAGGGAAATCAGTGGTGGCCAAACAAGATCGGCAAAGATAATCCTTGAAGCCAGTTCTCTCAACTTTTGTACGTGCTTTTAAGGATTTCCATAATAAAAGTACTTTTTTTTTTAAAAGGTCAGCAGAAATAGATAAAAGTGTTTCTTGTTCCAGCACTACCTTTGGTGTTCTTCAAAGGTCAGGGGGGAAGGTCTGACTATACTTGGAGGCCAAGTGCAAAAGCAGGCATGGTCTGGGATCAGGACCTGTCTTTGGTGAGCGGAAAATGAAGAGAGTAGCTGTGTGTGTTTGAGGTGGGGCCACATTGAAGTTCCTAGTTGTGACTAGTGAGTCCTGACCCACCTAGACCAGGCTTTCTTTCTTTTATTGGGGGGGAGGGGATATTTTCAAAAGCGACTTTTTTTAGAAGTTTATTTATTTAATTAGTCTCTACATCCAATGTGGGACTTGAACTCCCAACCCTGAGATCAAAAGCCACGTGCTCTACGAACTTTTCCAGTGAAGCCCATCCTCTGCCCATCCTCTGCCCATCCTCTTCAGCCTCAGGTTTTTTCCTTTCCCCTGAACCCTGGCCCAAACTTTCTGTTGCTCTGAGCAGTGGTACATGTTCCTAGGCTGGATGTGGTGCCATCGCCAAAGTCTTGCATGCTCTTAGCAAGATGATCAGGAATTTCTTCAGTCCTGGCAATCCTAGGATCTGCTCATTTCTGGGACCCTTTGGTCTTTGCCCTGAAGCCCTGATTAAGTGTCTCACTTCAGTGCTTAGGTTTCTGGAGCCATCTCCTCATTATCTTGTAAGAGTTGTTTCATTCTGATGAGCGCGATAGGCCTTAGGTAAAACTTTCCCCGGTACCTCGTGGAACTCACTGATGCCTCAAACCTCACACTTGACTTTCTGTAAAGTCCAGCCAGAGCTACTGAGAACAGAGACTTGGGGATCCATCCTAAAAACCCCAGAAATACATTTTGATACAAGAGCTTGGGAGATGTTCCTAGCAACCCCATGAGTCTGCATATATCCCTCCCAGTTTTCCGGGCAAGGACGGGCCTCCTGAAGGGTGGAGACTCAAAAGAGCCCTGGTCCTCACTACTGTGAGGGTGGAGATAGATGTAGCGCCACCTGCCACCCTGATAGGGAATTGCAAGGCGCTCCCCATTGACTTAGTGATGATGATTTTGTTTTTCTTGGTAAAACTCGAAATCTTTGAAGAGGGTGAGAAGGGAAAAGAGGAAGGAAAGGATTAGATTGAGATTGTGCATAACTGCATAATAAGTGAATTTGAAGAATTGAGGTGTGGAGAGCAAATACAGTCACCCTGACACTGTTAATAGCGACTTTGTGGGTAACTTCTACATAGATTTCCCTTTACTTAGAACCTGCTACCCCATCTACTTCTCCAAACCTCAGTGTTTCTCTAAAGGAGGAGAGACAAAGAAGTTGGCTTACAATTTGCTGCCTAGTCTGATAATTGGTTCTCACATACTCATTTAAGCGAGAGGTATTGGGCACATCGTGTACTGGCGTTAGACCCTGGGCAAGATGCTGGGGCCGGCCTAGTGGGCAAGACAGACTCAGACCCCTCTTCTAATGTAGGAGTGCCCACTGGCCCGTTGGTATGTTCTGTTTGGCCCACATAGGGCTGTAAGTGCTGCAGTGTTTTTTCCCCTCTTGAAACATCGGGAAATTTGGCCCCTTAGAACTGTATTTCCGCATGGCGTAAATGTTAGGGAAGTGAGGGGGTGGTGTTGAGAAATACCGACCATGGTAAGCACAGGCTTACCTACCACCTACCTTGGCCTCCCTCTCTCATTGTATTTGATGTTAGCTCTTGGGGGCCTCTTTGGTTGCTCTCTCCATCTTTATGTGCCTACTTTTGCAGTTATCACCCTGTGACACGGGGCACCTTGGGTGAGAGCCAGGACAGGAGGCCAGGTTGGGATGGGAAGTGTGGCTCCCAGCTGGTTCTCTCTGCCAGTGGGCGATGCTCTTGAGCTCTGCCCTTCATCCTGCCCTGCGCAGGCCACTACTACACCACTCTCACGAGCGGCTGTTCAGGATTAGAATTTGCGTCAGAAAGGGGAAATTGTGCTGGCCTTTTCTAGGCCTCCACACCTGTCTTTGTCTTTGTAGCTCCTTCTGCCTGGTGGCCCTTTTTCACCTGCTCCATTGGTGCTGCTCACCTTTGAAAGCACACCCCGCCTCTCTTTCTCGAGTGTTCTGGAGGCTGGGCACTGGGCACGGTTGGGCTTCAAGGCTGGGGGCAAAAGGCAGCAGAGAATAGAGCTGCCTACAGGGGCTCTCCAGATTCTACCCGATCAGTTGCTTTGATCTGTTTCACATATTGGGCTTTCTTGTAAATTTCCTTTGAAGAAAGCATTTCGAAGCCCAAGGTATTGTCTGTTTCATTAATTGAGAGCCCACAAGTTGCCTTAGATTATTCGTTGTCTTTCGTGAATCTTCGTTATCTGGTTTCTGTAATTGCATCTTGAATTCTGGAGGGTGGGGTCTCTGTCCTCTGTGTTTCTCCCCACCCAGAGCCCAGCCTTGGACTGCGCGTCTAAGGTAAAAATAAATATCCGTTGCACAATCAAATCAATATGTCATATCCTGATTGTTGGAGCACCGAGTTTATAGGTGATACAGATTTAAATTTTAATAGCCTGAGACCCTCTTCTGAGGGCACATGCATTCCTTGCTCCTGTTAAAATTTGTATAGTTTTGAATATGGAAGCCATCCATACCATCGTCACTTTATGTTTCCCTTATCCGTCCGGCTCTGTCTCATTAAGTCTGGGGCTAAAAGTAAGGGACAGGTGGTGACAGGCCTGGTTGGAGCAACGCTGGGAGCCTCAAGCCACCTGATGGTGAGGGAGGCAGGGAGGGCTGGGCACTTTGACAGCATTCAGGGTGGAGACCACAGCCCTCTCAGAAATACCCTGGGGATTCCCGGACTCTCCTGCTAAGAAACACAGTCCTTACAACACGGCTTCTCCAACTGGGCAAATGAGTACCCTCTAGGGGAGACCCCACATCCCTGGGCAAGGTGGAGGGATGACTGACTGACACTTGGGAGCCCTGGTTTCCTTGCTAACGCCCCCACCACATCCTATTTACTTAACCTTCAGCAGTCACTGGCCTCTTTTAGGGCTGTTTCTAGTTTCAGGGATTAAATACGGGAGAGTCCTCGCAGCACGATTTCCCACAGGTTCTAGATCTCTCTTCTCTGACTCAGCAGACAATGCTTTATGCCAGCGCAGCCCCTGAAATTTCAGAGGAGGTGGTGAGGATAAAAGGCCCCTGAAGCCGGCATACATACCATTCATCTCAAGTCTCCACCCAGCCCTAAAAGGTGCATTTTTGTATTGTCATCTGCACCAGACGTCTATGTTTTTGTGTTAAAACAATTTAAAATTATTTTTGCAAAACCCATTATTTACTGCCCTCAAATTTTGGAGTACAATTGACATCCCAAGGATACATGACAAGCCGAGTCCCTGGTTTGGTGAATTTCCAAGAGGGTCCTCCTGCTATTTCTGTGTAATTTTTTTTTCTCCTTAACATCTGTGTAATTTTTTTGCGTGTGTGGTCAGTTTTAAATTCCAAGATGGAGAATATGACTTTATAATAATTATTCCATAGAGCAATTCTCTTTATCCTCCTAGTAACCCTATGAAATAGGTACTATTCGTTACCTCCATTTTACAGACGAGAAAACAGGCACAGGGATATGTTATAACAGTAAGTTGCTCAATGTTGGTTTGTAAATGGTGAGGCTGCGATTTGACCCTGAACCTGTGCTCTTGACCTTACTCTGCTGTCTGCCTGTGGAGTAGACTAAGCCAGGAAAACCGATTTCTTTTCTGTCATTAATAACGGTTCGAATTATGGTGCTGCTTTTCACAGAATTTCGTGTCATTTCTAGGTAATAACCTATTTCTCTAGAACTCAAGAGGCTCAATCATTGGGCTTCATGTCTTCAGTTAGCAAGAACTTGATCAGCCTCAGGTCTGTGGCCACCGATAGACTCTACCTGATGACCCCCAACTCATCCACTTCCGAGAGATGCCCCACAGAGAGTAACCTCTCTGACTGGAGTGACCAGTGTCAGACTAGAGAGAGATTCAAGCTGAGGCTTGTGTCACGATCCCCAGGTGATGGATCTCCATGAGCCATGTAGTTGGGGTGTTTTCAAACAATGTGACTAAGATACAAAAGATACTGAACTTGCTGCTGTGGCTTTGCAGTATTATTTGGTACTGATGCTCTTTACTTTTCATTCATTGTGTTTCTTAGCTATGTAAACAAAAAGCCAAAGTGATTCATTACCCACAGCTCTGTTTAATGCTTGTGGTTTAACATTTGCCAGATAATTCAACATACAGCCACACATCACCCCGGGTGACAACAAAATCTTCCTGTTCCTTTCTTTCTTTCTTTTTAAAAATCTGTTTCTTTAGTTACTTTTATTTATTTTATTTTTTAATATTGTTACTTTTAATTAAAACCCTTTTTAAAGATTTATTTATTTATTTTGAGAGGCAGAGGGAGCACGAGTGAGTGAGGGGTGGGGTGGGAGGGACAGAGGGAGAGGAAGAGAGAGAATCCCAAGCGGACTCCTTGCTGAGCGTAGAGACTGACGCGGGGCTCGATCTCATGACCCTGAGATCACGACCTGAGCTGAAATCAGGAGTTGGATGCTCCATTGACTGAGCCACCCAGGCGCCCCCCCCCCCCCAATTTTTTTAAGTGATCTCTACAACCAATGTGGGGCTTAAACCCACAGCCCCCAAGAGCAAGAGTTGCACGCTCCACTGACTGAGCCAGCCAGGCACCCCATGTTTCTTTAGTTACTTTAAAAAATTTCTGGATTAGGACAGTAGGCTTATGTATTCAATGTGGCAACAGCAACAACAAAGAGTCAGAGAACAAGCGAACCCATCTCTTAAGGTCTTGAAGAGACATAAAACATAGAAATTCGATCTTCCCCACTTTCCTACCTCTGGACCTACACGCATTACCTCCATAGGTGCTCATGGGTTTGTTTTCGTATACTCCCTTATCGGAGGCTAGCCTCTCCATGCATGGCAAACTGGGTCCTATCATCCGTCTCCTAATTGAGGCTCCTGCAGTTACCCATGTGTTCCTCAGCATCATCCATTTCTCCCACTCACATTCCCTTCCAGCTACTGTGCCATTGCTTGGTGTTGTCTTTATGTACTGCCTCAAATACATTTCCTCGCATGCTCCGTTGTTTTCATTCCAGTTAGGTTTTGGCTGCCCACCCCGACCCCCCAGGCTCCAAATGACTCCCGTCAAGAGTGCCCAGGAACTCCACCTTCCAGATCCAGTGCTGAGTTCTCAGTCCTTATCTTCTTGAGCCTTCAGGCAGGATTTGACCCAGCTACTCCTGCCCTTTTCCTTGAAATCATTTTCTTCACTTGGTTTCCTTGACGCCACACTTGGTGCTCTGCCTGTCCGAGGGTGTTCCTTGCCAGTCTCCTTTGCTGATTCCTCCTGGCATTGCCCCAACCTCTTCATATTCAAGTGCCTTGGTCCTCCTACCGCTTTCCTAGCAGTCCTCACTCCCAAAGCCCAAAGTCAAAATTAATCCCTTGGCTTTAAATACCACTTAAACGCTGATGATTTCATCTCCCAACTTTCTGCTCAATTTCAACTTCATCTCTGCTTGGATGTCTCCTTGGCACCTCCAACCTAGGATGTCGAAAACCCAGCTCTTCATTCCCCTCTGCATACCTCCCCACCCCTGCCGTACCCAGCCTGTCCCAACTTGGGAAAGAGCAGCTTCGTTTTTCCTGTTGTCCAGGCCAGAAACCCTGGCGTCTGCATTGAGTCTTCTCTTTAGCTTACCCCACCTCAGCAACTCCTGTCTTCTCTGCCTTAAAAATATATCTGGAATCTGACTAGTCACCCTTATCTCCACTGATACCACCTGGGCCAGGTCACTGTCTTCTCATTTGGATTCATCAACTAGGCACTTTGTCCCCCCCCTTGCCTCAAGAGTTACCCTTTTAGATGGTTCCACTCTCCTGATCAGGAGCCCCATGCCGTTTGCTATTTCTCTCCGAGTACAGACCACAGTCGTTGAAAGATGATGGCCTAGAGAGCCCTATGTGATCTGCTCCCTCCATCCCCGCTCAACCTAATCACTGCCATGCCCTTTTTTTTTTTTTACCCATTCTGCTATAGTGAGCACTGGCCTCTTTGCTGTCCCTGTAACTGACCAGGAATGCTCCTACCTCAGTGCCCCTGCACAAGTTTTTCCTCTGCTTCACCCCCTCATTTATTGCCCAGCTCTCTCCAGAATCTGCTTCCTGCCTTCCTTCAGGACTCGATTAAGTGCCTCCTTGATCAGAGGGGCCTTCCTTCCCTGATCACTCCCAGCCAAAGAATAACCACCCCTACTCCTACCCCTACCTGCATCCCAGGATTGTTTGTTTGCTCTATCTTGCCAGAGACCTCATCACCAGCTAGCTTACTTTGCATTTATTTGATTGTGTCTTTCCCCTCTGGACTAGAAACTCCCTGAGGTCAGGTACTTTGTCTCTTGTTAATTGCTGGATGCCCTGAACTTAGCCTGGTACCTAGAAGTTAGAAGTACTCAATAAAAAATAATGTTTGAATGAATGAGGAATTCCCTGGACAAGGTAGTCAGAAATAGGCTGCGGGAAATGAGGATTTGCCCGGGGCGAGAAGAGGACCTAAAGAGGACCTAAAACTTAGAATACATTTAGTGTGTTCTAAGACCCCCCCCCTCCGGCCCCTACTTACTCCCCATATTTGACCATTTTTAAAATCCGGATGTAGATTAGAATGGACAGCCACTCTCAGGAGCCATCTGCCAGGCCGTGGTCGTGCTGTCGCTGTTCCCACACATGCACAAAGTTGGCCAAGAGCTGTTTACACGCTCTTACAGCAGTTTCGTTGAGTTGTTGTTGGTTCTATATATGACTGGGGGTATCTGCCATTTGATATGCTCTCAGTGAGAGTACCCTTATCGAAATGAAATTTTATTGGCATTGAAACAAAAATCCTATTGTGTGCACGAAAAGGAAGGCATTAGCACAGCAGGGAGCAAGTTTGATATTAGTGGGGCAAATGTTCATTGCTGGAGAAATGACTGAAATCCCACATTTTCTTTTACAGCAACGACTGGGAAAATACAAGTAGTTGAAACTGTTTTCATTTGCCGCTGAGATACTTGCAGAAGTCCTTCTGCCAGTCCCATGCCAAGCAACACAACTGAAGGCAGGAGAAATAACCCATCTCTCAGACAATGCAAATGAGAAGCTCGTTTGAGCATCACTCAGGACTGTCTTTGAGGCATGGTGTCATAGTTAATTGGCCACGTTTGTTTGTTACATAAAAGAAGGAAATGTCGTACAGTGCACGACATTTCAGGTTGGGTGAAATAGAGTGGGTCTCTTTTCTACATCTTAGAATTCTAAAACGAGGTTTGTAAATCTTATTTTGTCATTTCTAGTTATTTGCAGCTTTAAGATTCCAGTGTATCTTAAATCAGTGAGTATTTAATGCATATGCTACCGTATGCATTCAGCAACAAGGGAGAGGCTTGGTCAGTTACAGTTCGTTGGCTTTCTTATGGAATGTGTCTCTGGCATTGAGCGCGACTAGCACCATTGGGAGTAATTATCCAGAAGTGAGTTTGGACTTCAGTTTGCCACGATTAGTTGAAGGTAACTTTTTCAGACAGCTGCAGGTTTGGGTTTTGAACTCTTTCTTTTGAAATAATTCCAGGCTCCTAAGAAGTCACACGAATCGTATGGAGAGGGCTCGCAGAGCCATCACCCGGCTTTCTCCCATGGTGACATCTTATGTAAGATGCAGTTTTTAAGGGGTCATCTTGTTTTCTCACAATGACCCGTTAGGCTAGGAATTGAGAGGAAAAGTCGTTTTGTCATACTGTACAGCCAGCCAGTTCACAGTATAGGGTTCCCAGTCACAGGAGGTGAGATCAGAGGCAGGGATGTCACAGGGGGATTCATATATTGACCATCCCGTCACAGAGGAAATAATCAGGTTAAATTAATTTGCAACCTATTCCTCCAGCAGAGGAACTCTGCATCGATCTGTTTTGATCTGTTTTTGCTTCGGCACAGGCTCTCTTTCAATGAAATTGTTTTAGAGTGATGGAAAATGCTCTACAGGGGCACCTGGGTGTCTCAGACGGTTAAGCGTCTGCCTTCGGCTCAGGTCGTGATCCCAGGGTCCTGGGATCGAGACCCACATCGGGCTCCTGGCTCAGCGGGGAGTCTGCTTCTCCCTCTGCTCATGCTCTGTCTCTCTCTCTCTCTCTCTCTCTCTCTGTAACTCTGTCTCTCTCTCTCTCTCTCTTTTTGTTTTAATAAAATCTTTAAAAAAAAAAAAAGAAAATGCTCTACAAAACTCTTTAGTTCTAGAATCGCAGAGTCAGAAGGGACTGACGGTCAGCCACACCCACTGGGTAGGGTGACTTCCCCTTTATCATCCCTGTCAGGTTTCTAGTCCAGCTCCTCCTCTGCTGAGGGCCTCAGTCCACTTTCTACATGGACTTTTCTGACCCACATGTCCGACAACAGTCAGGTATCTCTGTGCTTTCCTGCCTTCCCTCTGCTTAAATATGTCCAGATTCTTTAATCCCGGGGTACCTGAGCCCCCCCTCACTACCCTTCCGGCTGTTTCTCCACAGGCTGACTTTCGATAGCTTGGCCATGTCCTGGAGGGAGGATAATGATGGATCAGGTATATTCATTAGAGAGTGAACTGAGAGATACAGTATAAGAAAAATAACAATAAAGAGGACTTGGTACAAAAAGCTCACCGTTAAGATCTTTTATTTTTTAATAGATTTTATTTATTTTTTGACAGAGAGAGACACAGCGAGAGAGAGAACACAAGCAGGGGGAGTGGGAGAGGGAGAAGCAGGCTTCCCACCGAGCGGGGAGCCCGATGCGGGGCTCGATCCCAGGACCCTGGGGTCACGACCTGAGCTGAAGGCAGACGCTTAACGACTGAGCCACCCAGGCACCCCAAGATCGTATTTGTTTTTAAGTTTTCTTTCTTCAAAGATTTTATTTATTTATTTGAGAGAGAGAGAGAGAGAAGGAGAGCACAGAGGGAGAAGCAAACTCCCCGCTGAGCGGAGAGCCTGATGTGAGGCTCAATCCCAGGACCCTGAGATCATGACCTGAGCTGAGTGAAGGCAGATGCTTAACCGACTGAGCCACCTGGGCACTCTAAGATTGCATTTTTTTTAAATGAAGTCATCCCCTCCTTTTCTTGTTTTCTCTTTCCCATTTCTATTATTAATTCCCTTTGATAAGCCAGACTTCTGTGGTGTGGTCTACATTGTGACAACCCCGTTACTCCTGTCTTCCAGCCAAGTCCCCTCTCCAATACCTTCTCCCCGCAACACCACCACATCTTCCTGGATACCTGGCCTGCAACTTGTCTTTGTTGCTGTTTTTGATTCTTCTACACTATTGCTGGGTACGAACCAGGTCACCTCCACATAGTTCATGACTGATTTGTAAGGTCTTCATGCATCTGCACTAAACATCAGTTATGCCTTTGAAAATTCTGGTTCTTCCCATTTGTAAAAAACATCAGTATGGTCACCACCCCACTCCCCACTGCGACCTCCAAACATTTGGTACGTTGTTGGGGGGGGGGCAGCAAAAACCCACACAAAGTACTCCAAGGACTTTTTTTCAGGGGACTCAAATTCTGAGAATTGATAAGACCGATTTTTCAGTGTCTTCTCCTGCAAATACTGTTCAGAATTTTTAAAAAAATAGAAGGAACTAAAATATGAATAGAAAATTTCTGGTCACTTCTAGCCCCTTGCCATAGAGACAGGTCAGGATATGACAACATCAGGTTTGGGAGGATTATTTCTACTGCATGAGAAACTAGACAGTGTAAGTAGGAGAGTAACTACTGGCTTGAAATGTAGAAAGTCAAGTACAGCAATTATCATTAACTTGGCTGTGTTCGGGTAGCAGGGACCTGGAGGGCTGGGGTAGAGTTAGCCAAGTTACCTAGTCCGAAAACACATCTGGCTCATTTTTTTTTTTTTTTGGTTTTTATTTATTTATTTGAGAGAGAGTGACTGTGAGAATGAGCAGGGGGGAGAGGGGCAGAGGGAGAGGGAGAAGCAGGCTCCCCGCTGAGTAGGGAGCCTGACTCGTGGGCTCGATCCCAGGACCCTGGGATCATGACCTGAGCCGAAGGCAGACGCTCAACCGACTGAGCCACTCAGGCGCCCCTCACATCTGGCTCATTTTATGTGAACTTACTATTGATATATCCTTCTAGATTATGTAAATAGATCTTGACTAAAATCTCCACAATGTTAATGTTATATGGCAGATTTGGAAATGTGTCCGCCTGGGCATACACATTGTCATCCCTAAAGAGCTGTCGTTAGAAATTACAGTTTTTAGATTGAGGAACATAGAGGCATGGAAAAGTTAAAAGCTTTCGCTTATTCAGAGTGCTCTTGAGATAATTTATTTGGAGACCCCCCCCCCAGGAGGTTGTGCTGGCGCAGAAGACACTGTCCCATAAATAGAAATGAACATTGAAAAATGTGACAGTGTGATAAAGACACTATTCTCCTCGAGCTCCTGTGTGTGGAATATCTGTAGATAAATAGATATATCATGCCTTTCTCTTTAGATGGCCAAGTTTTTCCCATGGTAATATTTAGATTCCACGAATTACTAAATAGATCGGATTTAAAAACATGGCATAAAAGGAAGTGCCTTTCTATAGGAATCTGGTTAGAGCTGTACCCTGACTATACAAATAACTGTGTTCTTGTTCTTTACGTACATTCCCCCAAAAAACTGATTTCGTAGGTTTTGGTCCATTGTTCTCTCAACCTGACTTCTCGTAAACTCTTAAAACGATGAGGATCCACTTATTTCAGCATAAGGAAGTTCAGACATTTTGTCCAGCAACTCTCTTCGCACCGAAAACCATTCTAAAAGAATGCCCACTTTTTCCTGATGGTTTGTTGTTGCACGCAGCATTCCCCTTGGAGAGCTCGGGAGAGGTGAAACTCATTTCTGAGCGATTGTTTTCATAAACTCAGTGCTTGGCTTCTAGCACTCAAGCTAGATAGTGTGTAACCTGGTCGCTACCCCGTATTAGCCACGTTGTTTTCACGCTGCTCTCCAAGGGCCAAAGATTATCTCACAGAAGCTCCGAAATAATTCCTGTTTCTGAAATTCATGTGTAAAAGGAAATTTTTAAAGGGAAGAGGGTGAGAATCAAGTTCAAACCCTTAAGAATTTTTGTACAGCATTATATTAACAGAAGCTCTCAGGCATCTTCTGGCAGCTGTGTGAGAGAAGGCAGTGGTTATAATTAATTTTCAGTGAGCGCCGCATATTTGATAATTGCTCTGATTCACGCTATTATATTCCTCTTCCTTCATCCACAGCAAAACAAGCTTAATTTGATTCATACTCTTAGGAAGAAAAAAAAAAAAAAAGCCGAAGATTACTCACATGGCTGTGATTCAGCTCTTGGCTCCCACCTCCTCCCCCCTTTCTCCCACCCTGCCACCCCCATACTCACTCCCACTCAGTGGCGTTGCCATCAGAAAACTGAGTCAGTTCGTTCTTTAACATGGGTGGGGAAAGAAGACAACTAATAAAAAACTTTTCTGAGCAAAGTATACACTGCTTAGATCTGAAAATCGCTGCAGGAAGATGGGCAGTGCAGCTGCTTATATAACATGAAAAACATGGAACAGAGAGGCAAGCTCTCCTGGAGAAATATTCAGATTGCCTCATAAAAGTCTAGATAGAGTCGGTGTGCGTGTCTGTAGAGGTGTACACATACACAGCCATGCAGGCAGGTTTCTTTCTTTTTTTTTTTTTTTAAAGACTCTTTTTTTATTTATTTGAGAGAGAGCGTGAGCGTGCGCACAAGCAGGGGGAGCGGGAGAGGGAGAAGCAGACTCCCCGCTGAGCAGGGAGCCCGATGTGGGACTTGATCCCGGCACCTTGGGATCACGACCTGAGCCGAAGGCAGCCGCTTAACGACTGAGCCACCCAGGCGCCCCCGTGTAGGCTGGTTTCTATGAAAATTCTGTAATACTGGGACTCTCACATATACTGTATACAGACGTAGTCTTCTGATCTCAAAGGATACTTCGTTATAATCAAAAAGTGAATCTAGCAGCTGTCCAGTGTTTTTGATCATTGTAACACATAGGTGATCAAGTTGCTTTGCAACCTTCTACCTCCAAAAGAGCAGTGTGACTTGGAAAGCCTCAGATTGTTGGGTTTCCTGCCCTCCCCCCCGCCGACCCCCGCCGGAGTTTTAAGATTGGTAACCAGGGATGGCAGCTCACCCTTCGTGGTGACAAACACTATTGAGGCAGCAATTTCTCTTCATTCCTTGGGTTTTCTCATTTATTCCCATTCTCCAGATGAAACAAAAGCCTTGGTGTGAAATGAGATGACTTTCCCACGTCCCCACAGGTGATAGTCCCAGAGCCAGTCCTGGGACGCAGGTTGTTTGCACCCTGACCTGTAGTTCTGGTTTGTGGGAACCCGACACAGTTGGATCATTTGGTATTTTAGCAGTTGCCTGGGGACAGGAGTGGTAGCCGAGAGGAAGTTCTCTGCTGGAGCTCCAAACCTGTCTTTCACTGAACTGTTGAATCAGGTCTCTGTGCATCTTGGAACTGACACGTAGGGGAACAAAATCAAACCTTCTCCCCAAACTCTCATTTGTAATCCTGTAACCACCTTCTCTCCATTTTGCTGGCTTCCCCCCCCCCACCCCATTATGTTACCATCTGTCTCACAAAAGTTGCCTGGATAAAACAGGTCAGAGCAGTTGCTCACCCTCAAACAAAACATAGAATTACTTCTTGTGTCCCCCAGAGCAGTGTCGAGCACCATCTTTGAGGAGTCCCATATCTATAAAGTTCGCCTGAGCCTCAGAAATGTCTGGTGCTCTCCTTTTTATCATTCTTCAAATATGTTAGATGCTGGCTGGAAACGATTAGCTTGAATTTCTTCATATAGTTTTCAGATGGAAACCCATGTAGTTTTCTCCTTTAACACATGAAATTTCTTAATGAAAGACCACATAGGAGAGAATGCATGCTGAGGGTTTTTTTTTTTTTTGTACCCCCTTCACACCCTCCATTCTTTGGTTTTCCCATAGGGTAGCTATTGTAAAGTTTTATGTCCTGTGACCCTCTAGGGAGAATAAACAGTGGATCTCGGGTACTTTTTAAAAATGTATTTAAATTCAATTAGCCAACGTGTAATACATCATTAGTTTTTGATATCAGGTCCTTTTTCTGAGCCCGGAACCACTTCCTCATACCTCTGTTTGCGGGCCCCCTGCCACCTCCCCCCCCCCCCCCCCCCCGCCGCCCCCCGACAGAGCCATAGCATTCGCCCTGGTCTTGGACCCATTCCCCTTCTTTTCTGGCTGATGAGTTTCCATGTCTTGACCCATCTGGGCCGACTGGAATGGAAGTTCTTTTTGAATGTCTTCCCTGGCTGGCCCTGACCCGATTCTGTACTGGATTTTGGGAATTCCAAGAAGTTTAAGCAGAAAGACCCAAACAGATGTCAAGTATAAAGTCAGGGGAGTATGTTAAACCACTGAAACTTTGGGAGCAAAATATGGCTTGGCGAAGTGTTTGTCATCATTGGTAAAATAGGTTACAAGTGATTCTTTAAACAAAAAAAAAGTTACAGAACTCTATTTTTCTCGTGCAGAAATGTGGTTTGGGGAATGACTTAGGTGTATATTACTCTATAAAGTGATGGCACAAAGAGCAGCCAAAGGGTAGAGATTAGGTGATAAGGATAATAGAAAAGCCAACCTTTAGGGGTGCCTCAGTCAGTTAAGCGTCCGACTCTTGATTTCAGCTCAGGTCTTGATCTCAGGGTCGTGAGCTTGAGCCCTGTGTTGGGCTCCATGCCCTTAAAAAAAAAAAAAATTAGGAAGAAAAAAGAAAAGCTGACCTTTATATAGTGTTTACTGTCTGTCGGGCAAACACTGTCTTCAGCACTACATATGTTATATTTTTAACCCAGGTACCACAGCTAGGAATGGTAGAGCCAGGATTCGAATCCCAGCAAGTCTGGCTCCAAGCTTTTAAAATGTTATAGATTCTTTTAGATGCCAAAGTTTTAGGTGTTTGATTTTTATTAACGTTCTGTTTTCATAGTCTGTTTTTATTTCCATTGAAAGCCATGTAATTATAGATTTTATGTTCTCTATGTGTCGTAGGAAGGTAACTTTCTTTAAGCCAATAAAATTTTACTCAAAAAAATCAGTGGCTAGATTAATACATCCCTTTTGAAGTATGAATACATTTTAATAACCGAGAACTATGTACCCACAGTTAAAATACCAAGGCTTCAAAAGTGTAATTGGGAAATGCACTTCTTAATTGTAGTGTGTGAGTTTAATTTCTGAAAGTCAATTCTATATGTAAATTTAATGTAGGGTTTATTCCAGTAAAACCCTACAGGGAATCCTTTTGAAAAGTGAATAGTCAACTCCTGAATTAACTCTTTTTCACTGTTCTCAGTGCGTGTGCTCTTTCTCTGGCTTCGTCTCCCAATTTGAAAATTAGATATTTGAACAGTTTTATATATTCTAGAAATAGAATGTATTTTCTATATCGTAACAAAATAAGTTCCCCATCAAGGCATAATCAACAATAAATGCCAAGCCTTAGTCCGGGCAGTTGCTGACTTTGCTCAAGGTTAAAGGAAGTATGCTGAAAAGAGATAACTGTAGTGAAACTGCTCAGGCCGAGCCTTCCAGATTTTTTGTGTGGGGAATTGCATTTCTTATTACTGTGTTCTTCCTGTCTGCGTAATACCTGGGAACAATTTATTCCATGTAATGCCACTCCCATCGTGGTAGTAAACTTTTTCCTGAAGAGGAAGACTTTTAAGCATGCCCATTTATTTAATTGGAATTTTCACAGATGACAGTTGATGATTTTCAGTTTTTTCTTGTGCTGCTCGTAGCAGGTTGGGATTAAAGGACTGTATAGATCTGTGTGAGTGTGTGTGTGTGTGTGTGTGTGTGTGTGTGTGTGTGTGTGAGATTGTGTGTGATGTGGCTGTATTGTACGTGTGTGCTTGAGTGAGTCGCTCAGGTTAGAATGTGAATCGCAGTAAATGCAAAAGTGAAAGCCTCAACGTGGCTCTCATGCTCCCGACCACTTCCTGAAGAACCTGCCACGTGGGCCCCACACTTGGACTTGAACTTGGGTCCTCAGGACAGAAAGACTGAGTCTGAGTCCCCCATGGTAAAAAGCCTCTCGCAGACCTAAAGGTATAAAACCTGTTGACTGCTGTCGTGTGAACTCAAAACGTTTGGTTGCCTCAGTTGTAATAAAATTTTTCAGCAGATAACTCTGAAGTTTTAAATATTTGGGAATAGAGCCAAAGCTTTGCCATACCTTAAAAATAATCTTGCAACTTTCTCATTTACGGGATCCCATCTTTTGAAACCCATTTAGAACGTGCGTTCTGATCCTGTAATGTACAAGTTATAAAGGAAAAATGTGAGCTTGTCAGATTAACTACAATCACCAGTCTAATAAAACTGAGTCACAGCCAAATGGGCTGCACTTAGGCTACCCTCCCGTTCTAGGGAAAATGTGGCTGGGGGAGGCTGTGTGAGTCATCACCTGGTTTGTTTGACATACGCTTCCTTCCATAAATTGGGAATGGCAAGCAGCACAGTGTTCTGGGCTTGCCTCGGAGAAAGAGCTGTTGCAGCCTTGCATGATCAAAATAGGGCCTTTAGGTTTGAAGGATGAAGTTGAGCCCATGTTCTGGCTTCAGATGTCGGGGGAAGGGGAGAAACCGACAGATCCAAACAAAGAACATTTGTAAGTACCATTTTGGGGGGGGGCGGTGGTAAAGAAACGGTAGGGGTTTTCACAATTGAATTTTTCCTAGGACATAAATATTTAAGAAATAAATTGGAGGTGTTAAAATAAAAACAGATTGGTAGCTGGTTCATTGGGTGGGGGGCTCATTTACTTAGTAAGAATGTTCTTGATGTGAGCAGTCTAAAATGATTACATGAGACAGAGAGCACGGGGGCGGGGGGAGACCTAGATATGATTTGGTAGTTACCATTCAAATCTGCAAATTTGTCATGACAGTGTTTAATTCTGTCGGAGCTACCCACCCATTTTGAAAGAAAAGCACTTTGATTAAGAAACTTTTTCGTGGCAAACTTTGAATCTCCTTCAGGGGTATTTTGAGGGGATGGAAAGAGAGGGGACTTATGTCTCTTACACATTTTCCTACCGGGTTTTGTAGAGAGAGGTTCCTGGAGCCTTTTAAAATAAAGCCGTTTCGAATGCAAAATTGTCGGGGAGGCTGTAGAGGAAGGAGGAGTATATTTATAGCTGAAGTGGGTTTGTAAACTCAGCGTCTGCTTTGGGATTAATTTTTAATATTTGCCAGGCATTCTTCTGATTTCCATCCTGGCTTGGTTGTGGCTCTTTCTCTCTGTCTGTGTGAAGCTCGGGTGTTCTCTGTTTTAAAGCCGGAGTTGTCACAGCCTGGGCGTTTTCTGTTTCGGCTTATGGCTTTTTTTTTTTTTTTTCTCTCTCTTTTCCTGAATGAGTGTCCTTTGTGTAACCCCAGTAATTCAGAAATCCTGCAGTCATAGGGACTGCCCTGTCATGTGACTTAGGTAGTAGGTGCTGCCTGTGATTGGTCAGCAGCTAATTGGCGGGTCCCTATAAGAGGTCCCGCTTCGGGTGTCCAGCCACTCTCCTGCCTGGAGTGCTGCTCAACGGGGGCAGAGGTGGGGGTGGGTGGCGGGTGTCCAGTGATTCAGCCACATGTGATAGATGACCAAGTGACTGCTTCCTTGGGGTCCGCACATCAGTGGAAGACACCCACACTGGTTGTGGCTGACTTGATCAAACTCTGGCTCCCTGAACTGGTAACTGTCACTTTAATATAGCTTACTGATTAAACTCAGAAAAATGCAGCTAAATTTTTCTTTTTTTTTTGCCAGGAACTTGTGTGGACTTACTCCCTCTTCCCCACCTCCTACACCCCTCCCCCTTGTTCTTATTCGTTTTGTAACAGGAATGAAATGCAGTTAACGCTTTAGAAAACTTTCGCAGGAAAAAGCGCCTCGTGTGATCTGGAACAAAGACATTTTATAATCAGATTTATCAAGCTGTGAAGAGGGAGTTTTAGCGAATGGAATCAGCAGCATTCTGTCACCAGGAAATACTGCTTTATCCAGAATTGGTAAGTGAAAAGTGGCATCGCTCCCTAATAGATATCATATGGTGTATGTGGGAATTGTAAAATTGTTCACAGACCCCTAACAACTGTGTTGAACCAGAGAACACATAAATGGAATGAGGAATTCTAGAAAGAAGTAGCCCAAGAATATAGTATAAAGGCTGAGAAGAAGCCAGGTTATTAACAAAGATGAGCTGGGCTCTACCAGTTTAGACAAATACATGTAATATAACTAGTTGGCTTCCCCCCGCCTTTTTCTTTTTAGTGGGGAGAGACCAATAAAATGGGTTGTTTGGTAGAGTTGGGGCATTGACATTCCATGGGCATAGATGTCCATTTAGTCTGAATAGTATGTATAATATTTGAAGGGATGCTTTCGGCATTACTCAGTTCACCCTCCTATCTCTCTCTCTACCCAAGGATGTCAAGCCTTTAGTTAGAACTCTACAAAATGAAAGTTTAAGTAATGCATTGGAAACATTTCCTACTGCTGTGTGAAGGGCAGATTAAGCTGGTAATAGACTTTTTTACGTTTGTGTCATGAATTTTAAGATTGTTCTATTTGATTACAATTAGTACAGCAAAAGGGTGGATATTTCTAAATGGTCTGTCATGTTTCGAGAGATTGTGATTAGCAGTTCTTACTGGCGGACACGCGTCTGTTTGTCTTCCTCTGAAACATTCAGTTTTGTAATCTTGAATCTCAGCTGCCCCTACATTCCAGAACATTTCCAGAAAAATACAGTAAAGCTTTGAATACCTGTGTTATGTACAATAGGTTCTTATTTGTAAACTGTAAGAAACCACAGTTTTCTATTAAGCATTTTATATTATCTGATTTCTTGATTTGGCTTTTTAAGAATGATTGTGCCGGGATAAAACATATATAATTAGGGTAGATGGCTACCTGATCTTGACCAGTTTTCTTATTGGTCAATAGAAGCAATCATGTGATGTCTACTTATAGAATCAGATGGAAAAAAATGTTATTTAACTGCTAGCGATTATATAGGTAGTTTTGGTGATGTTCCTTTATGAATGTGACTCTGTATAACTGAAACTGTTATTGACAGAGTGGTAAGTTTGGGGTTATATAGGATACAGTGTTTTTTTGTTTGCTTTTTAATGACCGTAAGCCAAATTGAAAGTTGACTCTGTATGTCTGACTTTTGCTTCCCATTCTGTTAATTTCAAAATCTGAAAATCCTTAACTTGAAAGGGAGAAATGTATAATAAACAGGATAGCAGTGTTGCAGTTTCTCTCTGTTGGCATTGGAGTGGGCTGAAGTTGGAGGGTAGGGAGATGAATCTAGGAGGATCTATAAATTGTTTCTTTCTTACACACTTTGAGAACTCTTGATCAATTTTTTCAGACTAATAGTTCTTAAGACTTTCACATAAGGATTTATTTTCTTTTTCCTTCCTTTTTTTTTTTTTTAGAGTTTATTTATTTATCAGAGAGAGAGAGAGAGACAGAGGCAGGCAGAGGGAGAAGCAGGCTCCTTGCTCAGCAAGGAGCCCGATGTAGGACTTGATCCCAGGACCCTGGGATCATGACCTGAGCCGAAGGCAGACGCTTAACCGACTGAGCCACCCAGGCGTCCCAAGGATTTATTTTCGAAGAAATAAATAAAAAGCAAGGTGAACATAGCCGTTAAGGGCAGGTCCTCCAATAAATCAGATTGGTGATCCAAACGTGTGACTATTACAAGTTATTTGCCTTAATTAAGGTGTGGCCGAGGATGGGAAAAATGCTTCTTGGTTCCCTGAAGCCCCTGAATAGGTGGGGTTTAGAATCTGGAGGACAGAAAACTGGTGACAAAGCTTTAGGATATTTACAGGTAACTTGTATCCGACTGTTAGCTTGTGTTCAGTGATTCACAATTACTTTCAGCTCTGAATTTCATGTGAATACTTGGGCAAAACCGTGATGATTTAATAACCTGGCTAAACACTGCTATGCTTAATGGAAAAAAAGCCTCTGTAAATTTTAGGTTTTACTCATCCATTTAGAAGCCATTGTTTTGCATGACAAAAATATAATAGAAGCAGGTTGAAACCATAAATGCCAGAAAGTAGCTCCCAGAAGAATTCCTTTAGAAATCCTCATGTTTTTAATTCTGTGTGCTCTTTTGTTATCAGTTTCTTAATTGTTAGAAATACATGTACAATAAATACCATTGCCCTGAATTCCCCACTTGGGGTTACTGAGAGTTATTAATATTTTTGTATACTCGGAAAAGATATTGATGGTAGGCACATGTCTTTGTGGGCATGTGGAGCTACAGACTGAAGGGATTCTAGTTAAAATAATGTCTTGAGAATAGTATTTGCTATTTGCATATTCAGGGATCCAAACACGTTCCCTTTGGGCTTGTTTCTTAAGTTTTCGGTGTGGTGTACGGTTTTGTCCAATTACATTTTGGGGAGGTAGGTATATGGGGTATATGGCTGTGTGTATATATTCGACGGGGAGGGGGGAGCTTTAATTGCTCGCGAAACAAGTGGCTGTTTGTTAGAACCTAGATAAGCCTCCTAGTGTTGTTCCTATGACAACTGAGGAGTTGGGTGTTGAAATGTAGCTTTAAGTTCTCGGTTTGGAAATGTCATTCAGACCTCCCACTACAGTCTCATTGAGTAGGAGGATAATGAGAAGGGGAAAAAAACCATAAAGCAACATAAGTATCTCCGTTCATTTCATGTCTTCCTGACTTGCCTTTGTGTACAGATCACCATGGGAGTGGTAAACACAGGGTGTGAACAAAGCGATACTTCAGTATAAAATAAATGGAAAGGGGTCAGAAAAGTTGGGCAAGATAAATAACCACATATGGGGGTAATAAAGAGGCGGGAGAAGTCGGCTTCCATGGGTTTGTGCAAATCCTTTATCCAGTGCTGACCAGCAGTGACAACATCTTGAACCAGTTACTGTGCAGCTCTTCAAGAGCTGCAGATCTTTCCTTAAAATGCAACGTGGAGCAACATTCCTTTGGTAGCAGGAGACTTCACCACTTGGGCATAACTTTGGCTCATCTCCCCTAGGCTGGTTGCAGAGGATATGGTTTGCTTTGAAGGTACACGTTTTTAAGTCAAGTATTTGTCATTTCATAGCTTGTCTGTTTCCTGTGGGAAAGATAAGGTCGTACTGTGAAAATTGTGGTAAAACATAAGGATTTTCTCCTATATTCAAAAAGTGCTTTTGAAAACCCTTCAAGATTACTTGCGACCTGTTTGTAGAAATGGCTTGGTTGACTGAGTATCTTATGGTGCACTGTATTTGGGGAGGGGGAGGAAGGGGTTGTTTATATCATATTTGGCATTAGATTAATTATGCAGTCATGAATTTTCCATGCCTGAAGGGCTTCCTATTTTCCACTCCTAAGTGGTTTTGACTATTTATTTGGTCATTAACCACGTCCGGAAGTCAGAAAGGAAGAGAAGACTTCAATGGGTTTTGCCCCTTGCTTAATATATATAGGTCCAACATCTCTTCTGAAATCCAGAAAGCTCTGAAAATCAAACGATCGTCATGTGAAAAGCTTGGTAGTAAACCCTGACCTGAACCAATGGAAGGCTATAGTCTTTATTTATCCCACTTAGTACCAATGTTTGTTATGTTTTACTGTAGAAATAGTAATGCAGGCTAGTTAGAGTCTTTATTTATGCCACTTAGTACCAATGTTTGTATGTTTTACTGTAGAAGTAGTAATGCGTTTGATTACGGAGTGCTGTACCAGGACACCCCCCCCCCCCCCGGAGTTCTTTATAGGTAGAATAGTCACCCCGTCATCTTTTATCATATCATTATCATAATCACCAGATTGTCAGATAAGGGTTTGTGGACCTCTAATTACTGATACACCTGGGGTTCATATTCTATGCCAGGCACCGCTGTAAATGAATCACTGGCCTTTAGAGCAGTGCCTGGCACACGGGTATAAAATGCTTTACATATATCAACTTATTTAAGCCTCACAAAAACTGAGTATCGCCAATGTGATCGTCATCCCCATTTGACATGGGGAAACTGATGCACAGAATGGTGAAGCAGCTTGCCCAGAGTGACACAGCCAGGAAGTGTAGTAGGAGCCCAGGGTTGAAAGCAAGCAGGCTCATTGCAGTCTGCTCTTAATGAGCCCACTGCAGGTACGAGAGACGCCTGGAGACGGGGCCCTGGGACTCTCAACTGAGTCAGAGGGGCTGGTCGGCTATTCACCTGATTCCTAGTCACCCTGTGCCCTGGTGTCAGCAGAAACTGAGGACATCAGGGGCCTGCTGTGGAATGCCTACATCAAGTTCTCCTGGGTGGGAGTGTGGGAGATCTGGGGGTCTGAGAGGCTATATTTATCTCTTTTCAGGCTTCCCAGCGTTGATCTCCATCAGCAGTCAGCCTGACTTCTTTACCTTGAAAAATTAAGATACACGAAACCACTCTTTGCTCAGTCCCAAGGAAACGATCTTGAGTGGCAGGCAGGAAAGTCTTTCTCTTAGACCATTTTCTGGGCCCCTAACCCAGCAGGAGGTCTGGGCTCTGCTGAGGGCCTGGGTCATCGTGAAGGGAGTGAGCTCCCTGGCGTGGGAGCCACCCTGGGACAAAGCAGGGGCCCCTTGGGGGAATTCAGACAGCCTGTGGGACTTGAGCTGCACGACTCTGAATGCACAAAAGGCTACTTTTAACAGCACTTGTCAAAAAAGTATATAAGGCGTCTAATAACTACGTATTTCTAGGGCTAAAAAATTTCATTGATGCCAAGCAGACAGCAGCCTTCCCATTCTACTTCCCAAATTTGCTATTCCTCTACTCTGCTTGATTTTTCTTCGCACTTATCTCGGTCTGATGTATTACTTATGTATTCGTTTGCCATTTCAGTCAGTTACTAGCAGACATGTTATTTTTTGAACTCACTTAAGGATCCTTGATTTATTTCTCTTTGATCTCCATCTTCAAACTTATTCCCCTCCCATCAATCTCAGACCGCTATCAATAATGAAAGTTTTTCTGCCCATTGGGTTTTTCTTACTTACTAGTTACCATTTTTATATTCACAACCATGAGAATTTCTTAAACAAACAGTTTTGATTGTGCAATCAGTATTTGGAGAACTGATGTCTTCATTCAGGAGAGGAAACTAGCCAAATTTGAATATAATCATTGAGTATTTTTTAAATCGAGAATATTTTAAATTACTAAGGAGGATATGCAAAGTAAAATACTTTCATATTTTGTGAACTGCCTTCAATTTAGATAGGGAGCTGGGGAACTATACCAAATATTGATTCCAGTGAAAACATGGAAACCCTCATTTCCATGGGTTAACATGCTAAACCCACCTACCTGGTACTGGTTTTTTGTGGGGAGGGAAAAATTAAGGGGAAAGAAAACCAATATAAAACAATTCTAAAATATTAACATTAAAGAATGTAAGTGATCTAATCTTGGACATTTCCTAGCTCAAGTTCCTAAGTTCTCAACTGTAACCTATTGCCTTTCAATCCTATATTGCACTGGTTTATGCATTCCAGAGTATTTGGGACAATCTAAAACATAAAATGAAAAATACATATATATTATTAACTAAATAATGCGGTCATGTAACTAGATCATTAGAGTGCTTACATAGTTGATTTTCTTTCTTTAGTTCTTAAGGGAACGGATTAGATGCATATAAAGTACTTTTGTAAGTCAGTATAACATTTGGGGCATGTTGTTCTTCTTTGTTATATTTTAATAGCAAAATAGTTTCTTGTGTGGTCAACCTAATAAAGTAATACCTTACTTAAAAACGAAGTTTAACTGCTTACTTGAAGGTAGAAGGTTTGGAATCATTGATTATGAAAAGCAAGGTAAGGTTTTATCTTAAAGGATCTTCCTTTCCTGCCTTGGAAGACTTTGATTCTCCTTAAGTAACCTATTCTACTAAAAGCCCATTGCTGATGGTGGCCTTGGAGGAATGCTTTAGTTTTCCCACCTCTCCCAAAAGCAGATGGATAAAGACTTTTTAAATGAAAGCCCGTCGATTTCTGTCAGTTAGGGTTTGTGTGACATCTATAAAAAGTGAGACTGAAGTTCTTAAAAATGAGAGAAACTGAGCTGAGTTTGTACAGGCCCAGTGAAACCTTCCAGGGTGTTTTCAAAGTTCTGATTACTTGGGAACAAAATCTCCAAACTTCCAGGCATTTTCTAGCGAGTATCAAGTATGTGACAGTGGTTACAGTGACCCCCAAGAAGGTACCTGTTCACAGCACCCATTGAAGTGTTTGCTCCCCGAGAGACCCAGGCTTTGGAAGCAAGTAGACCTGTGCCCCAAGCTCATCCTTGCCCCTTGCTGGTCGAGTAAACTACTCCATTTATTTCCCTAGGCCCTAGAGTAAGTGGAGTGTCAGTCCGAACTAGCTCATAGGACTGTTGCGTGAAATGAGAGAACACGAGTAAGGCACATGCTGTGGTTGCCGGAATAGTGGTGCTTAACACACTTGAGTTCCCTTCCCATGTCCTTTTGGGAACAGACTTCCGTTTTTAGTCTCAAAGCCTGTGGTCCCGTTCTAAGTTCTAGGTCTCTCTCTGTTTCGCATCAGATGAAGGAAAACAGTGATGGCGATGGTGGCCTCCATTTACCGCCCACTTTGCCACCATGTTCTAGGTAGTCACTCTTGCGAGCGCTCTGCCTGCATTTTCCTGTTTAATCCTCTGGACAACCCACTGGTGCAATGAGTATGCCCGTTTCGTAGATGAGGACACTGAGGCACAGGGCTAAGGGACATGTTTAGGGCCATTCATTCCCCTGATAAGCTGTGGACCCAGAATCTGAATCCAAATGGGCTCTTGCCAGTATAAGATGGTTAAGAACAACTGGCAGAAAAGCAGAATAAAAGTTGACTGAACCTGAAAGTCTCAGAAATGGTCTTCTCATTTCTATTCTGCAAAGTGTCACGTCTTCCAGGCCTGGCCCTCTCAATATTGAAATACACAGTTGACTTTTTCTGCTTCTTATTTCACGAATCAACGGGAGCAATTTTAGTCATTTGTGTTTTATGAGTTTAAATTAGGCCACTAAAGTCCAGGAGGGGAATTCCTTGTTTTCATTTGATCTCATGCACTAACAGATTTACTCATGTAACTTCCCCTATTTTTTTCTCAAATGTTTTCACTTGAAAGTGGGGGTGGAAGGGAGAAGTATGTGAGCATTTGGTTCGCAGGGATGCACTTTCATTAGCCTTTCTGGAGATTCTTTATCTGGTATAGAATTAATCCATAGAAAGGTAAAATGAGTAAGAGTCTGTAATGACTAAGGTTTTTCTTCTTTATCTCCATCTAGTTCTGGGTGCTATCTGGAAGGGCAAAACTGCAAAGTCAAGAATTGCAGGAAGCCATCTATGTGCATATAAAAGCCTACATTTGGATGAGGAGTTGATTTTCAGAATATGGGAAAGGGGTTTCACATTGAGAATTTCCTCTTCTCTCAAATGTGGGCTGAGAATTTGACTTGGAAGGTGAGAGGGGGCTAGCCTAGCCCACGGATTCAGGGTGCTGAGAAATCTCTCTCTTTTTTAAGATTTTATTTATTTGACAGAGAGAGCAAGAGAGAGCATGATGGGGGGAGGGAGAGGGAGAAGCAAACTCCCTGCTGAGTAGGGAGCCCAGTGCAGGGCTCAATTCCAGGACGCTGAGATCATGACCTGAGCCAAAAGCAGATGCCCAACACGCTGAGCCACCCAGGTGCCCCTAGAAATCTCTTTAAAACCTCTCCTGGCCTTGGACTGAGCCTGCTCATGGGAGGATATACTAACGGAACCAACCTTCCTTCCTCCCTCCCTCCCTCCCTGTCCCCCTCCCTCCCTCCCTTCCTGTCTCCCTCCCTCCTTGCTTCCATTATCCATATTCTCACACAACTGATTCAACTCCTACCTGCAGACAGATGGAAGAAAGGACCGGGTGAGGGTCCATTAGGGGAAGGCAGCCCACTCTTTGTTCCTTTCCCCTCAGCGACTCCATCTTTTATTTGATCCTTTGCCATTTTTGTGACAAGGCGCATTTCACAGGCCGACATTCATAAAAGTCTTTAAGCATCTTCCTTTGGCAGCCGGGCTTCTTTTTTAAAATCAGGAGAAGAAAAGGCTCGTGACAAGAAAATAATGCAGAGAAATGGTCTTTCTTTCTTTCTTTTTTGATGGTGGTGGAAGGAGGGCCCTGGTAGGGAATGTGGCAGGAAATACAGTCTTAAGAACTCCTGAGCTTTCAACTCCTTTCCCTGTTTGGAGCCCATTAAGAGATGGCAAAGGCGTCCACAACGAGGTCTTGGAAAAAAATTTTTTTAAGTAGAATTTAAACTAAATTGGAGGAAAAAGTCCTGCTCTGCACTCAATTAAATTGATCGCGAGTTTCTGAAGATATCTGTAAGTAGAGATGTGAAAAATGAGGGCTACCTTCTCTCTTGGGGCGACGAGGATAGATAGGGAAGGAGGTCCTTTGCCATCGGTTTTGAAAAACCCCTAAGCGGCCATTTCAGTTCTTTGTCACGGTGCAAACTTGGTGTGTTTTCTGGTACAGGGTTGACCACAGCAGCCTAGTCAATGAAAGCACTTTCTATGTTTCAGGACGAACTGTGAGGTTCTGCATCAGTAGGAGGTCTATATGGTACATTGGAGGGAACCATTAAGGTAGATGCAAGAGCAAAATTACTCAGAGTCTGAAAGGATGGCTCATTATCTCAGGGCTCTTCTCTCTGAGCAAGATCAGATAAGGACTGTCTGGGACAAGCTAGGTAAGACAGTAGATTCTACCGTTTTTCTCCATCCTGTTTGACATCCCTGCTCCATAAAACCCTCCCTTATCTACTACCCATGGATCGCAGGGAGAGAATAAAAGTGTTCTTTCTCCCCTCCCTCCCCCAGCCCTGCATGATCTCTCCCAATGTTTGGGGAAATGATCACGCTCCCGCAGCTCCCGTCCACCTGGCCCTTGAAGTATGGGGTGTTTGGTTAGGTATCAACAAAAATCGGCCCAGGTGCCAACTAGACTTTAGAAGCTTGTAGTGGGAACAATTGGCAAAAGAAAGCATCATGTGGGGAATGTTCATCTTACAAAAATGTGGTGTACACCTACCACATGCTAGGTGGTGTTTTCGGTCTGAGAATACAACCATGAACAAGGTCGCTGCCCGCGCGTGGGCCGAAGAGGGGAGGCTGACAGAGGTCGAGCAAGGAGGTGTATGCTGGCTGTTGGGAGGCACCTAGGAAGAAAAAGAAAACCAGGTGAGACAGATGAGTATCCGGGAGTCCGGGGAAGAACAGCTTTATCCAGGGCTCTCTGGAAAGGCCTCTCCGATGTTGTGATAATGGCTCAGAGGCTTATCCATGGGTATGTGGAGGAAGAAGGTTCTAGGCAGAGAAAACAAAACCACTGCAGTGGAGCTGGGAGGAGCAAGCTTGGTATGTCCAGGGGTTAGAAAGGAGGCCAGTGTGGAACAGCAAGCCAGGGGGAAGGTAGCAGACGAGGTCTAGGAGGTAGTGAATGTCCGATGTCGTAGGGCCCTGTTGGCCAGAGAAGCTGCTAAGAGGTTAGGAGACGAGAACTAGAGAGAAGGAAGATGGCGTTCCGAGAGTATGGGCGGTTTATGTAGGGATCCTAGAGAGTCCAGCCCACGGTACCTCATCACTGAAGCGTGTACAAGTCACTTAGGGCTCTCTTTTGGTAAAAAGCTACTTTTGTCATTTAAATGAGAATACAAAAGCCTTGGTAGAGCGAGAGAAAGTTGAGCTATCAACTCCTTACCCCAGTGAAGGAGCCAGAAGTGGGTACTTCTTCCTGTCACCGTTATTCCTCAGAGGTGTAGGGTCCTCAGGTGACCAGCATTGGGATGTTGCTATTCCCTTTAGGCTCGCCAAAAATTCACTCCCCGTGGGGCTTGTCTTTGCCCATTTTAAGCTCAAGTGAAACAGTTTAGAATTTGGAACTGCCATGGTTTTCGAGTACTTCTGTGTTAAATATGCCATGTTTTCTTTCTTGTAGCCTCCAGGTTTATGTTCAGCGAATTGATAGATTTCCTCATAATTCTGTACGAAAACTTGTTCAATCCAGGTTAAACACCTATGTTACGCAGCACTCGTGTTACTGTTGGAGGCAGAAAGGGAGCATGGGAAAGTCGAAGCACTTGCCCCATTGGGAGGAGCGGAATTGTATCAACTTTTTCTCTTCTGAAAAACTGTGTTAAAGACATTTTTTGCAATCTCTTAAAGATAGAGTTGAATGCTGTAAATGGATTGCAGCCCCTGGTCTGTCATCACCTGATAGTAAACATCCTCCTTCTGGTGTAAGGTATGTAGGATTTCTGTCATCTGGGACTTTTCCTGGTAACTGATGTGGCCTCAAGGAGAATAGACACCAAATGTATGTACACGTTGTTGCATCGACATCGGACCACGCAACTGGGTCTGACAACACAGAAAGGTTCGCAGGGGCTTGATAGCTCTTTGTGGTGATTGTCCAGGTTTATCTTTCCTTCACACCACCTGAGACTTAATCCCTGAACTCTTCTCATCTAGCCCGACTTTCCGCTAGTTAGTTATGCATTTGGGTTAGCACTTGTATTCTTTGAGCCAAGGACCCACCTGCAGGAAAGGGTTACTGGTTTTGTCATTTATAGTTGAGTTCAACTGGACCGGATTTCCTCACTGCCTCTGGCTGAAACTTTTCTGACTGAGAGAATGAGAGTTTCACTTGTGGGTTGGAGAAATTAGTAATTGGGGAACATAGAGTGTTTGGTGTTTGCTCCTTTCCACCCTCCCGCTGAGGTAGGAACTCTGTAGTGGGTGAAGGGAGTGGAGAGTTGGCTCTTCATGTGGAAGCCAGCCCCCTTGGATGAGCTGGATGGGGAGCTGAGAGAGAAAGGTGTAGAGGTGCACTGATAAGGAAGGATGTCAGAGAGCCCCAGGGGACCCACAAATTTCTGGTCCTAAGTCCAGGTGGCCTTGGGCCCTTCCTTGCCTTACTTCTTTCGGGCATCCCCAACCTGGGGTCCATTCCTGCTTAGCTCCTGAGAAATGAGGGGCATGTTCCTGATTGAGCAAGGAATTCACGAATGGGATTCCAAGTCCCCATCTCCCCCACATTCTCCTGCGTACATCTCTCAACTGAATCTGCTTTCTAGGTGAAATGGAGAGAGCTTGGTATTAAGGTCCCTTTTCCGCCAGTCTCTGACTTGTAGCTTTGTGGTGGGAGATGCGTGTGTTACCCATGAAGTGGCATGTTCTCTTTGGTCCTTTGTCTAAGGCTGGTCACGTCTGATGGTCTCCTGGGGCCTGAGCCGTTTTACCCCATGCACCCCGGGATTTCCCCCTCTGCTTCCCCCATATAAATAGACAATTTGCTGCCTGTGTTCTAAAACCTTGATATTTCTGCCTTTGACTTGGAGTCTATTCTGGAACGACTGTGTGGTGGCTGGGCACTGCAAAATGAGTCAGTTCCTGCAGTTTGGTTACAAGTTCTCAAAAAGTATTTCAGAATGTGGATGTGGTCAGCAGAGTCATTTTCCAGGCATCTAAAAGGAAACCCACATCAACTGTAACAATTGAGCTGAGAACCGATGGCCCTGCACAGCAGAACCAGGCCTGCTTTTCCTCAAAGGAAAGCCCATAGCTGCCCTCAATCTAGCCTACTCTGTAGATCTTAAAGGAGACTTCATCTTCATGCTTGCAAATCACATTTTAGCTGCAACTGATTGCACGAACAGAGAGCTAGAGGTTTGGCCTTCGTCACTTTTTGAATGTGGGCACAAGTTTGACATAAGAAATTATTTTTGTAAAATGGAATCTTAAGGGATTAGAAATGAGCACAAAGTGTGAAATGTGGTTTCAGGACAGCCACTTTGGTGGTTTTAGCTCATGCGCTGAGGAAGAACTAAGATGGCTTAGGTACCACTGGAGTATGTGAAAATACGATCATTTTGTTTACTGATTGAGTTCTGAAGCTACGTAGAGTTAAATGCAATACCAATAAAAAGAATTCAGTCCTTTTCACGCTTTAAAAGAATTTCAAGTTTGTCATAACATTTGGAGAATATTTTAGTTCTGCACTGGTAGATTCTGTTATCCTCTTGGGTACCATGAATTATGTAAAATTTTGATTGAGTTCTTCATTACCTGTTTTGCGCCATCTGTGAAAACCGATGGAGTTTTCAATAATAAGGAAACAACCTAGAAAAAATGGACAGATGGTTTGAACAGGCACTTCCCCAAAGAACACAGATGACATATAAGCACGTGAAATGATGTTCACCATCAGTAGTCATTAAGCAAATGCAAACTGAGACACCAAGGATATACCATGACACACCTAATTGAATGGCTGCCGTGAAAAAGGCTGATCATACCAAGTGTTGGCGAATTTGTGGATGATCTAGAACACTTTTAATACATTTAGGTAGAAATGTAAAATGGCACATTTTGGAAGACGCCTGGCCATGTCTTCCATTGTTAAACATACACCAACCGTAGGTTCCAGATATTCCCCTCCTACAGAAAAGAAGGCCTATGTCTACGTGCTGTGTTTACAGCTGTTTTATAAGTAATAGCTAAAAACTGGAAGCAGCTGTAATGTCCATCAACAGGTGAATAGATCAACAAACTGTGGTGTATCTGTCTGGATACTACTGAAGAATAAAAAGAAGTGAGCTGGGGCGCCTGGGTGGCTCAGTCGTTAAGCGTCTGCCTTCGGCTCAGGTCATGATCCCAGGGTCCTGGGATCGAGTCCCACATCGGGCTCCCCGCTCCGCGGGAAGCCTGCTTCTCCCTCTCCCACTCCCCCTGCCTGTGTTTCTGCTCTCACTGTCTCTCTCTCTCTGTCAGATAAATAAATAAAATCTTAAAAAAAAAAAAAAAAAGAAGTGAGCTATTCATATAGTCAGCATGGAGGACCCCCCACCCTAAGTGAAAGAAGCCAGACAGGAAAGAAGTACATACTGTATGATTGAATTTATATAGAATTCTAGAACATGGACATGGAAAGACATTTATTTAGAATGACAGAAAGCAGATCCCTGGTTGCTTGGGGTGGGAGAGGTAGGGTAGCCAGTGGGAGGGATTACAAAAGGGCACAGGGGAACTTTGGGGCTGGTGGATAATCTCACTATCTTGTTTGTGGTGATGGTTTCACAGCTGTATGCATATGTCAAAACTTAGTCAAATTGTATACTTTCAACATGGTGCAGGTGATTGTGTGTTAGTTATTCCTCAATTAAGAAAAACTAAAAAAAAAAGCAATCACTGTGATGGTAGATGGAGCATTAATAATGCCATTATTTGAAAAAAATAAAGACTTAGCATCTCTTAGAGGGGAAAAAAAGCTGATGCAGTTTTAGTGGTTTGGGGATAGAAATAGAACCTTCTAGTACAGATGAGAAACCAAAGTTAAGCTGAACGTAATAAATGTGAAAGCTTTAGTTCCTCGTATTTCCAAGGCACTGAAACAAGTGGTTCAAGACGGATCTTGTCCAGCACTGTGGGGTCAGCTGCCTGCCCAGGTTTATAATAAGCATCTGTCCTCAAATACAACTACTGTAGCACTCACCAGATGATGAGGGAGGCCTAAGGCATCTGAAGCGGGGTTCAGATTGCAAAGATAGACATGAAACCCCCACCTTCAGATTCTACCATTGTTAGAGAAGTAAATCTATCCGCAGAGCACGTGGAAATTGGTAAAAGCCCTTTCATAAACCTCATTTTGTGTGATCATCTCAATAATCCCATTATGGGTAGGCTCAGTATTCCCATTTGCTTGGGGGAACACGCCGAGACCCAGAGAAACCAGGCTGTTCGCTGGATCACAGAGTCCCCAACTTTTTGGGCAGCCGTCACCGTTCTTCCTACTGTACCTTGCTGCTTCCCCAAATTCCTGTCATTGAATATTTGGCCAGGATTCTTTACCCATCGATTTGTCAGGCAGTCACGAGTCCCCTCTATTTGTATATCAACTGTTCATGGCATGATTTTTAATCCTGTTTCCCCATCTGTAAGTGGGTAGTAACATAACTGCAGGCTACACGAGATTGTCGTAAGGGTCAAAGGCCCATATGGTGAAAGAGCCGTGGGAGCTCGTAAACGCCATATACACAGCGGGGGTTCATATTTACTATGTACGTGATTGATTTCCTTATTGGGCCGGCTTACTGTTGGCACAATAGTGAGCGAGCGGCTTTGTAGAACAAACAGGTAAGTCGGGAGTGCTTCATTCCACTGGTTACATCATGACTTCCATCAAGATTGTCATGTTCATAATAAATGAATTTATTTTAAACTCTTCCTTAAACAGTCCGTAGTTGGGCTCCCGGTGATTGAAATTGGTGGCTTTGAAAGGACACAAAACAGCTGAAGGCAGGTGCCATTTGGGTTTACTCAGCCAACAAGGTTGGCCCGTCTCTGCTTGGCCCCTTTTTCCTCCTTGGCTGTGTTGACTGCCATTTATTTCTCTTTGCTCCTTGTCACATCCAGTGGCCCTCTCTTCAGTATCCCTCTTCCTTTGTGCTGGGTCTGTTGCCAACCAGACTTCTCCCCAGCTTCGGTGATAAACGATATGGGGACCATTGTAGCCTTTTGTACTCTCTAGGATGGCGTTTCACAAAACATGTTTTCAGGAGAAAGGGGAAAACGGTGGTTGAGAATAAGTTCAGGAAAAGCTGGGTTGAACAACATTAAATAGGTTTCTTTCCTGCAGGACTCCTCAGAACTTTATATGGTTGTATGGAAACTTTGAGAGGAGCATATGGTACATCTACAACATTTCCCAAATTTAACAGATTCAAAGAATTGGGGTGTGTGTGTGTGTGTGTGTGTGTGTGTGTGTGTGTGTGTGTGTGTAATCATCTCTCAGTTTAATACTCCAAAGTTGAACACACTTTGGAAAATGCCGTTTGGTAACTTGTTATTTGATACGTTGGTAAAATGACAATTTTCCGACGAGTTTTCGGTCTGTCCCTCCTGGCACATCGAATACAAAACATGATTTGTTTTCTTGACTGGGTCGCAAGAGTTCCAGTTTCTAAACTTTTTATTCATGGTTTTAAAGCTCCTTCAGGTTTCTTTTAACCTTGGAAAATCAGGAGATATAATCATAGGAAGGCACAGAGATCATAAGGTTTTGCCTAAGGATGAAAGTCAGTGGAAGGAATTTCTCGCTCTGTCTTTTTTTTCACCAAATCGTCTAGATTCTGCCCTTTGAAGTACCTCCATTTATTCCATCCTGGCTTCCATAGGGGCATTTAGGAAAGAAAAGTGATGGACACACCAGCTCTCTGGTGGACATGGGGCTTGTGTTAACTGTGAGTCACTGCAGCTGTAGGATGACTTTGACCTCTCAGCAAGAATTATCATTGGACTTTTTTTTTTTTTTTTTTTTTACAGTTTGTTCCCCAGACCACAGAAAGTTGAATAATCAGCATAGGACTTAAAAGAGAGAGAGTGTCAGAACGAACAGTAATTGTCAGTGAGAAATTTGAATAGTTTCAATGCTGTTGCCTGCCAGCTAGGAATGGGAAGCGGGAGAATGAAATGGGGGGTAAGGGGCATTGAGTTGGGACGCGGACCCGGTGACTCGGGACTTGGGTGAGTTGGCATCGTTCCTGGCCCGTCACGTCTCCATAGGATGTGTGAGCACCCCACAGGCCGGGTGTGCCAGGAAAGCTCAGGCTTGTGGTTTGGATTGCTCATCAGGCTCTGGGGTTCACGGCTCTTCTAGGCTTGCCTGCTTACATCTAGTGTGTTCTCATTAGAAGTCGAGGGTTCCCCCATCATTTCGGAGCTGCTTCTTCCTGGCCATCTTCTGGGAATGCTGTTCCCTTGCTATTCCTTTTTGACTGAAAATCGCTACCACGGTACCTTGCCATTCACACTCCCCAGATTACCCCCCCACATACACACATATTCTCTTACCCTCTTTAGCCAGTCCTTTCAAGGTTATATTATCCTTCAGTGCGAACTACCTCTCCTGACCCCTTTCTCCGCTCCTAGAAAGAGGAACCAGATTTCCCGTGTTACCATTAATATAAACAGCAGTTGTGTTTCTGTTATTTACCCTTTCAACCTAGCGATAAAGCTTGCCTCTGCGTCTCCCCCCAACCCTGCACAGGAAGAGAGACTTCCTTCCTTCATTTCTTGCCTTTGCTCAGGCCTGTGAATAATCTTCCCTTTCTCCGGATGCTCACCTTCTCTTAACTTTTTTTTTTTTTTTTTTAACTTCTGAGAGGGACTCCTCCTGTATCCTTCCCCTCCCAACTTCCGGTTCTCTCCATCTGATCGCCTTCCTCTTCCACCTAGTTCCCAGGACCACCCGTGAAGCTGGTCTCTCGTTGGCGAGTACCTGTGTGTGGTGGCTGGGTGTTGGGCTCCCCTTCCACCCCTTTGCCCTTTGTCATTTTCCATGGCCCTCCCTCTTCACTATCCCTCTTCCTCTTTATGTTCTAGAGGACTTCTGTGATGATCTCACAAATCCATCTCCCCTTGTAAGCAGCGAGCTTCAGCTTTGGATATTTTTGTCTTCGTTATGTTTTGAATCTGGCTCATTTTAATTAGATGGGTTGTGTTTCTCTAAGCACTGACATATGCTCGACAGAACCATCCCTGTATTGGCAAAAACCTTTCGCTGTGAGCGAGGACCTAGTCCAGCTTCGACTAATAAGGAGGGAAGAAGGGGAGAAAGATTGCTGTCGCCACGGCTTTTCAGGGCCCTTGGTCAGTACTGAGTTATTGCCACCGAAACACTTTTGGTTTCCTTATGACCAGTTGAACTGGTCACACATCCACTGGGTGGCGATCACTGTGGGAGCAAATGCTTGATACTTTACTGCTGGCTTTCTTCCATTCTCTAGAAGTTTAAAAATAGCCAGTTCTGCCCTTTTCCTTTATTTGGCACATATCGGGACAGTCTTTATAAATGTCAATTAGCTTTCCTGTTTTCTCTTTGTTACACAAGAAGAATCCAGGTTGTCATCCTGTTGCTCTTGGTGAATGTCTTGTGGGTATTGTAGCCAGTAGGTGATCAGATAATACCAACAGGCGTGATATATACACGGAGCCCTCCATCGTTTCAAACCGTTTTTATTAGCCCCTCCAAATCTTCACATGGATCGGTTAGCTGTCTTCCCTTTTCCTTTGTGGTATGAGCCATTTACCCAAGCCAATAATTTAAAAAAATCCACGTACTACCATACACCTCATAATAATTGAAGCCCAGTACTACTTCTGGTAGACCCCCTGTGGTTTTTAGACGAGGCTTCCTTTGATCACATTATAGTTCATTTTGTAACCTTCACAAGCAAAAGAAATTGTCATATATGGATGTTCCTTTTCTTCTTTTCTTTCTTCTGTTCTCTTCCCTCCCCTGCCATTCCCTGTTCGGTTGTCTCGAAGTTTTTCATTTCACCAGAGTAGATCTTGCTTAGGGCGTTTAGGAGAGCCTTCCCGAACCCCCGGGACTCTTCTGTACCGCAAGGGGTTATATAGGAACATGCACTCTGAGACAGTGCTATCGCTAGCCTACACTCTGGTAGGAAAATAGGCTCTTTTACAAATAGCTTGATCCTATAAGCACCCACAAATCTTAGAGAAAGGTATCATAAAACTAAGATGGGAAGCAAGTATTGTTCAAAGGATAAAGAAATAGAAGAATTTCCCTGAAATGGAGATACTCTCTCACTGTTTTTTGTTTCGTTTATTTTTTTTCAGATTTTACTTTTAAGTAATCTCTACGCCCAACGTGGGGCTCGAACCTACAATCCCGAGATCAAGAGTCCCATGCTCTGCCGACTGAGCCAGTCAGACCCCCCCCCCCCCCCCCCCCCGCCTCCCCTGGTTTATTTTTCAAAGTGTGTTAGTACAGGTGCCGGGCACTTCATTGAGAGTTCTTTGGCAAATATTTACTAAAAGATGACTATGATCCAGTGTACTATGCTGTACCTGGGGAATCTCAAAAGAATAGGACTCCGTTCTTACCCTCAAAGAGCTCACATTCTCAGAGGGAGACGCATTTCCAAACAAATAATTGAAGAGCACTTTGGCTTGTGTTTCTGGCTGAGACACAGACTGAGTGATCTGGAAGCTTGCTCTGGGTAGCATGTCACTAACTTTCCAGAAGACTCTGGGAAGGCCCTTTAGAATCCTAGAAGAGTCTCTCTGAGCTGGGCCCGGCAGAGGGGGAAGAGCAGTGGGCCAAGCAGTGTGCAGAGGACACGTAGTCACTCCCCTTCAGTCCGTCTGAGAGTGGGAAGAGTGAAGACTTTTAACACCGTGAACACATTCAGTGACCAAAGGAGTTTTTGTACAGTGGCGAGAGCCAGAGGCGTGGCAGAGATACGATTATAAATGAAACCTGCAGTCTTAGGGGTGTGTGATATGGGCACCTTTAGAAAATAGCACAAAGCTTAGAAACGAGACCAACTTTAGAAAGACCCCAGTAATGATGTAGCGTCGTCGTGGGTTAATTGTGATTAAATAAAAGTCTGAGTCAAGGAATCTTGGGGGGTACTGCGTGCTTGGTTATTTATAGGTTCAGAAAACAGTCACCTTGTTTTGATAGTCTTTTTTTTTTTTTTTAACTTAACCATTGATAGAATGCAAATTACTTTTTTTTCTTCAATGATAAGCATTCCTTATTGCACACTGCTGACATCGTATGAAGTGAATTGAGGGGGTTCCTTTCAAAGAGGGGGAGAAGTGACAATGAGATGTATTTGCATGTGGATTTGAGTTCAATTAATTTCTGGAACTTGTCCATAAGGAGGCTGTTACTTAGGTGAAAATTATCCTTTTTCTTGGAGCGTTTTTTAATGAGTAAAATGATTCATGTTTTCACCCAGTGATTGTGTAAAAAAAAAAAAAAAACTTTGGTTTTCGTTGAGAAGGATTAAAGGCATGTGTCTAATTGCTAAATATTATTCTTAAGAAACTAGTCTGAGTCTGTCTTTATGGGTTCTAAGTGGTTTCGCCTTTAGAAGCTTGTTTTAGGATCTTGTGCCAACCTCATCCCTTCCCAGGCCTGTTCAGACTAGAATGATCTGGCAGGGCAGGTCTTTTTTAAAATATATATATATATATATATATAGTCTTGAGCAGGAGTGTCTCAGAAAAGGTTCACCTTGCTCTTTAGGTTGATTTGCAGAGCAGTTTACTAACTAGAGCGAGGTGAGAATCAAGTGACCGTCAGCTGGTGTGAATGTTTTCGGTCAGCCCAGTCACGGGATCTCAAGTATGCGAGAGTTGGATGGGCTGCCACCACACACCGACTGTGGCGAGACCCTGGCTCAGATACTCGTAGCATCACACAAAAGGAATCCCAAGTTCACAAGAACGTACTTGAATTAGTCACCTGTATTTAAAAGGTTGGCTTTTCCTCTGACATCATTTCACCCCGTGTGTGTATATGTGTGCATTTCTTTCCGGGGCGGTAGTTGAGTTAAGGAGACTTTTTGTTCTTAACCACGTGGGAGGCAGTTTGTTAGTTGTTTTGTTTTCTTGCAAACGACTTTATTGAGGTATAATTGGTATACAAAGAACTGTACATATTTAATGTGTGCAGTTTGATGCGTTTGAACGTAATGCAAACACCCATGATGCTATCAGCACAATCAAGGTGTGACAGACCTGTCCGACACTTCCTGAAGTTTCCGTGTGTGTGTGTGTGTGTGTGTGTGTGTGGTCAGAACACTTACCAGGAGATCTACCCCATGGGAGACCGTTTTTATTCGCTTCTAAAGTAAACTCTGACTTGGTTAGGATAGCATTCTGGGGTGTGTTCTGTCAAATCCATAAATAATATTTTCGAAGTTGATCTCTACCCCTTTTGAGTTACGGAAAGCTGCTGGTACATGCCCTAAAGTATGTGAGATCTCATGGATGGGGGTCAGAGGGGACATCTGGAGCCCAACTTGACAGTTTTGACTTGGGAAAGTGAACATTCTGGCTGTGCTCTGACATTGTTCATCCCTCTCCATTGACTTCCACGTACAGTGCTTGGGGTCAACATTTCTTTGCCCAAAGTACAATTTCTAAAGTCAGTGATACTTCGGGAGGGGGTCAAATAGCATTGTCCCAATAATCCCTTAAAAAGACAGGGTAAAATCTACTCTTCTTTGGTTGAATGACCCACAAAACCACATTTCTTTCATTTCTAGTGGAACTTTGATGAGAATGCCATTTTATATCTGTCATCTTAGCTTTAAACATCAGCGGGTTTCTTTACTTCTTGATTTGGTTTATAGGTCACCCCTGTTCTAATTCTGGAGGGAAAGCTCTTCAGATTCTAGGTTAACATTTCAAGAAATGGCCTTTATCCCAGTTCCAAGCAGGTTTTTCAACAGCAGGTGGCAGGCTTCACTCTTCAGTCGTCTTCTTTCCCATTCTGCGTACCTTGAATAAATGGTCTGGAGCCAGAATGGACAGAATTTTTAAAAATTATTGTCTTTGTTTTGCTTGTTTGCACCATGAATGAAACTTGCGCAGCAAGTACCTTGGTTATAATTTTGTCACCCGGCCCTGGGGCTGAGCTGGCTTCTTAATTGTTAGATAATGGAGTTACATAATGTGACATTTTTAGTTGGACCTGCTTGCTTTTCTTTGACTATGACTTCTAAACGTTGGAAATGTGTTATTGGTTAATAGTCCATGCTATAGTGTATTCTTTAGATATTCTATTGTATATTTTAATAAAGTTGAAAAATGTGTATTTATTGGTTGGTGGTTGACACTAATCTATAGTACCGCCTCTAATAAAACCTTTTTTTTTTAAAGGGAAGTTTTTTTTTGTTTGTTTGTTTTTTAAAGGTTTTATTTATTTGAGAGAGAGAGTGAGAGAGAGAGAGAGCACACGACAGGGGGGGGGTTCAGAGGGAGAAGCAGACTCCCCACTGAGCAGGGAGCCCGACGTGGGACTCGATCCAGGGACTCCAGGATCATGACCTGAGCTGAAGGCAGTCGCTCAACCAACTGAGCCACCCAGGCGCCCTCTAATAAAATCTTACTTACAGTTTTTCCTTTTTGGATTACCTAGATAAGTTTAGAAGTAGGGGGAAAAGACCATCTTAACTTTATAGTTCCTTAAATGCAAGGACATTTGGAGGATAGGCCGGGCAAGCTGTAACAATTAAAAATATCATTCTTCTAATTTAAATCTAGACCAAAACTTATAAAAGATAGTCCTTTGGATTTTGTCATTAAAACTAACCAAACTAAACCCTTGTTTCATTGTAATTGCAGTCTTATTCATAAAAGTAGAGTTATGAACATTTAGTTTTAGTGGTTTATGAAATGTAAATTGGCATGTTCTGTAAATGCTTTATTTTACATTGAGGGTAATATTCAGCCAAACCTGCACAAGCAGTCTTTATTTCTACTGTGGTAGGTATGCCCAGGCTTTCAGGCAATGCCAAAATGTACTTCATAGATGGAATTGGTTTTAATTTATTTAAAAAGAGAAAAAAAAAAACCAAGCAATCAAACAAAAACCTACTTCACCTTGTAAATTTCAGCCTCCTCCCCGACGATCTAACCACCTGATGCAACACTATTATTATGACTTGGCAAGTAGGTTCTCTCTTAAAATTAGACATCTGTGATTAAATAGTTAAATCATTCCCTTAAAAATGTATATATTCAGAGCTCCCAGAAAGCTGGTCATTTTTTTCTTACAGCTACCAAGAGTTTTTTTAAAGGCACTTTCCTTGGCGGCCAATTTTTGACCTGTCCAGTCAAGTTCTAAGTGTAGCCTTTCTTCCAGTTGATGATCACTTTTCTAATAGAAATCTTTTCCAAGTGATAGCCAAAGCCTTTTAAATGCCTACAAAGGTAGGAGTCGAAAACGCATACTCAGAGCAAAGTCGTGTGGTCATTTACATTCTAGAATAATCTTAAAAGTCACACGTAATAATTGGCCACCGTGGTCATGTGCTAATAGAAGAATGCCTTCTCGAGGACACCAGGCTTTTGTGCTGCTTTGGGGCCTTTGTTCTGACTTTCGCCTCCCTCTGCAGTGTTCTCACCCCAGGTTTGTGACAACGTTCTCCTCCTCCTCCTTCAGGAAGCTGCTCAAATGTCACACCCACTGCGAGGCTTTCCCTGACTACCTATGAAAATAGCATTCCTCTTTACTGTGGCATTCCTCTGTGAAATGATCATACCTATCAATTGAGTTTCTTTTTTGCCTTTGCCTACGCCCACCTTAAATCTTTGACTTCAGGCACTGTCACATCCCCAGTGCCCGGCATAAAGTATGGAAAAGGCACTCAGTAGGCATTTCTGAGGTGAATGAATGAGTGAATGAATGAATCAATGGAGAGGACACTTACCTGCTCTGGCTTATGGGAGGAAGGCTTGAAACTGACATGGTGGTGACCTGCTGCCTTGGATACTTTGTGGCATATTTTTTCTGCAGTTTCCTTTGGTGTTTCAGACATTTTGTAGAAATAACTGTATCATCCTCAATTTATAGTCGGGAAATAACGGGGTTTTTTTGTTGGTTTTTTTTTTTTGTTTGGTTTTTTACTGCCATGTATTTTATGTATGTGCATCATGGCTAGATTAGCCAAGTTCAAGTGGCATAAAGCAAACAAAAAGTGCTCCAAGGCCACAATAAAATGGTGGGTTGGGTTTTTTTCTTGTTTGTTTGCTCAGTTCTTTGTTTTTCATATATAACATTTTATTGCAAAAACATGCCAAATAACCAACTGTAGATTTTTCTCACCATCATGTACACTCCAGAAAGGCAGGGATTTTCATCTGTTTTGTTTGGTTTGCTGGATCTCTAGCAGCTGAAAGAGTATCTGGCACTTTCCTTCCATATCACTCAATCAGTATACACGGAGGAAATAAATCTAGAGGTTGTTTAAAACTCTATACGTGGGATTATTGTCAGAATGTCAATAAAGAAGATATGAAATTGAGATACAGTGATATCATTTCCACATACGTCTCCAGGATTGATGTTTTTCCTCTTTCCTTCCACAGAGCCCCTCCCCCAGAAGGCTGCGGATCATCTAGCTGCCGGAAGGTGTAGGTACCCTCAATGGCTCAGTAGCCAGTGTAGATCCTGTCTTTTGTAATCAGTAGCTACATCTGGCTACTGGGTCTCTGATGGCATCTTTAAGCCTCTGTTACAGTGTCCTGAGTGAGGTTACTGCGAAGACCTTAATAATTAAAGCTTTACCTTGATTTACATTCACGTACACACACATAGCTGGAGTGTGGGAACCATCAAGGTGTATGAATGATGAGGTATATTTGATTTCAGTACCACAAGAAGGAAGAATCCATAGACCACAAGAAGGAGGAATCTTAGATTGTTTTTCTTTTCTTTTTTCCGCCTCTCTTCCCCATGTGGGAGGTATCATCTGGTCACAAAACCATCTACCTACCTACCTACCTATCTACCTATATATCTCATCTATCCATCCATCCATCCATCCTTTTCATCTCTTGACCTTTAAATGGCATTCCAAATGTGATTAAATAAGGAAGTGTGATGGTATGACAGCTTAAGGAAATTTCACTTGTAGACTTACGGTAGGTAAGTCCCAGCAGCACATTCTGACCTGTCTTTCCAGTGTGCTAGACACAATAAATACCAGCAACTTTGCAGCAGGTTGTTGTCTTGAAATCCTGTGTAGGGGAGGACTTGCAAGCCCAACATCCAGGTCTGCGGCGTGAACCTGGCATACAATGTAGATTTCTGTGTTTCTTGGGCAACAGCTACATTGTCTGCTGGGTTTCAGGCTACCTGGAAACACGTTCTCCATGGTTGTGTCCTCAGGGCTTCACCTGTATGGGTTTGGGATAATTGTTTTCGAAGAAGTGTAAACCAGTGGGCTTCAACATTGGACAGAGTACAGAGAATGGTCCTCATGACAGCTGATCACCTTAGCAAAGAATGATTTTGTTCTGATTTTACCCAATATGCTCTTACACACCAGCCTAGGAAACCCAGTGCACCAGACGAAAGGTGTAATGTCATCCTTCCTTCCTACTCTCTGCCTCAACTCTCAAAGATTGATCACTTACATGTTGTTACTAATTAGTATTTGGTTTCTGTTGTAATTACCGTCACAAGGCCTAGCACCTGTATGGGCCCAATCACACTGCCCTGCTACCTCACTGTCCCTCATTTTGGCCTCTCGCCCACATGCAAGAACCTGGTTTAGTTTAGTTTTTTTTTTTTTTTTTTTTAAGATTTATTTGCGTGAGAGGAGAGAAAGAGAGTGTGAGTGGGGAGGGAGGTGGCGAGGGGCAGAGGGAGAGGGAGAAGCAGACTCCCCACTGAGCAGAGAGCCCGACACGGGACTTGATCCCAGCGAGCTAAAGGCAGACAGCCAACCGACTGAGCCACCCAGGCGCCCCAGAAGAGCAGCTATCTTATGGAATGACAGAGAACTTGTAAAGATCAGTCACCAGTTTGCAAGAGAAAGGGAAGAAGAGAATGGAAATAGCTTCTGGAAAACTATGTTTATGTTATGTTTTGTTTGTCTGCTCCTGGTAAATAAATGTAATTGTCTAAACATAAAAAAAGACCCAGCAATTAAAACCATTACATTCTCCATAAGAAAGGAATATAAAATTTCAAGGAGAAGTTATAAACCCTTGGGTATATGAATTTGAAGATTTTTAGTAAGAGATGATGTATTTTTAATTAATATGAATTAACAGATTTAAAATGGAAAGTGAATTATGGGGAAAGGTCTGTATGTAATAGTTGACTATAGTTGATAATAATGGAGTTTTGTCACCCTATGCTGAATTCAGTAAAAATAAAGCTAATGACTTGGAGCTTTCAAAAGATTGTGCTTTTTTTCTGTGCATGTGTGTCTTTCGGCTTCTTATCCAACCATCAGTTGTATTCTCTAATTCTGCACCGAAACCACTGGACCCTGTGTCCTGGGAGAGAAAGCCCCTGGTCCTTGAGGTATTTGACATCCTTGGAAGAGTGATAAAGGTCTCTAGGCAGCATGGTTATATTTAATACCTCCTAATTATCAAAAGCACAGTTTCTTTCTCCCACCTCCATTCCCATACTTGTGATGCTCTTTGAGCCCCTTTGTCATTAAAAAAAGACTGTTGACCATGGGGCCAGCTGTGAAGAACTCCTGACTTGGTCAGGTTTTCATTTCATGGACCAGTATTGAATTGATCCCCAAAGCAAGATTCAAGGTAGAAATGACGGGGAGGGGAGCGGCGTTGTTTTCTCACTTTTTCTCGATCTTCTCAACCCCCCCGCCCCCGAAAAGGGATGAACATTGGTGTGTTGGCTCTTCCTAAAAGAGACACAGCAAACTGGCTGTAGTGTTGTGTTTTTTTTTTAAGCTTTCCATTTTGAAACAATTTCAGACTTAAGTTACAAAAAGTAATACAAAGACAGTGCTTTATATGGGAGTTGAAAATGGGGCAGCCCTTTTGGAAAGGTTTGGCAGTGCCTCAAAACGTTAAACAGAGTTGCCATATGACCGGGCAGTTCTGCGCCTATGTATACACCCGAAAGAATTGAAAACAGATACTGGAAGAAATTCATGTTCACAGCAGCACTATTCCTATTTAATTTTTAAAAGATTTATTTATTTTAGAGAGCATGCATGCATGTGTGGGGGAAGGGGTAAAGGGAGAGAATCTCAAGCAGACTCCCTGCCGAGCGTGGACCCCCCCCCCCCGATGGGGGGCTGGATTTCACAGCCCATGAGATCATGACCTGAGCTAACACCAAGTGTCAGACACTTAACGAGTCACCCAGGTGCCCCTACTCTTCATATACTCTTCATACACTCTTCTTTATAATGGCCAAAAGGTAGAACCCAAGTGCCCATCAACAGATGAATGGATTAAAAAGGGGGATATGTCCATACAATGGAATATTATTCAGCCATAAAAGGGATAAAGTACCAGTAGATGCTCCAACACTGGATGAACCTTGAATACATTACACTAAGTTCAAGAAGCCAGACACCCGGGGTGCCTGGGTGGCTCGTTGAGCGTCTGCCTTCGGCTCAGGTCATGATCCCGGGGCCCAGGGATCGAGCCCTGCTTCGGGCTCCCTGCTCAGCGGAGAGTCTGCTTCTCCCTCTCCCACTCCCCCTGCTGGTGTACCCTCTCTCGCTGTGTCTCTCTCTGTCAAATAAATAAATAAAATCTTAAAAAAAAGAAGCCAGACACCCAGGCCCCATGCTGTATGATTCCATTTGTTCTAAAATGTTCAGAATAGGCAAGTCTAGAGAGACAGTAGACGGATGGTTGCCAGGGGCTGGCTGAAGGAGGGAGTGGGGAACGACTGCTAATGGGTATAGGGTTTCTCTTTGGGGTGATGTAAATGTTCTGGAATTAATGTTCTAGCGATGGTTGCACAACTTTGTGAGTACACGAAAGACCACCGAATTGTACACCTAGGGTGAATTTTATGGTATGTGAATTATATCCTAAAACTATAAAAGTCTTACATACTCCTTTTTTAGATTTTATTTATTTATTTGAGAGAGAGAAAGTGTGAGCCAGGGGAGGGGAGAGGCAGAGGGAGAGGGAGAAGCAGACTCCCTGCTGAGTGCGGAGCCAGATGCGGGGCTGGATTCTAGGACCCTCAGATCATGACCTGAGCTGAAGTCAAACACAACCGAAGTCAAAAGCTTAACCTACTCAGCCACCCAGGCACCCCTCACATATTCTTTATCATTTCCCAAAGTGTTAATACTTTATGTACCTACAGTTATAAAAATCAGTAAATTAACGTCAATATGGTACTGTAATCTAGGCACCTGATTCACATTTCGCCACTTGTCTCACTGTTGTCCTATTTCAGGTTCAAGATGCATTTAAGATCCCATTTTAGTTGCCATCCCTCTAGTCTCCTTTAACCCGGAAGAGTTCTCAGCCTGCCTCTTGACCAGTACAAGCCAGCTACTTTGTAGAATGCCCTTCAATATTTTTTTAAATTTTCTCTTAAGATTTTATTTATTTATTTATTTGGGTGGGAGGAGCAGAGGGAGACGGACAAGCGGACTCTGCCCTGAGCTCAGAGCCTGACATGGGGCTCAATCCCAGGACCCTGAGATCATGACCTGAGCTGAAATCAAGAGTCAGACGCTTAACCGACTGAGCTGCCCAGGCGCCCTGAATGCCCTTCAATTTGTATTTCTCTGATGGTTCCTTCTGCTTTAAATTCGGGTTACACATTTGGCAGGAATACCTACCACACAAATGACAATTTGCTTTTCTTAGTGATCATTAGGAAGCACATTATGTCAGTTTGTCCCACTACTGGTGTTAACTTTGACCATTTGGTTAAGTTGGTGTCTGGTCCTGGCTACTTATTTTATTTTGCTTTATATATATATATATATATTTTTTTTTTTTAAACTTTTTTTTGAGAGAGAGAGAGGGAGAACAAGTGCATGAGCAGGGGGAGGGGCAGAGGGAGAGGAGAAGGGAGAGAAGCAGACTCCCTGCCCAGCGCGGAGCCTGTCATGGGGCTTGATGTCAGGACCCGGAGATCATGACCCGAGCCAAAATCAAGAGTCGGAAGCCTAACTGACTGAGCCACCCAGGCGCCTCCACATTGTTGCTTCCAACGCTGCATAGTACTCTATGGAGTGCAACTGCCGCATTTCAGCTATGCCATTTCCAAAGATGGACCCCGAAAGTGAATCAATACCTTGTCACCACAAATAACATTGCAGTAAACATTCTACTACCTGTCTCCTGGATCTGTGTAGGAAATTCCTTGGAATATATAGTGAAGGCTGGAGTTGCTGGGTCATAAGACACACACACACACACACACACACACACACACACACACACACACACACCCATACCCCTCAGAATGGCCTGGAATATATAGTGAAGGCTGGAGTTGCTGGGTCATAAGACACACACACACACACACACACACACACACACACACACACACACACCCATACCCCTCAGAATGGCCTGGAATATATAGTGAAGGCTGGAGTTGCTGGGTCATAAGACACACACACACACACACACACACACACACACACACACACACCCATACCCCTCAGAATGGCCTGGAATATATAGTGAAGGCTGGAGTTGCTGGGTCATAAGACACACACACACACACACACACACACACACACACACACACACACACACACACACCCATACCCCTCAGAATGGCCTGGAATATATAGTGAAGGCTGGAGTTGCTGGGTCATAAGACACACACACACACACACACACACACACACACACACACACACACACACACACACACACACACACCCATACCCCTCAGAATGGCCTGGTAAGTCTAGGCTTCCAACATCATTGAATGAGACTTCTTATGCACATTCCTGCCCATAATTAATACAATGAAGCCGTTTTTGCCAGTCTAAAAGATGTACAGTGATACCGTACTGTTTTTTTATACTTTTTTTTTAAAGATTTTATTTATTTATTTGACAGAGAGAGACACAGCGAGAGAGGGAACACAAGCAGGGGGAGTGGGAGAGGGAGAAGCAAGCTTTCTGCCGAACAGAGAGCCCAACTCAGGGCTTGATCCCAGGACCCTGGGATCAGGGCCTGAGCCGAAGGCAGACGCTTAACGACTGAGCCCCCCAGGCGCTCTGATACTGTACTGTTTTAATTTGCATTTCTCTGGTTACTAATGGTCATGGACATCTTTTCATATGCATTTGAGCTTTGGGAGTTTTCTGTAAGGGTCCTATCTTCTTCCATTTTTTAACTTAAAGTTCTGAAATACAGTACGCACGTTGGAGCAAACACATGAAATAAATGAACAACTCACTGAATAGATTTGTGTAACCACTACTCAGGTCAAGAAATAGAATATTGCCAGGACTTCAAAAACCCTATCTCTATGTGTCTGTCCCAGCCACTATCCCTTTTCCTCCCAAAGGTAACTCCTATCCCAAGTTCTAAAATTAGAGCTTAGCCTCGCTTGTGAATGAAGTTTCCATAAATGGAGTTACATAGCACATCATCTTTTGGTTTTGACTTATTTTGCTCAAAAAATTGAGCATGTTGTATGTAGGTGTAGTTTGTTCATTTTCATTGCTGCATCTTAATCCACATTAGTAAGCATTTGGAAGTATGCAGTTGTGTACTTTTTGTGAGTATTCTTGCTATGTATGTTCTTTCATTTATAGCCTGATGGCACAGATGCACTCATTCTGTTGGAATAGAAATGTTAGATCATAGGGTATGGGTAAGTCAGCTTTAGTAGGTAATGCCAGTGTTACCTGGTGATTGTTACCCTTTATACTTCCATCAACCATGTATGGGAATTCCTGTTGCTCTACATCCTCACCAACACAGTATTACAAGTCTTCTTCATTTTAACCACTCTGCTAGGTATATAATGGTATCTTTTGGTGCATTTATTTTGATGGCTAATGAAGTTCAACACCTTCTTGTACGTTTATTGGCCATTTACATATCCACTTTGGTGACGTGCCTGTTCAAATCTCTTGCTCGTTTTTATTTTTAAACTTCTTTTTAAAGATTTAATTTATTTGTCAGAAAGAGAGAGAGAGAAAGAGAGAGAGAGACAGAGCACAAGCAGGGGGAATGGCAGGCAGAGGGAGAAGCAGATTCTCTGTTGAGCAGGGAGCCTGATGCGGAACTTGATCCCAGGACCCTGGGATCATGACCTGAGCTGAAGGCAGATGCTTAACCTACTGAGCCACCCAGGCATCCTTCTTACTCATTTTTATATTGGGTTGGGTTTCTTGTTGACCTTCAAGGAATTCTTCATATATCCTGGATGTAAGCCTTTTGTTATTTTACTACAGATATCATTTACTCTAATGTCCCTTTTGTTTTCTCAGTGGTTTCAATGATCAGAAATAGTTAATCCAATCTATCAATGTATTCTTTCCTAACTAACAGTGCTATTTTTTTGTGTGGCCTGTTAAAATCTTTCCCTAGTCCAAAAGTTGCATTGTTTTGCCCTTCACGTTTAAATCTCCAATTCTTCTGGAATTGAATTTTGTAAATTGGGTGCGATTGACATCAAATTTCAGCTTTTAATATAGGGATATGCAATTTACCAAACATTGTTGAAGAGATTTTTCCCACTGCCCTGCAGCACCACTTTTGTTGTAAATCAAATGTACTTATATGTGTGTGTCTAGATACCTATTCCATTTTATTGATCTATTTGAGTATTCTTGTGCCAATACCACATTATCTCTTTTTTCTATTTTTTTAAGATTTTATTTATTTATTTGACACATTATCCCTATTACTACAGCTATATAAGTTTTCGTAGCCACTAGATTTGTTGTTCTTTGATATTGCTTGGGGGCATTTTAGGCACTTCGCATCTGTTTTATAAATTTCAGAATCCACTGTCAGTTTTGACCAAAAAGTTAGGACTTTAATTGGAATCATAGTTAATCAGTTTGGGAGAATTGACTTTTACACTTTATTAGTCTTTTGGTACATGAAGACTGGGATCTCTCCATTGGTTTAGGTCTTCCTTAAAGTTCCATCGTTTTCTGTGTGTGTGTAGACCTCTGAACATACCATACATCAGATTCATTCCTAGGTATCTGATCTTTTGTGATGCTACTATAAATGCTCTCTCTTAAAATTTCACTTTGTAATGGATTGTTGCTGGTATATAAAAATGCAGTGATTTTTTTTCCTTCATATACAGCAACTTGGCTAAACTTATTTGTTAATTCTAAGATTAACTTGATTCTTTTGGACTTTTCTATGTATACAAATATATTTGTGAATAAGTTTTCTTTCTTTCTAATCTATATCTATCTATCTATCTATCTATCTATCTATCTATCTATCTATCTATCTATCATCTATCTATCCACTGTACTGGCTAGGTCATGTAGTATGGTGTTGAACAGAAGAATAGATAGAGGGCATTCTTGTCTTATTCTCATTCTCAAAAGGAAAGCTTTCAACATTTCACCAATAAGTATAATGTTTACTCTAGCTTCTCTGTAGAGTGGATACCTTTTAAGGCAGTTTACCTCTCATTGGAGGTTGTCGAGTTTTTATCATGAGTAGATAGTGAATTTTGGGAAGTGATTTTTCTGCATCTATTGAGACTATCATCTAATTTTGTCTCCTTTGTTTAGTTACTGTGAATTAAAATGATGTTTTTAAAAATCACCTTCTATGAGGCATAATTTACCTATATTAAAATGAAACCACTTTAAGTATGTAGTGTGAAGAGTTTTGATAAATGTGGATACCCATCAACAATCATTACAGTCAAGATATAAAGCATTCTATTATTTTTTTAAAGACTTTATTTATTTATTTGACAGAGACAGAGACAGCAAGAGCAGGAACACAAGCAGGGGGAGTGGAAGAGGGAGAAGCAGGCTTTCTGCTGAGCAGGGAGCCCGATGTAGGACTCGATGTGGGACTCGATCCCAGGACTGTGGGATCATGACCTGAGCCGAAGGCAGCCGCTTAACGACTGAGCCACCCAGGCGCCCTAAAGCATTCTATTATCCCCCAAATTTCCCTTTTAAGTCAGTTCTCACCCTTGCCACACACAAAAGGCACACACTGATTTGCTTTCTATCACTGGAGATTGAGTTGCCTTTAGTAGAGTTTTATGTAAATGGAATTATGCGATATGTAGTCTTGTGAGTTAATAAGCGTCTTACATTTGGCATAATGTTTTTGAGATTCATCCACATTGCATGTACCAGTAATTTGTTCCTTCTTACTGCTGAGTGTATGGATCTAACACAATTTGCTTATCTGTTTAATGGATAATTGAATTCTTACCAGTTTTTGATTATTATGAATAAAGCTTTTATGAAAAATATTCAATCTCAGTATGGACTTATATTGCCTTTTAAGGTGCATGTTTCTAATGACTAAAGATGTTGATTTTCTTTTCATGTGTTTATCTGCCATTCATGTATCTTTCTTGGTTAAATGTTTCTTTATCTTTTGCTCATTTAAAAAAAATTTTTTTATTGTTATGTTAATCATCATACATCATTAGTTTTTGAGGTAGTGTTCCATGGTTCATTGTTTGTGCATAACACCCAGTGCTCCACGGAGAATGTGCCCTCTTTAATACCCATCACCAGGCTAACCCATCCCCCCACCCCCCTCCCCTCTAGAACCCTCAGTTTGTTTTTCAGAGTCCATTGTCTCTCATAGTTCGTCTCCCCCTCCGACATACTCCCCTTCATTCTTCCCCTCCTGCTATCTTCTTCTTTTTCTTTTTTCTTAACATATGTTGCATTATTTGTTTCAGAAGTACAGATCTGTGATTCAACAGTCTTGCACAATTTACAGCGCTCACCATAGCACATACCCTACCCATTGTCTATCACCCAGCCACCCCCTCCCTCCCACCCCCCACCACTCCAGCAACCCTCAGTTTGTTTCCTGAGATTAAGAATTCCTCTTATCAGTGAGGTCATATGATACATGTCTTTCTCTGATTAACTTATTTCACTCAGCATAACACCCTCCAGTTCCATCCACGTCGTTGCAAATGGCAAATTTCATTCCTTTTGATGGCTGCATAATATTCCATTGTGTATATATACCACTTCTTCTTTATCCATTCATCTGTCGATGGACATCTTGGCTCTTTCCACAGTTTGGCTCTTGTGGACATTGCTGCTATAAACATCGGGGTGCACGTACCCCTGCGGATCCCTACATTTGTATCTTTGTGGTAAATACCCAGTAGTGCAATTGCTGGATCGTAGGGTAGCTCTATTTTCAACTGTTTGAGGAACCTCCATACTGTTTTCCAGAGGGGTCGCACCAGCTTGCATTCCCACCAACAGTGTAGGAGGGTTCCCCTTTCTACGCATCCCCGCCAACATCTGTCGTTTCCTGACTTGTTAATTTTAGCCATTCTGACTGGTGTGAGGTGGTATCTTGTTGAGGTTTTGATTTGGATTTCCCTGATGCCGAGCGATGTTGAGCACTTTCTCATGTGTCTGTTGGCCATTTGGATGTCTTCTTTGGAAAAATGTCTGTTCATGTCGTCTGCCCACTTCTTGATTGGATTATTTGTTCCTTGGGTGTTGAGTTTGATAAGTTCTTTATAGATTTTGGATACTAGCCCTTTATCTGATATGTCATTTGCAAATATTTTCTCCCATTCTGTCAGTTGTCTTTTGGTTTTGTGGACTGTTTCTTTTGCTGTGCAAAAGCTTTTTATCTTGATGAAGTCCCAATAGTTCATTTTTGCCCTTGCTTCCCTTGCCTTTGGCGATGTTTCTAGGAAGAAGTTGCTGCGGCTGAGGTCGAAGAGGTCGCTGCCTGTGTTCTCCCTTAGGATGTTGATGGACTTCTGTCTCACGTTTAGGTCTTTCAACCATTTGGAGTCTATTTTTGTGTGTGGTGTAAGGAAATGGTCAAGTTTCATTCTTCTGCATGTGGCTGTCCAATTTTCCCAACACCAATGTTGAAGAGACTGTCTTTCTTCCATTGGACATTCTTTCCTGCTTTGTCAAAGATGAGTTGACCATAGAGTTGAGGGTCCATTTCTGGGCTCTCTCATCTGTTCCATTGATCGATGTGTCTGTTTTTGTGCCAGTACCATACTGTCTTGATGATGACAGCTTTGTAATAGAGCTGGAAGTCCGGAATTGTGATGCCGCCAGCTTTGCTTTTCTTTTTCAAGATTCCTCTGGCTATTCGGGGTCTCTTCTGATTCCATACAAATTTTAGGATTATTGGTTCCATTTCTTTGCAAAAAGTGGATGGTATTTTGATGGGGATTGCATTGAATGTGTAGATTGCTCTAGGTAGCATTGACATCTTCACAGTGTTTGTTCTTCCAATCCATGAGCATGGAACGTTTTTCCATTTCTTTGTGTCTTCCTCAATTCCTTTCACGAGTATTTTATAGTTTTCTGAGTACAGATCCTTTGCCTCTTTGGTTAGATTTATTCCTAGGTATCTTATGGTTTTGGGTGCAATTGTAAATGGGATCGACTCCTTGATTTGTCTCTCTTCTGTCTTGTTGTTGGTGTATAGGGATGCCACTGATTTCTGTGCATTGATTTTATATCCTGCTACTTGACTGAACTCCTGTATGAGTTCTAGCAGTTTTGGGGTGGAGTCTTTTGGGTTTTCCACATAAAGTATCATATCATCTGCAAAGAGTGAGAGTTTGACTTCCTCTTTGCCGATTTGGATGCCTTTGATTTCTTTTTGTTGTCTGACTGCTGTGGCTAGGATTTCTAATACTATGTTGAATAGCAGTGGTGAGAGTGGACATCCCTGCCGCGTTCCTGACCTTAGGGGAAAAGCTCTCAGCTTTTCCCCATTGAGAATGATATTCGCTGTAGGTTTTTCATAGGTGGCTTTTATGATATTGAGGTAGGTACCCTCTATCCCTATACTATGAAGAGTTTTGATCAAGAAAGGAGGCTGCACTTTGTCAAAGGCTTTTTCTGCATCTATTGAGAGGACCATATGATTCTTGTTCTTTCTTTTGTTAATGTATTGTATCACGTTGATTAATTTGCGGATGTTGAACCAGCCTTGCAGCCCAGGGATAAATCCCACTTGGTCATGGTGAATAATCCTTTTAATGTACTGTTGGATCCTATTGGCTAGTATTTTGGTGAGAATTTTTGCATCCATGTTCATCAAGGATATTGGTCTGTAATTCTCCTTTTTGATGGGGTCTTTGTCTGGTTTTGGGGTCAAGGTAATGGTGGCCTCATAAAATGAGTTTGGAAGTTTTCCTTCCATTTCTATTTTTTGGAACAGTTTCAGGAGAATAGGTATTAATTCTTCTTTAAATGTCTGATAGAATTCCCCTGGGAATTCTATTCTGGCCCTGGGCTTTTGTTTGTTGGGAGATTTTTGATGACTGCTTCAATTTCCTTAGTGGTTATTGGTCTGTTCAGGTTTTCAATTTCTTCCTGGTTCACTTTTGGTAGTTGATACATCTCTAGGAATGCACCCATTTCTTCCAGGTTATCTAATTTGCTGGCATAGAGTTGCTCATAATATGTTCTTATAATTGTTTGTTTTTCTTTGGTGTTGGTTGTTGTGATCTCTCCTCTTTCATTCATGATTTTGTTGATTTGGGTCATTTCTCTTTTCTTTTGGATCAGTCTGGCCAGGGGTTTATCAGTCTTGTTAATTCTTTCAAAGAACCAGCTCCTAGTTTCGTTGATCTGTTCTGCTGTTCTTTTGGTTTCTGTTTCATTGATTTCTGCTCTGATCTTTATTATTTCTCTTCTCCTGCTGGGTTTAGGCTTTATTTGCTGTTCTTTCTCCAGCTCCTTTAGGTGTAGGGTTAGGTTGTGTATTTGAGACCTTTCTTGTTTCTTGAGAAAGGCTTGTATTGCTCTATACTTTCCTCTCAGGACTGCCTTTGCTGCATCCCAAAGATTTTGAACCGTTCTGTTTTCATTTTCATTGGTGTCCATGAATTTTTTTAATTCTTCTTTAATTTTCTGGTTGACCCATTCATTCTTTTGTAGGATGCTCTTTAGCCTCCATGTATTTGAGTTCTTTCCGACTTTCCTCTTATGATTGAGTTCTAGTTTCAAAGCATTGTGGTCTGAAAATATGCAGGGAATGATCCCAATCTTTTGGTACCGGTTGAGACCTGATTTGTGACCTAGGATGTGATCAATTCTGGAGAATGTTCCATGGGCACTAGAGAAGAATGTGTATTCCGTTGCTTTGGGATGGAATGTTCTGAATATGTCTGTGAAGTCCATTTGGTCCAGTGTGTCATTTAAAGTCTTCATTTCCTTGTTGATCTTTTGCTTAGATGATCTGTCCATTTCAGTCAGGGGGATGTTAAAGTCCCCCACTATCATTGTATTGTTGTCAATGTATTTCTTCGCTTTTGTTATTAATTGCCTTATAAAATTGGCTGCTCCCATGTTAGGGGCATAGATATTTACAATTGTTAGATCTTCTTCTTGGATAGACCCTTTAAGTAGGATATAGTGTCCTTCTTCATCTCTTATTACAGTCTTTGTTTTAAAATCTGGTTTGTCTGATATAAGGATTGCCACCCCAGCTTTCTTTTGGTGTCCATTAGCATGGTAAATTGTTTTCCACCCCCTCACTTTCAATCTGGGGGTGTCTTTGGGTCTAAAATGAGTCTCTTGCAGGCAGCATATTGATGGGTCTTGTTTTTTCATCTAATCTGATAGCCTGTGTCTTTTGATTGGGGCATTTAGCCCATTTACATTCAGGGTAACTATTGAAAGGTAGGAATTTAGTACCATTGTATTGCCTGTAGGTGACTGTTAACTGTATATTGTCTGTGTTCCTTTCTGATCTATGCTGCTTTTAGGCTCTCTCTTTGCTTAGAGGACCCCTTTCAATATTTCTTGGAGGGCTGGTTTCGTGTTTGCAAATTCCTTTAGTTTTTGTTTGTCCTGGAAGCTTTTTATCTCTCCTTCAATTTTCAATGAGAGTCTAGCTGGATATAGTATTCTTGGCTGCATATTTTTCTCGTTTAGTGCTGTGAAGATCTCATGCCAGTCCTTTCTGGCCTGCCAGGTCTCTGTGGCTAGGTCTGTTGCCAGTCTAATGTTTCTACCATTGTAGATTACATATCTCTTCTCCCGAGCTGCTTTCAGGATTTTCTCTTTGTCTCTGAGACTCGTAAGTTTTACTATTAGATGTCGGGGTGTTGACCTATTTTTATTGATTTTGAGAGGGGTTCTCTGTGCCTCCTGGATTTTGATGCCTGTTTCCTTCCTCACAGGAGGGAAGTTCTCTGCTATTATTTGCTCCAGTATACCTTCTGCCCCCCTCTCTCTTTCTTCTTCTTCTGGGATCCCAATTATTCTAATGTTGTTTCGTCTTATCGTATCGCTTATCTCTCGAATTCTGCCCTCGTGATCCAGTAGTTGTTTATCTCTCTTTTTCTCAGCCTCTTTATTTTCCATCATTTGGTCTTCTATATCGCTGATTCTCTCTTCTGCCTCATTTATCCTAGCAGTTAGTGCCCCCATTTTTGATTGCACCTCATCAATAGCCTTTTTGATTTCGACTTGGTTAGATTTTAGTTCTTTTATTTCTCCAGGAAGGGTTTCTCTAATAACTTCCACGCTTTTTTCAAGCCCAGCTAGTATCTTTAAAGTCATGATTCTGAACTCTAGGTCTGACATCGTACTAATGTCCGCATTTAATAGGTCCCTGGCTAACGGTACTACCTCTTGTTCTTTTTGCTGAGGTGATTTTTTTCGTCTTGTCATTTTGTCCAGAGGAGAACAGATGAATGAGAGACCAAAATGCTAACAGATTAACAACGTCCCCAGCAAATATACTCTATACAAATCAGAAAAGAGCTGAAACCAGGGGAAAAGAAAGGGAAAGACAGAAAAAAGAGAAAAAAAAAACAGAAAAAGAAAAAGATAAAAACAAAAACAGAACAATACAAAAAAACCAGAATATGATCAGATATGGTCAGGCTAGTCCATAGATCAGTGCCGCACACTAGATTTTGGGCGTATTTTGGTCTGTTAGAAAAAAGTGCCTCCTAAAATTTTAAAGGAAGAAAGACATATATGTACAAAATAAGGGTTGATACAATGAAGGGATGGAAGATGACTGTAAAGATAAAAAGTATAAAAGATTTTATAAAAGGAATTGATAAGATAAGAAGTTGTTTGAAAAAAGAAAGAAGATTTAAAAAAAAAAAAAGAAAAAAAGGGAGAGAATGTGATCAGGCAGGAGACTAGAACAAAGCCATACACTAGTGATTTAGGGTATATTTTGATCTGTTAGAAGAAACTATCTTAAAATTTTAAAGAGAGAACAACTTATATATATATGCCAAAAAAAGGGTAACTGCTATGAAGGGATAAAATATGACTCTAAAAATGAAAAATAAAAAATGTTTTTTTAAAAAAGGGATTGATAAGATGTTGTTTGAAAAAGGGAAAAAGAAAAATTAAAAAAAACAGTTAAAAAAATAACTTTGAAAAACTAATGAATCATAGTAAAAAAAAGCCATGAATTCTATGTGCAGTTTTCCCCTATCGCTGGAGATCTCCTGTTCTCCTCGATCGGTAAAGTTGGTCTTGGCTTGCTGGCTGTTCGTGCTGATCTTCTGGGGGAGGGCCCTGTTGCCATGGTTCCCAAAAGTCTTTGCCGGAGGCGGGATTGCCCCGCCCTTGTCGGTCCGGGCTAAGCAAGCTGCTAGGGTTTGCTCTCAGGAGCTTTTGTTCCCTGCAATCTCTCGGTACAGCTTTGGAGGACCAGGGTGAAAATGGTGGCCTCCCAATCTCCACCTGAAGGAGCCGAGAACTTGGGGCCCCGCTCCTCAGTGCGCCCCCAGAGAAAAGCAGTCACTCCCTTGTCCCCGGTCTCCGGCCGCACTCCGTGCTCACCCGGCCTGTGACAGAGCATTTCTATCTCTGGCACCCGACCCCGTGTGGAGTCTCCAAACTCAGCAAATCCCCGCGGTGCGCTCCCGCGCCGCTCCTCCCGGGGGAGGAAGGGGAGTCTCCCTGGATCTGCCGCTTGTTGGGTCCCTGCTGGAGGCGCAGTGGCCCGACTGGGCCGCGGATCACGGTTTATGGCCCACCCCGAGCTGAGAGCCCACGCCTCGGCTCCGTCTCTGCAGCCGGCTTCCCCGCTCCGATACCTGGGAGCTCTGGCGCACTCAGGCACCCCCGGTCTTTCTGTGACCCCGAGGGTCCTGAGACCACACTGTCCCGCGAGGGTTCCACCCCCCGCTTAGCCACTGGAGCGACGTCCCTCCGCGGAGCCGACTTCTCAAAGTTCCGATTTTGTGCTCCGCGGCTCTATCACTTGCCAGAAGCGGCCGACGGAGGCCCCTCCCCCGCCGTCTATCCTGCCGAATATCGCCTCGGATTCACTTCTCTGCACGTCCTACCTTCCAGTAAGTGGTCGCTTCTCTGTTCAGAGAGTTGTTGCTACTCTCTTCTTCGATCTCCTGTTGAGTTCGTAGGTGTTCAGAATGGTTTGATCCCTATTCAGCTGAATTCCTGAGACCAGACGAAATCCAGGTCTCCTACTCCTCCGCCATCTTCCTCCGCCCCACCTCTTTTGCTCATTTTTAATTGGATTATTTGTCTTCTCCTTATTGGTTCTTAAGAGCTCTTTATATATTCTGGATATAGATTGTTTTATTAGATATCTGTTTTGCTAATACTTTCTCCCAGTCTGTTGCATGCCCTTTCTTTTTCTTAAGAGTATTGTTCAAACATGGGGTGCCTGGGTAGCAGAGTTGGTTAAGCATCCAACTCTTGGTTTCAGCTCAGATCATGATCTCAGGGTCATGAGATCGAGCGCCACGTGGGGCTCTGCAGTCAACAAAGAGTCTGCTGGAGATTCTCTGTCTCCTTCTCCCTCTGCTCCTCTCCCCACTCATTCTCTCTCTCTCTCTCTCAAATAAATAAATAAATAAATCTTAAAAAAAAAGACACCGTGGTATTGACATGGAGATAGATATATCTATCGTCAGAAGAGAATAGAAAGTGTAGAAATAGACCCACCCATATATGGTTCATTGATCTTTTACAAGGAGGACAGGATCCTTAATTAAGGATAGAAAAGCCTAAATTATCAGTTTTTCCAATTCTACATTTTTAATATATAGAAATACTTGATTTTTTTATATTAACCGTGTATCCTGTGACATTGCTAAACTTACATATTTGTCGTAGTCTGTTTGAGCTGCTATGCCAGGATACCATGGACTGGGTGATTTATAAACAACAGAAACTTCTGTCTTACAGTTCTAGAGGCTGGGAAATCCACGTAAAAGACACTGGCAGATTTGGTGTCTGGTGAGGGTCTGCTTCCTTGCTTGCTGTGTCTTCACATGGTAGAAGGGGATGAGAGAGCTTCCTAGAATCTTTTTTTATCAGGGCCCTAATCCATTCATAAGCACTCCAACCACATGACCTAATCACCTCCCAGAAGCCCTACCTCCTAATACCATCACGTTGGGGGTTAAGATTTCAGTTTTGAATTTGGGGGGGTGGGACACAAACATTCGGTCCACTGTAGTATTCTCATAGCTTTTTGTAGATACCTCAGGATTTTTTTTTTTTTTACAAACTTGGTCATGTTATCAACACATGAATAGTTTTATTTATTTGTGTTATTTTATTTTCTATTATATATATCTATATATAATTTCTTTCTTATTACCCTGAATAAGACTTCAAATACAATGTTGAATAGAAGTTGTGAGAACCAGAAATACTTTTTTTCTTCATGTAAGAAGATGATCATAATGGCATAGGTTTTTTTTTAATTAAAAAAAAATTTTTTATTATTATGTTCAATTAGCCAGCATATAGAACATCATTAGTTTTTGATGTAGTGTTCAATGATTCATTAGTCACGTATAACACCCAGTGCACATCACAACCCGTGCCTTCCTTAATACCCATCACTCGGTTACCCCATCCCCTACCCCCTCCCTTCTGTAACCCTCAGTTTGGCATAGGTTTTTTTAGTCAATAAGGCAAATTACTCTGTTCTTTTTGAAAGATTTATTTATTTATTATTTATTTGAGAGAGAGCATGCATGTGTGAGGGGGGTGGGGGGTAGGGGGAGGGAGGAGGGACAGAGGGTGAGAGAGAAGGGAGAAGCAGACTCCCCACTGAACATAGAGCCTAATGCTGGGCCCCATGTAGGGCTCCATCCATGTGGGGCTCCATGCAGGGCTCACTCCCAGGACCCTGAGATCAGGACCTGAGCTGAAACCGAGTAGGCCGCTGAATTGACTGAGCCACCTAGGGACCCCTGACTTGCTAATACTTTGTTGACAAGATATGTAGCTATGTTCATGAAGGATGTCTGTAGTTTTCTTCTCATAATTTTTTTCTGATTGGTATCATGATTCTGCTGGCCACATAAAATGAGTCGGGAAGTATTCCTTCCTCCATTAATTTCTGAAAGAGTTTGTATCAGATTGGTAATATTTCTTCTTTTAAATATTTGGTAAAATTCACTAGTGTAATAATCTGAGCCTGGAGTTTTCCTTATGGGAAGATTTTTTTTTTAAGATTTTATTATTTATTTATTTATTTGAGAGAGAGAGAGAGTGCATGAGCAGGGGGAGGGACAGAGGGAGAGGGAGAAGCAGGCTTCCCACCGAGCAGGGAGCCCGATGCGGGGCTCGATCCCAGGACCCCCGGATCATGACCTGAGCCGAAGGCAGATGCTTAACGACTGAGCCACCCAGGCGCCCCTCCCTTTTTTCTTGATGAATGAATTCAACACTTTTTTCAGTAACTGATAGAATAAGAATACAGAAAATCTGGGAGGATATAGAAAACTTGAAAAACATAGTCAAGCAACTTAATCTAACTGACATTTATAGAACATTCCACTCACAACGTAATACACACTCTAAGTTCACATGGAACATTCACCAATATAGATCATATTCTGGGCTATAAAACATGTTTCTATATATTTTAAATTAACATTCATCTAAGTAATCCAGAGCTGAAAAAAGAAATTAGAAAATATTTTTAGTTGAATGAAAATGAAAATATAGCATATCAAAGTTTGTGGAATAGCTTTAAATATTTACATTGATATTGGATAAGATAAATAATCCAAAGTCAATTACTGAAAATTCTACCTAAGAAGCTAGAAAAAGAGCAAAATAAACCCATAGTAAGTAGAAGGAAAGAAATAAAATAAGAATAGAAATCAATGCAATAGAAGATGTACAAACAATAGAAAAATTAAGCCAAAACCTGGCTTTCGAAAAGATCAGTAAAATTGAAAAACCTCCCGCTAGACTGATCAAGCAAAAAAGAGAAGCCACAAATTATATGAGAAATATAAGGGGATATCACTACAGATCCCATAGATCTTAAGATCTTACTACTGAGCAGGATGCATCCCTAAACTTCTCTTTTTGAGGTTGATTTAGCTCCTAATGACCTTTATTTTCTATACAAATGTTAGAGTAAATCTATTGTGTTTCTTAAAAAAATCCACCTTGGATTTTGATTGGATTGAATTTATAAATTAATTTAGATTGAATTGAGACCTTTAGAATATTGTCTTACTATCAAAGAAAATGAATTTTTCCCCCTTTTACACTGATCATCTTTTATAGTCATTAGTAAATTTTTAAGTTTTCTCCAAAGAAGTCATATATTCTTGGATTAAATGGTTGCTCAGTAAATTCTTTTTTATTTTATCAATGATATTATTTGTTTCTGAGGTAGAGGAACACATTGTACTTTGTAAGCTGTTTTTTTATCTGGCACTTTTGCTCAACTTATTTATTAGATTTACTAGCTTATATTCTGTTGACCTTTCTAGGGAGATGAACTTATCTGAAAATAATGACAATCTCATATATTTCCTTCTAATACTCAGCCTCATACTTCTTTTTCTTTTCTTGTGCCTCTGGCTAACATTTCCAGTACCATATTAATTAGCGGCCCTTTCAGTGGGCATCTTTATTGTATTCCAGATCATAAGAGGAATGCTTTTAAATTTTCTATAATAAATATAATGTTGGAGGTAAGTTTTATTAAGTAAGGAAAATCACTTCTAGACTGCTGAGTTTTTTGTTATAAATATTGAACTATATCAAGTTATTTCTCTACATGCATTGAGATCATAAGTGACTTCTCTTAGTCTGTTGTAAACAATCCTTTAATTCTTAGTGTAAACATGATCTGTTTTTGTTGTATTGTTGTTCCATTTTTATATTAATTGGCTAATATTATCTTTCAGAATTTTTTAAAAGATTTTATTTATTTTATTTGAGAGAGGGAGAGTGAGAGGAAAAAGCAGACTCCCTGCTGAGTGGAGAGCCTGATGCAGGACTTGATCCCAGGACCCTGAGATCATGACCTGAGCCAAAGGCAGATGCTTAACCGACTGAGCCACCCAGGTGCCCCTCCTTTTGGAATTTTGAATGTATATTCAGAAATGAAAGGGGCCTAAATTTTTCTTGTATATATATTATACTTCAATATGAAGCTTACATAATTTTTTTTTTTTTTAAATCCAGGGATCTGAGTGAAGAATATAGGAGAAAGTGACCTCTGAGCTCTTTGAGATTCTACAAAATATATGATTTCTCATCAACCCTGGAAACAGGTAATCTTCTGCTAAGGTAACATCATAACCTGCCTCATTCCTTATTCATTTGACTTCCTTAACCAGGTTTCAGTTTAAGGGTCCAGTGTTGAACTACTGTTTCAATGTGCTTATTTAAAGTTACTCAGTGGGATTCCACAAGTGAATAATAATAAATCCATGTAGTTATTAAAAAAAATCAGGTAGATCTAAATGCACTAATATGACAGAGCACCCAAGAACTATTACTAAGTGAGAGGGGCAGGGTGTAGGCTTATGTATGTAATACGGTCTCATTCATTATTTGTATATACGCGTGGAAATTATCTGGAAACATAACCCAACAAAGTGTTAAAGTGGAGTGGGCCCAAAAGGGAGGATGATTTGCTTTTCATATTGTACCCTCCTGTCATATTTGATTTTTTTTTCGTCCTGTGGTTATATTACATTTATATACATGACATGAAAAATAAACTCCCCAGATAAAATTGACAATGTAGAGCTCAGATTTTTCCACCTATCAGTCTCCTAATATTTGAGGATTTTTGTTGGTAGGAAAGAGAGTCATGATGCTGCATTAGAGAAATATCCAGAGTTGAGTGCTGCATTCATTAGGGCAGGTTTACATGAATGAAATCTGTGATCAGGTCCAGCACTGAAAATCAGTCAGAATCCCACAGCGACAATACCCATCCCAGGGTTGCAAATTGCAGCTTTACACTGAGCACCCTTTCCATGGCGATGTGGGTGGTCAGCGGTTAGCTGGGCTGCTTTGTTCACACCCATTGCCCCTACAAAGAAATTCTGATTTGAAAGTGCCTGAATGATGATGGATTACTTACCAAATTTACATAAAGAGGACAGCACACACAAATACTTCATTACCCCTTGGCTTGGCATTTATTTTGTTAGGCTACTTTCATTTAGTTTGCATTTGGTTTCATTGAAGTAATGTCAAAAATTTTAGCAGATTGTAATCCCAGTAAAAGCAACCTTTTTATTACATTCAGTGTAGGAAAAGCACAAAAGAAGAAAATAAAAATCCAACCAGTAAGGGATGTAGGAAAGACCTTAGGGTTCGAAGCCAAGAAAGAATTCTTGAGATGTCTTTGGTGCAAAAAGGTGGTTTTATTAAAGCAAGGGGGCAGGACCCGTGGGCAGAAGGAGCGGCACTGGGGTTGTGAGGAGTGGCCCATTATGTACTTTCAAGTTGGGAGGGGGTTAGAGATAGCTTAAGTCTCTAAGGAATTTTGGAAGCAAGGTTTCCAGGACCTTGAGGGGGCTAATCTTATTTTTGGGAAAGGGTCATTTGTTACTGTTTAATAAAACCTGAGTCATGAGACCCTTTAGATGTATATCGGTGGGTCATATGCTTGGGGAATGATTGCCAACATGTATCTTGGGGGGTAGAGATAAGGGAACTTTCCAAAGGAATTTTTATATGTTAAAGTAGACTTACAGGATCTTGGGGGTTGGGCTAAGATTACCTGTTGCCCTTAGCAAAGTATTAACATCGAGGCAGTTGATGTTAATGTCACTCTGGAGGAATGTCACTCTGCCTGTTTCAAGGACTGGTCAATGGGCTATAGGTAGTAAGGAATTTTAATAATTTGTCTTCTGCTTTTGTTTCCCACATCATAAGTACAGTTTGACATATATTTTTCCCTTCTCTTTAGCTCTCTTTAGCTATGAATATATATTTTCATTTTTTACATATTGATTTTTGTCCAGATTTGCCTACAATCTATCACATCTTTTTTTTTTTTAGATTTTATTTATTTATTTATTTGAGAAAGAGAGAGAGAGAGAGCTCAAGCCCACGAGCAGGGAGGAGGGGCAGAGGGAGAGGGAGAAGCAGACCCCCTGCTGAGCAGGGAGCCCAACGTGGGGCTCCATCCCAGGACCCTGGGACCATGACCTGAGCCAAAGGCAGACACTTAACCAACTGAGCCCCCCAGGTACCCCTACAATCTAGCATATCTTTTACATAACATTCAACATTCTTCTAAAACATGATTTTCAGCTATCTAATATGATTAGCCTAGAATTTATTTAACCAGTCTCCTATTATTAGACATTATATAGTAACAATGTTTAGTACTATAAGTTACTTTATACAAAGGGACTTCTACATACCACTGATTTATCTTTTTTTAGGATTCTTAAAAGTATAAGTGAATTCAAAGGATATAAATATTTTTTATCTTTTAATACAAATTGATCTCTGGGAATATTATACCGATTAACAGTCTTACAAGCCCTATAAGTTGTCACTGTGACTTTTTTTTTTTTTACATCTTTTATCAACTTGGCAGGTAGAAATAGTATTTTGGTTTAGTTTGGATGTATTTGATTACTATTGAGGCTGAACTTACTTGCAGTTATTTTGATGTACATGAGCTATGACCTTGTCTTTGTATTCCTAAGCACATGGTAATATGGTAGATTCTCTCTGGATAACTCAAAAGTGCTTGTTGAGGAACTGACAGTACTACTGAAATTTCCTTTTTAAAAAAACTTCTTGGACATCTAGATTCAAAATGTACGCTGTTGCTGTAAATTTTCCTATCTCAGAACTCTAGAGAAATGAAAACTTCAGCTCTTTAAGAGTTTTAAAGGCCAGGTACACAGTTTTATAAAAGCTCCACATGTGATGATGATGATGGTAGTGCAAGTTCACTTGGTTCTGTCTTCCAGAACGTTCCCAAGGACACACATTTTAACAGTGTAACCTCTTTGTTATACACAAATTGTAGAAATTGAGATTGAATTTAGCTATCAAGGACACAAGATTTTTTGGCAGATGCAGTGTATTTTTGTCTCCTGGGAATCATCTGTTTTACTTGATGGCATTTAGCTTACCTGACTTCCTCAAGCAAATCTGGTAAATAATAGTTTACATACAATTTTGGATTTTAACACAGATGTGCTTAGGTAACCCAGAACATATATATAATTGGAATTAGAGATCCTACATAAAATACACTTGATTCTCAAAATAATTCCTTGAGTTTGTGACTAGTTATTGCCAAGTTACCAGAGGATTAATTGATCACCATCATCTGTTAATAGAGACAGTAAATTGTAATTAATTAACAATGGTTAGGAAAGGATTAATTTGGTTAATTGAACAGTATATACACTCCATATGGAGCATGGATTGTCAAAGTTTTAAAATTCAGCAAAATGTGCTTATCACTAAATTTAAATTATTTCCATTTTTAATTTGGAAGACATCAGGATTATGGAGTTCCTTAGTAATGTCTATGGTCATTAACCTTAATTGTATAGTGTTCTAGAAGGATTAGATTCAGTGTTTTAGTAATCCTCTTCTCTCCTTGAAATCAGCTTGTCATTTATTGAGAGAGAGACAGATTCTTTTCATAGTTATTTTTTCACAGTTTATACTCTAGAAAGCCAGTTTACTGTATATCATTTTTGTTAACCTCACACAAATTTTGAAATTAGGAATAAGTTGTTTTCAATAGTTTACTTCTGTTGGGTCTTATTAACCTTAAGCTAAACTTCTCATTTAGTAAGTTAATCTAGTGGACAAATAGCCAAAAAACGTAATCTTTTTTTTAAAATTTTATTATGTTATGTTAGTCACCATACAGTACATCATTAGTTTTTGATGTGGTGATCCACGATCCACTGTTTTCGTATAACACCCAGTGCTCCGTGCAGTACGTGCCCTCCTTAATACCCATCACCGGGCTGACCCGCCCCCCCACCCCCTCCCCTCTAGAACCCTCAGTTTGTTTCTCAGAGTCCATAGTCTCTCATGGTTCGTCTCTCCCTCCGATTCCCCCCCCTCATTTTTCCCTTCCTTCTCCTAATGTCCTCCATGCTGTTCCTTATGTTCCACAAATAAGTGAAACCAGATGATAATTGACTTTCTCTGCTTGACTTATTTCACTCAGCATAACCTCCTCCAGTCCCATCCATGTGGATGTAAAAGTTGGGTATTCGTCCTTTCTGATGGCTGAGTCATAGTCCATTGTGTATATGGACCACATCTTCTTTATCCATTCATCTGTTGAAGGGCATCTCGGCTCTTTCCACAGTTTGGCTATTGTGGACATTGCTGCTATGAACATTGGGGTACAGGTGCCCCTTCTTTTCACTACATCTGTATCTTTGGGGTAAATACCAAGTAGTGCAATTGCCGGGTCACAGGGTAGCTCTATTTTTAATTTTTTGAGGCACCTCCACACTGTTTTCCAAAGTGGCTGTACCAACTGGCATTCCCACCAACAGTGTAAGAGGGTTCCCCTTTCTCCACAACCTCTCCAACATTTGTTGTTTCTTTCCCTGTCCATTTTTGCCACTCTAACTGGTGTAAGGTGGTATCTCAGTGTGGTTTTGATTTGAATTTCCCTGATGGCTAATGATGATGAACATTTTTTCATGTGTCTGTTAGCCATTTGTATGTCTTCTTCAGAGAAGTGTCTTTTCATATCTTCTGCCCACTTTTTGACTTGATTATTTGTTTTTTGAATGTTGAGTTTGAGAAGTTCTTTATAGATCTTGGATACCAGCCCTTTATCTGTAGTGTCATTTGCAAATATCTTCTCCCATTCTGTGGGCTGCCTCTTTGTTTTGTTGACTGTTTCCTTTGCTGTGCAGCAGCTTTTTATCTTGATGAAGTCCCAAAAGATCATTTTTGCTTTTGTTTCAGTAGCTTTTGGAGATGTATCTTGAAAGAAGTTGCTGTGGCCGATGTCAAAGAGGTTACTGCCTATGTTCTCCTCTAGGATTTTGATGGATTCCTGTCTCACATTGAGGTCTTTCATCCACTTTGAGTTTATGTTTGTGAATGGTGTTTGTGAATGGTGTTAGAGAATGGTCGAGTTTCATTCTTCTGCATCAAAAAATGTAATCTTGTTTTATCTGTTCTAGTATGCTGCATTTCCCATATACTCTTTTCTTAAACTGTGGCATTTTTGTCACCTAATTTGCACACATCCTAATCAATAACCTTGTGTTAATTTTGTAGAAAAAAATTGAAGTACCTTAAATCATTTGCGGAGATATTCTTGTGAATTCTTAAGTTTTATGAATTATTTCTTTTAAAAAAGGTTTTAGTTGTTTCTTTTTTCTTATTTATAGTTTAATTTTCTAGAAGTTGTGTGGGAATATACATAGTTTAAGAGGCACATAGGTCTATAAGACTTGTGGAGGACAGCTGTACCTGACCTCTTCCCCTCTACTCTCCCCTCCCCCAGCATTTCCCAGTCCCCAGAGACAGCCCCCTTCAACTTCTTTCCTTCTTTCGTTTGGTATTTGCTTCCCCCCTTTTTTTCTCTTTTTTTTTCCTTATTTTTTATTATGTTATGTTGGTCACCATACATTACATCATTAGTTTTTGATGTAGTGTTCCATGATTCATTGTTTGCGTATAACACCCAGTGCTCCATTCGGTACGTGACCTCTTTAATCTCTTTTCAAAAAGTAAACTCTGCGCCCAGCATGGGGTTCGAATTCACAACCCTGAGATCAAGAGTTGCATGCTCCGCCAAATGGAGCCAGCCATTCTGTCTCCCTTTTTCTAAATGAAATCCTTACACTGCTACTTCTTGATTTTTCAGTGCTAAAGTTGTCCCCCTACCATCTCATACAAGGACACTTTCCATCCCCTGTTCTCCTAGTGTAGCTGTATTGAACAACTGGAACAATATTCTGTGTTTAATTACTACGGCTGTGTCATGAATGCTAGTCACAGCTACGTCATGAAGTAGACTATGACCACTTTTTTTTTTATTGCATAACTTTTTGTTTTCCCTGGAATAGATAATTTTTTTCTGTTTGTTTAGTTTTCTATGTACCTACGAATACTTCACCCCCAGACTCTTCTCTATTTTTCCTCTCAGTAAGTTTGAATACATTAGATACTCTATCAGTTTCTTCTTTTTTTCAGAGAAGTCTCTTCCAAGACTTCTGATCTTAAATATGGACAGCTTGCTCCCTAGGCCCGCTGAACAGTCATCCTAGACTCTCCCTTCACTACCATATTCGGTATTCTTTTGTGCCTTCTTCTTCACTTGGTTCTCCTACTGCCTTTTCTTGTATTTTCCTTTTTTGTGGTTTACTGTCTTTTTTGGTGAGCACCTCCCCCAGTAGTTTCCCAAGAAAGAGGGCATGGGAGGTGAAATGTTTGAGACTATAGGTGTTTTATTTTGCTCTTACACTTAATTCATAGTTTCACTGAATGTAGAATTCTAGGTTGGAAATGATTTTTCCTTCAAGTTTTGATGGCATTGTTCCATTGTTTTCTAGCTTCCAGCATTGCTGTGGAAAAATAAAATGCCATAATGATTCATGATCCTTTATATAAAAGCTGGGGTGTTTTTCATCTCTCTCTCTGTGTCTCTGGAAAGATTTTTTTCTTTGTCCCAAGTGATTTAAAACCCTGCCTTGATGTGGACCTATTTTTCTCCATTACGACGAGCTCTTTCAAACTGGAAATTCAAATCTTTCAATTTTGGGAAGTGTTCTGGAATTATTTTACTGGTGATGTCTTCCTTTCTGTTTTTCCCTGCCTTTTGTTTGTGGAACACAGGAATGGGAGAAAGGGACAGCTATTACTCTTTGTAAGTCTTATAGACCTATTTGCCTCTTAAACTGTACACATTCCCCCACTACTTTTAGAAAACTATAAATAAGCTATAAATAAGAAAATAGCTAAAACTTGAAAAGAAACAATTTATAAAACTTAAGAATTCATAAGACTACCTCAGCAAATGATTTAAAATAATATTCCCAATTCCCTTCTATAAAATGAACTCACATTATTCAAATCTGGATCTTCTGAATTGTGCCTTATGTTTTTTTCTTCTGTTTTTAATCATATACTTTTACTCTGCTCTTTTTTTTTTTTGAGAGATGTTCTCAACTTTATCTTCCTAATCTTTTATTGAATTTTAATTTTATTTCCAATAGTTCTTCAACTCTCTGTGTATTCTGAACGTTCTTTTTTCATATCAACTTGTTCCTGTTTTATGGACATAATATTTTGTCTCTCTGAGGACATAAATAATCCTTTTTTAAAAGCAGTTTTCTTCTCTCTGCAAAGTTTGTTTCTTCCTATTTTCTGTTCGGTTGTTTTGTTCACTTTGTTTTGTATTCTCTTGTATCTGGTGACCCTTGAATGTCTGAGTACATTATAAAGCTTTGGACACATGAGTAGGTTTTTCAATTGTGGGAAGCAGTGTAGGGTGATCTGCCTGACCTGTTTCATTAGGAAATGCTCAATGTTAATATATTTTTCCTCTGAACTGGTCAGATTCCCAAGGGAGGACCCTTACCATCTTTTGCCAGCATTTGAAAAGCAGATTGGGAAAAGAAAGCTGGCCGAGTCAACAGTTAGTATGTGAAATTTCCCTTATTCTCCTTATGGTTATTTTAGTATTTCTAGCATCTGCTGTACCTGGTGTTTCCTGGTCAGGAGATTTGCTGTCCTCATTCACTCAATGAATAAAACTTCAGTCTTCTGCGAACATGCGGTAGAATCTGTGTCTCTTGGCTGTTTGGAGTGAAGGAGACACTTTGGGACCTAACTTCTTAACACAGATTTTCAATGAAGCCTCCTGTTTTTCGCCTTACCTTGGCTGCCATTTCTACGGCTGCTACCAATCCCTGAGCTCTTAGGGAATTCTAAGGTGCAAAATGGGTTGTTTCTCGGCTTTCCCCGCTGCTGGCTTAGAATTCAGCTGAGTTGAACCTCTTAAGTCCATCAACCACTTATCCATCCGTTTTCCAGCTTCCAAAATTTTATTGCTGTTGTCTTCCCTCACTTCTCTTTGCCCTTGTGGCTCTATGGCAGATGTAATGTGTGTGTTCAGTTGGTCATTATTATCCAGAATGGTGCCCTCTTTTTAACTTAAATTCATTATAATGTTCTTGTGCTTTTCTAATACATTGCATTTCTACCCATTGTTCCCACCATCCCTCTCTTCCTTCAATTTAGCCAAATGTTCAAATGTTAAATCTCATTTATGATACATAAAGGAGGTTCTGAATGACAGTTGCAGATTTCAGTGCAACTGTTGGAAGAAACCATATGGTGTGAGTGTGCATGAATGTGTACACACACACACACACACACACACACCCACACACCCACTGTGATTAGATTAAATACCTAGTTTATTTAGGGAAGAATATAGAATCATCTTGGAAGCAAGGTGGCCAAAGAGAACAAGGGCAGGTTCAGCCTATCTTGTGAAGTTATCCTTCCAGCCTCCACCCCAGCATCCCTTGAAAGCTGCAAGTGACATTGAACATGCAAAGTTGAGGTGTTTTGTTTGTTTTCTTTTTTGATCTGGGAAACCTTTTTTAACTTCACTGCAGTATCACTGAAGAAGAATTTATGCAAATCATGTATGTCCTTAGAGGGAAATATTTGGACATACCCTAGAACGTTGGAGGCCAGCTGGAGAGTAGATAGGCAAGTGACTTTTGGCTAAACTTAGCATCAGTAGGACCCTATGCTCATTTAGGGGAAAAAATAGACTGAGTGTGCACATGTCCCTGGAAGTTCTCTGCATCCATCTCCTCAGTTCCCTGGAAAGCATGTTTCCCCGGGGCCTGTCCGCAGTCTTCAATAGCATATCCCTTTTGTGGGAGTGGTTCTGATCCTATGTTTGGTCAAAAGGTCATATGGCATTAAATTTTTTAAAATTGAATTTGATTTTATTATGTTATACAGTACAACATTAGTTTTTGATGTAGTGTTCCATGACATATAGCATTAAATTTTATTTTATTTTATTTATTTATTTTTTAAAGATTTTATTTATTTATTTGACAGAGAGAGAGACAGGGAGAGAGGGAACACAAGCAGGGGGAGTGGGAGAGGGAAGAAGCAGGCTTCCCGCTGAGCAGGGAGCCCGATGCAGGGCTCGATCCCAGGACCCTGGGATCATGACCCGAGCCGAAGGCAGACGCTTAATGACTGAACCACCCAGGTGCCCCATAGGATTCTGTTTAGTATGGATTGGTTTAGTTATAGAAGCTTCAAAGAGTGTCATAAGGTGCTCAAGACCTTCATATGGCCTTATGGTGGGTGCTACAAGGACCATAGTGTTTGGTGCAAGTCTATTTGCAGAGAATACTTTTCTAGAAAATAGCAAACATAAGTGAGTTGAAACAGACCAGTAATTGGAAACAGAGTGAGAGTGTGTCACCAAGGTATAAATAGCTAAATAATTCATTGCCATTCATAAAAGAAAAGAACATAATATGTGACCAAAAGGAGTAAGTTGAATATTATCCACTTTGAAAAAATTGCCACTCCAAATTGCTGTTTAAACAAAGACTTGTTTTGGTACAGAGATGATAAGCCTGGACATTTTTACCCCAGCAGAGCTTGGTGAGCTGTAGCCATTATGAAAGCAGCCACCAAGGAGGATTTCACCCATAAGCCAAGGACGGCTGAACTCACATGCCCTAAATTTTGTTCCTTGCCCTGAAATTTCCTTTAGCAGTTTAAGTGTCCTGTGTGTTTGGCGGTTGAGTCAAAGTTAAATGGTCAACAGTGTTATGAGTTTTTGAGGTATTTAATTCTTTTGGCAAATTGGTTTTTTCCCATTTGAATTCAGCTCAGATGCAAGGAGTGTTCTGTCTAAATCTGAGCTTTCATATTGAGGAATAAGCAAAGTGTATTCCCATTTTGTCCTTTCCTACAGGATGGCTATTTTTAAGTTAATACAATTCTTTAGCAACTAGTATTTATTATATGTTTTAGAACTCTGAATCAGAAATGTAGGAAAATACCTTAAATCCACGTTTTTCAGGCTTGTTAAAGAGAACACAGACTCAGATTTCAAGATGACATTTTTGAACAAACGGCACAAACTACATTTTCTGCAGCTTTGCAGTGTAAGAGGATTTTTGGGGCAACTTATGTCTGTAGTGTGGCTTATATGGCCTCTGGTAAAAGTACCATTCCAGCTTATGTTTGATCTCTTCGTAGAAATGTCCTTTTCTCCCTTTTCAGTGAGTGGATCTACACACAGCCCATGGTTTATCAGTATTCACATTTTAATGAGTTCCAAAACTAAACAGAATTGAAGAAAATTTTTAACCTGTAATATGTATATATGTATCTCAGTTGATGTATGCATTTCCAAAGTTGTACCTCACATTAAGGAAAACATTTGAATGAAAGGGCAAATATGGACGGGTTTTCAATCCAAATCCTGATGCCATTTGCTGGAAGGTTTATAGCTAAACAAAATTCCCTCTACAGAAATTTGACAATCAGCTTGCCCTCTGTTCTGCACTGTGCACACTTAAGATATGTTTAAAGTCTTTGGGCTCCTTTCCAATATTACAAGGACCTAGTTTTGTTGGTTTCTCTGTTTATTTTAAGGTCCTATTTTCAAAACAACTTCACAGCCGGGAAGAAACTAAAAAATGAGAAAATTAACTCTAGAGCATATTATAGAAGTTCCTTTTTAAAAATATTACCTGTTCAGAGACCCCGGGTGGCTCAATTGGTAGACATCTGACTCCTGATCTCAGCTCAGGTCTTGATCTCAGGGTTGTGAGTTCAAGCCCCGTGTTGGGCTCCATGCTGGGCGTGGAGCCTACTTAAAAAAATTAAAAAATTTAAAGAAATAAAAATATTGCCTTTTCAGCTCTCTTAGATTGAGGGATGTCAGCAATTCACAGCCCTCACTTTACAGATGAGAGTGCTGAGACCCAGCTAGAAAGCCAAGATACGTATCTGCTTTGGGCAAAATAACTTTAAAGAATAGTGATCATAAGCATATATGTATCAACCTGATATATATCTCTCTAACGTTGACTATCTTGTTAGCACATAATAAATGTGATGAAAAGAAGAAAATTATTATGTTTATATTTATAATATGTATTTGCATATATTTCACATATACATTGTGAGAAGCTAATTTGACTGTTTGGACTTTGAACATTCCTAGTCTGCATTCTTAAGAATAACACCAAAAAATGGATACGAGGCTTGAACATTATGCAAATTTCATAAAAGAACTTGCTTTGAGAGTTCACTTCTGCAGACATTTATGGATGCCTGCCACGTGCCAGGCACTGTGCCAGATTCTAAAGAGGTACTGAATTTCTTTTAACAAACAATCCTCAAATCTCAGTAACTAAACCCTTAAGTCCTAGGCCAATGTAGGCAGCAAGTGTCGTCAGGGTTGTAGGGTGACCCAGGCTTTATCCAGTCTGTGGCTCCACGTGACGGACTGACTGGATTCTCACCAAACCCAGTCTGCATTCAAGATGGCAGAGTAAGGGGCGCCTGGGTGGCTCAGTCGGTTAAGCGTCTGCCTCCGGCTCTGGTCAGGATCCCAGGGTCCTGGAATCGAGCCTGGCATCGGGCTCCCTGCTCCGAGGGAAGCCTGCTTCTTCCTCTCCCTCTGCCCCTCCCCCTGCTTGTGCTCTCTCTCTTTCTCTCTCTCTGTCTCCCCCTCTCAAATAAATAACTTAAAAAAAAAAAAAAGATGGCAGAGTAAACTAGCCAGGGTAGGTTATGCATGTGGTGTTCTGGAGTTAGTTCATACAGACTCACAAAAGCCAATGGTTAGCATCGCTTCCCAACTCTATGTTCAGGGACCTCACTTTGGTAGCTGGAAATCAGCCACGGTGGCAGTATTTATACCATGGAAATCAGCAAATTACAAATTGGAGTTTCGTTTTGTTTTGTTTCACTTGGAGATCCAGTTGCTAAACGTTTATCAGCACACAACTGGTTTTATGAACTGCTGTTCAAAACAATCTCAGTATCTCAGTAACTTGATGCAATACATTTTTCTTAGGCACATCACATGTAATACCAGCTGACAGGGGACTCTGCTCCAAGCAATAATCCAGGGATTCAACTCCTTTCATTCTGAGCCCCACGATCTTTACAGGGCTTCATAGTTATCCCAGGACATTTCCTTACAGGCAGGGGGGGGGGGGTGGTAGGAACACAGAGAAGGCCCACCACCTCTTAATGCCTCAACCCGAAGGTGACACTTCACTTCCCTGCACTTCCAGTAATGAGAACTAATCACAAGGCCACACCTAGATGCAAGAGAGACAGCACATTCTTGACAGTGGAGGGTAGCAAAGGAAGTGACACCTTAAAACAATTGAAGGCTGAGCAAATTTGGGGGTGGGGTGGGGGATTCAGGAAGACCTGGATTAGGAAGTACTCATTATGTTGAACGAGGCTTGCTCATGTGATGTGAGTTTGACCCATTTGAGTGATCAAAACAAGTCACAAGATCAGTCCATATTCAAGAGGAGGGGAAAGAAGTGTCACCTCTTGAAGGGAAAAGTGGCAAACTCACATTGTAAAGGGGCATGGTCACAGGTAGGCATGATTTTTAATAATCTGCCACAACACCCAGGATCCCAACAACCCAGCCTGCTGGTCTGATCTGGAAGCCATTTTGTGACTTCCGGATACCTGTGATGGCGGCCCTAGGGTTCACTTTAAAATGATTTGCCTGGTGCCTGCAAAAGATGGGGAGAACCCAAAATTCTTCTCCAGCTGAAATCTGCCAACCCAGCCTTAGGTCTCTACTTGAACTCTGTTTTGCGTTCCAGCCATTTGTCTACTGGTCATTTCATCTTTAATAGGTTACTGACTTCTTGAAAGCAAGGTCTGGGGCTTACTCTCCTGTATATCTCCAACAGTTCCAAGCACAACTTGGCACAAACCAAATCAACATCCCGATTTTGATCAACCTTTTCTGCATGATCTGCCCTGATAGAGAATTATTTCTGATTATCATTCTGATCATCTCTCAAGCAAAGAAAGCAAATGAAACAATACTGAAGTCTCCTAGAGTATTTCTAAAAAAATTGTTTCTAGCCACACTGTTTCTCACAAGCAAATACCATCCTTCATCTGGTATCTATGCCTGTGATCAGGCTTCTTGGAGCATCCCAAGGAAAGCCAAATACTTAGTGGATGTTGGATAGAACAACGGGAAAAATGAGAACCAAAATTTTCCACAACTGGTTTTTCAAAGAACACAAACGAATAGAACCTCAGTCTTGTAAAGGGCTATGAGCCCTGTGTGGGAAAACATACAAAAAGAATGAAAGAAAAAATAAAACTTGCATAGCATTGCCCAACCACACACATACCTCTGTCCCCCTACCCCAGCCTGAAGTGACTGTAGATTATGGTGAGGCCATTAGGAAAAATATAGTAATTCTAAGTATGCTCTGCTTGATTCCAGTGCTGTCTCATGATCCCATTGGCCTAAAAATGTGTGCGAATATACTCACTGCTAATTCTGCTGCAGTCTTTGTCCTTTAAGTGTGTTTGTAGATACTCCCTCCACTTTGGTGAACACCTGCTATTCCAGAACAAGGAAGTTTCACATGAGTTCAAGTACTTTACCTAGCAAATTAGATTGAATACTCATGTGGTTTTAATTTCTCCTTTTCTTCCTAACCCTACTTGTGATTGGGGGAATTAGCCAGGCTTCTCAATCTGCTTGTCTGTAAAGTTGGGTTATCCGTTCATATGAAAGAGAAAAATCTGTGAAAAACACCGATCTTTTTTTTTTTTTTTTCAGAGATTACCCAGCTTGAGTCAGATTGGGGCCGTGCCCATTCCCGTGAGCTGAGAGATGCTCGTGGAGGAGTAGCTCCCTCTATCCCCAGGTTTTCTCTGGGACAGAAGTGGCTAACTTTCCATCCCCCTTCCAGTTTATTTTTGTCTCACTGCCTATGTTTTACCTTGCTATGTGATTTTTGTTTTTCTTTTTTGTTAACAATTGGATGTTTAGCTTTTTTTAATTTGTGAGTTATTTGCACTTCAATTAAAAACCTTTCAAATCAATGACTCAATGGCCATCTACGTGAACTATGTATGATATATCATTGATTCAAAGCAGAACAGAAAAGAATTATCTATAGAAACTCCATACTTCTATCATATAATTGCTGTATGTTTAGTGGTTTTATTGAGGTGTAATTCACATTAAATATACTGCACATATTTAAAGTACACAATGTGGTAAGTTTTCACATGTGTATTTCCATGTGAAACCATCTTCACGATCAAGATAATGGACATAGCCGTCACCTCCAAAAGTTTCAGAGAATTTTTTCTCTGTACAGCTCTCTTTTCTAGTTGCCTTGATCTCCCCAGATTCTCAACTCCTTCACTTCAACTCAAGGAGTCTTCTGCCCCGTCCCTGAACTCCCCTTTCTTGCACTGTGACCCAGACACCTTCTCCAAGCAGTAAGCAGGGGCAATCATAGGACTCACCTCCTTGTTTCTTGTCTTTCAGGAATCACTGTCTGTATTTGTCTGCTATCCAATGCCTTGATAACCATTGCTTTATATATTTTGTCCAATTCCTTAGTTGTTTAAGATGGGAGGATAAATCTTCTACCCGTTATTCCATCTTGACTAGAAGAGGAAGTTGCTGATAGTACTGTTGTTTGCTATAAAATTTATACAGGGCAATAAAATTTCTGCTAATAAACTGTAGAAGAATGTTTTTCATAGATTTAGCAAGCAGAGTTGGAAAATAAATTCAACCTCCCAACTTCTTAAATTGCGTTGAAGGACATGGGACTATTAGGAAGATCGATATTCATTATAACAGCTTTTGAAGGAAAAAGGATGAGTTGAATAAAAGATTAGAAGTGTATGAATGAGGGGGCATGATTTCTGATTTCCTTTGCCCTTTCTCCATTTTCTTACTGTACCTTCTCTCCAATGTCTGCCCATGCTCCTACATTTAAACTTTACTACTCAACCCATCCCTCTACCCATTAATCCATTTATCAGATGCTACCGAGTACCAAGGACAAAATGAATTACAAGACAGGGAACCTCTTGCAAGGCACTCACATATAGTGGGTGAGAGTTTAATTATTGTAAAGTGAATAAAATGTTGAGGCAATGTGGACAGTGGAGCCATTAACTTTGGGTGGGGCCAGGGAACAGATCAAGGAAGGCCTCTCCTGGGAGGATATATTTGAAATGGGTATTGAAGAATGAGTAGCATTTGGCTAAGCCAAGATGGGAGCGGGGAAGCATTTGAGAGAGAGGGAATGAGCCAAGCCAAGGTAAGTGTGGAAAGTGGGTTAGTCCTATTTTTAGAGTGGTGAAAAACTGATCATGGCTAAAGTCTAGGGGATGGTGGGGGGTGTGTGTGACTTGGTGGGACATTAGGCTGTAGAGGTGGTTGGGACCAGGCTAAGAAGAACTGTGAGTACTAAGCCAAGGAGTCTGAATTTTGATCTTCCAACAGCCTGAAGTTTCAGAGCAAGGAAGTGACATGATGAGATGTGGGTCTTGGACTCTTTAGGAGAGGAAGGTAGCAAGAGGGCTCTGCGGGGGGAGGCTGCTGAAGCTGTCCAAGAAAGGATATGAGTCTCTGAACCCAGACAGGGAGGATGTAGACGAATTTGAGGGACATTCCTGCAAGAGAATCTGCAGTATACAGTGACCAGTTGCACACTAAGAATGAATAAGATGGAGACATGAGAATAAATGCCTCTCCAATTTAAGAAGATTGACAGTTATTGTGTCATTAACTAAGATGGAGACAGAAGGCAGAATAGGTTTGAATTATCTTTTAGTCTCACTGAGTTTGGGGCTTCTATGAACCATTCAAGTGGAAAATTATAGCAGCCAATTGGACCTTAAGAGAGGTTTGAGAATCAATGGCATAATGGCATAGTTAGAATGATCAAAATTGGTTTGATCACAGGACATAAAGTGACAAGAAAATAATATGGCATTCTTGTTATCTGAAAAACTTTAATGAAGAGTTTTGTACTTCAAATATCTATCAATCAAAAATATTCAGGCAGGCCAATTTCTAAGTATCCCAGTGCAGGAGATAAAATTCAGTACAGTCACAGGATACAAAATTAACAGACAGAAATCAGTTGCATTTCTATACAACTAATAACAAGCTTTCAGAAAGAGAAATTAAGAAAACAATTACACTGAAAAGAATAAAATACCTAGGAATAAATTTAATCAAGGAGGCGAAAAATCTGTACTCTGAAAATGGTAAGACATTGATGAAAGAAATTGAAGACAACACAAATAAATGGGAACATATGCTATGCTCATGGATTGGAAGAATTAATATTGTTAAAATGTTCATACTAGCTGAAGCAATCTACAGATTCATTGCAATCCCCACCAAAATACCAGCAAAATTCCTTACAGAACTAGAAAAAAGAATCCTAAAATCTGTATGGAACCACAAAGGACCCTGAATAGCCAAACCAATCATGAGAAAGAAGAACAGAGCTGGTTCAAACTGTACTAAAAACTTATAGTAATCAAAACAGTATGGGACTGGCATGAAAACAGATGCACGGATCAGTGGAATAGAATAGAGAGCCCAGAAATAAGCCCACACATTTATGGCCAATTAATCTCTGACGAAGGAGACAATGGGGAAAAGAACCTCTTCAATAAATGGTCAGGAAAACTGGAAAGCTACATGCAAAAGAATGAAACTGAACCTCTATCTTACACCCTACACAAAACTTAATTCAAAATGGGCTAAAGACTTGAATGCAAGACATGAAACCATAGTACTCCTAGCAAAAAAAACATAGGCAGTAAGCTCTATGACATAAGCAATACTTTTTGGACCAGTCTCCTCAGGCAAGGACAACAAAAGCTAAAATAAATAAATGGGACTACATCAAACGGAAAATCTTTTGCACAGTGAAGGGAACCATCAACAAAACGAAAAGGCAACCTACTGAATGGTAGACGATATTTGCAAATCATACATCCGATAAGGGGTTAATATCCAAAATATATAAATATATATAAAAATATATAAAGAGCTTACACAGCTTAATATAAAAGAAAACCAAACAACCTGATTAAAACATGGGCAGAGGACTTGAACAGACATTTTTCCAAAGAAGACACAGGTGGCCAACAGGTACCTAAAAAGATGCTCCACATCACTAATCATCAGGCAAATGCAAATCAAAGCCATAGTGAAACACCACTTACAAACCTGTCAGATTGGCTATTATAAAAAAAAGACAAAAAACCCCAGGTGTGGAGAAAAGAGAATCCTTGTGCATTGCTGGCAAGAATATAAATTGGTGCAGCCACTCTGGAAAACAATATAGAGGTTCCTCAAAAATTTAAAAATAGAACTACCATACTATCTAGTAGTTCCGCTTCTGGGTATTTATCTGAAGAAAACAAAAACACTAATTCAAAGAGATATATGCCCCACTATGTTCATTGCAGTGTTATTTACAATAGCCAGGACATGGAAACAACCTAGGTGTCCATCAGTAGGTAGATGGACAAAGAAAGTGTGGTATATATAGACAATGGAATATTACTGAGCCATAGAAAGAAGGAAATTTTGCCATTTGCTACAACATGGATGGACCTAGAGGATATTATGATAAGTGGAATAAATCAGAGAAAGACAAATACCATATGATTTCACTCATATCTGGAATCTAAAAAACACAACCAATGAACAAACAAGACAGAAACACCCATAGATACAGGAAACAAACTGTTGGTTACCAGAGGCGGGAGGGATTGGGGGATGGGCAAAATAGGTGAAGGGGATTAAGAGGTAAAAACTTCCACTTATAAGGTAAATAAGTCATGGGGATGTACAGCATAAGAAACATAGCAACAAGATTGTAATAACTTTGTATGGTACAGATGGTAACTAGACTTATCATGGAGATAATTTTGTAATGCATAAAAATATCAAATCATCTTTCTCTCTCTCTCTCTCTCTCTCTTTCTTTCTTTCTTTCTTTCTTTCTTTTCTTTTTTTCTTTCTTTTTAAAGTAAGCTCTATGCCTAATGTGGGGCTTGACCTCATGACCCTGAGCACAAGAGTCCCATGCTCTACCGACTGAGCCAGCGAGGCGCCCCTCAATAAAATAATTTTTTAAAAACAAAACGCTTCAACTGAGAAAAAAATAATCTGCCATAACATTCTCTCAGGGAGCAAAGGGACTTAAGGTATTCTCATTAGCCCTCATGAATTTTAGAATTTTATGTGGCATAATAAGGTTCATCAGTGAAAATGAAAATATCAGACATGAGGGATATATCATCATAGACTTTCTAAGCAGTGATCCCTGGAATGTAAAAGTAAGACGGGAGGCTACAGGAGGTTCTCAGGAGTCAGTACTGAGCCCTTTTTCAAAGAGTTGCTATTTTAAGGTCAGCTCTGATTCAAATATTTCTGGTACTGAATAAACAGGGGAACTCGGGTAAGCCTGAGTCAGCTTCACACCCTCAACTGACTTCATCAACCAAGACACATTCTAACTCGGCCATTTTATGAGACTGTGAAAGTGAGATCTACTTGAGGAAGAAGTGATTTGGTTTGACCTTCAGGCAGTGGAAAAGAAAACACTTGTCGCTTCAGGAGCACTTCCTCAGAGGAAGCCCTGCCTCAGAGAGTCAAAAGCCACTGGCATTTCCCAGGCTCCTGAAATGTCAGAAATATTGGCTCTCACATTTGTATTCATGAGGACTACATGTTTGAGCATCACTGGTGGGCAACTTTGTTAGTCTGAAGCTCTTATCAAGTTCTTTGTTTCCTTAGCTCTCCTGGTCCAAGATGAGCAGTCGGTGTCATATGCTGTGAGAAGGCTCCTGGAAACTCCCTTCTCCAAAGCTACAAGATGTGTGTGGAGAGAATGGAGAACCAGTTCCCTAAATCTTAATCCAGTCCCCCCGGACCTGGCATGGTCTTATTACTCTATTCCGGAGTCAGATATCCCACACTGTGATCACTGAGACAAGATTTGGTGGGTTTTGTGTCTTTCAGGGAAGTAGACAACATCAAGAAACGTCTTCCTCTGGTGCCACCTGATATGAATGATTCTTAAAGGCACCACGGATTACAAAATGGCCAAGATTTGCAAACACGCATTTTAAAATAAGTTTTCTTCTTTCTATCACTGGAAGCAATGCCAGCAGGTAGAAAATAGGCCATTGTCAAGTCTCTTCAGGAACCTCTGGGCTTGCAAACACAATCCTGGAAAGAGAGTGTTGTCACCCATTCTAGAATAATTGCAGGGTATTTGATAAGGTAGAAGTTGACCTTCAAAGAGCTTAAATATTCTTGGGAAGTGGAAACTGTTCTGGAATCCATGGCTTTCTGGATTCAGGGAAAAGAGTGCTTAAAAAAGATGGTGGATGAGCAGATATAAGCCACACCTAGAGATAGATGCCCAGTGCCCAGCTTCCACATGAACTCTTTGGTTGAAATGCACAGAATGCCCCGTGGAGTAACAGCCTTGAGTCATTTTGTATCCAAAGTAAACTCTGGGTAACGAGGAGTCACCTTAAGGGTATGGTGCAGAAGGTTCGGGACAAGGAGTTTCCACTCAAAAGATCACCACCCTTGTCCCAAACTGCTACTGATCCTTAATCTTCTACCACCAGTCACTCCCCACCTTCCCTCCTCTTGGGGTTTATGGAAGAAAAACAGGTGCTACCACCAGGTTGTGAATTAATTAACCAAACTGGTTCCCTAGTTAATATCAGGGCCATCGGTCTCCTCTATGATTTTGTTTATTTATTGTTTGGCTACCTTTGGGGGTCCCTGATGCGTGATTACCCTAGAAGTGAGAATACCTTTTAATACACTACTTTTTGCGACCATTGTCTTAGGTATTTACTATGTGCCAGGTTTTGTGCTAGGCATTTAATGAACATTATTCTCATAAAAGATCATGAGACATGGGTATGTCTATTTTACAGATGAGGAAACTAAGAGTCCCTGAGGTTAAATGACCTAACCAAGGTCCCTGAGACTCGAACCTAGGCCTGTGTAACTCCACTGTCCTATTCTGCCTACACTTCATTATATCTTTAAGCAGTCATAATAATGTTTTTCTCCATACTTAATGATAAAGCTATGGCTCCTCCTCAAATAACTTTTAAATGGTTTTCCACTAGTGTTTAGGGGTTCATTCTCATTCATTATCACTGTTTAATTCAGTTTCTGTTGGGGCCAACTTTCTCCCTTGTTCACCTGGACGTGCCTTTTGCTCCAGCCAAACTAAAATATGTCATGTTCTCATACACCCCGCCCCCCCACTTTCCAGTGCGTATTCTTTTGTGAGAGCAGAAAGATGGGCATGGTGGGTAGCTAGGGCTGCATGGTGTTCATCTTCTGCTCAGTGTTGAGGCAGATAGAAGCTGAAGACATTGTTTTAAGGATGCTGTGTGCGACATGAGGCACGCAACATAACTTCGTGTCTATGTGTATGACCCCGGAGGGCAAAGGGCCGCTCTCCCCATTTCTCCATAGAATTAATAAGTCCTCAATCCCAGGAGTCAGAAGGGACCATGATGCCAACATGGCCTCCACCATAGTGGCTTTGGGTGCACTGGAGATAAAAAGCCTGGGCAGATACACCATATTCACAGAGGGGGTGGTGGCTCTGCAGAGTGGGCATGACTGGGGTGCTTCTCCTTTCAAAACACTGGATAAAGAACAGAATGGAAGAATAGGAGAGTACAGGGCACAAGCACATGTAAAACACCCTTTTGAGGTCCTAGAAGTGGCTGCAGTGACTTGGAAGGGAGACGGCTCCGGGGCTGAGGACATTTTCCAGAGTTATAAAAGAAATACAGGTGATCGCTATTTTGTGATCCCACCCCGATTTGCACCGTCCAGCTAGTGGGATTTGGACAAGGTTGCGGGATAGTTCATTCATTTGGGAAGCCCGTATCAAATACCTCATATTCGCCAGACATGGTACAAAGCCCCGAAGACCCTGAACAAATAAGACCCAGGCCCTGGCCTCTGAGGACTTACATCATGATAGCGTGTCTACTTCTTATCCCCACAAGAGGTTTTTGTACGGGATATGTCTTCAATTTTTGCCCTAGGATGGCCACCCTGAACACACCGATTGTGTCCTGCATAGAGAATATGACGTCAATGGCAGCCCCCTGAGTTGTGTATTGCACAATGTCATGTGATGGCCCTGTTGGCCCACATACGCTTCACCTAAAATACCATCCCCTGCAACTTTGTCTTCCAGCTCCTTCCAGAAGAATCTCTGATCTGAATTCTCCTCTCCATCCTCACCTCCTCTCTTGACCACAACCCCCAAGGTGTTCTTCTTTCCTCGGGCCTCCTTTGGCCTATTCCTTCTGCGATGGAACCTGAAAATTAGACGGGGCCTCCCTGATCCCTTTCTCGTTCAATATTTTCTCATACTATTATTTTAGCCCTGTGTTCTTGTTTAGCTTTTGGCGAGGCTGAATCTTATCTCCTTGCATGTGTTTCAGCTGCAAGGGTAGGAAATGTGTCATATCCATCTTTGTGTCTCCCTACAGGAATCGCACATAATTGAAATTCAATAGGACAAAAGAAGAAAGTGCTATTTAAAATGAGAGACCTTTTAAAGAGTGAAAGATGCCAGCTGAAATGGAGTGTCTGTGACAAAAATCTTCAGTCAATACGTTTTTCAAATTCTTTCAGTTGTTGACTCTCAAATATTTATGCTAATGACAACCAGGAAAAGCACAGATTTTGGAAACGTACCAAACCCAAGACTACTTCTAGCCAACTAATTCTTTTCACCAAACTTTCTGCAAGAACATCTAATAAGAAGAGGCTCGGATACCACTGACCCCCTGCAATTCTCCCTTGAGGAGTCAAGCGTGGTTTTTTTCTAAGGTTCAGACCACTAGTGGGAGGTCCCAAGTATGGTGATCTGAGGGTAGAGGAGAAAGGGAGGAAGATGAAGATGGGAAGAAAAAAAAAAAAAAGCAAAGGATCTGAAAATTAAAGAAAACCTATACTTAATTGTTGATGTAGAGCTTGGATTTAGAAATTTAGACAAGATCAGCTAAGGTTATTTCCAATTAATTACTTAAGTAATTTTATCCTTATAAAGAATCTCCAAACAGAACACTGTTTGCCTTCTGGTATTTTATTGAAGCTCAATATGCTTTAGTTGACATAAGAGGCTGGAATGCTCTGAAACTCTGACTAAGGGGATGGCCTCCCTGGGCAATTTAAGCTTCCTTTCTCATTCGTAACCTCAACCACAAGGTTAAACTGGCACCCTGTTCTTTTTTAATTTCATGAGTAAAAAATGCACTGAAAACCATCCCTCTAGCCAGAATGAGTGATATTTCCTCCACATCTACTTTCTGACAAATAGTACATCCTAAACCAGGTAGCTGACTAAGTCCTTAGTCACAGAAACAGAAGTTTTTCATCTGAAGTCAGTCTCTCACTCTCTGAGTTGGCCAGGCTGCCCCATCTGCTCTGGGACACTGGAACCCCATGAGTCAATTAGAAACCTAACTTCAGGGGAGTGGGATACTCAGAGAAAAACCCCAGCATCCTGTACCCTCTGAATGTAACCACACTGGGACATGTAAGCAAGAAAATGCAAATAGTTTGACATAAACTAAGAACTAGTAGCCTCTGTGGTCTGATACGACGGAGCCTGGGAAGACCCTAATGTCACCTTCCCCCACAGGGCTGTGGCCTTCTGAGGTAAGGCTCTAATCCCCCCTCAAAGGTCAAGTGATTAAGGCCCCTGCAACGTTGTTAGTTACATCTTCATGTGCCTGTAGAGCCTAAAAGAAGGTTTGGAGAGAAGGAGAGGGAGAGAAGAAGAACAGTGTGTTTTAGTGGGTACATGTCAGATTCTAAAGCAGAATCTTGGAGAGCTGGGTGCCTTTGGGAAAGTTATTTTGCCTCTCTGAGCACTATATATATATATATATATATATATATATATATATATATATGCACAGGGTACTTGATCGGACTCAATGATTTTGCCTCCCTCTGGCCTTCCCTCCTTCCTTTCTTCCATTCTCTCTTTCCTTTCCTTCTTTTAAAAAAAAATTTTATTTATTTATTTGAGAGAGAGAGTGAGAGACAGAGAGTGGGGAATGGGGAGGGGCAGAGGGAGAGGGAGAAGCAGACTCCCTGCTGAGCGCAGGGCTCCCTCTCATGACTCTGACCCTGAGAGCCTGACCTGAGCCGAAATCAAGAGTCAGATGCTTAACTGACTGAGCCAGACAGGCACCCCTCCTTTCCATCTTTTCTACAAGTATTTGTTGAGCCCCTGCTATGGCTTTGTTCGAGGCATTGGGAATATAACTGCAAACAAAATAGGCGAAGTGGCCATTCTGTGTAGGTTACATTCTAGTGGGGGAAACATAACAAATACATAAATGGATACATAATAGAGACAGTCCTCACTTTGCATTGTTCTGAGATACATGAATGTCAGTCACCATGGTTTAGTTAACAACAGTCCCCCAACAACATAGCTCAGATTTCAGTCACCACCCTATATTAATTATGAGTAATTGCATAAATTACTCTCCAGTCCACCAGTTGCTATGATCCCCAAGTGACAGGTGCATGTTATGGTCAGTGACCCAATCACATCTCTTCTTTTCAAAGTCAGACGGTGACTGCCCACTGCTCATCTTTATTCAGGTCACACAAGGACAGTAAAGCATGTAGTTGTGCTGCCTTCTCATTTACCAGTGGTAGAAAGATACTACAGGCAAGGTCATTCAACTTTTAAAGCACTACTGCTCGGGCCCCTGGGTGGCTCATTCAGTTAAGTGTTTGACTCTTGACTTCAGCTCAGGTCATGATCTTGGGGTCCTGGGCTTGAGCCCCATGATGGGCTCTGTGCTCAGCCGGGAGTCTGCTTGAAGATTCTCTCTCCCTCTCCTTATGTACTTCCCCTTGCTCACTCTCTCACTCTCTCTAAAATAAATAAAAGATCTTTTTTTTTTTTTTAAAAAAAGCACTACTGCTGTTGGATAATGCTCTACGTCACCCCGATTGTCTTGAACCGAAAATGTGAGAATTTGCTTTTTATAACCAAACACAACTTCATTAGTCCCTTCAGTGGACGATGGAGTTATTTCAACTTTTATTTTTTTAATTTATCTTATTTTTTTATTATTTTTTTTATTTCAACTTTCAAACCCTATTAGATGGTCTTTCAGAGAGGTTATTGCTACTACAGCTGGGGAGAGAGAGACAGACAGACATTTGCAAAGGCACATTTAGGAGGCTAAATGAATAAAGTGATTGTGGCTCATGATGAAAAAGAGGAGGGTGTCCCAGAGGAAAGCACACCAGCAAAAAAGTTCACATTAAAGGAACTCTTAGTGATTTTTCATGGCACTGAAAATGCAAAGGGAAAAAGGTTGGAAGCTGATCCAAACTTAGGAGTATGGCTGTTCACCAAGGACTATCAATAAGGTTGTCTCCCTGTCTTAAGTTTTACCGTGGGAAGAAGGAAGCAAACACTGCTCAAACTACTCTTTATACGTTTTTAAGTTGTGGTAAAACCTACATACCATAAGGTTTATCATTTTAATCATTTTTAAGTGTATAGTTCAGTGGCGTTAAGCACATTCACATTGTTGTGTTACCATCACCACCCTCTATCTCAAGAACTTTTTCATCACCCCAAACTGAAACTCTGTGCCCATTAAGACTAAGTCCCCTTTCCCGCTTCCCCACCCCGCCCCTGGTAGCCTCTGTTTTACCTTCTGTCTTTATGAATTTGACTATTCTGGGTAATTCAGGTTAAGTGGCATTATACAATATTTGTCCTTTTGGGTCTGACTTATTTCCCATAGCATAATGTTTTTAAGATTCATCCGTGTGGTAGCATGCATCAGAACTTCTGTTTTAAGGCTGAATGATATTCCATTGTGTGTATATACCGCATTTTATTGATCCCATTGGGTTGTTTCCACCTTTTGGCTGTTAAGAATAATGCTGCTGTGAATATCGGTGTGCAAATACCTGCTCGAGTCCCTGCTTTTCATTCTTTTTGGTATAAACCTAGAAGTGGAAGTGGGATTGCTGGATTATAGGATAATCCTATGTTTACTTTTTTGAGGAACTGCTATGCTGTCTCCCACAGTGGCTGTACCATTTTACATCTCCCCAGCAATGCACAAGAGTTCCAATTTTTCCACACCCTCTCTAGCACTTGTTATTTTCTATTTCTTTTCTTTCTTTCTTTCTTTTTTTCTTTTTTTGACAACCGCCATCCTAATGGATTTGAAGTGGTAGCTTGTTGTGTTTTGATTTGTATTTCCACAGCAGTTAATGATGTTGGGCACCTTTTCATGTGCCTTTTGGCAATCTATCTTCTTATGAGAAATATCCATTCAACTGATAGGTTTTCTACAAAATAACTTAACATTTTATTTAAAACATTTTTTAAAAGTAAGCTCTAGGGGTGCCTGGGTGGCTTGGATGGTTGGGAGTCTGCCTTCGGTTTAGTTGTGATCTCCAGTCCTGGGATGGAGCCCCGCGTCGGGCTCCCAGCTCAGTGGGCAGCCTGCTTCTCCCTCTCCCTCTGCCTCTCCCCCTGCTTGTGTGCTCTCTCTCTCTAATGAATAAATAAAATCTTTAAAAAAAATAATCTCTACACCAAACGTGGGGCTTGAACTCATGACCCCAAGATCAAGAGTTGTGTGCTCTACTGACTGAGCCAGCCAGGCACCCCAAGAATAAAACATGTTAATTCTCAATATTCTTAATGTTTTAAATTACAGTGTAGTAAATAAGTGTTCATCTTAGAGTTTTTAAAAAATTTTTCTATAGGTTTATAACCAACAATAGGAGAGTTTTTAATATTTTAGTGGTCATTCATGGAGCAATCGTAATTTCCCCCATTTATTATTATTTTTTTAAAGATTTTATTTACTTATTTGACAGAGAGAGAGACAGCGAGAGCGGGAACACAAGCAGGGGGAGTGGGAGAGGGAGAAGCAGGCTCCCGCGGAGCAGGGACCCCGATGCGGGGCTCGATCCCAGGACCCCGGGATCATGACCTGAGCTGAAGGCAGACGCTTAATGACTGAGCCTCCCAGGCGCCCCTTCCCCACTTATTATTAAGAATGTTTTGCATGGTTTCAGCTTGCCCAGCTACTTTTATGGTCTCCCACTATCCCGCAAAGTGAGGATTTCCTTTGGAGTGTTAGATTAGTGATAAGAAATATGAAAATGAAGCAGGATGAGGGGCTAGGGAGAGATGGACTGTGATGGGAGAATGGGCTGTTTATGCTGGTTGTCAGGAAATGCCAGTCTGGGAAGGTGAAATCTGAGTAGAGGCCTAAATGCAGGAAGGAAGTCAGCCATATCCCTGCCTATGTGAGGAACATTCCAGGCTTAGGGAATAGCAGGGCCGAGAGCCCTCAGATGGGAGCCTGTTTGGACTGGACTGAGAAATAGCAAAAGCGTCAGTGTGGCTAGAGCACAGTGATGGAGAGCGAGAGTGGTAGCAGATAAGGATGAAAAGGTAGACAGGGGCCAGTTCATGTAGGGCCTTGTTGCCCATGGTATGCACTTTGGATTTGACTCTGAAGTCCCGAGAAGCCATTGGTAGGGTGGAAGTCAGGTCATGTTAGTGCACAGGGCATCTGATTGGTTAGGGGTGAGTTCCTCTCAGGGAAGAAAAAGAGAGATTAAGGATACTAAAGATTCACTTCACCTACTTCATAATTTGTCTAATGGCCAGTCTTGGCTTGACAGTGAGGAGAGATAAAAGACTTCTGGAGACTAGGACCTACTCATAGTTTTAATGAGCATTCTTCCGTACCAAGGAGGTCTCTCAATTCTTTCAGTCTCCCTGAGAGCCTCCTGGAATTTTCTCAAGAGGTTTTCAGGACAAGATGCATCTCCCCCAGGACGTGGAAGACAGAGGGATCCTAGTAAGCAGAACCGTCAGTGGACATAAGGGCTCTCAAATTTCCAGAGAAGCAGCAGCCAGACTTCTCCACACGCCAGGCTGGTTTCACAGAGCCACAAGTCCATGGGTCAGACAGGTAGTACAAATCAGTGAAGCTGGCCCAGGGGGACTGGGGAGATGGCCAGCTCATGCCCTGGTCGAGGCCACCCAAAGTGGGTAGCCAGTAGCAGCTCCTGCTAACTGCCATGAGGAAATGTGGTCCTGGGGGACCAGATCTTCAAGAGAAGCAGGAAATCCAGATTATGACATTGAGTCGTGGTAAGTAATTTTAAATGTTTAACACATCATGCAGGCTATATATAAGTATGTCTTTGGCCCTTATGCTGTTATTTCTGATCTTAGAGGGCCTTGGCCCACAAACAACCTTCCACCCTCCCCTAAGGATATTCATGCAAAGAATCAAACTGTTCTCTTTCTCCCACCCCATGTCTTCCAGAAGGGAATTACACTTACATGAAAATCTCAGTGTTTTGGGAACTTTTAGTGACCTTTCAATTTCGTGCTTAATCTATCTCAACCAATTAAAAACCTTAAAAAAAAAAAAGGTTCCTGGATTTGGCAGAAAACTCTGGATTGAGCAGACAATGTTACTTAGCATCTGAGTGTCCATTGTTTTCTCAATATACTACGAACTCTTAAAAGATAGGAGATCTTCAAAAAATAATGAATGAAAATTTAAAAAGATAGAGTATCTTTATTAAGCAACTTGATACAAAAAGGATCACTAGAAAACATCATTAATATCATTGGTTTACAAGGCAGGAATTCACTAAAAAAATCATGTTTGCTGCATTCTAATTATAGAGAACCAAGAAGAGCAAAGCAAATACAGAGAGCATTTGATTAAGATGTTCTTTGTGTTGAACTTTCCAAAAAGATCTATTGAAATATTTGTAATACTTAGAAACTGTACATATGCAGACTTTCTTGCACTCCTAGAAAAGCTCCATATTTACACCTGTGTTTTAGTTTCACTTTCCTGCTGCTCATTTGTTTCAAAGAAAAGAGAAGTTTCAATGGGATTTTGTAATTCAAGGTTATGTTATGAGAGAAGGGAAAATTATATCAATCTTCCAGGGTCATCCTTTTAAAAGATTTTTTTAAGCTTATGAAGGCAATTTAGTCCATTATTTAACTTGAAAACAAAAGGTTTCCTCTCTTAAAAAAAAAAAAAAGCGCCCCACGATTGTTACTCTACTAAACTCAAAAAACTGAAAAAGAACTTACAGTATCTTAAACCACAGTGGCTGTTACTCAGTGTTTGGTTAGAAGGAAATCTTCAGTGTGTATTTCTCCCAGAATCTTCATTTGATATAGATAATTACTCTCAAATCATTTAATTATCTCTTCTAAGAATATTAATATCTCATCTACTTGGTTGGCTTCTGTAGTGATAGTAGCTTCAAAGCTTCAGTAAATGTTGGCATAGCTCAAGCTAAGGGGAAATAGAACACATACCCAGCCTCAGAAGTTGGGCAGCCCAGTTTCTCTTACAGAAATAGACCAAGAGGCCTATTGCTCACATCTTCAGAGTAGCACCAGGAAAGGACATTTCTATATTCATTTTATGGACACGTGAACATTTACAGGGACCCAGAGAGGACCCAGTTTAATTTAGCCAAGGACTGATCCCCACTATATCCCAATTCTGAGATGCTTGCTCTAATGACAGGTGGAATTAGATGATCTTTAAGATCCCTCTCAAACCTAGGAGGCTACAACTCCACCTTTGAAGCCCTCGCAGCTCTCGTTGCATTCAGTGAGAGAATGAGTGCTGTGAGATCTGTTAGCATACGTGGCAAGTGGTTCTGGAATACAAAGAATATTTTGTGCTTTCACAGAATTCCATTCATCGGGTAAAGGGAAAAGTGGCCATCTTGAGCCACACCCCTCACAAAAGAGATATGGTGCCGGTATATAGCACATGTCTCTTTAAAAGAGAACTCAAAGGCCTTTGCATACTGCTAGATTTGGTTTTCGATTTTGTTATTTTTTTCCTTTGCAGAACAGTGTCCTATGAAATAAGAAGTGACAAATACCAACCCGATATTGTAGAAGAAGTCAAAATAAGAGGAGTGAGTGTGTGGGAGAAGAAGATTCTTTAGTGTCTGAATGAAATGATGTAGAACACTGCTCACAAATTTAAGGAACCAGGTCATGAGGCACAAACTGGAAACTCTCCTTAGAATTTTCACTGAGACCTTAGGCCGAAGAGTTAACATTAACACTAGCATGCGTTGCCAAAGGTCAGGCCAACTGAATGAATTTCCTATTGCCACAAATTACTACAAACTTAGTGGCCCCAAACAATATGAATTGGTTGGGGCACCTGGGTGGTGCATTTGGTTGAGTGACGTACTCTTGGTTTCAGCTCAGGTTGTGATCTCAGGGGCTTGAGATTCAGCCCCATCTTGGGCTCCATGCTTAGTGCAGAGTCTGCTTAAGATTCTCTCTCTGCCCCTCCCTGCTGTGCTCTCTCTCTCTCTCTCTCTCTCGCAAATAAAATGAGAGATCTTTAAAAAAAATAATACTAACTTATTATCTTACAGTTCTGGAGGTCAAAAGTCCAAAATCAGTGTAATTGGACTAAAGTCGAGGTGTCAGCAGGGATGGTTCCTTTTGGAGGCTCTGAAGGCAGAATCCATTCCCTTGCCCTTTCTGGTGATTCTAGAGGGTCCTTGCATTCCTTGGCTCATGGCCCCTTCCTCCATCTTCAAAGCCAGCAATGGTGGGTTGAGTCCTATTCCTATCAACTCACTCGGGCACTAACTCCTGTCTCTGTCTTATAAGGATGCTTGCAACTACATTGGACCCACCTGGATAATCCATAATCTCCCCATCTCAAGAGATTTAATTTAATAACATCTGTAGACCCCCTTTTGCCATGTAAGATACCACATTCACAGGTTCCCGAGATTGGGATGTGGGCATCTTTGGCGGCCATTACACTGCCTACCAAACTTCACTACACTACAAATTTCAGTGGGCTCTAGGGGATGACAGTTTAGCAAGTAAACATGATTTCTTTTAAAGCATCAAGTTTAGGGGTGCCTGGCTGGCTCAGCTGGTGGCGTATGCAACTCTTGATCTCGGGGTTTTGAGTTCAAGCCCCATATTGGGTATAGAGATTACTTAAAAAATAAAATCTTTTAAAAAAGTAAAGTATCAAGTTTATGGCACCTTCTGGGGACTCCTGAGTTACCTTTGCCTACTGTTATGTTTCCCCATGTAGGGTCAGTCTTGTTTTACATATGGAGAAACAGAAGCCCAAAGAACAAAACGATTAACTCCAACAACCCTCCAGTGTGAGCAAGGCAGGAATAAGTCTGGAACATGGGCTCTTGATGCTCTGCTAGCATATTTCTCACCTTTCTCCAGTGCCTCTCTCAGGAGGCATACCCTAAAGAAATGTTGGAGTGAGTTTGGCACCATATCGGGTAGCACTGGGCAGAGTGGGAGTTGAGGGTAGATAAAGGAAGGGAAATGACATTCTTTTCCATAGAAAGTAGACAAAGCAGCCACACAGCAGCTGTATTCGCAGGCTCTGCTCTCCACGCTTACTTAGACTTTTATTTTTTATGTATTTATTTTTAAGAGATTTTATTTATTTGAGAGAGAAAGAGCGCGTGTGCGTGCCGGAGCGAGGTGGGGAGGGTTGGGCAGAGGGAGAGGGAGAAGCAGACTCCCCGCTGAGCAGGGAGCCTGATGTGGGGCTGATCCCAGGACCCTGGGATCATGACCGGAGTGGAAGGCAGATGTTTAACCGACTGAGCTACCCAGGCGCCCCTCTTACTTAGACTTTTAGAGTGTCCCCTTTCATCGTGTCTTCTCGACTTTAAGTCGGATAATGATACTAGGCGTGCTTCACTTTATGTGTGTACAACCAGGTATTTGAGGACACCTATTTCCTTGGTATAGCAATAGAGTAAACCATTTGAGAACTGGAACGAGTTTTGGGGTCAGACCCAGGGGGGCTCATGCCCCAGCTCTAGCACGAAGCATTGGTTATGTGACCAACCTCATGAACTCGATGTGTTAAGAAGCCAGTCCACAGAAAGTGGTTAGCATGGTGCAAGGGTGCATAAATGCTTACCGAATAATAATGTATTATTATATAATAATAGTTTTATATAGTTATTCCTATATATTAACCATATATAGGGTTATATGTTATATAACCATATATATTATAACTATATACAATAACTATTATTATTATTAGGACATCAGTTGACCCTGCATGAGCTGGGCCCTGCTACCTCCCCCGCCTCATCTCCCCTTGTCCACTGCGTTCTGATCACACCAGCCTTCTTTCGGATCCTTAAGCAGGCTGTGAGAGTCTTTGCATTTGCTGTTCTTTTAACTTGGAACTCTTCCCCTAAATATTTAGAAGGGTACATGTATCTCATTATTCAGGCCTTAGCTCAAATACTGCATCCTAGAAAATTCTTCTCTGACCACCGCAGCCACTTCTATCCTCCCCAGTCACACCCTGCACAAGTGTCTTCTTTTACTCCCTTCCTTGCTGGTCATTATTAGGCTCTGAAATTACCTTCCTTTTCTCTTCCTGCCTTTCTCCTTCTCTGTAGATTTTAAGCTCCTTTCATTTAGCAGTGTAATCATGTTCATTGATGTATCTCCAGCACCTAGAACAGTGCCTGGAACATGACAGGGGTTCAGTGTTAGTCGGCTAGCCTACCAACTGATAATAGACTACCATCAGAATACAGATCTTAGTTTAATGTATTAATTTGAAATTTTTGTTTTCTATAAGCATTGACCTCTTGGGATCCATGCCCCCCCCTTGTTAATTACACCTGTCTCTCTCTGAGTTTCGTTATCCCTTCCCAGCTCTTCCTCCTTTTTATCTCATCCCTTCAGGGCCATAAGGTGGGCTTCTCCCTCCTTCCAAGTACTTTAAAAAATTCTAATAGAGGTGCACCTGGGTGGCTCAGTCGGTTAAGTGTCTGCCTTCTGCCCAGGTCATGATCTTGGGGTCCTGGGATCGAGTCCCTGCTCAGTGGGGAGCCTGCTTCTCGCTCTGCCTCTGCCAGCCACCCCCCTGCTTGTGTTCTCTCTCTCAAATAAATTAATAAATCTTAAAAAAATAAAATAAAAAATTCTAATAGAGCACTCTCAAAGTCCAAGAAACTTATAAGACCAAAAAGGAATCATTACGAGTGAAACTTCAGAGGCCAATGTTGGTTGATAAGGAACGATTTTTGATCCCTTTACCTCTTTGATCTAAAGCACAATTGCACAGTTGCTCATAGGCTCATGTAGGTCAAGGGCTTGCCCAAGTCTGTCTCATTCCCAGTGATTTAAGCATGCAACAAGCACTCATAGATGTGTGTGACATGAATGGAGTTTTCTCCTAGCTATTCATAAAATCATCTGAAAGAAATGCAAATCAGTAATGATCAGGAAAGAGCATAAGAATCCTTCCATAGGTCCTGACAGACCTCTTCACTCCTCTCAGAATCAGGCCAGGGGCCAGCTGATCTGCCAGTGGAGAGGGGGTCCAGAATGGGTGGGGTGGGTGAGTGCCCTATTCTTGGGCTCTATCTCCTAGGACTTGGGGCTTGGCAGAGCTACTGGGGCCTCCGGGTCACAGTCAAGAACTGTCAGTAAGAACAGGCAATACATCTAATACACTCTTGGTGTCTCCTTTGAAAGGAAGAGAAATCCCATGGCTGGAGTCAAAAAACTTGGGACCATTGAACTTCAAAATTGGAAGGGTCTTCAGAAGTCATCTGATCCCTTTTCCCATTTTCAGTTAAATTACTAGCTTACAATAACCCGGTAGTGGACCGGGGAATATAACTCAGGACTGGCAGCCATTGTCTTCTTGCGAGGAATGAAAAAAAAAAAAAAGATGGAGTAGATAGGGCAATTTTCTCCTTCATCATCATGTATGAAAACTCTCAGAGAGGGGTGCCTGGGTGGCTCAGTTGGTTAAGTGACTGCCTTCGGCTCAGGTCATGATCTCAGGGTCCTGGGATCAAGCCCCGCATCGGGCTCCCTGCTCGGCGGGAAGCCGGCTTCTCCCTCTCCCACTCCCCCTGCTTGTGTTCCCTCTCTCGCTGTTTCTCTCTCTGTCAAATAAATAAAATCTTTAAAAAAAACAAAAAAACAAAAAAACCCCAAAAAAACCTCTCGGAGAACAAATATAAGGCTATGTAAATAGATATGCATGCTCTTCTTTATTTCATACACTATATATATAGAGAGAGGCATATATATGTCATATATATATAAGCATAAGACATATATATGTCATATATATTTTATATATATAAAGCATTCATAAAAATTTCAGCTTAACATAGCTGGAAAATAGAAAAATGTTTAAGTTTCTGATCTCAAAATTCTTACCCTCAAAATAAATCTTTATTGACCATATGGTAAATGATTTTTTTAGTTTAAATTCAATTAACCAACAGATAGTACGTCATTAGCTTCAGAGGTAGAGTTCAATAATGCATCGGTTGCATACAACACCCAGTGCTCATCACATCATGTGCCCTCCTTAATGCCCATCACCCAGTTGCCCCTTCCCCCCACCCACTTCCCCTCCGGCAACCCTCAGTTTGTTTCCTATATTTAAGAGTCTTTCATGGTTTTTCTCCCTCTCTGATGACTTCCCATTCAGTTTATATCGAGTTAATATTCTGGGTGCCTTTTCACTCGAGTAAACAGTATTTTTTAATGAGTGCTGGGTTATACATTATAATATACAAGTTGTTACACATTTATACTTGGGGCTGCTATGCGACAGCCTAGGGCACCTTTCAGAAAGACAAAATATTGGCAATAATATCTTTTCTGTCTCTTCATCCTTCCTTCTCCTCTCTTCTCTTCTGCCCCAAATTGGCTCTTCCCACAAACATTTCTTTAGAGACACAGGGAATGCAGTCTCCCTGGGCAATGTATCAGTGCTGCTCGGCACTCATTTTTAGCTACCTACAAATCCAAGCTCTTTAAGACCACCTTGAGTAATAAAATATTAGCTTTGCAAAGTTGCTATACATTTCTTTCCTTAGAAAACTGAACATTTTAAAAAAAGCTTTGAGACACAAACGCTTAAAAAGTCAGTCCCCTCTTCTTAAATCATGTATTTATTTTCCAGGGTGTGGAGGGTGGGGATGGGATGGTATTGATTCTCTGCCTGGTATTAATTTTCAGAATTTTCAGTGTGTCATTCTGTGTGTGTGTGTGTGTGTGTGTGTGTTTCTCCCTTTGGAAAAACAAAAGATGGGTTTCCTTGCCCATCATGGAAAAAATGTAACATATAACTAAATCCCTTCCTGAGAGCACAGACAACCAAAAGCAGGCAGCTGAGATCAGGGTGGTGAGGAAGTTTTGTCATTTCCAGAAGGAAGCATGAGTCATAGTGTACGACATTTTGGGAGGCCTGAATCAGAGCTGTCGAGGAAGTCAGTTCTCAGACAGTTTAACTTAGAACCACAATGTAATTTAATATAACGTCTTCAGTATCTTGTCTTTCTCCAAGACGGCTGTAGACATAGATGTTCTGATTATTTGCCTTCAGAAACAGAGAGCAATTGAACAGTTGAAGAGTTCCACTAACCTGCTTCTGAGGTAACCAGGTCTGGAAATTATGATTAATACATATCTTTTAGAAAGGAGAAAAGAGAGTAGGTAAGAGAGGGAGAGAGGACACTGCTCTAAATCTACTAATAAATGGAAGAGTGGTCAAGTTTAAATTATCTTGCTGGAAAAAATAAATTATTATGAATAACTAAGCATTTTAACAAACATCCTTTTCCTCTTTGAGGCCAAAATGTACTTGAAAACAAAATCTTTCCACATATTCAAATTTCACATGCTATAAGATTCTGACCTATTCTGAAAAGCTTAATACTCAGAAAGTTTCCAGAATGCTAAGGAACACCCCATGTAACCATCCAGAAGATGATCGTGGGTGGGGTTTAGGATGAGAAGAAATGCTGCTCTTTGGGGCTGGGAGAAGAGTGGTTCTGTGTTGCGGTAGGAGCAAGCTGGGGAAGAAATGCAGGCATAGCAGGATGGAATACCTTTCCAAGATTGGTTTGGAGCCATTACTAAGAGGTTTGGGGTAAGATAAACAGAAATGTTTTAAATTAGAGGTGAGGAGCACAGAGAAATCTTGTTATACTATGGTTTCAGGGTCCTGATGATTCAGAGGCCCAATAATATTAACTATAACATGCCTTGATAATCAAATAGATTTGGAGTGAATTCAGATAGTTAATTTTGGGTTCTGCCCTGCTCCCAATCTCCACCATGATCTCCTTGAGGTCTGAGAGCTGAGAAGGGTGTAACTTTTGTATGATCATTTCCTGTGGTTGGTTTCACTCTCAGCTAACCACTTATGGGGAGCCAGCTGCTGTTAGGCCTGGGAAAATTTGCTTGGGGGCAGTTACGGCTTTTAGCAGCCCTAGGAACATGTGTATAGATGGGAAAAGAAGAAAGAGGAACATATGTTGCACAATCTAGTAATTTAGGAGATACACACACACACACACACACACACACACACACACACACACACACACAACATAAGGCATGAGGCCCTGAGATCCATTTGGGGTATCAAAGAATGGCAAGAACTCTAAACTTGCTAGTAGCAGAAAACCCGTCCTCCTAATCTAGGTTGTAAAGAGACATTATTAATATCAGGACTTATAAGATCTCTACAAAAGTGTCCTTCTGAGTCAGGCTTAAACTGGGCTAGAGGACCTGCCTTCAGGGTTTTGGGGGTGGCCTTCTGCCCCATCCAACTCCCTAGAATTCAGCAGGTCACATGATCTTTGCCTCGTTCAGGATAATTTGGTACTGTCACAGAAAGTATGGTGGGACAGGGGTATAACGGACAGTCACAGGATATATGGTCAGAAGGCCTGGTTTCAACTTTCCAGTGTGTCCTTGCAAGCTGGGAACCTCTAAGTGTGGGCTTCAGTGTCCTGATTCCTAGAACTGGGGATCCGGACACCAGGGTTGCAGTGAGGACCCAGTAAGTACTGAATAGTGGTAAAGCCATGGCACCTTGGGCATTGCCACCTGATGGTGTGGTAACTGTGCACGGTGAGGGAGCCCTTCTCCTTCTAGACCATTCTTCTTTCCTTCTTCCTGGTCCATAAAATAAGTATTTTTCAAGTCTGTCCCCTACCCTCCTTACCTCCCACTACTGCCATGGTTCGGACCTTTTACCCTTTGCACCTGAACTATTTTCAGGAGGCTTCTCCTTGACAACTCCCACCTTGATCCTTGCTCTTGCTGTTTTCATTTCCTGGCATACTCTTCCCCCAGATGCCCACATGGCTTGCTGCTCCCCCATGTACCTTTTGGCTAGCTCCTGATTTCCTCCACAGCCCGGTCCCTGGTAGCCACAATTCTCCTTTCTGTTTCTATGAGTTTGACTGTTCTTTTCCCCCACATATAAATGATACCACACAGTATTTGTCTATCTCTGGCTTATTTCACTTAATGTAATATCCTCTAGGTCCATCTAGGTTGTCACAAGTGGCAGGATTTCCTTTTTTTCTCATGACTGAATAATATTCCAGTGTGTGTGTGTGTGTGTGTGTGTGTGTGTGTGTGTGGTATGGTGTGTGGTGTGTGTGTGTGTGTGTGTGTGTGTGTGTGTGGTGTGTGTGTGGTGTGGTGTGTCTGTGTGTGTGTGTTGTGTGTGTTGTGTGTTTGTGTTGTGTGTGTGTGTGTGGTGTGTGTGTGGTGTGTTGTGTGTGTGTGTTGTGTGTGTGTGTGTGTGTTGTGTGTGTGTGGTGTGTGTGTGTGGTTGTGTGTGGTGTGTGTGTGTGTGTGTGTGTGTGTGTGTGTGTGTGTCTTCTTTATCCTTTCATCCAACAATGGATACAATTTGACTTCTTCCTTTCTGATTTGGATGCCATTTCTTTCTTTTTCCTGCCTATTGGCTCTGGCTAGGATTTCCAGTACTATGCTGAAAAGCAATGGTGAGAGTGGACATCCTTGTCTTGTTCCGATCTTAGAGGAAAAACTTTCAGCTTTTCACTATTGAGTATGATGTTAACTGTGGTCTTGTCAAATATGGCTTTTATTATGTTGAGGTACATCATTCCTTCTATACTTAAATTTGTTGAGAGCTTTTATTCTGAAAGGATGTTGTATCTTGTCAAATGGTTTTTCTGCATCCATTGAGACGATCGTGATTTTTTTTATCCTTCATTCTGTTAATATGGTATGTCATATTGAATGATTTACATATGTTGAAACTTTTTTGCATCCCAGGGATAAATTTCACTTGATCATGGTGTAGGACCCTTTTAATGTTGCTGATATTTTTGTTGAGAATTTTTGCACCTATACTCATCAAGGATATTGGCCTATAAGTTTCTTTTCTTGTAGTGCTCTTTCTGGTTTGGCTATCAGGGTAATGCTGGCCTTGTTAGATGACTTTTGGAGTGCTCCTTGTTTTTCAATTTTTTGGGAAGACTTTGAGAAGGATTCATACTAATTCTTCCTTAAACGTTTGGTAGAATTTATCAGTAAAGCTACTGGTGTGGGCTTTACTTTGTTGGGAGGTTTTTGATTACTGACTCAATCTCCTTACTTATTATTGGTCTATTTTTTCATGATTCAGTCTTGGTAAATTGTATGTTTCTAGGAATTTATCTATTTCTTCTAGGTTATCCAATTATGTATGTATCCATTATTATGTATCCAAACATATAATTGTTCATGATCCTTTGTATTTCTGTGGTATCAGTTGTAATGTCACCATTTTAATTTCATTTTTTAAAAGAGTTTGTTTATTTATTTATTTATTTATTTTAGAGAGTAAGAGACAGCATGAGTGTTGGGGGTGGGGAGGAGCTGAGGTATAGGGAGAGGAAGGGGGAAAGAATCTTGAGCAGACTCCATGCTGATGTGGAGCCCAATGTGGGGCTTAATCTCATGACCCTGAGATCATGACCCGGGTTGAAACCGATAGTCAAATGCTTAGCTGACTGAGTCACCCAGGCACCCCACCTTTTTCATTTCGGATTTTATATGTTTGACTCTTCTCTTTTTTTTCCTGAAGTCCAACTGTGAACCAGAGCTAGTAACTTTGCTGATCTCTTCAACGACAATCTTTACCAGGCAAAAAGGCCAGGGTCAGGACCAGCCTCTGACCCAAAAGGATCTGAGATTGTGTGCTCTCTCAGTGAGCAAAGGACTTATAAGCACACTTTGCCTCCACTACCTTCCTCTAGTAGCACTCTTAGACATAGATAACTTGCAACCTGTTCCATAGAAAGACCCGCTTTGGCCTTTCTACAGCACAGCCTCTCCCTCTTGTGATGATGATTCCATGAGTTCAAGAAATTGTGTCCATCCAGAGGCTGTGATCCTTCTTCTAGACAATGCTCTGTGTAGCTGGGACCCTGAGATTCCCTGCTCAGTTGACCCCAGGCTGGCTTCTAGAACCCATATAGTCCTCCTCCCTGGGTCTTTCTTCCCAAGGACAGGGGTGCTTCTCTTGACAGTAGTGCTACAGATGGCAATAGGACACGGAATCTGGAACGTCTTGCGTCTAACAGAGGTGTCTTCATGGTCCCTCACAGTGTATAGTTGCATTAGAAATGAGAAGAGAGGGACTGGCCACGGGCCTAAGACCTCACTGGTCTTTTTGTCCCAAATTACACAAATGTTAGAGATGGATCTACTTTTTCCATCCAAGGCTAAAGGTTGGGTTCATTGGAATTTCAGTCCATTCATAAGAATCTGATCTTAATCTCTGGTTTTGCTTCTCTCTGATCATAAATTAACAGGTCAGGTCATAAGGTTGTTCACTGCCCATGGCTGGGCCAAGATAGTATGTGGGGTGCATGAACTTTTGGCCAAGATGGCTATGGCCCTATCAGGAGACCTCAGGAAGGCCAAATGCAATCTTGAGCTACATTGACTGAAGTGAGCCATAGCCAAGCTGCTACCTTGGTGTAAATTGCTTTCATGAGCATCCTTACACTAGGCTCCCAAACACCTTTCCTCTACCTTCTCAAGGGCAAAGGCTATGTCTTAGTCTATGTGGGATCCCCATCCTTTAGCATCAAGTCTGGCTCTCAGCACATACACAATAAATGCTCATCGAACCCTACTGATTCTGCCTAGAAACTACTAAGTAGGAAATTATCATGTTCACCTTAGCATAAAAAGTATGTTTCCCAGCTCTTAGGTAAAAGAAAACAGAAACCGTGGCCCCATTAAAAGAACCAGAGATGCCGTTCCTAGAGGAATTGTTAAAACACAACAGGCATTTGACAGAATATATGGAAGGAAAATCAATCTTTGTTCCAAAATTAACACATTTTTGTGATCCTACGGCTACAGCAATACATTCAAGGAGGACTCCACAGGTTTGTTCATTAAGCCATGGTTCTCAAATTTTAGGGGTCATCAGAATAACCTGGAGGGCTTTCTAAAAACATGTATTCCTGGGCCTCTCTCCTAGAGTATCTAATTCACTAGCCCAGTGTGGAATCTGAAAATTTACATTTCTAATAAGTTCCCAGGTGATGCTGATGGTGCTGGTCTGGACATCACACCTTGAGAACCATTGCTTTAGACAAAAGAAGAAAGGTGCTTAAATTAGCAATAAAAACCTTAACGCAAACCAATGTGAGATATAGAACAGTTCAGTAGATGACCCAAACCAGGATCATGAAAATAACAGAAATCCAGGCTGAACAAATCAGAGACATTAACAAGGCTCAGGAGCCAACTTTAAAGAGGCTCCCACTGGAGAAAGACTGGACAATTTGAGCTTCAAGAAGGATAATAATTGCAATTGCAACCCATTAAATACGTTTAAATCCATTTGTTCTTAATATTTTAAAAAGTTAACTGGTCACCACCAGGGGATAATAAAGAGAAAATAATCAAGCACTTATCCTGCCTTTCCTACAGGAACTGTCTCACTGAGTAACAATTATAAATGAGAGGTAATGTCTCCTTATACAAGTATTATGTAAAAGTAATAAAACTAAGAAATAATAGAATTAGAAAATCACCATTTTACAGCCTCCAGTGAACTAGTGGATGCAGGCATTGAACATTGACTGCTGCTAATATAATAAGAGAGACCACGGGATGTTATGTAATCTTACCAATGAAAGAACTGAACACCACCTAAATATACTGTCTTGCCAAAGAGATTGAGTATGATTCTGATTAAGACTCTGGATTCGACTGCCAATTTGCAGGAAGTACTGAGGACAGAAGAATATGCTGAACTTCACTAGGACTGCACATGCAGCTGACAAAATCCAAACGGTGGGAAATTCTATCGGTCAAATGCTCCCATTTCCTCAATAGGTAAATAAGAAAAAGAAAAAGATGGAGAAGGAAATTGTTAATTAAGACTTCAATTTTTTTAATGGGCAAGATTAAACTAAAGTAAGTAGAAATGTACCCTTGGGTGACAAAACTATAAAGAAAGGCAAGTCAAGATAGTGGTTGTTTTGTAGGGGAGGAGGGAACTGAGAAACTTCTACGATGGCTGGCAAAGTTTTCTTTCTTGATCTGGGTGGTGATTACAAAGGCCTAACTCCATTGTGTGGTGGGATTTTGTGTATCCCTGTTTCATTTTATAATAAATTTTTTTTTTTAGAAAGTCCATCAACAACTATCATAAACAAAAGAGTGAACTCTTTGGGGCTATGTTCCATGTAAAAATGCTTACTTTATAGAGACCAAGATACCTAAATATATATATTTACAGACCTAGGTCTGCCTTGTCTTATGAGGTAGGTAGGAGAAGATAACTTTGCAGGTGGTGGAGAGGGTAAATCGTAACCATCAGGCCAAGCAGAGGCTTTCTTTCAGTTTAGTGCGCGGTGGAATCTACTGACAACGTTAGAGTGAAGCATCCAAACTTAGTCTTTTGTACTTACAAGAAAATAATAAACAAATAAGGCTTCAGAGGACCTGATATAGAGAGTTATAAAAGCAAAAACTCTTGGGCTTGTTTTTCCAATTTGAGAAGGAAAATGTCGAATATTGGTTCTAGTTGCCATAATGTTAGCGAGGGATGTATATTCTTTGTTGAGCCCCACTCAAAACCTGCTTTGGGACTGTGGATTTGCCTCTGCGGCACTGAAGCTCTGGAAGTTTATCTGACTTTTTGTTCTGCCCAACAGGTTCTAGACAAGTGGATCAGTCCCTTGGTCTGATGGGCTCTCAATCTGTGATTTTCAAAGAAAGGGAGAGACCCTCCCACCTTGCCATACCCACAGGGCTTGATACAGTCCAGACACATCACAGAAGCTGAGTCTGTCAGTCTGAAATAATTGCCCTCCCCACTGGCCTCATTTCTACTTTTCACAGAAGTTGACTCGGAAATGTTGTCAAAACTATGCTTACAGAATTATACTGCATAATTCATGTCCTAAAGTCATCTTGGTTTACAGCAAATGGTAAACACTCAGTATTTAACAGTACAAATAAAAGAAAAACTTAAGTCTCCAGAATAAAGTATAATGCACACTCCTACATGTTCTTTTCTGAAAGTGAAAGCATAAATGCCTTAATGATTATAGCTAATGCTTATTGGAAGGCCAATATGTGGCCAGGTAATTCCTAGAACATTTTACATATATTAGCCCATTTAACCCTCATCACAAGCCTACGAGGAAGGGACTAGGACTATTAATTACCACATTCCACAGGTGAGGAAACAGACACAGCGAGGATGCGTAAGCTGTCCAAGGTCACACATACTCCCTTGGCCTTCATTAGACTCTTCAACGTGTGGCAGCCGGAGTGATTTTTCTAAAAATAGAACCCAAACTATTGATGCCTTCCCACTACTTTTTTAAATTAACTTATTTTATTTACATTCAAGTAGTTAACATATAGTGTCTCATTGGTGTCAGATGTAGAGTTCAGTAATTCATCAACTGCATATAACACCCAGTGCTCATTCCATCAAGTGCCCTCCTTAATGCCCAACATCCAGTTCCCCCCCCACCTCCCCTCCAGCAACCCTCAGTTTGTTTCATATAGTTAAGAGTCTCTTATGGTTTGTCTCCATCTCTGATTTCATCTTATTTTATTTTTCCCTCTTTCCCTCTATGATCCTCTGTTTTGTTTCTTAAATTCCACATATGAGTGAAACCATATGATAATTGTCTATCTCTGATTGACTTATTTCATTCCGCATAATACCATCCAGTTTCATCCATGTTGATGTGAATGGTAAGATTTCATCCTTTTTGATGGCTGAGTAATATTCCTGTGTGTGTGTGTGTGTGTGTGTGTGTGTGTGTGTGTGTGTGTGTGTGTGTGTATGTGTGTGTATGTGTGTATCACATCTTCTTTATCCATTCATCTGTTGATGGACATCTGGGCTCTTTCAATAGTTTGGCTATTGTGGACATTGCTGCTATAAACACTGGGGTGCAGTTGCCCCTTCAGATAACGTTTGTATCCCTTGGGTAAATACCTAAGAGTGCAATTGCTGGGTTATAGAGTGGCTCTATTTTTAACTTCTTGAGGAAACTCCATACTGTTTTCCAGAGTGGCTGTGCCAGCTCGCATTCCCACCAACAGTGTAGGAGGGTTTCCCTTTCTCCCGATCCTCGCCAACATTTGTTGCTTCCCACTACTTTTTTTTTTTGATATTTTTTTTTATTATGTTATGTTAATCACCATACATCATTAGTTTTTGATGTAGTGTTCCATGATTCATTGTTTGCGTATGACACCCAGTGCTCCATGCAGAACGTGCCCTCTTTAATACCCATCACCAGGCTAACCCATCCCCACACCCCCTCCCCTTTAGAACCCTCAGTTTGTTTCTCAGAGTCCATTGCCTCTCATGGTTCGTCTCCCCCTCTGATATCCCCCCCTTCAGTTTTCCCTTCCTGCTATCTTCTTCTTCTTCTTCGTTTTTTGACATATAATGTATTATTTGTTTCAGAGGTACAGATCTGTGATTCAGCAGTCTTACACAATTCACAGCACTTACCATAGCACATACCCCCCCAATGTCTATCACCCAGCCACCCCATCCCTCTCACCCCCCACCACTCCAGCAACCCTCAGTTTGTTTCCTGAGATTAAGAATTCCTCATATCAGGGAGGTCATATGATACATGTCTTTCTCTGATTGACTTATTTCGCTCAGCATAATACCCTCCAGTTCCATCCATGTCATTGCAAATGGCAAGATCTCATTCTTTTTGATGGCTGCATAATATTCCATTGTGTATATGTGTATATATATATATATATATACCACATCTTCTTTATCCATTCATCTGTCGATGGACATCTTGGCTCTTTCCATAGTTTGGCTATTTTGGACATTGCTGCTATAAACATCGGGGTGCACGTATCCCTTCAGATCACTACGTTTGTATCTTTGGGGTAAATACCCAGTAGTGCAATTGCTGGATCGTAGGGTAGCTCTATTTTCAACTGTTTGAGGAACCTCCATACTGTTTTCCAGAGTGGCTGCACCAGCTTGCATTCCCACCAGCAGTGTAGGAGGGTTCCCCTTTCTCCGCATCCGCGCCAACATCTGTCGTTTCCTGACTTGTTAATTTTAGCCATTCTGACGGGTGTGAGGTGGTATCTCATTGAGGTTTTGATTTGGGTTTCCCTGATGCCGAGCGATGTTGAGCACTTTTTCATGTGTCTATTGGCCATTTGGATGTCTTCTTTGGAAAAATGTCTGTTCATGTCTTCTGCCCATTTCTTGATTGGATCATTTGTTCTTTGAGTGTTGAGTTTGATAAGTTCTTTATAGATTTGGGATACTAGCCCTTTATCTGATATGTCATTTGCAAATATCTTTTCCCATTCTGTCGGTTGTCTTTTAGTTTTGTGGACTGTTTCTTTTGCTGTGCAAAAGCTTTTTATCTTGATGAAGTCCTAATAGTTCATTTTTGCCCTTGCTTTCCTTGCCTTTGGTGATGTTTCTAGGCAGAAGTTGTTGTGGCTGAGGTTGAAGGGGTCGCTACCTGTGTTCTCCTTTAGGATTTTGATGGACTCCTGTCTCACGTTTAGGTCTTTCAACCATTTGGAGTCTATTTTTGTGTGTGCTGTAAGGAAATGGTCCAGTTTCATTCTTCTGCATGTGGCTGTCCAATTTTCCCAGCACCATTTGTTGAAGAGACTGTCTTTTTGCCATTGGACATTCTTTCCTGCTTTGTCGAAGATGAGTTGACCATAGAGTTGAGGGTCCATTTCTGGGCTCTCTATTCTGCTCCACTGATCTATGTGTCTGTTTTTGTGCCAGTACCACACTGTCTTGATGATGACAGCTTTGTAATAGAGCTTCGAGTCCGGAATTGTGATGCCACCAGCTTTGCTTTTCTTTTTCAACATTCCTCTGACTATTCGGGGTCTTCTTGTGTTCCATACAATTTTAGGATAATTTTTCCATTTCTTTGAAAAAAGTGGATGGTATTTTGATAGGGATTGCCTTGAATGTGTAGATTGCTCTAGGTAGCATTGAAATCTTCACAATATTTGTTCTTCCAATCCATGAGCATGGAACGTTTTTCCATTTCTTTGTGTCTTCCTCATTTTCTTTCCTGAGTATTTTATAGTTTTCTGAGTACAGGTCCTTTGCCTCTTTGGTTAGATTTATTCCTAGGTATCTTATGGTTTTGGGTGCAATTGTAAATGGGATCGACTCCTTAATTTCTCTTTCTTCTGTCTTGTTGTTGGTGTATAGGAATGCCACTGAGTTCTGTGCATTGATTTTATATCCTGCCACTTTACTGAATTCCTGTATGAGTTCTAGCAGTTCAGAGGTGGAGTCTTTTGGGTTTTCCACATAAAGTATCATATCATCTGCAAAGAGTGAGAGTTTGACTTCTTCTTTGCCGATTCGGATGCCTTTTATTTCTTTTCGTTGTCGGATTGCTGTGGCTAGGACTTCTAACACTGTGTTGAATAGCAGTGGTGATAGTGGACATCCCTGCCGTGTTCCTGACCCTAGGGGTAAAGCTATCAGCTTTTCCCCATTGAAAATGATATTCGCTGTGGGTTTTTCATAGATGGCTTTTATGATATTGAGGTATGTACCCTCCACCCCTATACTCTGAAGCGTTTTGATCAAGAAAGGATGCTGTACTTTGTCAAATGCTTTCTCTGAATCTATTGAGAGGATCATATGGTTCTTGTTCTTTCTTTTATTAATGTATTGTATCACATTGTTTGATTTGCCGATGTTGAACCAACCTTGCAGCCCAGGGATAAATCCCACTTGGTCATGATGAATAATCCTTTTAATGTACTGTTGGATCCTATTGGCTCGTTTCTGGTGAGAATTTTTGCATCCATGTTCATCAAGGCTATTGGTCTGTAATTCTCCTTTTTGATGGGGTCTTTGTCTGGTTTTGAGATGAAGGTAAGTGTGGCCTCATAAAACGAGTTTGGGAGTTTTCCTTCCATTTCTATTTTTTGGAACAGTTTCAGAAGAATAGGTATTAATTCTTCTTTAAATGTTTGGTAGAATTCCCCTGGGAAGCCATCTGGCCCTGGGCTTTTGTTTGTTGGGAGATTTTTGATGACTGCTTCAATTTCCTTAGTGGTTATAGGTCTGCTCAGGTTTTCTATTTCTTCCTGGTTCAGTTTCGGTAATTTATATATCTCTAGGAATGCATCCATTTCTTCCAGATTATCTAATTTGCTGGTATAGAGTTGCTCATAATACGTTCTTATAATTGTTTGTATGTCTTTGGTGTTGGTTGTGATCTCTCCTCTTTCATTCATGATTTTATTTATTTGGGTCATTTCTCTTTTCTTTTTGATAAGTCTGGCCAGGGGTTTATCAATCTTGTTAATTCTTTCAAAGAACCAGCTCCTAGTTTCATTGATGTGTTCTACTGTTCTTTTGGTTTCTATTTCATTGATTCCTGCTCTGATCTTTATTATTTCTCTTCTCCTGCTGGGTTTAGGCTTTATTTGCTTTTCCTTCTCCAGCTCCTTTAGGTGTAGGGTTAGGTTGTGTATTTGAGACCTTTCTTATTTCTTGAGAAAGGCTTGTATTGCTCTATACTTTCCTCTCAGGACTGCCGTTGCTGTATCCCAAAGATTTTGAACCGTTGTGTTTTCATTTTCATTGGTTTCCAGGAAGTTTTAAAATTCTTCTTTAATTTTCTGGTTGACCCATTCATTCTTTAGTAGGATGCTCTTTAGCCTCCATGTATTTGAGTTCTTTCCGACTTTCCTCTTGTGATTGAGTTCTAGTTTCAAAGCATTGTGGTCTGAAAATATGCAGGGAATGATCCCAATCTTTTGGTACCGTTTGAGACCTGATTTGTGACCTAGGATGTGATCTATTCTGGAGAATGTTCCATGGGCACTAGAGAAGAGTGTGTATTGCTTTGGGATGGAATGTTCTGAATATATTTGTGAAGTCCATTTGGTCCAGTGTGTCGTTTAAAGTGTTTATTTCCTTGTTGATCTTTTGCTTAGATGATCTGTCCATTTCAGTGAGGGGGGTGTTTAAATCCCCCACTGTTATTGTATTGTTGTTTCTTTGCTTTTGTTATTAATTCCTTTTATAAAATCTTTTTAATTCTTTGCCTTTGTTATTAATTGGCTTATATAATTGGCTTCTCCCATGTTAGGGGCATAGGTATTTACAATTGTTAGGTCTTCTTGTTGGATAGACCCTTTAAGTAGGATATAGGGTCCTTCCTCATCTCTTATTATAGTGTTTGGTTTAAAATCTAGTTTGTCTGATATAAGGATTGCCACCCCAGCTTTCTTTTGGTGTCCATTAGCATGGTAAATGGTTTTCCACCCCCTCACTTTCAATCTGGGGGTGTCTTTGGGTCTAAAATGAGTCTCTTGCAGACAGCATATTGTTGGGTCTTGTTTTTTTATCCAATCTGATAGGCTGTGTCTTTTGATTGGGGCATTTAGCCCATTTACATTCAGGGTAAAGATATGAATTTAGTGCCATTGTATTGCCTGTAAGGTGACTGTTACTGTATACTGTCTGTGTTCCTCTCTTGTCTATGTTACTTTTAGGCTCTGTCTTTGCTTAGAGGACCACTTTCAATATTTATTGTAGGCCTGGTTTCGTGTTTTCAAATTCTTTTAGTTTTTGTTTGCCCTGGAAGCTTTTTATCTCTTCTTCTATTTTCAATGACAGCCTAGTTGGATACAGTATTCTTGGCTGCATATTTTTCTCCTTTAGTGCTCTGAATATATCATGCCAGTCCTTTCTGGCCTGCCAGGTCTCTATGGGTAGGTCTGTTGCCAATCTAATCTTTCTACCATTGTAGGTTACAGACCTCTTGTCCTGAGCTGCTTTCAGGATATTCTCTTTGTCTCTGAGACTCGTAAGTTTTACTATTAGATGTTGGGGTGTTGACCTATTTTTATTGATTTTGAGGGGGGTTCTCTGTGCCTCCTGGATTTTGATGCCTGTTTCCTTCCCCAAATTAGGGAAGTTCTCTGCTATAATTTGCTCCAATATAACTTCTGCCCCCCTCTCTCTTTCTTCTTCTTCTGGGATCCCAATTATTCTGATATTGTTTCGTCTTATGGTATCACTTATCTCTTGAATTCTGCCCTCGTGATCCAGTAGTTGTTTCCCTCTCTTTTTCTCAGCTTCTTTATTATCCATCATTTGGTCATCTATATCACTAATTCTCTCTTCTGCCTCATTTATCCTAGCAGTTACAGCCTCCATTTTTGATTGCACCTCATTAATAGCCTTTTTGATTTCGACTTGGTTAGATTTTAGTTCTTTTATTTCTCCAGAAAGGGTTTCTCTAATATCTTCCATGCTTTTTTCAAGCCCAGCTAGTATCTTTAAAATCGTCATTCTGAACTCTAGTTCCGACATCTTACTAATGCCCGTATTGATTAGGTCCCTGGCCGTCGGTACTGCCTCTTGTTCTTTTTTTTGAGGTGATTTTTTTCCATCTTGTCATTTTGTCCAGAGGAGAATTGATGAATGAGAGAACAAAATGCTAACAGGGTAACAATGACCCCAGAAAAATATACACTAAGCAAATCAGAAGAGACCTGAAACCAGGGGAAAAGAAAGGGAAAGAAAGAAAAAAGAAAAAAAAAGAAAGAGATTAAAAAAAAAACCCTAAAAAACGGAATATGATCAAATATGATCAGGCTGGTGCATAGATCAGTGCCACACATTAGATTCTGGGTGTATTTTGGTCTGTTAGAAGAATGTGCCTCCCAAAATTTTAAGGAAAGAAAAACTTATATATGTACAAAAATAAGGGTAAATATGATGAAGGCATGGAATATGACTGTAAAGATGAAAATTATAAAAGATTTTATAAAAGGAATTGATAAGAAGTTGGTTGAAAAAAGAAAGAAGAAGAAGTTGGTTGAAAAAAGAAAGAAGAGGAATTTAAAGAAAAAAGGGAGAGAATGTGATCAGGCAGGAGACTAGAACAAAGCCATACACTAGAGATTTAGTGTATATTTTGGTCTGTTAGTAGAAACTGTATCCCAAAATTTTAAAGAGAGAAAAGATATATATACCAAAAATAAGGTTAACTACTATGAAGGGGTAGAATATGACTGTAAAAATGAAAAATAAAAAAGATTTTTTTAAAAAGGGATTGATAAGATGTTGGTTGAAAAAGGGAAAAGGAAAAATTCAAAAAATAAAAAGAAAAAAAGAAAATTAAAAAATTAACTTTGAAAGACTAAAGAATCATGGGAAAAAAGCCATGAATTCTATGTGCAGTATTCCCCTAGCGCTGGAGTTCTCCCGTTCTCCTTGATCGGTAAACTTGGTCTTGGCTTGCTGGCTGTTCGTGCTGATCTTCTGGGGGAGGGGCCTGTTGCCGTGGTTCCCAAATGTCTTTGCCGGAGGCGGGATTGCCCCGCCCTTGTCGGTCCAGGCAAAGTAATCTGCTCGGGTTTGCTCTCAGGAGCTTTTGTTCCCTGCAAGCTCTCGGTACAGCTTTGGAGGACCAGGGTGAAAATGGTGGCCTCCCAATCTCCACCCGGAGGAGCCGAGAACTCGGGGCCCCGCTCCTCAGTGCGCCCCCCGAGAAAAGCAGTCACTCCCGTCTCCCCGGTCTCCGGCCGCACTCCGTGCTCACCCGGCCTGTGACCGAGCGTTTCTATCTCTGGCTCCCGACCCCGTGTGGAGTCTCCAAACCCAGCAGATCCCTGCGGTGCGCTCCCGCGCCGCTCCTCCCGGGGGAGGAAGGGGAGTCTCCCTGGCTCTGCCGCTTGTTGGGTCCCTGCTGGAGGCGCAGTGGCCCGACTGGGCCGCGGATCACGGTTTATGGCCCACCCCGAGCTGAGAGCCCACGCCTCGGCTCCGTCTCTGCAGCCGGCTTCCCCGCTCCGATCCCTGGGAGCTCTGCCGCACTTAGGCTCCCCCGGTCTTTCTGTGACCCCGAGGGTCCTGAGACCACACTGTCCTGGGAGGATTCCACCCCCCGCTTAGCCACTGGAGCGACGTCCCTCCGCTGAGCCGACTTCTAGAAGGTCCGATTTTGTGCTCCGCGGCTCTATCACTTGCCAGAAGCGGCCGACGGAGGCCCCTCCCCCGCCGTCTATCCTGCTGAATATCGCCTCGGATTCACTTCTCCGCACGTCCTACCTTCCAGAAAGTGGTCACTTTTCTGTTCAGAGAGTTGTTGCTACTCTCTTCTTCGATCTCCTGTTGAGTTCGTAGGTGTTCAGAATGGTTTGATCCCTATTCAGCTGAATTCCTGAGACCAGAAGAAATCCAGGTCTCCTACTCGTCCGCCATCTTGCTCCGCCTCCACTCTTCCCACTACTTTTAAGGGGAAAGTCCAAACCAAAGCTATAAAATGGCTGCAAACACATCATCTGAAGGTAGTCTCCTGCCTATTCATCAGCCGCATTTTTCAGCCATCCCTGCCTCCTCACTCTCTTTCCTTGAGCAACTCCATTCACTTCCTTCACTGTGTCAATCCCTCCTGCACCTCCATGCTTTCTCACCTGCTGATCCCTCTCCCTAGAACCCCTTTTCTCCAACTCTTTGCCTATCCAACACCTTTTTGTGGGTAGTCTCACTGCCTTGCAGCAAATACATACTAGGTTAGGACCTTGTAGTGTGAACTCCCCTTACATATATGTCCCTCAGTTGGTGTGACTTTCTTGTTTCCTTATGTGTGTTTCCTGCTAGCTTATAAGTTTTGTGATGTCAGGGACCTTGATTAACTTATTTATTGCTGCTCCTCCGATATAGAGCCCCCTGTTCTGGTAAGTAGCAGGCAATTAATAAATATCTATTGGTTTCTGCTTGTTGTTATCAATGGGTTTTTGAGACCTAGGCCAGAAATGTTAAGTTTATGACACGATCCTATAAACACGAGTTTAATCATGTCAAACCTACACTACATATTTGTTTCTGTCCAGATTCTTCATTCAAGGTCAGGACAGACCAGCTTGAGAATCTTGGGAAGTGGTGGTAAGAGCTGGGGTTGGGTTACGCATAAGAAAATACAGTATAAGACAGAATAAAATAATCACTATAATTTTCTTCTCTGTGTGTATGGAGGGGGTGGGCAGGAGTTGGAAATCATGTATATCAGAAGATTGACATAGAAACTAATTCAATTTCTTTGCTGGTTATCGGTCTATTCAAGTTTTCTATTTCTTCCTCTTTCAGTTTTGGTAATTTATGTTTCTAGGAATTTATCCATTTCTTCCAGGTTGTCCAATTTGTTGGTATATAGTTTTTCATAATATTCTCTTATAATTGTTTGTAAAATAGTGACATAAAACAAAGCATAAAAGAATGGGGAGGATTTTGATAAGAAGATTGTGGAAATAGCAATCTAGAGAGAAGGAATAGCATAAACTAAGGCTTGGGGACAAGACGAGGCATAACTTGTTCAAGGATGAACATCCTATTTAACATCTCAGCACAAGATAATGATCAAAGATGCAGATGAAGTGTGGATTAACGTGCAGAGGTACTCGTAGATGCCAACTCTGGATGACTTGCATCAAGTGGGTTCCGGTGTTCTCAAAATCAGTCCTGGTTTTACCAGGAAAAAGCTTGTGTCGGCATTTCTAGCGTCCTTCTCCATAAGAGAGACAACCTGATTAAAGAAACTTGAGCAATTTCTTTGGTGGAGCAGATTTCTTTAGTTTGAGGGATGCATGAATTTCAGAGAACCTTGGCCCAATACCACGCTACCCTAGACTCATCAATTCCCTTTGTTTGGAATCTGTATTTTCCTTTGGCTGTGGTTTGGCCTCCCATGGAGGGCTGCCTGGAGGAAGAGAATAGATCCACTTTCAGGATTGTTGAGTCAGGTTTCTGAGCTTCCAGTGATCAGGTTCAGTCCTCAGGCTGTACCTGTGATCCTAGACATTGAATAAAGGCACAGTGGTGTCGTGGCTAGGAGTGCTGACCCTAGAGCTAGTACCCCAGCTCCACCATTATGGTGGTAACTTCCCCCCGTGTCTCAGTTTTCTCATCCATAAAATGTGGATAATGACAGAACCTACCACATAGGATTGTCATGGGGATTAAATAAGTTAATGAAAATAAAACCCTTAAAAGAGTGTCTGGCACCCAGGAAGTGTTCAATAGTGTAAGCTGTTTGTATTGTCCAGTCAATAGAGAGACAGTCCAGTTAATAACATCTCCTGTAATTCTCAGAGCCAATCTTTAAGGTATATGGCATATGACTATGAATGTCTGTGTTGCTCATGAATTTTTCTCAACCCAAGATACACGAAACCAAGGCTCACAGCAAGCAAAGAACAGTTATCACCCATCTTTCCAGAGGACAATTTCACTTGACGGTTTAAGGCACAGATAAACACTTTGATATTAATAGAAACATATTGCATATGGAGTGAAATGCGAATGTTGCATAAATGTTTACTATAAAGCATAAAACTTTCAAGAAATTTCTTGTCTGCAGTATAACCAATTCTAGGACTTACCTCCAGAGTCCTGGGGCTGTGAGTTTGGTCTCCTCTCTCATTGAAAGAATTTGATTCTGAGAAGGCAATTTTATTTCTAAGTCCTTTGGGACTGCCTCAACAAGGTAAAACAGAAGGATATCTACACATAAACATAATTATTGGAGTCAAGAAGGATGGGGGGAGGGAAGACACATAACCACCAGGCAGAAATAGGAGTCATCTAGCTCAAAACAACATGTGTAGAATTGATCCATGTTCTTTCTCTGAGTGATGCCATCTGCTTTGAGTGTCAAGGATGGAGGAGGTGAGCAAGACTGGAATAACGAAGTGATTGCAACAGGAAGCCTGGCCACCCCCAGCATCTTATTTGTGTTCTATCCATTCTTTTTTTTTTTTTTTTTTTCTCGGTGGCCTTCCTTTTTCCTCCCGGACAACCAGTGTCCTCAAGCCTTCTCTTCCCTGTTCAGTTTATCAGAACTCTTTCTCAGCTGTGGAACTTACAACCCCACCCACATGAAAGAATATATGGCTAATAAGTCTACCATGGCAGCTTTGCCAGAAAGCTTGCCCTAAAAAAAGTAACGATCTACTTTTGCATTTTGATAATTTCAAATTTACAGAAAAGTTGCAACAATATATCCTTTACTTGGATTCACCAATTGTTTGCATTTTGCCTCGTTTGCTTTATCATTCTCTCTCTCTCTCTCTCTACATAGGTAGATAGCTTATTTGTTTATTTTTTTTGAAATATTTGAGAGTAAGTTGGTGACATTAAGCCCCTTTTGCAAATACTTCAGTATGCATTTCCTAAGAACACAGACATTTTCTTACATAATCGCAGGATAGCAATCAGAATTAGGAAACTTAACACTGATACAATGCTATTATCTAATCCACACTCCACATTCAAGTCTCACAATTGTCCCAATGTGCTTTATAGCTATTTTGGTTTTCCTAATCCAGAATTTGATTCAAGATCATGCATTATATTTGATTGTCATGTAACCTTAATCTCCCTTAAACTGGAATAGTCTGTCAGCATTTCCTTATCTTTTGTGGCTTTAACATTTTTGCGGAGTACAGGCTAGTTATTTTGTAGAATGTCCTTCAATTTGGATCTGTCTGATGTTTTCCCATGATCAGATCCTCTGATAGGACCACCACAGGAGTGTGGTTGTGCTTTCCCAGTGCATCATATCAGAAGGCACATAACATTAGTTTGTCACAATATTGGTGCTGTTAAATTTGATCCCTTTGTTTAAAGGGGTGTCTGCTGGGTTTCTCCATCGTACAATTATTACTTTCCCATGATAATTAATAAGTGATGTGGGGAGATTCTTTGAAACCATGTAAATATGTTCTTCATCCAACTTCTACTCATGAGATTTAGCATCTGTTGATTTTCTATCTCCATTATGCTTTCTGCATTTATTAGTTGACATTCCACTCTGAGGAAAAGCTTTCCCCTTCCCCTACTTATTTATATCAGTATAGACTCATAGGGTTTTGTTATATTCATTGGACTATAATCTATTACTGTAATTACTTGTTTCAAATCTCAAATTATCCAAGATTTCACTAGTGGGAGCCCCTCCAAGCTGGGTTCTGTGTCCTTTTGATAGGTCCCTGCTATTCTTTGAATACTTCCTTATTTTCTGGCACAAGATATTTCGGGATCATCTTATGCTTTCTATGCCCCAGCCCTGGAATCATACATTTCCCCAAGGAACCCTGGTTCCTTTTAATGGAGGACTGTATTGAGAAAACAAGTTATGGCACTAGACGTATTCGTTGTTACTGATGAGTCAGTGTTTCTAGGTACTCTCAGAGAATAGAGCTAAGAAATATAGGCATGTATGTGGACACACACATTCAGACACACACATGTACACATATATAAATGTACACAGAAGGTTGCAATTTTGGCTTAAGCCAAAATTATGGAACATTGGCTCAAATTTTGTTCTCTAAAAAGTGAATGGAAGATGGCATTTTAAGGAGCAAGATTTATGTCTCTTGGTGACTCCGAAATCACACTATGGTGATTTAACCTTGGAGTGTGAATTGACCTGGGAGTGAACTTTAAACCTTTGTTCCCATTCACTTGTTTTGTTGTTGTTGATGTGGTTTATATGTATGTATGTATTTTTATTTCAAGTTTTTATTTAAATTCTAGTTAGTCAACATTTATGGCAAAATTGATTTCAGGTGCGGGTGCCTAGGTGGCTCAGTCGGTTGAGCTTCCAACTCTTGATTTTGGCTCGGGTCATGATCTCAGGGTCATGGAATCAAGCCCCACATCAGGCTCTATGCTCAGAGCGGAGCCTGCTTATTCCTCTCCCTCTGCTTCTCCCCGCCCCATGTCTCCCACACGCATATGCTCTCTCTCTTTCTCAAAAGTAAATAAATGAAATGTTTTAAAAAATTGGTTTTAGGTGTAGAATTGAGTGATTCATCACTTACATGTAACACCCAGTGCTCATCACAGTAAGTGCCCTCTTTGATACCCAGCACCCATTTAGCTTATCTCATGCCCACCTCCCTCTATCAACCCTCAATTTGTTCTCTATAATTTAGAGTCTCTTATGGTTTGCTTTCTTCTCTCTTTTATCCCCCATCCTTATGTTCATATGTTTCGTTTCTTAAATTCCACATATGAGTGAAATCATATGGTATTTGTCTTCCTCTGACTGACTTATTTCACTAGCATAATACACTCTAGCTCCATCCATGTTGTTACAAATGGCAAGATTTCATTCTTTTTGATGGCTGGGTAATATTCCATTAGTCTGTTTTGTGTGTGTGTATTTATACGGATCTTTATCCATTCATCGGTTGATGGACATTTGGGCTCTTTCCATTGTTTGACTATTGTTGATAATGCTGCTATAAACATTGGGGTGCGTGTGCCCCTTCCAGTGAGTATTTTTGTATCTTTTGGGTAAATACCTAGTAGTGCAATTGCTGGGTTGTAGGGTAGTTCTATTTTTTAACTTGTTGAGGAAACATCATACTGTTTCTCAGAGTGGCTGCTGCAGTTTGCAGAAGACATGATACTCTATGTACAAAACCTGAAAGACTCCAAAAATTACTAGAACTGATACATGAATTGAGCAAAGTCACAGGATCTAAAATCAACGTGGAGAAATCTGTTGCATCTCTGTGTTCCCATTCACTTGTACTCAATCATCAAAAACCCTCTGCCAAAGGATTTAGGGTGATCAGAGGCTTTGAAAGAGAGGGGAGTTGACAATGCAGCAGGACAGGCCTTTTGCACCTGGGAAGGAGTTGTAGGTGAACCTGACAAATGGAGGCTTTCTCTTGGGCAGTAGGAAGAAGAGAATAAAGTATTGTGAGTAAAACTCACAAAGTCTCAAGTTAAAAATGTGATCTCATAAGACAAAGAAAATGGGGAGGGACAGCATGGAAATGTTTTAGAAATAAGGCTGCACCCGTGTTAGTGCAAAACTGCTGATGAGTTTAGGAAGCCACCTGTTATTTCAGGTGAATGATCCATCCAGCCTCACTCTGTACAACTGAGATCACATATCTCATGAGATATAAAATCACATGTCTTAGTACGTGTTTATTATTAGTTTCCTTGACTACCTGAGAACAAAGGGTCACTATGTCTTACTCAACCCTGTGCCACTATAGAACTTACTACCTTATAGTTGTGCAACAAGTGTTTGCTAAAAGTTTCTTTCTTTGATTTATTTGGCATGTTTAAAATGCCCTTAACTGGCACTCATAACTTTTGAGGCAATAAATGTAATTTAATTTTATTATAAATCTTTAGTTTGGTTAATGAAAATATATCTAGCAAAAAGAATGATTGTTTATAACATCTTAGGCAGATGGGCTGCCTTTGGAAAAAGAAATGCACTGAGTGAGATAAATATTAAGTTCTTTGCTCCAAACACCTTCCCACTTAACAATAGTCCGGCTGTAGAGGGAGGCTGCCATGCTATGGTAGTGGAAGCTGCACCATGGAAACCAATATCATCTGCCCACCAGCTCATAACTGCATGACCTTAAATAGATTCCGTAACCTGTGGAACTCAATTTCCCTTAGGAAGGGTTTGGCCATTGCAAAGGAAACTCTCCTGACTATACAGCTGTCCCTAGAAATGCTGTAGTCTGTATTTTTCATTTTAGAGGGCATTCGTTTTCTAGTGCTGCCTTTATAAAGTACCACAAACTAGGTGGCTCAGAAAAAAAAGAAATTTATTGTCTCACAGTTCTGGAATCCAGAAGTCCAAAATCCAGGTATTGGCAGGGTGATGATTCCTCTGAAGGCTCTAGAAAAGGATCTGTTCCAAGTTTTCCTCCTAGCTTCTGGTCACCTCAGGCATTCCTTGGCTTATAGAATGGCTATCTTCTCCTTTTGTCTCTTCACGTTGTCTTTCTTCTGTGCATATCTGTCTCTGTGTCCAAATTTCCCCTATTTATAAGGACACTAGTCATATTGGATTAGGATCCACCCTTGGCTTAACATCTGCGAAGACCTCATTTTCAAACAAGTTTACATTCTGAGGTACTAGGGGTTAGGACTTCAACATATCTTTGTTGGAGGACACAATTCAACCCATAACAGAGGGGAAATGGCAAAGTCAAGTCTGATCCAGGTGGCTGGATATCTAAGGCATTTGGAGACCTGTTCTACATGAGAGAAAAGGTGAACGAAAGGAGGCACACGCAGCAATAGGAAGCTTTCTACAGAGAGGATTCCTGCTGTCAATCAAATGTGCTGGATTAAAAATGGCCATAAATTCTTTGACAGTTCTTTCACTGAGAGGTGAGGTCTATGTTCTCTGTGCTGAATCTTGGCTGAATTGGGTTGGCTTTGACTAATAGAATATGGTAGAAGTGATGCTCTGTCCCTTCTGGATCTAGCTTTTAAGGGGACTGGCATTTTTTCTTCCTTCCTCTTAAAGCCCTGAGCCATCTTTTGAGAAATCTGACTACCCTATGGTTGCCGTGCTATGAGGAAGCCCAAGCTAGCCCCATGGAGACTCCATGTGGGAGGGAGATAGAGAGAGAGAGAGAGAGAGAGAGAGAGAGACCCAGCCAGTCTCTGGCCATTTTATCCACCAGATGTAGAAGTCATCCAAATTGAAGGTCCAGACTTTGTAGAGCAATGATGAGCTTGCCCTCTGTGCCCTGACTGGATTCTTGACCCAGCACGAGAGCATAATAAATTGTTGTTTAAAGCCATTTAGTCTGGAGTAGTTTGTTAAGTAGGAATAGATAACTGGATCTCAGAAATGGAGATATTCAGTGGATGTGAAGGTAGAGATGGGGGCCTGGATGTTTTTTGAGGAAAGGATCCTAGCAGTGTGAACAAGTGGGTGGAGTTTGGAGTTGGTGCTGGTACTAGCAGAGACTCAGAAAGCACACCAGCAGAAGCCAGATCACATAAGCCAAGCAACCACACTGTGGAGTCAGGGGAAATGTGCTGGTTTGGAAATGGAGGTGGAGGATGGAGTTGGGGGTGACATGGACACCCAGAAGCTCTCCCTGGCCCTGTTGGGGAATTTACTGGTAGTGAAAACAGACTCCAGCTACTAGTGCCAAGCTTGTTTCTTATTGGCCCACAGACTGGAAGGTAAGTCTTCACTGCCCAAACCTGGAAGGGTCTGGGTGGATGGATGGAGGGATGTCTACTGGGGTGGGAAAGAGGAGGGGGGTGGTTTCCTGGGACAGATGAGGGCTGCAGACATTACTCTTGCACTTCAGGGAATATGGAAGGAAGGAGACACTGTCAGATCTAATGGTGCCCAGGACAGGCATGCAGAGGAATGGTTCTGTAGCCTGTCATTCAAGCTGTCTTGAATCTGGAACCCACCTGCTTTTCCCACATTGTTCTCCAGGGCTTGTCTTCATGCGTGCTGTGTTCTCTGTATATGACACCCACTTCCTTACTTTGATGCTTTCACTCAAAATGAAATTTTTTTTTTCTTTTTCTTTTCCCAGCATCACATGTCTGGACCCTGGATTCCTACAAGAGGCCCTTGGAATGTCACATGAAGATTGTCTCTGATCCCTCGATGTGGAGGTAACCATATACTCTCTGAACGCCGAAGGTAGGTTGCCTATACACTGAACAGCTGTGAAAGTCTTGCCTTGTCCTTCCTTATAGGCCAGGGACTTGCAAACAGATCCCATTTTACTTCTGAGACTACCCAAATGCTATGAGCCTCACAGCAATCCAATGTCAAATGAACGCTTAACACATTTTATTGAGTTGGTGGTTTGAAGTAAATCCTAATATTTATAAAGGCCCTGATATTTTTTAAAAATGGAAATATTTTAGGGGCGCCTGGCTGGTTCAGATGGTTAGGCGGCTGCCTTCGGCTCAGGTCATGATCTCCATGTCCTAGGATCGAGCCCCCTGTCGGGCTCCCTGCTCGCAGGGAGTCTGCTTCTCCCTCTTCCTCTGCCTCTCCCCACTGCTCCTGCTCTCTCTCTCTCTCTCTCTCTCTCTCTCTCTGTCTCAAATGAAAAAATAAAAAAAATTCTTTAAAAGAAATGGAACTATTTTAGAACCCAAACAACTCACCCATGCCCATACAGCTAGGGAGGGTAACTGTAGGATCCAAATCCAGGGGATGGGGCTCCATAGCCAGTGCTCTGAAACTCTACCCTGTGCTGTGCAGTGAAAGCTTACTGTCTATCCAGAAAATATCTTATTCTGCCTGTAGATGGTTAAATTAGTTGAGCCAATTAAAGGCAATCATGCCAATTATAAGCTATATCCGGTTAAACTTGACTTTCATTCATTTGTAAACTATGTCAAGATGGGTGAGATGTCTCTGCCCTCAAAGATATTATCCTCAAACATGTTGAATTGGAGTTCTAATTTCCGGTGTGAAAAAAGCTTCATCTGATTCAACCTGTTTTACTGCAGCTATTAACAACTTGCCAGTCTGTAAAAACAGGCTGTGTCAGTTTTTCCTCTTTGGAGACCCTCTGTACTAGCAGGTTTGAGATGTTTGGCTCTATCTCGAGTCTCTCTGCATCATTGTTATTACTGAGGGTTATGGCTGGAAGCAAAAGATAGACCAGGTAGAGGCTTTAGTCTTTCCACAATACCCATCTAGGGTAGGAGCTCCAAGTCTAGGGGGAAAAGGAGAAGGGAAGATTTAAGTAGACAGGAGCCAGTGCAGGTGAGAATGTCAAGAAAATAACAGCAGAAGGTGTAAAAAAATGATTGAAGAAGGGAATTAAAAGAAAGAGAAAGGTTAGAGATGGAGAAAAATGGAAATAGAAGGAAGTGGCGGGGGGGGGCGGAGAAGAAAGTGCTTTGGAAACTAAATGAGAAGCCTAAAAATAAACCAACAGGCAACAACAACATTTAGAATCAACTGTGGCTTTATTTATAGCTGGGTTGCCCAAATGTAACTGTCAATTTATTCACTATCTTGGCTTCATTAGATAATGCGCTTGCATTGTCCCAAAATATTTCCTTTTGAATGAAAGGATCCTCCCTATGAAATATTTCCATGTCTTTGGATTTGACTCCTCTAGATACTTCCTATAGGTAGAATCATACAGTACTTGTGTTTCTTTGTCTAATTTATTCACTTGGGATGATGTCTTCAGGGTTCATCCATATTTTAGCATGTATCACAATTTCATTCTTTTCTAAGGCTGCATGATATTTCATGGTATGTATATACCACATCTGTTTAATCTATTCATCCATTCATGTACCTTTGAGTTGTTTCCACTTTTTGGCTGTTGTCGGTAATGCTGCTATGAATGAACATTGGAATACAGGATGGTGTTTTGTCCTAGCGAAGGGGTAATGTTTAAACTCTGGAAAGAGATGCAAAGTGGGCTTTTAGGGTGCTTTGGTTCTAGAACACTGAAGCCAACTTTGCTTGGGTAAATGAGCCATCTGTGGAATCTAGCCTGTTATCAGAGCTTCCTTCACATTTGGGTTTGGAAGCAAAATCCTAGTTAGTAATCAAGTTTTGCTTGGCCTCATTTTGCAAATGTTTTGTTTCGATTTTTTGAGAGGATGACAGACAGGTGAGTTGAGACAATATTCTTGAATCTCTAGCCCAACACCATCATAATATCATTTCTTTGTCATACCCCATTATATCCCCAACTGCAGGGTTTTTCTAGAGTAAGTTACTGCCCTTCTAGAAAGAAAAAGAGGATTTTGACATCTACTATAATACATATGCACACTCCATGCATCTACCACATCTTTTAGAGCCTGGATCAATTTCATCAGCACGGATTTTCTAGAAAATAAGGGATCAGACCTTGGCCCACTGAATTTGAATTGTGTGTCTGTGAGATTTGACCATTGTGGGGAAATGTTCTTTACTGGTGTGTGGTTTTTGTTGTTCGCCGTGTTTCCCGAGGTTTTGGTAATTTATTCAAAAGTAAGGTGGGCCACTCCTAATCTAGAGAGTTTCTCTTGAGGTGAATTTTCAAATTTTATCCATACACAACAACTCAGAGTGATTCTATTATAAGTTGAATTGTGTCCGCCTTCCCCATATCACTGCAAATTCATATGTTGAAGTCTTAACCCCCAGAGGACATCTGACTTTCATCTGACCAGAGCTATCAGGAGTGCCCAGTGCCTCAGGATTCTCAAACATGAGTTCGTATTAGTATGTTTATTGGAAAACTCTAAGCCTGTGGCTTCTTTTTAAAATTTTATTTTAATATTCTGTGTGACAAAGTGAGAAATATGCATAAAGCACTTCTGCTGCACCCACTAACGTGTGATAGTCGTCTCAAGGAAAAGTACTTGTATAATTGAGTTGTGAGCTGAACTAGCTGCTTTTTTCGTGGAAGACCATTTTTATTTGAACAAATAACTGACAGACAAATCATGGTTATTTGGACTTGGGTATTTGGCAGATATTTTTTTGACAATGAACAAAGTGAGTCTGTTATTTCAAGGAAAACAACTGACAGTATTTGTTGCCAAAGATAAAATTCCAACTTTCAAGAGAAAATTAAAATTTCAGAAAGCTTATATCCATCACCATGCGCTTGCCAGCTTCCCAATACTTAAAGATGTTTTCTGTGAGATTAGTGTTGATATTAACAAATATGATTTTTAAAATTTTGTGTAATGAAATGTGTCAACATTTGGAATATCTGTATAACTTGGTGAACCAATATTTCCTAAATGACCAATTCATAGTTTTATAAAATTATGCATGCATAAGAAATGTATTCCAAGTGCAAGACATACCAATGAATTTTAATGTAATGGAGAATGAAAAGCTCACTGAGATGGTCTCAGATTCCGTGTTGCAACTAACCTTTAAGGAACTACAATTTCTTGCATTTTGGTGTAGTATCAAAGAAGAATGTCCACAATGATCTAAAACAGCTATTAAAATATTTCCTCCCTTTTCCAATTACATGCCTGTGTAAGGTGGCTTTTGTTCATATATATACTTCTACCAAAACAACATATTGCGACAGCTAGAATGCAGAAGCAAATATGAGAATCCATCTGTCTTCTATTAAGCCAGATAATAAAGAGATTTGAAAATGCAAAATAATGCCACTCTTCTCACTAATTTTCTTGGTTTGGAAAAAAAGAGTTATTTTTCATGAAAAAAATTTACTCTTGTTAAACTGTAATAAGTTTGTTTTTATTTCAAAAATGATTTGCAAATACATATTTAATACCACCTAATTTTTAATATGGTAAGAGTCAATCAATATAACCCACGTAAGCCAAAGCTCATTGAGGTCCTAAATAATTTTTGACAATGTAAAAGGATTCTGGGCTCCAAAAATGCCACCTGTTGGCATAGGTGACACAGAGCAATGGTTCTCAAAGTAGGGTCAGGCAACTCTCTGTATCAGAACCATCTGGGTAGCTTGTTATAAAATGCAGTTTCCTGGGGCTTGTCCCAGATTGAATTGGGTTTCTTAAAGGGCCAGTTTGTATTTGTTTTCATATACTGACATTTCCAAACAAAGCAAAACTCGAGTTTAATAAGGTCTTAACCTTATTAAGTCCCTTGCTAGTGTGGCCAGTTTTTCCAAGATTCTAGACAATCAAACTGAACACAATAGCTGTTCTACCAGAGATCCAAACCTCGGGAATTATGGCCACCTGTGTGCAAATTCAGTGATGAGAATTCTTTAGACAATATTTTCTGCAGAAATAACTTAGATGTGGAGAGAAGTTGACATGTGGCAGTGGAATGCACTTGACACATTTTCTCCAGATTGTTGTGGAGCCGAGTATGTATTCTCAAGGCTTTTCCTTCTTTCTGTTCCAATACTAAAGCCAACCACTGTGGTGGCCATTTGAGATGAGGCAGGGGAGGGGGTGGGGTGTGCAATGAGGGCTGAGTTGAGCACAGAAGAGTGGATCCTGGCAACTAAGACATTCAGAAGCCAAGCTAAAGAATGTGTTTTTCTGAAAAGCCACATCTGGACCCCTGGTTAACATCCTGACTAATCTTTGGCCTCGGACAAGAGGCCAACCACAAAATAAACAAACAAACAAAACAAAACAAAACAAAAAAACCCCCACAGAGAGTATGGAGATTTGTCCATTTCTTTGATTTGTCGAATATAGTAACATGAATCCAAAGCACTTTGGCCATGTGCATGAATAAGTGTGCATGTGCACTCATATTGATGTGTATAGAGGGGTTGGAAATTTCAATATTCAACTGGGAAATGTGTCTTCCTGTGATCTGCTTTCTAGATAAAACCCAATCTCTTCCTTTATGAAGTCTCAAAACAGGCAACTCTGCAGGCCCTTGTAGTTGGAATAGCTAAGCAATGGCATGGGCTACAAGCTAGGGTCTGAAAGTTGGTTTTTCGTACATGGTACAGGATTTCTCGTGCTTTTTTTTTTTTCTTTTTAAATGACACTTGTGTTATTACACTGGGACAGTTTTTACAAAGTCAAGCTGCTGACATGTGATTCTATAACACTCAATTCACTTGTCATTTTCCTTTGTCTTACTGCTGGAGGCTTACGTTTATCTCCCATTTCTTCCTCAACCCTACGCTCCTGCCCCTGCTGTACACATCTAAAGTTAGTTTCATTCTGATTCAGATTTCTTCTCTAAAATTTCTCCTGAGTTCTGCACAGCACAAAACATAAGAGGTTTTGTTGTTTTTGTTTTTGTCCATAAAGCAAAAAATTTGGCTGACAATTCACCTATGTGTTGTGGAAGTAAGAAATGCAGGCATGGAACATTGATTTGAGCAAAGAAGTCAAAGAAACAGTATCCAGAAAACTAGGTCCACAGTGGCCAAAAATATCGGGAAGATGAATTAGACTTGTGTAAGCTTAGAATGCAAGTCAGTATAACAGGCTGCATTTGTGGGTTATTAGCATCGTGCCCGTTTCTCCCTTAATACATTCTCCCCTCTGTACCAGTGGGGCTGCCGGCCAGAGAATGATATGCTCAGATTATGGCTAATGGCTCCCTTCTGCCTTCCCACTCTTTTTACCCCTCTCCTGAGAGGTCCCGTGTGGCTAACTGCCCCTTCCCCCACTTCAGAACTGCCCCTGAGCTCCAGAACATCTTTCCTTCCTCCCTCCAGGTTCAACTTTTATTTAAGGACAGTCTGCTCCAGACCAGACATTTGGTATGTTTTACTCTACTTCATTCGCACCACAATCCCATGAAGTAGCAATTAGTAGCTCCTTTTCACAAATAAGGAAAAGCGAGGTTATGACAACTAGTGAGTATCACAGCAAAGAATTTTGGGTGTTCATTCCGCTGGACTGCCCTATCCCCACCTTTCCTCGTTCCCTAGATGGATGTCGTGAGCTGGCATAATCTCATGAGTGAGCTAGTGTGTGATGAGTTCTCATTGTGCTCCCCACAAGGGTGACTTTGTATCTTGAAGGAGAGGTCTTAGAGCTGGGAAAGATTCTGCTGGACTTCCAGCGGAGTGGCATAGGGTAAGGGACATGTTTGGGGTCAGAAGGAGCCTCTCCGGGAACCTGAAATCATACCATAGAGAGGAGGGTCCCAATCTGGCCGTCCTTGGGCCGTGGCTGGCAAATATTTTGTTTGACCCACATGGTGTTTTTGAAAACTAGGAGATCCAACATAAAAAGCTAGATTTGTAGCTTCTCTTGAAAAATTGGAGGATCTCACATCACTGCACCCATACTCTTAGGTGACGACAATCTCCTAGAGCTCCCGCCTGGAGAGACCCAAGCTCTCCTGTCATCACAAACCCTGCAGGTTTTCTGGCCTATTTCACTTATTTCTGGGCTGCTGTAGGCATCTGAGTCCAAGGCCTCTGAAGTACATGAAGGTCTCTTCTGCCCGTGGGAGGGGCACCATCCCTGAAGGTTGAGGCTATAAAAAGACCTGAAGGCTGAAGTTCTGTTTCTTTTTTCTTCCATTTTCCTTCGAGAAAAAAGACAATGAGTACATCAGTCCTCATATTCCAAGTCAGGGAAACTTCTGACAAAAATATGTTCCCCACGAAATCAAAAGTGCTCCAGACTTGTGGGCAGGGCTCTGCAGTCTGATGAGGCTGTGTTCTCATTAAGAGTCAGAGCTTTGTCTCAATCATAATTAAGGTGGTGAGGCCAAGGAGAGCTGGCAGCCAGCTACATTCCCCGCTACAATTTAGCCAAGAGGGTTGAAAAGTATCCAGGCCCACAAATATGGCAACAAGCCCATAAAACTCACAGGACCTTACCCACTTTTATAGGCATTCCCCCTCCTCTAGCCTGGTCCTCTCAATACCCACTTATGGGGAAACTGACTCCCTCTGCTGATCCTTAACTAATCATAATGAATTTCCATGCAAGAGTGCCACATATGAAAAGCCATCAAAATTAACTTTATATTGTAATAATCATAACTGTAATCATAGCTAAAATTCATTGAACTTTTAGTTTATAACTAGGCATTGTATGGGGCACCTGGGTGGCTCAGTCATTTAAGTGTCTGCCCTCGGCTCAGGTCATGATCCCAGGGTCCTGGGATCGAGCCCCGCATTGGGCTCCCCGCTCAAAGGGGAGCCTGCTTCTCCCTCTCCTGCTCCGCCTGCTTGTGCTCTCTCTTTCTCTCTGTCAAATAAATAAATAAAATCTTCTAAAAAAAATAACCAGGCATTGTGCTCAGCTCTTCTAATGCCATATCTCATTTAATCCTTGCAGCAATCTTAGAATTAGTTATCATTATAATTCCCTTTCTACAGATGAACAAACTGACACCAAAGAGGTTAAGCAATTTGCCAAAGGTCACACAGCTAAAAAGTCTTGGAGTCAGAATTCAGGACCAGATACCAGGGATGGGTACCCTTCCCATGGGCAAAGAAGGTCTCCATCTACACACTATTAATTTTTGGAAATCTTTAATTAAAAATCCACAGTTACTACATAGGACATGAAATCAGGCTAATTTTGTCTGCTTCCTTTTGGCAGCCAGTGCATGATGCTTCTACCCTCTTTTCCTTTGCACATGGTTGGTAATAGAGCTGCTAGAGTCCTAATCATGTCTTAGAAATTTCTTTGAGTACTTTTTGACTGAAGATCTCAAATGCTGTTCCCATTCTTTTGCTTATTATCACTTGTGCTCATTTTGGCTCAGTGCTCAATCTCAGTGATCAAAGACTTCAACCCACTGCAAGTACACTTCGTTTTATATGCACCACATTAGGAAGCCTTTTCAATCAGAGTTTGATATGTGCTGAGAATTTGGTAGTGAGTGGAAAAACTTGAGCAATCTGTTGAAGTTCAGACAGTACCAATGATTTCCCCTTTAACTGCAAATGCCTTAAACTTTATATCCATGGAATATGGTGCTTGCATGTGCCTGGATAGTTTTATGTCTTATAGAGACATACATATGACTATTATTCTAACAGCTATCATTCTTCTGTTTTACTTGGGACTTCATGGAAGGGAGCACCCCCATTCCCCTGTTCTCAGAAGGTTGTTATTTTTTTTCCCCAAAAGAAAAATATGATGTGTGCTGAGTTTTGTTTAGGTGGTAGCAAAAAACAAAGATGCAAATGAAAGTTTTTAAAAATTTGAAGTTGAGTGGGTAGCTCTAAAATGTCATAGAAATCAACTCAATTAGATCTTTGGCTGCAAAACATCAAAATGGATTAACACTGCTTAGGCTGGCTTCTTATAGCCTGAAACAATGTGGCACAAAAAGTGTATTCAAAGGCATTGGTTGTAGGAAAATTGCTACCCAAAGCAGGGCTTGGGCAGGGGGAGTTTGGAGGATGGAGGAAAAGGAACCTTTTTGTACATGGGCCAGAAGTTAAAAGGGAGATAGTGATAAAACTAAGACAGCACTTTTCTTTATCAAAACACAGACTTTACCTCTGAATTACCAGGCAGGTGTCCTGAGCAGGTGGTCTGTACGTCCGGTATCAATCGCTATTGAGATCTGCAAGGCATAAGGAGAGTATGAACAGTGCCAGAAGGGCCAAGTCCCAGAGTGAGTTAAGGCATGCGGAAAGCACAAAGAACACAAAAAGGGCTCATTTAGTCATACACAAAAGAAGAAGAAGTGCAAAGAAGGAGGCTGCTCACTCAATATGAGCAGGTCACAGGATAAAAGCAAAATGCCTCAACTGTTGTTGCCTTCACAGTTGAGAAGAGGGATCTTCAACCGCTTGAATATATATATATATATCTCCAAATATCCAACAATATATTGAGGGACAAAAGCTTAAGAGAATTAGATATTAAGAGCTCTTACCCAATAAAATGAATTTAAATTATACCCTGGGCACTGAAAGAAGACTTTTGAAGGGTGTGAGAGACTCCTGAAGAATGGGGATGGTACTGCAAGTCCAGTTCCCTGGGAAACAGACTCTGGGTTAGAGACTTACATTAGGGTATGCCTTCAGGACCAACACTGATGAAGGGCAGCAGAACAGGACAGAGGGAGAAACTGAATAGAAATTCAGTTACAACAAAGACCTGGGTTGATCCCATGGTAGGCTCTGAAGTTGGGAGGGACTTGCAGACTTGTCTTACCTTGAGGCAAGAGAACCAGGTCTTTATAAATTCACTTCCACCAGTTGATGAATGTGGGCTTATCCCCCTCAACCCCCAGGAGCGGGAGGTGACCTTGGGAGAGGCGGCTGTCTTTAGCAGAGGGCAATTCCCAGAGAGGGACTCAGCTATAAGTTGTCAATAGCCTAACTCCCAGCAGTTGGGAGAAATGAGTTCCTTAGTCTTAAAGGGGTATCGACCAGCGAGCTATCATAGTATCACAATTTACAAAAGGAGGAGAAATTTAGATTCCAGAAACTATATACAGTAACCTTGATACTGCGACTCAACCAAAGGTTAGCATGATTATCAAATAGATGGTCTTGGAGCCTTTAGAAAAGGAAGTGGTGACCACCAAAAACCTAGGTGAGATCATTGAGAACAGTGTTACACGCACGAATTTATTAGTGTCCATCATGGTGACAGCCCTCCAGACTCCATTTAACTTTGCCAATTTTAACATTTTAAGTCAAAGGCCTGGCTGAATCCATATAAGACACATTTATCAAACCTGCAGATGACCCAGAGTTTGAAAGATAGCCAAAACCAAAAACAAACAAACAAACAAAAAAACCAAAAAAACCCCCCATATAAAATATTTTTAAAACCTTGTCCAAAAAATCAACAAAATGAAATTTAGTAAGAATAAATGTAAAGTAACTTACTGAGATCCAAAAGTGCATGAAGGAACAGATTTGACTTAACAGTAGTTCATAATGAAAGATGACGCAGATGGATTAGTTTGTTTTAATATAATTTACATCAGCAGTGTGACATGATTGCCAAGAAGGCTAATTCAGTATTGGGATTCACTAAGAGAAATGTGGTGTCCAGAACAATTGAAGTAAATCCCAATTTATCAGAAGCTCTATTAGAGAGAGTGCTCTATGAGAGATTAAGTATGTGAGGTTTTTCTTGTCTTTAGAGAGAGAACTTACAAGATCATCACAGTGGAGGCAGGAGGCAAGAAACCTGCCTCAGAAGTGGTGGCCTTGGAATCTCTGAGAGCAAACTTTCTTATCATGGTAGAACTGAGTACCTTAGAAGGGGTGCCAGACAGACTTTAAGGTGGTCCCTATGATCCCAACCTTCTAGAATTCACACTTTTCTATGATCCCCTCCCCCCGAATGTAGGCAGGAACTGTGACTTACCTCTAACTAACAGAACATGGCAAAGGTGATGGAATGCGACTTCTGTGATTATATTTGGTTACACAAAATTCCATCTTGCTAGCCGACTCACTCTCTTCCTCCATTTCTGACTTTGGAGAAACAAGTTGCCATGGTGTTAGGGTGCCTAGGGAGAAAGCCACATGGCCAGGAACTGTGGGAGGTCTTGGAGCCAAGGGCAGCCTCCACTTGACAGCCAGTAAGAACAGAAGACTTCAGTTCTACAACCAAAAGGGAATGAATTCTGACAACAACGGGAGTGAGCTTGAAAGCCGATCTATTCGCAGTTGAACCCCTGGGTAATAACTGAGCCCTGGCCAGTACCTTGATCCTAACCTGACAGAGGACTCAGCTAAGCCATGCTCGGACTCCTGACTGACCTACATAGACTATGTTGCTTTAAGCTGTTAAATTTGTGGCAATTTGTTACTCAGCAATCAATAAATAAGACAGAAGGGAATTTATGGTAAGGAGAAGCCCCTACTACCTGTGAGAAAAGAGAAGTCCCTTCTGGGGAAGGGGCGGCCATACCTGACTCAATCACTGTGGCCACAGAAGGTGACAGTCTGATTATCAGGAACGTATCATATAACTACCCTGAACATGGAGTCTCAGGGGGCAAGTTGCAGACCCTGTTAATGCCTTTTCCCTCAGCCCACCTCTAGTTCACTGGTAGCTGCACAAGAGTTTCCAGCAGGCTAACAGTATTTCAACCTCAAATTCCTGAGCCTCTCTGCTTTTTTGGTCTGAGAGCTTGCTCAGCCTTCCAGTAGGGCAAACCAGAAATGCTGGGTATGTCACACCACCTGAGGCAACCTCCAGCTGGGGAGGGATGAGCGTCAACAGATAAATACTTCAGCTTCCCTCACCCTTGTTGGAACAATTGTGAGGCATGTTTGACACAATGCCTCCGAAGGTCACAGTGAGATTGAGCAAACTACCCATTAGCACACCCTCTATTGACTTTCCTCTCTTCCTGTCTCACGTGTGCTTCTGGGATCATCTCCCAGATTAACCACCTACACCCAAATCCTTGTTTCACAGCCTGCGTTTGGAGAAGCCCCAAGTAAGAAGAGAGAGGATCAAACCCACTTGTGTCACCCAAATTGATGGGAGATGGTGTTAAGTAAAAACAGAGGAAATGCATTCAGAATAAGCCTGACTACAAGATTTCAAGGCAGGTTGGATTTCAGGAATTTTGCCAGCTTCTTTGTTCTTATTTCACAGGGAATTTGAGCATCAGTCTCCTATACTTCTAACCCTAGCCATTGCCCTTACTGTAGAAGGCCACTGGCAAAGAGAGAGGCCAAGTTAGAGTGTGGGATGGATTGGAGAAAGCCCATTGCTTCAACAACAACAACAAAAAAAAGTCAAAATACAGGTTGAGTAGACAGTAGTTCAATGGCATCATCTCTTTATCCCTAAAGGTAAACTTTGCAAACAGGCAGCTTTCTGTAGTTGAGGGAAAAATGAACAAAATTGGTGTGAGGAAAATGCTATTTTGCATACATACAGAATATCTTATCTTGATGCCAATAACAACATTTAGACAATATGTTCATGTTTCTTTGCTTTTATAAAATAGTCCAGTGAGATTTAGAATTCAATACTCAGAAGACTATATTGTTGATTACTAAGCATATTATGTCAGAGATAATATCCATTCTTGCCTTCTTCTTACCTACCAGAACCCTGTATTAATGGAAGCAACAATGCGTCAGGCTAAAATCTACCATCTCTTATAGATAGGCGCAGCCAGTGAGATGTAAGTAGAACTGTTGTGTGGTACTCCATGGAAGGCCCCATAAAGGGTGCTGAGTTAATTGGAAAGTGTGTCTTAACTCTTCTCCTTTCCTAACTTTCTGATCCCTAGATTGTTGGAGCTCTAGAACCGTCTTGGATGGTGAGAGTCTCAAAAAGGAGAGCCATGTGTTAGGATGGAGGAGCAGAGAGAGTAATGGGACCTTGGTCTCTGACATCTGTAGACCTGCTGTATCAGTCCTAAAGAGCTTATCATCACACTTCTTTTACGTGGGAAAGAAATTTTTATTGTGTTTAAGGCATCGTTATTTGGCTTCTAAGGTGCATTCAACCCAACTTGATCCTAACTGATACATATACCCACACATAAAATCAGAAGACAACAGTTGAAAGTCTTGCTTAAAACTATCAAGAGGGAAGGTTAATTAACATCAGCGATGTGTATGCTTGCACAATGCAAGAATAGTTCCATAGTAAAAATAATTAGGATGTGCACAAATATATCCACAAACATAATCAAAGTTTCATAACACCAGTGTTTGGGATTATGGTAGAATTCGATAGCAGAATATTCAGAAAGGGAAACTGTTATGGACTGAATGTTTGTGTCCCCTCCAAATTCATATGTTGAAGCCCTAACTCCGAATGTGATGGTGTTAGAAGGTGGGGCCTTCGGGAGGTCATTAGGTTTAGTTGAGGTCCTGAAGGTGGGGCCCTCATGGTGGGATTCATGCCTTTATAAGAAGAGACCAGGGAGCTAGTTCTTTCTCTCTCCACCATGGAAGGACACAGCAACAAGGCAGCTATCAGCAAGAAGGGGCTTTCATAGGAACCAATCTGCCAGCACCTTGGTCTTGGACTTCCCATCCTCTAGAACTGTGAGAAAGTAAATATCTGGGTTTTGGGGGGGATTTGTTTGTTTTATTTTAGAGAGAGAGAGAGAGAGCGTGTGCATGAGTAGGGGGGTGGAGGGGCAGAGGGAGAAGAAGAGGGAGAGAAGCAGACTCCCTGCTGAGCATGGAGCCCGACGACCTGGGACTTAATCCCACAACCCTGAGAACTTGACCTGAGCCGAAATCAAGAGTCGGACGCTTAATTGACTGAGCCACCCAGGCACCCCAATAAATACCTGTTATTTAAGCCACCCCATCTGTGGTCAGGTATAGCACTCTCAGTTATAAGACAAACATGTTTGTTTTCAATTTTACCCTTCCCCTGGAGTATCCTAGACTCATTATATAGTTTAAAGTAAACTTATTAAGCATCTATTTTAATTCCCTTACTTTAGAAAAGAGAAAACCAAAGTTGTCCCCTACGGTCACTGTTACCAAGTTCTGCAAATCTTTCTTTGAAATATGGCAGATTTATCTTCTCTTTTTTATGTCTACTCCTAACATATCAGACCAGCTCTCACTGCTTCACTTGTGAGTTTCAATTACCTCCTCACTGAATCTCCCTGTCTATAGTCTCCCCTTCCTGCAGTTAATTCTATACCTTTCTACTGTGAGAATAATCCTCACAAAACCCTACTTTTGCCCAGCGACTTCCCTTTTAGAGCACCTCCAATGGTCTTCAATGGTCTAATCAATCAACCATAGTCGGTCATACTTTTCCCTAGCTCTAAATTTTATTCTTTCACGTTCGACTGTGCCCAGAGAAAGCATTTGCATCAATCTTTACTTCTTCAATAGGCTCATTCATCAGTCTCAATAATGGATCCATCAGATTTAGCTGCCCCCTTGTACACTCAGGCATTGTTTTGATTTGGTAGTGCCAAACTACTAGCTAGTTTTAAAAAAGGATCACAATTGTTGGGAAGCTTTGTTTAATGGAGGGTCAGGTACTTGAGCTGGCTCTGGATGACTGGAACTGGGTGGTGGAAGAGCACAGCTGCCAGACAGAGCTTTGATTAGCCATGAAGGGACAAATAAGCAGGGGCAGGTTGAGACAGAAAGAAAGGACAAAGAACAGAGGCAATGTATGCAAGGGACTGCCAATTCCAGAGGGAAATGGGATTCACTTGCCTTTGATCATGCTTTGCCTACCGGCTGCTTATTTCTTCTGACAATTCAAATTCTGTGACATCCATCCACCAAGATGAGTCAAGTTCCACTCTGCTCTCTATGAAAATTGCTTCGGTTACTTAGCTCTTCTATTCCCTGCCTTTCCACAGCACCTTTTGGCTGTTGGAGGCATTTGACTTGAGATTTTATTTTATTTTTCATCTTATTATATAGCCTTGTTTGGCAGTATTATTGTTTGAGATATGCAAGACCCATCTCTCCCAAATAGTTTCCAAATAATGAGCACTAGTGCTCTGTCATCTTATATGTATATTTCTGTATCACAACAGGGCTTGGCATATAGAAAGTAACCAATTGCGATTATCTGAATGTAGACAAGATGTATTTAACATATATAAATATACACAGCTGAGAAAATTCTCTTCAATATAACAAATATTCTCTTCAACAAAATAAAAGTAAATTTGGTATGTGTAATGTTTTCCTAATAAAATTGAACATTCTGTAGGCATTAAAAATACAAGCACCCAAATTCTTTAAATAGGCAGAAATTATACTCAACATTCTTTTCCACTGTTTGATTGGCAAGGACTTAGGGACTCTGATCACACAAGATTTCTCTTTCATGAAAATTTATATACATCAGCAGAGCAATTTCAACCTGGATGATTAATCAGATCATGAAAATAACCTTGTTATATAATTATGACAGGTCAGTGGTCCTCATTAAAATCAGATCCTGCCTGTAATATACCTTTTATAACATCAACAATAACACATTTTCTTTGCACTATTTATTTATTTATTTTTTAAAGATTTTATTTATTTATTTGACAGAGAGAGAGAGAGAGAGAGAGCGACAGCAGGAACACAAGCAGGGGGAGTGGGAGAGGGAGACTCCCCACTAAGCAGGGAGCCCGATGTGGGGCTCGATCCCAGGACCCTGGGCTCATGACCTGAGCCGGAGGCAGACGCTCAACGACTGAGCCACCCAGGCGCCCCTTCTTTGCACTATTTAATACAACATCTGTGAAAGCAAATTCCATGGACTGATGTTAGTGGGTCTTATATTAAAAGAGAGGTTCCTTAGTCAGAGAAGCTTGGGAAAGTTAAACAGACGTCTCAGTGCCTTTTATATATTAATGTGCATTTTGAGTCTCCAAAAAGAAATATGTTATGCAATGCTTCCCAAAGTACTTCAAACCATGGCTTGTTGGAGGCAGAGCTTCTGAGGAACAAATATGGGGAAACACTAATTGATAGATTGCATAAAGGCTACAGGATAAAGTGGGAGGAGTTTTGAACTTGACTGAGTCTGACTAGCCTAGATTACTATGCTGTGAGGCATAAGCTAGCCATGGGGAGAAGCTGCATGTAGAGAGATACCTAGACAAATCTAGCTGCGCCAGTTATCCAAGAAAGGACACTAGACATGTAAGTAATGAAGTCATCTTAGACATTCCAGCTCTAGCAAATGCCATGTGGAGAAGAATCAAGGAACTCAACCAACAGGTAGAGCCATGACAGCTTTTTCCAGCCATTCAATCCACTCTAGCTAAGATCTTAGTTATTGTGGAGCATAGGTGAGACAGCCCCGCTGTGCCCTGTCTGAATTTCTGGCCCCAAATTTTGTGAGATGAATGCAGTTGCTGTTTTGTGACACTAATTAAGGTGTAGGATAATTTGGTATGCAGCAGTAGATCACTAGATAAGTTTGGTGAAATAAATAAAAATATGAAGTTTAGCTTGATATTTGGCATAAAATGGGTGCTCATTAACGTTAACTTCTTTCCCTTTTTTCCTCCCGAGGACTTCCATCATGTGGCATACATGCCCATGATTGATTCTATTCTTATGTAGATCCTGATGTTGAAAGAAACTAAAGGTGATGACAGGAAAAAAGGCAAGATTCTTGATATCTAAGACACTGAAAATGTATATATTTGTGGGGTGAATATCTGGGTGAAAGAAGGTCTGTTTTAAGATTGACCAACATTCCGTCATTCTAAACATGGATTATAAATTGTCCTCCTCTGCTTTCTGGTATATTTGCAGTGATTTTTAAATATGTCTGCAAAGTTTTTTGATTCTCACTACATTGAGAGGTTGGATCTATATCCCCACCCCTTGAAAATGGGTGGGATTTTGTGACTGGGTTGACTGAGAGTATGATAGAATTAGTTTTATGTGACTTTCAAGGCTAGGTCATAAAAGGTGATTCAGCTTCTACCTTGTGAGCTAGAATATTTGCTCTTGAAGCTTTCAGCCTCCATTAAGCAGTCTGATAGTTACAAAGAAGTCCAAAGTAGCCCATGTAGAGATACTACATGGAGAAGCCCAGGGACTCTATGAAGAATGAAAGATACCTGAAATAGTCACTAGCTCCAATGCCCTGTTTTTCTAAATTCAATCATTGTCTGACTGCAACCACATGAAAAATCCAGGGCCCAGACCATCCAAACAGGCTCTTCCTCAACCCTTCTCTCAATTCCCAGCACAAAGAAACCATAAGCAATAATAAAACAATTGTTTTTTAAGTCACTAACTTTTGTGGTAGTATGGGGTAATAGCTAATTGAAACTATATTCATTCAAATACATTAATAAAGTGTTAGACTGTGTTAAATTATGATCACCAGGTGGTGCCCATTTTCCTTTTTTTGTGTGTGATTCTATTAAATTTGGTACTTTTTTTTTAACCATTCTACTATCTGTGGGAAAATGATACATTTATTCATGAGCAAAAATCCTCCATTTGTTAAGCTAACTCAAATTGCAAAAACAGTTCTTACTTATGAAATAAAAAGTTAAAGTGCACAATTTCTTCTTAAATTTTCAAACACTCCAATCATCATTACATCTTCCAGTGGGTGCGTCCTTCCCTGGGTATTAAGACTTTTGGCAGAGCAGAATCCAGAGTTTGTGGAAACAAGAAAAACAAAACTGAAGATGGTGCTACTCACACTTCTTTTCCTTGATTCTTATTCAGGAGAATGTGAATAAAAGTACTATTTTTACGGCTGTCTGTGCCATCTATTATCAGTCCACTCTGTATGGCCAGTGAGACATGAATATTTTAGAGTGGAAGAAATTTCAAGGAAGGGTGAACAAGCACTTAAGGGCTAATCTAACATAGGTCTCCTCTCATACTATTCCATTGAAAACTACGTCGTTTCTCCATAACACTAATCACTGTTTGGTTAATTTGGCATGAGCCCCAAGTCCACAGCCTTTTATAAGCTCAGATTTTTAATTGCTCCTGAGCCTTACTTCCAAACGTTTCTCTCTGCTTTCCACATGATTGAAAGTGAAAAGATTGGTTCGGTTCTTCACCTGTTTTCACAGAAAATCATCTCACAACTGATTACCAGGAGTTCAGCAACTTTGCTGTAGGTCTTAAAGGCCATGGAGGGTTGTTAAATCACAGAGTACAAGGTCTTCTTTCACTCCACTGGCTCTCACCCTCTTTCTCCTTATGCCTGTTCATCTTCTGTCTTTTTCATATACTGTTTTCTAATAATTCTCACCCAAAAACTCTTTTGGATTTTAATTCTAAAAAGTGTATTTTAAAAACTATAAACTAAACTACAAACTAAAAATTTTGGCATTTAGAGAGAAATAGTCTTAAATGCTTAAGCTAAAAAAGAAAAAAAGAAAAAAATTAAAGAGATAAACATCTGACTTAATAGAGGGTTTATAAAACCAATAGTCAATTCTTTGAAAAGACTAATATATGTACAAACTTATGGCAAGATTGATCAAGAAAAAAAAAAGCAAAACCGCAAAAATACTAAGAATGACAAAGGATACAGGTATTAAAAAGAACTTTGCCATACATTGAAAATTTTAAGTAAATATTCAAATTCCTAGGAAAATATAAAATTGACTCAAAAGGGAGTAAAATGCCTAAAATAGTAGTTTAAAAACTCCTTTCACAAAGAGGACAGAAGTACAACACAGTTTTACAGGTTATTTCTATAAATATACAAAGAACAAACACACTTACATAACCAATTCCAGAGGAAAATCGCCCAACCCTTGTTATGACACCAGCATAAGCTGGATATCAAAACCCAACTTTGACAGTATGAGAAAGGAGAATTATAGAGCTATTTCATTGATTAATTCAGATGCGAAATCCTAAATAAAATATTATCAAAGAGAACACTGTGATGTATAATACAGGTAATAAATACATCATGACATTATTGGGTTTATCCCAACAATGGAAAGTTGGACTAAATAGAAAATCTAATAAAATTTTCACATTAACAGATTAAATAAAAAATTTTATAATAATCTGAATATATGCAAAAATTTTTTAATGAAATCAAAGAATTCTGATTAAAAGATTATTAAACTAAGAATATTAAGGAGCTCAGGGTGCCTGGGTGGCTCAGCTGGCTGGGTGTCTGACTCTTGATCTCAGTTCAGGTCTTGATCTCAGGGTCCTGAGTTCAAGTTCCATGCTTAAAAAAAAAAAGAATATTAAGGAACTCTATTAATCCAATAAAGGGCATCTAAAAAATTTGGAGCAAAATTCATACTTAATGTAAGAATGTTAAAAACATATCCTTAAAGAGCAGAAAGAAGACAATGGACTCCATTATCAGACGTTCTATATTTAGAACTGTCATAACCAGCACAGTAAGGAAAGGAATTAAAGATATGAGGACCCAAAAACAAGAAATAGTAAACTATTATTTTTTCAAAAATGAGATTATTGTCTCTATAGAAAACCAAAGTTACTAGGATGTGTAAAAAGTTTAGCAAGATGCAAGAAAAAAATTAGTATTCAAGAACAAATTGCCCTCTACAATAATTTGTTAATGGGTAAACAATATAAAAAGATGTGAATTGTGACATCAAAAACAAAAAAGGGGGAGAGGAAAAAGGTAGAGTGATCCAAGTTAGGTTGTTATCAGCTTAAAATAAACCGTTATATCTATAAAATGTGTTATGTAAGCTGCACAGGAACCAAAAAGAAAAAACCTACAGTAGATATACAAAAGATAAAGAGAAGGGAACTAAAGCATATCACTACAGAAAATCAGTTCACAAAAGAAGACATGAAGAGAGGAAGAAAAGAAAAAGGGACCTAAAAAGCAGCCAGAGAACAATTAGTAACATGGCATTAATAAGTCCTTACCTAGCAATAATTACGTTAAATGAATGTAAATGGATTAAATTCTCCAAACAGAAGACAAAACCCAAATATATACTGCCCACAAGAGACTTGCTTTAGCTTTAAGGGCACATTTATTAACATATCTGAAAGGAGAAATAGACAGTAATACAATAATAGCATGGGACTTCAATACACCACATTCAACAATGGTTGGATCATCCAGAGAGAAAAGTAATACAAAAACGTTGGACCTGAACTATACTTTAAACCAAAAGGACCTAACAGACACATACAGAACATTTCATCCAAGAGCAACAAATACACATTCTTCTCAAGCACATGAAATATTCTCCAGGCTAGATCATGTTATGTTACAAAGCAAGTCTTAACAAATTTAAGAAGATTAAAATCATAACCAAGTATCTTTTCTGACCACAATAATATAAAACTAGAAATAAATAGCTGGGGGGGGGAACTAGACAATTCACAAAGATGGGGTAATTAAACAACACGCTCCTAAGCAACCGATGGATCAGAGAAGAAATCAAAAGGGGAATAAAAAAAAAATCTTGAAAGAAATGAACACGGAAACAGAACACACCAAAACTTACGGGATGTAGCAAAAGCAATTCTAAGAAGGAGGGTTACAGTGATAAACACCTACATTAAGAAAAAAAGAAAGCTCTCAAATCAATAACCTAACTTTACACCTCAAGGAACTAGAAAAAGAAGAACAAATCTAAGCCCAAAGTTAGCAGAAGGGAGGAAATAATAAAGATCAGAGCAGAAATAAATGAAATGGAGACCAGAAGGACAATAAAAAAAGTTTAACAAAATGAAGAGCTGTTTTTTTTTTTTAAAAAGAAACACAATATTGACAAAGCTTTAGCTAGACAAAGAAAAAAAGGGAGTAGACTCCAGTATATAAAATCATAAATGAAAGAGGAGACATTACAACTAAAATAAATGTGTGTGTCTATAATTAACCAAATCAAGTGTTTCCAGGCCATTAATTGGTTGTTATAAATTTGTGTTAGATTAAGAATCATTTTAGAAATGGAGCAGAGGCAATGTAGGAAGAAGTCAGCACCTGTCAAGTCAGTTGGTTGTCAAGATGGGCTGAGGACCAAGAAAAGGATAATCCACCCTGTGAGAAGAAATCCTAACTTCTCGATCCTTAACAATCCCCTAGGCCACCCCCAGGCCATTCCCAGAAACAGCTACCCAAACCCAGGCCCAGTCCCCACATGTCTTGTCGAAAACCTTAGATAAATCCATACCAAAACCCCCAACTACAAATCCCATTCCAGGACAACCCATTCTGTTGAGCCTGCAACCTATACACCTTGGAATTCTTGCCACTGACCACTCTCTTGATCAATAATACTACTTCTCTCCCCAGTAGCAGGCCAAGCTTGCTTAAAGTTTCTACCTTGTAGATTTCCTTATTTAGGCACTTCTTATAATTCTGACACTATTAAATTTTGGCTAATTCTGGAAACTCTTTCTTCCTGACATCATGTACCCATGATTTTTCTCCTACTTCTATGTAGGAGGTGCATCCTCCCCTATAGGCCCAATGATAGTTTCTCAAGACTCAGTTTGTTTGAGGCCTCTTTTCATTCTCTCTCTGTAACTCTTCCTATGAGGCCAACTCATCCACATCCAACAATGATTATTAAAAATGGTATAGCCTCATTCCAAATCTCTCCTCTGAGATTCAAACCGGCGCATCCAATGTCCTGCTCAATACCTTCCCTTTCAAGTTTCAGAGACATCTCAGTTCAGCAAGTCCAAGTCTGACTATGCTTTCTCTTCAATATCTGATCCTCTTTTGGTATTCCTTACTTTAGTCAGTAGCTTCACCCAACTGGACATGATAGACACCCAAGATTCATCTTTGGCACCTCCATCACCCTTACTCTTTATAGCCAATCCATCCATCAAACAAGCTGTGTTGATTTTCCCTCCTACACCCATCCCCTCCCATTCATCTCTTCTGGCACCACCCCGGTCCAAGCTACAATCATTTCCAGTTTAGATGATCAGACTAGTCTCTTGAAAGGCCTCTTTGAGCCCAGTCCATCTGCCTCCAATACATTCACCACCATCCATATAGAATAATCACAAAATGAGAATCTGGGTATATAGTGCCTCTCTAAATAACCTGCATTGGATACTCATTGTTCTGAGCCTAAAGATAGACAAATTAAAATGGCATGGCTTTCAAGGGTGATTTGACACTTTAGCTCTGCTTTCAAGTACTCTCCCCCTTACTCCTTGTAGTTTAGCCACACTAACCCTATTTCTGTGCCTTGAATGTGTCATAATATCTTTGACACAGGGCCTTCCCACATCCCTGTCTGAAACTGTCCGAAACATTGTTTCCTTCTTCTGCATACTTCAAAGCTCAGGCCAAACTTCACTTCCTGAGGGAAGCCAGGTAGAAATGCCTTCCTACCCACATCAGAATACAGGCCAAAGGAGGGCTTCAGGGCAGAAAAGGAAAGCATTTGTAGGGCCTTGTTTTCTCATTCTTCCCTACATCTGTTTTATATATTGGCAACTTGGTAGCTCTATTTTCCAAAACTCCCTGCATCTCCTCATACCCCCACAGGTCACAGCTGCGTACCTGGGAAACCCAGGTCTGTGGTTCTGCATCATGGCCAAATTCTGGTTGACAGCTGACTCAACTTTGAGATATAAAGGAGAAAAAAAAAAAAAATCCATCCTTTTCTTGTCCTCATTGATCTTGAGATCAAGGAGTTGTTATTCTTGTAGGCACTAAGGAATAGGAACCAAGAAGTTTCCTTTTTCAGCCCATGTAGACACAGACCTCCAACAGTTCAAGACTGCTTCTAAATTTAAAATTGTTAAAGTTGGAGTGTTTGCTTAGTCTGACAAATACACTATTCTCCCGAGTCTAATATTTAGAGACTACATATTTTTTCCCCACTCAAAAATTGCTACAGGCTATGACTGCTATTCAGCTTGGGAATTCTAAGAGTAACTCTTAACTCTCAAGTCATTCTGACTTTGACCCTCTTCACCCAGACATAACCAATGTATTTTACTTTAGCTAGAGTGACTTACCATTTTCCCCAGGCTGTTCTGTCTTACATGGCTCCTGGTTCCTCCCCAGAATTTAGTAGTGAAACTGCCATTTATGGGAACACATTTTGCTAATTGTGCCCCAATTTGGATGAGTCACAGGAGCCACATTGCTTTGTTGTGACTACACACTTGGCTGTTGCTGAACTGCCCCAAACAGGAAAATATAAATTGTAACCATCCACTCCAGAAATGGGAGAATGGGCTAACTTCTTAGATTTGATTAGATGTTAGCTTTCAATCATTTAGGGTCCCCCACCCTGGCATTTTTCCAGCTTCCTGGAGCTATATAATTGACATATAATGTTGTGTAAGATTAAGGTGTACAATGTAGTGATTTTATATATGTACATAGTGCAAAATGATCACCACAATAAGGTTAGTTAATGCATCTATCACCTCACATAGTTACAATTTGTGTGTGTGTGGTGAGAACTTTTAAATTCTGCTTCATTAGCAACTTTCAAATATACAGTACAGTATTGTTAGCTACAGTTATCATGCTCCATCATATCCCCAGAACTTAATCACCCTACAACTAGAACTTTGTACCATTTGACTACGTTCACCCATTTTTCCCCACACCCTACTCCTCGCATCTGGCAACCACCAGTCTGTTCTCTGGTTCTATGAGCTCGACTGTCTTTAGGTTCCACGCATGTGTGAGATCATACAGTCTTTGTCTTTCTCTGTCTGATTTATTTCACTTAGCATGATGCGCTCAAGTTTCATCCATGTTGTTGCAAATGGCAAGATTTCATTATTTTTTATGGCTGAATATAAATATAAATATATATATATGTATACTTTACCCATCCATCCACTGATGGACACTTAGGTTGTTCTCATGTCTTGGCTACTGTCAATTGTGCTGCCTGAATATGAGGTTGCAGATAGCTCTTTGATACAGTGATCTCATTTCCTTTGAATATACGCCCAGAAGTGGAATTGCTGGATCATATGCTAGTTCAATTTTTAATTTTTCGAGCAACTTCCATACTGTTCTCCATTGTGGCTGCACCAGTGGGCATTCCCACCAACAGTGCATGAGGGTTCCCTTTTCTCTACATCCTCACAAGTGCTTGCTATGTCTTTTTGCTACTAGCCATTCTAACAGGTGTGAGGTGACATCTCATCGTGGTTTTGATGTGTATTTCCTTAATGATTAGTAATGTTAAGCACATTTTCATGTACCTGATGCCCATTTGAGTATCTTCTTGGTTGTGACAGTTTCTATTGCATTTTTCAGTTAAGTCATTGTATTCCTCAGCTCTTGAATTTCTGTGTGACTTTTTATGGGGTTTCTATTTCTTTGTTGAACTTCTCATTTTGTTCATGGATTGTTTTCCTAATTTTGGTGTCTGTCTGTGTATTCTTGTAGTTCACTGAACTTCTTTAAGAGGGTTATTCCGAATTCCTTGGCAGTTTATAGATCTCGATTTCTTTAGGGTCAGTTATTGGAGCTTTGTTAGTGTCTTTGGTGATGTCATGTTTACCTCATTTTTCATGATCCTTGATTCTTTGCATTGGTATCTATGCATCTGAATAAGCAGTCTCCTCCTCTTTATAGATTCACGTTGGCAGGAACGGTTCTTCACCAATCAGCTCAGCCTGGAGTTCTGGATGGGTCAGCTGGTAACATCCTTGGGAAGTTGGAGCTTGCTTTTGGGGTCTCTATTTGGTCAAGGCCACTGCCTGTGCTCCCAGGACAAGGGGAGTGCAGTTGAATGGGTTCTACAGTTGGCTGGGCTCCATATTCTAGCAAGACCACTGGGATCTCTGATCGGGCAGGGCTGCTGGCTGTGCTCCATGGTCAGGTAAGGCCACTAACTGGGCTCTGCAGCCACCTCTTGTCAGGTGAGGTCACCTGCTTTGTTTCTGGCAGAGTGGTGCCCCTGGTTGGACTCCTTGGTCGGCCCTGGCTATAGGCTTTTTTCTGCAATTACTCTACAGTTCTAGTAGAACTACAAAGTTCTAGTTGTAGGGTGATTAACTGGTGGAGTCTCAGGCTGTGATCCCCAACTATATGCTGCTGCTGGCTGGATTCTGCTTCAGCAGGGCTGCACACTGCTGTGTGATTAGGCAGGGATGCAGGCTGTGCCCTGAAGTTGGGCTGGGCTGTAGGCTGGGCTTTGTGATCATGTAGGCCACTTGTTGTGCTCTGTTGCTGATCAAGTTCACTGGCTGGACATTTTGGTCAGGAGGGGAAACCAGTTGCAGGTGGGGCTAGAGTCTTTGCTAGAGTCTTTGCTCCATGGTTAGGTGGGGGTCACTTTCCAGGCTTTTTTGTCGGGAGGGGCCACAGAGAATGCTTCATGGTAGAACTGTATCACTGGCTAGGCTGTGGTTGGGTGGTACTGTAGGCTGGGTTGTGCTGACAGCTGGGTTCTGAGGCTGTCCAGTGTCACTGTTAAGGCTTCCTGGTTATGCAGAGCCAGGAGCTATACTCCATTGTTGGGCAGGACTGCTGGCTTCATTTCCTGCCCAAGCATGGCTATAGGATGGGCTCTGCCGGTGCCCAGATTCTCTGGTTAGGTGAGGCTACACTCAGCAGCTGGGCGGGGCTTCAACTGTGCTTTCCTCCCTGTGTGGGTGTGAACCAGGCAGAAATGCCCACTGTGCTCCCTGGTCATACAGGGCCACCAGCTCAGCTCTGTAGATGGGCAGAATTGCTGGCTGGAATCCCTGCTCGAGCACAGCTGGGAGGAGGAATGTGGTCTTGCCAGGATCTGAGTACTGTTAACTGCAAGCCCCGATCCCCTTCTCCATTTCTGTCTGATCTTCTGTGGCCAAGCCCTGCAGATTTCCCTACTTGAGCCCCCTGGGAAGCATTCCATAAAGCTGGGGAAGCTGGATGTCTGCCTTCGGCTCTCTTTTACCCACTAGAGAAACTGTAGGCCCAGGAGGCCCTCTTGGTGTGGCACTGTGCTGGTCTGGGGGAGGGGCAATGTGGTCAGAGCCTAGCTGCCTCTCTTACTCTTCTAATGCTATCCTGCTCAGTCTCTGTGATCCAAAGGGATACCTCAGCCTCACCCCTGGGTTCTGGGATTTTCATAAAAGTGTCTTGTCTATGGATAGTTGCTTGTTGGTTGCTCTGTGAGGGGGATGAAAGTTGGGCTCGACCTATATTGCTGCCTTGATAACATCACTCCCTTTTTCCTTCTTTTTTTTTTTTTAAGATTTATTTATTTCCTTTTAGAGGGAGAGAGAGAGCACACCCACGAGGCAAGTGGGATGGGAGGGGCAGAGGAAGAGGGAGAATCTTAAGCAGGCTCCACGCTCAGCACAGAGCCCAACGTGGGGCTCGATCTCTCAAACCTGAGACCATGACCTGAGTCAAAACAAAGAGTCAGATGCTCAACCAACTGAGCCACCCAGGTGCTCCTCCCTTTTTCCTTCTTCATGAGAATATTCTGTTAATAAAAATTTAACCAACCCAAGAGTTTTGGCAGGACTTGAATGGAATGAAAGTTTTAGTGTCCACTCAATGTAGCCTCTCATAATCTATGGATCTTTCTACATGTGGTGGTAAATTAGTTGCTTGGTTCACCGCTTCTGTAGTGCCTAAAGCACAAATTCAAGTTAAATATATTTCCATTATACAAGTGAAGTTATATCTCTTTGCTATATACCCTTTCATTTTCTTTCTTTTGAAGCAATTGATAGGTCTACTATATATATATATATGTATATATAAATCTGCAGGTATCTGTGGTACAAATACATTGTGTGAAAGATGAAATGTAGTGGTTACAAGACGTAAAACTTTTGGGAGACAGTTGATGATTGAGACTCATTATGACCGATGGGCTTTATTAATATCATGGTGCATGTGTCATCCTGTGATGGAAGGGCTACACTGGGATAAACCACATGCTTCTTTGTCTATAGATGCTGAAGTATTTAGGCCAGATTTTCTCACAAACCCACATAGATATTCCTGCAACTTGGCACTGCAAAATACACTGCCTTGTGCATGGAAGGGGATTATCTGCTTCTTTTGGTTGATGGCAGTTATTTCAGGGAGGGACCTACAGTCTAGAGCTTGAGGCCATAGGCCATACTCAAACTCAGCCCGTAAAGACGTTACTGGATTGGAGAAAAGAACCTCTCCTAATTAAAATGTTAAAATCCCAAGAGCTTGGCTAAGAGAGGAGGGAATTATGGATGGCATATTCTCAAGACTGGCTTTTCTGCTTTCCAGGTAATCATGCACAGGTAAGGGTAATATGAATGTGTTTTTCCTGAAAGGTAAGCTATAGTTACCAATGCCAAGGTAGAAAACAAGACTGCGATTGTTGTGACAAATAAAGAAATATAGGTAATAACAGCACCACTAAAACTAGAGATCATGCCAAGCTTCAGGTTATAGGGATGACTTTACATAAGGCCTGAAAGGGTGTATTATTACTTTAGATTCAAGTTCTGAGCACAGTTTTTCAAAACTAGAAATAGCATCCTTTGTAGAATTAAGTTTCAACTTGGCAGTGAAGTCACTTTGTTTTCATGCTGATTCACCTGGGACATGCCAAAGAAAGTACCAGTAAAAATGTTCATGAAGTTTTTGATAAAGCAGAAGACAGAGCAATAGGTTTTTGAGGCTTTTCTGAATGATTTATCTAACTTCTTCTTGAATTTGAATGGCTCTGAAGGTCAGGATAGACCAGTTACGACTTTTCCAGGAAATGAGTAATAGTAGGACCAGGGGACTCATTTCTAGAAGCCAGGAGGAACGTTTCATCCAGAACCTGTAGGTGGGGTTTTCCCTCACTAAAGTCTTCAGGGAGTTCCAGAGGCGTGTGCAAACTTGAAATGGGAATCGCCAACCTAACACAAGCTTGCCCTGGAGATTCTGCCAATTCTCTTAGCTCTTTCTTTGGTTTTCCCCACCCCACGTGGTTGGTCCTTTCCTTTCCTTCTCATTCTTTTCTTCTCTTATTTTCAGCTCATTGTCCAACATTCCTCCCTGCAAACTCCAAATCTTAATACCCATGCAAAAACCTGGGAATTCTTGAATAAGCATCATTTAGAATTCTCTCTTCCTGGAAGACAATAAAGAAGACAGCTGCCAAATGCTGTTTGTAAGTCTCCCACCCAAGCTACAACCATGAAGAGCTCATAAGAATCATTGCTGGGTGAGGGATGCATTCATAATCTTTTGAAATTTGTGTTCCGTATGGAAAGAAATTTCTAGTTGTAGTGTTTAAAATGCAGTTAAGTGGCTCCATTTCCCTCCTTCCTTCATTCACCAAAAATGTATCATGTACCTACTGTATGTCGGGCATGGTGTTGGGAGATGTGATAGAAGACACAGTCGCTGCCCACAAAGATTTTTATGGTGTAGTGAAGGAGGTAAGTAAGAAACACAATAATCACACTATAGTCCTGAAGAGACCAAGAGATGTGTATTCAGTCAGTATGCTGTGAGTAGTTAGGGAAGGTTACCAGGAGCTAGGGACCCAATTACTGGAGTCCTAATGAGAATAGTAGTGAGGAAGTGGTGTGTGTGTGTGCACACATACACACATGCCCACACATGCACCTACATATACTTTTCCCGTAGCATCCTGAACTTCTTTAGAGCTCTCCTTCCAGTTGTTCAATGTTCCTCTTTCTCATTAGGTTGTGATATACAATATTGACTACATTGTTTCCAAGCAAAACCTTGGGCTCAGGGGTCTCCATACAAGTGTAGAGCAAACTGATAAATCGTGCTCTCCCCAGAAAAGGGTGATGAGACAGCAGTGAGATCACAAGGAGGGGAGCTACTGGGATTTTCAAACTTGAGGAATTACTGGTGTTGCTTAGTTTTAGAAAAGTTCAAGTTATCACCAAAAGCCACTTTCTAAAGCTTATTACATGGCAGTAGGATTCTGTAGACAGAAGAATGACGCAGGCCAAGCTTTCCTTAACATATCCTTTCCTCTCTATGTTATCCCCAATTTTTCTTCTCCCTTCACCAGCTTTCTTCCCAATGTTCCGGAAAGAATCAGTAGGTTCAATTCCTCTTTGTGTTATTTATTTATTTATTTATTTATTTATTTATTTATTTGCTTACCCCTCACAGGGACATACTTATTTTAGTAAATGTGTCTTCATTCAAAAGTCTAAATCTGGGGGCACCTGGGTGGCTCAGTAGGTTGAGCGGCTGACTCTTGATTTTGGCTCAGGTCATGATCTCAGGGTTATGAGATCGAACCCCGTGTTGGGCTCTGTGCTGAGCGTGGAGCCTGCTTGAGATTCTCTCTCTCCCTCTCCCTCTGCTCCTCTTCCCTGTTTGGGCTCTCTCTCTCTCCCTCTTTCTCTTTCTCTCAAAAAAAGTCTAAATCTGTAATGGAATGTATTTGGAAATTAGGGGGTAGTTGGGAGGGAACCCTTCTGGTGTCTTAAGGCTCACCTTGGTAGAACCCTGCTTCTGCCCATCTTACCCATTTCTTGAAAGAATGATCTTGACGCTTCATGACACTAAGGGGTAAAGCAGAAACCTACACCGCACACCTTCAACTGTAGATCGGATTCCATTAAGGTGAATTCCAATGGCTGCCCACATTCTTTAGCTCTGTTGGAATGTAGTGGTGTTCAGTGTTAGACTGGGTAAACTTAGCACTAGTTTAGAAATAGTTGATGTAATGGAACAGATGATCTCAAAAGTCTCCAACTCTAAAATGCTATGAATTCTGTGAATTCTATCCCTATTAACTTTTACTTGTGACCTGGGGATAAGATTAATAGAATAAAATAAAAAACTTAAGTTTGTCCTTTTTCCACTAATTTTCTATGATAAAGTAATGCATGATAATGTTATAAAGTTTACCATATAATGAATATATAAAGTGTGAACTGAATCTCCTTGCCACTCCTGGTTTCTCTACCCAGAGTCAAACACTGTTAATATTCTCTTGTAGATCTGCTCAGATATTTTCTATGCCTACACAGAATCTTAGGCTTTTTAAGATAAGAATTTTTCCATTACTCAGTAATGCTAGAAACAGACACAATGAACAATATATTTTATATTTTAATGTATTTAACTGATTATTCTTTCTACTGTTTCTCCTGTTAAAATTCATTTTCTTAAAAAAGTACACACACATATAAGAAGCATAATATTCTTGGTTCATTTACATAAACTGGAGAATTTTCAGAACATTTGATTTTTACTGGGAATTGAGTTCTTTTCAAAACACACATTACCTTCAGATATATTTACACTAAACTAAAAAGTGAGCAAAGTCATGACAAGCTTGGATTTCTAATCTGTCTTCAGAAAGGATCATATGTGTCAGGTGGTTTACATTCAGTACTGATGTTTCATTAATGGATCCATATTACTTTATAAAATATATAGTTTCAAAAATTCTATCAGTGTGCTTGGTGTGCCTTCTTCAAACTATCTGACCTATTAGTAACTTCCTGGCATGATGCTTTTTTGAAGGAACCACCCTAGCTCTAGTCTATGTCTTATCAATGACATATTAGATAACATTGGGAAAACAGTACAGCATAGTTAATAGCAATTATCAGATAAAACCTGTGTGATTTTTGTTTTGTTGATTCCTAAAGAGAGGAATCCCAGGGAAGTGATTGTTTAGCTTCCTGAAATGCCTTTTAACAAGATTTTTTTAGCCTTGTGGAAAGCCTAGACTCCAAGCTCTTTATTGTTGCTAAGTGCTAAACTTAGCCAGACCGCCTGCTGCCTCAATTGATCCCATTAACCAGATAGTTGCTAGATTTCCACCTCAACCTGAAATGACTCAGCCAGAGACCAGAATGGGGCATTTTGAGATGAAAAACCCAACCCCTGCCTGAAGTTTTTATATCAGCAACAACAGGGTATGTCCCTGAAGATGGTGTGAAACAGCTTCTTCTAATGAACAGTGGTTTGTTGCTTTGCCTTTCAAATCACATGTGGATGACAAGGGACAGAGTGGGTGCAATGGCGCCAATGCACATGGGGCTGTCAGCTGGGGAGATGGTTTTCCTGAACCTACGCATCCTCTAGATGGCTCCAGATGGATAGAAAATTTGGAGCTTCTCTTTTCAGCATCAAGAGGCAGATGATCAGCATTTGCAGAAACACGTGACACAAGAGCAGCACTTGGACATTATGTAAAGAGAGCTGCCTTTGTTCTGTTCCCAGGAGGATGCAGAGGGAAAGCTCCACAAAAGATCCAGATTAGAGCCATATAAACGCTGAGCAGCTAGAGCTGGAAACCTTGGGTAAATGCCTCTCAGGGAGATACAAAAGGAGAAAGGAGGTAGGGAAAGAGAGTGGACTAAGGGAAGCCTAAGGAAAGGTAGTGAAATTTTTGTGAGGTGGGGAATAGTACTTAAAATTTCAAGTGATTGAAAATTTAGCATATTGAAATATATCGGGTCCAGGAGGATTAGGGGCCAAGTCAACAGTTAGGGAAAACTCCAACAAAAGTGAAAGTGGAAAATTTGTCTACAGCTTATTTTTTTTTTTTATAGACAAGGGAATTTGACTTATGATGGCTTCCATAAGCATGCCATATTCAGGAAACAATAGTGTGTTAAGAAGCAAAATGACAAAACAGAAAGGATCATGGAAAGAAATCTAGGTACTAAGCACTAGATAATTAAATTGGCATAGGCTGATTCTGGAGAAAATCTGGAATCGTGGTGAGGTAGACTCTTCCAATGACGGTCTCCAGTGAAACACACCTCACAGTATTCATGCCCTTGGGTAGTCTTCTTCCAAACGGACTCAGGTTTGGTCATCTGACTGGCTTTGGCCAGTGGAATATCAGCAAGCAAGACAACATAGAGGCTCGATAAACCCTTTGCGTTGGAACTTGCCTTTTTGGAATACTCCCTCATGGAAGTGTTGTTGTAAAGATACTTGGGCTAGACTGTGGAATGAAGAGAGGACACAAAGAGAGAAGACTGTAGGTGGTGAGAGGCCACTTTACACATTACTACCTCAGTCAAACTCCCAGCTGAATGCAGCTCCTTGAGTGACCTTAGCTATACTACATAGAGCAAAAGAACCTTCCAGTTGCTACCAACCAACCCACAGAACTATGAGAATAATGAATTGTCATTTTCAGACACTAAGTTTTGATGGTTTATTACGCAGTAATAGAAATCTGAAACAAATAGTCATGTAAATGCCCTCATTTATCAAACAGGAAGCTGGGACAGAAAATGGCCAAGGGGTTTGCCCAAAGTCTTACAACTAGTTAGTGAAAGAATGGGGACTAGAACTCAGATCTCTTGATAGCCAAACCAGTGTTTCCTCCTCCACATGACCCAAAACACTACTATTAATATCTAACTCTTAGTGAAGGATTTCTGTATGACAGGCACTATGGGAAGCATTTCTCATTCAGGTACTACCATTATCCCAATTTTATAAGCCAGGAAACCAAAGTTTAGAGAATAATTTGCCTGAAGTCACACAGCAGGTAAATAATAGAGCTGTCTTTCTAATCCCACACTCTGACTTCACAAACCTGTCTGAAGCACTGTATTACAAGAATGATGAATTATAGGTTAAGTATGAGTAAAATAAACAGCCTATACAACAACTGATTGAATCCACATCTGCCTCATTCATCACTCGTTTGAATTAAAAAAGAATTGATCCCCACTAAATACCACTGTTGAGGATTAAATCAGCTGGCCTTTGATCCAGTTCAGAAGGTATGCATAGATATGGTCTGCCACTTTGGGGATTTGGAGACCAACATTAACACCTTGTCACTACTTAAATGTTTGGCAAAATTCTCTTTTTCTGTAGGTTCCTATATAACTTAAACCCATGGCTTTTTTTTGCAATACAAGTATCCATATGGTATTTTCTCAGTTACATTTGAATGATTGATATGTTATTTAGCAAGAACTGTTTGCTTCATAAGGAGCCTTAAAAATGCATATCTTTTATGTTTGAAAAAAATATTTTTGGCAACCGAAGTAAGCCATTTAAGTATACCTCTTCTGTAAAGCCTTTCTTGGCGAATCCTGGTCCTTAATGGCTCACGTCTTTATTCATTCTCCTTGTTCAATATATATTAAAGCATTCCAGTGTGAATATACTAGACACAAAGGGCATACAGATTAACAAAGTAGAGCTCTACTTTAAGAAGTTCAGAATAATAGCAGTATAAGTTGATATGTCCTATAACAAAGGTATAGGTTAAGCCCTCTTCATCATTCATTAAGCTAATTTTGGTTAAGTGCTGACATCATGTCAGATAGAGAGCTGGGTGCCAGGTGAACCAATCAGACATAGCTCCCATCTTCAAGATCCCACAGTCCAGCAGGGGAGGTAGTTCATAATCGGGTAAACACATTGACAAAATGATTGGAACAAAATGAGAAGGCTGCTGTCATACAAGAATGGTCTGGGGATAGAGAGCTGGGGAGGAAGTATTTCCTAAGAGAGGAAGATCAGGGAAGATCTCTGACATGGTAACATTTAAAGAGCCAGACATGTGAAGGAGGGGGAGGAGAGAAGGTGCATCACAGAGGCAACTCAAAGTGCAAAGATGCTGGGGTGGGGGCAGAGCTTGACACATACTAGGAATTAACAGCAGGCTCTTGTGACTGGCTTCTGGTGAGCTCAGGTACTAGGCAGTGGTAGAAGATGAGGAGAGCAGGTATCAGATCATGTAGGCCTTGAAAACCATGGTAAGAATTTTATTCTCAGTGGGATGAACAGCTGTTGAAAGGGGGATGGTGTAATGCTGAGATCAAGGACTCTGGAGACATGCTGTCTAAGTTCATTTCTCACCCCAACCACTTAGTGAATGTGTTCTCTTGGATAAGCAACTTAACTTTTCCATACCTCATCTTGCTCATCTATAAAATGAGAAGAAGAAGAATAAACATAAAGGGCTTAGAAATGTACTTGACATTAAGCATTCAATCTGTGTTAACAATTAAGCAAAGAAGAGGCATGATCCGATTCACATTTTTTAAAGATCATTCTTTCCACAGTGTGAAGTTGAAAAGAAGAGGCTTGGAGAGAAGGAAGAGAGACCAAGCTTTGCTAATTATCTAAATTGGGGATTGTGGAGGCTTGGACTCTTAACTGCTGTATTCTTGTGTTAGACCATATTGCCTCACCAGCCATATGAATTCACTTGATAGGTAGCTGAAAGGAGATCTGTTCAGCATGGTCAGAAATGGACCTTGGTTGAAGTAGAACAAGCAAGACTCATATCCACTAGGACAGTTGATGAAAACAGAAAGATTTCTGAGGTAGTAAATCATCCAGGTAGTCAGGACTGTTATCAAGAATCACAGTGACCCAGCATGAGACTGAGTTTCCCACAGACAAGCTGAGAGAATTTGGTAGAAACCAAGTTAGTTCAAGAAGGATTTCTGAGTGTCTACTGCATGTATGCCACAGTTGGACAGACAGTTGGCATAATGGGGTGTGGCATTCACCTGATGTTCAGGAGAATCATCTTCCAGGTAGGTAATGGGAGTTTATCCCAAGGGCACTGACATCTCGGGTGAGAAGTCCAGACAGAGGCTCAATTCTAAACAACCAGCAATGACAATTTTACCTATGCTGAAGTGTGACTTTCTCAAGAGTTAGGAAATTATCTTATTCACGTTTTAAAAAAACAATAGCTTTATTGAGATACAATTCATATACCATAAAGTTCAATATTTTAAAGTATAAAATTCAATGGTTTTTATAATTGTATGGAATCATACAATATGTGTGGCATTTTGTGTCTGGCTTTTTTCACCCAGCATAACATTTTCAAGATTCATGCATGCTGTAGCATGTATCAGTACCTTATTCCTTTCTATGGCCAAATAATATTACATTATATTTTTATGCCACATTTTGTTTATCCATTCTTCAGTTTATGGATATTCAGGTTTTTTCCATTTTGGACTTTATGAATAAATGCTGCTATGAACATTCATGTACAAGTTTTTGTGAGGACATATGCTTTCTCTTCTCCCGAGGCTATACCTCAGAGTAGAATGTTTGGGTCATATGGTAACAGCATATTTAGTTATTTAATTATTTAAAGAACAACTAAACTATTTCCCCAAGGGTCTGTACCACTTTATATTCCCTCTATTAGTGTATAAAAATTTCAATTTCTCCACATCCTCGTCAACACTTAGTCTTGTCCATCTTTTTTAGTATTAGCAATCCTAGTGAGTGTCAAGTAGTATCTCACTATGGGTTTTTTTTGTTTGTTTGTTTGTTTGTTTTTCAAAAAAACCTTCACATCACTTTATTTCAACCTTTACCCAAAAATGTAAAAAGTATAAAAAATGTGTAGTCCTGGGCTTCAGATGCTGACCTTCGATCTCATAGGCAAGTGGGGCAAAAATGGTCAGGGTAGAAGTTCAGAGTTCCTACCACTCCAAGGGGACTAGGGCCTGCCCCCCTGCTTCTTGGCAGGCAGGGTGAGACACAACTCAGCCTCCTCCTCTGCACTCCCTTCTTCTCCACTCTCTCCTTCCTCAGAAACGTCATTGCTTATAGTAACAATCTGGGACTACCCTCTGATTGGCACAGGGCCAGAACCTGACTTCAGACAGAAGGTTACAGGTGGCTGGAGCTGGAAGTCATCCAAACTAAGCATGAGTTGGCAGGACAACTTGAGGTTAGCCACAGGGACTGCAATCTCCTGGTGGTCATGGTTCCTGGCCATGACTTCTACTACGTTACACTCCTCTTTGGCCCCCTCGGTGAGGCAGAGCATGGTCAAAGCCAACATAGTGCTCCACATCATCCTATTCCTCTACCTTGAAGGTGAAAGAGCAGGTGTGGCTGGAGAGCTCACAGCTGAAGGAAAAACTGTCCACAGTGACCAGAGCCGGGACTCGCAGACCAACCCCCACCGTCCCCAGGGCTCCGTGCTCCTGATTCAAGAAGGTTAAGGCGGCAGCTGCGCCAGTGGCCATGCTACAATCTCACTGCAGTTTTGATTTACATTTCCCTAGTGACTAATGATGGTAAGCATGTGCTCGTTGGCCATTTGTATATCTTTTCTGGGTAAATGTCTATTCAATCCTTTGCCCCTGTTTTAATTCATTTAATTGGCTTTTTTGTTGTTGTTGTTAAATTGTAAGTGTTCTTTATTTACTCTGGGCACAAGTCCCTATCAGATATATTATTTGCAAATATTTTTCCCCTTATGTGTGTTGTCTTTTCATTTTCTTAATAGCATCTGTTGAAGCACGAAAGTTTTTAATTTTGACCAAGTCTAATTATTTTTTTCTTTAATTGCTTATGCTTTTGGTGTGATATCTAAGAAGACTTTGCCTACTCAAGGTTTTACTCCTTTGTTTTCTTCCAAGAGTTTTATAGTTTTTGCTCTTAAATTTAGGTCTATGATCCCTTTTGAATTAATTTTTGTATATTGTGTAACATAGGGGTCTAACTGTGATTTTTTTTTTTGTATGTGGATGTCTAGTTGACTCAGCACCATTTGTTGAAAAGACTATTCTGTCTCTCACTGAATTGTCTTGGCATTCTTGTCAAAAGTCAATTAACCACGAAATCATACTCATCTGTGATTTCTAATATACAACTTAGAGCCCTGAACTTTGAAATTTCCTAGTTGGAATTCAGACTTCCATCATATTTAACCTGACTTGATCTTTTAAGTCTGCCACTAGTGTACTGTACTGATCCTTTATACCACCAAGCTCTGGGACTCCCCCACATTTACTCCTCTCCATCCCCAAAGTTTTATGTCTCTCTCTGGTGTGTATGTGGAGAAAAGGAGCAGAGGTGGATGAACTCTGGTGGGGTATTAAGGTTTAAATATGGTTTTCAAGTATAGCAAATGGGTAGAGGGCTAAGCAGGAAATATTCATAGAATTAAAATAAAAATGTGTACACCATGAATGAGAATAGTTGGAGACTTCACTAACCTATGTTTAATAATTGTCACGTAGAGCATTTGTTGAGATGAAATGATTACTCTGAGTCCAATAATTTGGAACAAAAAGAGGCCCGAACAGGCTGCACCACCAGGGACTGCCGAGAAGTGCAGGCGTGGAAGTGAAGCCCAGAGTCCGGGTGGACTCTTGATTTTATTTTCTTAGAATGTACAGTCTGCGGATGCAAAGAAAAAACAACTCAAGAAAGCAAGCACGTGAGGGGCAGCGAGGAACTGTGTACATGACTATCAGTATGGGTCCTAGTGAGCATTAACTAGGGGGCTGCAGGAGACGGGAAAGCCAACCTCAGTAGGCCTAACTATCTTATCCACCATCATTGCTGTTTTCAGCATGTACTGTTTTCAGTATGGAATGATGGGGGAATGGTTGGCTTTTGCCATAGGCATACAGCTTTTGACATATATGTGTGTTCCTGTTATTATTGTTTTTTTTACCCACTGAGGTCTTGCTCTCCCACAAATAATGGCTAGAAAAAGTAGATCAACAAGAAAGTGGAAGATATGAACAACACTATGAACCAACTAGAAAAAGCATCTTTAGATCATTCCATGTAATGACAGTACAATGCCCATTCTTTTGAAGTGCACATAGAACACTCTCCAGGATAGACCATATGCAAGGTCATATAACAAGACTCAATAAATTTAAAAGGACTGAAGTCATACAAAATATGTTCTCTGACCACAAAGGAATGAAGTTAGAAACCAACAACAAAAAGAATCTGTGAAACTCACAAATATGTGGAAATCAACTAACACACTTCTAAATAACAAATGGATCAAAGAAGAAATCACAAAGGAAATCAGAAAATACTTTGAGATGAATGAAAGTGAAGATACAATATACCAAAACTTATAGGATACACTGAAAGCCCTGACTAAAGAGAAATTTATAGCTCTGAACACCTATATAAAAAAGATCTCAGATCAGTAACCTCACCTTCCACCTTAAGGATCTAGAAAAAAAAAGGCAAACTAAACCCAAAGGAAGCAGAAGGAAGGAAATAATATAGATTAGAGACAACATTAATGAAATAGAAAATACAAAACCAATAGAGATAATCAACAAGACCAAAAGTTGGTTGTTAAAAAAGATCAACAAAATGGACAAGCTTTTAACCAGACTGACCAATGGAAAAAGAGAGAAGACTCAAATTACTAAACCAGGTATGAAGAAGAGAATGCTACTTCCAATCTTCCAGCAATAAAAAAATATTATGAGCAAATATTATGAACAACTGTATACCAACAAATTAGATAGCATAGATGAAATGGAAAAATTCCTAGAACATCAATCAAGATAATGTAGCATACTGATAGAATAATGGACAAAAACCACATGATCATTTCAATAAATGCAGAAAAAACATTTGATAAAATACACATCTTTGTGATAACAAGTCTCAACAAACTAGAAGTAGAAGGGAACTTCCTCTTTCTGATAAAGGGCATCCACAAAAAATTTGCAGCTAACATCATACTTAATACTGAATGCTTTCTCCTTAAGATCAGAAACAAAACAAGGATATCTACTCTACCTACTTCCTTTGAACATTGTATTGGAGGGTCTAGTCATGGCAATTACATAAGAAAAAAAGAAATAAAAGGCATCTAGATTAGAAAGGAAGAAGTAAAACCATTTCTATTTTTACATGAACTGATCTTGTATATATAAAATACTAAGGATTACATACACAAAAAACTATTAGAATGAAGAAGTTCAGTAAAGTTACCAGGTACAAGATCAATATACATAAATTAATTATATTTTTATATGTCAACAATGAACCAAAAGAATATCAAAAAGAATAAATACCTAGAAATAAATTTAACAAAAAAGTGCAAAATTTATACTCTGAAAGCTATAAAATAGTGCTGAAGGAAAGGAAAGAAAATGTAAATAAATGGAAAGTCATCCTGTGTTCATAATTCGAAAGGCTTAATATTGTTATATGGAGATACTCCCCAAGTTGATCTATAGATTTAATGCAATCCCTATGAAAATTCAAGCTGGCTTCTTTACAGAAATTTATAAGCTAATCCTAAAATTCGTTTGGAAATTCAAGGTTCTCATAAAAGTCTAAACAATATTTAAAAAGAACAAAATTGAAGGACTCATTCTTTCTGATTTCACAATTTACCACAGATGTAGCTTGAAAGAAGTTGCTGTGGCCGATGTCAAAGAGGTTACTGCCTATGTTCTCCTCTAGGATTTTGATGGATTCCTGTCTCACATTGAGGTCTTTCATCCATTTTGAGTTTATCTTTGTGTATGGTGTTAGAGAATGGTTGAGTTTCATTCTTCTGTATATAGCTGTCCAATTTTCCCAGCACCATTTATTGAAGAGACAGTCTTTTTTCCATCGCATATTTTTTTCCTGCTTTGTCGAAGATTATTTGACCATAGAATTGAGGGTCCACATCTGGGTTCTCTATTCTGTTCCATTGGTCTATATGTCTGTTTTTGTGCCAGTACTATGCTGTCTTGGTGATCACCGCTTTGTAATATAGCTTGAAATCGGGCAAAGTGATGTCCCCAGCTTTGTTTTTCTTTTTCAACATTTCCTTGGTGATTCAGGGTCTTTTCTGATTCCATACAAATTTTAGGATTGTTTGTTCTAGCACTTTGAAAAATGTCATTGGAATTTTGATCGGGATGGCATTGAAGGTATAGATTGCTTTGGGTAGCATAGACCTTTTAACAATGTTTATTCTTCTGATCCATGAGCATGGAATATTTTTCTATCTTATTGTGTCTTCTTCAATTTTTTTTATGAGTGTTCTGTAGTTCCTAGAGTATAGATCCTTTACCTCTTTGGTTAGGTTTATTCCCCGAGGTATCTTATGGTTTTTGGTGCTATTGTAAATGGAATTGTTTCTCTAATTTCTCTTTCTACAGTTGCACTGTTAGTGTATAAGAAAGCATCTCCAGAGGCTAGTGAAACAGCTTCTTCTCTGAGAGAACACCAAATGGTGGATGATGCCAGTGCTGTGGGAGGGCCCGGGGGCCCTGGAATGGGAAGCCTTGACAGCTTCCATGGAGGCTTTGGCAGGGGCATCCGGGGCCACAGTCATGGCCGTGGTCGGGCCAGGGTCAAGGCCGTGGAGCTCGCGGAGGCAAGGCTGAGGACAAGGAGTGGATCCCGGTCACCAAGCTGGGCTGCCTGGTCAAGGACATGAAGATCAAGTCCCTGGAGGAGATCTATCTCTTCTCTCTGCCTATCAAGGAATCTGAGATCATTGATTTCTTCCTGGGAGCATCTCTCAAGGACGAGGTTCTGAAGATCATGCCTGTGCAAAAGCAGACCTCTGCTGGCCAGCGGACCAGGTTCAAGGCATTTGTTGCCATGGGAGATTACAATGGACACGTTGGCCTGGATGTCAAGTGCTCCAAGGAGGTCACCACTGCCATCCGTGGGACCATGACCCTGGCCAAGCTTTCCATCATCCCCGTGAGGTGAGGCTACTGGGGGAACAAGATCGGCAAGCCCCACACTGTCCCATGCAAGGTGACTGGCCACTGTGGCTCTGTCTGGTGTGTCTCATCCCTGCCCTCAGAGGCACTGGCATTGTTTCAGCCCCTGTGCCCAAGAAGCTACTGATGATGGCCGGTATCGAGGACTGCTACACCTCGGCCAGAGGCTGCACTGCCACCCTGGGGAAATTTGCTAAGGCTACTTTTGATGCCATCTCCAAGACCTATAGCTATCTCACCCCTGACCTCTGGAAGGAGACAGTGTTCACCAAGTCTCCATATCAGGAATTCACTGACCATCTTATGAAGATCCACACCAGAGTCTCCATGCAGAGGACCCAGGTTCCAGCTGTGGCCACCACCTAGTTTTATACAAGAAAAATAAAGTGAACTAAAGCTTGTTAAAAAAAAAAAAGGCTAGTGAAACAAAAGCAAAAATGAACTTTTGGGACTTCATCAAAATAAAAAGCTTCTGCACAGCAAAGGAAACAGTCAACAAAACAAAGAGGCAACCCACAGAATGGGAGAAGATATTTGCAAATGACACTACAGACAAGGGGCTGGTATCCAAGATTTATAAAGAACTTCTCAAACTCAACACCCAAAAAACAAATAATCAAGTCAAAAAATGGGTAGAAGACATGACCAGACACTTCTCCAAAGAAGACATACAAATGGCTAACAGACACATGAAAAAATGTTCATCATCATTAGCCATCAGGGAAATTCAAATCAAAGCCACACTGAGATACCACCTTACACCAGTCAGAATGGCAAAAATGGACAAGGCAGGGAACAACAAATGTTGGAGAGGTTGTGGAGAAAGGGGAACCCTCTTACGCTGTTGGTGGGAATGCAAGTTGGTACAGCCACTCTGGAAAACAGTGTGGAGGTGTCTCAGAAAATTAAAAATAGAGCTACCCTATGACCCAGCAATTGCACTACTGGGTATTTACCCCAAAGACACAGATGTAGTGAAAAGAAGGGCCATATGCACCCCAGTGTTTATAGCAGCAATGTTTGCAATAGCCAAACTGTGGGAAAGAGCCGAGATGCCCTTCAACAGATGAATGGATCAAGAAGATGTGGTCCATATATACAATGGGATATTACTCAGCCGTCAGAAAGGATGAATACCCAACTTTTACATCCACATGGATGGGACTGGAGGAGATTATGCTAAGTGAAATAAGTCAAGCAGAGAAAGTCAATTATCATCTGGTTTCACTTATTTGTGGAACATAAGGAACAGCATGGAGGACATTAGGAGAAGGAAGGGAAAAATGAAGGGGGGGAATTGGAGGGAGAGATGAACCACGAGAGACTATGGACTCTGAGAAACAAACTGAGGGTTTTAGAGGGGAGGGGGGTCAGGGGATGGCTTAGCCGGGTGATGGGTATTAAGGAGGGCACGTACTGCATGGAGCACTGGGGTTTGTATGAAAACAATGAATCGTGGATCACTGCATCGAAAACTGGTGATGTATGATGACTAACATAACATAATAAAATAAAATAAAAATAAATCTTACCACAAAGATACAGTAATCAAAATAGTGTAATACCAGTGTGAAGATAGACATATAGATCAATGGAATAGAATTGGAGTCCATAAATATTGCCTCACATTTATAGTCAATTGATTTTCAAGAAAGGTGCCAAGTTAATTACATAGGGAAATAATAGTCTTCAGCACATGGTGCTGAAACAACTGGGTATCCACATGAAAAATAAAAAAGATATTAGACCACTACCTCACACCATACACAAAAATTAAATCAAAATGTGTCATTAACTTAAATATAAAAACTAAAACTATAAGGCACTTAGAAGAAATATAGGAGTAAGTCATCATGATCTTGGATTAGGCAAAGACTTCTTAGATATGACACCAAAAGCATGAGGGCAACAAGAAGAAAAATGGATTAATTAGACTTCTTCAAAAGTAAAAGCTTTTGTGCTTCAAAGGACATGATCAAGAAAGTGAACAGACAACTCACTGAATTGGAGAAAATATTTGCAAATCATATTATCTGATAAGGGACTTGCACCTAGAATATATAAAGAACTCTTATAATTCAATAATAAAAAGACAAGTAATCCAGTTAAAATGTGTACAAGGAAGATATTTCTGATATATCTGATACATATTTCTGATACATCTTTCTTTTTTTAAAAGATTATTTATTTTATTTGACAGAGAAAGAGGGAGAGAGAGCATGAACGAGCAGGGGGAGCGACAGGCAGAAGGAGAGCGAGAAGCAGGTTCCCTGCTGAGTGGAGAGCCTGGCATGGGGCTCAATCCCAGGACCCTGGGATCATGACCTGAGCCAAAGGCAGACACTTAACCAACTGAAACCACCCAGGTGCCCCGATACATATTTCTGATACACATTTCTCCAAGAAGATATTTCATGCACAAGGATCTGAGTCCACATTTTACCAAGAATGGCCAGTCAACATATGAAAAATGCTTAACATCATTCGACTTCAGGTAAATGCAAGTCAAAAGCACAGTCAGATACCAATTCACATCCACTGGGATGGATTAAACAGATGGACAAGAAGAAGTGTTGGTGAAGATGTGAAGAAAGTGGAACCCTCATGTACTGCTGGTGGGAGTGTAAACTATTTCAACTGCTTTGGAAAATGTCTTGCAGCTTCTCAAAAGGTTAAACATAGAGTTACTGCAGGTCCTGGCAATTCCACTCCATTTTTATGTATTATTTTCTTTAATAAATATATAACGGATATCAGATCAATAAGTACTTTATAAATATTGTCATTTTCCACAACAATCTTTGAAATTGGATACTATCATTATCCTTATATCACATATGCGAAAATTGAGATCCAAGTTTAAGTTACTTGGATAGTTAGCCGGGTGATGGGTGATGACTTACACAACTGGTAAGTCATGAGGCTAAAATTTGCACTATGGTGTCTGACCCCAGAATCCATACTTTTAGCCATAAACTTCAATGTCTCTATATAAAAATAAATATTTGAAATATTTGTGTAATATAAAAATCCCTATATACAAGACACAGTCTTCTTTTTTTTAATTTTTTATTGTTATGTTAATCACCATACATTACATCATTAGTTTTGGATGTAGTGGTCCATGATTCATTGTTTGTGTATAACACCCAGTGCTCCACGCAGAACGTGCCCCCTTTAATACCCATCACCAGGCTAACCCATCCCCCCACCCCCCTCCCCTCCAGAACCCTGTTTGTTTTTCAGAGTCCATCATCTCTCATGGTGGGTCTCCCCCTCCGATTTCCCCCCCTTCATTCTTCCCCTCCTGCTATCTTCTGTTTTTTTCTTAACATATATTGCATTATTTGTTTCAGAGGTACAGATCTGTGATTCAACAGTCTTGCAAAATTCACAGCGCTCACCATAGCACATACCCTCCCCAATGTCTATCACCCAGCCATCCCATCCCTCCCACCCCCCACCACTCCAGCAACCCTCAGTTTGTTTCCTGAGATTAAGAATTCCTCATATCAGTGAGGTCATATGATACATGTCTTTCTCTGATTGACTTATTTCACTCAGCAGAACACCCTCCAGTTCCATCCACGTCATTGCAAATGGCAAGATCTCATTCCTTTTGATGGCTGCATAATATTCCATTGTGTATATATACCACTTCTTCTTTATCCACTCATCTGTCGATGGACATCATGGCTCTTTCCACAGTTTGGCTATTGTAGACATTGCTGCTATAAACATCGGGGTGCACGTACCCCTTCGGATCCCTACATTTGTATCTTTGTGGTGAATACCCAGTAATGCAATTGCTGGATCGTATGGTAGCTGTTTTCAACTGTTTGAGGAACCTCCATACTGTTTTCCAGAGGGGTTGCACCAGCTTGCATTCCCACCAACAGTGTAGGAGGCTTCCCCTTTCTCCGCATCCCCGCCAACATCTGTCGTTTCCTGACTTGTTAATTTTAGCCATTCTGACTGGTGTGAGGTGGTATCTCATGGAGGTTTTGATTTGGATTTCCCTGATGCCGAGCGATGTTGAGCACTTTCTCATGTGTCTGTTGGCCATTTGGATGTCTTCTTTGGAAAAATGTCTGTTCATGTCGTCTGCCCATTTCTTGATTGGATTATTTGTTCTTTGGGTATTGAGTTTGGTAAGTTCTTTATAGATTTTGGATACTAGCCCTTTATCTGATATGTCATTTGCAAATATTTTCTCCCATTCTGTCGGTTGTCTTTTGGTTTTGTGGACTGTTTCTTTTGCTGTGCAAAAGCTTTTTATCTTGATGAAATCCCAATAGTTCATTTTTGCCCTGGCTTCCCGTGCCTTTGGTGATGTTTCTAGGAAGAAGTTGCTGCGGCTGAGGTCGAAGAGGTTGCTGCCTGTGTTCTCCTTTAGGATTTTAATGGACTCCTGTCTCACGTTTAGGTCTTTCAACCATTTGGAGTCTATTTTTGTGTGTGGTGTAAGGAAATGGTCCAGTTTCATTCTTCTGCATGTGGCTGTCCAATTTTCCCAACACCATTTGTTGAAGAGACTCTCTTTTTTCCATTGGACATTCTTTCCTGCTTTGTCAAAGATGAGTTGACCATAGAGTTGAGGGTCCATTTCTGGGCTCTCGATTCTGTTCCATTGATCTATGTGTCTGTTTTTGTGCCAGTACCATACTGTCTTGATGATGACAGCTTTGTAATAGAGCTGGAAGTCCGGAATTGTGATGCCGCCAGCTTTGCTTTTCTTTTTCAAGATTCCTCTGGCTATTCGGGGTCTCTTCTGGTTCCATACAAATTTTAGGATTATTGGTTCCATTTCTTTGAAAAAAGTGGATGGTATTTTGATGGGGATTGCATTGAATGTGTAGATTGCTCTAGGTAGCATTGACATCTTCACGATGTTTGTTCTTCCAATCCATGAGCATGGAACGTTTTTCCATTTCTTTGTGTCTTCCTCAATTCCTTTCACGAGTATTTTATAGTTTTCTGAGTACAGATCCTTTGCCTCTTTGGTTAAATTTATTCCTAGGTATCTTATGGTTTTGGGTGCAATTGTAAATGGGATCGACTCCTTGATTTGTCTCTCTTCTGTCTTGTTGTTGGTGTATAGGAATGCCACTGATTTCTGTGCATTGATTTTATATCCTGCTACTTTACTGAACTCCTGCATGAGTTCTAGCAGTTTTGGGGTGGAGTCTTTTGGGTTTTCCACATACAGTATCATATCATCTGCAAAGAGTGAGAGTTTGACTTCTTCTTTGCCGATTTGGATGCCTTTGATTTCTTTTTGTTGTCTGATTGCTGTGGCTAGGACTTCTAACACTATGTTGAATAGCAGTGGTGGTAGTGGACATCCCTGCCGCATTCCTGACCTTAGGGGTAAAGCTCTCAGCTTTTCCCCATTGAGAATGATATTTGCTGTAGGTTTTTCATCGATGGCTTTTATGACATTGAGGTAGGTACCCTCTATCCCTATACTCTGAAGAGTTTTGATCAAGAAAGGATGCTGTACTTTGTCAAAGGCTTTTTCTGCATCTATTGAGAGGATCATATGATTCTTGTTCTTTCTTTTGTTAATGTATTGTATCACGTTGATTGATTTGCGGATGTTGAACCAACCTTGCAGCCCAGGGATAAATCCCACTTGATCATGGTGAATAATCCTTTTAATGTACTGTTGGATCCTATTGGCTAGTATTTTGGTGAGAATTTTTGCATCCATGTTCGTCAAGGATATTGGTTTGTAATTCTCCTTTTTGATGGGGTCTTTGTCTGGTTTGGGGATCAAGGTAATGGTGGCCTCATAAAATGAGTTTGGAAGTTTTCCTTCCATTTCTATTTTTTGGAACAGTTTCAGAAGAATAGGTATTAATTCTTTAAATGTTTGGTAGAATTCCCCTGGGAAGCCATCTGGCCCTGGGCTTTTGTTTGTTGGGAGATTTTTGATGACTGCTTCAATTTCCTTAGTGGTTATAGGTCTGTTTAGGTTTTCTATTTCTTCCTGGTTCAATTTTGGTAGTTGATACATCTCTAGGAATGTATCCATTTCTTCTGGGTTATCTAATTTGCTGGCATATAGTTGCTCATAATATGTTCTTATAATTGTTTGTATGTCTTTGGTGTTGGTTGTGATCTCTCCTCTTTCATTCATGATTTTGTTGATTTGGGTCATTTCTCTTTTCTTTTTGATAAGTCTGGCCAGGGGTTTATCAATCTTGTTAATTCTTTCAAAGAACCAGCTCCTAGTTTCATTGATCTGTTCTACTGTTCTTTTGGTTTCTATTTCATTGATTTCTGCTCTGATCTTTATTATTTCTCTTCTCCTGCTGGGTTTAGGCTTTATTTGCTGTTTTTTCTCTAGCTCCTTTAGGTGTAGGGTTAGGTTGTGTACTTGAGACCTTTCTTGTTTCTTGAGAAAGTCTTGTATTGCTATATACTTTCCTCTCAGGACTGCCTTTGCTGCATCCCAAAGATTTTGAACAGTTGTGTTTTCATTTTCATTGGTTTCCATGAATTTTTTAAATTCTTCTTTAATTTCCTGGTTGACCCATTCATTCTTCAGTAGGATGCTCTTTAGCCTCCACGTATTTGAGTTCTTTCTGACTTTCCTCTTGTGATTGAGTTCTAGTTTCAAAGCACTGTGGTCTGAAAATATGCAGGGAATAATCCCAATCTTCGGTACCAGTTGATACCTGATTTGTGACCTAGGATGTGATCTATTCTGGAGAATGTTCCATGGGCACTAGAGAAGAATGTGTATTCCGTTGCTTTGGGATGGAATGTTCTGAATATGTCTGTGAAGTCCATTTGGTCCAGTGTGTCGTCTAAAGTCTTTATTTCCTTGTTGATCTTTTGCTTAGATGATCTGTCCATTTCAGTCAGGGGGGTGTTAAAGTCCCCCACTATTTTTGTATTGTTGTCAATGTGTTTCTTTGCTTTTGTTATTAATTGCCTTATATAATTCGCTGCTCCCATGTTAAGGGCATAGATATTTACAATTGTTAGATCTTCTTGTTGGAAAGACCCTTTAAGTAGGATATAGGGTCCTTCTCCATCTCTTATTACAGTTTTTGTTTTAAAATCTAATTTTTCTGATATAAGAATTGCCACCCCAGCTTTCTTTTGGTGTCCATTAGCGTGGTAAATGGTTTTCCACTCCCTCAGTTTCAATCTGGGGGTGTCTTTGGGTATAAAATGAGTCTCTTGCAGACAGCATATTGATGGGTCTTGTTTTTTAATCCAATCTGATAGCCTGTGTCTTTTGATTGGGGCATTTAGCCCATTTACTTTCAGGGTAACTATTGAAAGATATGAATTTAGTGCCATTGTATTGCCTGTAGGTGACTGTTACTGTATATTGTCTGTGTTCCTTTCTGGTCTATGCTGCTTTTAGGCTCTCTCTTTGCTTAGAGGACCCCTTTCAATGTTTCTTGGAGGGCTGGTTTCGTGTTTGCAAATTCCTTTAGTTTTTGTTTGTCCTGGAAGCTTTTTACCTCTCCTTCAATTTTCAATGACAGCCTAGCTGGATATAGTATTCTTGGCTGCATATTTTTCTTGTTTAGTGCTCTGAAGATATCATGCCAGTCCTTTCTGGCCTGCCGGGTCTCTGTGGATAGGTCTGTTGCCAATCTAATGTTTCTACCATTGTAGGTTACTTATCTCTTCTCCCGAGCTGCTTTCAAGATTTTCTCTTTGTCTCTGAGACTCGTAAGTTTTACTATTAGATGTCGGGGTGTTAACCTATTTTTATTGATTTTGAGAGGGGTTCTCTGTGCCTCCTCGATTTTGATGCCTGTTTCCTTCCCCATATTAGGGAAGTTCTCTGCTATAATTTGCTCCAGTATACCTTCTGCCCCCTCTCTCTTTCTTCTTCTTCTGGGATCCCAATTATTCTAATGTTGTTTTGTCTTATCGTATCGCTTATCTCTCAAATTCTGCCCTCGTGATCCAGTAGTTGTTTATCTCTCTTTTTCTCAGCCTCTCTATTTTCCATCATTTGGTCTTCTATATCGCTGATTTTCTCTTGTGCCTCATTTATCCTAGCAGTTAGTGCCCCCATTTTTTATTGCACTTCAGTAGTAGCCTCTTTGATTTCGATTTGGTTAGATTTTAGTTCTTTTATTTCTTCAGGAAGGGTTTCTCTAATAACTTGCACACTTCTTTCAAGCCCAGCTAGTATCTTTAAAATCATGATTCTGAACTCTAGGTCCGACATTGTACTAATGTCTGTATTGAGTAGGTCCCTGGCAGATGGTACTACCTCTTGTTCTTTTTGCTGAGGTGATATTTTTCGTCTTGTCATTTTGTCCAGAGGAGAATAGATGAATGAGAGAACAAAATGCTAACAGGTTAACAACGCCCCCAGCAAATATACTCTAAACAAATCAGAAGAGATCTGAGACCAGGGGAAAAGAAAGGGAAAGAAAGAAAAAAGAAAGAGAAAAGAAAAAAAGAGAAAAAGATAAAAACAAACAAAAACAGAACAAAACAAGAAAAAAACAATATGATCAAGTATGATCAGGCTAGTGCATAGATCAGTACCACACACTAAATTTTGGGTGTATTTTGGTCTGTTAGAAGAAAGTGCCTCCTAAAATTTTAAAGAAAGAAAGACTTATATATGTACAAAATAAGGGTTGATACAATGAAGGGATGGAAGATGACTGTAAAGATGAAAATTATAAAAGATTTTATAAAAGGACTTGATAAGATAAGAAGTTGTTTGAAAAAAGAAAGAAGAAGATTTTTAAAAAGAAAAAGAAAAAAAAAAGGAGAGAATGTGATCAGGCAGGAGACTAGAATAAAGGCATACACTAGTGATTTAGGGTATATTTTGATATGTTAGAAGAAAGTGTATCTCAAAATTTTAAAGAGAGAACAACTTATATATATATGCCAAAAATAAGGGTATGTACTATGGAGGGATAGGATATGACTCTAAAAATGAAAGATAAAAAAATTTTTTTTTTCAAAAAGGGACTGATAAGATGTTGGTTGAAAAAGGGAAAAAGAAAAATTAAAAAGAAACAGTTAAAAGAAATTAACTTTGAAAAACTAATGAATCATGGTAAAAAAGCCATGAATTCTATGTGCAGTATTCGCATAGCGCTGGAGTTCTCCCGTTCTCCTTGATCGGTAAACTTAGTCTTGGCTTGCTGGCTGTTCGTGCTGATCTTCTGGGGGCGGGGCCTGTTGCCGTGGTTCCCAAATGTCTTTGCCAGAGGTGGAATTGCCCTGCCCTTGTGAGTCTGGGCTAAGTAATCTGCCCGGGTTTGCTCTCGGGAGCTTTTGTTCCCTGCAAGCTTTCTGTACAGCTTTGGAGAACGAGAGTGAAAACGGTGGCCTCCCAATCTCTGCCTGGAGGAGCCGAGAACTCGGGGCCCCGTTCCTCAGTGCGCCCCCAGAGAAAAGCAGTCACTCCCGTGTCCCCGGTCTCCGGCCGCACTCCGTGCTCACCCGGCCTGTGACCGAGCGTTTGTATCTCTGGCTCCCGACCCCGTGTGGAGTCTCCAAACCCAGCAGATCCCTGCGGTGCGCTCCCGCGCCGCTCCTCCCGGGGGAGGAAGGGGAATCTCCTCGCTCTGCCACTTGTTGGGTCCCTGCTGGAGGAGCAGTGGCCTGACTGGGCCGCGGATCACAGTTTATGGCAACCCCGAGCTGAGAGCCCGCGCCTCGGCTCCGTCTCTGCAGCCGGCTTCCCCGCTCCGATCCCTGGGAGCTCTGCCGCACTCAGGCACCCCTGGTCTTTCTGTGACCCCGAGGGTCCTAAGACCACACTGTCCTTCGAGGGTTCCACCCCCCGCTTAGCCACTGGAGCGACGTCCCTCAGCGGAGCCCACTTCTCAAAGTTCCGAATTTGTGCTCCGTGGCTTTATCACTTGCCAGAAGCGGCCGACGGAGGCCCCCTCCCCCGCCGTCTATCCTCCCGAATATCGCCTCGCATTCACTTCTCCGCACGTCCTACCTTCCAGTAAGTGGTCGCTTTTCTGTTCAGAAAGTTGTTGCTATTCTTTTCTTCGATCTCCTGTTGAGTTCGTAGGTGTTCAGAATGGTTTGATCCCTATTCAGCTGAATTCCTGAGACCAGACGAAATCCAGGTCTCCTACTCCTCTGCCATCTTGCTCCGCCCCTGTGCCAAGACACAGTCTTCTTGAAAGGCTTCTTGAAAGATTATCCCTTGTACATAGTAATAAACCACTGTTAAAAAGCTATTTAATTTTATCTTAAAGAAAAAGCTAACATTAATATAGTGCTTACTATGTGTCAGAGGCTTAAAATTTTGTTTAAAGTGTTACATAAACACTTCCAGGTAGATTCTGTTATTGTCCCATCTTGTAGAGGTCCAGAGGAGTTAAGCAATTTGCCCAAGATCACGTAGCTAGTAAGTGTCAGAGCTGGGATATAAACACAGTGTCCATGTTTCTAACCACTGTGAAATATGTTTCTTGATAAAATACATTGGGCTTAGAGGAATGCCAATAATTTACACCCTTCTTTCCCATCTGAGCTTACAGGACTCAAAAGATGAGATAAAAATACTAGCTTTGTTATTGTTAAAGCTGTTTGGAGGATGAAACTTAGGTGGGTTATCTGCCTGTCACAGGCCTCTCCCATGGAAACTCAAAGCTCTCTGCAGGCAGATGCCAGGGGGAGGAAGGAACAGAGTTGCACCTGCCCAGTTTTTTCTCCCAATCTCACCCACCAGATAACTCTGAGTACAGGCTGGGCAGGAACCGGGAGTGTGACCACAGGCAATCAGGAGAGATGGGAAATAAGTACCCTGCCTCCAGCCAAACTGTAGACAATTTGTTCGCATGTAAACTAAAATGTCCTTTAAAAACAGTGAGGCATGGCATTTGGGAAGATTTCTTTACTTAAAATTGAAGCAATACAGTGAAAAGAACCCCGGGTTAAGCATCAGGAAACCCGGTGGCCCAACCCAGCTCTACCTGTGTGACTGTGGGCATTACATTTCAATCCTCTGAGCCAGGAATTAATTACTCCATCCAAAATTCTGCCTATAAAATATACTTCATGAGAACAGTTTAAAACAAAACAAAGCAGGGGCACCGGGATGGCCAGTTAGGCGTCCGACTCTTGACTTAAGCTCAGACCATGATTTCAGGGTCGTGAGATTGAGCCCTACATCCAGCTCCCTGCTGGGCGGGAAGTCTGCTTGAGATTCTCTCTCTTCCTCTCCCTCTCCCCCTCCCCCCCACTCTCACACACACTCTTTCTCAAATAAATAAATAAATAAATCTTAAAAAAAGAAAACAACCCAAAAACAAAATGAAACTCTCCACTTACAAAAATATTAAGAAAATTCTTTCTTAAGTGATTTCCTTCCTCTGGATTTATTTCTCTAAGCTTACCAACCTATGCCATTAATTTCTATTATCATATATTTTAAATGGAATTCATGGGGTCTTGGGTGTTTTTTCTTTCCTACTCCACTTCCTTTCTTACACCCTGTTATTCTTATTCCCATGCTTTCTACTTGAAGAAAATGTTCATGTTGTCTCTTAGGTTTACCTCATATTTATATATTCCAACCTCCTTCAACCTATACATTTTCCAGTAAAGCAACAAGGGGATGAGGAGGGGAGGAGAAGGGAGGAGGAAAGGAAGGAAGGAAGGAAGGAAGGAAGGAAGGAAGGAAGGAAGGAAGAAAGGAAGGAAAAAAGAAGAAAATAAAGATACTTTGCATTCCTTTTTTAAAAATGCTTTTTGTTCATTTTTAAGTAAAAAGTAAATTGCACTCATCATTTGTATATATTTATTTATTTGTCTAATTATTTATTCAAAGCCTCTCTCTTATCATCTAAGCTATAAACTCCATGAGGGCAAAAATTACAATGGTTTGTTCAATTTTGCATACATATGCCTTGCCTGGTGCTGAGCATGAAAATGAGTAGTTAAAAAAAAGTTCAATAATCATTTTAAAGAAACCCAAACTGTATGGATTTCTCACTATAAAAAAGTGAAGATCTTCGAGCACCTGAGTGGCTCAGTTGGTTAAGCAACCAACTCTTGGTTTCAGCTCAGGTCATGATCTCATGGGTCATGGGAGTGAGCCCCATGTTGGCCTCTGCCCTCGGTGGGGAGTCTGCTTGAGATTCTCTCCCTATGCTCCTCCCCCACTTGCTCTCTCTCACTCTCTCTCTCAAATAAATAAATAGATCTTTAAAAAAAGAATTGGGGAATTTTTTTAAAAAGTGATCTTCATCACTTGTGAGAATATGATAATTTTTCTCACATTTTCTTCTAGGTGAATGTGCAATCTCTTCCCTCTGGCCCTAATGTAGCAAATTGATTTAATCGATTCAGTAAAATAACCAAACAGACCAAAACGTGCAAAACCATTGTTTAAATGCATTGATCATTAAATTGATTGATCAGAATAGCAACTCAGTTCATCAATAGTGCCACGGAACACAGCACAGGGCTTAATGAAAATGCTTTACCCAAGCCCAGCCACACAACCAGGTCTAGTTACACATTGCCAGTGGATCTGTCTATTGAGGGGCCTCCATAGACATTTGGAACAGAAGGAGCTATTTGGATCATCTTAACCTGGCAAAGATGAAAAAGGTGCATCTGGTTGGTGTCCAGCTTTTTCAAGCCTTTAAAGTTTATTCCTCTGAGATGTTCAGCATTTGTTATACTTGAGAAAATTACAAAAGGTAATAGAAAAGCTAAACTCTGTCATTGCTTCCTTTTGCTCTCCATATATGTGCAAACTTCCCAAGAAGCTCTTGCATCAAAGAAGGCTTGATACACATTTTGGCAATTAACAACAGTAAGGGAACCTCTTTCTCCCCTAATTTTTGCTGGGGGCAAACAGCAGTACTCCCCTCTGGAACTTCCCCTCTGGAACTTCCCTAAAACTGACAGTTGCTATGGGCTGGGATTTTCAGTCTTGGCAGTATTTCCACATTCGTTCTATTTATAGGGCTGTTATTTTTTTAGTTGTTGTTCTTGATGTTTAGGAGAGAAGTTAAGTCTCTAACTTACAAAGAAATTCTCCCCCCAAACTTCTAGCGAATCCTTTGCATCATTTCTTCCCTTGCTGATCCTTCTTTTTGAAGTGTAAGCAATGCCTTACATAATGCTGCAAACATTTCATCCAAGCTGAGGAACCCTTAGTTGAGGCCACATTTCCATACCTGTGAGGATATTTCATAGCAAACCAATGCATCTCAAAGACTTCTGTAGGCATCAATAAATCCCTTTTCTGGTTTTTCACCAACAGGGAAGAAAATGGGTATGTGAGGAGGTGATAACAACTATGGTGGAAAGAAGAGGCAGAATGTGTGTGTGTGTGTGTGTGTGTGTACGTGTGTACATGCTTGTATATAGTTGGGTAGTAGGTGTTCAATAGGAATCTGTTCTTTTTCTTATTACTACCATCCTCATTATTATTATTTTATTAGTCGCATGTGAAACAATGTCTTCTTTCTAAAAGGATACAGTAAAGCTGAAAGCCTTGGATCACGCATGTCAAGGGTAATATTGGCCCTAGGCTACAGTGATCGATAGGTTAACTCCTTAATCCACCTCTTTTTTCTATGTCAATAACTAAGAATCTGCCAATATAATGGGGAAAATATGCAAGCAAATATGGTAAGTATTCCTCCTGACAGCTGAGGACATCTGGGTGCTCCATCAAAATTCGACCTCAAACTCTTGGAGTTTGACCTGAAAACAGAAAAATGCAAAGTTTAGATTAGATGAATAATTGTATACTTGTTTCTAAAAAGTCCCAGGCTTAACAAACAATTGTTGCAAACATAGTCTAATCACCGGATTCTGCTTTATTTGTTCCTCATACAAGAGAAAGATGCTTTGAGCAATAGTTTTTTAAAAAATGTTTTCTCATCCAAAAAGAAAGCCCAGAAATGGCTTATTTATTAGCTTTCAACCTACAGTGAAATCACAACTGAGGGGAGGAAAAAAAGCCAACTTTCTCTTCCATTAAAATGAGATTAAAAATAGTTAAGTGATGAATACTAAACTTGTTTATTTTTTAATTTTTCTCTTCTATTTTTATAACTGACTCATACTTAGTTCATTCCTATTTTAATCCCTAATTAAGTGAAATAATGTAATTTTTCGGTCATAATATAAATAGGTAAAGCAAGAATATAGGTAATTCATCTTTCCATGATGAGCTCTGTTACCAGATTAGAGTGGGTTTAAAGATACGTGTATTAACACTCGAATAATAATAATAATAGGAAATATAATCTCTTCTATCTAATAGTGTTAACTATAATGGAAGCCAAACTGGATTTCACATATTCTAGTCCTCCACATTGCACACAGCAGCTGAGGTGGTTCTTTTAAAATTTATAGTAATAAAATTCCATCCTCAAGTTAGCTGATCTTGCCCTGCATTTTGTGAGTGTTCTTGGATATGGAAAGAAGTGTGCTGTTAAATACGGAAGTCCAGCATTGAGATAGAAATTATATTCTCAAATTTTCATTTATTTTGAGAGCTTTGATGGTGCTGGGCTGGGCTATACCAGATTACAACAAAATGTTTCATTTAACTGTCTTCTTTCATTTATTTTTTAAAGAGGTATTATCCCCAAATATGTTGAGATTAAACAACATATGTCTAAATCACACATGGGTCAAAGAAACCCCAAGAGAAATTTTAAAATATTTTGGACTAAATAAAAATGAAAACACAACTTATCAAAATTTGTGGGATGTGGCGAAAGCAATGCTTCTTTTTTAATATATGTATATATCTAAAAAATCTATAATCAGTAATCTAAGTTTCCACCTTAGAAAACTAGAGAAAGGAGAGCAAATTAAATCCAAAGTAAGCAGAAGAAAGGAAATAATAAAAATTAGAGCAGAAATTAATAAAAATGAAAACAAGAAATCAATAGAAAAAAAATCAGTGAAATCCCCAGTTTCTTCTTTGAAAGCGTAAATAAAATTGGTAAGCCTCTAGCCAGGATAATTAAGGAAATAAAAGGACACAAATTACTAAACATCAGAAATGAAAGCACAGACGTCACTACAGAGTCTATAGACATAATAAAGATAATAAAGAAATGTTATGCATAACTCTCTGCCCTCAAGTGTGATAACCTAGATGACATGGACGAATTCTTTGAAAGATACAATTTGCCAAACCTCACACAAGAGGAAACAAACAATCTGAATAGGCCTATTAGACAATTGAATCAGTAATTAATAACCTTCCAAATCAGAAAACACTAAACCTAGATGGATTCACTGGTGAATTTGACCAAACATCTAAGGAAGAAATAATACCAATTCTCCATAATTTCTTTCAGAAAATATAAGCAAAGGGATATATCCTAACTCATTCTATGAGAGCTAAAAGGAGAAATAAATAGTAATACAGTAATATCTGGAGACTTTAATACCTCACTCTCAACAATAGATAGATTGTCCAGGCAGATAATAAGGAAAAAACAGATTGGAAAAACATTATAGACCAAAAAGACCTAACAGATATATACAAAACATTTTAGCCAACAATAGCAGAATATACATTCTTCCCAAGTGCACATGGAACATTTTATAGGTTAGACCATATGTTAGACCACAAAATAAATCTTAGGAAATTCAAGATTGAAATCATACCTAGTATCTTTTCTGAGCAACATGGCATGGAACTAGAAATCAAAAATAAGAGGAAAACTGGAAAATTCACAAACACATGGAAATTAAACAACACTCTCCTGAATAACCAATGGATCAAAGAAGAAATTAAAGTGGAAATAAAAAAGTTTCTTGAGACAAATGAAAATGGAAACACAACAAACTAGAACTTGTGGGATTCAGCAAAAGCAGTTCTAAGAGGGAATTTCATAGCAATAAATGCTTACATTAAGAAGAAAGAAAGATCCCAAATAAGTAACCTAACTCTATGCCTTAAGGAACTAGAAAAAGAACAAACTGAGCCCAAAGTTAGCAGAAGAAAGGAAATAATAAAGATTAGGGCAGAAATAAAATGAAATAGAGAACAGGAAAACAATAGAAAGGAATAACCAAACTAAAAGTTGGTTCTTTGAAAAGAAAAACAAAATTGACAAACCTTTAGTTAAACTGAGTAAGTATAAAAGAGAAAGACCCAAATCAACAAAAGTATAAATGAAAAAGGACACATTACAACTGATACCACAGAAATTCAAAGGATCATAAGAGGCTGCTATGAACAATTATACACCAAAAACTGGACAACCTAAAAGAAATGAAAATACCCTTAAAAACGTACAACTTACCAAGACTGAATTAGGAAGAAATAGAAAAATCTGAATAGACCAATTACTAATAAGGAGATTGAATCAGTAATCAAAAACCTTCCAGTGAAGAAAATCCTAGGACCAGATGGTGTTACTGGTGAATTTTGCCAAACATCTAAGAAGAATTAACACCAATTCTTCTCAAATTCTTCCAAAACATCAAAGAGAAGAGAATACTCCTAAATTCATTTTATGAGGCCAGCATTATTCTGATACCAAAACCAGAAAAGGACACTACTAGGAAAGAAAACTACAGGCCAATATCACTGATGAATAGAGATGCAAAAATTCTCAATAAAATACTAGCAAATTAAATTTAGCAGCACATTGAAAAGATCACATACCATGATCAAGTGAAATTTATCCCTGGGATGCAAAGATGGTTCAACATATGGAAATCAGTCAAAATGATACATCAGATAAATAGAATGAAAGAAAAGAATTATATGATCATCTGAATAGATGCAGAAAAAAATATTTGACAAAATTCAACATCCATTCATGATAAAAATTCTTAGCAACTTAGGCATAGAAGGAACATATCTCAAAACATAAAGGCCATATATGACAAGTCCACAACTAACAACATACTCAATGGTGAAAGGTTGAAAGCTTTTCCTCTAACAAGAGGAACAAGAAAAGAGTACCCACTCTCACCACTGTTATTCAATATAGTACTAGGAGTCCTAGCTAGAACAATTAGGCAAGAGAAAGAAAAGATACTAGAATTAGAAATGAAAAAGTAAAATTGTCTTTTTGCAGATGATGTGATTTGACATATAGAAAATCCTATTAGAAAACCATTAGATCTGCTCAATGAATTCAATAAATTTGCAAGATACAAAATCAACGTACAAAAATCAGTTGCATTTCTATACATTACCAACATATTACCTGAAAAAGAAATAAAGTAATCAGTCCCATTTATAATAGCTTCAAAAACATAAAATACTTAGGAATAAATTTAACTAAGGAGGTAGAAGATCTCTACTCTGAAAACTTCAAGACACTGATGAAAGAAATTGAAGAAGACACAAGTAAATGGAAGAACATCCCGTGTTCATGAATTGGAAGAGTTAATATTGTTGAAATGTTAATGCTACCAAAGACCATCTATAGATTCAACGCAATCCCTATCCAGATTCCAATGGCAGTTTTTACAGAAGCAGAAAAAAATTCCTAAAATTTATATGGAATCACAAAAGACCTTGAATATTCAAAGAAATACTGAGAAAGAACTGAACAGTAGGCACCACACTCTCTGATTTCAAGTTATACTGTAAAGCTATAATCAAAACAGTATGGTACTGGCATAAAAACAGACAAATGGACAAATGGAACAGAATAGAGAGGTCAGAAATAAGCCCAAGAATATACGGTCAACTAATATCTGACAAGGGAGCCAAGAATGGAGAAAAGATATTCTTTTCAACAAAAGGCGCTGGGATAATTGGATATCCCATGTAAAAGAATGAAACTGGACCCATATCTGACACCACTCTCAAAAAATAGCACAGGGCGCCTGGGTGGCTCAGTTGGTTAAGCGACTGCCTTCAGCTCAGGTCATGATCCTGGAGTCCCAGGATCGAGTCCCGCATCGGGCTCCCTGTTCAGTGGGGAGTCTGCTTCTCCCTCTGACCCTCCCCCCTCTTGTACTCTCTCTCTTTCATTCTCTCTCTCAAATAAATAAATAAAATCTTAAAAAAAGACTTGTTAAAAAAAAAGCACAAAATGGATTAAGTACTTAAATGTAAGACCCCAAACCATGAAACTCCTAGAAGAAAACATAGGAAAAAAATCTCCTTGACATGGGTCTTAGTAATGATTTTTTGGGTATGACACCTAAAGCACAAGCAATGTAAGCAAAAATAAGTAGGTGGGACAACGTCAAACTAAAAACTTCTACACAGCAAAAGAAACCATCAACAAAATGAAAAAGCCTACAAAATGGGAGAAGTATTTGCAAACCATATATCTGATAAGGAGTTAATACCCAAAATATATAAGAACTCTAAGTCATTGTGGTTTTGATTTGCACGTCCCTGATGATTGGTTATGTTGAGCATCTTTTCATGTGTCTGTTAGCCATCTGTGGGTCTTCTTTGTAAAAATGTCTATTCAGGTCCTCTGACTATTTTTAATTGGATTTTTTGTTTTTCTGGTGTTGAGTTGCATAAGTTCTTTATATGTTTTGGATATTAACCCCCTATCAGATATATCATTTGCAAACATTGTTTCCCATTCAGTAGATTGTCTTTTTTGTTTTGTTGATGGTTTCCTTCACTGTGCAAAAGCTTTTTATTCTGATGTAGTTCCAATTAGTTATTTTTGCTTTTGTTTCCCTTGCCTTAGGAGACATATCTGGAAAAATGTTGCTATAGATGATGTCAAAGATATTGCCTGTGCTCTGCTCTAGGAAATTTATGGTTTCAGGTCTCACATTTAGATCTTTAACCCATTTTGAGCTTATTTTTGTGTATGGTGTAAGAAAGCAGTTCAGTATCATTCTTTTGAATGTAACTTTGCAGTTTTCCTAGCACCATTTATTGAGAAGACTCATTGACCATTTACAGATTCATTGACCATATATGCATGGGTTTATCCCTGGCCCTCTATTCTGTTCCACTGATCTGTGTGTCTAGTTTATACAACTATGGATGGACCTAGAGGCTAAGTGAAATAAGTACAGACAGAGAAAGACAAACATATACAGTTTCACTTATATGTGGAATGTAAGAAACAACAAACAAATAAACAAACAAAAAGCTGAATCAGAGCTATAAATACAGAAAACAAACTGGTGATTACCACAGGGGAGGGAGAGGAGAGATAGGCAAGATGGATGAATGGGGAGTGGGAGATACAGGCTTCTAGTTATGGGATAAATGAGTCATGGGAATAAAAGGTACAGCATAGGGAATATAGACAGTGGTACTATAACAGTGTTGCATGGTGACAGATGGTAGCTACACTTGTGGGGAGCACAGCATAATGTATAGAGTTGCTGAAACATTATGTTGTATATCTGAAACTAATGTGACATTGTCAACTCAAATTAAAAAAAGAACTCGTGCAACTTGATGGCAAATAAAATAACAACAACAACAACAAAAACCCAATTAAAAAATGGGCAAAGTACCTAAATAGACAGTTATCCGAAGAAGATACATGAAAGACCAACAGGTATATGAAAAGGTGCTCAACATCACTAGTCATTAGGGAAATGCAAATTAAAACCATTAGAATGGCCATCATCAAAAAGATAAGAGATAACAAATGCTGGCATGGATGTGGAGAAAAGGGAACCCTTGTGAACTGTTTGTGGGAATGCAAATTGGTGCAGCCACTGTGGAAAACAGTATGGGAGATCATCAAAAAATTAAAAATAGAGCTACCAAATGATTCAGCAATTCTACTTCTGGGAATATACCCAAAGGAAATAAAAACACTAACTCAAAAAGGTATCTGCACCCTTATGTTCATCACAGCATTATTTACAATAGCCAAGACATGGAAACAATCTAAGTGTCCATGGATGCATAAAGGGATAAAGAAGTTGTTTTATATATATATATAAAACATTCCTATATATATATGTGTGTATATATATATATATATATATATAGGAATATTATTCAGCCATAACAATGAGAAAATCCTACCATGTGCAACAACATGGATGATGGACCAACAACACTTACGCTAAGTGAAACAAGTTAGAGAAAGACAAATACTATATGATTTCACTTATATGTGGAAAAAACAAAAACCCAAATGCATAGAAAAAGAGATCAGAATTATAGTTACCAGAGGCAGAGGGGAAGTGGAGGAAGGTTGTCAAAAGGTACAAACTTCCAGTTATAAGATAAACAAGTACTAGGGATGTAACATACAACATCATGACTATAGCTAACCCTACTGTGTGATATATAGGACAGTTGTTACAAGAGTAAATCCTAAGAGTTCTCATCACAAGGAGAAAATATTTTCCTTTTTATTGTATCAATATTAGAAGATGGATGTTAGCTGAAGCTATGATGGTAATCATTTCACAATATATATAAATCAAACCATTATGTTGTATGTCTTAACCTTATGCAGTATTGTTTGCCAATTCTTTCTCAATAAAACTGGAAAGAAAAGATACTTGTAATAAAATGTTTATAACAAGCTACTTACAAACTTCATTCAGAACAGTGTTATATCAGTGAATGGAAGAGATACATATTCTGTAATGCATGTAGAGAGGTGTCTAAAAACACTTGTAATAGAGATGTTTCTAACAAGCTATTTGAAAGCCGCCTTCAGAACAGTGTTATTTCAGAGAATGGAACCCACACCCATTCTTTAATGTATGTAGTGAAGTGTAAAAAAACTATTTTATTGAAGATTTTTAAATGAACATACTTTCAAACTGTGTTCAGCATAGTGTTATTTCAGTGAATAGAAGTGATGCCCACTCAGTAATGCATGTAGTGAAGTGTTAAAGAACACTTGGAATAAAGATGTTTTTAAGAAGCTAAAATAAATAAATAAATAAATAAATAAATTCTGCTCTGCAAAAGACAACGCCAAGAAAACGAGAAGACAAGCCACGTAGTAGGAGAAAATATTTTTAGAAAGACACTTCTGATAAAGGACTGTTATCTAAAATATACAATGATCTCTTAAAACTCAACAATAAAAAAACCCAATTAAAAATGGGTAAAAGATTTTTATAGACACCATCAAAAAGAATATGCAGGTGGCAAACAAGTATATGAAAATATACTCCACATCATATATCATCAGGGAAATGTAAATTAAAGCCGGAGTGGAGATACTACTACATACCTCTAAGAATGTAAAAAATGGGGAACACTGGTAACACTAAATGCTGGTGAGGATGTGGAGCAGCAGGAACACTTACTCATTGCTGATGAGAATGCAAAGTGGTACAGCCACTTCAGAAGACAGTTTGGTAGTTTCTTTAAAGATTTTTTTTATTTATTTGACAGAGAGAGACACAGCGAGAGAGGGAACACAAGCAGGGGGAGTGGGAGAGGGAGAAGCAGGCTCCCAGCTGAGCAGGGAGCCCAATGTGGGGCTCGATCCCAGGACCCTGGGATCATGACCTGAGCTAAAGGCAGATGCTTAACCGACAGCCACCCAGGCACCCAGTTTGGTAGTTTCTTATAAAACTAAATATTCTCTTAACTATATGATCCAGCAACTGCACTCCTTGGTACCTACCCAAAGGAGTTGAAAACTTACGTCCTCACAAAAACCTGCACACAGTTGTTTATAGCAGCTTTATTCATAATTGCCAAAATTTAGAAGCAACCAAGATGTCCTTTTGTCCCAAGGAGTATATCTTTAGTATTTCAAACTTAATATGTGGTGATAGTACTCCTTGAGCACTAACCATATGCTTTAGAAAAGGATAATGAGTTAATGTGTTTAGTCTTTCAGACAAACTCAATGCAAAATTATGTAACTTAATAGTCTTTTAAACAAACCTAATATAAAATGCATTGCATCTTGCTATGGACTGAATTGTGTACCCCAAATTCCTGTGTTGAAGCCCTCAACCCTCAGTGGGATGGTACTGGAGGTGGAGACTTTGGAAGGTAATTAGGTTTAGATGAGATCATGAGGGTAGGCCCCCATGATGGGATTAGTGCCCTTATAAGAAGAAACATCAAAGAGTTTGTTTCCTCTCTCTCCACCACGTGAAGACAAGCCAGCAAGCCAGGCAAGAAGGTAGTCGTCTATAAGCCAGGTAAAGGGCCCTCACTAGCATCTGAGCATGCTGGCACCTTGATCTTAATCTCTCAACCTCCAGAACTGTGAAAAAATAAGTTTTTATCATTTAAGCCACTCCAGCAATTGTATTGCATTATGGCAGCCTGAGGACACTAAAACTCATCAACTCTCCTTGACTACTGAGCCTCCCAATGCATTTTGCACCTCCTGAACCCTTTACTTAAGGAGATTTCACCACACCACATACCCTAGATCAGTTCCTGGTTGTCTGGGACTATTTGCCATACTCTGAAGTTCTGTCTAACAAACTCAGATTTATTACATTTTATTTCATCCATTCATCCTGTTATTCATTCATTTTAGGCCATTTATTGAGGGCTTGCCATGGGCTGGGCCCCAAGGTAAGTGGTGGTAAACAGAGGTGAAACAAATTTATGTGCTTCCTGCCTTTATGGAGCTCTCAGCCCCATCAGGAGACAGTAAATTAATAAACAGATATGTAATCATAAATCATGAAATAGGAAGAAGGAAACCAAGAAGGCCTCACTGTGCACTATGCAAACAGCCAGAGGAAAGCGTAACAGCTAGAAGGACAGTGGGAAAACTACTAAAATTAGAATAAGGCATGTAGTTCAGTTAATAGTATTGTACCAATGTGAATTTCTTGTTTTTTTTTTTTTAAAAAGATTTTCTTTATTTATTTGACAGAGAGAGACACAGCGAGAGAGGGAACACAAGCAGGGGGAGTGGGAGAGGGAGAAGCAGGCTTCCGGCAGAGCAGGGAGCCCGACGCGGGGCTCGATCCCAGGACCCTGGGATCATGACCTGAGCCGAAGGCAGATGCTTAATGACTGAGCCACCCAGTCGCCCCGAATTTCTTGGTTTTAATAAGTATGCTATGGTTATATAAGATGCTAACATCAGGGAAACCTGAGTGAAGGATGTAAGGGAATTCTTTTGTGCTATTTACACAAGTTTTCCATAAGCCTACAAAACAAATGTTATTTGGGCTGCTGTGTGGAGAATGGGTTGCAGGGAAAGCAAAAGTGAGAGAAGATAGACCAGTTAATAGAATATCATAATAGTAGTGATGACGAATGGCGGTGGTGGCTTTGACTACAGCAGAGGGGAATTTAAGGGGAAAAAAAGAAGTCAACCACATCAACCACACCTCATTTTTCTATGGCAGACTTCTAGTCTGGAGCAGGTATAAAGTGAGAGAGAAATACAGTTTAATGCTAAATCAAGTTTGGAGTTTTGACTCAAACTAGACTGAACAATCTAATTTCTTTCTTTTATGAAGAAAAATGTTAATTAATTAATTTGAGGGAGAGAGAGAGCATGAGCAGGGGCAGGGGGAAGGGGTAGAGGGAGAGAATCTCCTTTTGACTCCTCGCTGAGCACAGAGCCTGACGGGGCTCGATCACACAACCCTGAGGTCATGATCTGAACGGAAACCAAGGGTCAGACGTTTAACTGACTGAGCCACCCAGGTGCCCCTGAACAATCTAATTTCTGAATGAAGACTGTCCCATAAAGTATCTTGAGGTCTGTCCAGTCATGGTCAAGAGTCTTGGACTGCTGGGAGTTTTCAGGCTTAGGAAGTAGGGACAAGGCTGTCAAGGCAATTACATAAAAGTTTTAAATGGAGTGTATTATACATATAAAGGATATATTTAATGTACATATGTAGCTAAATGATAATTACAAAGTAAAATTCTGTTTACACACTACCTAGCTTAGGAGAACCTTGGCCCTCAAACCTTGCTATCTATCAGAATTAACTGGAGAGCTAATAGAGAAGAAAGAGGTTCAAGTTCATGGAAGTAGGATAAGACTCAGACTTTTACCAAGTTTTCCTCCTGATTTTGACACAGATCAAAATTTAAGAACTGCTGAACTAGAACATTACTGATATCTTTGAAGGCTTCTGTATACCTCTCCCTAGTCACACCCCACTCTTTCCAGAATAATCCTCATTATTCATTACAGTTTTTCATTTGTACCCATTCAAGTATCCCTAAAAAATATTTTGCTTAGTTTTGCCCATTTTCAAGGCTTATATAATTATTAACACAGTATATGTTTTTTTCTGTGACTTGTTTTTTATTTGTCACATTATATTCTTGAAATGCATCCATTTTGATACATGATACCATTCATTCATTTGTGGTCATTGGTGCATAGTATTCCATTGTATAAACATGTCACAATTAATTATCCATTGTACTGGTGTTGAATATTTAAATTGTGTTAAGTAACTACATATTGAGAACTTCCCTGGTTGCTTGGGAAGTGTTAGGACCTAATGAAGGGTAACATTTCTGCCCTCCATTACTCCCTTGCTGTCCTCTCCTCATCAACAGTTTTGGCCCCCAACTGCCACCAAGGAATGACAGGGAGCCCCTTTCACCCAAGGGCTAATGGAAGTTGAGTGGAGAACCTGAACTATCATCCCCACCCAACAGTAATAAGGTGACACTCTCACTCACTGGAATGGTGTCAGAAAATACATGTTTGTTTTCATTTGAGCACTTCCCTCTGATACTTAATTATGTATTTATCTCTTTTCTCTGTCCCCAACACTAGAATGTAAGCTCTATGAAAGTTAAGAACTTTATATTGTTTATTGCTGAATCCTTAGATCCTATAACTTGCCTGGCAAAAGTCACCCTACCTCTATATTTATTGAATGAATGAATGAATGAATGAACCGATGAATGAATAAGATGATATTTAATTTTTATTGGGTGTCTATAAGCCACTCATTATGCATAGAATATTATTCAAAAGGTCTTTAAATGCAAATGTAAGTTTTGCAAGTTATGGAATTGCCCAGATTTGGTATAATACAAATAGGAAACAGCTTTTCTTCTACTTTACTCTTCATTCTCCTCCCACCTGTGGCTCCTTTAAGGAAGGAATGGAGAAAAGAGAGCTTGAAGTTGGTGTTATGTTTCTCTTGACTGTTGAATACCCTCTTATCTTGGTAGGCATCCAAACCCTAAGTCTTCTATGAAGTGCATTGGTGGAAGCTACCTCACTATACCTCCCTTCAGATGTAAGCAATAAGCTTTCTGGCAGACCTCTTTTAATAATATCCCTTTATTTCCTGCTTCTAGGGGACTTCCCATAATCTCTATTCTTGTGGGGTCTTTTTGCCCCAGCAGGTAGCCTTTTTGGGTGGAGTCCTTTCAAGGATCCCCTTCGTGGCCAGGACTTGACCTTGCTCACCAAGAGGTGGCAGTATGGTTTGATCCAATACTGACTTTTCCCTCCATGCTGTGCCATCATGAGCTACTCTACCAGCATCAGTACTCCTATGTACCCTAAACTTCAGAGGACACATACGAAGTGTATCAGTTATCTGTTGTTGCATACACACTTAGTAGGTTAAAACAACAACCACTTTATTTTGCTCAGATTTCTGTGGGTCAGTAATTTGGGATGGGCTCAGATGGATGATTTTCTGCTGGTTCACCTTGTGGTAACACATATAGCTGCAGTCATCTGGTGGCTTGATTGGGGCTGGAGGGTCTAAGGTAACCTCACTCACATGTCCAGCAGTTGGTGTTGGGTGCTGGCTGAGTCACATATCTCCAAGTGATCTCTCAGCCTCCAGCAGGCTATCCTAGGCTTCCTTACATGATGAAGCATTCCAAGAAGGAAAGCCCCAAAGCACAAGCACTTTCTAAGCCTCTGCTTCTGTCATACTTGCTGATTTCCCATGGCTGAAAGCAAGTCACATGATCAAGCCCCAAGTTAATGTGGGAGGTGTCTACAAAACACATTTGGAGGTTGTTATTGTAGTAACATGGGGTTTACCTGAAATTGGTGGTGTCTGGAGCTGACAGTTGATTGTACACATTTCTTCACAACTTTACATCAGTGACTTCAGGCTTGATGGGAATATTTACGCCACAGAAATCAGCAAATGCTACAAATCAGGGCTTCCTCCACCTCCACCCCCTTTCCAGAGAGCAGGATGTTAAACACTTACTAGTGTGCCCCTGACTAAAACATTCAAGAAATAGCATTAGGCATATCTCTGAGAATCTTTGGCTCTTCTCTTAGGAAGCAGTCCCTCATCAAGTGCTTAAGATTTCAAATTTGACTAGGCAGGAGAAAACCCCTATCCTTCCCTAGAGGAGGGGGAAAATGCCACATTCATCTTTTCTGTAAATTCCCTTCAAAGATCACATTAGTGACTATCTAGCCTCCTCATATATATGCTAGAGATTGGTAATAGGGTGAGTAATTGAAGGACCAGTTAGTCTACATCTTAGCAAATCTCAGGGGACTATGCCTAGTAGAGGACTTGTGCTTGGCTTTGAACAAAATCATTCCATATCCTTTTATGTATCTTGTTACACAAACTTTTCCTGAGCTGGATACGTATATACGATTTATCTCTATATAAATAATCCATGCTGAAGGATATGCAGTCCTTCCATCCTTGAGACCCTAAATCTTATCCTTGAAACAAGCCAGAGCATCAGAGAGTCATAAATCTACATGTTGGCACTATGCCATTGACCTACACAGATGCATACGTTATTTAAAAAAATTAAAACCAAGAGTTAACCATTCTATTTCCTCTCAGAACACATTGAAGAATGTTGCTCACTGCTTCACCTGGGGCATCTTGCCTGGTTACCCACAGGAAACGATGCCCCTGGTGCTCAGTGCCCCTGGTTTCTGCTGAGCACTGGGAAGGATTTATGTCACAAACATTGTAAGATTTGTAACAGGTCAAGTTTTTCATTTTGTTCTGGTCAGTAAAAAGTACAGAAATGCTTTCCCTTCTCTAGCAATTGTTCAGGTCATGATGGTTTGCATCTCCTATGTCAACTGATCCTTCCAGACTTATGCTTCTTTCCTTTCCTACTTTCCCCTCCTTAACTTCAATTTCTTCACTTATTTTATTTTTTATCTTGTTTTATCACTCTGACTTTATAAATGATAATTTTTTTTGCAATAAAAAAGATATAAATAAATAAATCATAAAAAGACTATTTTCCTCAGAATGTGGTCCATGGATCATCAGCATCAGCATCATCTGGGAGTGTGTTAGAAACACAGACTCTCAGGCCTCACTCCAGATCTACTGAATTAAAATCTACATTTAACAAAATCCCCTGGTGATTCACATACACATTAAAGTTTGAAAACTGCTGTGCTAATGCACTACCTCTATCTGTTACTTTGGAATCCTCAAGAATAAACTGCAGTATCTTCACATCTATGGGTGCATATTTCATACCCATGAATTTCTGTTTGCCTCTTCATTCTCAGGGCTTTCTATCTTCATAGTGTAAAGGCCCTGCCAAGACCACACTCCTGGGGTGCCGTGGTGAATCAGTCAGTTAAGCATCTTGGTTTTGGCTTAGGTCATAATCTCATGGGTCATGAGCTTGAGCCCCGCATGGGGCTCCAAGCTTAGCGGGGAGTCTCCTTAATGATTCTCTCCCTCTGCTGTCCCCCCCCACTCACACTCTCTCTCCCTTTCTCAAATGAATATATATATATGTATATATATATGTGTATATATATATATATATATATATATATATATATATATATTAAAGGACCACATTTCTAGGAGTTCTGAAGAGAATTCTGGGAATGTTCTACAATCTGTTGGGTAGGTGGCACAGGTTGCTTTGCTATTAAAAGTGTGCTGCTTTGGCTGTAAAACTTTTTGTTAACAACTATCAAATAGACTGTCCCTCAAGCCACACACATTTAAAATGGTAAATAATAATAGAGGACAAGAGAAATTACAAAGTACAGCCACAGAGCAAATGATCAATTTTAAAATGCGAAGCAATGAGGTAGAAAGATGCAGGAAAACTGTTCCAGATAAGAAAGACTATAAAATAGAAAAGTTCTCACAGTAGGAACCTGATGTGAATTGACATCACATTTATTCCTGAATCCTCACTCCATGAATTATAATTTCTAAATGATGTGTCTGAATGATGTGATGTTGTTTGTGATGATAAGTGGTGGGAATATCAATCCTATAACTTTTGGAAGATCCAATTATGGGGGGATAGGAAACAATAGTAAATTTCTTACTACCAATCCCCATTGTTTTCATACTATTTAAAGCAATTCCTCCTTTAAAAATGCAGGTCCAACATTAATTTCAGTGTCATCTTTCTTTGAACCTCTGTTCCTGTCTTATGGGGGCACGTTGTTTTTTCTCATCTTTGGAACTACATTAAATACCTATAGGACTGAAGGATGAATAAAAGCTTCCTCCCCTCTTCTAAATTTTAGGCAGAGATCTCTAGTAGACCCTTCTTCTGTGAAGCACACTTCTGGCCAAAACACTGGAAGAATGACCCTGAGACTCAGAATTCTGTCCCTGTGAGCAGCATCTTGGTGTACCTATGGTGAAGGGGTCACACATTCATGAAACCAACAAATAACTCTAATATATAAAATTAAAAACTGGGCTCAGCTCCCAGGTTTAAATTGACCTTATCTTTCTTGTCTTTCATAAATATTTGTTAAGTGTCTACTATGGGCCAGGTACTACATCAAGTGCTGGAGATGGAAGGGCAAATAAAACAGTCCCTGGCCAAATACTCAGATTCTCAACTGCTATTTTAGGGGATTTTTATAATGAAGAACAAAAGACCAAGTAATGTTTTCTGGGAGTGAATGAGTTTTTGAAGAAAGTCCTTCATTCCAAACAGGATCTAATTTTTCTCCAGAGCTTTGAGGAGGATTCCAAAGCTTAAGGAGATGGTCTTTGTCAAGATGCTGACATGCTCAGTTAGAAGGTCATCCATGCCTGCCTAACCAGATGGAAAACTAACAGTGAGAACATGAATCTCTTCAAAAAGGATGTGGAATAACATCTAGAGTAAGAGAACAGTCCATGGCAAGAGAATATTACTCTTAGACTCTTACAAATAGTATTGATTTTAGCATTCCTTTACATATGGAAAGCCCTAGCCTAAGGTTCTTATCTAAGAAGCCTGACATACAGGCCCATTACATTGACCTAAACCACAGTTAAGCCGAGACAGAGGTGTCATAGAGTCCTGTATTATGAGTCAATGTGCAACTGGAAGGGGAATTGTGAAGTGATTATATGTCTTATCCTTTCAGAAAAAACTCTAGAAATGTAGGGAGCTGAGGGCTAGGCTGATGACAGTTCAGTAAAGATTTTCACCTGAGGCCACAAGGGTCTCCAAGGAAGAACGGACTAGAGAGCCAGAGACATCCAGAGTTACTAAGATTCAAAATGTTAGGAGGGATGTATAAGGCTGGCACAATCAAAAGAGGCCAGAGACCAATCATGGGAGTTGGGGTACAGTGCTAGGAATCTAAAGCAGCAGTGTGGGGGCTGAGGATGAGGATCTAAGATGATGATTGGAAATAGCTCCTGGAGGTTGTGACTGGCTTTGATGATCTTCAGGAATCTGAAATTAGAGGGTCAGCAACATAATTGGACCAGATGCTTATTGGGAAATGTGACTGTGATATGGATGAATTGTGTCCCCCACAAATTCATGTTGCCGCTCCAAGCCCCAATGTGACTGTATTTAGAGTAAGGAAGTAATTAAGGTTAAATAAGGTCCTAAGGGTGGGGCCCTGATCTAGTGGGATTAGTGTTCTTATAAACAGAGACGCCAGAGAGCTCACTCTTCCTCTTTGCCATGTGAAAACACAGCAAGATAGCAGCCATCTGCAAGTCAGGAAGAGAGCCCTCACTATTAACTGAGTCAAAGGGCACCTTGATCTTGGACTTCTGGCCCCTAGAACCATGAGAAATATGTGTCTGTTGTTTAAGTCACCCAGTTTGTTGTTTTTTGTCATTGCAACCTGAGTTGACTAATAAAGACCCCATTATAAATACAATCAAAATACCTATTTATAACCAACAAAAACATAAAGCGTGTAGTAGTAGAGGAAGATGAGAGATGGAATAGAATGGAAAATCCAGAAATAGATCCTATCACAGATAACATAAAAGAGGCATCCAGAATACTGCAGTTTAGATAAGTGGTTGGCAATTTAGAAAAATAATAACTTAGAAGTGCATTTCCCAGAATTCACCAAAATAAATTATAAACATATTGGCAAGTTGAAGTTTAGATCTGAATATTTCTCAGGTTTCAGGAGAAGAGTTAACTTTAAAAACTTTAAAGCATTAGAAGGAAGCACAAAAGGAAAGATAGATTCAAGCACATAAACACCAACACCATCATTTTGAAAAACAAAATTAAACAGCAAGCCACGTACTGAGAAGAATGTTTCAGGTAATGACTTTCAGAGACATTAGTTTTAAAACAAAAAGTAGAAATTGGCCAGAATACAAAACATGCAGATATCAACAGAAAATTGGGAAAAAGAAAATTCACTGCTTTTCGGGGCACCTGGGTGGCTCAGTTGGTTAAACGTCTGACTCTTGATTTCAGCTCAGGTCACAATCTCAGGGTCATTAGATGGAGCTCTGTGTAGGGCTCCATGCTGGGTGAGTCTACTTGAGATTCTCTCTCCCTTTGCCCCTATTCCTCTCTAAACATAAATAAAGAAATAAAATCTTATAAAAATTCACTACTTTAGAAAATACGGATAAGATGAAATGTTCAAACTTGGTTGCAATTAAAGATATGCAAATAAAATTCAAATAGAATATTCATACAAAAACCTGCACGCAATATTTACAGTCGCTTCATTCATAACTGCCAAAATGTGAAAGCAACCAAAATGTCCTTCAGTAGGTGAATGCATAAAATAAACGATGGTGCATCCAGGCAATAGAATATCATTCAGTGCTAAAAAGAAATGAGCAGTCAAGCCATGAGAAGACATGGAGGAAACTTAAACACATGTTACTAATGAAGTCAATCTGTAAAGGCTACATACTGTATGATTCCAACTATATGACTTTCTGGAAAAGGCAAAACTATGGAGACAGTAAAAGATCAGTGGTTGCCAGGGATTGGAGAGAGTGGGAGGGATGAATAGGTAGAATACAGAGGATTTTTAGGACAGTGAAACTACTCTTTATGATTATCTAGTGGTGAATACATGTCATTATACATTTGTCCAAATCCACAGAATGTACAATATCAAGAGTGACCCCCAATGTAAACTATGGACTCGGGGCGATAATGACATGTCAATGTAGATTTATCAATTGTGACAAATGTACCACTCCGATGTGGGATGTTGATAGTGGGGGAAGCCATGTGTGGTGGGGGCAGCAGGTATATAGAAAATTGTCCTCTTCACTTTACAATGAACCTACAACTGTTCTAAAAAAAAAATAAAGCCTTTTAAAAATCTTTTAAAATCAAATAGGAGATACCATAGAATACTAAATGATACCATGTTTTATCTACTAAATAGGCCCAAAGCATTATGATTAAGATAATCAAGTACTGAAGGAGGGCTGAGAAGAATGTGGCAGCTCTGGAATGTACTTGAACCTGGAGGCTTGTCATTTGATTACAGTACTTTTAGAAAGCAATTTGACAAGACAGGTCAATTGCCATACAAGTGCTCATATTCTATTAGGAATTTATCCTAAGAAAATGATTGAAAAAGAAAGTAAGTGCTATGTAGGTGAAGGAACTTTTGACACAATTTGTCTAATGTTGAAAAATAGGGAGCAATCTAGCCGTTTAATGGTAGAGGCACACTTAAAGAAATTATGGTATAGCCACTTTATTGAATATTATCTAGCACTAAGAATTATAATACTGAAAAAGAGATATTTACATGACAAGATACGTAGAAGATGAGTAAAAGGTCCCCACTTTCACATACACTTTTATTGCAACTATGTAAAAATGTTCGACAACTACAAACAGAGACTCGAAATGAGTACACCGAATTGAAAAGCATTACTGTGGCAGGGTGGTGAGATTTTAGATGTTTTTTCTTCGTCATTTTGCCAAATTTTCTGCAGTGCTTTTATATTGTCTTTAAGTGAAAAGGAGAAAACAAGACACAATCTGCTTCGTTGATGTAATATTGTAAGTATTCTATTCTATAAAAAGAAGAAACCACCAGGAAATGAAGAAAGGAAAAAATAGTTGCAGTAAGAAATTCTTATTGAGAAAAACAACCAAGGGGGACATAAATATTTAGATACTGCAGAATATGCATGAAAACATATTTCAGTGTATAGGTCCATAATTTGTATCCACAGAACAAAATGGTACTAACTTTATTCCTTTCTAATAAAAAAGAATCCTTTAGTGTTTTCTTTCTTTTACCTCTGAGTTTGGAATGAGCTAAATTCTGGATTAAATGAAATAGTGCAACGCTTAGCACATAGTAGGCAGCCAATAAATGTCAATTTCCTTCCTTCCTATGAAATATAAGATACTCTAATATAAGAGTAGTTTTATAGCCCTACAGAAACAACAGTTCAGGAATCAAAGCCAACCTCATCTCACATTCACTACTAGGGCAAACTCTTTTAGTTTTCATATTTCAAAAAGGAAAAAAACCCACCCAAACTCTAATAATGGAAATGGTTTTCTTGCACTTTAGTCTTTAGAGAATGAGACATACTACAATTTTTAAGAGACTATCAGGTGTTTTAGTAATGATCCTGAGAGCCTGAATATTCAGTCCAATGTTATACCTTCTCTCCACTGGGTAGATCATCTGAGAAAGAACAAGCATAATTCAGCGTTACTATTTTATTTTTCTTAGTGGAAATAGTGGGGATTGGATATTGTTGCTAGAATATCCGGAATTTTTTAATAGACATTACAGGAAACCTGGGGCTTTCTGGGCAGCATTTATGAATTTTAAGGGGACAGAAATAATCCATTTTTCTGGGAAACACTCACTTAGGTGGGATGGACTCTTCTTAATGATGTGTTAATGAGGTGGCTGCAAAGGCCTGATGCTGATGGCCCAAGTGAGAGGGGCTGTGGCCTCCCAGTGCTCCGCCCCCCACTTCGCCTTTTATTCAGGAGACCGCTCCTGCCTGTTGCCTGCCTCGTACTTTCTCCCCTCCCTCTCCCTTTGGCGCCTGACCTCTGCCTGTATGTACACAGCCTGACAGATACACAAGACTCCTCCCTGTTCCAGGGACCAATCAACCCAAGCTGGGATGTGGTCTCTTACCTGGTCTTAGCATTTGTTCCTCCTCATCTAAATTTCCCTCCATGTGTTTTGTGCATTTAAAGTATTTGTGATCTCTAATGACAAAAACTAGAGACTAGTTTGCTTTTGGAAACCACGTGTTCTCACTTACTAAAGGATTAATTTGGTTATTGGGAACTGGACCTTCTTTCTGTTTTCTAATCACCCTGCATCCTGCCCCAGGGTTAATATTTGAGCATAGAGAGCAACCCTTCCATCTGCTCTGCTCTCAGATGTTGCACACGCTGAGAAAGTAGTATTTGGGGAGTAACTTTTTGTTTGCTAACTTTTTACTTAGATATAATTTCAAATTCCAAGAATAGTGTAAGGGTCTCTCCTATATTCTTTACACAGATTCACCGATTGTTTACATTCTGCCCCATCTGTTTTACTCTCTCCCTTTTCCTATGTGCATGTGCATATATATATATATACACATATAAAATATGTATATATGTATATGTATATACGCATACATATACATATATATACATTTTTTTTTTCTGGACAGAATACTCTCAAATGAAAGTAAGCTGGCAACATCAAGCCCCTTTACCAAATACTTCAGTGTACATTTCCTAAGATCAGGGACATTCTCTTTAAAAACCACATTACCACAATCAAAATCCCCCTTCTCCTCCCCTTCCTCCTTCCTCTCCTCCTGCCTCTTTTCTCCATCCCGCCCACTCTTTGGCTCTATCATTATGGGCTTATAAATTTTTATTTATCTCCTGTTACAATAAAATACAGCTATTTTCGTATTCATGCTCAAATTGCCAAATTGCTTGATCCTGCAATATATTTAAACCAAACTGATAGTATTGACCGTAAACCTACTGAGTAAAGTTTAAGATTTTTTTACAGCTCTTTTCATCTTCAGAATATATGCCACTAAAACTATAGAGTATTGGACTCAGAGAACCATGTTCAAATGTTGCTTAAATAATTTATAATTCTTTTTTTCTCTGTGTGGATATATTATCAATTTGATATACAGCAAGGTTCATCTGTCTCTGCTTATGGTCAATATTAGGATTTTCTTTTTTTGCTTTTTTTGATGTAATTTTATTTTTGAATATGTAAAATATTAATATATTTCAAAAATGAGAACTACACAGAAAGGTATTCTTGGAGAAGTCTCGGTTCCATCTTGATAACATTTATCTCCATTCATACCTCCATAGTAGCAATTTTTATGTTCTGACTGGCCTTGTTAGGTTTCTTTTTTTTTTTTTTGCAAATATTAAGCACCTATATATAACTATATACATATAGTTTATAGGTTTATGTATATGTCTACATATACATATAGGGTTACATCTATTTTATATATTGATATATATATACAATATATACAATGTAAATAATGTGCATGTGCATAGACACACACCTATTGTTATATATATGTGTATGGGAGGAGGTTATTTCCCCCCTTGTTTTTTAAGATTTATTTATTTGAGAGAGAGAGAGAGAGAAGGAGAGAGAAACCCAAGCAGACTCCTCACTGAACATGGAGCCTGATGTGGGGCTCCATCTCACGACCTTGAGATCAGACCTGAGCTGAAAGCAAGAGTCCCATGCTTAAGTGACTACGCCACCCAGGTGCCTCTTTCCCCTTCTTTCATGCACAAAATGTAGCAAACCATACACTGTTCTATACCTTGATTTTTTTTTTTTTTTTACTTAATACATGCTGGAAAGTACTCAATTTCAATTCACAGAGTTTGTCATTCTTTCTTTATGGCTGTATAGTACCCCATTACATGGTTAGTTTATTTATTTATTTTTATTTATTTATTTTTTATTATGTTATGTTAGTCACCACACAGTACATCATTAGTTTTTGATGTAGTGTTCCATGATTCATTGTTTGCGTATAACACCCAGTGCTCCATGCAGAACATGCCCTCCTTAATACCCATCACTGGGCTAACCCATCTCCCCACCCCCCTCCCCTCTAGAACCCTCAGTTTGTTTCCCAGAGTCCATAGTCTCTCATGGTTCGTCTCTCCCTCTGATTTCCCCCCCTTCATTTTTCCCTTCCTTCTCCTAATGTCCTCCATGCTGTTCCTTAGGTTCCACAAATAAGTGAAACCATATGATAATTGACTTTCTCTGCTTGACTTACTTCACTTAGCATAATCCCCTCCAGTTCCATCCACGTCGATGCAAATGTTGGGTATTCATCCTTTCTGATGGCTGAGTAATATTCCATTGTATATATGGACCACATCTTCTTGATCCATTCATCTGTTGAAGGGCATCTCGGCTCTTTCCACAGTTTGGCTATTGTGGACATTGCTGCTATGAATATTAGGGTGCATGTTCCCCTTCTTTTCACTACAACTGTATCTTTGGGGTAAATACCCAGTGTTTATTCAACAAGTATACATTAACAGAGATGCCTTCTTTTCAGCCTATTGTTGTTTTCAATAATATATGACTAATAAACTTATGTATATATATATTGTTTTAGTCTTGTGGAGGCATATCTTCAGTACTGCTGAGTAAAAGAGTGTGGACATATTTAATTTCATTAGATATTGCCAAAATCCCACCAAAGTGTTTGTTCCATTTTGCACTTCCTGCCATCAGCAATGAGCGCATATGCTTCTGCACAGCCTTGCAACAGAGTTTTGTCAAGCATTTTATTTTTGCCAATTTAATAAGCATAGAGTATCTTTAAGGCATAGTAATTTATATTTCTGAATGATTTTAAGCATATTTTCATATGTCTAAGGGCCATTTTACTTTTCTCCCTGCAATTATTCTGTTACATCTTTTTCTCATTTTTCTGTTGGGCTTTTGGTATTTTTCTCTCAATTTTTAAAAAGTTTATATATTCATTTATTTTCCTATTTTTATTTTATTGTGGCAAGAATACTTAACATGAGATCTCACCTCTTAACAAAATTTTAAGTGTACCAAATATTGTTGACTATAGGCATGATGTTGTACAGGAGATCTTTAGAACTTACTCATCTTGCTTAACTGGAATTTTATATCCACTGCTTACTAACTCCTTATTTACCTCTTTCCCCAGCCTCTGGCAACCACCATTTTATTCTTTGATTTTATGAATTTGACTATTTTAGGTACCTCAAATAAATGGAATCAGGCAGTTTTTCTGTGACTGGCTTATTTCACTTAGCATGATCTCAAGTTTCATCCGTGTTGTCACATATTGTGTAATTTCCTTATTTTTAAAGGCTGAATAAAATTCCATAGTCTGTATATACCATATTTTTTAATCCATTTATCTGTTGATTGACGTCTAGGTTGTTTCCACATCTTGGTTATTGTAAACAATGTTTTAATGAGTAGAGGAATGCTGATATCTCTTTGAGATCCTGATGTCATTTCTTTTGGATAAATACCCAGAAAAGGGATTGCTGGATCATATGATAGCTCTATTTTTAATTTTTTGAGGAAACTTCATGTTATTTTCCAAAAAGGCTGTGCTATTTTGCATTTCCACTGAGAGTGTGCAAGGGTTTCAATTTCTCTGCATACTTGACAACACTTGTTGCCTTTTGGTTTTTTTTTAATAATAGGTTATTAACTCCTTATCAGATACATGGTTTATAAGTAGTTTCTTACTTTTCACTCTTGTAAGTATTTACTTACTTTTCACTCTGTTGATTGTTTCCTTTCCTGTGAAGAAGCTTTTTAGTTTGATGGGGTTTTTTGTTTGTTTGTTCGTTTTGTTTGTTTGGTTGGTTTTTCGCCTGTGGTCTTGGTGTATACATGAAATCATTGCCAAGGCCAATGTCATGAAACTTTTCACCTATGTTTCCTTCTAGAAGTTATAGGGTTTTGGGGTCTTACATTTAAGCCTGTAATCTAATTGAGTTGATTTTTGTGTATGGTGTAAGATAAAGGTTTAATTTCATTATTTTGCATGTGGATATCTCGCTTTCCCAGCTCCATTTGTTGAAGAGGCTATTTTTTCTTCATTGTGTATTCTTGGCTCTCTTGTCAAAGAAGAGTTGACTGTATATGTGGGAATTTATTTCTGGGCTCCTTATTCTGTTCATTGGTTGATATGTCTGTCTTTATGCCAGTCTCATACATACAGTTTTGATTATTATAGCTTGGTAATATATTTTAAAATCAGGAAACTTGACGCCTCCATCTTTGTCCATCCTTCTCAAGATTGATTTGACTAATTATGGTCTTTGTGGTTCCATACATCTTCTAGAAATGTTTTCCATTTCTGTAAAAAGCAATGCCATTAGAATTTTGATAGGGGTTGCATTAAATCTATAGATTACTTTATGTGATATGGAAATTTTAACAATATTAATTCTTTTATTCCATGATCATAGAATGTCATTTTGTTTGTTTTTGTATTGTTTAATTGCTTGCATCAATGTTTTATAGTTTTTAGTATATAAGTGTTTGACCTCCTTAAAGTTTATTTCCACATACTTTATGCTTTTTGGTGCTATCATAAATGGATTGTTTCCTAATTTCTTTTCCAGATAATTCATTGTTGGTGTGTAGAAATGCAACTGATCTTTGAATGTTGATTTTGTATCCTGAAACTTTGCTAGAATTCATTTGCTAGATATAACAGTTTTTTTAACAGAGTCTTTAGGGTTTTCTATATATAAGATCATGCCATCTGCCAACAGGGGCAATTTTGTTTCTTCCTTTCTGATTTGGATGCCTTTTATTTCCTTTTCTTGCCTAATTGCTCTGACTAGAAATTCCAGTACTTGTTGAATAGAAGTGGAGAGAATGTGCATCCCTGCTGTCCTCTGAATTTTTGACAGCTCTTTATATAGCAAGGAAATTAGCCCTTCACCCATGATAAAAGATGCAAATATTTTTTGTTTCACTTTGTCATTTTCTTTACTTATGTTTTTTAAGAAAATTTTATTTTCATTTTTATGTAGTAGACTTTATGAATCTTTTCTTTTCATTGCTTCTTGATTTTAAGTCATATGGCAAAAAGCTTTCTCCACTTCTGTATTATGAAGGAATTCACCCATACTTTATTTTAGCACTTAAATCATTCATGTGTTTTTGTTTAAAAAATACATTTTCAATTTTATCTTCAAAATTTCTATCTAAATGAACATTCCTTTAATAGTTACCTGATTTCCTGTTTGAGTTCCCCAGAAGCAGACCCTAAGTTGAGGATTCATGTACATGTGATTTATGTAATAAGTGCTCCCAGAAGAAACTAGGAAGTAAGTGGGGGAAGCAGGACAGAGAAGGGGAAGAAGCCAAGGCAGAGTGCAATTTCAGGCCAGGTCCCGAGGATGGTAGGTCCGACCTGATCCCTCAAGGGAACTCTGCAGTAAGTTATGCCTCTAGGGTGTCCTCACTTGAGGCAAGGAAGTTGAGCTTTCTTATTGCCACATCCACCAGGCACTGGCTTAAAGCCGGCGCAGGAAAGAGAGCAGTCATCAGAAGAGTCTCAGATGTAGCCTTTGGAAGCAAACACACACCAAAACCAGGAGAGGGATGTGTAGAAACAGTAAGAGAAATCTGAAAGGATCTGAGTGAGTACCAGCAATGCTTTCGCCACAGCTGGCAAAACCTAAAAAGCAGAAGGGGCCTGGCTGGTGGTGATAGGGAAGGAGGAAAAAAAAAAAAAACCCAAGGAAAGAATCACTTCTTGTTTCTGCAATTCTGTTATTGTTACATTTTCAGAGCCTTCTCCAAGAACCTGTCTCCATATTCCTCCACTCACTGACCATCTGGAAATCTGAGAGCAGTCTGCTGACCCTGACTGGGGGCCCCTTCCAGCCACAGGATCCTATGAACACACATCTACATCTTCAGTTAGATGGACCCATTAAGTCTCCTATCTAATCATTGGAGGACCTCCAAATGGGAGCTCCTCCAGCGCCCTCTCCTCTTATATTTTGTCATTCCAATCCTTTTTAGTGGTTAAGAGACCAAGCTGGGAAGTCAAATCTTGGAAAGCCAATTCAGCCGCTTATTAGATACATGACTTTAAATAAGTTTCTATGTGCCCTCAATGCCAGTTTATTCATATGAAAAAGAGAGATAACACCTACATTGCAGAGTTAGTGTAATAATTGCATAAAATAAATATATAAAACCCTTGTTATGGTGTCTGACACACATTATTATTATCATTCATTATTCTCATTCACCTGGATATTTCTCACACTGATGACTTCCCTTCAATCCTTTCTCAAAGACCCTCATTCTACTGTAAATAATCTCCCTTATATCCTCAACCACCTCGCAGAGCACTATCTTCTGGATCTCTCCAGAGCACAACATCTCTCCTGAAACTCCCAGCTTCTTCTATAGAAAAGGCTGATTCTTCTACACCCACTTATTGCATGCTCTCTACTTAATCATGTCTCCTAGCATCCCAAAACAGCTGGAATATTATTACTCCTCCATCCTGGGGCAAGAAAGCCTCCTTCATTAAGATTTATGCCAACTGTATAAACTTCTTTATATCCCTCTCCTCTTTGTTTTATCTTTGAACCTCTCACTTGTTCCTCCGTGTTCATTAAAAGCCTGGATACTTGCTCCCTGTTTTCTTCTCCTTCCCATGTCCTATCTTCATGCTGAGCAGTTTCTCTGTCCATGAGAAGCCATCCAGCATCCTGGCCTTGTGGCTGTTTTTTTTTTTTTTTTTTTAAACATCTTCAACACCAACAGTCTTCACCTGTCACTACCCCAGTGATCCACTTTGATTGTCATACCCTAGACTTGATATCACTTGGGACAGCTCTGCCTCCAAACTCATATTCTACTGTACCATTATGGATCTTATCTTTTTATCCTTCCAGCCTTTTCTCTTCCTTCAGTTCTTTAACCTCACACGCAGAGACATCAAAGTCATTTTATTCCTAGTCCATCAGCTCTGTTTGGCTTTACTTTCTCATCTATCCAAACGTGACTCCACTGCACTCAACCACTGTATCCTTGGAGTCAAAACCAAGCCCATCATCTCTCCTATAGTCTTCAACTTTAGATCAACCCTGCCATCTTCCTTTGCTGATCCCACATCTGGGCTGCTGAATGCTACTGCAGAAAAATCACATCCTTGGATGGATTAAGACCCCCACGGAATTATGGTCTCTAGTCTTTCCTAAACCCTCAACACCACTTATTAGTTTGTTACCTTATTTCTGACCAGTTTCTCCTATTTCTCTGACTGGTTGCTCCACTAACCTCAAGTAATCTATCATTTCAGTGCAGATGACCTTACCTCCAATTTCACCCAGCATATCAAGGCCATCAGGTATTGAACTTCTGTAATTTCCCCCCATACTTGTGAGTCATTTTTATCTGCACCTACTTTCAGGTTTGGTCATTAATGCTAAAGAAGGTGAAAGTAGGCTGTGGAGGCTGTCCTTTATCCTGATAAAGGCAATTCCCTCCATATCCCCCTCATCTCCAACAGATTCTTTTTTTTTATTATGTTCAGTTAGCCACCATATAGTACAACATTAGTTTTTGCTGTAGTGTTCAAAGACTCATTAGTTGAGTATAACACCCAGCGCTCATCAAAATGCATGCCCTCCTTAATACTCATCATCTGATTACTCCAGCCCCCCCACCTCCCCTCCCCTCTGAAACCCTCAGTTTGTTTCCCGGAGTCCATAGTCTCTCATGGTTTGTCTCCGTCTCTGATTCCACCGCCCCCTTCAGTTTTCCCTCCTTTCCCCTATGGTCCTCTGCACTATTCCTTATGTTCCACATATGAGTGAAACCATATGATAATTATCTTTCTCTGCTTGACTTATTTCACTTAGCATAATCTCCTCCAGTTCCATCCATGTCGATGCAAATGGTGGGTATTCATCCTTTCTGATGGCTGAGTCATATTCCAGTGTATATATGGACCACATCTTCTTTATCCATTTATCTTTGAAGGGCATCTCAGCTCCTTCCACAGTTTGGCTATTGTGGACATCGCTGCTATGAACATTGGGGTGCATGTGCCCCTTCTTTTCACTACATCCAACAGATTCAAGGCATTATTCTGCTCATTACTTCCTCTTTCTTCTCTATTTTCAACTTATCTCCATTCTGAGGTACTTCTCTGTGGCTTCTAAATCTTCCAATATCACTATATCCTCCTCTTTCACTAACCTTATCTTTCCCCTTCTTTTCACGGCCAAGATGCTCCAAAATAATATTGTATACTTCTGCTGCCCCCTCTTTCTCACTTTCTGTATATGCTCCAACCTGCCTTAGCCAGGTTTCAGCCTTCACATTTCATACAAACTGATCTTCCTAAGGTCACTAGTGGCCTTATGACTGCCAAATCCATTGACTGTTTTTCAAAATTATGTCATAAACTCTGCAACACAAAACACTACTTGTATTAAATCTCTCTCTTCCCTTGGCTTCTATTACTGTATTACTTCTGTGTGACTCTTCTCTTGTTCACTTAGTTTCCATTGTCCTTCTTTTATTAAATTACTTTCACAGGCTTTCCCTCCCTTACACTTTCTTAATATTGGTGAAGCCAAGGATTTTTGTCTCTTCTCTCTCTACAAGCTCTTCCCAAAAGATCTCATCACAGCTAGGGCTTCAGCTACTAATTCATGTATACTCATATCCCAAATATGCATCTCCTTTGAGGCCTCTTTCCTAAGCTCTAGAACATATATCTAATTCCTTATAGATGATCACTCTAAACTCATCATGCTCAAAATAGAACTCATGCTTATCTTTCAATCTGCTTTTCTACAGATTCAATGCAATCCCTAACAAAATTCCAGTGTCTTTTTTTTTTGTGGAAATGGAAAAGTCAATATTCAAATATATATAATATTGCAAGGGGCCCCAAATAGTCAAAACAATCTAGAAAATGAACAAAGTTGGAAGACTCACATTTCCCAATTTCAAACATTACTACAAAGCTATAACAATCAAAACAGTGTGATACATATAAACCAATGGAATAGAATTGAGAGTACAGAAATAAATCCATACATTTATGGCCAATTGATTTTCAAAAAGGGCTCCAAGACCATTCAATGATAGTTCTTTCAAGTGTTAAACAAAATTACCAAATGACTCAGTGATTCTTCCCCTAGGTGTATGCCCAAAAGAATTGAAAACAAGTACGTGAAAATACATGTACACACATGTTTATAGTATCACTATTCACAATAGCCAAAAGATGGAAACAAAAATCCATTAAAGAATGAATAACCAAATTGTGATATATACATGTAATGGAATATTAGCTATTAAAAGGAATGAAATACTGATACATGTTACAATGTGGATGAATTTCAAAAATATTATGTTAAGTGAAAAAAAGCCAGACATAAAAGTTCACATACTGTATGATTCCATTTATATGAAATATCCCAAACAGGTAAATCCATACAGACAAAACACACAGATTGGTGGTTTCAAGGGGCTGGGGGACAAGGGAATGGAGATAAACTACTTAATGGGCATAGGTTTTCAGTTTGGAGTGATGGAAATGTTTTGGATTTAGATAGAGGTGGTGATTGCCCAGTGTTGTAAGTGTATTAAGTGCTACCGAATTGCTCACTTTAAAATGGTTAACTTTGAAATACGTGCATTTCACCTCAGTAAATTTTTAAAAGCCTGCCTTTCCTCCTATACTTCTCCCCCTAAGCTTAATTCACTCATTCATCCAAGTCAGAAATCTGGAAATAATTCTGAATGTTTCATTTTCCTCATTGCAAACATCCTATTAATGGCACAGTCCATTTGGCTCTATATTCATTGAATTTCTTGAAATTTTTTCCTATACTCCATCTACTAAGAGTACTTTAGTTTAGGCCATATACTAATGTAATAGTGCCCCAACTGGATTTGTTTCCTTCAAACTTCCACTCTTTAAACCCCACTCCCCATCATACAGCAGCAAGAATTATGTAGAAAAATTTTTCTCAAATCTTTGAGTGCATCCTAATTATATAGAGTGTTTGTTAAAACATAGATTGCTGGGTCCTATGCTCAGAGTTTCTGATTTGGTAGGTCTGATTCAGTGGAGTCCTAGAATGTGCATTTCTAATAAATGCTTATGTGATGCTTATATTTCTGACCCAAAGGACTACACTTTGAGAAACACTAATATATGGCTTTATTGATTGATTACTTCCCAGTTTAAAATCCTCTTGTCCTTATCTTAAGACACCCCAGCGTCTGGCCCCTGTACATCTCTCCAATTTCAATTTTGTCTATGGCCCATCTGTACCATACCTATGTTAATAGACAACTTCAGCATCTTTTCTTCCATGAAGTTATATCATTTAGGGCTCCTTGTAGGCAACTGCAACTGACTTGGGTTTATTTAGGAAAAAAGGAAATTTATTAGAAGTGCATCACAGATATAATAGCAAGGTGAGCGGGGAATGGGCTAGATGGGTGATGTGTATTAAAAAGGGCACTTGTTATGATGAGCACTGGGTGTTGTATGTGAGTGATGAATCACTGAATTCTACTCCTGAGACCAATATTGCACTATATGTTAAATAACTAGAATTTAAATAAAAATATGAAGGAAAAAAAGAAATTAATGAAATATAAAATATAAAGAAAATCAATGAAATCAAAGCCTGGTTGTTTGGAAAGAATGAGCTTTAATAAAGTTAATAAAATTAACAGATTTTAGAAGACTGACCACAAAAAAAGAAGACTCAAGTTACTAGAATCTGAAATGAAAAAAGGAACATTACTACTGATTTACAAGCATAAAAAGTGTTATAAATACAAAGAACAATTGTATGAAAATAAATTAGACAACACAACTTAAATGAAATGGATAAATTCCCCCCAAATCATAAACTACCAAATGTGACTAAAGAAAAAACAGACAATCTGAGTAGAGTTATAACAATTAGAAGATCAAATTAGTCATCAAAAAACTACCTACAAAGAAAAGGCCAAGCCCAGACGGCTTCACTGGTGAATTCTACGAAACAGTTAAAGCGAATTAATAACAATTCTTTACAAGTCTTCCAAAAAATAAAAAGAAGAAGAGGGAGAAGGAGGAGGAGGCAGAACACTTCCTTTTTTTTTTTAAAGATTTTATTTATTTATCTATTTATTTATTTCACAGAGAGAATGACAGTGAGAGAGGGAACACAAGCAGGAGGAGTGGGGAAGGGAGAAGCAGACTTCCCGCTGAGCAGGGAGCCCGATGTGGGGCTCAATCTCAGAACCTTGGGATCATGACCTGAGCTGAAGGCAGAGGATTTAACGACGGAGCCACCCAGGCGCCCCTGGGAAGAACACTTCCTAACTCATTCTATGAGGCCAGTGTTACCTTGGTACCAAAACCAGAATATATCACAAGAAAGCTGCAGGCCAATATATCTTATGAATATAGATGCAGAACCACACAACAAAAGAGCAGCAAACCAAACTCAACTACATATAAGAAGGATTATGCAACATAACTAAATGGGATACCAAAGTGCAGAGTTGATTTGAAATCCAAAAAATCAATCAATATCATATGTCATATCAATAGAAAAACAAAGAGCAAATGATCATCTCAATAGAAGCAGAAAAAGCATTTGATAAAACTTAACACTCATTAGAAATAGAAGGGAACTTACTCTGACAAAGGGCATCTATGAAAAAAAAAAACCTAAAAACAATGAGATACCACTTCACATCTACTGGAATGGCTATTATCAAAAAAGTCAAAAAATAGCCAGTGTTGACAAGAAAGTGGATGAATTGGGCCCTTCATACAGTAATGGCTCAGAATGTAAAATGATGCAGCAACTCTGAAAAACAGTCCAGCAGTTCCTCAAACAGTTGAATATGCATTTACCATACCTAGAAATTCCACTCCTAAGTACATACCCAAGAGAAGTAAAAACATACATCCACACGAAAACTTGTACACGAGCATTATTTATAATGTCCACTAGGAGGAAACCATCTAAAAGTCCATCAACAGAAAAATGGACCAACACAACATGGTATGATATATTATGGTGATACTGTGAAATATTATTTGGTTATAAAAAGGAATAAAGTACTGATACATGATACACAAGATGGATAAACCTTGGAAACTTTATGCTAAGTGAATGAAGGCAGTCCCAAAAGACAACATATATGTGTCTATTTAAATGAAATATCTAGAAAGGCAAATCTATAAATATAGAAGGTAGATTAGTAGTTGCTTAAGGTTAGGGGAGATGGTGGGGGGAGAAGGCAATAGCTAAAGGGTATAGAGTTTCTTTTTGAGGTGACAAAAATGTTCTAAAATTGTGGTGAAATTTGCACATATCTGTGCATGTACTAAAAACCAATGAATTGTAACTTTATTTTTTTTAATTTTAAAAAATATTTATTTATTTGAGAGAATGAGAGAGAGAGAGCACACAAGCAGAGGGAGAAGCAGGCTCCCCGCTAAGCAGGGGGCCTGATGCAGGACTCAATCCCAGGACCCTGAGACCATGACCCAAGCCAAAGGCAGATGCTTAACCAACTGAGCCAACCAGGCACCCAAATTATAACTTTAAATGGGTGAATTATATGGTACATGAATTATATTTCAATAAAGCTCTTATTAATAGGTACATCAAAAACAGCTGCTCTTTCAAAAAACAATGAGAAAAGAAACTGCCAACAGTTTTTTTTTTTTTTTTCGAAAATGGATGTACCATTTTATACTCCTACCAACACTGTATGAGAGTCCTAGTTATTTGACAAACTTGACAACGCTTGGTATGGTCAGTTTTTTTGGTAACCATTAATTTTAGTGGTATCTCATTGGGTTTAAATTTCATTTTCCTAATGACTAAAGATATTTGAGAGTTCTTTATATATTCTGTATACAAGTACTTTTTCAGATTTGTAATATTTCCTCCCAGTTGTTGGTTTGTCTTTTCATTTTCTTAGTGTTGTCTTTAGAAGTGTAGCAGAAGTTTTGCAGTGCCTGGGTAGCTCAGTCAGTTAAGCATCTGCCTTTGGCTCAGGTCATTGTCCCAGAGTCCCAGGATCCAGTGAGCCCCACGAGCCTCACATCGGGTTCCCTGCTCAGCAGGGAGTTTGCTTCTCCCTCTCACTCTGCCCCTCCCTCTGCTCCTTCTCTCTCTCACTCACTCAGTCTCTCTCAAATAAATAAAATCTTAACAAAAAGAAGTGTAGCAGAAGTTTTTACTTTGATGAAGTCCAGATTTATCAAAAAATTTTTAGTGAATAGTGCTTTTGGTGTTGAATCTAAGACATCTTTTTCTAACACAAGGTCATGAAGATCTCATTTTTTAGGGTTTCTATAGTTTTAGGATTTATGTTTAGGTTTATGATCCACTTTGAAGCAATTTTTGTATATACTGCAAGCTATGGATAAAAGTTCCCTTTTTCAAAATATGAATGTGCACTACTTGGTGAGAAAGCTATCTTTTGTCCATCGTGTGGCCTTTACATCTTAGTAAAAGTCAGTTGTCCATATATGTGTGGGCCTCTTTCCAGACTGGATATTTTGTTCTTTTGATCTATTTGTATATTTTTATACCAATATCACACTGTATTGGTTACTGTAGTTTTATAATACATTTTAAATTAAAGTAGTGTATGTTTTTTAACTTTGGTTTTCTTTTTCTTTTTTTTTTTAAAGATTTCATTTATTTATTTGTCAGAGAGAGAGCGAGAGAGCACAAGCAGGGGCAGTGACAGGCAGAGGGAGAAGCAGGCTCCCCACAGAGCAGGGACCCCGATGCGGGACTCGATCCCAGGAACCTGGGATCATGACCCAAGCCGGAGGCAGACACTTAACTGACTGAGCCACCCAGACATCCCTGGTTTTCTTTTTCAAAATTGTTTTAGCTATTCTAGGTCCTTTATATAGCCATAAAATTTTATCTTTTTTTAAGTTTTTATTTAAATTCCAATTAGTTAACATACAGAATAATATTAGTTTCTGGTGTACAATAGAGTGATTCAATACTTTCATACATCACCCAGTGCTCATCACGACAAGTGTCCTCCTCAATCTCCATCCCCTATTTCACCCATCCCCCCCACCCACCTCCCCTCTGGGAACCATCAGTTTGTTCTGTATAATCAAGAGTCTGTTTCTTGGTTTGCCTCTCTCTCTTTTTTTTTTTCATTTGCTCATTTGTTTCATTTCTTAAATTCCACATATGAGTGAAAGCATGTGGTATATGTCTTTCTCTGACGGACTTATTTCACTCAGCATAGTACTCTCTAGTTTCATCATGATGTTGCAAATGGCAAGATGTCATTCTCTTTCATGGCTGAATGATATTCCATTGTGTATATACATATACCACTCTTCTTTATCCATTCATGAATACTTGGGCTATTTCCATAATTTGGCTATTGTAGATAATGCTGCTATAAACATCAGGGTGCATGTATACCTTCAAATCAGTATTTTTGTATCCTTTGGGTAAATGCCTAGTAGTGCAGTTGCTGGATCATAGGGGTAATTCTATATTTAACTTTCTGAGGAATAACCATACTGTTTTTCAGAGTGGATGCACCAGTTTGCATTCCCACCAACAGTGCAAGAGGGTTCCCCTTGCTCCGCATCCTTACCAACATCTGTTTTTTCTTGTGTTGTTGATTTTACCCATTCTGACAGGTGTGAGGTGAAATCTCATTGTAGTTTTGATTTCTATTTCCCTGATGATCAGTGGTCTTTTTATGTGTCTGTTGGGCATCTGGATGTCTTCTTTGGAAAAATGTCTATTCATGTCTTCTGCCCATTTTTTAATTGGATTATTCATTTTTGGGGTGTAAGTTTTATAAGTCCTTTATATATTTTGGATACTAACCCTTTATCAGCTATGCCATTTGCAAATATCTTCTCCCATTCTGTAGGTTGCCTTTTAGTTTTGCTGATTGTTTCCTTTGCTGTGCAGAAGTTTTTATTTTGATGAAGTTCCAATAGTTTACTTTTGCTTTTGTTTCCCTTGCCTCAGGAGACATATCTAGAAAGACATTGCTATGGCCAATGTCAAAGAGGTTACTGCCTGTGTTTTCCTCTAGGATTTTTATGGTTTCAGGTCTCACATGTAGGTCTTTCATCTATTTTGAATTTGTTTTTGTGTATGGTGTAAGAAAGTGGTCCAACTTCATTCTTTTGCATTTTGCTGTCCAATTTTCCCAACACCATTTGTTGAAAAGACTCTCTTATTCCCATTGGATATTCTTTCCTGCTTTCTTGAAGATTAATTGACCATATAGTTGTGGGTTCATTTCTGGGCTTTCTATTCTGTTCTATGGATCTATATGTCTATTTTTGTGCCAGTACCATAATGTTTTGATTACCTACAGCTTTGTAATATAACCTGAAGTCTGGAATTGTCATGCCTCCAGCTTTGCTTTTCTTTTACAAGGTTGTTTTGGTTATTCAGGGTCTTTTGTGATTCCATAGAAATTTTAGGATTGTTTGTTCTAGCTCTGTGAAAAATGCTGTTGGTAGTTTGATAGGGATCACATTCAATGTGTAGATTTCTTTGGTTGTATACACATTCTAACAATATTTGTTCTTCTAATTCATGAGCATGGAATGTCTTTCCATTTCTTTGTGTCATCTTCCAATTTTTCATCAGTGTGTTAATATTTTCAGAGTATGGGTCTTTCACCTCTTTGGTTAGATTTATTCCTAGGTATCTTATTGTTTTTGGTGTAATTATAAATGGGATTGATTCCTTCATTTCTCTTTCTGCTGCTTCATTATTGGTGTATACAAATAAAATGGATTTCTGTATGTTGATTTTGTATCCTGCAACTTTACTGAATTCATGTATCAGTTCTTGCATGTTTTCTTTTTTTTAATTAACATATAATGCATTATTTGTTTCAGGGGTACGGGTCTGTGATTCATCAGTCTTACACAATTCACAGTGCTTACCATAGCACATACCCTCCCCGATGTCCGTCACCCAGCCACCCCATCCCTCCCACCCGCCTCCACTCCAGCAACCCTCAGTTTTTCTATATAGAGTATCATGTCATCTGCAAATCATGAAAGTTTTACTTCTTCCTTGTTGATTTGGAAGCCTTTTATTTCTTTTTGTTGTCTGATTGCTGTGGCTAGGACTTACAATACTATGATAAATAACAGTGGTGTGGTAAAAGTGGACATCCCTGTCTTGTTCTTGACCATAGAGGAAAAGCTCTTGGTTTCACCATTGAGTATGATGCTAGCTGTGAGTTTTACATGGCCTTTTTTATGTTGAAGTATGTTCCCTCTAAACCTACTTTGTTGAAGGTTTTTTTTTTTTTTATCATGAATGATGTCTTTTGTCAAATGCTTTTTCGGCATCTACTGAAATGATCGTATGGTTCTTACCCTTTCTTTTGTTAATGTGGTGTATCACATGGATTGATTTGCGAATATTGAACCACACTTGCAACCCAGGAATACATCTCTGATCATGGTGTATGATTTTTTTAATGTATTGTTGGATTTGGGTTGCTAGTATTTTATTGATAATTTTTGCATCCATGTTTACCAGGGATATTGGCCTGTAGTTCTCCTGTTTATCTGGTTTTGGTATCAGGGTAGTGCTGGCCTCATAGAATGAATTTGGAATTTTCCTTCTTCTCTTATTTTTTTAGAATAATTTGAGAAGTATAGGTATTAACTCTTCTTTAAATGTTTGGTAGAATTTGCCTAGGAAAGCATTGGGCCCTAGACTTTTGTTTGTTGGAGTTTTTTTTATTACTATTTCAATTTCTTTTGCTAGTCATCAGTCTGTTAAAGTTTTCTATTTCTTCCTGTTTCAGTTTTGGTAATTTATATGTTTCTAGGAATTTATCCATTTTTTTTCTAGGTTGTCTAATTTGTTGGCATATGGTTTTTCATAATATTCTCTTTTTTAAAAGATTTTATTTCTTTGAGAGAGAGAGCATGAGTTGGGGGGGGTAGTTGGGGCAGAGGGAGAGGGAGAAGCAGACTTCCTGCTGAGCAGGGAGCCTGACTTGGAGCTCCAACCCAGGTCCCTGGGTTCATGACCTTAGCTGAAGGCAGTCACTTAATAGACTGAGCCACCCATGTACCCCCATAATATTCTCTTATACTTGTTTGTATTTCTGTGGTGTTGGTTGTGATTTTTCCTTTCCTCTCTCATTTGTAATTTTATTTATCTGGGTCATTTCTCTTTTCTTTTTGATAAATCTAGCCAGAGGCTTGTCAATTTTATTAAGTTTTTCAAAGAACCAGCTCCTGGTTTCAATGATCTGTTCTATTTTTTTTTTTTTTTAGTTTCTATATCATTTATTTCTGCTCTAATCTTTATTATTTCCTTCCTTCAGCTGGCTTTAAGCTTCGTTTATTGTTCTTTTTCTAGCTCCCTTAGGTGTAAGGTTAGGTTGTTTATTTGAGATTTTTCTTGCTTCTTGAGGCAGGCCTGTATTACTATACACATCCGTCTCAGGACCACTTTCGCTGCATTCCAAAGGTTTTGGACCATTACATTTTCATTTTCATTTGTTTCCGTGTATTTTTTTTAAATTTCTTCTTTGATTTCTGGTTGACCCATTCACTGTTTAGTAGCATGTTGTTTAACCTCCATGTGTTTGTGGCCTTTCCAGATTTTTTCTTGTGGTTGATTTCTAAAGTTTTGTGGTCAGAAAAGGTGTACGGTATGACTTTAATCTTTTTGTATTTGTTGAGGCCTGTTTTATGACCTAATATGTGATCTACTGTGGAGAATGTCCATGTGCACTTGAGAAAAATGTATATTCTGCTGTTTTCAGATGGAATGTTCTGAATATATCTGTTAAGTCCATCTGGTCCAGTGTGTCATTCAAAGCCATTGTTTCCTTGTTGATTTCCTGTTTAGATGATCTGTCCATTGCTGTAAGTGGGGTGTTAAAGTTCCCTACTATTATTTTATTATTAACAATTAGTTCCTTTATGTTTGTTATTAGTTTTATATATTAGAGTGCTCCCATGTTGGGTGCATAAATATTTACAATTGTTAGATATTGTTGGATTGTCCCCTTTATGATGATATAGTACCCTTTTTTGTTGCTTGTTGCAGTTTTAGATTTTTGTTTGTTTGTTTTTCTCTTTTTTTAGTTTTATTTATTTTTTTATTATGTTATGTTAATCACCATACATCATTAGTTTTTGATGTAGTGTTCCATGATTCATTGTTTGCATATAACACCCAGTGCTCCATTCAGTACGTGCCCTCCTTAATACCCATCACCAGGCTAACCCATCCCCCCAACCCCCTCCCCTCTAGAACCCTCAGTTTGTTTCTCAGAGTCCATAGTCTCTCATGGTTCGTCTCCCCCTCCGATTTCCCCCCCTTCATTTTTCCCTTCCTGCTATCTTCTTTTTTTTTTTTTTTTAACATATAATGTATTATTTGTTTTAGAGGTACAGGTCTGTGATTCCACAGTCTTACACAATTCACAGCGCTCACCGTAACGCATACCCTCCCCAATGTCTATCACCCAGCCACCCCATCCCTCCCACCCCCCACCACTCCAGTAACCCTCAGTTTGTTTCCTGAGATTAAGAATTCTTCATATCAGTGAGGTCATATGATACTTGTCTTTCTCTGATTGACTTATTTCACTCAGCATAATACCGTCCAGTTCCATCCACGTCATTGCAAATGGCAAGATTTCATTCCTTTTGATGTCCACAATAGCCAAACTATGGAAAGAGCCAAGATGTTTGTTTGTTTTTAAAAGATTTTTATTTTTAAGTAATCTCTACACCCACTGTGGGGCTCAAACTCACAACTCCGAGGTCAAGAGTCACATGCTCCACTGACTGAGCCAGCCGGGTGCCCCCAGTTTTAGTTTTAATGTCTAGTTTGTTCAATACAAGTATTGCTACTCTGGCTTTCTTTTGACATCCATTTGCATGATAAACGTTTCTCCATCCCCTCACTTTCAATCTGCGGTGTCTTTAGGTCTAAAATGAGTCTTTTGTAGGCAACATAAGGGTTAGTCTTATGTTTTGTCCATTCTGACATCCTATATCTTTTGATTGGAGTATTTATTCCATTTACATTCAAAGTAATTATTGCTAGATATGTATTTATTGCCATTTTATTACTTGTTTTGTTGTTGTTTCTGGAGATTTTCTCTGATTCTTTCTTGTCTTTGTGACTTTTGGTTTCTCCTTTGCACTCAGAGTCTCTTTTAATATTTCTTGCAGGGCTGGTTTAATGATCACAAACTTCTTTAGATTTTGTTTGCCTGGGAAACTCTTTATCTTTCCTTCTATTCTGAATGATAGCCTTGCTGTATAGAGTATTCTTGGCTGCAGATTTTTCCCATTCAGCACTTTGAATATATCATGCTACTACCTTCTGGCTTGCCAAGTTTCTGTTGAGAAATCTCCAGCTAGCCGTATGGGTCTTCCCTTGTAAGTTAAGGACTTCTTTTGTCTTGCTGCTTTTAAGATTTTTTCCTTTATCACCATATATTGCAACTTTAATTACAATATGTCTTGGTGTTGGCCTGCTTTTGTTGACTTTAATGGGATTTCTCTATGCCTCCTGGATCTGGGTGTCTGTTTTCTTTCCCAGATGAGGAAATTTTTTGACTATTATTTCTTCAAATAAACCTTCTGCCCCCTTTTCTCTCTCTTCCTTTTCTGGGATTCCTGTAATATGAATGTTATTACATTTGATGGAGTCACTGAGTTCCTTGTCTATTCTAGTGTTGCATAATTCTTGTTTCTGTCTTTTTTTTTCAGCTTCATTATTTTCCATTACTTTGTCTTCTAGATCACTAATTCATTCCTCTGCTTCTTCCAGCCTGCTGTTCATTGCATCAAGCCTATTTCCAATCTCATTTATTGCATCCTTCATCTCTGATTGATTCATTTTTAACTCTCTTATCTCTGTGGTAAGGGTCTCATTGATGTCTTCTTTTTTTTCTCAAGCCCAGTGTGTACCCTTATGATTGTTGCTTTCAGTTCTCCACCAGGCATGTTACTTATATCTGTTTTGCTTAAATCTCTGGCTGTGGCCTTATCTTGTTCTTTCATTTGGAACAAATCCTCTGTCTTCATGTTTTGTATAAGTCTCTGCCTTCTCTGTGTTAGAAAAGTCAGTTATGTCTCCTGCTCTTGAAAGTAATGTCCTTATGAAGAAGTCATGGAGTGCCCAGAGTCTGGTGCTTCAGGGAGTGTCCCTGGTGTGTGCTGTATGTGCTCTGCTGTTGTGTTTTGGCTGCTCTATCCTTCAGGCCAGTTGTCTGCAGAGGCTCTCCTTGCCTGCAGTGAGCAGTGTTTGGTCCCTGGCCTGAATGTGGTGAGTTCTAACTAGATGTGCTCTGGTCTGCTTATGAATGGAGACCTGATACCACCTCCACCAGAAGTAAGGCTGTGCAGAACTCCCTGGTCGGATGACATGGTGTGGGCATTTGTGCTAGTCTTCTGGGGGAGGGGCCTACAGCACTAGGACTAAGGCAAGCATTACTAAGGGCAGTCCCACCAGAGCACAGGGGTTGAGGCTCAGTGTAAGCAAATTAGGCAGCCAGGGCCGGCACTGTGCTACTTCCCATAGGTGGCTCTGCATTTATGTTGAAGAATTGGGGAGGGAAATGGCAACAATGAGCTCCTTTGTTCTGGGAGAGGGGTCTCCATGAACGCTGTCTCCCAGGGATGTGCTGGGAGAAGATCAAATAATCTCCCCTCGTGTGCCACAGGTGCTCTTCAGTCGATGTTTTTATGCTGTCTGGTCCTGGGTTGTTTGCCTGCCTTTTCTCCAGGAGAAGTAACAGTGCCCTCTGGCATAGCCATGCCCACTGACCTTTAAAACTCCAGGCTTTAAGTCCAAGTGGTTGCAAGAACTCAAGAAATTCAGCCCCTCTTATTTTCCCAATGAATGCCTTTGGGGAAACATTCTCCTTGTGCATTCCCTTGTGTGCTCCTTTCTCTCTTATCCTTCTCTGGGACCACAGCTCCTTCACCTCCACAGCGCCTATGATCCATTACTCCCCTAAGCCCCATCTCCACGCTTCCTACCTTCTTTGATGTGGCTTCTTCTCTACCTTTAATTGTGCAGTTTGTTCTGTCCATCTTTACTTCTATTTCTGGGGTACTTAGGATGATTTTATAGTTATCTAGTTGTGTTCATGGGATGAGGTGAGCCTAGGGTCCTTCTACTCTGCTGCCGTCTTCTTATTCCCACATGAATTTTAGAACCAGCTTGGCAATTTCTACAAAAATGCCTCCTGAGATTTTGAATGTGATTGCATTGAATCTATACATAAATTAGAGGTCATTCTAATAACATTGAGTCTTCTGATCCATGAATACATTATATCTTTTGATTTATTAAGCCTTCTTTAATTTCTCTTAGTAAAGCTTTATACATTTCAGTGTACAAGCCTTGCATCTATTTTGTCACTTTTATTTTTAGAGATTTTAGTTGTTTATTTGGCAGAGAGAGAGAGAGAGAGAGAGAGAGAGTGCACAAGCAGGGGGAGCGGCAGGCAGAGGGAGAAGCAGACTCCCTACTGAGCAGGGAGCCCAATGTGGGACTCAATCCCAGGACCCTGGGATCATGACCTGAGTTGAAGGCAGATGCTTAACTGATTGAGCTACCCAGGTGTCCCTATTTTGTCACTTTTATCCCTAAGTATTTTCTATATCCTATTGTGAATGGTATTGTTTTTAAGTTTCAATTTCTTTTTTAAAAGATTTTATTTATTTATTTACTTATTTATTTAGAGATGGAGTGTACAAGTGGGGGGAGGGGCAGAGAGAGAGAGAGAGAGAGAGAGACCTCAAGCAGATTCTGTGTTGAGAGCCTGACATGGGACCCGATCCCACAACCCTGAGATAACAACCTGAGCTGAAATCAAGGTCAGATACTTAACCAACTGAGCTACCCAGGTGCCCCTTAAGTTTCAATTTCTGATTTTTGTTGCTAGTGTATAGAAATGCAATTGATTTTTGTATATTAATATTAAATCCTGCCACCTTGCTAAAGTTATTTATTCATTCTTGCAGCTTTTTTACTTCATAGGATTTTATTCATAGATGATCATATTGTTTGCAAATATAATTTAACTTTTCAATATGGATGTTCTGTTTTAAGGTGAATACCATAGTTAGAATTGTTGTGTTCCCCTGATGAAATGACCCACGTATCATTATTAGCTTACTGTATTTATCCCTGGTAATATTTTCTCTGAAATCTACTTTGTCTGAAATCAATATATTCATTTCAGCTTCATTTTGATTAGTGTTATCATAGTATATCCTTTTACATTTTTTAATTTTTAAGCTATTTGTAGGTAGAACATAGTTGGATCTTGATTTTTTAAATCAAACCTGACCATTTATGATTTTTTAATTGGAGTGTTTAGGTCATTAATATATTTCATTTGATTATTGATATGTTGTATTTAAGTCAAACATCTTGCTATTTGTTTTATTCTATCTGTTCTTTGTTCATTTATTTTTTTTGCCTTCATTTGGGTTGAGTATTTTTATGATTCTATTTTATCTCCTTTGTTGAATTCTTGACTATAATGTTTTGTTTTGTTATTTTAGTGGCTGCTGTAGGTTTTATAATGTACATCCTTATGTTATACCAGTCTATCTTCAAGTGATATTATAATACTTCACATGTAGTATAACAACCTTTCTGTTACATCTGTTACATGTTTCTTTATCCCTTCCAGTCTTTGGTGCTTTTTTTGGCGTCTATTTTATTTTTACATATGTTATAAACCCTACAATATATTATCATTATTTTTGCTTTAAACCAAGTTTGGGTAAACTACAGCCCGTGAGTCAAGTCCAGACCACCATCTGTTTTTGTAAATAAAGTTTTATTGGAAAATAGTTACATTTACTCATTTGCATATTGTTTATGGCTGCTTTCATGCAACAACAGCAAAATTGAGTAGTTGTGACAGAGATCATATAACCTATGAAGTGTAAAATACCTTGAACCTGGCTCTTTACAGAAAAAGTTTTCCAATTCCTGCTTTAGATAATCAATAATGTCTTAAAGGGATTTAAATAATGAGAACTTATTTTTAATATTCATCTAATAATAGTGATAACTAATTTTAATATTATATAATATATATTATATAAAATATATAATATATAAACTATATCTAAAAATAAATATAAATGGATATAAATTATATATTATATATAAATATATTATAAATATGTATTATTAAAATTATTATTATTAATATTATAATAATAACTAATTTTTATCAATTGTTTTAAGCAATTTAATTATGATGTGTCTTGATGTAGTTTTCTCCTTATTATTTGAGCTAGGAATTTGTTGAATTTTTAAAATATGCTCATTTACAGTTTGCATCAAAAGGTTTTTGCTATGATTTCTTCAGGTACTTTTTTCTTCTCCTTTCCCCCAATTCCTCTCCTTTGAGAACTCCAATTTCACATACATTAGGCTTCTAGAAATTGTTGCACAACTCATTAATGCTTTAGTGTTTTTTCCCCATCTTCTTGGATGGTTTTTATTGCTATGTGTTCAAGTTCAAAAATATTTTCTTCTGCAATGTCTAATCCATCATTCATTCTATACAGTGAATATCTTCCCTCAGAAATTATAGTATTTTTAATCTCTAGAAGTTCAATTTATTTCTTTGTTTTATCTTCCATTTCGACATGTTCAATCCGCCATCTAGTTGCCTGAACATATGTTAACAAGTTCAATGTCTTTGTCTACTAATCCGTATTTCTGGACTTCTCTTGATTGATTTTTATTCTCACTGTGAATGGTATTTTCCTGTTTCTTTGAATACCTGATAATATTTGTTTGGAGTAAGGATTCTGGAAGGTGCCCACACCCATGATGACTGGAAAGAGGATAGTGTATCTATTAGCTATGCCACAATAATGTGTAACAAACACCCTATACTTAGTGCTTAAAATAGCCAGCCTTTATTCTCATGGATTTCTGGATTAGTTAAGTTAACTTTGCTGTTGAAGGCTGAGCTCCACTTGGTTGTTCTTCTTCATATTCTCATGGCTAGGGCAGCTCTACTTCTAACTGCAGATCTGTACGTCAACTGGGGTGGCTCTTCTCCATGTGTGTTCATTCTGGGGCCTAGGCTAAAGGGGCAGCAGCTACTAGGGGAAGCTTTTCTCATGGTAATGACAGTGGTCCATGATGGCAAGTGGAAACTGAGAAGTCAGGCTCTTGGTCAAAAATCTACATGTCTGGTCATTCTGGCAATTACAAAGGCTTTACCTAGCAGGCTCCACTGGGGAAAGCTGCCATCTCCACACCAGACTTGGTGCACACATAATGAATTGTAGTCTCTAAAGGGACTTGCAATCAAGAACTCAGGCCTCCCAACCATCCATATTCTTATGCATATCTACATTCCTAGCCAAGGCACCTCCATTCAGAAGCCTCTTTATCAGGATCTTTGGCCAATGTATATCTGTCACCTTTACTGAAAATATCTTATCAGGGATTCTTAAAAACATTTTATCCACTCTAACTCAATATTCAGTACTTTCCATTCTTAACCTTTCCTTCTTTTTCTTCCTTCTACCTCCAGGTCCATAACAGAAGGAGCTTTTTGGGGGGGGGGTCCCTCAACAGTGAGACAATTCCTCCCATCCAATGATATATCTGACCTTCACCTGGTGCTCTTCCACAGTTGAAAATGAAACACTGGGGAAGCTAACACTTTCTCCTGTTTGGTCTCTTGCTTATAATATCACAGTAAGTGATTAAATGCTTGACCGTTATTTCATTTAGGTTTATTATCTTAACGGACTACCTGGAAGCTCAGATCTTTCTAGCTCAGCTCAGCTCTTGACAAAAACATGCAAAACCTCTTAAGACCTGGGCTCAGAATTGACCCAGCATCACTTCTGCCCACATTGGCCAAAGCAAGACATGACTGAGTCTAGAATTAAAGGCCATGGAAAGGGTGAGGATAGGAAGGGTGAAGAATTGATGCCAATGATTCAGTCTACCATAGGTGGAATAAGGGCAAACTTCCTGCCCACAGGTGGTTAGACAACCTCGTGGCTCAGCCTAACATCCTCGATTCAGGTGGCTATTGATGCTTCTGGGCCATATGTACAGATGAGTTGTTGTCCTGGAGAGCTGCTCATGAGTGACAGAACCCTGATCACCAAGCTTATATTAGGTCACTTACCTAAACATTCAACAAGTATTTTTTGAGCACCTACTTTGTGCCAGAAACTGTCACTGGGAATGACACAAAAACCATGAGAAACATAGTTGCCACCTTGATGGAACTTAAACAAAATTTAAATGTAAAAAACCAAAATACAATAATTTCAAGTGCTATAAAGGTAACAATGTACTGAATCAAAAACTAAATGAAAAGCTTCATTAGATTAGGTGGTTGAGAACAGCACAATCTAGATGAGTTATTTTAAGCATGGCCAGAACTCCTCCAGAGAGGCCGATGAGGGGACAAACTGCATGCACATGGTTGGTATTTGCAAATTCTAAGTTTGTCCAATACATTCATATATAGTCATAATAAAAAATTTGAGGTAAAAAAAAATTCTAAGATGGATGTCAAGAACAGATTCTCCATCATGGGAAGAAGCAGACCTCTGAACAGGATGCAGGGCTTCACTTTGTTTTAAGGGAAAATTTCACCTTTTCTTAGTTTTAGTAGCTGCATTAGGACTACTTATCCTGGGGTGCCTAGGTGGCTCAGTCGATTAAGCATCTGCCCTCAGCTCAGGTCATGATCTTAGAGTCCTGGGATCGAGCCTTGCATTGGGCTTCCTGTTCAGTGGGGAGTCTGCTTCTCCCTCTCTCTCTCCCTCTGCCCCCCCTTCCCGTTCATGTTTCTCTCTCTCTCACATGAATAAATAAAATCTTTTTAAAAAAGAACTGCTTATCCTAATATATGTAGGAGACCCTTCTTCTCTTGGAGAAAAGTCTCTAGGGGGAACCAAACAATGAATTATGTTTCTGGAGAAGAATGCCCCTTGTCTTTGAGTAAGGGGGATCCAAATTTTTTTAATTTTTAAAAAATTTTTATTTATTTACTTGAGAGAGAGCGAGAGAGACAGAGCTGGAGACAGAGAGAGAGAGAGAGAGAGAGAGCATGAGCGGGGAGGAGAGGAAGGAGCAGGCAGCCCAACATGGGGGCTTGATCCCAGGACCCTGGGATCATGACCTGAGCTGAAGGCAGACGCTTAACCAACCGAGCCACCCAGGTGCCCCCTTTTAAAAAAAAAATTTATTTATTTATTTGAGAGAGAGAGAGACAGAGATAGTGACAGAGATAGTGAAAGAGAGCATGAGCAGGGAGGAGAGGGAGACCAACTTTTTTAAAATGAAAATTTGGGCTTCGTATTTACTGGGCAATCAAAGCACATTTCAATGGCTGACAAGGGCAACCATAATGAGAAGAAGAGAGTAGGGGATATGGGGAGAGATAAAGGATGTGTGGGTGGGACGTAAAAAATTCTGGGAAGAGGCTAAGAAGAAGATCCTGAGCAGGGAGAGTAGTTAAAATATGGGGCCCCTGCCTGGGAGATGCAGAGAGAAAGCTGGCTGAAAGGATGACATCCCAGGACCCATTTTGGATCTGAGACTTTGCTATCTAACTGCCTAGGTTTTGAGAAGGAAAATATGTGCAGAGAACTCTTGGACTTTCCAGATTTGTAGCTGAAACTGGTGCCGTGTAAATATTACACCTGGCTCAGGTCAGTGAAGAAATCACAAATTCAGAGTCATTTACTAGTCTGTAAATATCCTTTGAGAATCTAGATCAATGGTTTCAATTCTGTTAAAAATTTTTTGATTCACTTTCTGCTATATGTCAAGCAGCAGAGCCCTTTCTGTAGAAATCACGTGGAGATTTGGTTGTCTGCCTCACAAAGCTCTAAGATTTTTTTAAAAAATCACTTATTTTGCAAAACTTCACTGGGCCTTCACTTCCTCATTTGTAAAATGAATGGGGCAGGGCAGGTGTATGTGGAGGGTTGTGTTACCTGTGCTTTGAGGGGGATGGACAGAATGACCATCAAACCCAATGTTCTTATACTGTAGCAAGTTTGCTGCAGATCAGATGGAAGCAAGTTGTGTAGCTTCCATTTCCATCATGATTAGTTTGAATAAAACTAGATATTTTTATGAATGATATTATTGTGCTTTCTTCCCCTTTAAGGACAAGGTATAATTTTTAAAACCCGAGTCAGTGGTGAAGTGTTCCCTGTTCTCTTTCTATCTATGCCCAGCTCCATTAGTCCAGGCTGCCCCAGTCTCTCAGCTCAGCTGAATGGTTATCTCTTATTCTCTGTTCTCCTTCCCCTTTGTCTGCGATCAAATCAGGGATCCTTCCGTTCTACAGCCTGATCCTTGCTGCTGTTTTTCATATTACATGCTCATTATTTCAGCTGTATTTTCAGTGCTCTCTCATTACCCCTCTTATGTGTCCACCCACATCTCCACCTACAGTGTCTATAATGTGCTTTCTATCTACTGTAGCTTAATAAAAGGGAAATTATGCTAATTTTATTCAAACTTTAGAAAAGTAAAACCTGTACCATTATTATTCTGCCCCTCTTTCCCTTTTATTTATTCATTTCAAAAGAAAAAGTGTCTAATCATCTGAGAAAATTGTACTTGCACAATGTTAACCACTTTCCTATTTAATTAAGTCGATTTTTCCAATTGAGTTTGGATGAATTAAGAAAGCCAGTCTTCTGAGTAGCCAGGTTCTGATGCAATTAGGGGCTCGGTCCAAGGCAACTTCAGTGTCAGCTAATAATTTTGGTGCCTGGGAGGTAGCCTGGAAGGTCTGCTGCATTTGCTGTATTGGGGGTGAGGGGCACAATTTCTGGAGACAAAAGTCCAAGGCTTTATACATAATCAAGATCTTAGAGTCAAGCAGGCTGCTTCCACATTAAATACAGCCTTCAATAGGCAAGGGATCTTTGCTTGCAAATGCCTACAGGTATAAAGTTTATCTTAATGTCTAGAAGAAGAATTTCTTTGTAAGCCTAGACCAGCTTTGTTGAAAAGATCCTTGGATAAGGACACAGAGGGAGGATTGAGTTTCCAAGGCCCAGAGTCCTCTGAGGAGGAGAAGCTAAGCACTGTTTGGGCAAAGGTTGGGGAAGGAGAGAAATAGCCGGTGGCTGAAATCTCAAAAAAGAGGCTTAGAGTGGAGGAAATCTGTTTGGGAGTATTCACATGAAATACTGTATGTTGTCCAACCTAATTCTTCCCTGTGGCCCCACAAAATCTCCCATAAAACCTAGAATATATTTGGTATGATTGGCTTTCTTGTGGAGCTCGGTTAAGGGGCCAAGACTGCATCAAGTTCAGCTCAGAGAAAAATCATACTCAAGACTCCTGGATGAAAGCTGCATCTGGCATCTGGATTTTACAAAGATTTATTTTTCCTTCCCAGGAAATGTGTTTTATCATTGTCAAGGAACTTTTTAAGAGTCTTGATGTGTGGATAATGTTATGTTGGGAGCTGCATAATTGAGTCAGATTAACATAGAGTGTGTCTACATGTTGCCAGAACAAACAAGTGATTGTGTTCCACTCTGAGAAAAAGTTAATCACATCAACTACGTACGTTATCACATAATTGAAAATACATGCATATCTGACTGAAGTTTTTACATTTTCACAAATTACATAAAATTTTTATGTCCTGCTCCATCAATCACCTTTGTTTTTCTAAACACATTTAAATCTCAGACTATCTAATCCGAACCTTTTATTTTCTAGACAAAAAAAAATAAAAGGTTGAGAGATTTGCCCAAAAGCAAGCGGCTAGCTATTGGTGAAGCAGGGTTAGACTTTGAGATCCTTTGACTCAGATATCCTCTTAATTTGTGTAAATATATGCGGTCAGCAATTGGGTAGAAAACAAATTTACAAATGGGATTTAAATGAACTGAGCTTTATAAACCAGGAGAAAAGAGAGAGAGAGAGAGAGAGATAAAAGGGTAGGAGGAAGAAAGAAAGATTTTAAAGATTTTGCATATTTCTACCCCCATTTCAGTCAGAGAGTAGGCCATGGAATGAGCATAAAATGCGGGGTTAGAAATTGTTTTCTCTCTGCCTGTCTCAGATGCTGCTTACATCTCATGATGGAAGCATCTTAGCCCACTGAGTATCACCATATCTTTAAAGATATATATTTTTATAAATAGCAGGATCACTAAAATCACAGCAGCACTTCATTTGATTTTAAAATGTAAAAACAATGACAAACACTAATTGTTGGAGGAAAAGCTGTCTGTGTTGTCGAACTTGGTGAGTCCGTCCCATTGCAGCTTCTTTCTAGAAAGTGAATGAAGGAATGAATTACTTTTTTATAGATACAAACTATCAAATACCCTGAAGAGTTTAGAAAGTAATACAACATACATCCAAATACCTGGCACTCAGAATTCAGATTTAGCAGTTATTTTGTCATATTGGCTACAGAACTTTTTTTTTAAAGATAAGGTTAAGGAGACTATTAGCGTTCCATCACTAAAACTTTCTTCCTATCTCCCCCACTCTCTGGAGGTAATTACTATCCTTGAATTGGTATATAACATTTCCATGATGTTTCAGGCTTTCACTATTTATCTACATATCCATAAACCAGAATTGATGTTTATATTTGAAACATATGGTTATGGATTGATTTATGTTTCCCCAAAATTCATATGTTGAAGTCCCAGCCCCCAGTCCCTCGGAATGTGACCTTACTTGGAAATAGTGTTGTTGAGGATGTAATTAGTTAAGATGAGGTCGTATTGAAGAAGGATGAGTCCCGGATCCGGTATGACTGGTATCCTTAAAAAAATAGAAATTTGGAAACAGACACACATTTTCCAGCTTTACTGAAATACAATTAACACATAATATTGTGTAAGTTTAAGGTGTGCAATGTGAAGATTTCATATTCCTATATATTGCAAAATGTTTATCACAGTAAGGATAGTTAATACATCCTTTCCCTCACATAATTACCATTTTGTTGTTGTTTTTATGATGAGAACATCTAAGTAAGATTCACTCTCTTAGCTTTTTTCTTTCTTTCTTTCTTTCTTTCTTTCTTTCTTTCTTTCTTTCTTTCTTTCTTTCTTTTTCTTTCTTTCTTTCTTTCTTTCTTTCTTTCTTTCTTTCTTTCTTTCTTTCTTTCTTTCTTTCTTTCTTTCTTTCTTTCTTTCTTTCTTTCTTTCTTTCTTTCTTTTTCTTTCTTTCTGGTTTCAGGAGAATTTAGTGATTCATCACTTCCATGTAACACCCAGTGCTCATTCCAACAAGTGCCCTCCTTAATGCTCATCACCCATTTAGCCATCCCCTCCAGCAATCCTCAGTTTGTTCTCTATAGTCAAGAGTCTCTTATGGTTCACCTCCCTCTCTGTTTTTGTCTTATTTTATTTTTCCTTCCTTTCCCCTATGTCCATCTGTTTTGTTTCTTAAATTCTACATATGAGTGAAATCATATGATATTTGTCTTTCTCTGGCTGACTTATTTCACCTAGCATAATCCACTCCAGTTCCATCCACGTTGTTGCAAATGGCAAGATTTCATTCTTTTTGATGGCCAAGTAATATTCCATTGTGTATATATACCACCTCTTCTTTAGCCATTCATCAGTCGATGGACATTTGGGCTCTTTCCATAATTTGGTTATTGTTGATAGTGCTGCTATAAACATCGGGGTGCATGTGCCCCTTCAAGTCAGCATTTTTGTATCCTTTGGATAAATATGTAGTAATGCGATTGCTGGGTCAGGGTATAGTTCTATTTTTAACTTTTTGAGGAACCTCTGTACTGTTTTCCAGAGTGGCTACACCAGTTTGCATTCCCATCAACAGTGCAAAAGGATTCCCCTTTCTCCGAAACCTTGCCAACATCTGTTGTTTCCTGAGTTGTTAATTTTAGCCATTCCGACAGGTGTGAAGTGGTATCTCACTGTGGTTTTGATTTGTATTTCCCTGATGATGAGTGATGTCGAGCATTTTTCATCTGTCTGTTAGCCACCTGGTTATCGTCTTTGGAAAAGTATCTATTCATGTCTTCTGCCCATTTCTTAACTGGATTGTTTGTTTTTTGGGTGTTGGGTTGGATAAGTTCTTTATAGATTTTGGATACTAGCCCTTTATCTGATATGTCATTTGCAAATATCTTCTCCTATTCTGAAGGTTGCCTTTTGGTTTTGTTGATTGTTTCCTTTGCTGTGGAAAGCTTTTATCTTGATGAAGTCCCAATAGTTCTTTTTTGCTTTTGTTTCCCTTGCCTCCAGAAATGTATCTAGTAAAAATTGCTGCCTGTTTTCTCCTCTAAGATTTTAATGGTTTCCTGTCTTACATTTAGGTTTTTCATCCATTTTGAATTTATTTTTGTGGATGGTATAAGAAAGTGGTCCAGTTTCATTCTTCCACATGTCACTGTCCAGTTTTCCCACCATTTGTTGAAGAGACTTTTTCCCATTGGATATTTTTTCCTGCTTTATCAAAGATTAGTTGACCATACAATTGTGGGTCCATTTCTGGGTTCTCTATTCTGTTCCATTGATTTGTGTGTCTGTTTTTGGGCCAGTACCATAATATCTTGATGACTACAGCTTTGTAATACATCTTGAAGTCCAGAATTGTGATGCCTTTTGCTCTGCTTTTCTTTTTCAACATTTCTATGGCTATTCATGGTCTTTTCTGATTCTGTACAAATTTTAGACTTGTATGCTCTAGCTCTGTGAATAATGCTGGTGTTATTTGATAGGGATTGCAATGAATATGTAGATTGCTTTGGGTAGTATAGACATTTTAAAAAAATATTTGTTCTTCCAATCCATAAGCATGGAATGTTTTTCCATTTCTTTGTGTCTTCTTCGACTTCTTTCATAAATGTTCTATAGTTTTCAGGGTACAGATTTTTACCTCTTTGGTTAGTTTTATTCCTAGGTGTCTTATGGTTTTGGGTGCAGTTGTAAATGGGATTGATTTATTAATTTCTTTTTCTGCTACTTCATTACTAGTGTATAGAAATGCAACAGATTTCTGCACATTGATTTTATGTCCTGTGACATTGCTGAATTCATGTATCAGTTCTAGCAATTTTTTGGTGGAGTCTTTCGGGTTTTCTACATAGAGTATCATGTTGTCTTTGAAGAGTGGAAGTTTGACTTCTTCCTTGCCAGTCTGGATGTCTTTTATTTCGTTTCGTTGTCTGATTGCTGAGGTTAGGACTTTCAGTACTATACTGAGCAGTAGTGGTGAGAGTGGACATCCCTGTCATTTCCTGACCTTAGGGGCAAAGCTCTCAATTTTTCCCCATTGAGGATGATATTAGTTGTGGGTCTTTCATATATGGCCTTTATGATGTTGAGGTATGTTCCTTCTATCCCTGCTTTCTTCAGGGTTTTTATCAAGAAAGGATGCTATGTTATGTCAAATGCTCTTTCTGCCTCTATTGAGAGGATCATATGGTTTTCATCCTTTCTTTTACTAATGTGGTGTATCACATTGATTGATTTGTAGATATTGAAGCACCCCTGAAGCCCAGGAATAAATCCCACTTGATCGTGGTGAATAATCCTTTTGGTGTAGTGTTAGATTCAATTAGCTAGTATCTTGTTGAGAATTTTGGTATCCATGTTCATCAGGGATATTGGTCTGTAATTCTCCTTTTTAGTGGAGTCTTTGGTTTTGGAATCAAGGTAATGCTGGCCTCATAGAATGAGTTTGGAAGTTTTCCTGCCATTTCTATTTTTTGGAACAGCTTCAGAAGCATAAGTATTAATTCTTCTTTAAATGTTTGGTAGAATTTCCCTGGGAAGCCATCTGGCCCTGGACTCTTGTTTGTTGGGAATTTTTTTATTACTGATTCAATTTCTTTGTTGGTTATGGGTCTGTTCAAATTTTCTATTTCTTCCTGTTTCAGTTTTGGTAGTTTATGTGTTTCTAGGAATTTATCCATTTCTTCCAGATTGTCCAATTTTGGGGCATATAATTGCTTGTAATATTCTTTTACAAGATTCTTTTGTATTTCTGTGGTGTTGGTTGTGATCTCTTTTTCATTCATAATTTTATTTATTTGGGTCCTTTCTCTTTTCTTTTTGATAAGTCTGGCTAGGGGTTTATCAATTTTGTTATTTCTTTCAAAGAAATAGCTCCTAGTTTTCATTGATCTGTTCTACTGTTTTTTGACTTCTATTATTTATTTCTGCTCTAATCTTAATTATTTCCCTTCTTCTGCTAGTTGTAGGCTTTATTTACTGTTGTTTTCCTAGCTCCTTTAGGTGTAAGGTTAGGTTGTATATTTGAGACTTTTCTTGCTACTTGAGGAAGGTCTGTATTGCTATATTCTTCACCTTTATGACCACCTTTGCTGCATCCAAGAAAACAAGAGAAAAGGAAAAGGAACAAAAAAGCAAACAAAACACCAAACAAAAAAACTGTAAGCCTAATTCCAAAGAAAAAGAAAGAAAGAAGGAAAAAAGAAAAGAAAAAAAAGAAGTCTGTTCAAAAAACAAGAAAAGGAAACAAACCAACAAATGAACAAAAAACTGTAAGCCCAATTTCAAAGAAAAAAGAATAAATACATATATATATAAGATTAAGTAAGTAAATAAGTAAGTAAGTAAGTAAATAAGTAAATAGAAAGTCTGATCCTATTTCCATCAGAACTGACGCTGACGCTTTGGAGCACTCTGTGATCAGTAGACTTGGTACATGCAGGGGGCCTGTGTTGGTCTTCTGAGGGAGAGACCCACTGTGCTGGCTCACAATCAGACCTGCCCTGGTAAAGATGCCTCTGCTGGGCACCGAAAGGCAGGGTTTGGTGTAAATGACTCCAGCCTCCACTGGTGACTCTGTGTTTCTCTTTGAAGTCCCAACATGTTGGCGGGAGTGGTGGTGGAAGATGGCGTCACCCTACCCTCTTGTCCCCAGGGAGGGGAACTCACGGCTGCCGCTGTTCAGGAGGCCCTCACAGAAAAGTGAAAAATCTCCTCTTCTGTATCCCAGGGTTTTGTCAGCTCTTTGCCCTCAACCTGTCTGTGCCCGGCTGTGGGCATGCCTGGTGCCACATTTCCCCTGTATTTTACCCCTGGCTGATGGCTGGGATTCAAAACTCCAAATTGTAAAGGACCCAGCAAGGCACAGAACAACCCCCCCTCTCCTCCCCTGGAGGAGAGCCTTTCAGGGCTGTGTCCAGCATCATTCTGTCCCAGAAAAGCAGTTGTACATCTGCATAGGTGCCTGGATTCTATGCTGAAGCACAGCAAAAAGCTGCTACCAGGTTATCTGCCCTCTGTACATACCTCTGTCCCCTGTTATTGAACAGTTGCTCAATGGTGCCTGGTGGGTCTTTTATCCTTGGAGAGGCAAAATACCCTCTTCCAAAAGTACTCGAAGAAGGGGAGCAATCCAAGGGATCCCCACACCATGGCATCTTGCTTGAACCGTACATGCTGCTCTCTCTCCTGCTCTCTTCCTCTCTCCCTGACTTCGCTCCATGAAAAGGGCTCCCTCCTGTTTGCAGCACGGCAGCTTTTCTCTCCCCGAATTCATGGCTCCAGACCTCATATCTGCCACATTCTCTCCCTCCAATTGTGCAGATTGTCTTCTTAATCCTCAGATTGATTTCCTAGTTGTTCAAAATGATTTGATGTTGATCTGGCTGTGTTTGAGGGACAAGGCAAAGTCAGTGTCCCCTTACTACTCCGCCATCTTAACTCTTCCCCAAAAGCCTTGTAACAACTTTCAAGTATACAATACAGTTTTGTTAACTGTAGTCACCGTGCTTACAGTACATCCCCAGAACTCTTAGAACTAGAAGTTGGTACCCTTTGATCAACATCTCTTCATTTCCCCCATTCTGCCTCCCCCCAGCTCCTAGCAAACACTGTTTTATTCTCTGGTTCTATGAGTTTGGCTTTGTGATTCCACATGTAAGTGAGATCTTACAGTATTTGTCCTTCTCTGTCTGACTTACTTCACTTCGCATAATGCCCTCACAGTTCACTCGTGTTGTTGAAAATGATGGGATTTTTATGGCTGAATAATAGTCCATTAAATATATTTTTTATATGTACAATATACATATTTTTATCTATTCATCCATCAATTGACACTTAGGTTATTTTCATATCTTGGCTATTGTGAATTATGCTGCAATGAGCATAAGAATACTGATATTTCTCTGAGATACTGATTTCATTTTCTTTGGATATATACTCAGAAAGGGAATTTCTGTATTGTTTGGTAGTTCTGTAATTAATTTTTTTTTTTAGGAAACTCTATACTGTTCTACTTAATGGCTGTACAGGTTTACATTTCTACAAACAGTGTAGAAGGGTTCCCTGTTTTCCACACCCTGCCAATGTTCATTATATCTTGTTGTTTTTATAATGGTCATCCTGACAGGTATGAGGTGATATCTCATTGTGGTTTTGATTTGCATTTCTCTGATGATTAGTGATGTTGAGCAACCTTTCATACATCTGTTGGGTATTTGTATGTCTACTTTGGAAAAATGTCTACTTAGGTCCTTTGCCCACTTTTAAATTGAATTGTCTGTTATTGTTTGTTTTTGATCTTAACTTTTATGAATTCCTTATATATTTTGGATATGAACTCCTTTCAGGTATATAGTTTCCAAGTATTTTCTCCTATTCTGTAGGTTGCCTTTTCACTATGGATTATTTCTTTTTTTGTGCAGAAACTTTTTAGTTTGGTATCTTCCCACTGGTTTGTTTTTGCTTTTGTTGCTTGTGCTTTTGATGTCATACCCAAAAATCATTGTCAAAACCAATGTCAAGGGGCCTTTTCCATATGTTTTCTGACTGAGTTTTACAGTTTCAGGTCTTATGTTTAAGTCTTCATCCATTTCAGGTGGATTTTGTGTTTGGCATAAAATAAAGGTCCAATCTCATTCGTTTGAGTGTGGATATCCAGTTTTCCCAACACCGTTTATTGAATAGACTGTTCCTTCCTCACTGTGTAGTTGGTACCCTTGTCAAAGATCTGTTGACTGTATATATACTGGTTTATTTCTGGGCTCTTTATTCTGTTCTATTGGTCTATGTGTCTGTTTTTATGCCAGTAGCCTACTGTTTTGATTACTATAGCTTTGTAATATAGTTTGAAATAAGGAAGTGTGATGCCTCTAGCTTTGTTCTTTTGTCTCAAGACTGCTTTGGCTATTTGAGGTCTGTTGTGGTTCCATATGAATTTTAAGATAACTTTTCTATTTCTGTGGAAAATGCCACTGGAATTTTGTTAGAGATTACATTGAATCTGTAGATCACTTTGGGCAGTATGGCTGTTTTAACAATATTAATTTTTCTAGTCTTTGAACATGAGATATCTTTCCATTTATTTGTGTCTTCTATTTCTTTCATTGAAGTCTTATAGTTTTCTGTATAAAAATCTTTCACCTCCTTGGTTAAATTTATTGCCAAGTATTTTATTCTTTTCAATGCAATTGTAAATGGGATTGCTTTCTTAATTTCTTTTCAGGTAGCTTATTGTTAGTGTATAGAAACACAACTGATTTTTTATGTTAATTTTGGTATCCTGCAACTTTACTAAATTCATTTATTAGTTCTAACATTTTTTGGTGTGGTTTTGAGTGTTTTCTATATATAAGATCATATTATCTACTAACAGACAATTTAACTTCTTCCTTTCTGATTTTGATGCCATTTATTTCTTTTTCTTGCCTAATTGCTCTGGCTAAGACTTCTAGTACTGTGTTGAATAGAAGTGGTGAGAGTGAGAAACCTTGTCTTATTTCTGATTTTAGAGGAAAAGCTTTCAGTCTTTTATTATTGAATATGATGGTAGCTGTGGGCTTGCCATACATGGCCTTTATTTATTGAGGCTACTTCCTCCAGCAATGAGGATTCATTCAAATTTAGAGGTTCAATGTCCCCAGTTTCATCGGGTCTTCCCATACATCCCCATTCCAATTTTCAGGATCTCATTCCTTTTCAATCAATGTGCTTACTTTAATGGTAGATACCCTGGGAGTTTGTGAATTCAGTTCATGTTGTAATTTTGCAACTCACAGAGTAGGCTAGCAGGCTGGAGACCCAGGGAAGTTGCAGTTGGAGTTCAAAGGCAGTCTGCTGGCAGAATTCCTTTTTGCTCAGGAGAATCTTTGTTCTAATAAGGTCTTCAATTGATTGGGTGAGGTCCACCCACCTATGGAGAGTAATCTGTTTTACTCAAAGTCCATCAATTTAAATGTTAAGCTCATTCAAAAAACACTTTTACAGAAACATGCAGAATAATGCTTGACTAAATATCTGGGCATGATGGTTCAGCCATATAACTAATGGCTGAGCCATTAGCTTACCATATAGTTAGCCATATAATTAACCATGACATTGTTTTTTTTAGTTTGCAATAGACTTGCATTAGTTTTGGTTTATCTGTGTTCTCTTTTAGTTCTCTGAGCATCTTTAGATCAATTATTTTGAATTCTTTATTGGGCAATTCCTGGATCTCCATTTCCTTGTGATCAGTTACTGGAAGTTTATTATGTTTCTCTGGTGGTGTCATGTTTCCCTGATTCTTCATGATCCTTATAGTTTTGCACAGATATCTACACATTTGAAGAAGCAGTCACTTCCTCCAGATTTTATGGACTGACTTCATTAAGGGAAGACTTTAACATGTGGGTGGGGCATGCAGAAGTATTCTGTGATCCTGGTTCTGGTGGTATAGGGCACCAAGTGCAGGGGCATGTGGCAGCACCAGATCTGGGGGGATGTGGTGGCTCATCAACTCAGGCCATTGACAACTGCATGGTCCTTGTCAAACCCTACAGGTGATCCACAGAGGTTACAAGATCCACTGGGGTCCTCAGCAACACCTCCAGGTCCAGTAGCTAGGGACCAGGGCAAGCAGTGGTAGTAGTCAGAGTTGGTGGTATGCACATACTTGGCCGCAGATGCCTATAAGTTGCAGGGTCCAATTGCAAACACATGTGTAGTGAGGGGTGCCAGGGGAGACAGCAAGGCACAGGGCCAACTAGAGGTACATTGATGCTGCAGAGGCCCTGGTTGTTGGTGTGCACTAATGTGGCTGCTGGGTCTTGCCATGCTAGCACAGCAATGGAGGCTGGTGATGAGGTTCATGCCAGGGGCATGCAGATGCATAGTTGGAAGGTCTAGCTATAGGTGACACAATGGTACAACCCAGTGACGGAAAATAAGGCCTGGTTTGACTCCATAAGCAGCTGTGGGGACCCTGGTTGTTGGCATGCTCTCCCCTGGCTGCAGGTCTCCCTCTGAGTGTGCTCGAAGTAGTGGAGGCTGGTCATGGTGTCAGGCCAGCAGCATGGGGGTATACAACTGAAGGGTCTAGCCCTGAGCACACATACAGCAGTGTGGGTCAGCCACAAGGGTCTAGGCTCATGTCTTGCTTGCTCTTATGCAGCTGCAGAAGTCTGGACTGACTACTAGTGCAGTTCCTGCACTGTGGCAGGTTCAGGGGATGGGGGAGATGGAGTGAGGAGGGACTCAGGCAGCTGGCATCAGGGAATGCAAATACTTGTGGTGCAAAAGCCAGTGTAATCTGCAGGGGGGTCTGTGGCAACAGACTTGTCTCTTCCATTTTCTGGAAAAGATTATGTATAATTGGTGTTAACTCTTTTCTTAAGTTTGTATTCAAATTCCAGTTAGTTAACATACAGTGTAGTATTTCTTTCAGGTGTACAATATAATGATTCAACACTTCCAAACAACACCCGGTGCTCATCACAAGTGCACTCCTTAATCCCTATTACCTGTTTCACCCATCCCCCCACCCATCTTCTCTCTGGTGTTAATTCTTTAAATGTTTGGTAGAATTCTTCAGTGAAAACATTTGAGCCAAGATACTTCTTTTTGGGGGGAGTTTTAAAATTACAAATTCAATATCTTTAATTGTTACAGGACAGTTCAGATGATCTATTTCGTATTGGTTGAGTTTAGATAACTTGTGGGTTTTGAGAAATTGGTCCATTTCATCTAAGTTTTTGAATTTATGTCATAAAGTTGTTTGTAATACAGGCGTACCTTGCTTTATTGTGCTTCACTTTCCTGTGCTTCACAGATACTGCATTCTTACAAATTGAAGGCTTGTGGCTATCCTGTGTTGAGCAAGTATATTGGCAGCATTTGCTCACTTCGTGTTTCTGTGTCACATTTTGATAATTCTTGCAATATTTCAAACTTTTTCATTATCATTATATTTGTTATGGTGACCCTGTGATCAATGATCTGTGATGTTACTATTGTAATTGTTCTGGGATGCCATGAACCACACACATATAAGATGACAAATTTAATAAATAAATGTGTATGTTCTGACTGCTCCACTGACCAGCCATTCTGCATCTGTCTCTCTCTCCTCAGGCATCCCTATTCTTTGAAACACAATGATATTGAAATCAGGCCAGTTAATAACCCTATAATGGCCTCTAAGTGTTCAAGTGAAAGGAGGAGTTGCATGTCTCACTTCAAATGAAAAGCTAGAAATGATTCAGCATAGTGAGAAAGACATGTTGAAACCTGAGATAGGCCAAAAGCTGGTCTCTGGTGCCAAATAGCCAAGTTTTGAGTGCAAAGGAAATGTTCTTGAAGGCAATTAAAAGTGCTCCTCCAGTGAACACAAATGATAAGAAAGTGAAACAGTTTTCTTGCTGATACGGAGAAAGTTTTAGTGATCTAGATAGATCAAATTAGCCATGACATTCTGTCAAGCCAAAACCAATTTCAGAGCAAGGTTCTAACTCTCTTCAATTCCATGAAAGCTAAGAGAGATGAAGAAGCTGCAGAAGAAAAGTTTGAAGCTAGCAGAGGTTGGTTCATGAGATTTAAGGAAAGAAGCCATCTCCATAACATAAAATACAAGATGAAGCAGCAAGTGCCAATGTAGAAGCTGCGCAAGGTGTACAGAAGATCTAGCTAAGATAATTAATGAAAGGGGCTACACTAAACAACAGGTTTTTAATGTCGATGAAATAGCCTTACATAGGAAGATGATGTCATCTAGGACTTTCATAGTTAGAGAAGAGGAGTCGATTCCTGGCTTCAGAGCTTCAGAGGCCAGGCTGACTCTCTTGTTAGGAGCTAATGCAGTTGATGACTTTAAGTCAAAGCCAATGCTCATTTACCATTCCAAAAATCTTATGGCCCTTAGGAATTATGCTAAATCAACTCTGCCTATGCTCTATAAATGGAACAACAAAGCCTGGATGACAGCACATCTGTTTACAACATGGTTTACTAAATATTTTAAGCTCACTTTTGGGACCTACTCAGAAAAAAAGATACCTTTGAAAATATTACTGTTCATTGACAATGCACCTGGTTACCCAAGAGCTCTGATGGAGATATAAAACAAGATTAATGTTGCTTTCATGAATGCTAACACAAAATCCATTCTGCAGCCCATGGATCAAGGAGTAATTTTGACTTTCAAACCGTATTATTTAAGAAATACATTGCATAAGGCTATAGCTGCCATGGATAGTGATTCCCCTGGGTAAAGTAAATTGAAAAACTTCTGGAAAGGATTCACCATTCTAGATGGCATTAAGAACACTTGTGATTCATGGGAAGTGGTCAAAATATCAACATGAACACGAATTTGGAAGAAGTTGATTCCAACCCTCATGGATGAGTTGAAGGGGCTGAAGACTTTAGCAGAGGAAGTCACTGCAGACATGGTGGAAACAGCAACAGAACTAGAATTCGAAGTGAAGTCTAAAGAGGGGACTGAATTTGCAATGTCATGGATGACATTTAATGGATGAGGAGTTGTTTCTTATGGATGAGCAAAGAAACTGGTTTCTTGAGATAGAAACTACTCCTAGTGAAGATGCTGCAAAGATTGTTAAAATGACAACAAAGGATTTAGAATATCATGTAAACTTAGTTGATAAAGCGGTGTCAGGATTTGAGAGGATTGAGTCCAATTTTGAAAGAAGTTCTACTATGGGTAAAATACTAACAAACACCATTGCACGCTACAGAGAAATCATTTGTGAGAGGAAAAGTCAATTGATGTGGCAAACTTTATTATTGTCTTATTTTAAGAAATTGCCACAGCTGGGGGTGGAGCAAGATGGCGGAGGAGTAGGAGACCTAGATTTCGTCTGGTCTCAGGAATTCAGCTGAATAGGGATCAAACCATTCTGAACACCTACGAACTCAACAGGAGATCGAAGAGGAGAGTAGCAACAACTATCTGAACAGAGAAGCGACCACTTTCTGGAAGGTAGGACGTGCGGAGAAGTGAATCCGAGGCGATATTCGGGAGGATAGACGGCGGGGGAGGGGCCTCCGTCGGCCGCTTCTGGCAAGTGATAGAGCCGCGGAGCACAAAATCGGAACTGTTAGAAGTCGTCTCCGCTGAGGGACGTCGCTGCAGTGGGTAAGCAGGGGGTGGAATCCTCCCGGGACAGTGTGGTCTCAGGACCCTCGGGGTCACAGAAAGACCTGGGGTGCCTGAGTGCGCCAGAGCTCCCAGGTATCGGAGCGGGGAAGCTGGATGCAGAGACGGAGGTGAGGCGTGGGCTCTCAGCTCGGGGTTGCCATAAACTGTGATCCGCGGCCCAGTCGGGCCACTGTGCCTCCAGCAGGGACCCAACAGGCGGCAGATCCGGGGAGACTCCCCTTCCTCCTGCAGGAGGAGCGGCGCGGGACCGCACCGCAGGGATCTGCTGGGTTTGGAGACTCCACACGGGGTCGGGTGCCAGAGATAGCAACGCTCGGTCACAGGCCGGGGAGCACGGAGAGCGGCCGGAGACCGGCGACAAAGGAGTGACTGCTTTTCTCTGTGGGCGCACTGAGGAGCGGGGCCCCGAGTTCTCAGCTCCTCCGGGTGGAGATTGGGAGGCCACCATTTTTGCCCTGGTCCTCCAAGGCTGTACGGAGAGCTTGCAGGGAACAAAAGCTCCTGAGATCAAACCCGAGCAGCTTGCTTAGCCGGGACCAACAAGGGCGGGGCAATTCCGCCTCCGGCAAAGATGTTTGGAAACCACGGCAACAGGCCCCTCCCCCAGAAGATCAGCACGAACAGCCAGCAAGCCAAGACCAAGTTTACCGATCAAGGAGAACGGGAGAACTCCAGCGCTACGGGAATACTGCACATAGAATTCATGGCTTTTTTTTTACCATGATTCATTAGTTCATCAAAGTTAATTTTTGTTAACTGTTTTTTTTTTCTTTTTCCCTTTTTCAACCAACATCTTATCAATCTCTTTTTTAAAAAAAAATTTTTTTTTTATTATTCATTTTTAGAGTCATATTTTATCCCTTCATAGTAGTTACCCTTATTTTTGGCATATATATATAAGTTGTTCTCTCTTTAAAATTTTGAGATACACTTTCTTCTAACAGATCAAAATATACCCTAAATCACTAGTGTATGGCTCTGTTCTAGTCTCCTGCCTGATCACATTCTCTCCCTTTTTTCTTTTTTCTTTTTAAATCTTCTTTCTTTTTTCAAACAACTTCTTATCTTATCAAGTCCTTTTATAAAATCTTTTATAATTTTCATCTTTACAGTCATCTTCTATCCCTTCATTGTATCAACCCTTATTTTGTACATATATGTCTTTCTTCCTTTAAAATTTTAGGAGGCACTTTTTTCTAACAGACCAAAATACGCCCAAAATCTAGTGTGTGGCACTGATCTATGCACTAGCCTGATCATATTTGATCACATTCTGCTTTTTTTGTATTGTTCTGTTTTTGTTTTTATCTTTTTTTTTCTTTTTTTCTCTTTCTTTTTTCTTTCTTTCCCTTTCTTTTCCCGTGGTTTCAGGTCTTTTCGGATTTGTATACAGTATATTTGCTGGGGACGTTGTAAACCTGTTAGCATTTTGTTCTCTCATTCATCTATTCTCCTCTGGACAAAATGACAAGATGAAAAAAATCACCTCAGCAAAAAGAACAAGAGGTAGTACCGTCAGCCAGGGACCTACTCAATACGGACATTAGTACGATGTCGGACCTAGAGGTCAGAATCATGACTTTAAAGACACTAGCTGGGCTTGAAAAAAGCGTGGAAGTTATTAGAGAAACCCTTTCTGGAGAAATAAAAGAACTAAAATCTAACCAAGTCAAAATCAAAAAGGCTATTGATGAGCTGCAATCAAAAATGGGGGCACTAACTGCTAGGATAAATGAGGCAGAAGAGAGAATCAGTGATATAGAAGACCAAATGATGGAAAATAAAGAGGCTGAGAAAAAGAGGGAGAAACAACTACAGGATCACGACGGCAGAATTCGAGAGATAAGTGATACGATAAGACGAAACAACATTAGAATAATTGGGATCCCAGAAGAAGAAGAAAGAGAGAGAGGGGCAGAAGGTATATTGGAGCAAATAATAGCAGAGAACTTCCCTAATGTGAGGAAGGAAACAGGCATCAAAATCCAGGAGGCACAGAGAACCCCTCTTAAAATCAATAAAAATAGGTTAACACCCCGACATCTAATAGTAAAACTTACGAGTCTCAGAGACAAAGAGAAAATCCTGAAAGCAGCTCGGGAGAAGAGATATGTAACCTACAATGGTAAAAATATTAGATTGGCAACAGACCTATCCACAGAGACCTGGCAGGCCAGAAAGGACTGGCAAGATATCTTCAGAGCACTAAACGAGAAAAATATGCAGCCAAGAATACTATATCCAGCTAGGCTGTCATTGAAAATAGAAGGAGAGATAAAAAGTTTCCAGAACAAACAAAAACTAAAGGAATTTGCAAACACGAAACCAGCCCTCCAAGAAATATTGAAAGGGGTCCTCTAAGCAAAGAGAGAGCCTAAAAACAGCAAAGATCAGAAAGGAACACAGACAACATACAGTAACAGTCACCTTACAGGCAATACAATGGCACTAAATTCATACCTTTCAATAGTTACCCTGAATGTAAATGGGCTAAATGCCCCAATCAAAAGACACAGGCTATCAGATTGGATGAAAAAACAAGACCCATCAATATGCTGTCTGCAAGAGACTCATTTTAGACCCAGAGACACCCCCAGATTGAAAGTGAGGGGGCTGGAAAACCATTTACCATGCTAATGGACACCAAAAGAAAGCTGGGGTGGCAATCCTTATATCAGACAAATTAGATTTTAAAACAAAGACTGTAATAAGAGATGAGGAAGGACACTATATCCTACTTCCTACTTAAAGGGTCTATCCAACAAGAAGATCTAACAATTGTAAATATCTATGCCCCGAACATGGGAGCAGCCAATTATATAAGGCAATTAATAACAAAAGCAAAGAAACACATTGACAACAATACAATAATAGTGGGGGACTTTAACACCCCCCTGACTGAAATGGACAAATCATTTAAGCAAAAGATCAACAAGGAAATAAAGACTTTAAATGACACACTGGACCAAATGGACTTCACAGACATATTCAGAACATTCCATCCCAAAGCAACGGAATACACATTCTTCTCTAGTGCCCATGGAACATTCTCCAGAATTGATCACATCCTAGGTCACAAATCAGGTCTCAACCGGTACCAAAAGATTGGGATCATTCCCTGCATATTTTCAGACCACAATGCTTTGAAACTAGAACTCAATCACAAGAGGAAAGTCGGAAAGAACTCAAATACATGGAGGCTAAAGAGCATCCTACTAAAGAATGAATGGGTCAACCAGGAAATTAAAGGAGAATTAAAAAAATTCATGGAAACCAATGAAAATGAAAACACAACTGTCCAAAATCTTTGGGATACAGCAAAGGCAGTCCTGAGAGGAAAGTATATAGCAATATAAGCCTTTCTCAAGAAACAAGAAAGGTCTCAAATACACAACCTAACCCTACACCTAAAGGAGCTGGAGAAAGAACAGCAAATAAAGCCTAAACCCAGCAGGAGAAGAGAAATAATAAAGATCAGAGCAGAAATCAATGAAATAGAAACCAAAAGAACAGTAGAACAGATCAACGAAACTAGGAGCTGGTTCTTTGAAAGAATTAACAAGACTGATAAACTCCTGGCCAGACTGATCAAAAAGAAAAGAGAAATGACCCAAATCAACAAAATCATGAATGAAAGAGGAGAGATCACAACCAACACCAAAGAAATACAAACAATTATAAGAACATATTATGAGCAACTCTTTGCCAGCAAATTAGATAACCTGGAAGAAATGGGTGCATTCCTAGAGATGTATCAACTACCAAAACTGAACCAGGAAGAAATAGAAAACCTGAACAGACCTATAACCACTAAGGAAGTTGAAGCAGTCATCAAAAACCTCCCAAGAAACAAAAGCCCAGGGCCAGATGGCTTCCCAGGGGAATTCTATCAGACATTTAAAGAAGAATTAATACCTATTCTCCTGAAACTGTTCCAAAAAATAGAAATGGAAGGGAAACTTCCAAAATCATTTTATGAGGCCACCATTACCTTGATCCCAAAACCAGACAAAGACCCCATCAAAAAGGAGAATTGCAGACCAATATCCTTGATGAACATGGATGCAAAAATTCTCACCAAAATACTAGCCAATAGGATCCAACAGTACATTAAAAGGATTATTCACCACGACCAAGTGGGATTTATCCCTGGGCTGCAAGGCTGGTTCAACATCCGCAAATCAATCAACGTGATACAATACATTAACAAAAGAAAGAACAAGAATCATATGATCCTCTCAATAGATGCAGAAAAAGCCTTTGACAAAGTACAGCATCCTTTCTTGATCAAAACTCTTCAGAGTATAGGGATAGAGGGTACCTACCTCAATATCATAAAAGCCATCTACGAAGAACCTACAGCGAATATCATGCTCAATGGGGAAAAGCTGAGAGCTTTTCCCCTAAGGTCAGGAACGTGGCAGGGATGTCCACTCTCACCACTGCTATTCAACATAGTATTAGAAGTCCTAGCCACAGCAATCAGACAACAAAAAGAAATCAACGGCATCCAAATCGGCAAAGAGGAAGTCAAACTCTCACTCTTTGCAGATGATATGATCCTTTATGTGGAAAACCCAAAAGACTCCACCCCAAAACTGCTAGAACTCATACAGGAATTCCGTCAAGTAGCAGGCTATAAAATCAATGCACAGAAATCAGTGGCATTCCTATACACCAACAACAAGACAGAAGAGAGACAAATCAAGGAGTCGATCCCATTCACAATTGCACCCCAAACCATAAGATACCTAGGAATAAATTTAACCAAAGAGGCAAAGGATCTGTACTCAGAAAACTATAAAATACTCAGGAAAGTAATTGAAGAAGACACAAAGAAATGGAAAAATGTTCCATGCTCATGGATTGGGAGAACCAACATTGTGAAGATGTCAATGCTACCTAGAGCAATCTACACATTCAATGCAATCCCCATCAAAATACCATCCACTTTTTGCAAAGAAATGGAACCAATAATCCTAAAATTTGTATGGAACCAGAAGAGACCCCGAATAGCCAGAGGAATCTTGAAAAAGAAAAGCAAAGCTGGCGGCATCACAATTCCGGACTTCCAGCTCTATTACAAAGCTGTCATCATCAAGACAGTATGGTACTGGCACAAAAACAGACACATAGATCAATGGAACAGAATTGAGAGCCCAGAAATGGACCCTCAACTCTATGGTCAACTCATCTTTGACAAAGCAGGAAAGAATGTCCAATGGAAAAAAGAGTCTCTTCAACAAATGGTGTTGGGAAAATTGGACAGCCACATGCAGAAGAATGAAACTGGACCATTTCCTTACACCACACACAAAAATAGACTCCAAATGGTTGAAAGACCTAAACGTGAGACAGGAGTCCATTAAAATCCTAGAGGAGAACACAGGCAGCAACCTCTTCGACCTCAGCCGCAGCAACTTCTTCCTAGAAACATCACCAAAGGCACGGGAAGCCAGGGCAAAAATGAACTATTGGGATTTCATCAAGATAAAAAGCTTTTGCACAGCAAAAGAAACAGTCCACAAAACCAAAAGACAACCAACAGAATGGGAGAAAATATTTGCAAATGACATATCAGATAAAGGGCTAGTATCCAAAATCTATAAAGAACTTATCAAACTCAACACCCAAAGAACAAATAATCCAATCAAGAAATGGGCAGAAAACATGAACAGACATTTTTCCAAAGAAGACATCCAAATGGCCAACAGGCACATGAAAAAGTGCTCAACATCGCTCGGCATCAGGGAAATCCAAATCAAAACCTCAATGAGATACCACCTCACACCCGTCAGAATGGCTAAAATTAACAAGTCAGGGAACGACAGATGTTGGCGGGGATGGGGAGAAAGGGGAACCCTCCTACACTGTTGGTGGGAATGCAAGCTGGTGCAACCCCTCTGGAAAACAGTATGGAGGTTCCTCAAACAGTTGAAATTAGAGCTACCATTCGATCCAGCAATTGCACTACTGGGTATTTACCCCAAAGATACAAATGTAGGGCCCCGAAGGGGTATGTGCACCCCAATGTTTATAGCAGCAATGTCCACAATAGCCAAACTGTGGAAAGAGCCAAGATGTCCATCGACAGATGAATGGATAAAGAAGAAGTGGTATATATACACAATGGAATATTATGCAGCCATCAAAAGGAATGAGATCTTGCCATTTGCAACGACGTGGATGGAACTGGAGGGTGTTATGCTTAGTGAAATAAGTCAGTCAGAGAAAGACATGTATCATATGACCTCACTGATATGAGGAATTCTTAATCTCAGGAACAAACTGAGGGTTGCTGGAGTGGTCGGGGGTGGGAGGGATGGGGTTGCTGGGTGGTAGACATTGGGGAGGGTATGTGCTATGGTGAGCGCTGTGAATTGTGCAAGACTGTTGAATCACAGATCTGTACTTCTGAAACAAATAACGCAACATACTTTAAGAAAAAAGAAAAAGAAGAAGATAGCAGGAGAGGAAGAATGAAGGGGAGTAAGTCAGAGGGGGAGACGAACCAGGAGAGATGATGGACTCTGAAAAACAAACTGAGGGTTCTAGAGGGGAGGAGGGTAGGGGGATGGGTTAGCCTGGTGATGGGTATTAAAGAGGGCACATTCTGCATGGAGCACTGGGTGTTATGAACAAACAATGAATCATGGAACACTACACCAAAACAAATGATGTGATATATGGTGATTAACATAACAATAAAAAATAAAAAAAAATTGCCACAGCCCCCTTGACCTTCAGCAACCACCACCCTGATGAGTCAGCAACCATCAACACTGAGGCAAGACCCTCCACCAAGCAAAAAAGATTATGACTCAGGTTATGGTAAGCATTTTTTAGCAGTAAATTATTTCTAAGTTAAGGTATGTACCTTTTTTTTAGACATAATGCTATTTTTTAAAGATTTTATTTATTTGTTTGTCAGAGAGAGTGAGAGAGCGTGTGTGCGAGAGAGCACAAGCAGGGGGAGCTGCAGGCAGAGGGAGAAGCAGGCTCTCTGCTGAGCAAGGACCCCAATGCGGGACTCGATCCCAGGACTCTGGGATCATGACCTGAGCTGAAGGCAGACACTTAACCAACAGAGCCACCCAGGATTCCCTAGACATAATGCTATTGCCCACTTAGTAAACTACAGTATAGTGTAAACATGACTATATGCACTGGAAAACCAAAAATTTATTTGACTTGCTTTATTGTTATATTTGCTTTAATGTGGTGGTCTGGAACCTGCAATATCTCTGAGGTGTGCCTGTATTACCTTATTATCCTTATTAATGGCTGCAGGTAATACCCAGTTTTATTCCTGTTTTTGGTGATTGGGTCTTCTCTCTTTATATTTGTAACTCCTGCTAGAGATTTGCCAACTTATTGATCTTTCAAATAAACAGTTTTTTGTTTCATTGATTTTTTTCTCTTTTGTTTTGTTTTCAATTTCTTTTGAATTCTGCTATCTGTATTATTCATTATTTCCTTCCTTCTGCTTGTTTTGCTTTATTTTGCTCTTCTTTTTTCTAGTTTCTTTTCTTTCTTTCTTTCTTTATTTGAAAGAGAGAGAGAATGAGAGAGAGAGAGAGAGCACATGAGAGGGGGGAGGGTCAGAGGGAGAAGCAGGCTCCCCGCTGAGCAGGGAGCCCGATGCGGGACTCGATCCCGGGACTCCAGGATCATGACCTGAGCCGAAGGCAGTCGCTTAACCAACTGAGCCACCCAGGCGCCCTCTTTTTTCTAGTTTCTTGAAGTAGGAACTTTCATTATCGATTTGAGACCTCACCTCCTTTCTAATGTAAACACTTAGTGCTATAAATTTCCCCCTAAACACTGCTTTAGTTGCATCATACATATTTTGATAGGTTGTATTTTCATTTAATTCTATGTATTTTTAAATGTCCTTTGAGTTTTCCTCTTTAACCCATGGAGTATTAGAAAGTGTTTTGTTTAATTTCCAAGTGTTTAGAGATTTTCCTGTTATCTTTCTGTTATTGTTTTTTAGTGTGATTCCATTATGGTCAAAGAACATACACTGTATGATTTCAATTTTTAAAAATTTAAGGTTTGTTTGGTGACTCAGAATGTGGTTTATCTTAATAAGTATTTTATAGGCACTTGAAAAGAATGTGTTTTCAGAGAATTTCATTTCAAAGAATGTCTGTCCATATGTGTTCTACTGTTGTGGGGTGGAGTACTCTATAAATGTGAATTAGATCCTATTGGTTGGTGGTAGCATTGAGTTCTATATTGTTGCTTATTTTCATTTAGCTGTTTTATCAGTTGTCAAGAAAGGGCTTTTGATGTCTCTAGCTATAATTGTGGTTTTTTGTACTTACCCATTCAGTTCTACCAATGTTTGTGTCATGCATTGTAGTGAATATTCTTTGTTTATTTCTAGTATTGGTTATTTTTTTCCTTTAATATCTTCACAGTCTCATCAGAGGTCTGTAAATTTTGTCTTTTCAAAGGACCATCTTTTGGTTTTCTTGATCTTTGTATTTTTTCTATCTCATTATTTTTCTTTCCTCTTTTTTAAAATTTATTTTTATTTTACTGAGATCAATTTTCAGATCTTTTCTAATATATGAATTTACAGGTCTAAATTTTACTCTGCATATTGTTTCACTTTGTTTATTGTTTGTTTTCATGTTTTTGGGTTTTTTTGGTAACAGCTTTGTTGAGATATAATTCATATACCATACTATTTACACATTTTAAACTGTACAAGTCAATGTTTTTTAGTATAGCCACAGAGATGTGTAACCATCACTACAATCAACTTTAGAACATTTTTATGATCTCAAAAAGAAATTCTATACTCTTTAACTATCACCTCTACCTCCATAGCCTCCAGCCCTAGGCAACCACTAATCTACTTTCTGTCTCATTAGATAGGCCTGTTTGGGAGGTTTCATATAAATGAAGTATATGTGGTCTTTTGTGACTGCCTTCTTTTATTTAGCATGTTTTCCAGGTTCATCGATGGTGTGGAATGTATTAGTATATTTTTATGGCCTAATAATATTCTGTTATATGGGTATACTACATTATGTTTATCTATTATTCATCTATGTAGGTTGTCTCTACTTTTTGACTCTTATGAACAGTGCTACTATGAACATTCATATATGTTTGTGTGTGGAAATATATTTTCATCTCTCTTGAGTACATACCTAGGAATGGAATTGCTGAATAAAATAGTAACTCTGTGTTTAACTTTTTGAGGAACTGCCAGACTTTTCCGAAATAGCTGTACCATTTTACATTCCCATCAGCAGTGTATGAGAGGTCCAATTTTTCCACATCCTCACTATCACTTGTTATTTTCCATATGAAAAAATTATACCTATCCTAATGAGTGTGAAGTTGTGTCTCATTGTGGTTTTGATTTGGATTACCCTGAGGACTAGTGATGTTGAGCATGTATTTGTTAGTCATTTGTATATCTTCTTTGGAAGAATATCTATTCAGATCTTTCCCCATTTTTAAATTCAATTATTCTGCTTTTTATTGTTGAATTGTAAATCTTCCTTATATATTCTAGATACAAGTCCCATATGAGATATATTATTTACAAATATTTCGTGGTTTGCCTCTTCACTTTCTTGATGATGTCCTTTGAAGCAAAAAAGAAGCCCTTTTTAATTTTGATGAAGTCCATTTATCTACTTTTTCCTTTGGTTTCTTGTGCTTTTGATCTCAGATCTAAGAAGGCTTTGCTAAATCCAAGGTCATGAAGATTTACCCCTTTTTTCTTTTTTCTTTTTAAAGATTTTATTTATTCATTTGAGACACAGAGATACAGAGAGAGAGAGAGAGAGAGAGAGAGCACGAGCAGGGGGAGAGGCAGAGGGAGAGGCAGAGGGAGAGGCAGAGGGAGAGGGAGAAGCAGGCTCCCTGCTGAGCCAGGAGCCCGATGTGGGGCTCGATCCCAGGACCTCAGGATCATGATCTGAGCCGAAGGCAAATGCTTAACCATCTGAGCCAGCCAGGCACCCCACTCCTACCTTTTTTTCTAAGAGGTTTATGGTTTTAGGTCTCAAATTTACAGCATGATCCATTTTGAATTAATATTTAAATATGGTATAAGAGAGACCCAAATTCATTCTTTTGCATGTGGATATTCATTTGTTCCCACACCATCTATTGAAAAGACTATTCTTTCCTGAATAGTCTTGGCACACTTGTCAAAATAAATTGATTATAGATATATTGGTTTATTTCTGGACTTTAAATTCTATTCCATTGTCCTTATGTCTGTCCTTATGTCAGTACCACTGTCTTGATTACTGTAGCTTCTGGTAACTTTTGAAATTGAGACATGTGAGTCTTCCAATTTTGTTCTTCTTTGTCAAGAGTGCTTGGGCTATTTTTGGTCCCTTGAGTTTCCATATGAATTTTCAGATGAGCTTCTCAATTTGTACAAATAAGCCTGTTGAGATTCAACAGAAATTGAATTTAATTTATAGATCAATTTGGAGAGTATTGACATCTTGACAATATTAAGTATTTTAATCTACGAAGATAAAATGTCTTTCTATTTATTTAAGAACTTAAAAAAATTTCTTTCAACCATTTTTTGTAGCTTTTGGGTATAACTTTTTAAAAAAATTTTATTATTATGTTCAATTAGCTCAATCAACTTTTACATTTCTTTTGCTAAAGTAATTTTTTTGATGGTACTATAAATGAAGTTGTATTTTAATTTTATTTTGGATTTTCCACTACAAATATGTAGAAACACAGTTATTTTGTATATTGATCTTGTATCCTGCAACATGTTGAACTTGTTATTAGCTTTAATAATTTTTTAGTGAATTCCTTGGTATTTTCTATTTATAAAATTATGTCATCTGTGAATAAAGAGAGTTTTACTTCTTCCTTTCTAATCTGGATGTCTACCATCATTTTACTGACTAAATGTCCTGACTAGAATCTTCAGTACAATGTTTGTTTGCAGATGCCCTTTATCAGATTAAGGAATTTCCCCTCTATTCCTAGGTCACTAAGGGTTTTTATCATGAAAGAGTATTGTAATTTATCAACTGTTTTTTTCTCAGTCTATTCAGATAATCATATGATTTTGGTTTTTATTCTATTGATATGGTTTATTATATTAACTGATTTTAAGATAGTAAACCAACTATGCATTCTGGGGATAAGTCCCACTGGTCATGGTGTACACTTCTTTCACATATTGATAGATTCTGTCAGTTAATATTTTGTTGAGGATTTTTACATTCATATTCATAATAAGTATTGGTCTATAGTTTTCTCTTTTTTAAATATTATCTCAGTCTAGTTTTGATATCAGGGTAAATACTGGCCTAATAGAATGAGTTAGGAAGAGTTCGTAAAAAATTGGCATTAACTGATTTAAGTTACTGCTCATTAGGGTGTTCTGTCACTCATAGATAAAATACACCCTAATGTGTGTTTATTTACCTTCTTGATTATCTGTAACTTCATTCTAGAATGGCCAATGTTAGAAACAAGACCCAGGAAACTTTTTTAGGTCTTCATCCTCCTTCAATAGGACCCTTATTGGCAGGACTTTGGAGCACCCTCATTCGTTATATTCATTGGCTTATGGGTTTGTTAGCAGCAGAAACTATTTATAACCCAAAATTGGAAATAATGTCTCCAAAGAGATATGAATAATGCCAGGTTATCTTGCTATCCTCCCTTACTCCTGAGTCTTCACTTATTTTTTCTTGACTAGATCCTGGTTTAACCCAGGCCAGTCCTGGGATGTATTCAGAATGCTGACAATTTAAGACCAATGATTTATCAGACCCAGTTGAAGCATAAAGTGATGGACTCAGGGTTCAGGGTTCAACATCTGGCTCTGTCACTTAAAAGCTGGATAAGCCTGAGTAAGTTCCTTAAACTCCCTAAGCCTGGTTTTCTCATCTGTTAAAAGAAAATATTGGCAATAATGCTTACATCATAGAGTTGTTGTGAGAATTAAATTATAAGTAAATATAAGTTAGGTACCTATAACATAGTAGGTGCTCAGTAAATTATAGTCAATAATAGTAGTAATTGAAATAATAGCCCTTGGGCCTGCCCCAATTTTGACTAATTTCCAGCTAGATACAAGTAGCAGGATTCATCAGAGGGCAGTCTTCTTTCTTCCAACTGTTGTCTCTTTGACAGTAATGACAATAAAGACAATAATTCTGCCTCCAGGGATACTGAGTCATGTCATTTACCTGGCACTGCAGCACTTAGTATTTAAAGTAAAGCAGACTTATTTTAGGTGAACATTAATTGCCATATCACTCAGCTTTCAAAACTGAGCTTCCAAAAGGAAAGGGTAACTTATAAAGAAAGTGGGAGGTAAAGAACTGCTTGAACATCAAATACTTTTTACAACACCACATTTTTATTAATTAAGTGCAAATGGATCAAAAAATACCACATGGATTGATTTCCTTTTAATACATAGAGGTTTAATAATTAAAGGACAGTCTTTGTAAAATCTGTTTGTGGTTCTGCCAAAACCTAAACATTTGCAAAGTGGTATGCAGTATCTGGAGTCTCTAAAACACATAATTCTCATCTAATATTAATCTAGCCCTTTAGAAAGTGCTATATCTTTGTGACTGTTCTCTCAAATGTGTAAAGAAAAGGTTTCCAAAAACACAAAAGGAAATAAGTCTATTTGATAAAGTGCTTTGAAATTCCAATTCAAAAAGTAAATTTCTTAATAATATCTCACACTAGGACTATTAAGCACTTTCCAAGAGGCAGCTCTTATGTTAAGCAATTTAAATGTGTATTTCAATTAATTCTCACAACATCCTTGAGAAACAAGTACTATGATTATCTCTACTTTCAAGATGTGGAAATTGAGGCTTAGAGAGATTAGGTAAATTGTAAGAGCCAGGTCTTGAACTGAGGTCAGCAAAGCCTCAGCTCTTAATCACTAGAGCCTCTACTAAATGTGATTGTTTCATTTTGATGGAGAAGTTATTTTGTACCAGCTTTCATGTAGAAAGGCCAAATGAGACTAGTTCTGTCTATGTTATCTGTCTATGAAAATTCCCTTGGCTGCAGACTGGTGTTCTCCATTAAGCCATACAGTTGAGGAGGTCAGCCTTGGTGTCTCTCATGTGTCCCCAAGTTCTCTAACCCCCTCCCCTACCCCCCACATTATTTAGGTGGAGTCAATGAATGAGAAATTTGCCAAATTTACCAAATTATTTGAAAACCTGATTGATTTAACCATTTACATTTATAGAATTCAAATTGGCTTGGTGGTTGGAGTAGCTTTTGGAGATTTTTGTGCCGTTTGGGTTACTGGCACAAAGATTTAATTGAGTCTAGTTTTAGTTTTTCTGCAGCTGTTTTGCCATTGCCTTTCATCATGGATAAAGTTTAATGTATTCTAGATTTTTCAATACTTTGGATATATATGACCTTTCAAATTGAGAATTATTTGTATATTTCAAATTACAAGTGTTGCATGTATCTCAAATATCAAGGATTTCAGAACCAAGGTAGAAGGATTTGCTTATCTGACATTTTAAATTCAACTCCTTGTATTTTGTGATTAATTTATAGATTTTTTAACTGACTTCATAAAATGAATATTTTGCTTGAGAAACGAGGTTTCTAAGTTCATGTCCAGAACTGAGAAGTGTCTGGGACTTCACTCTCCTTGTAATCTAACAATTTAGTCTGCTAGTTTCATAGATGCCAGTAGAAGACACAAGACTCCTAGGGCAGAAGTGAAGGACAATTTATTACTCAAAGAAACAGCAGTAGCTAGGATATCAGCATTTTTATGCAGGTTTCCTGAGCCCCATTTCCCACAGAGTGATGGGTAGAGGGCCAGGTGATTCTCCCACACACAGTGGGTTGCATTACAGAAGAATTCTCAGTTTAGAGAACCTGAATCTTCTTAAATGGAAAGTAAACATTCCTGCCCTTTGCTTAGGAGGGAGACACTGTCCACTACACAAATATCCTTGAAAAGATAGTCAAGAACAAAGGACAGTCTCATCTTGCATACAAGATGCTTATCTTGCTTACAAGATGTGCAGAAACATGAGAGACCCATGAAAATTGTCTCCTAATAGGCAGTTGAAAAGTGCTCATTTCTGAAATGTGAATCACACAAGAAAATGAGGTTCAACTGAGTCAGACTGGCAAATCTACTGCAAAATGGCTGTGGTAAAACGGCTATAGCAAATTAAAAGTAAAACCTAAGCTAAACTATATCAACTCAAATAAAACTTTAAAAAGCCTTCAGTGGCTGCTGAACTGTCTTATTCAACATAGATTTCTGTAAATTTCGTACTAGTAAACAGAAACAATTTTTTGATGAATCAATAATTCTGCAATTGGCAATTTGTCATGTTGGCCATTGTGCAAGTTGCATTGATTTTTGGCAAATAAATCTTAGTTTGAATTGGCCTGTTTCCTAGGTCCACATTCAAAGTCCTATTCCCTATTAGATCTAATCACAACTAGCTATAAACTAAGGTGCTAACAGAAAAAGAACATAGTTTATTCCTTTTTCAAGAATGTCTGCATTTTAACAGAAAACCTGACAAATTGGCAAATTCGACAATTTGACAAAATGACTCTGGCAATTCCCAGAGTAACTAATCTATATTGTTAAATTTTCTAGCTCTTAATGTATACAGAAGTAGACATTTGGGCACATCATAACACACGGGATACAATTTTTCAACCTGACTGGAGTCTCTAATTTATTGACTTTTTCATCTCAGCCCAAAGGCTCCATTCTGCTACTTTTTTACTCCTTGTTCAGTTTAACTCCTTCCATTCATTAATATATACATTCTCTTATGTCCTTTGCTTCTCTCCCTGTTACTTCAAATGGTCAGCACTAAAAATCCCAAACATTTGCCTGCTTTGTGCCATGGTCACACAGCTGAGCTTTGCTAGAGAATTACACCACCAGACAAATTGGTATGCCTATAAATTGATAAATACCAACCCCAAATGGGCACTTAATAACATCTGGCATTCATATCAAAATCATATATTTCTTTCCTAAAATGGCTTTCCCACTGCCCAGAAAGATAGTTCACATTTTATCCACTCTTCAAATTTCCTCTGCCTCCTTCTCCTCCCTAAAAGGACCATATTATGATTTTTGTGGACCCTACACACCACACTTTTGCTTTCGTGGGTCCCTTCTTTTATTAAAAAAAAAACCCTAAAATTATGTTTTACCACTGAGCTGGTATAAAGACAAATATAATCCAAGCTTGATTCATTATAATATATTCATTGTTACTATATTCATTTTTTCTTCTGATTTCAAGAGAAATTAAAATTAAAACATTTTAATGGGCCCTTAAAAGTATTGTGGGTCCTAGGCAGGCACAGTGACTAACTACCATGTCTAACTGATACGTCAGCTTTGCTCCCCAGTATTTCTTCATCTGATGACCTTGCTTTTTATTTTATTTAGAAAATAAGTCAAAGATTCCTCATCTTGCCATCCAAAGCTTGGGAGAGAAACCTGGGCAGGAGATGTGGAATGGGAGCTGTCTCTATACAGCAGGGTTTCTCAACCTTGGCACTAGTGAAAATTTGGGGTGGATGATTCTTTGTGGTTGGGGACTGTCCTGTACATTTTAGGATGTAAAATAACATCCCTGGTCTCTAGCCTCTACATACCAGTAGCATCTCCCCAGTCATGGCAACCAAAAATGTCTTCAGATATTGCCAGATGTCCCCTGAGAGGCAAAATAGCCCCTGGTTGAGAACTACTGCTCTACAGGTATAGGTTGAAGCCATGGCAGTAGATGAATTATCCTTGGGAAAGTGTTTAGAATAAGAAAAGAAAATAATAGGGAATTCCAACATGGAAGGGATTAGCAAAAGAAAAGAAACCACTAGAGAATGCTGCCCTCCTTGTAACCTGGGGTGGACCTAGAGGATTTAGTTAGAAAGATTCAAATGTCTACAACCTCTTAGTGACATAGCTGAGCAAAGGATTCATAGAACCACCTACTGAGGCTATCTCAAAGATGGCAAATTTCCCACCAACAGGATGATTTGATGCATCCCTGACTAAAGATGAAGAGTTGATGTGGACAGCCTCAGAATTTGCATGAGTCTCTGAGGGTTTGCGATAGTTCTCATCATTATAAACAGGGATACTACAAAGAGACTACAAAACCATAGGACTTGTTGAGTTTTTAAAATTGAAAGTCAGACCTATGACCTCTGTGGGCCACATGGAGTTGTGTCAAATGCAACCTTCCTTGACAAATTCTGTTTCCTCACAGGTGTTACTCCCCAGTAACACCCACCCCCCTACACACACAACTTCATTTAAGCATCTGCTTCTTAGAGAATCCAACTAACATAAGAGTATAGTTTAATTCTTCTTTCCACAATATGGAAAATATATAAAATGTATATTATCCTCAGTTCCCACATCAGTTTGGGTCTATAATCTTGTTTATATACATGAATACATGCTAAAGAGAATGTATACAGAATACAGAATTTTTAAGACCTGTAGCACAAGTATGCTTTCAAAAGGAGGAACTGTAGCCTTTCATTTCCATATTTTACAATTTACCATGTTATTTTTTTCCCACATGAAGAACGTTTAACCTCACTTCGGTTTAATTCTCCTCATGAGATGACTAAACCCACTGCTGACATTCAAAGAAGACTGTGCTTGCAGTGGCTGAACCAGATTCTGTGGTCCTTCTAGGGTAATAATGCCCTTTCACTTGAGAAAGGGTAATTTATCAGTGGTAAGCAGGATCATCTGTGCTTGTGGTACTCAGGTATGCCCCTATACACTGTGAAGAGGGTGGACTCATGAAGCCCATCTATGGCCAGAACTGAAAACTGGCCAGGGCCACAGCAGTGCAGTGTACTCTGCTATGTTTTGCATAGCCAAGAGAATTTTTCAACATGTTCCCTGTAAATCCTTGAAATATTTGGGAATCCTGTGGTTATTATTATAGTTGTAAATACCAACAAGCATGTTAATCAAAGGGTGCTCTGTCTGGTAAACCGCCTTGAATTTCATTGACAATTGTTAAAATACTGTTTCAGTTGTGCAGTAGACAGAATTCTAAGATGGCCTCCATGTTCACCCTGTATAATCCCCTCCCCTTGAGTGCAAGTAGACCTGGTGGACTTGCTTCTAACCAACAAAATATGGCAAAGATGATGAGATCTCTCTTATATAATTACCTTGCAATTTATATATGAGCCTTTGAGCAGACTTACTTTCCATTCTCCTGATGACCTCGAAGAAGAAAGCTGCCATGAGTCCTATAGCCACAAGGAAATGAATCCTTTTATCAACCTAAGGGGACTTGGAAACATAAGCTTCCCCAGTCAAGCTTCTGACGAGAACACAGTTGGGCAGACACCTTGATTGTAGCCTTGTCAGACCCTGAACAGAAGACCCAGATAGGTGGTGATGAGACCCCAGACTTATGGGAGCTGTAAGGTAGTAAATGCATATTGTTTAAAGCTTCTAACTTTGTAGTAATTTGTTCCACAGCAATAGAAAACTAGTACAAACTGTTTACGTTTTTCTTGCTTTTTTCTTTCTAACCTCTGTCAGTGTTTATTGGAGGTTGTAAATCTTGTTTTCTGCTTGTTTCAGAGTAAGCCTTTAACATTTCTATGGCAAGGCATACTATTTTAATACATTTTTGCTTTAAACCAGCAATGAAGACTGCAAAATATTCAAACCCTTAACTATTATGAAACTGTGTTTTTGTCAAGTCCAGAAGCTGCTTAATCAGAATAAAGTTGGCCTTATTCATATTTCACACTGACATTCAATTTGGCCTTCATCTCCTAAATGTTTCATTTGCATTCAATGATGAAAAACAAAATGAAAAAGAACCCACCCCCTTAAAAAAATCTAAGCAATATAAAACAGACTTTGACAAATGGCTGATTGTCATCCAAGCCATCAAACACTTGGGTAGTATATTTTCACTGAATTGACTATTAAATGATATTTCCTAAAGGAAGAAAGGACAATTGAAATGTTTCAAACATTTAAAATGACTGTACTAGTGACTATTATGTAAGTAACTGAGTTTGGTATTTCAGTACTACAGAGAAGAAAATCAATTGCAAGAGAAATGTTTTTGCGCTGGTTTCATTGTTTGTATCCCTCAAGGGAAGGCTAGCATAAGTTATTTTATACACAGAATCATTTTCTAGAATGACCTTTTGGTATATTTATTTTATTATTCTAGATAATGAGTAATGAGCACATTTCAATATTTCTTCACATATTGTAAAGCCCTCTGTTTTCTATTGTTTGAAAGGAAAATTATCCAAATTTCATTTGAAAGAGCAAATATGATCTTTTCAGTAAGTAGCAGAAAGGGATTGTGTAGGTCGAACTAAAGAGGTTTGATATGAATTATAAATGTCCTGCAATATCTTTATAAGTCTGTATGAGTAAATATCTTATCTCCTTAGTCGGCCTTTTTCTCTTTCCTTTTTCTAATAGAAAGTAGATGGCTCACTATATTCACTTATCAAAAGCATCTCAACATGCCTATAATTGTAAAATTCTTGGGGAGTGAGTTAGTGTGTATCAGTTTACATCATCTTTTTATAGTACTTGAGATGTGTCCTTCCTTATCAAGAAAAGCATGTATGCTTTAGAAAACGTTTTCAAAGTAAAAGAAAATTGCAGAGCAAGGAAATTGTTACACCAAAGAACGGCTAAGAATACGGACTATTTTAGAAACACTCTAAGGTGGTAGGATGGGGAAAACCAAGAAAAGGAGGACATGCTACATGGTGAAGACCTCTAAAAGGATAGAGAGATTTGAAGATTCCGGAGATAATCCAGAAGAGAGAAGATTGTAAAGCAGAAGAAAATAATATATATGATTTTTTTTAAAGCTAAAAAAAGTTGTGTTTCTGGTTTAAACTGGAGTAGGAATTAACAAATTATTTGCAGCACGTGGGTAAAAATATCAGCTATATCCTCCTTCAACAACCATTTTAGATTTAAAGATACTTTAATAAACACATGTCCCAATTTGTGGCCATCCAAAACTTTTGAACGACTAAGTTTGCGGACTGGCCCCCTTGTAAGTCCAGTTTTTCCAACACAGAAGCAAGAAATTCACCCTCCCAGCCTTTCCTGAAGCTAGGCTGTAAACACCTGTCTTGGACAGCCAATGAAGAGCACCATTTGAGATTCCAGTTTAAAGGAGACAAACACGAGGAGAGGAAATGGTGGAAACAATTCTCTAAAAAAGATGATGGCAGAGGCAGTGGCTGTCAGGGACAATGACAGCAGCTGCTCAGCATCCATTGCCAAGGGGCAATCTGTGGTGTCTGTGCCCAGTGGCAGCAACAGTGGAGGCCTTTCTGGAGCCATCCTGAAGTGCCATTTCACCGTTGTTCCTCCCCATATATCTTCAAACCTGGGTCTCCGGTCCTCCCAGAGGGATAGTGAAACATCTTGTATCTGTTAGGTATAAGTTTGCTGCTTAACCAGCTATGGTGAATTCTCATGTTTGGAACCAAGAAACCTGACTGGTATGGATCCCTTTCCAAACAGAACAGCTATGAAACCCTAGGTACAGGCGACTGCATCCACAGAGAGCATTTCTAAAATTTTTGTTGCAATTTTACTGCATCCGGAATCAGAAGAAATAGTGCCCTGGGGAAGTTCTTTGCAACTTAGTAATTCACTAAAAAATTGGGAAATTAAAACACCTGCACATGAGTGTACTAGGATAAGATAAATGCAACGCTAAGTTTTGTTTTGTTAGATGTAGAAAAATCTATTTTTAAAAATACTCGTATATAATCTAGTGGAAATAAGAAATGCCAGAGGTATAAATGAAACCAGAATTGTAGAAGGTTGGTAATTGCTGAATCTGGGTGACAGGCATTTCATTTATTTTATGTGCTTGAAATTTTTCTTGGGGCTCCTGGGTGGCTCAGTCAGTTAAGCATTTGACTCCTGATTTCAGCTCAGGTCATGATCTTAGGGTCGTGAGATCGAGCCCCGTGTCAGGCTCCGCGCTGGGCATGGAGCCTGCTTAAGATTCTCTCTCCCTCTCCGTTTCCCCTCCCTCTCCCCCTCTAAAAAAAGAGAAATTTTTCTTAATGAAAAGTTTAAAATAAAAAATCATAAATTAGTGAGCTAACATTAGTTGGGAAAATACGTGCTTCCTAATTTATCCTTAAAATGAAGAAGAGAGGCAAGACTATACCCCGTTTAGAGATTTGGATATCAGTGTTTGCCAAGCAATAGAACTGAGAAATTTTTGTAAAAGTAAGGGATAAGGATAAGCTTACAGTTGATGCATTTACTTTTTAGGCCATTTTGACGTAGGTTTTTCGGGAATAGCACATTCAGCCAGTCCACAAATATTTTTTTCTCAGTTTTATTGAGAAATAATTGACATACATCACTGTATAAGTTTAAGGTATACAGCCTGATGGTTTGATTTATATATACTGTGAAATGATCACCACAGTAGATTCAGCTAATGTACAGATTCTCACATAGTTACAATAAAAGGAAAAGAAAGAAAAAATTGTCCTTGTGATAAGAACCCTTAGGATTTACTCTTGTAACAACTGTCCTATATAACACACAGCAGTCTTAGTTATAGTCATCATGCTGTACGTTACATCCTTAGTACTTATCTTATAACTGGAAGTTTGTACCTTTTGACCCCTTTCCTCCAATTTCCCCACTCCCCACCTCCCACTTCTGGTAACCACAATCGCAAGTCTGATCTCTTTTTCTATGAGTTTTCTTTTTAGATTTCACATATAAGTGAGATCATACAATATTTGTCTTTCTCTGTCTGACTTATTTCACTTAGCATCATGCTTTCAAGTTCCATCCATGTTGTTGCAAATGGTAGGATTTCCTCATTTTTTTTTATGGCTGGATAATATTCTACTCAATATCACAATTATTTCTATTAGTGCCTGCCACATGTTGGCATTGTTCTAGATACTTGGGATACATCAAGAAATAAAACAAAAGAACCTTGCCCTTAACTAAAGTTTTTTCTATATTTTATTACATAAAATCTCAATCAAAGCTTTTTATACATATCTTCAGTCCAAAGGCTAATTACCGAATTTATACATTTTAAAATTGTCTCCTATTTCTGTGGTTTAGAACTGTAAGGTTTCGTATTTGAAAAGAAGCTTAGATTTCATAAAATACTACTCCTCATTTTATTATAACTGATAAAATATTTTGGCTTTGTAGAGACTTTTGTAAGTTACAACATACCTTCTTGAGACCCAGAGAGGGTAAATGACTTGCCAAGTTTATACTGCCTACTAGTAGCTGAACAAAGACCTCAACAATTTGCACGTTGGTACTCTTTCCGCTATACCAAATTTTGCTTGCTTAAATGCAGTGGTCCTGGTTGACTGGAAGGACTTTAATCTAAAGATCCTATTATTTATACACATGTTTTTCTTGAGTCCCCTGCTCTCTGTCCCCTTTCTTCTTCCTCTCTCATTGGCTCTAACCCTATCCTACAAATGACTAAGATATACCTTTCTCTCTGTCACTGACATCCTCATATGCTGCCATTCCTTAACCATTGTTTAGCTAGACTCTCCTAATTCAGAGCCTTTAATCTTCTCTGATAACATCCTCTCTTCATTATTGGAAATAATTTGTCAGGACACTGTAGTCCATCTTTTACTTATCTACACATTTCAGAGGTCTAGGTACCCAATAACAAACAAAGAATGGGGACCCCAGGGCTAACAATTCTACTGTTGTTTTAAGTGACTCCAAGGTTCTCTCCTACTTCTTAGCTCCACAGAGTATGTCCCCATCTCATGCAGCCCTAAGTCCGTTTCTGTCTTCACTGTATTATACAGATTCATGAGTGTATGTTCGTCACATCACTAGTGTCTTAGATCCCTTAGAAAACACTGGAGTTTCAGGCTATATATCACAAGTGCTTCCAACTGTTGATTTTTGCAGTATGTCTTTTTTTAAATTTTATTTTATTATGTTATGTTAATCACCATACATTATATCATTAGTTTTTGATGTAGTGTTCCGTGATTCATCGTTTGTGCATGACACCCAGTGCTCCACGCAGAACGTGCCCTCTTTAATACCCATCACCAGGCTAACCCATCCCCCCACCCCCCTCCCCTCTAGAACCCTCAGTTTGTTTCTCAGAGTCCATAGTCTCTCATGGTTCATCTCCCCCTCCGATTTCCCCCCCTTCATCTTTCCCTTCCTGCTATATCTTCAACTGTTGATTTTGAACAATCTACCTATTCAGTTATTGTTAGTCCCCTGATATCTCTCTCTCTCTCCCTCTCCCCTCCCCTTTCTTCTCTCTCTCTTTCTCTCTCTCTCACACACACACTCTCTCTCTCTCTCAATATGAATTATTCAGGTTATCTATTGCTGTGCAAAAAAACACACAAAAACATAGTAGCTTGAAGCAATTTCTTGTTATCTCTCATGGTCCTGTGGCTTGACTGAGCTCTGCTAGGTGGTTTTGAATTCTCTCAGATCGTTGAAGTCAGATGGTGCCTGGAGTCTCAGAAAGTTCAACTGGGTTGGGTGTCCAAGATGGCTTCTTTAATCACATGTCTAGCTCATCAGCTGGGATGCCTGAAACAGCTAGGGGCTTGCCAGGCATTTCTTCTTCCAGGCAGCCTCTTCATGTGGACACCTGAGCTACCTCAACGCATTGTGGTATTGAGGTAGGCAGACTTCTTACATGGTAACAGGCATCTTTCATAGTGAGCGCTCCAAAAGATCCAAGTGGAAACTGTGAGGCTTCCTTTGACTTCAAAAGGAAGGGACTACACAAAGGGGTGAATACCAGGGGGTGCGTTTCATCGCAGTGGGGGCATCTTTGCTGACTAGCTACCACAGGAAGGGAAATGGAATCTACAGCTAAAAGTCAAGTTAGCTGTCAGTCCACCTGGCTGGCAGGACTCTGTTTTTTTAAACAAATATAATTGCCTAAAATACAGCCCTCATTTTTTTTTTTTTTTTTTTGGTTAAGCATAGTAGATCCAGAGTTCCTTTTAATTAAACAAAAGAGAAAAGAGAAAAACTTTGAACTTAGATGACTTGCATCTCTTTAAACTATTTAATCTTCCATTTATTGGAGCATGTGATAATAACTCAGACTTTGTTCTGTCAGTGGCTGGAGGCAGACTTGCCACCATTCTAGAGCTGACAAGCCAAAACAGGTGAGCCCATCTTTCATGATTCACTTTGGTAGGAGTGATTACTGCTGAGCTCTGGGCTTGTGAACTACCTGTTCCCTTTCAGAGACACAGGCTCACCCACAGCCTGAAGCATGCCCTGTATCCTTTCAGAAATGGCGTATTGAACACGTGCAAAGAGATATCCAAAAGCTTTGCTTTCCAATGAGAGACATTTTGTGAAGTCTTTGGCAGCTTGCTGGCTGGCAAAGTCATCTGGCTGGCACACTCCTGCATCGAGTCATGGCACTGCCACCTCTACTCTGGAGAGTTTCGAAATTTCAATTTGCACACCCTGTGAGATGTGAGTCATTCAGCTCGCAAAGGAGGAGGAGGAGGAGGAGGCGACCATCTGCTAGTCATGAGCAGATGACAAATACTCTGCACTGCAAATTTCCATCTTCATTTCACAATATTTAAGTAAACACATTTTGTAACCATTTTTTTTTTCAGAGTTCCTTAGTGCTTAAAATGGAATTTTTTTGGGTAAACAGTATATAAAAGCCACCTTCTCTCCTCTAAACAATTATATTACTAAAGTGACACTGAAGGCAACCACAGCAAAGTGCTGTCTGTTGAATGACCAGAGCAAAAAGAATACACATCTGAATTGAACGGTTAAGTCCCACGCTATTTCAGACCCACTGGGCTGTTTCCTGGTCTATGAGCGGCCATTCCATCATGCACAGCTCCACGCTGACCTCTACTGTCTGCCTGCAAGAATCCTCAAAATATCTCTCATTAAAGACAAAGAGTTTCCAAACAGCATCTATTTAATATTTCTGTATGCTGTGTTGTGGGAAGGAAGGAAATTGAAGGAAGAAAAGATAGATGCTTTACCCTTAAACGATGAGAGACTGATTACATCTACAAAATAACTGGGAACTAATGCAAGATCTAATTTTGTGTTAGTTCCAAGCTGTGCAACACAGCTCAAAGCGGAATTTATTAATTTCTTCCCCAACTTGATTTAAAGAAACTGACAGTATCAACAACAACAAGAATAGTAAAATAGAAACAGAAAATTGAGATTAAGGAGAAAAGTGCATGCCAATGGGCTAAACCTAAGGATCAGTGTTTGAAGGTGTTTCAAATTTGGCCCTGGGCATCCTAAAAGCCAAAAGGAGAAAAGAAGTAGCATGGATTGCCCAGACCTTGCAATTATGAAGAAGAGGGACTATCATTCCTCCAGTGGAATTGTTAATCTTGGCGTTAAATTTTGAATGAAATTCCCATGGGGCTTTTGTGGCATGTCCCAGGTGCTAGAAGGACTCACATGCTCCTTAGAATTTGTGCTGGGGCAGCCGGAGCCGACTTAGTAGGGCGGCTCCAGCTTTTATGAGAAAGAAATGGGTGTGCCATGGAGAAGATGAAAGACATCCTGCTGAGAAGCAGAGAAAGTGAGAAATGGACCTGCTGGCAGCCAGACCATGATGTTCTCAACTAACATAAACAATGCTGGGACAAGGCCACTCCATGATCATACTTGGAACAAGATTAAGATAAAGCCACTCAGCAATCACAAAAATGACTAAACATCCTCCTTCTCTAACATGAGTGACTGCTGTTCTGTTCCTTTACCAATGACAACTCCTGACTTCTTTGCTTTAAATGAAAACTATTAAGGCATCAAAACACTGAATCCCCCCTGTTTCTGGAAAGCATCCAGTGCACCCTGCTGCCCCAATCCCTCCTGAGAATTACTCAAAGTAAACCCGATCCCAATAAGAGGCCCCTGCCCGCTCCCCCTTTCCAAGATGTTCCAGGATTCATCTGGTACATGTTATCTCTTGTTGCAATTAGCTCAACAGTGAGTAGTGTGTTCCTGGAGGTCTTTGGTTGGTGGGCTTTTACTAGCATTGAGCACTACACAGTGAAAGTGATTCTAGGAAGGCCTCAACTTACTCTTTGTGTTAGTATTTTCGTCCCCTCTCCTGTTCAGGGACAGCGTACACAGCGTCTAATGGAGGAGAAGAATGGCTTTTTCTTTAGACAACCTCCTCTAAATATTCCTTTGCTGGTCTAGGCTTTCAGTATGAGGTCAGTTGCAGATAGTTGAAGATCACACTCTCTTTGAAGGACTGAGAGAATGAGCTGGTATTGGGTTCCTGGTTGAGAGCGAATCAGTGTGCTCTGGGTAATCCCTGACAAATCTCTGACCTACACAAGTATTTCTCCATTGTAGCAGACACTGTCATTTTTCGGCCCAGGACCCTCTTATTTCTTCTACTTTTTCTATGAATTCTTCTCCCAGCTTCTGTGTCCTTTGGTTTCTAACAACCCATACCAAACCTGGACACAGAGAAGTGGAAATGCCTGAGAGTTTATGTTAGCCATCACCCGTTACCCTGAGGCCCTTGGCCAACGGCTAGAATGGGAAAGCTCAGCTTTCTTCAAGTTATGTCAACTCTCAGGTATAATTTACTCTCCAGAGTTCCCTGAAGGATCCACTTGAGGCTGGGACTTTGGCTTGCTCAGCTTCTCTCCCATCCCCGTCTTGTTTCTCCACTGTCTCCCCTGGGGGCACCGCCTTAATAAATCAGTTGCACAGAATCCTCATCTCAAGCTTTGCTTCTGCAGAACTCAACCTATGACATTCATCTAGCGCTCACTATATCCCTACAAAGTAGGAATTATATTCTAATTTTTCAGATGAGGAAAGAAAGGCTAGAGAGGTTATGAGACCAGCTCAAGGTCACACAAGCTGGTTAGCAGTGGTCTAGACCTAAAATCTTCATCTCTATCACCTACAAGCTTGAGGTGCCCCCTTTTTACTATGCCTCACTGCCTCTCCTTTGAGGCCTTGTATTGGGCCTTACCTCCCATCTGTGGGCATACAGAGGGAAGGTTCTGATGCATGGGGCAGAAAGCAAAGACCCAAATGTCTTCTGCCAAACATGTGATGTTTCATAGAATGTTAATGCTGCCATCTGGGGCATAGTTTTTTTGGTCCAAAGTATGTTGACATTCCTCCTCTGACTTCTGGACAGATCACCTCATGCTGCTTATGGTAGATAATCATTCCTCCCCCATAATCTACCACCTCTCCTAGCCTTCATGAGATAAACATCAAAGTCACGGCCCCAAAAGAATACATGACTTCCATCCCCTTCACCATACATAAGGGTCACTAATGAGTCCTGGGTGGCCTTTCCTACCTGTCACCTCAGAAAAACAGGAGTCATCCTTAAGAACACCCCCTATGCTAGTGACTTTCACTGTGAGTCTACCTTTTCAAATTAGGGTTTACTTGTGGAAGGAATACTACTTACTACTTCAAAACGTCTCACAGCTGAAGTTGCTCTTGGTCTTGGACTTCCTCTCACCTCTCACAGACACTACTGAAGGGAAAGGGTGAGGCATGGCAGCATCTGCTTCCCACATTCCATTGCCAGCATCACCCAGGAGGGTTCGTTGTTGGCAAAAGCTAGGAGGTGGGAAAGTTCACAGAATCTCAGAGCTAGAGGGAGTTTTAATTCTGACTGATGTAGGAGCAGGCATTCCCCCAACAGTAGACCAGCCATGGGGCTGTGTTGCTATGACCAAATACGTTCACTGGCAATGAAGCTTGCCAGTGGGCTTCACAGGAAGATTTTCCTCTCCCTGTGCCAAGAAGTGCCCCTCATTGACCACTAGGTGAAGTCTGAGAAAACAGGAACGTTACAGAACCCAGAACTCAACAAATGTGCGTGTGTGTGTGTGTGTGTGTGTGTGTGTGTGTGTGTGTGCATGCTCCCACACACTGGGACAGAATGGGTTGGAAAACATAAATAAGGGTGTGATGTATTTCCACTTCCCCTAGCCTTACTCTTAACCACCACACTACTCTACTACCTCTCTAGGATTTTCATCAAAAGAGCCTATTTCTCTCTTTACAGAAAGATTCAGGGTTGGTCCTACTGGGGGGCAGAAGACTAAGCACAGTGTAATTTGAGAGGCATCCGGGTCTGCACGAGTGCCTGAAACTTCATCCTTAGCTTCAATCTTTCAGGTTAAGGTTCTGCTTCCAGAAAGCTCTGACTAACATGAGGAGGACAACATACAAACCCATAGGCGTTTACGCCTCAGAGCCCTATGAGAATTCATTTACCAGGTTAGCAAACATAACACCAGATCCAGAGAAACAATAGTTATTCATGGTTGGGGACAGAAGAAAGTTTGTATTCTGGGGAGGGCCCTGGTCAGAAAGTGGGGACTAGTAAAGGACTAGATGGAGGGCAGAGGGCAATGCTCCATGGTAGGGCCCTCATGGCACCTCCTTCCCAGGCAGAGTCTGTATAGCCATGAAAAGTTTAAGACAGTGTCCTGGGGCCAAAACTATGCAACCTGACCTGGAATCCCATGTGAAGGAACACAAACTACCCTCCTGGAACCAACAGAAGTGTCTCCCCTCCCAGAACCTCCAAGCCTCTCTTCCCTCCAGGAGTGCTTGGTTAGATCTCAAGGCCAAACCACAGGTGGAGCTTTCTGTGCAGCACAAGGCCAAGGCCAGCCTGTCCAGTCACTCTTCAACCAGCCTTCTCCAAATTCCTCAGCCTTCATGCCTCTGCTGTTTAGCTCCAAAAATAAAAGACCAACCTAAATTTTTTTTTAGCCCAAATTTATTGCACAAAAAATTAGATGTGAAGTCTATGGTTTAGGCTCAGCCTTGACAAAGATTCATGGATAAAGCTGTCTCTAGTCCAATTTGTTACTTTCATCACTCTCTGAAAATGCAAAATAGGAGATGATCTGGCTCTCATCCCTGGAAAGCAAGACTTGGTGAGTCCCCAAAGCGTTAAACCATTAAATCTGGGTGGGGGAGGGGAGAAGGGGGGAGCAATCTGCAGAAACTTACTTCTTCATCTCCCTAAGAAGCATATACAGAATATGAGTCTTTACTAATTTAGTAGACAGCAAGGGACTCAAGAATTTGGGTTAGGTGACACAGAATTAAGGAGCCCAAAAGAAAGGATGTGTGTGTGTGTGTGTGTGTGTGTGTGTGTGTGTGTGTGTGTGTGTGTACATGTGGATGTGTGCGTGTACACTACACTATTAGAGCACTGCAATCAATATTAGTCAGAAAATCTACCACAACTGTGCCTGCAGACTTGATCTACTCATTTCTTCCCTCTGGCTTCAGTTTCCTCATTCTCAACAAGGAGATAATACCTGCCCCCTCTTCTTTAACCATTCATCTGTCGATGGACATCTTGGCTCTTTCCACAGTTTGGCTATTGTGGACATTGCTGCTATAAACATCGGGGTGCACGTACTCTGAAAAACAAACTGAGGGTTCTAGAGGGGAGGGGGGTGGGAGGATGGGTGAGCCTGGTGATGGGTATTAAAGAGGGCACGTTCTGCGTGGAGCACTGGGTGTTATGCACAAACAATGAATCATGGAACACTACATCAAAAACTAATGATGTAATGTATGGTGATTAACATAACAATAAAAAATTTAAAAAAAAGTACCTGCCCCGTCAACCTCAAAATTAAATGGAATAACTTCCCTCAAGTCTTGAAACATACCGGTGTTTCCGTAGATAAATGTAAGGCAACATTACTGGGAAATCTCTGGGAATAAATGACTAATTGGCTGAGGGAAAAGAAACTCCAAAGAATTAAAAGCAATTTAGTTCAATTGCAACAGGTACTAATGTGAACAACAAATATTTACTGAGTACTTACTTTGTACCAGGCATTTCCCTGAGTGCTATATAAACATTACCTCATTTAATATTCACAAATCAAGGAGGTAAAGACTATTACCATCTCCAGTTTACATATTTAGAAACTGAGGCATAGAGAGATTAAGTAACATGTCCAATATCGCACAGCTAATGAGTAATAGAACCAGGGTTTGAACTGATGCTTCCAGATCAGGAACTGTTCCTTCACAGATCCTTAAGTCATCTGCAAGTATCTATAGGAGTAGGAGTACTAGTTAATAAGAACAATAAAAACAATTATTATTCCTACCTGATATTATATAGTGCTAGGTGCTTCATTCATTATCTCATTAACATGCTAGCAAAAAATGGAAGCACAGCCAAGGTACATAATTCTGGGGGAGGGTTGTATCAGGGTCTGCCACTTATTAAGAATGTGGCCTTGGGCAAATTAATTAACCTGTGCCTCTCTTTCCTAATCTGCAAAATGAAGATAAAAATGGTACCTACTTCCTATGGTTATAATGAATTAAATGAGTTAATATTTGCAAAGCCCTTACGATAGTGCCTGGAATGCAGTCAATGCTATGTGTGTTTGTGAAATAACGAAACGAAACTAAACTAATAAATAAATAAATAATACTCAATTCATTTTTGAGAATTATATGTGTGCTCAGCTTATATCCATGTGTTGTTTGTGGAAAGAATGTAGAATTCTCTAAGACGAAAGAGTATGTGCAGAGCTGATTACAAACAGCTCTGCATGTCATGTGTTGGCTAGAAGTTCAGCCTCATAGTCTCCTCCCCTTCCTTTCTTGCAGACCCAGCAATGGCCTCTGCTCATCGGTCCCCTCCAGGGCCGTGTACCAGAGAGGGCTGCTCTCCTCTCTCCTGTTCTCCAAACTATACGAAACAAGCCACTGTTGTCTCAGCCTTCATCACAGTTGCTGTCCATTCCCTGCCAACGTCCACCTCTGTTCTGAATAGGGAGCTAGAACAAGCCCTGTGTATAGGTCCCCTCAGAGAAGAGTCTTGGCAGGCTGAAGAGGCAGCAGAGTGGGTGTGTTGGAAATGACTGAGGCAGTGTCTTCAATCAGTTAGTGCTCAGGAAAGAGCAAAATAAAATAAACCACAAAGATTGCCACCACTAGACAGGGACAACTGAGGGACCATCAGGGAAATGAGAAACCAAGGGAGACAGGAGGTACCACCAAAGGGATAATGAACCAGAGGAAAACCACAGGAAAACCACTCCCAAATATTTCTCAAATCCCTTTCTGCATGTACATATGCATCACTCTTTCATATAGAGGTCCCTGTTAAGTCGCCAAATCCCCCCAAACAAGGGGAAACACCCAGATTCCCTGGAGAATCATTAGCTGAAGGTCATGTCCACACTCAGGACATGCCAAGAACATTCCTGCAAAGTGCACCTCTCAAAAGCCTCTTCCAGTACAAGTTCCCCAACATACCCACTGTAATGGAAGGGAAAGTAAAGACTCTGACAAAATATTATTTCAAAGAAAATTTTACCCCCCACCCCCACCACACACACACACCCTCTCACCACCAAAAGTCAACTGAAAGCCAGATGGGAGCCTTTAAAAAGATGCTTCCCCGACTGCTCAGCCTCTCTGTTGCCTCCCTCAAGATGAGCTCTGGTGAATTTAACTTCCATCTTCCTATCCAGAGCTCCCTCCTTGAGCTTTATACCTCAGCACTCAGAGGGAGGCTGCTTGCTGCCCAGGGATTGCCCTCCACCTTGGAACTACTTTCCCTGAGCTGTTCCTGCCCCAGAACTTTCCAGCATACCCAGCCTCGGTGAGGTACCCCGGTCTATCACACAGTCCCCAATTCTCTCTCGGCCAGGCTCTTCCTGCCCCAAAAGATGATGCCTAATTACTAAATGAAACAATTGAGGGAAAATTTGACATGGCCTGTTGGGTTTCCCTTCTAGAGGCCTGCATTGAAAGCTGGGAGCTCTGGAAATGCCACAAACTTTATCTCAAGGGATATGTCAAGGGATAACCGGGAGGGACTGCTGCTATCCCTAGCAGGTAGCTGCTGCCCGAGCTTCGGACCCTGTTTATTCTCTGAGGACAGGACTAGGTCTAGCTTTGGTATCTTTTGTGATTTGTTTTCTTTTGATTTCTCCTAAGGCTAGGCTCACAGGGATATCTTCTTTCCTGATACTCTAGGACATAGTAAATAGCATAAATTGGATTGTTTGATGTTTGTCTTTCATATAAGGATAGAAGCTGTATTTCATATAGCCAGAGAATGAACTGTATACTCTTGTTATTCCAGCTATTTAGCCGAGAGTAATAGAAGGGGTTTTTTCCATCCTTCTCAGCTTTGAATCTTGTCTTGAACACTAAATACCTAAGTGACTTCACGTCCATAAACTTCAGCTTCCTCATCTATTAAATGGGAATTTGAAATGTCCACATTATTGGATAATTGAAGATTAAATAAGTACTTGCTACATAGTAGGTGTTCAGTAAATAACTGCCATATCCTCAGCCTTTAATGTCATGCCTGGACTCTTGTTGGCATTTCATAATGCTTGACACAGAAGGAACCTAGAGATGGCGATGAAGGTTTGTTGGATCCTTATCAGAGTCATGTCACATGGGCAGTATGGAAGCCTGTTTCTAACAGAGAATGTGCCTACATTGCCCTCAAGGACGTGACTACTTTTCTGTTCCCTGGTGAAGCCATTGTCCAGAGCCAGAGGCAGGAACTAGAGTATTTCTCTGCTCTGATTTCCAGGAAACGTGAACAACATCAGGAGTAATTAGCAGAAGCCAAGGAAGAGGTCTTTGGGATCCACCTGCAGAAGATTCATCTTGAAAAAGAAAGACCTGTTTCCATAATAGCTTCTGCTTTATAAATGCCTTTTCAAATGACTTCCATTTGACTGAGGAAAACCTTTCAGCTTTCAGTTTTTTTTCTTCAGGCTTCTGACCTCTCACCTACTTTGAATGATTCACTCAGGCTATTCATTGCCCTGGAATGTTGGCTTTGGCAAAGGACCGCAAGGCTCTTAAAATAAACACAACTGGGCTTTCATCTTACAGTGATCGCTGCTGGCTGCATATTTCACACACTGTATGGCAGGATATGTTAAATTAAAATCATAATCTCCCAAGTGAAATCCAGGGCCTGGTTAAGCCACGCGAGAATTACTCATGCATTTACTTCCAATGAAGTGTGTGAGTAAGATCTTCAGCCATTAAGTCTCCCAGGTAATAGTCTCATCCCCTCCCAGTTAATCCTAATCCACAGTAAATTAAACCCATCCAGAACAATGTCATTTGGAAAGGAAGGAGTCAAGGCCAACACCCTGTCAAATATGTAGGTCCTGGAGAGGTGAGTTTGTATTACATTGTCCGTTCTTTCAAATTTTAACTCAAATCTTGCTAAGTCAATATACCCAACCCATATGGATACACAAAATATTCAGCATTAAGTTAAATGTTCCAAGGAGTTCAAAGCAATATATGACACCAAGCCTTCAGGAGCTTAAAGTCTTGTGGGTGATCAATAAGATTAACATGCAAAAAAAAAAAAAAAAATAGTAACAAAGGCCAGGTGCAAGGCGGTAGTGGAGGAAGCAAAGGCCTTTCTCCAAGTGGGCTCTGGGGCCTGACTTCCCCCCAGGTGTGTGATTGCAGAATAAACCTTTGATTTAGAGTATCTTGGTTTCCTCACCTATACAATGGAGAGTATTACACTAACTTCACAGAGTGGGGTTGTTATGATTAAATAAGATAAAGAAGATAAAACTGCAATGTACAATATCACTTATTATGGTCTGTGATAAAGCAAGTAGAACAACTTAAGAAATAAGTCCAGTGGTGCCTGGGTGGCTCAGTTGGTTACGCGCTGGACTCTTGATTTCGGCTCAGGTCATGATCTCAGGGTCATGAGATTGAGCCTTGCGACGGCTCCATGCTGGGCATGGAGGCTGCTTGAGATTCTCTTTCTCTCCCTCTCCCTCTGCCCCTCCCCCTCGCTCTCTTTCTTTCTCTCTAAAAAGAAAGAAAGAATTCCAATAAAGGTTATTTGTTGGGGCACCTGGGTGGCTCAGTCGGTTAAGTGTCCGCCTTTGGCTCAGGTCGTGATCCCAGGGTCCTGGGATCAAGCCCCACATCGGGCTCCTCCTCAGCGAAGAGTTTGCTTCTCTCTCTCCCTCTGACCCTCCTCCTGGCTTGTGCCCTCTCTCTCTGTGTGTCTCAAATAGATAGATAAAATGTTTTTTACATAATGTTGTTATCTGGGGTTTGCCTTTATTTTTATTTATTAATTTATTATCTAGGATTGCCTTTATTTTTTATTTTTTGGAGAGAGAGCTCTCACATGAGCGGGTTGGGGGGGGAGTGTCAGAGGAGGAGGGACAGAGAGAATCTTAAGCAGGCTCCACAGCCAGCACAGAGCCCAATGCAGGACTCGATTTCATGACTGTAAGATCTGAGCCAAAAATCAGGAGTTGGTCACTTAACCAACTGAGCCACCCAGGCACCCTATCTGGGGTTTAAATGGTACCACCTTTAAATGGTAGTGAACAAATAAGTTCGCAGTCTGTAAACTTCTTGAGGACCAAGACCATTCCTTTTTTGCTTTAAATGTAGTTTATACCTTGCTTAGTGTCTGGTACATAGCAAGTGCTTTAATATATTTTTGTTAAATTAATGAATTAATTCTGAAGTATAGTTAGATTACATTTGTTTTCAATACAGTAGCAAGAGAGGCCCTACCTTTCAGGCTTCCCAAAGTTTCCTTCTCATTTATATTATTTAGAGAATTTAAAAGGTAAAACTCTGATGCCTTTAAAAGAGCCTTTGCCCTGTCAGCTCTCTTGAGTTACGGCTAATAGCATACCCCTAGGCACCATTAAAATGGGCTTTTCTGGGCCTGGCCAGAACAAAGTCACAGAAAAGAGTTTTCCTTAACCCGAAAAACTCCCAATGGGAAGAGCTTATGAAAGGCCCTTTGTGCTTCAGTTTAGCATAGTGGCTAAAACAAGACTGAAAATGCATCTGGCTTCAAGTGGCTGAAGATATTCATCCCACGGTATACAGACTAGATGAGTAGTAGTCTCAGTAGGCTCATGGGCACATGCCCAGGCAAGCTATAGAGAGAGGGACATTTGCCCATCACACATGAGATTCACTATCTTGTTTACAAAAACAACAACATCAAAATATTTATAGGGTTGGGGGGTCTGGGTGGCTCAGATGGTTAAGCGTCTGCCTTCGGCTCAGGTCATGATCCCAAGGTCCTGGGATCAAGCCCCACATTGGGCTCCTGACTCAGCGGGGAGCCTGCTTCTCCTTCTCCCTCTCCCTCTCCCTCTGCTTCTCCCCCTGCTCATGCTCTCTCTCTCTCTGTGTGTGTCTCAAATGAATAAATAAAATCTTTGAGAAAAAAAAATATTTATAGGGTTAAAACTGCTATTTTCCCTTCTCTTAAATGGAATGTGCTTCTATTTCCTCTGGGCCATTATAAAGGGAAACAGATACACAGTGTTTAGGAAATGACAGACTTTAGAGAAACAGGAAAACATAAAATACCTTAGAACAGAATGATTTTCCCCTAAAGAACCATTACCTTCACCAAGTGAAACACAAAGCAGCAAGACCTTTCCCCAGAGACTGGCAAGCAAAAATGAAGGTCCCTCTGGGGTGACATCATGTTATGATCATCTTGCAGATGAGAGAGCTCACAGTACAAACAGACATTTGTGAGGCACACAATGGTAGGAACAGAGATTCGGAGAAGCATGTTTATCTTTCCCTCTTTCCTACTTACGTGCATCTTACACCTGCCTCTGTACATATGGGGTTGATATTGCTCTTGTTTATTAGGTTTGGGGAGTTATGTCCCTGTGTGTGTATTCGTCTGTCCCACTTCTGCAATGAGGCTGTAAGATCAGAGGTTTTGTTCTTCTTCCTTTAAATTTCCACAGTACTTTCTTACACCTAGTACTGTTCACAAAAGTACTGTGAGAAAGACCTAGGGGAACAATCATATCAGTCAGGATCCCAACAGGAAACAGAATCCAACTCATAAGATTCAAATGAAGAAACTTTAATGAAGGGACCACCTACTGGCCTATGAGAACAAATAAGGAATATTGAGGCACCGAGAGATTAGCACAGCGGGAAGCCCTTACCATCTATAGGCCTGAAGAGAATATGGGAAAGAAATAGAACCCTGTGGGCTGGCACATGGAGAAGGGAGGGGCCATCCAGTGGGAGCTGTGGTCATAGAAATTCTCAGTTCCTGTCAGAGAAGGGAGGGAGCATGAGGCATACCTCTGTGTGTTCTCATTCTGTCATCCTATCTCAACCTGTGCTTCCCATTGACCAAACCCAACCAGAGCTTGGGGTAAGAGAGTTTAATAATGCAGTCCATGGGGAGCCTCCTCTCAGATTAAAGAGCATGGCAGAGAAGGGTAGAGAATGGAATCGGTGCTGGAAGGGAGAGGTGGTAACAGAGAATAACCCTCACACCAGAGACTTCAGGGCTTCCTCTCTTCAGCCACACTACCATAGTGTTCTGACTGTAGCAGGGCTCAAAACCTATTCTAGGGCAGTCATCAAAGATAAGCAAGAGACGACAGAAAGAGTCCACAGTCTGTTTTTTGATATTTGTACTGATCCTTGGCCCCCACCCCCACTGAGAATGGGCCCAGACTATGGACAGATTGGTCAAACTTCTGGACTTCACCTTTATCTCTAACAAGGTGAAGCATGGACCAGATGCCCCCAGATTTTTTCCAACTGTAAAATAAAGCAAAAAAAAAAAAAAAATAAAGATCTATCAGCCCTTGTTTGCTAAGATTGTTAAAGGAAGGAAAAGGGGAAAATAGGGAGGGGGAGATGAAAATAAATGATGTTGAAAGGGAAGGAAGAATAAACAGGGATAGCTGAAGTAATTGTTTGGAAATTGTGGGTTTTTATGGAGCTTTTAAATCTCTGGTAACAGTTAGTGAAACTCTTCAGGGTGTGTATGTGGGAGTGGGGAGGGGGAGGGAGTACTCATTAAGCAAATTGAAGCCATTACATTTCAAGTCTACTTTTCCCAGCAATCCAAAATTTCTTTTAAAGCAGTTAAACCTTCAAAATTGCATGAGATCAGTTATGGTTTAGTGAAGATTTTGTATTCATTACTGATCGTATCAACCATTGGCCAAAGAAGTAAGGCAACCTTTACTTTTCTGAGAACCTGGATATCTATTTATTTTATAAGCAATAAAGTGAAAGGGAGCCAGTCCAGCAATTCCTCTCTAGTAGTCAAAAATAGAATAAGTGGGGAAGGGGAGATTTAAACATAATTATCTTAAGTTCCTTTAAATCACTTCACTGTTTGCAGAACAGCTTGAAGACATATCCAAGCTCGTTTGTATGATGCTGCTAGAATATTACTGTTCTCTCCTACGAATCCCTGAATTCCTTCAACATCCCATTGCCAGGGAAACTCTAGGCATTTATAAGGAGTCATCTTGTATAATTACCATACTCATCTTCCTTCACTCTCGCTAGATTATGTTAGGAGACACTTGCTAAGAGCCTCCAGAGTATCTGATACCTTCCCAGTAACATTCCTCTCACTGTATGACGATTATTTGCACAACCCTCTGACATCTCCATCACACAGTGGGCTCCCTAAGGGCAGGGCTATATCAGTCTTGCTCACCCATTGTGCATAATGTTTGGCACATAGCACAATAAGTGTTCAAAATATTTTGTGAATAAATGGAATGAATGAATATTTTTGCCTTCTCTCCTAGGGCTTAAGTCTCTTGAGGTCAAGAATCCAGCTACTCTAACCAAGTTTCCTTTATTCATCTCAGGTCACTGGCTCAAACCTGTCAATAAAAAAACAAGCATTTTTGTATAGCTAACACAGAGCTACTCACATATCCATCTATTTGTTTCACAAATATTTATGGAACATCTACTATGGGCCAGGTTTGTGTTTGGTGCTAGAATAGAACAGTGAGCAAAACTAGAGAAGCCCTCATGGAGCCCCCACTGCCCTCATGAAGCATGCATAGAGTTTTATGAGACAGATATTAACAAGATAATCATACAAAAAAATCAGAAATGCGAAGAATTTGAATATTGAATATTCATTTCAATATTACTTGTGGTAGTGAAGAGTTAGATGCAAACTAGCCTCTAACTAGAAGGAAGGATAGGAAAAATGTAATAGATATATTCCACGGAGATGCCCAATAGTTGGAAACAAAGGACTAGATCAGGGGTCAGCAAACTATGGCCCATGTGACAAACATGGCCTGCCTCTTGTTTGTTTAGGGTTTTTTTGTAAAGAAAAAAAAATTTTTTTTTTAAGATTTTATTTATTTATTTGAGAGAGAGAGAGAGAATGAGAGATAGAGAGCACAAGAGGGAAGAGGGTCAGAGGGAGAAGCAGACTCCCTGCTGAGCAGGGAGCCCAATGTGGGACTCGATCCCAGGACTCCAGGATCATGACCTGAGCCAAAGGCAGTTGCTTAACCAACTGAGCCACCCAGGCGCCCATGTAAAGAAAATTTTATTCGAACATGACCATGTCCATTTGTTTGTGCATTGTCTGTGGCTATTTTCACACTACAGCAGCAGAGTTGGGCTACAACAGAGAATATATGGCCTGCAAAGTTGAAAATATTTAATATCTGACCCTTGACAGAAAATGTTTGCTGATATCTAGACTGGATACACATGTAGAGATATGGACAGATCTTAAAAACATACTGCTGGGTTTAAAAAATAAAAAACAGAATGCTATACATCACTGTTTTTCAAACTTGGCTACATATTGGGATCATCTGGGGTAATTATTTTTTAAGTAGGCTCCATGCCCAGTGTAGAGCCCAGTATGGGGCTTGAACTCACAACCCTGAGATCAAGATCTGAGCTGAGATCAAGAGTCAGACGCTCAACTAACTGAGCCACCCAGGCGCCCCTCATCTGGGGTAATTTAAAACTTGTAATGCTTGGGTCTTACCCCAACAGATTCTGATTTTTCTATATGGGCTACAAATTGGTTGTTAGATTGAAGCAACACTGGTGATTGCAAAATACAACTAAGTTTGAGAACCACTCAGGTAGGGGTGTGTGTGTGTGTGTGTGTGTGTGTGTGTGTGTGTGTGTGTGTGTGACAAATATTTTTTGATTGCACACAAAACATGAACACAAAAAAATAATACACATTTTGGGAGAACACTAATGAACTAAAAGATACATATTAAACACATCAGAATAATTGCCTATGGAGAGAGAGGAAGAATGGAAATTTTATATATATATATATATATATATAGGTATACATACGTAGATATATACATACATACTAGAGATGGACTTTGCATGAACCAATGATGTTAACATGCAATGGACTGAGAAATATAAGTCAACCCTCTTCAAGAGAAGCCCAAAAATAAATGCTAACAATTGCATCGTTAAATAGTGCATATATTTAAATGTTTACTGGATATCTCCTCAAAGGCATATTTGATTCAACTAGCCAAAAATTGACCTCATTGCCTTTCCCCTCAAACCTGTGCCTAAAGAAGCACTTCTGAAATGATGAAATAAAGAAATGCAGAAATCTACTCCTCCATGAAAGCAATGACAATATTGGAAAAAATGTCAAAATCAATTACTTCAGAACTCTGGAAATTAATTCAAAACTTGCAACAATTCAAAGGCAATTTATTTCAGAAAAAATGGCTGACTCTCAGAAAGAACAGTGAACTTTATGGCATTTTAACTTGACTTATACCCGTGTTCATTTCCCCAGCTTTTCAGTAGTCTTTGAAAACCGGAAGCCTCAAAATCACAGTAGCTGTAAAAACCATCAGCCTAGCAGCAACTGCAAGAGGCAGCACAGATTTGGAGCTCCTTTAAAAGATCCACCTCCAGGAAGTCATCACTATTTGACCTGGCTGGCAACTCCCTAAAAAACTTCCATCCACTGAGTTTGTTTTTATTTGACCTGACTCAACTCACTCAGCAAGGAAAACTTTATCCCAAAGAAGTTTGTCAAAAACAATCAATGGCAATTATTTAACAGCATAGTTGCTGGAGGCAGTGATACAAATTAGGGCTATTATCAAGGGGATAGCCAATAACTTAAAAGGAAAATCTGGGAAATAAGATGTCTACAGGGGGTCTTGAAAACCTCTGATATATTTCCAGGGATCTAGAAAGCCCATCATATGCAGGGTTGCACACATGCTCAGGAAAGACTTGAGAAGACCCTAATATCTTACCTCTGTCTGACCTTGAAGCTCTATAAAAGCAGAAAGTAAAGGCTCAGGCAGAGTTTTAAATTGCTAGAACACTGAAGTTGTGCCTCAACACCCACACACAGCACTTTGGCAAAGGGTGGAAGACTTACTGGTTCAGATATTTAAGGAAGTCCCTGTCCAAATATTAGCTGACTACTAAGCTAACTGAGCAAAGATTTCAGTCATAGTAACAACAAAGAATACAGACTTTATATAATTGATTCAGGAGAGTCATTAAACAAACAAACAACAAAAACAATAATACACTCTGGGGAAGGAAAGATCTGATTTCCGGAGTTTCCACATTATAGTTATTTAAAATATCCAATTTTGGCAAAAAAAAAAATTACGACACACAAAAAAACAGGAAAGCATAGCTCATGCACAGAGGAAAAAAGCAGTCAATAGAAACTGTCATTGAGGAAATCCATATATTGGACCTACTGAGCAAAGACTTTAAATCAGTGTGTGTGTGTATGTGTGTGTGTGTGTGTGTGTGTGTGTGTGTAAGCTTTTATATATATATATATGTTCAGAGGCTAAGGGAAGCCATATCTAAAGAGCAAAAGGAAAGTATAAGAATAATGTCTTGCCAAATAGAGAATATGAATAAAAGGGTCAGAGATTACAGCAAAAGAACCAAACAAATTTTGGAGTTCAAAACTGAAAATGAAAAGTTTACTAGAAATGGCTCAACAGCAGATTTGTGTTAGCAGAAGGAAAAAAAAAATATGAGTGAACTTGAAGATAGGTCATTGAGATTATCCAGTCTGAAGAACAGAAAGAAAAAAGAATGAGGAAAAATGAACAGAGCTGCAGGAACCTGTGAAACATCATCAAATATACCAAAGTACACATAATGGGAGTCCCAAAAAGAGAGAGAGAAAAGCATAAAGAATATCTGAAGAAACGAGGGTCAAAAATTTACCAATTTGATGAAAAAAATCCCACATTAATCTACATATCTATAAAGCTCAACCAACTTTGAGTAAGATAAACTCAAAGGGATCCATACCTAGACACATTGTAATCAGTTAAAAGACAAAGAAAAATATAATATCTTGAAAGCAGCAAAAAATATACAAAAGATGTGATATAGAAGGGATCCTCCATAAGATTAATAGCTATTTTCTCATCAGAAATCCTAGAAGCCAGAAGGCAGTAGGAGAACACATTCAAAGTATTCAAAGAATAAGACTCTCAACTAAGAATTCTAATTCCAGCAAAACTATTCTTTAACAATGAAGGAGAAATGAAGATATTTGCAATAAATAAAAGTTAAGAGAAATGCTGCCCCCAGACTTGCCCTACAAGAAATATTAGAAGGAGCTCTTCAGGATGAAATAAAAGGACACTGGACAACAGCTTAAATTGACAAGATGAAATAAAGAGCACTGGAAAGGGTGACTGCATAGATAAATATAAAAGATTATAAATATATTTGTGTTTGTAACTATTTTTTCTTATATGGGACTTAAAAGACAATTGCATAAAGCAATAATTATGGAAATGTGTTGATGGGATCAAAATGTATAAAGATATAATTTGTATGACAATAATAGCACAAAGAAGGGGGAAGAAATGGAGGTATATTGGAGCAACTTTTTGTATATTATTGAAATTAAATTGGCACTATCCCAATTGAGATTTTTAAAAAGTTCATTGTAATCCCCAGGGCGAGCACTGAGAAAATAACTCAAAACTATATAGCGAATAAAACAAGGGAATTGAAATGATACACTAGAAAATATGGATTTAACACCAAAAAAAAAGCAGTAATAGAGGAATACAGGAACATAAAATACATAAGCTATATTAAAAAACAAGTAGAAATAAGGCAAAGATGTCTCCTCTAAGCACTCCTTTTCAACATCATACTGGAAATTCTAGCTAATGCAGTAAGACAAGAAAAGGAAATTAAAGGTACACAGAGTGGGAAGGAAGAATGAAAACTGTCTTTGTTTACAGATAACATGATTTGCTTATTGGAAAATCCCAAAGAATCTCATGCACACACACACACACACACACAATTCCTGTAACTAAGGAAGGATACAGACTTAATATATCGTAGTCAGCTGACTTTTCTATATGCCAGCAATGAGCAATTAGAATTTGAAATTAAAAACACACCATTTACATTAGCACCAAAAAAAGAGAAAGAAATAATGAGATATAAATCTAACAAAATATGTACAAGATCTATATGGGGAAGACTACAAAAGTGACAAATAAAATTAAAGAAGTACTAAATAAATGTAGAGATATTCCATATTCATGGGTAGGAAGACTCAATATTGTCAAGATGTTTGTTCTTTCCAATTTAATATGTAGCTTTGATGAAACCTCAATAAAAATACTAGCAAGTTATTTTGTGGATATCTACAAACTGATTCTAAAGTTTATGTGGGGAGACAAAAGACCCAGAATAGCCAACACAATATTAAAAAACAAAATTGGAGGACTGACACTACCTAACTTCGAGACTTACTATAATGGCACAGTAATCAAGTCAGTGTACTATGGTGAAAGAATATTCATATAAATCAATGGAAAAGAATAGAAAGCCCATAAATAGACTCACATAAATATAGTCAACTGATCTTTGACAAAGGAACAAAGGCAATACAGTGGAACAAAGAAAGTCTTTTCCACAAATAGTGAACTGGACATCCACATGCAAAAAAAAAAAAAAAAAAAAAATGAACCTAGACATAGACCTTATTCCGTTCACAAAATTAACTCAAAATGGATCACATGCCTAAATGTAAAACACAAAACTAAAACTTCTAGAGAATAGCATAAAAGAAATTCTAGATGACCTTGGGTTTGGTAATGACTTTTTAGATATAACACGAAGGGCACTCTCAATGAAAGAAATAATTGATAAACTGGACTTCATTAGAATTAAAAACTTCTGCTCTGTGAAAAATACTGTCAAGAGAATGAGAAGACAAGCCAAAAACTGTGAGGAAATATTTGCAAAAGATATATCTGATAAAGGACTATTACCTAAAATATACAAAGAACACTTAAAACTCAACAATGAAACAACAAAAACCTGATTAAAAAATGGGCAAGATATCTGAACAGACACTTCACCAAAGAAGATTCACCTATGGCAAATAAGCGTATGAAAAGATACTACACATCACAAGTCATTAGGGAATTACAAATTAAAACAACGAGAAACTACTACATACCCATTAGAATGGCAAACACCAAAACACTGACAATGCTAAATGCTGGTGAAGGTGTGGAATACAAGGCCTGTGGGGGACAGAGGACATGTGGGAACTCTCTGTACTTTCCACTCAATTTTGTGGTGAAGCTAAAACTCTAGAGACAAAAAAGGACATTTTATAAAGGTAAAAGGGTGAATATATGAGTAAGACAGACATAACAATTACAAACATGCATGCAACTAACAACATAGCCCAAAATACACATAGCAAAAACTAACAGAATTGAAGGAGAAATAGACAATTCAACAATAATAGTTGGAGACTCCAATACTCCATTTTAATTACAGATAGAATAACTAGATAGAAGATCAATAAGAAGATAGGAGATTTGAACTATGCTCTAAACCAACTAGACCTAACAGACACCTGACCAACAATAGCAAAATACATATTCTTTTCAAATTTTCATGGAATATTCTCTAGGATAGACCCCTGTTAGGCCACTAAGTAAGGCTTTCATTTTAAATAAGTGTAATAAGATTAAAATGATGCAAAGTATGTTCTCCAACCACAGTGGAATGAAATTAGAAATAAATAACAGAAGGAAATTTGGGAAATGCAAAAATATGTGAAAATTAAACACCACACTCCTAAATAACCAACAGGTCTAAGAAGAAATCATGAGGGAAATTAGAAAATACTTTGAAGTGAATGAAAAACAAAAATACAGCATACAAAAACTTAAGATATATAGCTAAACAGTGCTTAGAGAGAAATTTATGGTTGTAAATACTTATTTTAAAAAAACAAGGAAGATCTCAAATCAATAACCTAAACTTGCACTGTATTAAACTAGAAAAAGAGTGAGCTAAACACAAATCAAGCAGAAAAAAGGAAATGATAAAGATTAGACCACACGTAAATGAAATGAATAGAAAAACAGCAAAGAGGTCTAAGCAGACAAATGGAAGTGTAGGAAGGTGAAAACAAGAAACCTGCCACACCAAAGAGCTGAAGGTTGCCAACTTACACTGAAATCTGAAAACACCATTTTTACAAGCCAAGAGAAGACCAAATGGCTTTTTGAAGAAACTATGTGTACACAGGTTTTCTATTATAAAGTGTGCATTCTTCTTATCATATACTATATAGTTAGCTTATAGAGTGATTTTCCCCCCAGTTTCTTGATCATGGTAACTCCACATCTTGGACCTTGGTCAGCTGTGCTGTTGAATATTAAACACTAAAACTTTGGCGGTTCCTGCAAAAAAGAAAAAATTAACAAAACCAGAAGTTGGTCCCTTAAGATATCAACAAAATGAATCTCTAGCTAGAATGACCAAGAAGAAAAGAAGACTCAAATTACTAAAATCAGGAAAGAAGAAACACTATTACCAACTTTACATAAATAAAAAGAATCAAAAGTGGGGGCACCTCAGTGGCTCAGTCAGTTGAGCAACAGACTCTTGGTTTCAGCCCTGCTTCCAGCTCTGCAATCCATGAGGGGCATCTGCTTGAGATTCTTTCTCCACCCCTTCCCTCCACCTCTGCTCCTCCCCCTCTGCTCACACTCTCTCACACACACACTCTTTCTTTAAATAAATAAATAATTTTAAAAAAAAAGAATCCAAAGTGAATAATATGAGCAACTGTATGCCAACAAATTAAATAGCAAAGATGAAATGAACAAATTCCTAGAAAGATACAAACTACTGATACTGATTCAAGAAGAAATACAAAATCTGAATAGACCTATAATAAGGACAAGATTAAATTAGTAACTTTAAAATTTCCCACAAAGAAAAGCCCAAGCCCAGATGGCTACCCTGCTGAATTCTACCATACATTTAAAGAATACAAACCATACACAAAGTCTACTAAAAAGTAGAAGAGGAAGGAATGCTTTCCAATTCACTCAATGAGACCAGTATTACTCTGAAACCAAAATGAAACAAAGACAGCACAAGAACAGAAAACTACAGACCAATACCTCTTATGATCATGGGTGGAAATATCTTCAACAAAATACTAGCAAATTGAAACCAACATAAAAAATTTTTACACACCATGACCCAGTGTGATTTATTATACAATGCAAGATCAGTTCTGGGACAACTGGATGTCCGTATGCAAAAGAATAAAGTTGGACATCTTCTTCATACTGTAAACAAAAATTAACCCCAAATGAATCATAGACCTAAATAGAAGAGCTAATGCTAAAATGCTTAGCTAAAACTATAGGAGCCTTCTTAGAGATGACACCAAAAACACAAGCAGCCAAATTAAAAAAGGTAAATTGAACTTCATCAAAATTAAAAGCTTTTGTGCTTCAAAGGACATTATCAACAAATCTGATAAGGGACTTATATTCAGGATAAATAAAGAATTCTTACAATGCAGCAATAACAAGACAACCCAGTTTCAAATAATATGCAAAGAATTTGAATAGACATTTCTCCAAAGAAGATGTACAAATGGCCAATAAACACATGAAAAGATCCTTGATATTTTTAGTCACTAGGAAAATACAAATCAAAACTACAATGAGATACCACTTCATACCCACTATGATGGTTATAATTTTTTAATTTTTTTAGACAGGACATACAAGTGTTGACAAGGATGTGGAGAAACTGGAACCCTCAGTCACTGCTTGTGGAACTGCAAAATGGTGCAGCTGCTTTGGAAACAGTTGTATAGTTCTTCAAAATATTAAACATAGAATTACCATCTGACTTAGCAATTCCACTCCCTAGGTTTATACCCTAAGGAAATGAAAACGTATTTCCACACAAAAAGTTGTATACTAACATTTATAGCAGTATTATCCATAGTAACCAACAGGTGAAAATAACTCAAATGTCCATCAACTGATGGGTAAATATAGTATATCTAGTTCATGGAATGTTACTCAGCCATAAAAAGGAATGGGATATTGATACATAGTATAACATGGATGAACATTGAAAACGTTAGGCTAAGTTAAAGGAGCCAGTCACAAAAGATCACATATTGCTTGACTGCACTTATATGATGCGTCCAGAATAGGCAAATACATAGGGACAGAAAGTAGATTAGTGGATGCCAGGACAGGGGGGTGGCACAATGGTGAGTGATACAGAGTCTCTTTTTCAGATAATGAAAAGGTTCTCAAATTTAGATAGTGGCAATGGTTGAACATGTCTATAAATATCCTATAAATAACTGAAGGGGTGAATTTTGTGGTATGCAAATTATATCTCAATAAAGCTGCCATTAAAAAAATCTCCACCCAGATTCCGTATTCTAGTGATTGCCAGAATGATTCATCCACTTATGCAAGCCAGATACCTTCCTTGACAAATCCTGTCCCTACTCTCATTTTCAGTCTATAACCTATTCCTGCCAATTTCTTCTCTTACCTATTTCTCCAGGCTGTTCAGGCCTCCATTTTTCTATCATCACCATCCAAGCTCAATCCTCCATCATCTCTTGCCTGAAATATTTACTAGCCAATTCATTGGCCATCTTGCTTCCTTCTTATCTGTTCCCTAATCTACTCTTCACCAAACAGCCAAAGTAATCCTTCCAAAATGAAAACAAATTTTAATTTAATAAACTTTTTTTTATTAAAGCAAAACTTACATAAAAGTGTACAAATTCTAAGTGTCCAGGTTTGTGAATAATCACAAAGTGAATACATCCATGGAAACCACCCAGATCTGAAAATAAAACATTATGAGCATCCCAAAAGCTCCTCCACCTCATATCCCCTTTCATTCATCATCACCTCTTCCCCTCACTCATCCTAACTGCTACCACTATGTATTGGTTTTACCTACTTTTGAAGTATATATAAAAGAAATCATACAAAAATACTCTTATGCATCTGAATTCTTTCACTTGATATTCTTTGAAAGATTCACCCAGTTATTGTGTGTAGCCATAGTACATCCATTTTCATTGCTTCATAATATTCCATTTTTCAATCTAATATAATTAATTTATCCACTTTGCAATTGACGGACTGCCTGTGTAATAGTGCATTTCTAGGTCATTAAAAATAAAACTGCTATTAAAATGTATGCACCTCTGTTAAGGATCTACATTGGATCAGAATTGCTGGGCCATATGATATAGGTATATTGAGCTTCAGTAGATACTTCCAAATAGCTTTCCAAATTGGTTTTACAATCCCACCATCAATGTATTGAGAGTTCCATTTACTCCACATTCTCACCAACACTTGTTATTGTCAGTTTTTTTTAAATTTTGTCATTCTCATGGGTATATAATGGTATCTTATTATGATATGAATTAGCATTTCCCAAAATACAAATGAGTTTAATACCATTTCATATGCTAATGACCATTTCATTACCCACTTTTGTGAAATTCCTATTCAAATGTTTTGCCCATTTTTCCATCGGTATATCTGACCTTTCCTTATAATATTCAGTATGTGTATCCACATACAGAACGGCTTGCCCATTCACTCTTATTGGTGTCTTTTGATGAAAAGAAATTATTAAAATAGTCTAATTTATTAATCAATGTGGTCCAATTTATCAGTCTTCTCTTTTATGGTTGGTACTTTTTGTGTCCTGTTTCAAAATCTTTCCTAAGGTAATGAAGCTCTTCTATGCTATCTTCTAGAAGCTTTATTATTCTATCTTTCACACTGAGGTCCACAACTTATCCGAAATTAATTTTTGGTTATGGTATAAAAGAGGTTAAGATGTGGCTTTTTTCCATAGGTTTTTCCAATTGACCCCACACAGTATATTGATATGAATATCCCTTTTTTATCAAAATGAGAATTGAATTTTGCTGGAATGGAGGGGAGGATAAAATCTCAGCTTGGGATTCAAAATTATTTCTGATGGGAAGATTTTAAACTGAAACTAAGGGATTATAGGGATTATAGCTTAAGTCCAGCAAGAAAGCCCTCGTTGCCTAGGACTGGTTATGAGCCCTTCCACCTGGAAGGAGAATGGAGAAGCAACTGTAAAAAGGTAACCATTATCAAGCTGAATCACATAAACTACCTGAATAGTTATGAATAAACTTCTGGTGATGATTACACCCCCAAATCTCCCCAAGCTGAAGAAAATTATGTCTACCCTTAGACAACTGAGTATTTGCTGTGCAGATGACCCTCTGAGGAGAAGGGTACTGGCAAACATTTGGGGAGAAAGTGGTTTAATTTCCTTGACTTATAGGGATATGGGTCAATTGAGTTATTTTTTCTCATTTCAGGACTGCAAAGCCAAATAGAATTGACTTTTGTTTTACCTATGGCTTTGGATTTCTGCGCTGCCAATCAAATTTTTGGCCAGGGGTTCCTTAATGTATGATCTGAAAATTACATGAATCACATGGGTGAGTTGTTCCTGATGTCTTAGCCCTGTTCCTCTTGGGAGGCTAGAAGAACAAAGCGTCACATAGCTGGCCTTCTACTCACTCTCCCTACACTACTGCTCTCCAGTGTTGTCCCCTCCCAGACTTAATCCCTTCTCCTATATTTGCTTAAAGCTATATTGGACAACTTCAGATACTGTCCAAACTTTTGAGCACGTTTACCCCACCTGACATCAGCTTTCCTGCTGACTTCCCTCAGCCCAATTCCTTACCACTTCCTTTTTTGCCATTTATGCTTGGCATAGTTCCCCGCACTAACCATGCTGATTCATGCCTCTGTACCTTTAGTCGTGATGTTCTCCCTGCCTGGACCACTCTTTCTATTTTCATCTCCCCACTGGATGTGAAATCCAGAAACCTTAAAAAATCAGTTAGTCACCAGAAAGCTTTTCTATGACTCAGGTGAACTGAATACCCCATATCTATGTCTATAACAACACACACTACATGATATTGAAAGAGTCTGCTTATGTGCCCATTTTTCTTTTTCTTTTTTTTCTTTTCTTTGGGGGGATTGGAAATGTTTAATTTTGAATATTATATGGAGGAAGTTTGGTACCGATTTTTTATTTTTTAATTTTTATTATTTTTTTGCTGGTTATTCTATATTTATTTATTTATTTGATGTAGTGTTCCATGATTCATTATTTGCGTATAACACCCAGTGCTCATTGCAATATGTGCCCTCCTTAATACCCATCACCGAGCTAATCCATCCCCCCACCACCCTCCCCTGTGAAACCCTCAGTTTGTTTCCCAGAGTCCATAGTCTCTCATGATTCGTCTCCCCCTCTGATTCTCCCCCTTCATTTTTCCCTTCCTTCTCCTAATGTCCTCCATGTTATTCCTTATGCTCCAAATATAAGTGAAACCATATGATAATTCTCTTTCTCTGCTTGACTTATTTCACTTAACATAATCCCCCCCCAGTTCCATCCATGTCGATGCTAATGGTGGGTATTCATCCTTTCTGATGGCTGAGTCATATTCCATTGTATATATGGACCACATCTTCTTTATACATTTATCCACCGAAGGGCATCTCAGCTCCTTCCACAGTTTAGCTATTGTGGACATTGCTGCTATGAACACTGGGGTGCATGTGCCCCTTCTTTTCACTACATCTGTATCTTTGGAGTAAATACCCAGTAGTGCAATTGCTGGGTTGTAGGGCAGCTCTATTTTTAACTTTTTGAGGAACCTCCATACTGTTTTCCAAAGTGGCTGTATCAACTTGCGTTCCCACCAACAGTGTAAGAGGGTTCCCCTTTCTCCACCACCCCTCCAACATTTGTTGTTTCCTTCCTTGTCAATTTTTGCCATTCTAACTGGTGTAAGGTGGTATCTCAACGTGGGTTTTGATCTGAATTTCCCTGATGGCTAATGCTGTTGAACATTTTTTCATGTGTCTGTTAGCCATTCATATGTCTTCTTTGGAGAAGTGTCTGTTCACATCTTCTGTCCATTTTTTGCCTTATTTGTTTTTTGGGTGTTGAGTTTGAGAAGTTCTTTATAGATCTTGCCTATCAGCCCTTTGTCTGTAGGGTCATTTGCAAATATCTCCTCCCATTCCATGGGTTGCCTCTTTGTTTTGTTGACTGTTTCCTTTGCTGTGCAGAAGCTTTTTATCTTGATGAAGTCCCAAAAGTTCATTTTTGCTTTTGTTTCCCTTGCCTTTGGAGACATGTCCTGAAAGAAGTTGCTGTGGCCGATGTCGAAGAGGCTACTGCCTATGTTCTCCTCTAGGATTTTGATGGATTCCTGTCTCACATTGAGGTCCTTCATCCATTTAGAGTTTCTCTTTGTGTATGGTGTAAGAGAATGGTCAAGTTTCATTCTTCTGCATGTGGCTGTCCAATTTTCCCAGCACGATTTATTGAAGAGACTGTCTTTTTTCCATTGGATATTTTTTTCCAATTTGTTGAAGATTAGTTGACCATAGAGTTGAGGGTCCATATCTGGGCTCTCCCTTCTGTTCCATTGATCTGTGTGTCTTTTTTTGTGCCAGTACCATGCAGTCTTGGTGATCACAGCTTTGTAACATAGTCTGAAATCAGGCAACGTGATGCCCCCAGCTTTGTTTTTCTTTTTCAACATTTCCTTTGTGCCCATTTTTCTCATGTTGTCTCCACATCGTGTTTATTTTGATCCTCCAGTATTAAGCTCAAGTGCCTGGCACATTGTGGTGGTTCAATCTATCAATGTTGAGCACACACGAACTGCAGTAGTACAAGAACTAACTTGCTCAGAAGTTCTTGCAACTGGAACTAAGAACCAAGTGGGTTGAAGTGTTATACATAAGGCTGAGGCTGCCAGCCTTGGTTGAGGAATCCATGTCAGTCCAAACAACTACTCATTCCAGAGTCATAGAGGACACTTAAAGCTCAAAAGTTTGGGACTTGCACACAGGCTCTCAGCTTATGAAATCAAAGTTCCCTTTGTCAAGCACTTATTTGTAAAATTGAATGAGTAAGTTCAAAAAGGCAACTGAATGTCCTCCATCTCATGTTTCCTTAAGCTAGCAGCAGACGTATGACACATCCTTCAAATAACTGTGGTATTCTGAGGAAGTGCTTTAAAAAACACAGCCCTGCCAACAAGAGCACTCAGGGATCTTGTTTGTTTCTGAGCATTAAAAATAGTTAAAATTGGAGTAGTCAGTGAGTGTAAGCTCATGCCCCACCGGTTCATTGACCCTTTTAAAATAGAGATATGCATCTTACAGACTGCATTAGAAAATGTTTTATACTAGAAGCCATTAAAACTTTCAAAAATCCAACATAATTTTAAAAACATCACTCCAAATAATTTAGTTAGCGTTTAAGGTTTTATAAAATTGCTGTGGATAATAAAGAAAAACAGCAGAATGACAGCTTACCTCAATTATTAGTCTTACTATAGTTGTAACCTACAATAGTTAAATAATTACCTAACATAGCAGCTTGGATCTAGAAAGGGGCAAAGGTTTTTGGCTGGATTTTCCTTATTTATGCCCCCATCATGTATATTCTATTGCCCTTTCTGCCCTGCTATGTGTCCCAGGGGGTCATGTGGACTGCATTACCCAAACCTCCTTGCCAGCTGACTTCTGCTTAGGCTATTTCTATGGAAGCATTCATGGGGTACTGAAAAGTGCCAAGAAAGGGAGGTTGGGGTATTTCCTCCCCTGGTTTCTCCATTCATCCGTGCCACGTTTATGGCATGGCCGTGTCCTTATGAGACTATAGCTACTGCTGGGAATCTTCCCCTTCTGCCTTGTTCCATGGCTCTAGTAACATAGGTTTTTATTGTCATTGCCCCTTCAGGCCTAGGGGTGCTAGTGGTTTTCCAATGACACAAGTCTCTGAATGTCTTCACATCTTTTGTTGGATTTCTTAACCAAGTCCATACCTCTATAATTAGTCCTTTCATTAGTGTCAGTTATGTGATCCATCTTGTTGAATACAATTACCTTTCAGGATCCTAGATGACATAGGCTAAATTTAGTGCACTATGTACAGTCTAATCCATATCACGGTTGTAAGGCCCCCATTCCCCATGGCAAGCATTGACCTAAAGGAGAAAACAGCAAAACCATTGTTTGTGATTCATTAGCAGAGATTTATAATTCATCAAGGAGTTACCAGTGAAGCTCAAGGAGAAGAAATACCATTTTGAAGGCATTTTAAATCCTCACTCCACTATAAGAGCTCCATGAATATAAAGGGGTGAAACAGTGTGGAGGTTTTAAGTCAAGGGATACACTCACAAGAAGAAAAGCCCCAAATTAACAAGGCAAAAGGCAAATAAATGACATCCAGTGTTTACATAAACAAGGAGACCTGATGCTATCATTTGGTTAGGCTACAATAACTATTCACCTTCTTCCACTCCTATTATTGATCCAGCAAAATTCAATTTATGGTTCTTCTGAAGTGCCACAAACATGCTACAAGACTGAACATGGCAATTAGCCTTATTCCATTAGAGCCTACAGTCAGTGGATGTAAACAGGAGTCAGGAGGTGGACTCAGGAGAGCTGAAAAAAGATTAGAAGCTAAAAATGAAGAACATTTATGTTCCTGGTAGAGTCCAAGTAAATATAAAGCTAGGTAGAAATGTACTAGAAAGAATTGTCAGAACTTAGAATAGGTCTGGTCAAGAGATCCAGAAGGTAATTTTAAGAAGACACTGGATACCAAACACTTGCCTCATGCCACCAGGTTTTATATGCTTCCCTTATAATGATAAAAGCAAACCCCATTGAAGCGGGTCCAAAGACGCTGGCTGTGGTAAAATTAAAAAATGTTAAGAGAAAGGCAGTTTCTGTTAAGAGTAGAAGAGATCATTTGTAACCCCCAAAAAGAGTATTGTAGATTGAATCACTTAATGAACAATTGAGTTATGTTTGTAAATTTTTAAAGTTTCTTTTTCAACACAAGGCTACATTGGATCAAGGTTTAGAGGTTCTAGGATAGATACAAGCTCAATGTGTTTCTTTTAAAAGATACATGAAAAATTCTTTGGAATTACAGGAAAAAAAATGTTAAAAAAAAACCCCACTTCTCCACACTTCTGCTTCCAGCTAAAATTGAGTAAAAGGGCTAGACTAACTTCTCACCCCAAATAACCAAGTAGCGGACAAAATATATGAATCAATAATTTTTAAGAAAATGAATATCAGGCAATGTGAGACAGTGAAGCTTGAAAGAAGGGAAACAAATGAGGTGAGCCCTGCGATTTCAGGCCACAGGGACAGGGAGCCTAGCAAATTACCTGAGTTCAGGAGACAGAGCTGAGAGTTTAGGGAGACCAAAGCAGTTATAGTTAACAGAATCAAGTACCAGAAAAAAAAGAGTGCTGCTCACAGAGGAGAAACCTGGAGTTTTGCCTACAAAGACCCTTTCAAGTATTCAACTAGGTATCGATCAGTGGAAGTATGTAAAGAAACTGCCCACGGCTGGCAAGCAATCTTCTTTTTTATTTTCCCATTAATAAAACTGTTTATTATTAATCTGTTAGTTAAGTTTTTGAAAATTGCAATTATGTTTTTGTGTGATAGACCTAGTTCACGGGCTCAGTTGTATATGATACAGATAAATACCATTTGATAGCTCAAGAACAATCATTTCTTTTTTTCCCATATATATTTTTTTATTATGTTATGTTAATCACCATACATTATATCATTAGTTTTTGATGTAGTGTCCCATGATTCATTGTTTGCGTGTAACACCCAGTGCTCCATTCAATACGTGCCCTCCTTAATACCCATCACCGGGCTAACCCATCCCCCCCTCCCCTCTAGAACCCTCAGTTTGTTTCTCAGAGTCCATAGTCTCTCATGGTTCGTCTCCCCCTCCGATCCCCCCCCTTCATTTCCCCCTTCCTGCTATCTTCTTCTTCTTCTTTTTTTTTTTTTAACATATAATGTATTATTTTTTTCAGAGGTACAGGTCTGTGAATCAACAGTCTTACACAATTCACAGCGCTCACCATAGCACGTACCCTCCCCAATGTCTATCACCCAGCCACCCCATCCCTCCCACCCCCTACCACTCCAGCAACCCTCAGTATATTTCTAAAAGGATTACAGGGAACAATACCTGGTGTTCATGCTGGGTTAGGAATTTTGCTTGTTACTACCAGCCAGACTGGAAAACCTCATGATTTGTAAGGCATTGGGTAAAGTACACAGAAGCATCTTGCATCAGTGGTGGGGAATAATTAGCCATAAACTGAATACAACTTTGCTCTGTATAAAATGTCTTAAAAGCAAGACCTAAAAAAATCAAACTGTCTTCAATTAATTTTGCTGAATCTTAGAAAAAAAATCAGTCATATTTATAGGAATAAAAAATATCCAACACCTAGAAAGGTAAAAATTTACCATGTCTGGCATGTAATAAGAAATTACCAATCTAAAAATCATTGTTGATGTGTACCCTTTAAATAAGTGAATTGAATAGCATGTTAGTTATATCTCAATGAAGCTGTGAAAGTATTACAAAGCAGGAAAATAAGACCTATGATGAAGAGAGAAATCAATCAATTAAAACCAATCCAGAACTGGGGCGCCTGGGTGGCTCAGTCAGTTAAGCGGCTGCCTTTGGCTCAGGTCATGATCCTGGAGTCCTGGGATTGAGACCCACGTCCAGCTCCCTGCTCAGCGGAGAGCCTGCTTCTCCCTCTCCCTCTGCCTGCCACTCTGCCTACTTGTGCTCTCTCTCTATCTCTCTGTCAAATAAATAAATAAAATCTTAAAGAAAAAAACCAATCCAGAACTGACACAGATGTTAAAATTAAGAGACAAGGACATTTAAAAAGTTATAACAATATTTCATATGTTCAAAAAGTTAAATGAAAACGTGGAGGATATAAGGTTCTACATATGACAACTATAATGTTTGAGATGAAAAATATACTGAATAAGAATAATAGCAAATTAGATCTCACAGGAAAAAAGATTGGTGAAATGAACTTGATATAGCAATAGAAAGTAATCCAAAGTGAAACAGTCAAAGAAGGTGGGGCAGGGGAGAATGAACTCAGAATCAGTGATACGTGGAACTTAAAGTAACTTAGTATATGTGCAGTTAAAGTCTTATAAGGAGAGAAGAGTGCAGGAAAATAATGTTTGAAGAAATAATAGCCAACAATTTTACAAATTTGATAAAAATTATAAGCTCAGATCTAAGAATCATAATGAATTCCAACACCATCAGTGTGAAGAAAACAATACCAGGGCACGTTATAAAAGACTTTCTCAAAACTAGTAATAAAGAGAAAATTTGAAAAGGTGCAGGAGAAAAATGACACACTACATACCAAGGAACAAAGGTAAAGATGACAACAGATAAATTTCTTGTAAACAATGCAAACAAGGACAATGGAGCAATATTTTTGAAGTACTGAAAGAAAAAATGAAGCTATGAGCCTATAATTCTATAGCTATTAAAAATATCTTTGAAAAACTTTTTGAAATAAAGGCATTTTTAGAGATACAGATGCTGAAACAATTCATTACCAGGAGACCTACTCTACAAGAAATGTTAAAGGAAATTCTTAAGGCAAAAAACCAAAAACAAACAAACAAAAAGGTGGAAATATGCATCTGGTGGAATAAGGAACACAGGAAATGATAGCATGGAAAACACATGATGTTATTTAAATTTCCTTAAAAGATAATTGATTATTTAAACAAAAATAATAAAGGAGTATAGAGCTTATAATATGTGTATAAGTAAAATGCATGAAGACACTATCACAAAGCCAGGAGGGGAGAAATGAAAATACATCACTGTAGGGTTTTTATAATATGTTTGAAGTGGATAATATTATTTGAAAGCAGACACTAATAAGTTAAATAAATCCTAAAGTAACTATTAAAAGAGGTAATAATCTGATAATGGAAATAAAATGGAATCATTTAAAAAATCAATTAATCCAAAAGAACGTAAAGAAAAAGGAAGAAAAGAACAAAGCTCGGTTGGGATATTAGAAAACAAAAAACAAGATGGTAGATTCAAATCTAACCATATTAAAGAATTTATTTATTTATTTGTCGGAGAGAGACAGAGAGAACACAAGCAGGGGTTAGCGGCAGGCAGAGGGAGAAGCAGGCTCTCTGCTGAGCAGGGAGTCCAATTCGGGACTTGATCCCAGGACATTGGGGTCATGACCTGAACCATGCTTAACCGACTGAGCCACCCAGGTGTCCCATAAACCTAACCATATTAATAAATAGGTGACATGTAAAAGATATGAATTCCTCAATAGAAAGGCAGAGGTTGTCAGACTGAATAAAAAAGCAATATCCAACTATATTCTTCCTATAAAGATGCGAATAAGTTAAAGGTAAAAGACAGAAAAATATATACTATGCTAACACTAAAGCTGGCTATATTAATACTAGACAAAGTAGATTTCCAAACAGAGCATATTACCAGGGATAAAGAAGGTCATTTCATCATGATTAAGAAATCAATTTATTAAGAGGACTTTACCATCTTAAAAATTTATGCCCCTAATAACTAGCTTCAAAATATGTGAAGTAATACTAATAGAATTGCAAAAAGGAAAAGGTAAATCCACAATCATAGTTAGAGATTTAAATCTCCCCTCTCCAAATAACTGATGAAATAAGTTGCTAGAAAATCATCAAGGATATAGATTTAAACATTTTCAGCCATCTTGACCTAATTGACATTTACAGAGCACTCCACCCAACAATAGCAAAATACACATTCTTTTCAAGTGCACACAGAATATTTACCAAAATAGACCATATTCTGGGCCATAAAACAAGCTTCAATAAATTTTAAAGGATCTAAGTCATAGAAAGTATGTCCTCTGACCACAGTGGAATTTCCTTTAGAATCAATAATGAAAAGATCTCTGGAAAATCCCTAAAATTTTGGAAACTGAATAACACACATCTGGATAACCCATGGGTCAAAGAAGAAATTAAAAGAGAAAGTAGAAAGTATTTTGTACTGAATAAAAATAAAAGCACAACATATCAAAATTTGTGAGATGTCAATTCAGCAGTAATTAGGGGGAAAGTTTATAGCACTAAACACTAACATTAGGAAAGAAGAAAGGTCTGAAATCAAAGATCTTATCTTCCAGTTTAAACAACCAGAAAAAGGAGCAAATTAAACCAAAATTCAGCTGGAGAAAGTAAATAATAGATATCAGAGAGGAAATCAACGAAACAGAAAACAGAAAATAATAGAAAAAAATCAATGAAACCAAAAGTTAATTCTTTGAGTAGATCAATAAAATTTATTAAACTGTAGTCATACTGATCAGAAAAAAAAGAAAGAAGACATAATTACCAATATTAAAATTACCAGAATGAAATAGTAGACATCACTAGAAATTCTACAGATATTAAAAGGATAATAAGGGAATTTATAAACAATTTTATTCCATGATATTCAACAACTTATATACAACTGAAAAATTGCTTGAAAGCTCTTCAAGAAGAAATAGATAATATGGACTTCCTTGTATCTCTTAAAGAAATTGAATTTGTAGTTAAAAACCTTCTCACACAAGAAACCTTAGGCCCAGATAGCTTCACTGGTGAATTCTACCAAATATTTAATGAAGAAATAATTCTAATTCCACACAAACACTTTCCTAAAATTGAAAACAGTGAAATATGTCTCAGCTCATTCTGTGAGGCCACAATACCCTGATACGAAAACCAGACAGACATTACAATAAAAGAGAAAACCACAAAACAATATTCCTCATGCACACAGATGCAAAAATTCAAAACAAAATTAAAAAAAAATCAAATCCAACAAAATGTACCATATATAATGACCAAATGGGGCTTGTTAAAGTAATGCAAAATTGGCTTAACATTTAAAAAAGCAACGGACTCAGTTCGTCATATTACCAAACTAAAAAGAAAAATATGTGATCACCTGAATTGTCCTAGAAAAATATTTGGCAAAATCCAACATACAGGGGCACCTGGGTGGCTCAGTTGGTTAAGCGACTGCCTTTGGCTCAGGTCATGATCCCAGGGTCCTGGGATCGAGCCCCGCATCAGGCTCCCTGCTCGGCCAGAAGCCTGCTTCTCCCTCTCCCACTCCCCCTGCTTGTGTTCCCTCTCACTCTCTCTCTCTCTCTCTCGCTCTCTCTGTCAATTAAATAAATAAATAAAATCTTTAAAAAAAAATCCAACATACATTCTTAACTTTAAAATAGTAAAAAAAAAAAAAGCAACTAGGAATAGAAGGAAAATTCTTCAACCTGACAAAGAGCATCTACAAAAACCTACAGCTGAAATCATACTAAATAGTAAAAAATTGAATGTTTTTTAAGATTAGCAATAAGACAGGATGTCCATTTATACCAAATCTATTCCACTGTGTAATAGAAGTTCTAGCCACAGCAATAAGGCAAGGTAAAGAAATAAAAGCATCCAGATTGGAAAGGAAGAGGTAAAACTGTCTTTATCTGAAACATGATCATATATGTAGAAAACCTGATGGGATCTACAAAGTAAATCTATTAGAACTAATAGGTGAATTTAGCAAAGTTGTAGAATAAAAAATCAACATACAAAAATCAAAGTATTTTTGATATACAGTACTAGAAGCAATAAAAAATTGAAATGAAAAAACAATGTCACTTACAATAGCCTGAAAAGTATTAAATACTTAGGGAAAAATCTAACAAAAATGTGAAAGGCCTACATATAAAAAACTACAAAATACTGCTAAGAGAAATTGAAGAAGACCTAAATAAATGGAACAATCTACTGTGTTTATGGATTGGAAGACTAAATATTGTTAAGATATCAATTCTCCCCTAATTGGACTATAGATTTAATACAATCCCATTGCCAATTTTGGCAGGTTTTTGTAAAAATTCACAATTTGACTCTAAAATTCATATGTATATGCAAAAAACTTCAAATAGCCAAAACAAGTTTAAAAGAGAACAAAAAGCGTGGAAGATTTACACTATTTTACTTCAAGACATATTATAAAGCTAGAGTCATCAGTACAGTATGGCATTTGTGTAAAGACATACAAATAGGAACAGAATAGAGAGACTAAAATAAATCCACACATATACGGTCAATTTTTTTTAAATGTTAAAGCAATTCAGTGGAGAAAGGATAACCTCTTCAACAAATAACACTGGAATAATTGGATATTGATATTGGATATTTATATGCAAAAAAACCCTTCAACCCATATCTCATATCACATACAAAAATTAATTCAAAATAAATCATAGGCCTAAATATAAAACTTAAAACTGTAAGATTTATAGAAAACAAATTTAGGAGATAGCCTCCATGACTTTGAATTGGGCAAAGATGTCTTAGATATGAAACTAAATTAATGATCGATAAAAGAAAAAAATTGATATCTGAAACATCATCAAGGTTAAAATTTCTGCTCTTATGAAGATACTGTTAAAGAGCATGAAAAGACAAGATGCATACTGAGAAAAAATCATATATTGATGTCATATGTATGCTATATATGTATACACACACACACACACACACACACACACACACACACACACACACACACAAGCATTTGTATCCAGAATGTGTAAAGAACTCTCAGTGCTCTTTATATATTTTGGATACTAACCTTTTATCAGATATGTCATTTGCAAATATCTTCTCCCATTCAGTAAGTTGCCTTTTAGTTTTGGTGGTTGTTTCCTTCACTGTGCAGAAGCTTTTTATTTTGATACAGTCTCAATAGTTTATTTTTGCTTTTGTTTCCCTTGCGTCAGGAGACATATCAGGAAAGATGTTACGGTTGATGTCAGAAAAATTACTGTCTGTACTCTCTTCTAGGATTTTTATGGTTTCAGGTCACACATTTAGGTCTTTAATCCATTTTTAGTTTATTTTTGTGTATGGTGTAAGAAAGTGGTCCAGTCTCATTCTTTTGCATTGTAGCTGTCCAGTTTTCCCAAGACCATTTGTTGAAGTAGTCACTGTGGAAGACAGTATGGAGGTTCCTCAAAAAATTAAAAATAGAACTACCATATGAGCCAGTAACTACACTACTGGGTATTTACCCAAAGAATATGAAAACACTAATTTATAAAGATATATGCACCCCTATGTTTATTGAAGCATTATTTACAATAGCCAAATTATGGAAACAGCTGAAGTGTCCATCAATAGATGAATGGATAAAGAAGATGTGGTGTATATAGAGAAAGTGGAATATTATTTTGCCATAAAAAAGGAATGAAATCTTCCCATTTGCAACAACATAGATGGATCTAGAGAGTATTATGCTAAGTGAAATAAGCTAGAAAGAAATATACCATATGATTTCACTAATATGTGGAATTTAAGAAACAAAACAAAGGGGGGAAGAAAAGACAAACCAAAAAACAGACTCTTATATATAGCGAACAAATAGATGGCTACCAGAGGGGACATGGGTGAGGGAATGAGTGAAACAGGTGATGGGGATTGAGTACACTATCTTGATGAGCACTGGGTAATATATGGAACTGTTGAATCACTATATTGTACACCTGAAATTAATAAAGCACTGGAATTCAAATTTAAAAAATAAGATAAAATAATTTAAGAAGAAATTTTTAAGAAGAACTCTCAATGCTCAATCATTCTTTAGAAGGACCCAATAAAAAAATTAGGCAAAAGATTTGAACACACACTTCAGGAAGATCTACAGATAGCAAATAAGCACATAAAAAGATGCTCAACATTACTAACCATTAGGGAAATACAAATTAGAACCACAATGAGATACCACTGTACTTCTATTCAAATGAATAACATTAAAAAAACTCACCACAGCATGTGTTCAGCGAGGCTATGGAACAACTGTAACTCCCATACACTGCAGTGGAAATATAAAAGCACTTTGGAAGAGTGTGGCAGTTTCTTAAAAAAAGTTCAACATACACCTACCATGTGATGCAGCTGTTAACCTCTAGGTACTTACCCAAGCAGAATGAAAGCACATATCTCCACAAAGACTTGTACATAAATGTTTATAGCAGCTTTATTTGTAATGGTCAAGAATTAGAAACAGCTGTAATGTCTATCAACAGGTAAGTGGATAAATAAACTGTGATATATCCATACAATGGAATATTACTCAGAAGTAAAGAAGAATGAGCTATTGATACACACTATAACATGAATGAATTTCAAAATAATCATGCTAAGTGAAAAAAGCCAGATGAAGAATGAGCACATGCTCATTTATGATTCTATTTATATAAAATTCTAGAAAATGAAAACTAATCTATATTAACAAAATACAGGTCAGTTGTAGCATGAGGATAGGTTTTTGTGAGTGGAGGGTTTGGCAGGAAGGAGAGATTACAAAGCAATGTGGAAAAATTGTTGAGGGTGATACATATGTTTGTTATCTTGATGTGGTTAAATGTTGTTGATGGTGTCATGGGTATATACATATGTCAGAACCTATCAAATTATGCACTTTAAATATGCACACTCTATTTGCATATCAATAATACCCCCAATAAAGCTGTTTAAAAATAAAAAAGAAAAGGAGAAACGAATCTTACTGCTCTATAGCATCTCTCTTCTGATACAGTGGATATTGTGTGTGCTAATATATATTTCTCCAATGGTAACTCTACATCACGAGGTTGTAAGCTCCCTGAAGGTAGGTATAGTGTTTTATACACTATCATCATCATTATTATTTTAATTTTCCAGAGTATATTGGTCAGAGAACTGGCAGAAATTGGTGAAATACTCAAACTGGGTAACTTAAGGAGATTTTAATAAAGGGGCTTTTTACCAAGACGAGGTCAAGATTTAGGGATCTCACACATGACCTTATGAGGGGCAGGTCACAGTGAAGTGTTGTTACCACCCTAGTCCTGAGAGGATGGGCAGAAGATATGCTTACCAGAACCTGGACTCGGAGAGAGCTATGTGGAGAGGGCTGTGACCTTCAATAGGGAGATACAGTCAGCCTCAACAAGCCTACAGTAGAAGACCTGGGGGAGTAGCTAACTGAAGTCATCATTCCAATCTCCAGCTGATGCTTCCATTGGACAAACCCAGCTGGAAATAGAGCACAAGAAAGACCATTTGGTCTATACAGGTCAGTTTCCTGAGACAGAAGGGCACAGAAAAGTGGAGGTGCAAATAGAGATATGTAGCACACAGGGTATCTAGAACCATGTTGAACATGTGCTCACTTTGCAAATTGTTATCTGATTGATGAACTGTTGATTTAAAAAACTTGACAAAACATCATATTCTTCTTTAGAAGAATGACTATGCCTTGGCATTTGAAAGCACTTCTTTTTTCGGACAGTCTGCAAATTCAGTTGGCAGTTCTTTTCTCACTCTTGCCTCCTCTACCCTCGAGTTCCATTAAAATTATACCAAATAAAAATTTTCCAAAATTATTCCTTGATTTTTCTCCTAAGCTCTTCTTCAGAACAGAGATGTTTAGATAAAATGTAACCTTTGGTTAGAACCGTAATTTTTTAAGTGTCCTTCTAAAGATGTTTCCATATGCAAAAAAAAGTGGGAATGTCTTAATTAAACAAAACTAGTCAATCTATGCTGAAATTTCTTAGTGCTCTTAAGACAAAACTATGTTGGATGACTCTCCTAGAATAGGTAAAAGACATAATATTAACCAAGCTTTTTTAACCAGATTTTTTTTTTTTTAATTTTGAGAAACTAGTGCTCCCTGGAGCTCACTGTGGGAAACACAAGAAACACATGAACAAAGAAGTCAACAGTGATCCAAGGACCAATCCACTCCTAGATAAACAAAAGAGGGTAGCAATTGCCAGGGTTCTTGTAAGGTAAAATATGGATGAGGATGTAGGGCAAGGTCTTGAGTGGGTAAAGGCAGGTCCCTGGATAGGTGCTGGGTCAGCTGTCAGTAAAATAAATCCACAACTCCAACATGGAACTTCATATTCCAGGTTTAATCAAGAGTGAAGCTAGTTTTGTTTCTTTGGTTCATCCTTGGGAAAGGAGACAGGAGATGCACCTTTGACAACAGTGGTCAGAAGACAGCAAAAGTAAGGAGATATTTTTTTATTTCCTATGAAATAGGTCCCAAATTACCAAAATCTAGAATATTTCCTTGGCAGTCCCTCCATCCATTCTACCAGACATTCATAACTACATGAAATAATTCTTAGACAACACTTAGTATTCCACTAATTGATAAGGATTAACTGAAGCATTTTTAAGCAGTCTATTCTGTAGCAACTATGGAGACAAAGAAAACACCCTCCCCCCGCCACACACACACACACAATCTCTACCAGTAAGATACTCTGGGTATATTTTGAAAGATAAGATTCAGCACCATGTTGATTCCTGCCTGTTTTCCCGAGACCTTCTCTCAAGAAATTCTCTTGTTCATCTATTCCTCACTTAAAATAATATTTTTTTATTTTTCTACATAGTACTGATCATATTTTCTTTAAAAGGGCAGCAGTATGGAAGTTTAAGGGGAAAGAACTACTGTACTGCCTAGTAACTAAGTTAACATAACCCAGCGGTGTTAAAGACCAAAAAGTGTGGATTGGATGCCACTGGGTTACAATCATGTCCTGTGAGCATGATTTCTAAGTGGCACAGACTTGTAGTGGCACACTGCCCCCTAGCCCAATTCCTGCCCAGTTCTGGCTCCTTTAGGCTAAACTTTTCTCCTCAGAGTCATGAAATCATGGAATATTCGAGCTGGAAGGAATGTTAGAAAATATCCAGCCTAAGAACCCCGTTTGGAAGACAGGAAACTCAGGTTTAGAGAAATTAAGCGACCCAAATAAGGCAAAATGGGTTCTCCTGACTCCCAGTCCAGTGCTCTCTCCATTGGGCCATGCAGTGGCTTGAACTCAAAAAGAAATAGATGTAAGCAGAGAAGAACTCAATGCATGATCATGAAACGGTAACTTGAAAATCACCTATGAAATCTAAAAAACAAAACAAATGAACAAGCAAACAGAAACAGACTCATAATACAGAGAACAAACTGGTGGTTGCCAGAGGGAAGGAAGGTGGGGGATAGACAAAATAGTGAAGGGGATTAAGAGGTACAAACTTCCATTTATAAAATAAATAAGTCACAGGGATGAAAAGTACAACATAAGGAATAATACTGTAATAACATTGTATGGTGACAGATGGTCACCACACTTATTGTGGTGAGCTCTGAGTAATGTTTAGAATTGCCAAATCACTATGTCGTACACCTGAAACTAATATAACATTGTATGTCAACTATACTTGAATTTAAAAAAAGTAAAGTTATCTTACTCAGGATCACAAAATTCAGAAAAAGAAAAAAGGAAAAGAGAATTATCTAGTTAGGGGCACCCGGGTGGCTCAGTCGGTTAAGCGACTGCCTTCGGCTCGGGTCATGATCCTGGAGTCCCGGGATCGAGTCCCGCATCGGGCTCCCTGCCCAGCAAGGGGCCTGCTTCTCCCTCTAACCCTCCCCGCTCTCATGTGCTCTCTCTCTCTCTCTCTCTCTCTCTCTCTCTCTCATTCTCACTCTCTCAAAATAAATAAATAAATCTTTAAAAAAAAAGAAAATTATCTAGTTATATGCAGAGGTACATGGTTTTGCCAACTCTTTTATATTCTTGAGGGTTGCCCTTAAGAACATCCTAATGAAGGTATCTTAGAAACAAGAATGGTAAAAAAAAAAAAAAAAAGTAATGGTAAAAGAAAAGTAAAAAATTTTTTTATTGTTTTCTTGATTTAAACAGTACCTAGGTTTTCAGGATAGCAATTCTTATCTTACAGACAATGCATTGTGCCCTAATCCTAGAAAGACTTCCTATCAACTTCACCTTTAAGGGGAAAATATGGACAGATCACTGAAAAAAGTAGCCTTGTCCATTACATCAGGACACATTTATCCAATCTGTGTGTGTAATGGAGGGGACAGCAGTAGCTTTGGAACCTGTTGCTCTATAGTACTAAGAGGAAACAAAAATTCAGTGTTCTAAATCCTGGGTCACATATAGAAAGGAAAGAACTATAAGATAAATAGCAAATGGCTTTTTTCCCTGATCATATATCCTATATCCCTACTCCTCTGGAGTCTCTCTCTCTCTCCTCTCTCTCTCTCCCTTTCCCTTTCCCTCTCTCTCTGTATTCACATGTACATGTACTGTACCCCTCTGTCCTCACCATAGCCTTGGCCTGTCTATAAGCAATCACACCAATCTGAAGAGGACACAGTGTTAAAGCCCCTAGTTTTTACATAGAGTGTGGTTGACAACAGTACTCTATCCTTCAGGCTCTCCTAAGCACTCTCAGCTTTAACAGTGATCAGAGCCCTACAACCACCCCCAGTGGTTGCAGAAGTCTGAAAAGGCATGTGAATGGAGTTACTTTCTATCTCATCCATGTCTCCTATCACCTATGCCTTTGGCTAACAAGGGCCTAAAAAGAAAGTACAGACTTCCCAATGTTACAGCACATTCATTCTGTCATGTGATTCTGTATGAGATAAGATTGGGCAGGCAATAGCCCCAACTCACAACAAAGAGAGTTAAGGCCTAGAGAGGATTAAGTGACTAACCGAAGGTCATCTAGCTGGTTAGCAGTTAGTTAACTGAGCTGAATACAAGACCCCATAGTTCATCCAAGTGCTTAATTACAGGGTCTTAAAAATAAGGTATTGATCAAAGTGAAGACCTCAGAGTTTGCGGATTTGCTCCAAAGCCAGGCATGACTTATATGGCTGTTGGAATGGAAGTGAAGGAAGACCCCATGATCATTCTACCCATGCTATCCCTGATATTTCCACAACTACAGAAGAACATCCTGGGAGACTCATTCTAAAGCTACTCTACAAACTGGCTCTTGGCATTTCTAGAAAGAATTGTTCACCAAAGAAAACTTTTGCTATTATCATTTATAATTGAGGAAGTCATAGAAACTCTGATCACCATCATGTGGCCTGTTCACAAATTGTGTGGGGGCCTTTGGGAAAAGCATACCTGCTAAGCCTTGACAGAGTAATAAACAGAAGGCCCAAACTGTGCTCCACAATCTCTGTGGGATATGACCTGTAATCTTCATTAAAGAAAGAGCAAACATTGTTGTTGTTTTTTTTTTTCTGCCTTTCAATAGGTAACTTGCTCTTAGTCAAAGAGATTGTGGATAAAAATATCTTGTGCTTTTGAAATTCACAATCCGCTGGACAATGGTCTCACAGTGCTATGAACACCAGAGTGAGAACAAGTCCTTGGACCTCCCTTCCCTGTGCTCTCCTCCTTTTTCCTCCTCTCCCCAGCACCTCCCTGCCTCTTCCACCTGCCTTCCCTACTGCCTCCCAGACCCAGAGGCTGCTTTTGCATTAACTCCCATTGCCTTCACAAAGTGTCCCACTGTCATTTATAACAATGACCAGTGTCACATGTGAAATCTCAGCCACCTTGATCTGCTGAACTCCAACTTCAAAAACGTAGCCATTAAAAGAATTCTCCTGTCTGCTAACTTTCTGTCAAGAGAAAGATGCAAAATCATGTTCTTTTTCATTTCAACATGAAAATGTTACTAGTCTGTGGGTGTCAACAGAGGAAGTCTGCTGCATCCCACAGTGACTGGAAAGAAAACCTCCCTCCTCATCAGCGAAGAACAAGCTGCTGGGAAACTCCTCACCCACCAGAACGGCACAGTCACCTCCCCTGTTTTTTTTTGGTAGCCTTTTTAAATTAGGAGCATTTGTTCTGGAGTTGTGGATAAAAGGGAGCAAGTTGGGTTTACTACCCTCTTTCACAACAAAGTAAACTTGACTCAAAGAAATGAACTGAAAATGAAATGGCTGAAGTGATCTCAACCCTTCTAATGCAAATGCCAGCCTTCTTTAGCATTCAGTTACTTGGCACCAATAAACAGCCCCCTCCTCCCTCTTTCCTCTTGGAGAATAAACAGCATATGCTGCCAGACACTGGCTGTTTCCACCTCAACAAGGAACACCAAATATCCCAATGCTTCAGCTCCTTCAGGTTGGCTCAACAGTGACTGGAGGTACCGAACAAAGAGGGTGTCTCCAAGAAAGAATTTCATTTTACTCTTAAAGAAACCAAGTATTTTCAAAACCAAACTCAAACTCTGTGATTGAAGGATGGTGATCATTCTCTTACTAAATTAGGTAGTGGTGGGCAAGACAAAAATCCGTGAGTCAAATTACACCTCCCCCTAGGCACTTAGGTAATGCCACCAGGTAAGGGCTGTGTTTGTACAAGGTACCATTTCTCAAAATGTCTTCCACCTGCTCAGAAATACCTGGAGCAACTATTGAAGTATGTAAAACGTGCACCTTCCAAACGGTAACATCTGCATTTCAACAAGTGGTTCCAGGTAATTCTCATGCCCACTCAAGTTTTAGAACCACTGGTCTAGATTGGGGAGAGATAGGCACAGATCCAGGGATTCCATTTATGTCTGACTAAGCTATTTTTAGGCATGAATCACAGAGGAAAGAATTCTGAAAACATACCAACTCTATGCTTTCTACATATTTTTTTTAATTTAAAACATCACATATTAAATCAACATTGCTAAAAATAAAAATTCAACTGGGTAAAATTTAAAGATCTTATTGGCTTTATTCAATGATTTATGAATTGGGGCCCATCCAATCTAGCAGATAAAAAAGAGCTCCAAGGAGTTGTACAAAATGACTTTTATAGGCAGAGGGGAATGGGAACAAGGAAGTTATACTAGACAAAAAAACAAGTTTTTTTTAATTACAAGATCACTTTCCTTTAGGGGTGGCAGGGGGGTCTATCAGGCAGATTACCTAACTAGTGCTGATCAAGTGATTCCTGATTGACTGGCTTAAGATTCCATTTCTGAGGGATCTGAAACTGTAATTAAATTAAGTCTCAGTTTGGTGACATGGGGTTTAGCATAAATGACTCCATTTGGGGCCTGTTGTCTTGATTTTTAAAAATGATTGGCTACTTAAATGCAAAAGATATGTAAGACAAAGTCAAATGCTCAGGTGTTACTTAGACATATTTGCTATCAAACAGAGTTACTTTAAACTTATGCCTACATACTCATACAGTCTTATCTCACCCACAAGCAGTCTTTGGGCTTGTTCCCAGATCTGATTTCTGTGCTTTGGCTTTGACCTTATCCCAGCTGCTTGCTTTTGGGACTCAGATCCATTCCTTTCACTTTCCCACCCTTCTTCCAAGAATTACTTCTCCCATCAGTTTGTATCCTTATAGAGCAGCAGTTCTGAAAGGGTAATCTGTGGAAACTTAGGGGTCCCTGGAACCCTTTCAAGGGATCTATGAGGTCAAAACCATTTTTATAACAAAACTAAGATGTTATTTGCCTTCTCTCTTATTCTCTCTTGAGTGTACAGTGGCATTTTCTGGAGGCTACATGATGAGTGATGATGCCATTACTCTGATGACTAATGGAATGTATTTAAGTGTATTCTTCTGTTTTGAATTTTTCTTTCTTAATTTCTAATGTGGTAAATGTCATTAGATGTAACACACATAAAAAAAGGCTCTTTGGAGATCCATTTTTATCAATGCAAATGGGTCCTACAACCAAATAATTTGAGAACTATTGCTATAGAAAATGGAGTCACATTTCCATCAAGATATGCCACACTTAGTACATTCAGAATTCTTGGTCTTTCCACTCAGCTGCCATCTTCCTGATGATCAATCAGTAAGTAATTAGTTTCTGGGAGTGCCTACCCTGTGCCAGGCACTGTACATGCAGCAGTTTAAAGGAAGAGGGAAGGAAGAAAGAATGGAAAGAAAGGAAAAAAGACAAAGAAACAAAGATCAAAGAATCAGCTCCTTAATGAAGTTTCTAGCCTTGTGTTATTCTATCTATGGGTAGTATCACAATCATCCATAAATAATTTAAACTTAAATTTGGGTTGTGGCCAGTTATTGGTATTTCCAAAATCTCCCCAGGTGATTCTAATGCATAACTTCAGTTGAGAATAACAACTAAAATAATTGCTTCCAAAAATTGCCACTTCCTCATATAACTACACTTATTGGAGTTTATGGTGCCTGTAAATGCCCAGCAGGAGGCCATAGGAAGAAGCTTGGCCAAGTGAGTAAAGGAAGCATTGTGGAATTCAGTCATAAATGGGAGGACAAGGCAGGCAAGAAACATTGGGTATTCAAAATCCATCAATAAGATAAGGTTGAGGGACCAGGATTCAAGGGAACCATGGAAAGCAAGGAAAGGCTTGAGTTCCCAAGGACAAGGGGAATCAAATAAGACTTCAGTGCAAGAACCGAGACAGGGGCCTCAGCTCTGGAACTTGAGCAAAAAGAGATGTCAGTTAGGCAGGAGGCCAGGTATTTTTTTTTTTTTTAAGATTTTATTTATTTATTTGAGAGAGAGGAGAATGAGAGACAGAGAGCACGAGAGGGAAGAGGGCCAGAGGGTCAGAGGGAGAAGCAGACTCCCTGCTGAGCAGGGAGCCCGATGTGGGACTCAATCCCGGGACTCCAGGATCATGACCTGAGCCGAAGGCAGTCGCTTAAGCAACTGAGCCACCCAGGTGCCCCAGGAGGCCAGGTATTAAAGCCAGGCGCACAAAGAAGGCAGAGTTCACATACTGAGCCTTTTAAATTTACTTTAGATGCAAATTTGGTTCTAGAAGATGGGGAAATGGAGTTGGGAGTGGCATAGCCAGCATGAAGGTTTTCAGGGACCCTACAGACGAGAGTGTGGAAGGCATAAAAAGAGGATGGCAAATCACCAAGCTTTTAGAAGTAAGTGTTGATCATTCAAAAACACTTGAAAAAAAGAAAAGAAACGTGTGGTGAGAAACCATAGGAATATGTCGTTAGTTCGGGGAGAATGAGTAAGAACCCTGATTACCTGGGAAGCACATCTTGTTATACCTTTGTTGCCTTGATTCTAAATATTACAAAGCATTTTCTGATCTAATCTGGGCTTTATATACAAGATCACTTTCTCATAAAACTTACTTATTTTCTTAGGTTAATCCCCTGGTCCTAGCTTTTTTTTCATTTGACTTTTTAACGTAACTTTAATTTGTTGTTACAGTCAGGTTCCATTTCATTAATATCTTATTATATTTACATTTATTCTCAGTTGAAGTTCATATACCAGGCTTTTAAAGTTTCATTCAGGGTGCACCTGGTTGGCTCAGTTGGTTAAGTGTCTGACTCTTGATTTTGGCTCAGGTCATGATCTCAAGATCCTGAGATTGAGCCCAGCATCTGGCTCCATGTGGGCTAGGTGTGGAGCCTGATTAAGATTCTCTCTCTCGCCCTCTGCCACTCCCCCCAGCTCACATGCGCACACTCTATCTCTCTCTCAAGAAAGAAAAAAAAGTTTCATTCAGAATGCTGCATAACATTTTCTTTTTAAAATAGTATACATTTAAATAACTAGTAGAAAGGCTTTCAGAAGTTTATGACTTTGGACAGAGTGTGGAGTAACACACTTTTAGGGATATTTCATGTTTACTTCACAGAGCACCCGGCCCTACCAGAGCCATTTTCTGATTAACTGGCTGATTGATCTAATCAAACCAAGATGGTATTGTCTGAGTAATTCTGTAGATACAGTGTTTACACTCTAAGTATATCCTTAACAAGAGTTCTTTCCTCAGGAAAGAATCACTTAATTTTTTTTGATTCTGTGCCCAAATGCACCATGAATAATATTGCTGATCCTGCATAAATAGCAACCAACTGTGTGGGTTGGAGACACATGACCTTATTGGTACAGTAATAGATAATCTAACTTATTATCAACATTGTCGTTGAATGAATGAAACTCCTCTTCCTAAATTAATGCCTCATACATAGCTATTTATTAAACTCAAGTTTTTTACTAGATAAAGTTAGCTGGATCTTCCAATACGTCAGATCATGCCAATGACTCCACTTCAGGAAATATATGTTTAAAACACAAAGTTTTCCCTCTAACCACTGAATATACTCTTTTACCCTTTTCCCCCTCATTTTTGGGGCTACCTCTTACATTTTATTTCAAATCCTTCCTCCTCTTTTTCTAATTTCTCTCCTAATGCTAATAATGTAGAATTCTTTTATTCTCCATCACCCAAGGTATCTTTCTCTGTTGAACCCACAGCCAGACACTTACTCTCTCATTCCTCCATTCATTCAATCAATCAGCAAATATTTATAGCATACTTTGAATGCACCAGGCTTTAGTTACTATCTGTGGCTTCTCTTTAAGGCCTCCTCTTCCCTTTTCCTACCATTTTCCCACACCCCACTCCCACTCCCCACACACAAATACATACTCACATATGCATGGTGAGGGTTTTATAATTAAAACTGAATACATCTCATTGAGGTCAGCTACCTTTTTCTATTATATATAATAGGTAAGTCTTCCTTTTGGTCCTGCTTGTCACCATTCCTTTGGGACCCTTTATCCCATGGCTAAAGGATTTCAATCCTTTTCTCTATTTGAGCAGAATACTGGATCCTTAACACCATGACCAAATATTTCGAGGCCAGTCCTTCAATTAAACTATTAAAAAAAAAGATAGAAAGGGCTTTGGGAATCCTGTTCAGAGCACAGCAGCACAAGAATTGGTATAGAATTTGTTTTTTTGTTTTTGTTTTTGTTTTTTTTTTTTGATATTTCAACAATCCAAACAACTGAAGTTTACATTCCTGGCCCCTTAAGTAGGTTTACTTTAATTTGAGGGGTGCACATAAGGTGCTTTTTAAAAATTTAATAAATATTTTTTGAGCACCTCTTATGGACCAAACCCTGTACAAGCCACTGGGAAAACAAAACAAGTCAGACCTGAGTTCTGTTCTCAAGAACACAAACTAGTGAGTCAGATACATAAACCATTGACTATAATATTTCAGAATGAATATTAAGTTAGAGGAACACATATGAGCAAGCTATTATTTATCACTGTGATAGGAGTAGAGGATAAAGGTAAAGAGTCAAAGGTAGAACAGAGAGAAAGTAATGTTTCCATTATTGGTACTTGACAGATGAGCAGGACTTTTCCAGGAGTAAAAAGAGTGAGAGGGAAGAGGAAAGCAATTGTAAAACCACCTTTTAAATGGCTTGTTGAATTCAGAAGCTAGGAGAATAGAGGAGGTAGATTACTTGATGAAGTCATCAGTGGTCTCAATGATATTTCCACGCATCAAAACATTAGCTGCCTCTCTCCTCCCCAGGTTTCTTTGTTTTGCTCACTACTCCGTTTCAGTGCATCACCTCTAAGCAAACTGTGACACACAAAGACTTCTATCTATAATGGACTTTAAGGACTTTCTTTAGCTGACCCTTTCCAATGTATAACTCTTACTGTCAGAGAATCTACATTATGTGACCTTTTGAGCTTATCCTATTCCATAAGTTTATGAAATTAACATTTATCAAATTTGAAGAATACGGTTAGGTGGGGTTAGCAAATGTATCAGGATGACAGATTTGGGGTCCAAGATGAATTCAGGCTAGAATTATGACACAGATCCAATGAGAAGAAAGATAATAAAGAGTATCTAAAGTTCCTGAATTTGGCTTCATAAGGCCAACTTATAGGATGAGAATAGAGGATGAATAGACTCAAGTGTGGAATGGTGTAGATGTTTCCATTATCTCTAAGTTCAGTATACAGCAATAAGGAGAATCTTCCTGAAATACCTAACAAACGTGAATTTATCAGAATTCCACACCATTCTGGAATAGTCGGACTACCCCTGGAGTGTTGTACCCCCTTCTGGAAAGCACTCTTTAAAGATGCTGACAAAATGGAGTGGGCCCAGGACAGAAATCATGGGGTGATAGAGGGTGGAGAAATCACATCACAAGATAAAAAAGTCGAGGGCCAGAGAAATCAGAATAAAGAAGAGGGACCAGTAATCATCTTCAACTATGTAAAGTGTGTGTTTGTGTGTGTCTGTGTCTGTGTATTTTAAATTTCTATATGATAAAGCTAAGAGCAAATGGTGGACGTTTCAGGAGACTGTTTTGGGAAAGAACATTTTATAAGCTTTATTTTATTTCCATATATGCTAAGATCTCCTTTTGTGTTCTTTAGGCTGCCTACAAAGTTGTTAGTTTAGCCCTGTACCATTATCACACTGTTTTTTATTATTTAAATATTTTTATTATTCTATTTTATCTCCTCTTTTAGCTTTGTAGTTATACTCATTAACATCAATATTTTGGTGATTATCTTAGAAATTACAAACACAATTTAACTTATTATAGTCTACCTTAAATCAATACTTTTACCATGTTCTTTTTTTTTAAATTAACATGTAACGTATTATTTGTTTCAGGGGTACAGGTCTGTGATTCATGAGTCTTAGATAATTCACAGCGCTCACCATAGCACATACCCTCACCAGTGTCCATCACCCAGCCCCCCCATCCCTCCCACCCCCTTCCCTCCAGCAACCCTCAGTTTGTTTCCTGAGATTAAGAGTCTCTTATGGTTTGTCTCCCTCTCTGGTTTCGTCTTGTTTCATTTTTCCCTCCCTTCCCCTATGATTCTCTGTCTTGTTTCTCAAATTCTATGTTCTTAATACAAGAACTTTACAACAGTTTGACTCTGCGTACCCCCTCCTTCACCAATTTTGCTGTTGTTGCTACTTATTTTACTTCTGCATATTTTAAAAAGTCCATAAGACATTGCTATTATTGTTGCTTAAACAGACAGTGGTATTTTATATGTATCCACATATTTACATCTTTTGAGTCTTCTTCATTCTTTCTTGTACCTTTGTGCCTCTATCTGGGATCATTTTCCTTCATATTGAAGAACCCTTAATGTCTCATGTAGTGTGAGTCTGCTGATGATAAAATCTCTCAGGTTTGTTTGCCTGAAAACATTGTTACTTTGCCTTCATTTTTTGAAGGATGTTATCTCTCTGCATAAAATTGTAGTTTGGCAGTTTGGTTCTTTCTTTCTGTACTTCAAAGATGTAATTCCATTATCTTCTGGCTTCCACAGTTTCTCTTTTTTTCTTTTCCTTTTTTTAATTGAAGTACAGATGGCATACAATATTATATTAGTTTCAGGTGTATAAGATAGTGATTCAACATTTATATGCATTATGAAATGATCACCATGATAAGTGTAGTCACCATTTGTCTCCATAGAAAGTTGTCACAGGGGCACCTCGGTGGCTTAGGTCACGGTCCCAGGGTCCTGGAATCGAGCCCCACATCGGGCTCCCTGCTCAGCGGGAAATCTGCTTCTCCCTCTCCCGCTCCCCCTGCTTGTGTTCCCTCTCTTGCTGTGTCTCTCTCTGTCAAATAAATAAATAAAATCTTTAAAAAAAATGTATCACAATATTATTGACTATATTCCCTATGCTGTACTTTTCATTCCTGTGACTTATTTATTTTATAACTGGAAGTTTGTATCTCTAAATCCACTTCAGTATTTTGTCCATTTCCCCACTCCCCTCCTCTCTGTCAACCACCAATCTGTTTTCTGTATTTATGAGTCTGTTTCTGTTTTATTTTGTTTGTTCATTTGTTTTGTTTTTTAGATTCCACATATGAGTGAAATCATACAGTATTTGTCTTTCTGTGTCTGACTTATTTCACTTAGCGTAATACACTCTAGGCCCATCTGTGTTTCAATTAAGAAGTCATTCATGGGGTGCTTGGGTAGCTCAGTCGGTTAGATGTCTGCCTTTGGCTCAAGTTGTGATCCTGGGGTCCTGGGATCGAGCCCCACGTTGGACTCCCTACTCAGCGGGGAGTCTGCTTCTCCCTCTACCTCTGCCTCTGCCTCTCCCCCTCCTCTCATGCTCTCATGCACTTTCTCACTTTCTCAAATAAATAAATAAAATCTTTAAAAAAAAAAGAAGTCATTCATAATTCTTACCGTTGTTCTGAAAGTAATAAATCTTGCACTTCTTAGGACAGCTTTTAGAATTTTCTCTACATTTTTGGTTTTCATCAGTTTGACTATTATGTGCCTAGATATGGTTTTATTATTATTTATCCTGCTTCTTGGACATATGGGTTTGTATCTTTCTGCAGATTTGGAAATTTCTCATCCTTTATGTCCTCAAACACTGTTTCTGTTACATTATCTCTCTTCTTTCATTCCAGCACTTCACTTACATATATGTTAGATTTTTTTTATCATGTCCCAATCGCTCTTAGCTTTTTTCTAGTTGTTTTTAAAATTATTTTTCATTCTTTTTCTTTTTGCACTTCAGTTGGAATATTTTCTATGAGCCTGTCTTTGAGTTCATCAATCCTATTTTCTACTGTGTCCAGCCTATTGTTAAAGTCATGTGATAATATCTTAATTTTAGATACTGTATTTTGTAATTCTAGGATGTCCCTTAGATTTATTTTTTGTAGATTTAAACTCTTCATTGAAACAGTCTATCTTTTCATTCATTTTGTCCATTTTTCTTCTATTTTTTTAACATAATAATTATAGTTACTTTCCAAGTCCTTATCTGTTGACTCCAATATTTGAGACATCTTTGAGTCTAATTCTTTGACTATTTGTCTCTTAATCATTAGTCAATTCTCCTGCTCTTTTGAGATTCTAATAATTTTTTATGTACAATAGACATTGAGATTGCTGTGTTAAAAAGATTCTGGTTTATGTCCTTATCACACTGCTTCAATTGCTCTAACAAATAATGACAATTGTGTGTCTTCCTCTTTAGTCTTTAGAACCTCTATTTTTTTTCTTATATATATGCACTTGATAATGCTCTAAAGAATAAAGGCAATGATAGTAAACATCTTTGCATTATTTCTTATCGGAAAGGAAATGATTCTAACATTTTACTATTATGTACAATGTTTGCTATAGATTTTTGTTAGGTACTCTTTTTTAGGTAGAAAAAAAAGTCCCCTTATATCATTAGTTTGGAAAGAATTTTTTATAATCATGTTTCTATTTTTTAGCTGCCTTTTTGCATCTAGAAAGATGGTTATACTGTGTATCTCTTTTAACCTGTTAATGTAATGAATACTACTTCAAGATTTTCTAATTTTGAACTATCCTTACATTTTAGATTATGGTTTTCTATTTCTAAAAAATGCTACTTGAATAGATTTGGTAATATTTTATGTGGGATTTTTCTACCTATATTTATAAGTGATATTGGCCTATTACCCTCTATATTCTTTTTCTACATTCCTCTGGCTATTCGACGTCTTTTCTGGTTCCATACAAATTTTAGGATTATTGGTTCCATTTCTTTAAAAAAGGGGATGGTATTTTGATGGGGATTGCATTGAATGTGCAGATTGCTCTAGGTAGCATTGACATCTTCACAATATTTGTTCTTCCAATCCATGAGCATGGAATGTTTTTCCATTTCTTTGTGTCTTCCTCAATTTCTCTCATGAGTATTTTATAGTTTTCTGTGTACAGATCCTTTGTCTCTTTGGTTAGACTTATTCCTAGGTATCTTATGGTTTTGGGTGCAATTGTAAATGGGATCAACTCCTTAATTTGTCTCTCTTCTGTCTTGTTGTTGGTGTATAGGAATGCCACTGATTTCTGTGCATTGATTTTATATCCTGCTACTTTACTGAATTGCTGTATGAGTTCTAGCAGTTTTGGGGTGGAGTCTTTTGGGTTTTCCACATAAAGTATCATATCATCTGCAAAGAGTGAGAGTTTGACTTCTTCTTTGCCGATTTGGATGTCTTTGATTTCTTTTTGTTGTCTGATTGCTGTGGCTAGGACTTCTAACACTATGTTGAATAGCAGTGGTGATAGTGGACATCCCTGCCGCACTCCTGACCTTAGGGGGAAAGCTCTCAGTTTTTCCCCATTGAGAATGATATTTGCTGTAGGTTTTTCATAGATGGCTTTTATGATATTGAGGTACGTACCCTCTATCCCTACACTCTGAAGAGTTTTGATCAAGAAAGGATGCTGTACCTTGTCAAATGCTTTTTCTGCATCTATTGAGAGGATCATATGATTCTTGTTCTTTCTTTTGTTAATGTATTGTATCACGTTGATTGATTTGCGGATGTTGAACCAACCTTGCAGCCCAGGGATAAATCCCACTTGGTCGTGGTGAATAATCTTTTTAATGTACTGTTGGATCCTATAGGCTAGTATTTTGGTGAGAATTTTTGCATCCATGTTCTTCAAGGATATTGGTCTGTAATTCTCCTTTTTGATGGGGTCTTTGTCTGGTTTTGGGATCAAGGTAATGGTGGCCTCATAAAATGAGTTTGGAAGTTTTCCTTCCATTTCTATTTTTTGGAATAGTTTCAGGAGAATAGGTATTAATTCTTCTTTAAATGTTTGGTAGAATTCCCCTGGGAAGCCATCTTGTCCTAGGCTTTTGTTTGTTGGGAGATTTTTGATGGCTGCTTCAATTTCCTTGGTGGTTATAGGTCTGTTCAGGTTTTCTATTTCTTCCTGGTTCAGTTTTGGTAGTTGATACATCTCTAGGAATGCATCCATTTCTTCCAGGTTATCTAATTTGCTGGCATAGAGTTGCTCCTAATATGTTCTTATAATTCTTTGTATTTCTTTGGTGTTGGTTGTGATCTCTCCTCTTTCATTCATGATTTTGTTGATTTGGGTCATTTTTCTTTTTGATAAGTCTGGCCAGGGGTTTATCAGTCTTGTTAATTCTTTCAAAGAACCAGCTCCTAGTTTCGTTGATCTGTTCTACTGTTCTTTTGGTTTCTATTTCATTGATTTCTGCTCTGATCTTTATTATTTCTCTTCTCCTGCTGGGTTTAGGCTTTATTTGCTGTTCTTTCTCTAGCTCCTTTAGGTGTAGGGTTAGGTTGTGTATTTGAGACCTTCCTTGTTTCTTGAGAAAGGCTTGTATTGTTATATACTTTCCTCTTAGGACTTCCTTTGCTGCATCCCAAAGATTTTGAACCGTTGTGTTTTCATTTTCATTGGTTTCCTTGAATTTTTTCAATTCTTCTTTAATTTCCTGATTGACCCATTCATTCTTTAGTAGGATGCTCTTTGGCCTCCACGTATTTGAGTTCTTTCCGACTTTCCTCTTGTGATTGAGTTCTAGTTTCAAAGCATTGTGGTCTGAAAATATGCAGGGAATGGTCCCAGTCTTCTGGTACCAGTTGAGACCTGATTTGTGACCTAGGATGTGATCAATTCTGGAGAATGTTCCATGGGCACTAGAGAAGAATGTGTATTCTGTTGCTTTGGGATGGAATGTTCTAAATATGTCTGTGAAGTCCATTTGCTCCAGTGTTTCATTTAAAGTCTTTATTTCCTTGTTGATCTTTTGCTTAGATGATCTGTCCATTTCAGTCAGGGGGTTGTTAAAGTCCCCCACCATTTTTTTATTGTTGTCAATGTGTTTCTTTGCTTTTGTTATTAATTGCCTTATATAATTGGCTGCTCCCATGTTAGGGGCATAGATATTTACAATTGTTAGATCTTCGTGTTGGACAGACCCTTTAAGTAGGATATAGTGTCATTCCTCATCTCTTATTACAGTCTTTGCTTTAAAATCTAATTTGTCTGATATAAGGATTGCCACCCCAGCTTTCTTTTGGTGTCCATTAGCATGGTAAATGGTTTTACACCCCCTCACTTTCAATCTGGAAGTGTCTTTGGGTCTAAAATGAGTCTCTTGCAGACAGCATATTGATAGGTCTTGTTTTTTAATCCAGTCTAATAGCCTGTGTCTTTTGATTGGGGCATTTAGCCCATTTACATTCAGGGTAACTATTGAAAGATATGAATTTAGTGCCATTGTATTGCCTGTAAGGTGACTGTTACTGTATATTGTCTGTGTTCCTTTCTGGTCTATGCTGCTTTTAGGCTCTCTCTTTGCTTAGAGGACCCCTTTCAATATTTCTTGGAGGGCTGGTTTGGTGTTTGCAAATTCCTTTAGTTTTTGTTTGTCCTGGAAGCTTTTTATCTCTCCTTCTATTTTCAATGATGGCCTAGCTGGATATAGTATTCTTGGCTGCATATTTTTCTCATTTAGTGCTCTGAAGATCTCACGCCAGTCCTTTCTGGCCTGCCAGGTCTCTGTGGATAGGTCTGTTGGCAGTCTAATCTTTCTACCATTATAGGTTACATATCTCTTCTCCCGAGTGGCTTTCAGGATTTTCTCTTTGTCTCTGAGACTCGTAAGTTTTACTATTAGATATCGGGGTGTTGACCTATTTTTATTGATTTTGAGAGGGGTTCTCTGTGCCTCCTGGATTTTGATGCCTGTTTCCTTCCCCACATTAGGGAAGTTCTCTGTTATAATATGCTCCAATATACCTTCTGCCCCCCTCTCTGTCTTTCTTCTTCTTCTGGGATCCCAATTATTCTAATGTTCTTTCATCTTATTGTATCACTTATCTCTCGAATTCTGCCCTCGTGATCCAGTAGTTGTTTATCTCTCTTTTTCTCAACTTCTTTATTTTCCACCATTTAGTCTTCTATATCACTGATTCTCTCTTCTGCCTCATTTATCCTAGCAGTTAGTGCCCCCATTTTTTATTGCACCTCATCAATAGCCTTTTTGATTTCAACTTGGTTAAATTTTAGTTCTTTTATTTCTCCAGAAAGGGTGTCTCTAATAACTTCCATGCTTTTTTCAAGCCCAGCTAGTATCTGTAAAATCATGATTCTGAACTCTAGGTCCGACATCGTACTAATGTCCGTATTGAGTAGGTCCCTGGCAGATGGTACTACGTCTTGTTCTTTTTGTTGAGGTGATTTTTTTGTCTTGTCATTTTGTCCAGAGGAGAATAGATGAATGAGAGAATGAAATTCTAACAGGGTAAAAACGTCCCCAGAAAATATACTCTAAACAAATCAGAAAAGACCTGAAACCAGGGGAAAAGAAAGGGAAAGAAAGAAAAAAGAAAGAGGAAAAAAAAAAGAAAAAGATAAAGATAAAAACAACCAAAAACAGAACAAAACAAAACAAAAAAAACAGAATATGATCAAATATGATCAGGCTGGTGCATAGATCAGTGGCACACACTAGATTTTGGGTGTATTTTGGTCTGTTAGAAGAAAGTGCCTCCTAAAATTTTAAAGGAAGAAAGACTTATATATGTACAAAATAAGGGTTGATATGATGAAGGGATGAAATATGATTGTAAAGATGAAAATTATAAAAAATTTTATAATAGGAATTGATAAGAAGTTTTTTGAAAAAAGAAAGAAGAGGATTTAAAAAAAAAGATGGAAAGAAAGATAAAAAAGGGGGGAGAGAATGTGGTCATGCAGGAGACTAGAACAAAGCCATATACTAGAGATTTAGGTATATTTTGATCTGTTAGAAGAAACTGTATCTCCAAATTTTAAAGAGAGAACAACTTATATATATATATATGCCAAAAATAAGGGTAACTACTATGAAGGGATAGATTATGACTCTAAAATGAAAAATAAAAATGTTTTTTTTTAAAAGGAATTGATAAGATGTTGGTTGAAAAAGGAAAAAAGAAAAATTAAAAAAAAAGACAATTAAAAAAATTAACATTGAAAGACTAAAGAATCATGGTAAAAAAAGCCATGAATTCTATGTGCAGTATTCCCCTAGCACTGGAGTTCTCCCGTTCTCCTTGATTGGTAAACTTGGTCTTGGCTGGCTGTTTGTGCTGATCTTCTGCGGGAGGGGCCTGTTGCCGTGGTTTCCAAATGTCTTTGTCAGAGGCGGAATTGCCCTGCCCTTTCCTGGTCCGGGTAAGTAATCTGCTCGGGTTTGCTGTCGGGAGCTTTTGTTCCCTGCAAGCTTTCTGCACAGCTTTGGGGGACGAGAGTGAAAATGGCGGCCTCCCAGTCTCCGCCCCGGAGGAGCTGAGAACTCGGGGCCCCGCCCCTCAGTGCGCCCCCAGAGAAAAGCAGTCACTCCCGTGTCCCCGGTCTCCGGCCGCACTCTGTGCTCACCCGGCCTGTGACGGAGTGTTTCTATCTCTGGCACCCGACCCCGTGTGGAGTCTCCAAACCCAGCAGATCCCTGTGGTGCGCTCCCGCGCCACTCCTCCCGGGGGAGGAAGGGGAGTCTTCCCAGATCTGCCGCTTGTTGGGTCCCTGCTGGAGGAGCAGTAGCCCGACTGTGCCGTGGATCACGGTTGATGGCAACCCCGAGCTGACAGCCCGTGCCTCGGCTCTGTCTCTGCAGCCGGCTTCTCCGCTTCTGATACCTGGGAGCGCTGCCACACTAGGGCACCCCCAGTCTTTCTGTGACCCCGAGGTTCCTGAGACCACACTGTCCTGCGAGGGTTCCACCCCCTGCTTAGCCACTAGAGCGACGTCCCTCAGCCCCTCAGTGGAGCAGACTTCTAAAAGTTCCAATTTTGTGCTCCGCGGCTCTATCACTTGCCAGAAGCGGCTGACGGAGGGCCCCTCCCCCGCCGTCTATCCTCCGGAATATCGCCTTGGATTCACTTCTCCGCACGTCCTACCTTCCAGAAAGTGGTGGTTTTCTGTTCAGAGAGTTGTTGCTATTCTTTTCTTCGATCTCCTGTTGAGTTCGTAGGTGTTCAGAATGGTTTGACCCTTATCCAGCTGAATTCCTGAGACCAGACGAAATCCAGGTCTTCTACTCCTCTGCCATCTTGCTCTTTCAACATCTTGAGGAATCTTGATACTGTTTTCCAGAGTGGCTATACCAGCTTGCATTCCCACCAACAGTGTAAACGGGTTTCCCTTTCTCCACATCCTCACCAAGGGAATGATGAAAAAGAAAAAGCAAAGCAGGGGGCATCACATTGCCTGACTTCAAGTTATATTACAAAGCTGTGATCACCAAGACAGCATGGTACTGGCACAAAAACAGACACATAGATCAATGGAACAGAATAGAGAACCCAGATATGGACCCTCAACTCTATGGTCAACTAATCTTTGACAAATCAGGAAAGAATATCCAATGGAAAAAAGACAGTCTTTTCAATAAGTGGTGCTGGGAAAATTGGACAGCCACATGCAGAAGAATGAAACTGGACCATGCCCTTACACCATACACAAAGATAAACTCAAAATAGATAAAAGACCTTAATGTGAGACAAGAATCCATCAAAATCCTAGGGGAGAACAATCCTAGGGTTCCTAGCAGTAACCTCTTTGACATTGGCCACATCTCCAAAGGCAAGGGAAACAGAAGAAAAAATAAACTTTTGGGACTTCATCAAGATAAAAAACTTTTGCACAGCAAAGGAAACAGTCAACAAAACTAAGAGGCAACCCACAGAATGGGAGAAGATATTTGCTAATGACATTTCAGATAAAGGGCTGATATCCAAGATCTATAAAGAACTTCTCAAACTCAACACTCAAAAAACAAATAACCCAGTCAAAAAAATGGGCAGAAGACATGAACAGACACTTCTCCAAAGAAGACATACAAATGGCTAACAGACATATAAAAAAAGTGCCTCAACATCATTAGCCATCAGGGAAATACAAATCAAAACCACAATGAGATACTACCTTACACCAGTTAGAATGGCAAAAATTAACAAGACAGGAAACAACAAATGTTGGTGCGGATGTTGCGAATTTCTTGGTGACTGATTCAATTTCATTGCTGATAAGTGGTCTGTTCAAATTTTCTATTTCTTCTTGACTCAGTTTTGGGAGGTTAAATGTTCCCAGGAATTCATCCATGTCTTCTAGTTTGTCAAGTTTGTTTGCATATAATTTTTCATAATATTCTCTTATAATCCTTTGTATTTCTGTAGTGTTTGTTTTTTTCCCTCTTTCATTTCTGATTCTGTTTGAGTCCTCTCTCTCTCTTCTCTTTCTCTCTTTCTGATGAGTCTGGCTAAAGGTTTATCAGTTTTGTTGATCTTTTCAAAGAACCAGCTCCTGGTTTCATTGATCTGCTTTATTGCATTTTTTCAGTTTCTATTTCATTTAGTTCTGCTCAAATCTTTATTATTTCCTTCCTTCTGCTGGATTTGGGTTTTGTTTGTTCTTTTTCTAGCTACTTTAGGTATAAAGTTAGGTTGTTTATTTGAGATTTTTCTGCTTCTTGAGGTAGGCCTGTATTGTTTTACACTTCCTTCTTAGAACAGATTTGCTGCATCACAAAGAAATTTGTAGGATTATGTTTTCCTTTTCATTTGTCTCCATGTGTTTTTTTTCTTAATTTCCTCTTTGATTTTTTTTGGTTGACCCATTCATTGTTTAGTAGCATGCTATTTGATCTCCATGTATTTATTTTCTTCCCAGATTTTTCTGGTGGTTGATTTCTAGTTTCACAGTGTCATGGTTGGAAAAGATGCATGATATGACTTTAATCTTTTTTAATTTGTTGAGGCCTTTTTTGTGACCTAGTGTGTGATCTATTCTGGAGAATGTTCCATGTGCACTTGAAAATAATGTGTAGTCTGCTCTGTTAGGATGGAATGGTCTGAATATATCTGTTAGATCCAACTAGTCCAATCTGTCACTGTTTCCTTGTTGATTTTGTTTGGATGATTTGTCCATTGATGTAAGTGGGTGTTAAAGTCCGCTACTATTATTGTATTACTATTGATTACTTTCTTTTTTTTAAGATTTTATTTACTTATTTGAGAGAGAGAGAGTGCAAGTAGGGGGAGGAGCAGAGGGAGAGAGAGGAGAAAAGGGGGATGGAGGAGCAGAGGGAGAGGGACAAGCAGACTCCATGCTGAGCATAGAGCCCAATGCGGGTCTCCATCCCACGACCCTGAGATCATGACCTGAGTCAAAACCAAGAGTCAGACGCTTAACCAAACAAGTCACCTGGGTGCCCCTTGATTACTTTCTTTATGTTTGTTAGTAGCTGTTTTATGTATTTTGGTGCTCCCATGTTGGGTACATATATATTTACAACTGTTATATCTTCCTGTTTGATCTTTCCCTCTATAATTGTATAGTGTCCTTCTTTGTCTCTTGTTCTAGTCTTTGTTTTAAAGTCTATTTTGTCCGATATAAGTATTGCTACCCTGGCTTTCTTTTCACTTCCAATTTGCATGATAAATACTTCTCCATCCCTTCACTTTCAATCTGCAGGTGTCTTTAGGTCTGAAGTGAATTTCTTGTAGGCAGCACATAGATGGCTCTTGTTTGTTTTTTTTATCCATTCTGTCACCCAGTGTCTTTTGATTGAAGCATTTAGTCCATTTACATTCAAAGTAATTATTGGTAAATATGTACATATTGCCATTTTGTTACTTATTTTATGGTTGTTTTTGTAGTTCTCTTTTTTTCCCTTATCTTGATGTCTTCTCTCACAGTTTGCTGGCTTTCTTTAGTGATATACTTGAATTCCTTCTCTTTATTTTTTGCATATCTATTACTGGTTTTTGATTTGCAGTTACCATTAGATTCATATATAAGTCTCTATATTGCAAAGCATATAGCACATGCATATAGCAATCTATATCAAGTTGATGTTTGCTTAAGTTTGAACCCATTCTAAAAGCACTATTATTCCTCTACCCCCCACCCCACATTTTAGGTATATGGTGTCATGCTTTATATCCTTTTATTTTGTGAATACATTGACTGATTCTTATAGATATATTTAATTTTACTGCCTTTGTGCTTCCTACTTTTCTTACTTATATTTATGGCCTTTCCTTTCTACTCAAAAAGTCTCCTTTAACATTTCTTGTAGGGCTCATTTGGTTGTCATGAATTCCTTTAACTTTTGTCTGGTAAACTCTTTATCTCTCCTTCTATTCTTAATGATATCCTTGCAGAATAGACTATTCTTGGTTGCAGGTTTATTTCTTTCAGCACTTGGAATATGTCATGCCACTCCCTTCTGACATGCAAAGTTTCCATTGAGAAATCCACTGATAGCCTTATGGGGTTCCCCTTGTATGTAACTGTTTTCTTTTCTCTTGCTGCTTTTAAAATTCTTTCTTTATTGGGGCTCCTGGGTGGCTCAGTCATTAAGCGTCTGCCTTCAGCTCAGGTCAGGATCCCAGGGTCCTGGGATCGAGCCCCACATCGAGCTCCCGACTCAGCAGGAAGCCTGCTTCTCCCTCTCCCACTCCCCCTGCTTGTGCTCCTGCTCTCGCTATGTCTCTCTCTGTCAAATAAATAAATAAAATCTTTAAAAAAATTATTTCTTTAGCACTACTTTTTGCCATTTTTATTATCGTCTCTTAGTGTGGACCTCCTTGGGTTAATTTTGCTGGGGACTCCGTGCCTCTTGTATCTGGATTTCTGTTTCCTTCCCCAGATTAGGGATATTTTCAGCTATTATTTCTTCAAGTAAATTTTCTGCCCCCTTTTCTCTCTCTTCTCCTGGGATCCCTGTAATGTGAATGTTATTACACTTGATGGTGTTGCTGAATTCCCTAAGTCTATTTTCATTTTGTACTATTATTTTTTTTCTCTGCTGTTCAGCTTGATTGCTTTTCATTACTCTGTCCTCCAGGTCACCGATCTGTTCTTCTGCTTCCTCTAGTCTACTCTTTTTTCCCTCTTTTATATTTTTAAATCTGTTATTGAGTTCTTCATCTCCAATTGGTTCCTTTTTATGTTTTCTATCTCTTTGTTAAGGGTCTCACTGAGGTCCTCCCCTCTTCCTAAGTCCATGAGTATCTTTATGACCATTACTTTAAATTCTATATCAGGCATATTACTTATCTCTATTTCATTTAGCTCTCTTGCTGTGATTTTGTCTTGTTCATTCATTTGAAACATAGTCCTCTGTCTCTTCATTTTGTCTAACTCTCTGTGTCTGTTTCTCTGTGTTAGGAAAGTCAACTACATCTCCTGCTCTTAAAAGTAGTTGCTTTTTTAGGAAGAGGTCCTATAGTGCCCTGCAGGGCAATGTCCCCTGTTCACCAGAACCTGGTGCTTCAGGGGTGTCTCCTGTGTGTGTTGCATACAGCCTACTATCATGATGAGCCATTTTTTCCTTCAGTCCAGTCACCTGCAATGGTTCTCTTTGCCTGTTGTGGGCAGGATTTGTCCCTGTGTTGTTAGTGGGCTAATATGGGGCCTCCCTAAACTTGAGTTGAGTCTACCAGGTATTTGCCATAGATGAAGTATCACTGAACTGCAGGGTGCTTTCCCTGTGTTGTCCCCACAGAAACTTTTATTGGTAGGTGGGGGCCTGTAATCAGACTGGTGTATGTGGTCATCTACTCCTCTCCCTGGGGGAAGAGTCACTTGGAGTGGTGCTGGCCCCTATCAGGGCTGCTTGCACACTGACATGCTTGTGGCCCCTCGTTGGATGGGCTCTAGCTAAGAGCATATTGGAAGGGGCAGGTAGGTCCGCAGGAGAATGTGGGGGTGGGGTGCACTGGTCTGCTGTGGCAGGGGACCAATAGCCACCTAGGAAAACTACTGAGACCTGCCAGGTTGGAGTGGGAAGATCCATAGAAGCTCAGTGGGGTAGGGTGCACCATTAGCAAGCTAGGTGGAGAGTGTTTGCACTATGCTGGTTCTCACAGGTATCTATTTATCTAGGTTGAGGGGAGAGGGGGGGAAATAGCACCCACCAGCTTTTTGTTCTTGGAAAAGTCTCCCAAAGATCCATGCCCCTCCAGCACACGCTCTGAGATTAGTAAATAAATCTTCTTCTGGTATACCCAAGGCATTTTTCAAATTGCTGCTTCTATGCTGTATCCCAGTGGGCCTGTTTGTTGTGCTCTTTGGGGTGGGGACTCAGTTTCTTCTCACCCTCCAACTGTTCCAGAGCCATGCTGCTGATTTTTAAAGTTCTAGGTGCTGGGGCACCTGGGTGGCTCAATTGGTTAAGCGTCTGCCTTCAGCTCAGATCATGATCCCGGAGTCTCAGGATCAAGCCCCACATCGGGCTCCCTGTGCAGCGGGGAGTCTGCTTCTCCCTCTGCCTCTCCCTTGATCATGCTCTCTCTCTCTCACTCTCTCTCTCTCAAATAAATAAAATCTTAAAAAAAATAAAGTTCTGGGTGTGTACAAAACAGAGAATCATGGGGGAAGGGAGGGAAAAATAAAACAAGATGAAATCAGAGAGGGAGACAAACCATAAGAGACTCTTAATCATAGGAAACAAACTGAGGGTTGTTGGAGGGGAGGGAGGTGTGGGGATGGGTTAACTGGGTGATGGACACTAAGGAGGGCATGTGATGTAATGAGCACTGGGTATTATGTAAGACTGATGAATTACTGAACTCTACCTCTGAAACTAATGATACATTATATGTTAATTAATTGAATTTAAATAAAAAATAAATAAAGTTCTAGGTGTGAAGCCCCACTGACTGAAAGAACTTACAAAGTTAGGGCTCTCTGGTTTTCAAAGCCAAATGTTATGGGAACTCTTCCCAGTGTGAGTCCCCTGTGCCTGGGGTGTCTGGTGTGGGGATCTGCTCCTCTCTCCTCTCCATCCCCACCACATCCTTCCCTCCTGTACACAGTCCCACAGGTCAGTTTTGCTCCTGAATGCATCTCTGCCCTTCTTACCCTCTTTGATATGTCCTCTTCTCTACATTTAGCTATGGAGAGTTTGTTCTGTCAGACTTTGGGTGTTTTCTGGGTTGTTTACACTGATGTGGGTCTTATCTAATTGTATCTGTGGGGCGAGGTGAACATAGGATCCTCCTACTCCACCATCTTTCTTGTAGGTATATTTTTAATACTTTGTCCTTTAATCTTATAGTAGAGGTAAGTAATCAACACACCACCATATTATAGTATTAGCATATTCTGCATTTGTCTATACTTACTGTACCAGTATGTTGTATGTAGTATTCATTCATTTCAGTGTGAAGAATTCTTTTCAGTGTTTCTTGTAAGGCAGGTCTAGTGGTGATATTTTCTCTCAGCTTTTGTTTGTCTGGTAAAGTCTTTATCTCTCCTTTTCCAAAGGACAGCTTTGCTGGAAAGAATATTTTTGGTTGGCAATTCTCTTCTAGCACTTTGAATGTGTCAGCTTGCTCTCTCTTGGCCTGTAAGATTTCTGCTGAGATGGGGTGCCTGGGTGGCTCAGTCAGTTAAGCGTCTGCCTTCAGCTCAGGTCATGATCTCAGGCTCCTGGGATCGAGCCCCACATTGGGCTCCCTGCTCAGCAGGGAGTCTGCTTCTCCCTCTCCCTCTGTGCTCTCTCCCTCTCTCTCTCTCTTTCAAATAAATAAATAAAATCTTTAAAATAAAGGTTTCTGCTAAGAACCCTACCAATGGCCTTATGGGAGATCCCTGGTAAGTTATAAGCTTCTTTCTCTTGATACTTTTAAGATTCTTTCTTTGTTTTTGTGTTTTGACATTTTTATTATAATGTCCCTTGAAGAGAATCTCTTTAAGTTGAGTTTGTTTGGTGACACATGAGGTTCATGAACTTGGATATCCAAATCTCTCCCCAGAATTTAGACATACTCAGTCATTTTTTTTTAAATAAGCTTCCTTTCCCCTTCTCCCTCTCTTCTTCTGGAACTCCAATAATTCATAAATTGGTCCTTTTGATAGTATTCGAAAGATCATGGAATCATTTCTTCACTCTTTTTCATTTTTTTCCTTCTTTCTCTTCTGACTGGATAATTTCAAAGTTCCTGTTCTCTAATTCACAGATTCTTTCTTCTGCTTGATTAATTCTGTTATTGTTGATGTTCTCTGTTGCATTTTTTTTCATTTCATTCATTATATTCATCAGCCCCAGAATTTCTATTTGGTTCTTTTTTATAATTCCACACAGCTGGGAGAGCCCCGGGCACTTACTCACATGCTCTCACTTTCTCCCATGGGAAAAATCATGGGCCAAGAAAGTCTTGCCTGATAGTGGAATGTGCCACCTTGGGGGAAGGGTGATGCAGGTAAAGCTGAATTATTTCTCTTACTCTCTCCAAGGCATCAAAACTCATATTTCCTTTTTGTTCCAACAGTGTGCTACAACTTCTCTGCCAGAAACCTGGACTTCTACAAAGGCTCTTTGTCCATGGGTGATTGTCTAAGACAGTATGGTCCTGGGGTTCCCAGACCATGACCAAGAGGTGCTGGAGCCACTTCATGAACCACTTTAGGGTCCACAGCTGAGATTGAGGTCAGTATGCGTACTTCCCAGTGCATGGATGAGCAGCACTACTCCCAGGTCCCTTGGCCTATGGTGCTGGATCCCACAGCTCTCACTAAGTCACTTTTGTCCATGGATGGATGTCAAATTGTTATTGAGGAGGGCATACAATGATGGATGTCTTATTCAGCTGTGTGACTGATGTCACTCCTACCTTGGAGATTTAAACGAAGATAGATAGGACCCACTAGTAGCAAATCTTCTGAAATGGAAGAAAGAGCAGCTGACTTCCTGACTTCACAGATTTTCTACAGGAGCATAAACTAATCTGAAAAATGATGGGTTGATAACTGAAAAACTCAACTTCAAACAGAAACTCTTATGGATACCTTTTGTTTTCCTTTCCCAGTCTTTAATCTTACACTTAAGTAACAATTAATCTTTGTTCATTACTCTTTACAAGTGACTTGGCTGGATTCAATATCTAAGTTAATTTGCTTGAAATAAATGAAAAGAGAGTCTATAATTCATGAGAATGACAGCACCAGAGAAACTTAAAAAAATGTCTGTGACGTAGTAGAAAAGCCAGTTGCTACTGGTGGCATCAAATTTGGGCTCTCACTTTCCCAGTCCCCCACTCGTCAGACTATGAGGCTCAACTACCTCATCAGGAAGAGGGAGAAAATAGGTAGTATAGTGTGACTAAGCACTTGGACTCTGTAATCAAAATGCTTGGGTTTTATTCCTGTTCTACCTCATACCACTGTGACTTTGAGCAAATTACTTAACCATTCCAGGCCTCAGCTTCTTTATCTGTAAAAAGGCGATAGTAATTTCATTTGCCTCATAGGTTTATTATAAGGATTAAATTAGGTAGTATATATTAAGTTGTTGGCCAGTGATGAGTACTCAATAAATGTTGGCTCTTATAGATGTTATATTGCCATTACAATTACTACTAACTACTGCTACGACTACGACTACTGCATATAATTCAACATGTTTTGAAGATCTATACACCAAACGTTGGCTTTGCGTTTGGGGTGGGGGGCAGGGGTCACAAAAAATTTTAATATGATTCTCCTTCTCTGAGTAAACCTATAAATATCACAATTTTTCCTGAGCTGAAAAGAGCAATTATTCAGGGAACCCAACCTGGTTACCATGTATCTGGGAGGAGATTGGCAATAAGCCTTCCCTCTGGCTCCCACATTTTTCATAGCGGTGACCTTTCAAGAGGTATATCTCATCTGCTTGTCTGAGTTCCCACCTGGCCAGAATTGTGCTCTCACTACAGGAAAGGAATATGGTACTTGGGCATTGCAGAGTTCCCTGAGGAATTCTCACTGGTGAGGAAAGAACCTCAGGATTTTGAAAGACATTTTATAAATAAGCAAATACAGAAGTACTGTGCCTTCCCACCAGATTTGTAAGTTTCAAGGAGGCTGGTGGAAATGTTATAAGTGCCTTATTTTAAAAAATATGTTATATTTATGGTACCAAAAAAAAAAAACAAAAACAGATCCATTGAAAACCTGAAGGAATATTTTAGGCAAAGATTTGGGATCACTTGAATGTTAATGATTTGACTTAAAATTATTCCATAACCCATACTCACAGTTGGCCTCAAGCAACTTCAGATACAGCACAGGGACATTCCCCCATAACTTGTCACTCAGCAGGGGCTCATGATCCTCATACATAGAGCTTGGGGTTAATCCTGTGGCAAAAATGACTTAGTTACTAGGAATAAACCTTCTCAAGCTAGCTTTAAAGAAAAAGGATGAACATGTTGTAGGGAGACAAAAGCATCTTCAAGTTTTGAGCAGGAGGCACACAGACATGCTTTAGACAGGTTTGGAGCCAGGAGCTGGAAATCCTACAGGAGCTGCTTTCTTTGCATCTGGCTAATTCTCTCTTCATCTCTGGATGAAGCCAAATTTGTTTGTCCCAATCATGGCTTTATATCATTTCCTCCCTTTAAGCATACAACAAAGACTGCATTCAATCTCTATGTTCTAAATATAAATCCTCAGAAAGAGAAACCTGATTTTCCCAGCTTAGATGAGGCACCAACCCCTGGCTTAATCACCAGTGACCAGAGGGAAGACTCATATGGCCCATTACCCGCTCCGTGGGAGCTGAGAGAGACCTCAGAGAAGAGGCCCGGGCCACCAGAAAAATGGATTGGCATGCCCTGATTGTGCCTTCTCCTTGCTTCCTAGCTCCAAATCGTCAGCCTCCAAGGGACAAGTGGATTAAATTGACTCAGAATGAAACATGATGAATATTACTGAAAGCCTAAACTTCAGAAATAATACTAAACAGAAGGATGAAACTGAGCAGGAAAGGACACTTGAGAAGAAGAGGGAAAAGATGTTACCCACAGGTTATCTGGGTCTGGAAGGTGGTGTGAAAAAAGGGGAATAAAGAGCACTATTGACCAGTTTCAGCCACAAAATCCTCACCACTGCCCCTGCCTACCTTGTTAAAGTAAAAGGAAAAGACAGTTCACCAGCAGTATTCGGGGCTTTTGGTCAATTTGAGTACAAGTTAAAGCTTTCTCCTTATCATTACCTCACCCATCAGTTGTTCTCCAGAGTCTCTGTGTATCTCTAGCTTTTGATTTCCATTTGAAGCAGAGAGCTCCTCAAAGGGTGGCTGCTGGAGCTATCATTCCAATATGTGAACCCGAGAATTACTTCATCCAGGAGTACACTTGTTGGGCCCCATTATCCCTTGGCAGAAATCAACCCCTCTTCCTTTCCCCTAAAACTCTATGCAGTCGCTCTTACCTTCCCAATCACGATCTTAAGGATTTTTATTACCTCTGGGCAGAAGGAGCATGGAGCTGCAGACCCCCAGTGCCTTCTCTCCTTGCTTCATGGGAGTTTTCAGCCTGAATTGGCCCAAGGGTTAAACAGTGGGCTGGACCTGAGCCTGACCCCAATTGTGAAGTAGGACAGTGTTCATCTTCTGGGACCTTGTCCCTCTAGGTCACCCTCCAGCTCATTTAATCTTCAGTCAAGGAGGAAGTTCTGCCAGACAGTTCACATCTAAATCTGCACTGCTGCTTCCTATGCAGGTATGAACAAAATCAAGGATAGCATTAGCTTAAGTGGTCCTCAAAGTGTAGTCTCAGACCAGCAGCATCAGCATCATCTGGGAACTAGTTAGAAATGCAAAGTCTGGAGCTCAAACTCAAACCTACCGAATGAGAAACTCTAGGGGTGGGGACCAGTCATCTGCATTTTATTAAGCCCTCTAGGTGATTTCTTAGGGACACCAAAGTGTGAGAAACTCTGCTTCAGAATGGATTAATGGCTATCCTAAACTATAGGTGAAGTCAGATTTTAACATCTCCCCACCCAAGTACCACTTATTACAGGTTTATTTGTATCTTCCAGCTACCAGGGCTGCCCACAAAATTTCCAGGCCCAGTGCAAAATGAAAATGTGGGACTCTTGTTGAAAAAGCGGGAAAATAGTGTCAGTAAAGGTACACATAGGTTTTCTCTTTCTTCTCCAACTCTTGACTTGTCGTGGTTTTTTTTTATCTGTAATTTAATATCATTCTAATTAAAGAAAAGTTAAAATGTTAAATTATTAGCGTAAGTTGTCTTTTTATTGTGCAAATAAATAAAATATATAATAATAAATAAATGCAAATATTTTTAGAGCATTTATCCTATATGTAGAATCCCTGAAATTTCACAATTTGTATTTTGTGGCTTGTCCCTGAAAGGTGCCTCAAGCTGGCCAGAAGGGATGGACAATGAGCCAGGTTCAAGAAGCTTGGAAGGAGGTAAAGAGGATCCCCAGGCACAGAAGTAGCTGAGGGAGCTCTTCTATGATACTGACCAGGCAAGTGCAGACCTACCCAGGCACCCAAGCCCCTAAGCCTCTGCCCATGGCAGGGCACACTCACAGGCTTGACCTTCAACAGGTTCCCCCGCCCACCAGCTGCCGGACCATGGCCCTGCCCCACCTCCATCCCCCACCAGGAGCCAGGGTCTGGGCAAGTTCAGCCAGCATTTTCCTTTCCTACGGCCTGCCACCCTAACCTGTGGCAGACAGATGACCCTGAAGGATCTTTAAAACTCTGTGCCAGGATGCATCAGTACCTGGATCAGGACAGGCAAGAGGTGTGCGTGTCCCCACTGAGACACAGGTGCCACCAGACATGCCAGAGTACTACCAGCGTGGGGCAGGAACAGGGCCACTCTGCCTGCCCAGGGACGCTGCAGGGAGCTCATGCTCAACCCTGTCCTCCCCATGCTCATACCCAGTTCCCTTGCCAGGGACAAAGGGTGGGGCTGATAGGGCTGAGGTGGGGAGGGGGAACCCAGTGAGGCCTGGGGTGTCAGGAGCAGGAAAGCAGGCAGCTGAGAATCCACCCCAGGGAGGTGGAGGAGGTGGGACCTTCCCTGGGCTAAGGCTCCAAGCTCCTTGCAACATACCCCATTGTCATGGCATTGACAAAACACAAACTCAAAAATAAGATCATTAAGAATTTCAAGACGTGACTGCATAGCATTAAACCCTAAGCCTCGGGCCCTTCTGAGCCTGGGGGCCCTTCTGAACAAGGCCACCGCACTGGTCACATGCCCATGAAGCCAGCCCCGCCAGCCACACCTGAAATGAGTAGAGTGAAGACCAGCTCAATGGCATAACTACCCAGCCTCCACACTCCTTTAGGAATGGAATGGGTCTCCTCGACTAGTCTCACAAGAACCTTCGGAATCTGAACCTTAGCTATTTCTCCAATTTCAATTCGACCCAGTATTCCTGCCGCAACTAGAGGTTCTAGCCAGACTGAACTAGGACCAGTGGCTCTTTCGCGAGTGCCTGTTGCCTCTATCTCTGCCTGAAATGCTCCCCACTTTTCACCACCATCTTCTGCACCCCCTTGCCCAGGTCCTCCCCGCCGCTAACTCCATCTTTCAGGTGGATACTCTAAATGCATCAGGCATCCTATGTGGTACCATACCATACTGTGTCTATCTCGTTGGCAGGAATTAAAAGTGCCCGTTTCCCTGCCTGTCCCCACAGTAGTTAGAAACTCCAGGAAGGCAGAGGCAGCATCTTGTTTGCCACTCTATCTTCGGTGTTTGGCAGAGTATTAGCAAAAATAAGAATTAGTGATGCTGATGAAATGGGTCCCAGGGTAAGACTCACAGCGCGCTGTCACTGAGAATAACCGCCTGTCCAAGTATCTTATGACTAAATGCTGTAATCTTTCATTCTCTGAGTCAAACACAACACCACTTCCTTTTCTGAGACTGTTTTTACATCTGTCAGATAATTTTAAGTGGTTGAAGTTTAGAGAACTGTATTCGGAGGAGATGAATGTTTTGCTCTCATCCCTTCAGTTGAATGTCTTCCGTTGAATTTACATCTTAAAGTTCCAAAAGAAAATTCTCTTTCTTATCCTTCATTTGCTTCACAGGTACATGGGATAACTTCAAGTGGTGGCAACCCCAGGATTATGATCCTGAAATGCCTTTGGATCAGCGGTGCAGGAGTTCGTAAGCAGGGCTGGGCACACGTCGGGTTTCTTCAGGCAGGTCAGCGTGCTTAAAGGCTTTTTTTTTTTTTTTGGCTTAGAACTCCTTTAAATATAAAAATAAATAAAGTGAACATCAGTTATGTCTGCTCCTGCTGAGTGCTCAGACATAAAATCCTTTCATTTTCCGAGAACCCTAAAGAGACAACTTGGGATTCATGGGAATCGTTTGTCATTGGCTCCTAAGAGATAGATAAAAATGAGGCAATTACGCAGCACGTGGAGGGAAGGTGATTCAGATGTCCTTTGCTTCAGGTGTGGGAGTAGGGAGGGCTGAAATTTCTGCCATCCACATTGACTTGCCTTTGAGGCTCACAACGGAAGGCTACAGTTAGATCTTTCAAACTGTGCCTTGGATAAATTTGCTTGGTGTCCAAAGGCTATTCTGGAAGTATATTTAGGCTTCTGATACTCTCGTGAAATAACAGCATTAAAAATATTTAGCTTGTTTGGCGAGTATAACTTCTGAAATAATTCCCTTCTCTTCTAAGTAACACTAATTTTTGCCCAGTAGCAATGTGTTTGTTTTGAAGTCTACACTATCCATAATGGAAAGTAAACCATGATCATGTAGTTCTCTGGAGGCAGAAAACTTATCATTGTTTGCCTTGACCCCAGTGAACATAACCATGAGCACAGAGAAACATCTTTTAACTTCTATAGCTTACTACTTTGTTTCTGTAACATGTTTATTATTCATAGTTTATATTTCATAGTTTTCAATATCTCTTTCTACCTACATTTTTAAAAGATTTTATTTATTTATTTGAGAGAGAGAAAGTGAGCGAGACAGACAGAGAGAGAGAAGGAGCAGGGAGAGGGAGAAGCAGGGAGCCCGATCCCGGGATTCAGGGAATCGTGACCTGAGCCCAAGGCAGACGCTTAACTGACTGAGCCACTCAGGCACCCCTACCTACAACATTAATTATGAATCACAAATTGTATGCATGTGTCTTCTATAGCATTAGAACAAACTGGTTAAGAGCACACACAGCTTCTGGAGCCAGACTGCCTAGATTCAAATCTGGACTCCAACTGGCTCACTAGCTATGAATCCTTGGGCCTCTCTGAGCCTGTTCCCCGCCCCACCCCCTTAAAAAGGGGATAATAATAGTGCCTACCCCACAGGGTTTCTGTGTGATGCTGTGACGTGAGTTAATATGTTTGCAAAGTACATAGAGCAGTACCTCACGTATATTTAACACTATAGAGGTATTAGATATCGACGTTATTATTGCTTTAATTTTTAAAAAGACTGATTTATTTGAGAGAAAGAGAGCACATGAGCAGGGGGAGGCGCAGAGGGAGGGGGAGAGGATCCCAAGCAGACTCTGGGCTGAGCGTGGAGCCCCATATGGAGCTGGATCCCACGACCCTGAGATCATGACCTGAGCCTAAACCAAGAGCCCGACGCTTAACCTACTGAGCCACCCAGGTGCCCCAAAGTCATTAGCTCTTAATGTATTTGTGGAATGCTAACATTTGATCAAAATTCTATAATTTAAAATATATATGCATGTGAGGGAGGAATATATATGCAAATACCTCCTCCTTGGGGATCTAGCTGTACACGTGTGGCCAGCACTTGTTTGCTTCTGTCACTAAAGAAGAAAAATATCTAAGCTCTCCTAGGATGCATTCTAGTAGAAATAATAACTTTTCTCAAATTTAAGTAAAATTAACATTTCAGAAAGACCACCTTTTTCCTTGCCGGCACATCATTGCCACCCCACCCTCAGGATAAAGTCATTTCTGTTTGATGGGGCCTTGGGCTCACTAAAGGAGAGTCCTTGATTCATATTAGTATTTTACAGAAATGCCTCTTAGTCATTTGGGCAAATAAAAAGTTTTGGGACCTTCAATGTATTTTTCTGTCTTTTATTTATGCCACTCCTTCAAACCTGAGTGGTTTTTGCTGTTTGCATATACCAGATGCCAGGTGACCCCATAATATTTAAGGTTGCTTTACCACTATCATCATATCACAAAACTGACACTTTCAGAATAGCTCTCGATCACCAAGGACATTTCTACCTCTGACACTGGATGTGTTGTTTACACATGATTTTCCAGAGCCAATCCCCAGCCCAACTCCAATCATGCCACCTTTTACAGCCAGCATAGGGTGGCTTGGAGTTCAAAGATTGCCGCTCTGCCGGGCCTGCCCTACAGTCAGGTGTCTTCTCCATCAGTGACCAGACCACAAGGCAGAGGTTGTTCAGTCATGGCACTGGGTTCTGCTCCCCCACTAGGCTTTACTTGTGCGGACTCTTGCCATTTGAAGAGTTTCACTGTTAAGGAAACATTTTGTTCCTCAACGTTCTGAAAAAGAAGGATACTGAGGATGGGGCATCTGGGCGGCTCAGCCGTTAAGCGTCTGCCTTCAGCTCAGGTCACGATCCAGGGGTCCTGGGATCGAGTCCCGCATCGGGCTCCCTGCTCTGCGGGAAGCCTGCTTCTCCCTCTCCCACTCCGTCTGCTTGTGTTCCTGCTCTATGTCTCTCTCTGTCAAATAAATAAATAAAATCTTAAAAAAAGAAGGATATTGAGGCAGAAGATCATATTCCTAAGATATGATTATATTAATAAGGTTTCATGTGCCCATGTTTACCCAATTTAACTGATGTGCATTAGAACATTTTTTTCAGCAAGATTTAAGTAATTAGCTAGTATTCAAGAAATAGTTCTTTGGCTAATCTTTCAGAAAAGAACGGATTGCTAATTCTCTGACTTTTAACCACTGAGCCATGACCTCAAGTTTGTCACCTGAACAAATGTGGAAGACATTCCGTTTGGCGAGTTCAAGGTTAAAACAGAATTTAGTCTCAGATTTACTTGGTTCTAGTGTAGAATTATCTGCTCCCATTTTTCTTAACTCCTGCCAGAAGAAGAAAAAAAGTGATATTGTTTCATCTTAGTTATATTCAGAAGATGGGAGAGTTAAGAATTTATCCAATGTAGCTGACACCAGGCAGAGAATCAGCCAGAACAATACCTAGCACACAGTAGGTGTTCAGTAAGTATTTGATATTGAAATGACTTACTCAAATGACACCAAATTTGGTGGCAGACATGGCATCGAGACACCCCACCCCAGAGTATGCCGTCTGCTGCTTAGGCACTCTGTTCTCACACATTGGTTTATTTTTACATGAGCACATTTAAAAAAATGTTTTCATCTATAATTTTAATATCCAGCCAACTGTGCATAATGTTTAATGACATTCTTATTAACAAAGAAACACTTTTAGAAGAACTACAGAGAAGTAGCAACTGCTGTTTTTCTCCCCAGCACCTGACACAAGGTTTCTTGGCAGGGGGGAAATTGGATGACCAACTCTTGCTCCCTTCCAGTGCCTGAAGACTAAGTTTCAGGAGGCAAATATCTTTTGCCATAGCCTGATCCTCAAAACAATAGTTGGGCTGGCTTTAAGCATGATGGAAGCAAGGCATCAGCATGGGTGACATGAATTGACATGACAGACCTTGCTGAGCCTAAAACCATCTCTACCTCTGGTTGGCAGCTCATGGCCTGAACACTCCCTATCAGGGGCTTTTCCATTGTGTTAAGCAATGCTCTCTCTCCTAGAACTAGTTCAAACTTTTCCTGAAATGGAAGAACTCAGGGCCAGTAATACCCAACCATGAGGTGCCAACTCTAATCAATCATCTCTAGTAGCAACATGGAGAAGAACAGCTTAAGAGCAATGGAAGTCTTGGAGTAGGGAGACACCCCTGAAGAAAGAGTAGGCCAAGTGGGAAGTGTGAAGGCCGTGGTGCTGTTTTTAACTTGTCATCAATGAAATTTTAGAAGGTTAAGGTTGAAAAATACAAGCTTTGCAGTAGATAGTCTTGGGCTTAATTCCCAGCTCCTCTACTTTTGAGCTGTGTGACCATATGCAAATCATTTAACATTTCCAACCTTGTTTCCTCATCTGTAAAATGGTGGCAAACAATCATACCACCTATATTAGTTTCCTGGGGCTGCTGTAACAAATGACCACAAACTTAGTGACTTAAAACAACAGAAATGTATTGTTTCACAGTTCTGGAGGCCAGAAGTCTGACAGCAAGGTGTTGGCAGGATCGGTTCCTTCTGGAGGCTCTGAGGAAGAATCCATTCCAGGCTTCTCTCCCAGCATCTGGTGACTGCCAGCAATCCTTGGCATTCCTTGGCTTGTGGCTTCATTATTCCAATCTCTGCCTCCGCCTTCATGGGGCCCCCTTCTCTGCATCTCAAATCTCCCTTTTCTTCCCCTTTAGAAGAATACCAGTCATTGGATTTAGGGCCCACTACAATCCAGGATGATCTCATCTTGAAATCCTCCACTTAATTTTTTTAAAGATTTTATTTATTTATTTGAGAGAGAGAGAGAGAGAGAGTGTGTGTGTGTACAAGTCGGGGGAAGGGCAGAGGGAGAAGGAGAAGCAGACTCCCCGCTGAGCAGGGAACCCGACCTAGGGCTGGATCCCAGGACCCTGAGATCATGACTTGAGCTGAAGGCAGATGCTTAACTGACTGAACCACCCAGGCACCCCCTTCCACTTAATTATATCTCCAAATTACATATCTTTTTCCAATAAGGTCATATTCACCAGCACCAGGGGTTAGGAGTTGAACTATCGTCTGGTGGGGGGACACTATTCAACCCACTACATTATTATATATGGTTATTGTCAAGAGTTAGTGAGATAATATACTAAAGGCCTTAGCATATTGCCTGGGGACAGTAAGAGTTCAATAAATGGTCAGTGTGATTAAAAATATGTAAGTCCTCTTTACTTAAAAGCTTACAAAGGAACAAAGAAAGTCCTGTTCTATACTAAAAGCATGATCACTGTGTTTTTCGTGCTTACATGTGAAGGCTTTTGTCTCTATTTTCACAGTATTTGTTAACGAGTGCATATTTACTGACCTTGCACTTTGTTTTAATGTTTTACAAATATTATTTACTCTCTAATATCTGACAAGTGCTAAAGCAGTGATAAAGGCAAAGTGATAGTAAAGATACTTATAAGATTACTAAGAATGCTAAAATAGAGATTGTATAGAGATAAGAAAAATGAGACTTCTGGTCCAGACAAGATGGTGTAGACTCATCTCTCTCTGCTCCTTTCTGCTACATACAACTATGAACCCTGAAAATAATTCGTGAGACTACCAAAGGAAAACTCTGAAAGGTGGAAGATGGACCACAGGACTACAGGAACACCACGGTATCAGGACATCTTATGAACCACCACCCAACAGAAGGACACCCAGACCTGGTATTTTCCAAACCCACAACCTATTAAGAAAAAGCGCAGTCCCAATAAGCTCACTACTTCCCCCAGATAAAATGGGAGTCCCACCAACAATATTATATGTACCTGGCAGAACCAGCAAAGGGAATCCATTGGATGCCTCACTGACAATAAGAAATCAGGATAAATACTCTCTATCCTTACCCTGCTTGAAACTCACCTCCCCCATCTAGAGACACAGCTAAGGGGTACTGGCAAAGGGGATCCCAATGCAGGTGTCAGTTGGGGAAGCATTGTGCTTCCCTATTGGGCCTGGGGCTCTCCTCCCCTACTCGGAGACACTATGTATGCAGTGGGAGGGCAGGGGATTGGTAAGTGGGATCATGCCGCAATAAGTGTGTAGCCTGGGATGTACTGTCCATTCCCCCCCACGCAACAGGGAGACTGCCAGGAAGGTTATTTGTCCCACCAGGCCTGAGACTCTCCCTGCCCCTGACTCAGACACATTCAAACGATCCTTCACAAGCACTCAGCTAGGGCAGCACTCTCAATCCCCCACAGATGGGAGGAGCCTGCTATAACAAGCACCAGGAAACACCATTCATCCCTGAAGCAGGAAAACTCCTTTCCCCCACCTACAGGCTCTAGGCAGCCCGGCCTGAACAAGCTTCTTCAGCTCTCTCTGACAGCATTAACAAGGATCAATGGAAACTCCAGTGGCTTGAGATAAGTCAAGTAGACAAAAATGGCACCACAAAGGCTCTGAAAATGATATTGGAACCACAGTCCAAAAATTGGGCCAGGACCTACATGGTAAATCTAAACAAAATGCCTTCCCATTAAAATTTAAAAAGTTCATGGGACCCACAGTCTCCTAATGTAATAACCCAAACGTCCAGGATATAACGGAAAATCACTCTATATCCGAAACCAGGAAAACCACAACTTGAAGGAAAAAAGACATTTAACTGCTGCCATCACAGAGATGAACTGGATGTTGGAATTACCTGATAAAGGGTTTAAAGCAACCATCCTACAAATGATTCAACAAGCAATTACAAATTATATTGAAACAAATGAAAGATAATTTAAAATCTTGGCAAAGAAGCAGAAGTTATAAAAAGGACTAAATGGAAATTAAAAACCGAAAATTATAACAAGAGAAATAAAAACTCACTGGCTGGGGGCTCAGTAATAGAGTGGAGATGACAGAAGTTACAGTCCGTACCTTTGAAAAGAACGTTCTAAGGACAGATCAATAGAACTTACTCAAATATTTTCAAATCACATATCTGACAAAGGTCTTGTATCTAAAACAAGGAAAGAACTCTCAAAATTCAACAGTAAAGAAACAATAAATTCAATAAGAAAATGAGCAAAAGATAAAAACTTTCCCCAAAGATGACATACAGATGACAAACACATGAAAAGATGTTCAACGTCATTAACCATTAGGGAGATGCAGATTAGAACCACAATGAGCTATCCCCAGACACCCCTCAGAAGAGCCAAAATAAATAATAGCAATAACACCAAATGCTGATAAGGATGCGGAGAAACTGGATCTCTCACGTATTGCTGGTAGGGATGTAAAATGGTAGAGCCATTTTGGAAAACAGTTTGGCAGTCTCTTAAATAAACATAAAATTACCATATGACCCAGCAATTGCACACAGAACATGAAAGCTTAAATTCACATAAAAAACTGTGCACAAATGTAACAGTCCCAAACTGGAAAATCACCCAAATGTCCTGCAGCGGTTGAATGGTTAAACAAATGGTGGTACATTCGTATCACTGAATACTGCTCAGCAGTAATAAAGAGTGACCTATGGATACATTTTGGTGAACCTCTAGGGAATTATGCTAAGTAAAAAAATAAGCCAATTCCAAATGGTTATGTACTATGCGATTCTAGTTATATATTATTTTGAAAAGATAAAATTTTAGAAATGGAGAACAAATTCGTGGTTTCCACGGGCCAGGTGAAGGGAGATAGGGTGGTGGATGCAACCATAAAAGGGCAAACAAGAGGGATCCTTGTGGTGATGGAATGGTTCTTTTTCTGGACTGCATCAATGTCAATAACCTGGTCGTGACACTGTACTATGGTTTTGCGAGATGCTACCTTTGGGGGAAACTGGGTAAATGGTACATAGGTTCTCTCTCTACTTTTTCTTACAACTGCATGTAAATTTACAAGTATCTTAAAATAAAAAGTTTAAATGAAAAAAGATGCATGATGGTGACCATTGCACATGCAAATGGAATGAATTATAGGAACATTTTTGCAAGGCAAAGATCAAATCTTGTGACAGTATGGAAGGGGCTTTGCTTGTGTAGTTGACAGTAAACTACAAGAGAGGAGGGAACAAAATTGGCCAAATATAGGAAGGCTTGTTCACCGAGGTTTGGCTTTCATTACTGTGGGCATGTGGTGGCCTTGATAGTAGTTAGGGAGAAAGCCAGTGTTCGGCTTTGGAACTTATAGACTAACCTGAGGGAACTTTGCCTCCAGCCTTAGGTAGTTCCGTAGAGTCAGGATCTGTTTCAGTCTGTGCAATATCAAAGTGAATGGTGGGGTAGTGTGAGTGTGGACGTGTGGATGCCAAGAATCTCCATAGATCTCAATTCTTCCTTGGCCCACCAAGAATGAGGTTACCAACTTCAGTGAGTGCTCCATTTCAATGGAACGTGGGAAGAGCTGCCTGAGAGAATACATTCCAGGAGGTAGAAAAAAGGTGGCAAAGTGTATAGGTTGGAAGAACCACCCCAAAATCCCATTGGTGGAAATACTTCCAGGAACTTCAAACATAAACCTATGTAGTTTCCTCACTTTGGATGAAGACACAACTGACCTTAGGAACAGTCTTCCAGGTCCTTGCTCACCCGTAAGGAAAGCAGTTTCTCTACTGCATAGGTTTAGAGACATGATCCCCTATAAGGTTTGCTTCTAAATTGAAGGAAACCACAAACTGTCAATCTTTACAATCTTCAAATTCTCCAACTTTAGTTTAGTACTCAAGGGAGTTGGTTGGCTGTGGAGAGAGAAAGTGAGAGCCCTTCTGGGGGTAAAAAGGCCCCAAATGACAACAAAGCTTTCCAGAATGAGAAGCCATCATTAGAACATGGGTTTGGGCTCAATCCAAGCCTCTGCTGCTGTGGGGCTGCAGAAAGAGAACCAAGATTTCCTGACATGGCAACGACGTTTGCTCCTAAACCGCTAATGAGTGCTCTCCAATTTTGTGGGAGAGTTATCCCAGACACACTGAAAAAGGAGAAATCTACAAACATTATGCTGCGCTGAAAAGAAAGATTTTTGGCATTGGGACATTTGGCTCCAGCAAGAAAAACTGCATTGGATATTTCTCTGTCATTTCACAGGAACTCTCGGGGGAATTTGGAGTCTCGCTTGGTGTGAGAAGATAAAAAGGAGACAAACTCTCCTCCACCCTGCATCTGGTGATGGAGGCCTTCTCAATGCCAAATGACACAAAAGCTCTCTTCCTTGTCTTTAAAAATAAGCTGCTCCCATGGAGATGAGATTCAATGTGTGCAGGAAGGTAACTTACATTTCTTTTAGAGATGGTGGGAATGGCTGTGATGTCCCTGATAATAACTATGTAGGGCAGTATTTTCTAAAGATACTTTGAGTAAAAAGTGTCCAGTGTCAAATAAGTTGGTAAAATGCTGCATCATCTACTTTTTAAATAGCAAATTAAAGGCTAGGAGAGGTGCATTGTTAAGAATCCTGCGTAAATTTCTTTAATTTGACTTTGTCAAAACTTTCTGGATCACACAGCCCTGTCAGGGTATGATTTTCAAAAAGTCAAAAATCATGACTATCATGCTAACATAGTGAGCATATGTCATTTATTTAATGCAAAGTTTTATTTAACTTGTTAATGAGAGCGTGTATCAGTGGGATGCTAAAGCTGGTTCAAAGAAGGATCTGAGAAACCGGATACACAGTCAACTGAGAGAGAGAGAAAATGCTGAAATAAGATTGCTAAATGGCTGAAACCCAAAACAGGTAAAAAGTCTTACAGGGCAATAAAACTAACTATTGGGGTTATCTTTTTCACTGGACCGAGATTATTTGCATTTCTACTGGACAAAAATCCTTGGCACGTGGATGCCAAGAATCTCCATACATCTCAATTCTTCCTTGGCCCACCAAGAATGAGGTTACCGATTCTACAAATTAACCTGTAACTTGACAGAATCTTTGCTTTGATCAACAGTAGTAAATAGTAAGTCAAACAATGGTATGTTCCTCGAGAGCAAGAGTTCTCAAAGTGTGCTCCCCAGACCAGCATCACCTGGAATCTTGTTAGAAATGCCATTTCTTGAGCCCTGCCCAAGACCTACTGAATCAGAAACTCTAGAATAGGACATAGCCCTCTGTGTTTTAACAAACCCTCCAGGGGATTCTGAGCCATATGAAAGTTTGAGAACCACTGATCTAGAGAATTAATCCTCAGGCAGAATGAATATGTTGCTAATACTCTGGTATGACTTTGCAAAGCTTTGTAGGCTTCCTTTTGCCTATTTCTAAGCTTTAAATATATTTTCTTAGCGTATTTTTCAGTATCACACTTTGGAAATGTCAATGTACAATGAATAAAAACCATCCAGAATTTTAGAAAAAGGAAAGACTTTATTTCTATTTCATCCTACTTCAAGTAACAGTTCAAGTCACACCTTCTCCAAGAAAATATTCTAACTCTCTTAGTCCCCTGCAATCTTTTTCCTCCCTGGCCTTCTAGAGACTCTTATATTACAGTTTAACCATCCATTTAACACAGTGCTAATAGTTTTATTTATGTTAACCACATTGAAAACTGCATGTAGGCAGCGATTATGACTTAAGCCCCTCTTCTCAATCCAAACTTCAATGCAGTTACAGAATCATAGATTCTCAAGATTAGAAGGTATTTTGAACATCGATTTGTTCAGCTGAGTATACTATTTGCATTCTCTTATGGATGGTAGGCCGAATTCTAACATGGCCTCCAAGATCCACCCCGCCCCCCCACCACATATACACTTTGCATAATGCCTGGACACTGAATGTGATAGATTTTACTCCCGTAATTTGGTTATGTTATATGGAACCACTGACCTTAAGACAAGGAAACTGTCCAGGTGGCTTGACCTAACCACATGAGCCTTTTAAGAGCAGTTTCTTCCAACTGGCCACAGAGAGGAAGTCAGACAACACACAAGGATTCAGCACGCCATTGCTGACTTGAAGATGGAAGAAGACACATGACAGGGAAGGTGAGCAGCCTCTAGGGGCTGACAGCAGCCCCTGGCCCACAACGAACAAGGAAATGGGGACCTCAGTCTGTTAAAGAACAAAACTCAACTGACTACATTTGAGGATGTAATTGGCCTTATTAAGTGATTCATAAATTGGGCAACAACCCGTCTAGCAAGTAGAGAGATGCTGCAAGGAGTTGTACAAAATGGAAGGTTTTTATAGGCAGGAGGGTGGGGCAAGGAAGTTATTAGCAAAATAAAAGGAAAGATTATTTCAGGCCAGGGCAGATTCTTTTTTGAGGGGAAGAGACCAGCGGAGTTTTTATCATGCATTACCTCCTTAGTGCTGATCACGAAATTTCAGATTGACTGGTGAAAGGTCACACTCCTGGGAGAGGCTGAAATAGTAATCGAGTCTCGGTTTGCTGTCCTGGGGAGCAAATGACTTCATTTGGGGCTTCTTTCTTTCTAACAAGTCCTACAACCACAAGGAACTGAATTCTGACAACACGAATGAGCTCTGAAGTAGACTTTTCCCTAGAATCTCCTGATGAGAATTTGGCCTGACCAACACCTTGATTTCAGCCTTGTGATAGGCTGAGCAGAGAGCCAGCCATGCTGTGCTGGACTTCTGACCTATACAACCATAAGCAATTAAATGTATGTTGTTTTAAGCCTCTACATGTATAGAAATCTGTTATGCAGCTATAAAAAATCAATATGTTATTTTCCCAAGAGCTAAGTGTTCTTCTTCTTGAATACTTGGGGCAACAGGGAACTCATTCTCCATACCCCAGGGCCCCCTGCCCTCTTCACTCCTGCAAGACAGCCCAGTTCTCCTTTGGACCCCTCTGACTTTTAGAGATCGCTTTATCATATTGAGCATCCATCCATACTCCCTTTATTCCTGTCTAAATCTGTTCCGGCTGCCGTAACAGAATGCCATAGACTGAGTGGTTTATAAACAACAGACATTTATTCCTCATAGTTCTGGAGGCTGGGAAGTCTGAGATCAAGGAGCTGGCAGATTTTGTGTCTGGTGAGAGCTCACTTCCTGGTTCACACCTCACACCCTCTCCCTGTGTCTCCTCACATGATGGAAGGGATGAGGGAGCTCTGTGGAGTCTCTTTCATGAAAGCATTAATCCCATTCACCTGCCAAAGGTCCCCTCTTCTAGTTCCACCTTCATGGGGGGGGGTAGGATTTCTACATAAGAATTTGGGGGGCAGAGCACATTCAGTCTCTAGAAATCCCTGAGCTTGCTCCCATTTGCCTCTCTCCTCAGGATAAGGTAGGTTGTATTAGAGAACGTGTCAGCAGACTTTTTCTGTATTGTAAATGATTTTAGGTTTTGAGAGTCATACAGTCTTTGTCACAACTACTCTGCCAATAGAGCACAAAAGCAGCCCTGGACAATATGTTAAGAAATGGACACATAGTGTTCCAATAAAACTTTATTTATAAAATACACTATAGGGGCACCGGGGTGGCTCAGTCTGTTAAGCATCTGCCTTCAACCCAGTTCATGATCCCAGGGTCCTGGGATTGAGTCCCACATCGGGCTCCCTGCTCAGGGAGGAGCCTACTTCTCCCTCTCTCTCTGCCCCCCACTCGTGCTTGTTCTCTCTCTCTCTCTCTCTCTCAAATAAATAAAATCTTTTAAAAAATAAAAAAATAAAAATAAAATAGGCTATAGGCTGGATTTGGCCCACAGGCCATAGTTAATCACTCCTGCTGTAGTTTGGTTCTAGAGGGTCTCACACCAGCAATTAACTTTCAATGCGTAGCTTAGAAGGAACATAGAGCCCTTTGACTCACAAATTTAGTGGCCAGAATTAAGCAGATGGCCCTACCCAGCTACAAAAGCAAGGAAGTATAATTCTACTATGTTTCCAGAAGGAGGAGAGCTGGAAATATCTGGTGAATAATATGAATGACTACCACAGAGGACATGTATTAAAGTCACATGTTTGCATACCTGTCCTGTCCACTACAAAGTAAACCTCTCAAGGGCAAGAACCTTACCTTGGATACAGACCTAAACAGGTATAGTAGATGTGTTGTCAAAAACCGATCTCTGGGCTTTGGAGTCAAAATACGACTTGAAGACAGAGTTTGGGATAAAGAGAAATAATAGCTTTATTGCTTTGCTGGGCAAAGGAGGCTGCTGCAGGCTTTGGCCTTCAAAAACTGCAAGCCCCCTGGGAGGAAGGGGCTGGGGGGTTGGCTTATAGGGAAATAACAGGATCTAGCTGGCCCCTTAGTCGTCTTCAGGGTGGTACCAGGTTCCTGAAACAAAAGGCTAAAGAGGGAGGAGGGGAGGTTTGTGGAAGAGAGAAAAAAACCGTTACCTTAAATTCAAGGGGTGCCTGGGTGGCTCAGTCGGTTAAGCATCTGCCTTCGGCTCAGGTCTTGATCCCAGGGTCCTGGAATCGAGTCCCGCATCGGGCTCCCTGCTCAGTGAGGAGTCTGCTTCTCCCTCCTCCCTCCCACACCCTCTCCCCTTCCCCTCCTCCTGCTCCCACTCCCTTTCTCTCTCTCTCTCTCTCTCTGTCTCTCAAATAAATCAATAAAATCTTTTTAAAAAAGTAAAATCGAGTTTTGCTGAAGCATTAAGGCAGCCATTTTGATTTTTGTTCAACTTTATGCTTTTAAGCAGTTTCAGTGTGTAAATATGTCTGGTTGAGAAGGGAATGGAAAGAAGCAGAGAGAAGGGAAAAGGCATTACAAAAAGGCCAGTGGACTGGGGGTGATAGTAGTAGTAATGGGGAGAAGGGTTATCACTATTGGTAGTGGCGCTATTTATCACGATTATCATGTTAACGCTAGTAGTGATGTTCTTAAAGGAGTGATCTATACTACATTCATGTTCCATTCATTCCTGGACTCATTTCCATTTGGCTTTTTCAGCCAAACCCCAATTCTTGAGACCACTCTTGCTAAGGTCACAAATAACCTCCGATTTGCAAAACTTAAATGACATGCTTCTTCTTCTTCTTCTTTTTTAATTTGAGAGAGAGAAAGAGGGAGAAAGGGAGAGCAAGAGAGCAAGTGTGGAGAGAGGGAGGGGGAGAAGCAGGCTCCCTGCTGAGTGGGGAGCCTGATGTGGGGCTCGATCCCAGGACCTTGAGATCATGACCTCAGCCGAAGTTGGACGATTAACCAACTGAGCCACCCAAGTGCCCCTTAAATGACATGTTTCTTAGTCCTTATCTTACTGACCTCCTCAGCTATAGGGGAAACCACCAAATGCACCTCCTTGAAATTTCCAGCTCCGTCTGCCTCTGTGACACAGCACTTTCATGGTTCTCCTCTGGGTCTCTCCAACTATTCTCTGGATTTCCCCTACTCTTCCAACTCCTTAAATATTAACGTTTCCTAGGACTTAGTCCATCTCCCTTTGCTCCTCTTCTCACTCTGCTACCATCACCTGGATGGTCTCACTTACCCACATATTTCCTACTACTATCTACAGTGCTATCGATTCCCGCACTCATGACCCCATCTATACTTCTTCCCAAGTCCAGAATCATGTCTCCAACTTTCGGTCTCATTTCACCAGGAGGTCCTCTGTATATATTTCATATGAAACATGGCAGAAAACACACTCCTGTCCTATCTCAGTGGTTACAATAGTATCTGCATAGTCATCTAAGCTAGGCACCCGTGTGGTATTGTGCATGCTTCCTCCCTACTCCCATTTCCCTCTCTAGCCTAAATATTTCTTTCTCTTACTTCCTTGCCAGACTACTGTCCTGGACTATATCCCTATCAATTTTCACCTGGATTACCAAGCAGCTAACTTTTTTCTCTAATTCTTTTGGTTTTATCATGAAATACTTCATACAGGAAAAAATAGCAATAAATATAAGGTATACTCAGTTTTATCAAATCTTAATTTGTTATAATATTTGCATCTGATTTTTAAGGGGAAATAATGATAGATGTAGGAGAAGCCCCATGTGTTACCACCCCAGCTCATTTCCTTCCTCTTTCCCCAGAGGTAATCAGCATCGTGAATTTAGAATTTATCGTTAGCATGCAAGCTTTAGATAAATTATTACCTTTGTATACATTCCTAGAACATACAGAGTATTATTTTTGGTGGGTTTTGAACTTTATATAAATGGGACCAAACCACATGAATCTTTGTGAAATTTGCTCTTGTCACTCAGTATTATGTTATAAAACACAATGTGAAGACACCCCGAGGACCTCAATCGGGTTTATATGTTGATATTTTATCCAGCAAACTTGATGAATCCTCATTTGTTTAAATAATTTATCTGTAGCTACTCTTGAATTTTCTATGTAGGCTATCACACAATCTTCAAATAAAGACAGGTTGTCTCTTCCTAATCCAATTTAGATACTTTGTTTTTCTTCACTTTTTGCATCGGATAGTACCTCTAGCATAATGTTGGACAAAAGCACTTATTAGTACTTATTGAAATTCTGACTTTATGAGAGTGTGTCAGAAGTGTCACAGTTGGGGTGCCTGGGTGGCTCAGTTGGTTAAGCGACTGCCTTCGGCTCAGGTCATGATCCTGGAGTCCCGGGATCGAGTCCCGCATCGGGCTCCCTGCTCAGCGGGGAGTCTGCTTCCCCCTCTGACCCTCTTCCCTCTCGTGCTCTCTGTCTCTCATTCTCTCTCTCTCAAATAAATAAATAAAATCTTTAAAAAAAGTGTCACAGTTGGATATATGTTTTGGATGGATATATTTGATTGGATTTTATCAAATCCTTTCTCTGCTCCAGTGACATGATCATACGACTATGTTCCTTTTTAGTGTGGTATATCACAATAGTAGATTTTCTGATAATCCATTATCATTTCATCTTCAGGATAAATTCTACTTGGTGGATGTCTTGAAATGTTCCTGAGATTTGTTTTAATCAGGTATGGTAAGGCTGTCACCTACACGAGACAACTGCTTTTGAAATAAGAGTTTATTATTCACAGTTGTTCCCAAGAGGAGAGGGCATGTCATACCATGTGGGGCCACAGAGAGAAGGACCAGTGTCAGTCAGGAGGCAGAAGGAGTGAGGGGGAAATATGGGCCTTTGTTCTGGTTTTCATAGGAAAGAATGGACAAGGCGAGGTGAGCATGTGAGGATTGGTGAGTCTGAATAATTTTACTAGGCTCCAGGCTATGGAGATGGTCCCCAGTTGTCCTGTATCTGACCCTGGGGTGATTTAGGGCAGGGGGAATACTGGCTTGTTGCGTGAGAGGGTAAAAGAAGTGGTTGGAGATGTGGCCTATGGATTAGTTGGTTTGCATATGAAAGACATGCTGGCGTGCAAGTTGTTTATTCTTTCTAGAAATTGGCTTACCCTGGGAGGGGAAGTCTCTCTCAGATTAGCAAGGCTCCAAGATGTCAAAACATATAAATACAGAAAATTTTTAAATATGATTAATACAGTTGAGATGTTTTTATTTTTTATTTTGTTTCATTTTCAGTACTGTTGAATTTGATATGATAACATTTGCTTCATGAGATAGGTCTAGGATTTTCTTCTCCTTTATTTTCCTTCATAAATTGTGTGTGTGCATGTACGACTGAGGCTTTATTGGAGATCAGGCAGGGCCGGGGCAAGAACCATGCTAGGGGAATAGGGCCTGCATGCCAGGCCAATACTGGTCTTCAGGGCAATGGTGGGGAGCTCAGGCCCGAGCTCTGTAGGTGAGAGGTCCATCTGGGCACCTCAAAGCAGAGGCAACCATAAAAGGAAGGATAGTCTGGTTGACGTTAGTGCAAGAGGGATAATGTCAGTGGGGGGCAGACTTTGCTGAAGAGAAGTTGGGTGTTGTAGAGCTTTAAAGGACCTACATGAACAGAGATTTGGGGGAGTAAAAAGGGCCTAATAAGGCCTGAGGTGAGGAAGAAGGGAAAGAAAAGAAGGAGAAAGGAACAGAGGAGTGATTCTGAAGTGCAGGGAGGTCCAGCTTTTCTCCAGGGCCCCAGCGGAGCAGTACTGGCACAGTACTAGCACCTCACTCCTCTCTCCTGGCTTAACAGGGCCCTGCTTGTTGCTCCACATGGCGGTCATTCTGAACATAGGGCCTGGGAGGAGGCAGCTGGGCAGAGATCTCCTTCAGGCCAGAGGGTGACGAAATCTTTCATATTTCACGCAACCAGGCACTCGTGGCACTCAAATATATGGTGCAAGTCAAGGGTGCTGTAAGCAAGGAAATCTGCAAAGGTGATCTCATCCCCTGAAAATTGTGGCCTCTTCCCTAGAAACTGTGAGAAGAGCTTCATCGTTTTAGAGAGCCCCTACAAGTACTCATGCTTCAGCTTCTCTAAGTCAGGGTTGATTGGAGGTGTCCGTAACCTAGTTCTTCAAAATGTCCACACAAATCTTCCCTTCTGTTTCCCCTCATAAGTTGTGTTTGTGAGCAATGCAGTGAAGGACGGCATTGCTCTGGGTGATCTTGTGAGCTTTATCAATTTAGTAGGGCAGATTGAGAAAGTCCAGGCTCAACTTGAAAGTTTCATTCCACCACTGGCTTCTGTCATAGTTGGAGCATCCCCCATCACATGTTTCTTTTCCTCATAGTTTTGAGTTTGTGTGTTCCAGAAGCAAGTGAACGGTATAAGCCAGCCCATGGATGTCCCAGTAAGCCAAGGTCATAGACATAGTTCAGCTTTCTGTGGACTCGGGGAATAACCTCAGTGGAGCTGGGCTGGAACTTCATCCTTACAGTTTTTCTTTAACTTAGAAATTATATCAAAATGAGAAGTTTAGGAAGGAGGGAATCCCCAAGGGTAAAAAATTCAAAGAAAACCTACTAAATATATAGGCACTAGTGCTTTGGCTACCCTAAGAGCATTACCTACATCAGTAAATATAAGACTTGCATATTTTAACCACTTGGATTTTGGGCCCTTGTGAGGCACATAGATGGAATTAAGATCCCTGAATAAAACATAGGTTGTCAAAACTGTGTACTCTGTTCAGAGGTGTAGATGGGATATAAATCCTCCAGCAAATGTTAATGTCTGGATCTGGGATTTGGGTGAAAAGAGTCTCCCTTGAGAAGTTAAAACTGCAGGCTACCTCATAGGGTACAAATTGATACTACCTGTGTGGCAGAGATTACTTCTGCTCTCCAATACATAGTTTTCCTTTCCTTCCTAAGCACCTAAAAGACTGTACTTCCCCATCCCCTTGCAGCTGTGTGGGACCATGTGACTAGTTTTTGCCCATGGTCACTTCTGGGCTGAGGAAGTCAAAAGTCCCTTCACCATCTTTGAGCTCTTTCTTCTGCTATAGAGACCTAGAAGTCATAACAACATCATAAAATGGAAACCGCCTAGGTCCTCCTGAATCACTGCTTGGGGAGAGCTGCTCTGAAGAGATGCCCAGGTTGAAGCCGATTTTGTATGAGCAAGAAACAAACATTTGTTGTCTTAAAACACAGAGATTTCAGGATTAGCTTAATTGCTCTCTTCCTACACACACCACACACACAATTTATGAAGGATATATAGGAAAAAGAAATTCTAGACAGCTCATGAAGTAAAATCCAGCAGTGGATTTTACAAACAAACAAAACAAAAATTAAAACATCTGTGATTTAGCCAAGAAGTGCAACCCAGTAGGTTTTATCCTAGAAATGCAATGATAGTTCATTATCAGAAAATATATTAATGTGATACTAGATTTATAATAAGAAATATATATTTAACCTTCATCCTGGGCTCTGGCACAGAGCTCCTAAAACACTTGGAATTTCCTGTGGTGAGAGAAATAAAGATGTCTCTTGTTATGTTAATGAGGTAACTTTTGGAAAGCACCTGATGGTGGAGCTGGTCACCAGTAAACCAGCCATGTGATTAGACGATTGGAAGTTTCAATCCCATGTCCTTGATTTCTGAGGTGAGGAGAGGGCCTGAAGATTGAGTTCAATCACCAATGGCCAATGATTTAATCAACCATACCTATGTAATAAAGCCTCCATAAACCCCAAAAGACAGGATTTGGAAAGCTTCCAGATTGATGAACACATGGAGATGTGGGGAGAGTGGTGGGCCCAGAGAGGGCATGGAAGCTCTGCACCCTTTCCCCATACCTTGCCTTAGGCATCTCTTCTGCCTATCTGTTCATGAGTTATGTCCTTTTATAATAAAATAGTAATCTAGTGAATAAATGGGTTTCCAGAGTTCTGTGAGCCACTCAAGCAAATTTATCAAACCCAAGGAAGGAGTTGTGGGAACCTCTGATTTATAACCATTTGGTCAGAAGCAAAGGTGACAATCTGGACTTGTGACTGGCACCTGAAGTTTGTGTGTGGCGGTGGGGGGAGGGGGGACAGTCTTGTGGGACTAAACCCTTAACCTGTGAGATCTGATGCTATCTCCAGGTAGATAGCATCAGAACTGCATTGTAGGACACCCAGTTGGTGTCTGGAGAATTGCTTGGTGCTATGGAGAAACCCACGCACACACATATTGGAAATCTGGTGATCAGATCCCATTCAGTGATATACCACACTAATAAATAAGATACTTTATCTTATCCTAACACACTGAGTGATCCAAGAAACTCCTGAGAAATCAGTATAAAAGTGGAAAAATGACCTTAAATTGATTATACTTCATGAGGCCTAGAAGAGAAAATGCAAGATCCCATTGAAGGGACCCATCCTCAAACTGGGCCACATAGGATTTCCACACATAAATATTCCCTCCCCTTCCATCAAGCAAGATCTTGCAATTAAAAAAATGTGTATATACAATCAATACACAAAACCAGCCACCACGAATGAAAATTAACATTAAAAAACATGAAGAATATTATTCTCCTGAACGTCACTTAATGGAATTATATATAAACTGTCTAAGAATATTAAATTGGCTTAATAAAATAAGAAATTGAAAATCATGAGGAGGAAAATACTATTATCAAGAAAACAAAGATTTGAAAATCACTAGAGTAAAATTTTCAAAAATAATACAATACAGTTTTTGAAATTACCAACTCAATGAACATGTTAAAAAAATACACTATACATAGCTGAACTAGAAGAGTGGTATAAAAAATTTACCCAAAACGGAGTACAAATGAAAAGAAAAGAAAATATATAAAAACACAGTTAAGAGACCTCAAAACTAGAACAAACACATTTACTACGTCTCTAATAGAAGTTCCAGAAGAGAACACAAAGCATGGAAGAGAAATGATATTTGAAAAGATAATGACATTGAGACTCATGCTAAATCTCAAGCTGTATAAATAAAAATAAATCCAAAAAACACATCCAGACACATCATAGTGAAACTGCTGTATATCAAAGACTAAAAGAATATGTTAACAGCATATGTAGGAAGAAACTGGCAGATTAAAGACAGATTGACATCACACTCCTAATCCAAAAGATAAGGAAGATAATGGGGACTTGAGAGAAAATAGCTGTATCCGGCTAAACTATCTTTTAAGATCAAAGTCAAAATAAAGAGGGGCACCTGGGTGGTTCAGTTGGTTAAGTGTCTGCATTCCACTCAGTTCATGATCTTGGGGGTCCTGGGATTGAGCCCTGCATCAGGCTCCTCGCTCAGCAGGGAGACTGCTTCTCCCTCTCCCTCTGTTCCTCCCCCACCTCCACTTGTGCTCACTCTCTCTCTCTCAAATAAATAAATACAATCTTAAAAAAAAAAAACAAAGTCAAAATAAAGAGATTTGTGGATAACACTGAACTTACTACCAACTTACTTAACCATCAGGGAAGAAACTTATACCTCACAGACACTAAAATCCTGGATGCCTTTTTCTGCTTCTCAACCTGAAGCTCAACCTATGGCGAAGGATCAGTGTGATTTTTTTCCTAATAGAAGGCATACCTATATTTTATCAAAGTCAACTGATCACTCATTTGGATGTGGCGGCACTGTCAAATTGCTATAAAAGTTTTCAAATACTTAATCTCAATTTGTGTATTTACTGCAGACTGATAACGAATAGTTCCTGGATCAGCAATGATACGTGGACCACAATTTGAGTAGTACTGATCTAGTTAAAATTCAATTCTGAAAATTCCACTTAAAATTATGTAGTGGAACTCCATTACCTATAAGAAGACTTCCAAATTCCAAATAATATGGCACACAAGGGCCTTTGTGATCTGTCTCTCTGGTTTCATCTCCTACCTTTGTCTGCCTCAAACTTTATACCCAGAAACAATTCAGTGCTTGCAATTTCTTAACAACTAAGAATCATTGAAAAAGGTGAAGAAACAAACTCTAAGCTGATATTCCTAGAGCAAATCTCATTGCCAGACTGCAGAAAGAAAAGCCACCAAATAAGCTACTATTTCCTCTATGTCAGGAAGCTTCTAGCTCCAGAACCTATAGCCACTACAATAGTAAGAAAAAAGCTGTTACAATCAGAACAATCATCATTACCAGTGCCACTGCAGAACCACACCATACCTGCTATGATCTACACCAAGAAAATTGACATCCCACACCCTGCCTCTCAACACCCATGAAGCTAGTTATTTGACATTGGGACCTCGGTTAAGGCTGGCCATAGAAAAACTCTGTCTTCTATATCTTACATGAATGCACCCGATTGGTTTAACCTTGTATAACATGCAGAACCAGTTGCAATGGAATCTCTGGAATGTAGATTTTAGTTTCCCAACCCCCAAGGCAGAGAAAAAGACACTAGATCAGTGTTTTTCATGTTCCATTAATGGTTTATGAAATTAATTTAGAGTGTCCCTTGACTCATATTTTTTAATGAAATGGAATGGGATAGGATAGACTAGAAAATATCACAGTGCACATTCAGGGTTACTAATGTTTCATGAAAATTTTGTTTTAGTTATATAAATAAAGAGAATGTAATATGGAAATGTACTGGGATACTATATAAAGGCATTTATTACTGTAGGTTCTAATCCAAAAAGTTTTATTTTTTATTTATTTATTTTTTTTAGGGAGAGAGAGAGAGAGAAAGCGGGGTAGGGAGAGACAGAGGGAGAGGGAGGGAGAATCCTCAAGCAGACTCCCCACTGAGTGAAGAGCCTGATGCTGGGCTCCATCTCACAACCTGAGATCATGACCTGAGCACAAATCAAGAGTTGGACACTCAAACAACTGAGTCACCCAGGCACCCCCAAAAAGTTTTAAATGCATTATACTAGTGCAATAATTCTCAAACTTTAGCTTGCATCAGAATCTCTGGGGTGGGGGGAGGTATTAAAGCACAGATGCTGGGCCCCATACCAAGTTTCTGGTTCACATCTGGTGTGAGGTCTGAGAATTTACATTTCTAACAAGTTCCCAGGTCGTGTTGATGCTGTTGGTCGAAAGAACACTCTGAGAACAACTGCTCTAGAACAGTGGTTCTTAACATTGGCTGCACGTTAGAATCATCTGTGGAGCTTTTAAAAGTCCTGATGCTGGGCTGCACTCCAGATCAATTACATAAGATTCTCTGGGGTGAGACTGGACCATCAGTTTTTTTTTTTTCTTTTCTTTTTTTAAATTTTTAAGATTTTTAAAATTTTTTAAATTTAATTTTATTATGTTATGTTAATCACCATAAATTACATCATTAGTTTTTGATGTAGTGTTCCATGATTCATTGTTTGCATATAACACCCAGTGCTCCATGCAGTACGTGCCCTCCTTAATACCCATCACCAGGCTAATGCATCCCCCCATCCCCCTCCCCTCTAGAACCCTCAGTTTGTTTCTCAGAGTCCATAGTCTCTCATGGTTCATCTCCCCCTCCGATCTCCCCCTCTTCATTTTTCCCTTCCTACTGTCTTTTTTTTTTTTAACATATAATGTATTATTTGTTTCAGAGGTACAGGTCTGTGATTCGACAGTCTTACACAAGTCACAGCGCTCACCATAGCACATACCCTCCCCAATGTCTATCACCAGTTTTTTAAATCTCCACCCATGTGAAGCCAGAATGAGAACCAATGTTCTAGAAGAATAATGGAATAGATGTTGAGCATCTATCTATAATTTTTTACCATATTTATCTAAATCCACCATTCTTTATCACCTCAGGAACTGTTTTAGAACCTCTTGATCTCTAGATCATGCTCCTTTCCCTGATTTGAAATCGGAAAACTACCCTTTGAGTGCTGACTCTCTTTCTTACCAGATATGTGACCTCGGGCAAGATCATGAGGCTCTGTTTCTTTACCCACATAATGCGGAAGATAGCAAAACGCCTTCTCACGGGATGGACATGATAACATAATCCAGGCAAAAACCAATTTAATAAATGATGAAGCTGCTGTGCCTGAAGTTCAGGGTGCATGCAGGGTGGAGTGTCCAGTAATGAAGGAAGATATTTTGACTGGTGTTAGATGTTTAAGGCTCTTATGTGTTTGAATATTCTCTTGGAGTTTGGACAATATGCTGCACAGTGGAAATTTTTAAACAAGGAATTGATATGAATCATTTGTGCTATTTTTCATACAATAACGCTGGCGACCAAGTTTCTCTAATGGGAAACAGAAAGAAAGCCCCAGAAAGCAGTTATGAGGCTGTCATACAAGAGCAAGTAAGAGAGGATGAAGGTCTGGACGGCAGCAGGGGAAGATGGGACAGAGATTGTGGTGCTACTTCAAGACATCTCTTGGCAGAATAAACGGACTTAGGTGAAACAAGAAAATTCACTTGGGTTCACATGTGATACTAAAATATTCAGACTTTTCAAATAGAATTTCATATATAAGCTATATATATGACTATCTCGTTACTTGGTTAGACATTCAAATAAAGTGCTGAATATTTTGGTATTGTTTTATTTTTTAAGTCATATTCAAATTCCAGTTAACATACAGTGTAATATTAGTTTCAGTCATACAGTGTAGTGATTCAGCACTTCCGTACAACACCCAGTGCTCATCAGAACAAGTGCACTCCTTAATCCCCATCATATTTTGGTATTCTTTTAGATTTATTATAGATCAATTTAAGGAAATTAATTCATACTTCCAGTCTGGTCAGAATTTGCTTAGTTGCCCAGTACAGTTTCACTTCTTTCACAAAAATAAAGTAATGCTGCTCTTTACTTATAATGAAGAAAGACATACTGGTAACTTGATTGTTAACAAGACATTACAAACAGAAAAAGACCCAAATCTGGTATTTTTACCACAAGTCGGACTACTATGAGGCACACAAACTGATCACAAAATGAGACTAAAAAGCTCTTCCAAGAACCAGAGCCTGGGGAATACTGCATACTGTGTCCCTCTCGGAGAGTCAGCATACGTATTAGCATATTAAAGGCTCCAAGAAGGGGCGCCTGGGTGGCTCAGATGGTTAAGCGTCTGCCTTCAGCTCAGGTCTTGATCCCAGGGTCCTGGGATCGAGCCCCACATCGGGCTCCCTGTTCAGTGGGGAGCCTGCTTCTCCCTCTGCCTCTGCCTCTCCCCCTGCTCATGTTCTCTCTCTCTCTCTGTATCTCTGTGTCGCAAATGAATAAATAAAATCTTAAAAAAAAAAATAAAAAAAATAAAGGCTCCAAGAAGTCGTGTGCAAAGAAACATGTTCTGTTCTGCTTAAAGCAGCATTTCCTATCCTTATAAGACTATGAAAGGCTTCATTATTTTTATTTATTCATAACAACTATTTATATTCTGTAAAAAGAGTGGAAGTTATAGTACACTTTGGGTTATGTAAGTTTAGAAAAATGGCCTCCCAACTTTTAAATAATACACCTGCAAGCACAATTGTACTTATATATTACTTATATTTTGCATGTTATACAATCACTATTGTATTTAGGTATTACATACATTGTACAACACACATGAAACAAATTTAAGATGATGTAATATAAAATAATCTTGGGGCGCCTGGGTGGCTCAGTCGTTAAGTATCTGCCTTAGGCTCAGGTCATGATCCCAGGGTCCTGGGATCGAGCCCCACATCCGGCTCCCTGCTCTGCGGGAAGCCTGCTTCTCCCTCTCCCACTCCCCCTGCTTGTGTTCCTGCTCTCGCTGTCAAATAAATAAATAAAATCTTAAAAAATAATAGTAATCTTTTAAAATTTTTTTTTATTTATTTGTGGTATACAAACTCTATGTTAATATCAAACAAAGTAGATTTAAAAGCAGAGAAAATTACCAGGGATAAAAAGTGACACTACGTAATAGTGACATTACATTCACTAGTAAGACGTAAGTGTTCTATATGGGTATGCACCAAACAACAGAGCTTCAAAATACATGAAGCAAAATCTGATAGAACTGAAAGGAGAAATAGATAAATTTGCAATTACAGATGGAAATTTTTCAACACCCTTCTCTTAATACTTGATAGAGCAAGTATACAGAAATTCAGCAAGGGTATAAAAGAACTGGACAACATTATCAATCACATGGACCTAATTGACACTTATTTATAGAAAGCTTCACTTAACAGCAAAATGCTCATTTTCTCAAGTGCATATAGAATGTGCACTAATATACACTACATCTTTGGTAATAAGACAAACCCAAACAAATTTAAAAGAATTAAAGCGATGCAAAGTATATCCTCTGACAATAATGGAATTAAACTAGAAATTAATTCAGAAAGGCATCTCGAAAACTCTTAGAAATTAAACAAAACACTTCTGAATAATCCTTGGGTCAAAAGGAAGTACCAAGAGAGATAGGAAAGTATTTTGAACTGAAAGAAATGTGATAATACAGCATAACAAAATTTGCGGGATGCACAGTCAACACACCAATTAAAACATAATTGCCAGACTGGATTAAAAAAACAAGACCTGCCCATGTGCTATCCACAGGTATCTATAATTAGGGAGAAATGTATAGCATGAAATGCTTGTATTGGTAAAGAAGAGAGGTCTCAAATCAGTAATCGAAGCTTCAATGTTAAGAAACTGGGAAAAGGCAAACAAAAATAAGTTCAGCAGCTCTTTTTCACATTTGGCCTTGGGATAGCCAGTGAACTTGTGTGTGGTAGAAAAGATTTTTAAAGTCACTCATTCTATTTCTTTTTTTTTTTTTTCATTCTATTTCGGTATATAGTTTCAAAGTGTAGTTTTTACTTTAGAGGAAAATATAACCTCCCAGTCAAATCTACTTAACCAGTCTCACATAAACTTCAATACCCTGAAATAGAACCAACAAATAGTGAGGGCACCTCTGTCAACCTGTCTACATTTTATGGGATACCAGTTTTCTCTCAGGAAACCATGGACACTGGGCACGTGACACACAATAGCCTTCTATGCAAGATGGACTGAGCGAGGCCATCAGTGTTAGTCTGAATATTCATTGCTGAAAAAGCTTAATTTCTTTCTTGTTTTTTTTTAAAGGAAAAAATCCTAATATTTTCTCCCCATACCCAAATGGATTGTTCACATACCCCAACCCAGAAACTTCTAGACTAGAGAATAAAGGGGTAAAAGGACCTAGTTTTGAAGCAATTTCATCTCTGAAAGGATCCCATGGAATTTACTCACAGCAGACAGAATATGCTGACCCTAAAGTAAAGCCATGTAAAAGGTAGTTATTTCTGAGGCTGAAATAATCCTTTGGAGAACACGCTGCATTTTGTTAAGTTGTCAACCCGTGGGTTTCTATTTCTCCTTATATGTTGTCCTGTGACTATCTCCTAAATACCACATTCCACTGTCAGCTTGATATTTAAAACTGGTTGGCCGCACTCCACTGCCATCCATTATGTTGCATTGTTTTACAAGAAATATAACTTCTTTCACAGCAGACATGTTGATCCCAAGGAAACTGTTTTTCACATTTTACTGTGTGGATTTTTAAAATATATTTATCCTAGACACAAAAGATCTAAACGTGAAGCAATTGAACTTACTTAAACAGTTAATAGATTTATACATGCTGCTCCTTTCTCTCCAGATGAATTTTTTAAAAATATTTTTAAATAAAGTTTAAAACCCCATCTTTGTTGGCTCAGATGCTTGCAGAGGAGTTGGCGCATGATGCTTTCTCATTTGGGATCATCTTCTGTTGCTAAGAGATTTGCATATGCTTAGGATGACTTAAGATCATTGGTACAAAATATACTCAGAAATTAATCCGTAAGTGGCATTTTTATACAAAGAATCTTGGGCAGGTAGACTTTTTTTTTTTTTTATTATGTTAAGTTAGCCACCATACGGTATGTCATTAGTTTTTGATGTGGTGTTCCAGGATTCATTAGTTCTGTATAACACCCAGTGCTCATTACAACATGTGCCTTCCTTAATACCCATCACCCGGCTACCCTATCCCCCCACCCCCCACCCCTCTGAAACCCTCAGTTTGTTTCCCGGAGTCCAGAATCTCTTATGGTTTGTCTCCCTCTCTGATTCCCACCCCCCTTTCAGTTTTCCCTCCCTTCCCCTAATGTCCTCTGTGCTATTCCTTATGTTCTACATATGAGCGAAACCATATGATAATTGACTTTCTCTGCTGGACTTATTTCACTCAGCATAATCTCCTCCAGTCCCATCCATGTTGATGTAAAAGTTGGGTAGTCATCCTCTCTGATGGCTGAGTAATATTCCATTGTATATATGGACCACATCTTCTTGATCCATTCATCTGTTGAAGGGCATCTCGGCTCCTTCCACAGTTTGGCTATTGCGGACATTGCTGCTATGAACACTGGGGTGCAGGTGCCCCTTCTTTTCACTACATCTGTATCTTTGTGGTAAATACCTAGTAGTGCAATTGCTGGGTCATAGGGTAGCTCTATTTTTAGCTTTTTTGAGACATCTCCACACTGTGTTCCAAAGTGGCTGTACCAGCTTGCATTCCCACCAGCAGTGTAAGAGGGTTCTCCTCTCTCCACATCCTCACCAACATTTGTTGTTTCCTGCCTTGTTAATTTTTGCCATTCTAACTGGTGTAAGGTGGTATCTCAATGTGGTTTTGATTTGAATTTCCCTGGTGGCTAATGATGTTGAACATTTTTTCATGTGTCTGTTAGCCATTTGTATGTAGACTTTCAAAGAAGCTATCTTTTTTTTTCCTTTGACAACAGTGGAGTGAAAGCCTGAAATTTAAGTATAATTCATCACTACTGTGGTCAGTTTGATTCAGTGTTCAGGGTAATATCAACCCTGTTCGAACCTAAATTTTCCTACTAAATCCCAAATATTTGCCCTAATATAGAATGAAAAAGAAAGTGCAAATACTTAACAATTGCACATATTTACACATGCTTAGTGTATTGCTTATCTATTGCTGCATAATATAATACCACATGAACTTGTAGCTTGAAAAATCCCACATTTATTATCTCATAGCTTCTGTGGATTAGGAATCTGAGCACAGTTTAGCTGGCTCCTCTCCCTCAGGGTGTCCTGAGAGTCTACAGCCAAGGTATCAGCCAGGGCTGGAATCTCATCTGAAAGCTCACCTAGGGAAGGATCTACTTCTAAGCTCACTGCATGATTGTGGACAGGATTCAGCTCCTTTTGGATTGCTGGACTGAGAATTCCAGTTCTTTGATGGCTGTTAGCCAGAGGATACCCTTAGTTCCTTATCGTGTGGGCCTCCTAAACAAGGCAGCTTGCTTCATCATTACAAGCAAAGGAGAGCTCTGGATAGCAAGATGGCATGGCAACAATCTCTTATAAGTTAATCACAGAAGTGACATCTCCTCATAGTTCAGATAGTCCATTGAAGCGAATTACTCAAGGGAAGGGGATTACACAAGGCTGTGAATGCCAAGAGATAGACATATTTAGGGGCTATCTTAGAAGCTACACACCACACCTCCTTTCACTATGGCCACTTTCAGTCTTCTCATTTCTTAATAACACATGCAGGACATGCAAACAATAAAAAAACAAAAACTTTTTTGCTTTCAAGTAATAATGTACCAGTGAATTCAGCCAGATGCAAGTCAAAAGAAGATTGACTGGTAAGGCTTTAGATCAGATGTTTTTATTTTTCAACTCCTGATATCAATACATATTTTTCTTTCTTGATTTATAACCTCTACTTCACTAGTAGTGTCTGAATATAATTTCTTCCAAATTTAAGGTAACAAATTAAAAATTGAGTATAACATTTTCCAAACAATTGGTGCCACATGATAGTCACAAGTCAGGAAAGTGTTTCTAGCCTCCATTAGCAAACTTAAAGTCGAAATATATTAGAATCACTGACTTGGGTTGGGTTTATCCAATAAGGAGACTTTAGACAAGTATTTAAGTGTAGGCATTTTGGAGGCGGGTGGGGACGCGGCATTAGGAAACACTAAATAGGGGAGTAGGGAAGTGAGAATGCAAGCAACTACAGTCGATAAAATGCGTGTTTTCAAGCTAGTTACGATTGTGGCAACTGGAAGTCAGTTACAGTGGGGAACTGTGGGAAACAGTGAAGAACATATCTCAGAGTTATCCCAACTAAGAGTAAAAAGGCTGGGGTATTTATTCACTAGTTCCTTATTGTCATTGGTTGAAGATTGCTTCCAGAAGCATTAACTCTCTGGCACTTTATGCTTACTTATGTGTGAAGGCTGAGCATGTTCCCCTAGCCGGAGGGGTAAAAAAAGCCCCCGGGCTGAGTCACTGGCATTCACAGTAAGCAGCCTTCAGCATGTAGAGGTAAGTGTGGAAGAAATACGGATGGGGAACAACTAACGTCTTCTATAGTCACTGTAACTGAAGAGCTGTTGAGAGACCACCCAGTTCTTTTCCTGCTTTCATCAAGGGTTATACCTAAAAACTTCTCTAAGGAGACAAGCAGTTCTTATTTCAGTTCATACATTCCTGACCATGGCAGGCAAGTGGGAAGATAAAACTAAGATGTGAAATGTACAGGAAGTTCTGAAACTTTCCCAGAAAACCCTGTGCCCCCAAAACAAAAGCAATGGTTCTAAGCAGCAACAACTCTAATGCTTTATTGATCCTTGGACTGGGCAGGTCCCCTAGAAAATCACTAATCCTTTTACAGCTTGTCAAGTACCCTTGGAAGTAGCGATAGGCCACAGAAGACTCAAGGTACCCTGGGAGGTTGAAAGAGATCACATCAGCCCCTCAGTAACCTGGGAGGTAATAATGGACCATGTTAGCCCTAAAATCCTAGGAAGTAGTGCTGAGCCACATCAACCCCAAAGCATCCCAGAGGTTTGGGATGACCCACATCAGATCTGAGATGAAAGGATCTCTGATTTTCTAATTCCAAGACACCTTTCACAGACAGGGAACAGTGGGAAATGTAATGGGCAGCAGGCACACTCTGATAGTCATGCATTTTTCCAGCCAGCTGAATAGTAACTGACCTCAAGTTATAACTGAACTAAGACTCCTAAACAAAACAGAGCTTTTTCCAAACTTAAATTAAATCAACACTTGCAGTCATTGGTAAAATGATTAATAGCTCCCCAAAGACATGGTCTTAATTTTTTCATTTTTATAAAGATTTATTTATTTATTTAAAGATTTTATTTTAGAGAAAGAGAGAGAGCAGGAGCAGGGGTAGAGGGGGAAGGAGAGGAACAAGCAGACTCCACGCTCAGCAAGGAGCCTGACCCAGGGCTCGATCCCACGACCCTGAGATCATGACCCAAGCCGAGACCAAGAGTCTTATACTCAACAGACTGAGCCACCCAGGCTCCTCAAGGCATGTCTTATTTTGCTTACTTTTGTGTCTCTAGTCCACTCTTTGGAATAATAAATAGGCATTAAGTTAATGGATGAATGTCTTAGTTAATTGTCCTTTAAGGGAGAAACGATTAATAAGCACTTCTTTGGAATAAAAGGAGTGAGGCGTCTATTTTCAAATATATATGGGAACCAAAGAGTTAAAGTTAAACAGACTTTTTTTACTATGGGAATTCTCAGAGCCTTTAGTATGCCAAGGTGAATTTTAAGTCACCAAGCTAGGGAGATGGTATTTGCACTATCTCCTGAACTTATTTAACCACTAAACCCTTTTTCTCTCCCCTGGAACATTTCAAAATCCCAAAGAAGTTTGAGATGTTCTAACTCTTAAAGGTGGCTTAATGATTGAGAATCATAAGTCATAGCAAAATTGAATTGCTGTGAGGGGATTTTGAGGGAAGGGTGTGGTTGAGATAAGAGAAGAGAGATGGGAGCATAATGATTTAGGGTCTCACATTAACTGTGGCCGCTGGTAAAAATGAAGTGTCATAACACAAGACAAAGAGCCTGGAGTAATTTCTGCATCATGACACATTCTTTCTGACAATTAGATCGTCCCCATCATTGGATTCCCATGACCAGTACTACCCTTAGACGTGGGCAACAAGGGCCCCTCACCTATAGGGAGGCCCACACTTTAAAGTTTAGAAGACCCTGCTTTAGATTTACTCCAGTAGTACCCTCCACATGAAGCAAGTAATCATAAAGCCAAGGAAATGTGTTCACTCAAACCTCACAACCCCTCTTCTAGGTCAAGTTCAGGATGCCAAAATTCTCTACCCAAAGGGATCCAAGCCACTTCCAGGGCCCATGCAGGCCTGTTCCCATGCCCATCCTCTTGAGAACAGACTGTGTGCTAAGGGATGGCTGGTGAATTGAAAGAAAGGGGTTCAGAACTAGATGGAACATAGTTACATGGGCTAAAGTAGCCACCCAAGGCCCCTCATGGTTCGGAACAAAGCCAGAGGTGGAAAGAAAAGGGGGGTGGGAGCTGTATGGGAGGGGTCTCCATTGACACTCTTGACTAAAGCCCTACAAATATTAGGGGCAGGCCTACCTTTGCAAGTGCAGTATACCTGCTCAGTGAGTCCATGTGTGGAGTAAATTTTTGATACATATTCTAGTAAACTTACTTGTGATTTTCTCATCATTTGCACACCTAGGAATTATCAGATAACAGTGGCATTTCCAAGATTTATCCCTAACATCTCACCATTCCTGCCCTCACATTTCACGAGGATGTATAAGAGATATACTCCTGTACGTGGCCATTTCAATTATACGTATCACAACCAAGAAGACATTTTTGGAGGCCTCTGAAGAAACAATCTGCGTCACAACAGTGCACTTGCCTCAATTCACAAGGAATCACTGAAAAAGCAAACAGACTGCCTCAGCCAATGGTCTACATTGTGATGACAGGAAATGTCATGGCTCTGCCCAGTGGGTGACCTTGGTCTAGCCCATATCCAACCCTAAAACTGAAAAACTGGGGTGTCGAGAGGATAAAAGGTCATGATGGGTCTGCAGCATTGGAAACTCAGAAGTGGTAGACAGAGATTCCTTCCTTCCAGGGAGGAATACAGCCACTGAGCCAAGAAAACAGAAACCACTCCTAAATAACAAGTGACTCAGACTGATAAGAGAACATAAGAAATATCTTTTTCTCTCTATTTTTCTTTTTCCTGTATTGTATCATACTGTATCATATTGTATGTTACTGTGGTAAGAATATTTAATGTGAGATCTACCCTGTTAATAAATTTTTAAGTGTGTAATACATTATTGGTACAATGTTGTACAGCACATCTCTAGAACTTGTTCTTGCTTCATTGATTAGTAATTTCCATTTCTCCCTATCCCCAACCCCTGGCAACCACCACTCCACTCTTTAATTCTATGAATTTGCCTATTGTAGATACCTGATATAAGTGGAATCATGTAGTATTTGTCTATGACTGGCTTATTTCACTTAGCATAATATTCTCAAGGTTTAGCCATGTTGTCTCATATGGCAAAATTTCCTTCTTTTTAAAGCCTGAGTAGTATTCTATTGTATGTATATACCACATTTTCTTTATCCATTCATTTGTCAATAGACATTTATGTTGTTTCTACCTCTTGCTATTATGAATGGTACTGCAATGAACATAGGAGTGCCAATATCCCTTTGAAATCTTGATTTCAATTCTTTTGGATAAATACCCAGAAGTGGGAGCGCTGGATCATATGGTAGTTCTATTTCTAATTTTTGGAGGAACCTCTATACTGTTTTCCATAGTGGCTGCACTTTTTTGCATTCCCACCAACATTGTGCATGGGTTGCAATTTCTCCACATCCTCACCAACACTTGCCTGTTGTTTTTTAGATAATAGCTATCCTCACGGGTGTGGGGTGGTCTTTGTGGTTTTGATTTGCATTTCCCTAATGATTAGTTATGTTGAGGATCTTTTCCTATATATGTTGGCCATTTGTATGGGTGTGGTTTTTTTAGAAATAGAAAAGTGTCTCTTCAAGTCTTTAGCCCATTTTTTAATCAAGCTATTAGTTGTTTTGATTTTTTTTTACTATTGAGTTGAAGAAGTTCCTTATATATTGTGCAGATTATCAGATAGATGGTTTGCAAATATTTTCTCCCATTCTGTAGGTTGCCTTTTCACTCTATTGATTTTCTCTTTTGCTATACAGAAGTTGTTTAGTTTGATATAGTCCCACATGTTTATTTTTGTTTTTGTTGACTGTAAAGAAATCTCTTAATATAAGTCAAGCTGACATCACTGGTCCACAGACCACCTTTTGAGAAGCACTGTGTTAAACACTCCATATCCCCCAAATCCTACCTCATATCCAGGGAATCAGAATCACAGGGGAGAAGCCCAGAACCTGATCTTTTAACAAATATCCCTGATGATCATTCTGGTCTAAATACACGACGTCTTTTACGCACACTAAAATTCATGCTCTTTCCTTTTTGAGGAGCTCCTCAGACACTGACTAGAGCCCATTACTCTTATCTATACAATATTCTTAAAATTCTGATTATCTGATTTCCCAACAGAGAGTAGATTAGAAGCTATCTACTTGTGGTGTGGAAGCAGGTTTCTTTGTTAATTTGATTTCATTTTTAAGCTATAATGTGAGATTTTGTTTGCAGAAAATAATTTGCTATCAAATGAAGACGTTATATTTTATTTATTAAAGTTACAAGCTCCAAACGCATTTTTTCCTTAAGCTTTTGAGTTCAACCTACAAATCTTATTATTCTGTTTATAATTCTAGTAAAATTTAATGATCATTCACACAGATGCCTTTGACTGATGATTAGTCCCATTTAACTAAATGTCCTTATAAATTGAACAATTTACTTTTTAAGCCCCTTAAATATCTGACTAACAAATAAAACCTTCTCAGCACTAAATTAATTCCTATAAACATAATAAATTAAACTTAAAAGTATAGTAAATCTTAGAGTTCTCTTGAATGTCCAAACATGTCAGTATAATGCCCTTAAAACTAGGGATAAAGCCTTGAGAAATTTTTCCAGATGTCTTTTTAAAATCTGTAAAAGTTGTGTTGAAAGGGATGGAAAATGCGGTATCTGTCAAGTCCAAAGTATTTAAAATGAAAACATAAAGATTTTTAAGTATCTTGAGATATTAACATTAAAAATCCCATTTTGTGAAGGAGGTTGCAGGATTCTGTGAGTGGATGGAGGAATTTGGTAATAATTAGGCACAAACCAGGGACATGGGCTATGTGACTGTGATGGTTAACTTTATGTGTCAACATGACTGGATCATGGAGGGCCCAAATACTTAGCTAAATATTATTTCTGGCTATGTCTGTGAGGGTGTTTCTGGATGAGATTAGCACTTGAATCATTGAACTCAGTAAAGCAGATTTCCCTGCCCATCGAGAGTGGGCACCATTCAATCTTTTATGGGCCTGAACAAAACAAAAGACAAAAGAAGGAAAACTTTGCCCCTTCTCTGACAGATTGAGCTGGGACATTGGACTTTTACACACAGACTGAGACTTACACCATCAGCTCTTCTGGTTCTTAGATCTTCAGATTTCAACTGAACTATACCACCAGTTTTCCTGGGTTTTCAGCTTGCAGATGGCAGATTGTGGGATTTCTCAGCTTCCATAATTGCGTGAGCCAATTCCTAATGCAGTGATCATCCCTTCTTTAAACTTTATTATATATAGTACAAGACACAGTGAGTATCAAAAGGGGGCTCAGCTTGACAGTTGAGATGAGGAAAAAAAACTGCCTTGTCTGGCTGCTACTCCAGACCTTGCAGCCCAGCTGATGTCTGGACACTAGGCACCATCAACTCTCAAATATTTGGGATGGTATAATGGGGCAATTAACAAGCCCCCAAACCTCAGTAGCTTAGGACAATGTAAGTTTATTTCTCTCTCATGGAAAGTCCAATGCAGATGTTCCTGGACTAGGGTTTTCCTCCAAGCACAGACTTGGAGATCCAGGTACATTTAATCATGTGAGACTGCCATCTTCAACACATGGCCTCCAAGGTTGCTATGGAACGAGGAAAGACAGAGCCTGGACAAAGCACACCAGCTTTTAATTCAATGATCTGAAGGGTCACAATACCTCTGCTCACAATCTATCAGCAAGAATTGGTCCCATGACTGCTCCAGATGAAGGGCTGCTGAAAATGTGGTCTAGCCATGTACTAGAAGAAACAGATTTGGTGAGTGTCTGGTGACTCTCTGCCAGGGATGGCATAAGTGTTTCTTTAGAGGGTGTATTAGTTTTCTAAAGCTGCCATAACAAATTACCACAAACTGGGCAGCTCATAACAACAAAAATTTCTTCTCTCACAATTCTGGAGGCCAGAAGTCTGAAATCAAGATGTTGGCAGGCCATGCTCCCGCTGAAGGCTCTAGAGGAGAATCTTTCTTTGCCTCTTCCAGCTTTTGATGTTGCCAGCAATCACTACCATTCCTTGGCTTTTAGCTACATCACTCCAATTACTGCCTCCATTCTTACTTGCCTATTTTTCCTCTGTTTGTGTATGTGTGTCTACAAATTTCCCTCTCCTTAAAAGGACACCAGTCATCAGATTAAGGGCCCACCCCACCTCAGTATGACTCTTAACTTAATTACGTCTGCAAAGACTCTTTCCAAATAAGGTCACATTCACAGGTACCAAGGGTTTGGGTTTCAACAAATTCAACATATTTGGGGGGTACACAAGTCAATCCACTACAGAAAGAATATGAGTTTTCTATAACAGTTTCTGTGCATCAAGAGTTCTGGCACAGTTTAGATCAAGGTCTTACCAGGCTGAAATCTAGGGCTGTGGTTCTCATATAAAGCTCAGGGTTATTTTCCAAATTTCCTGGGTTTTGTCATAATTGAATTCCTTGTGGTTGTAGGATGTAGGTCCCAGGTTGGCTTTTTGTTTGTTTGTGTTTTGGTTTTTGGGTCCTTTTGTTTGTTTGTTTGTTTGCTGGAGTTGGCCAGGAGTCAGCGACATCTTCAAAGTCAGTAGAATATTTCTCTTATGCTTTATCTTCTTTTAAGGTTAAGTCAGACCCTGTCAAGACAGGAATCTCTATTTTGATTAACTCAAAGTCACCTGATTAGAAATCTAATCACAGCATCTCATCATATTTCTAAGTTCCAGCCCCACTGAAGAAGAGATGATTATACAAGGGTGTGGGTCATTGGGAGTTATCTTAGAATTCTGCTTACACAGAGGTAAGCTTCTTTTAATCACAGGAAGATTTAGAATTAAAACTTAAATCTTTAAGAGCTATGTTTTTTTGACTTTTTTGCTTTAAAGGATCTGTGCAGGGGCTCCTGGGGGGCTGAGTCAGTTAAGTGCCTGCCTTTGGCTCAGGTCATGATCCCAGGGTCCTGGGATCGAGCCACACATGGGGCTCCCTGCTTAGCAGAGAGTCTGCTTCTCCCTCTGCCCCTCCCCCTGCTCGTGCTCTCTCTCTCTCTCTCTCTCTCTCTCTCTCTCTCTCAAATAAATAAATAAATAAATAAAATCTTTTAAAAATTAAAAAAAGAATCTGTGCATATTAGGTATTTCTCTACTTGCAATGTTTAAGAAAATTTGCCTAACTGGACTAGTAAGTCGGCCTTTTGATTCCTATCTAAAATTATAATTGTAAAATGAATTTGGGCAGGTGCATTAAGTTGAAACATTCTAGTATCTTCCATTTTTTAAAAATTTTTTATTGTTATGTTAATCACCATATATTACATCATTAGTTTTTGATGTAGTGTTCCATGATTCATTGTTTGTTCATAACACCCAGTGCTCCACGCAGAACGTGCCCTCTTTAATACCCATCACCAGGCTAACCCATCCCCCCACCCTCCTCCCCTCTAGAACCCTCAGTTTGTTTTCCATTTTAAGAGAATTTACGATTGAGCCTTTTCTCAATTACTACATGAGGATTATGTCTGTGCTTTTTATATGATTGAGTTTTTCTGAGCTCAAGGGGTGCCATTTCTGACTTGTTCCTTCTGCTCAGGGAAATCTGTAGTCCTCACTGAGGTTATAGTTAACCCTCAGCCTTGATTAGATTCTTAAATTTTAAAGCTGTCTTTATCCTAATGTCTGGTATCTCTTTCCTGGCCCTGTAAAGTAAGTGAGTTGTTCTGGAAGTAATTTAATAAGGCCATAACAAATAGCAAAACTGTATGGCTGTAAAGTACTTTATCATTTCCTGCCCAACATCACAAACTCCCAACAAACACCCAAAGGTGCCAACTACAAAAATGAATTATATTTAATTCTATATTATTAGTAACACAACTTAAATCAGCAGGCAGTAGAGAAAGAAGGGTCCACCTCCCACAGGCGCATCTACCTGTTGAGCATGGTAGCACATTTCCTTCCTCCAGCTACAACCTGGCTGATAACATTTCAGTGGGGTCAGTTAGAAGTTACTTGTTGATACCAGGACAAGACTAGAGTGAGGCTAGTGAGGCACCCAGGGTTCAGAATGTAAGGCAGTGCTCACTCAGGCATGTACTGAAGAAGGTACTGGAACTTCTTCACAGTGCAAGCACAGGGTCAACACCAAGAGTGTGTGCCACCTTACATTTTGCACCTTGGTGCCTCACTTTCCTCACCCTAGTCCTAGCCTTATTGGCACCTTAAAAGCTCGCTGTTACAAAGATCTTCAAAAGATCAAGAAAAGACTACCCTCCATCTTGCAGCGAGAATTCCTGCTTTAACAGGCTTTCTTGCTAGGTGAGGCCATACCTGAAGGTTTCAACTTCTTTTGACTTGGTATTGCCTCCTCTTTCAGAGCAGCATTACCTGGCCAAATTTTCTCTGATCAATCTCATGTCTGCCATGGAAAACCCATTACAGAACTGCCTAGAAATACCTTTGTGGCATATTCATTTTTATAAATACCAGAAAATTCAGATCTACAAAAAATAATGACATTAAAAAAATCACCTTTAATCCCACAACCCAGAAATAACTATCCATTTACATTCTGAAGGATGACCTTTCAGTCTTTTTTATGCATATAGTTTTTTAATAAAATCATAGACCCAAGCTGTACATGTTGGTTTCAGTTTTTTTTCACTTCTCATTATATCACAAACAATTTTCCATTTAAAAGTTTTCAACAACATTGTTTTAAAAGGTTACTTAATACGCCATTGTGTGATCTATATCAGGATTTATTTATTCAATCCCATACTGTTGGAAATTTAGATTGTTTCCAATTTTTCTCTATTATAAATTTCACTATTATGAGAATTCTCCAGAGTTAGACTTTGCACTCATCCTGAATTATCTCCTTTGGATAAAATTTAAATTATGGAAGCACACTTTGAAGAACAAATATGGAGATTTTTGCTACATTTGCCAACTTGCCCTCCAGAAGGCATATGCTAATTTTTATCTTCGTCTTTTGGCTACCAGTTGTTCAATCAAGAAAACCAGTAATAGTAGTAATTGCAGCCATCATTTAGGGAGAACTCAACTTCTTTTGGCTTAACATACATTATCTCATAAAGTCTCCAAATAGTCATAAAGTTAAGTGGTGTTATCCTTATATGAAGGCTAATTTTATGTCAGCTTGGCTGGGCCACAGTGCCCAGATACTTGGTCAAACATAATTCTGGATGTTTCTATGACGGCCTTTTTGGATGACATCAACATTTACATTGGTGGACTTTGAGTAAGGCAGATTGCCCTCCATAATGTGGCTAGGTCTCATCCAAACAGTAGAAGGCTTGAATAGAACAAATACTGACCTCCTTTGGGCAAGAAGGAATTCTGGCAGCAGACACATTTTGGACTTGAATTGCAACTCTTCCTTGGGTGTCCAGCCTGCTGGCCTGCTCTACTGATCTTGAACTTACTAAGTCTCCACAGTCACATGAACCAGTTCCTTAAAATACATCTCTCTCTCCCTATCTCTCTTCTCTCCCCCCATATAATATATATCCATATCCATATCCATATCCATATCCATATACCCGTATCCTATTCATTCTCTTTCTCTGTACAACCTTAACATACCCTATTTGGCAGATGAGAAATCCAAGACTTAGAAAAGTTGATGCTCCCAAGTTTATGCAGATGGAAAATAGTAACATCAGTATTCAAATCCAAATTTGTCTGACTCCATAACCCATGCTCTTAACCATTATATGAAAGAACTATGCCAAGGTCATCAAACCATGAACCTATCATATTTCATACTTGGACATTCCCCATCACTGTGGAGAGGTTTGGGTAACTTCCCCAGCACCTGCCAATAGCAGTGAATAACCCAAGAGCCCCTTCAGAGTAGAATATCCTGAAGGGTCAAACTCAGTCACACCAAGGCAGCTACCTAACCCACAGTCTCTCCCACCACCACTTAAAGGAAAAGACCTTCTGATGAACTTACATTATAGTCTTTTGAAGAAGAAACCAGGGGCTTCTGTCAGTAGTGGCCATACCATTGCTTCTCTGTTTTTCAGCTCCCAATGCAATGGGTTAGGTCCAGACATTCTTCCTATTTTTATGATTTCAGGGTCACCTATATGATGAAGTTGAAGAGCACAACCTCTTGTGACAGTCTGATTTGGAATCAAAATGGGAAGTCAAATGTGAATAGAGGTAAATAAATGAAGAAAACTAGCAGATTTTGTTTCTTATCTCTTCTAATTCCAGCACCTAGGGAGCCACCCTGTTTGAAATGAAAAAATATGAACAAACCTGAAAGGAACATTATCTTGCCCCAATACTCTAAGTTCTTGCAGTTCAACAATGTGCTGATATTAAACAAAGATGACGGACTTGAACAAGCTGCTCTCGGACTGTCACTTTTTCTCACCAATTTTAGGAGAGCCCCAGAGGCCCATAGGCATAGTTGCTGAGGGATTCAAATTTTAACTACAAATTGTGCATTGCAATTGGCAGATGGGAAAGCTAGAACACTAATCTATTTCAGGAAATGCTCCAGCTTTTGGTTTCATGCAAGGGGTGCTGACTGCTACTTTTGGAATTCAGACTGCAACTCAGCTCTGCATCCAGTTCCATCATGTTGGGTGTTCAATTGTCAGGACAGTCTGGGAGTCTTTCACAAGGATGAATGTGTATTACTTCATATAAAAAGGAAAGCCACAGAAACTGCCCCAATTCAAGTTTTCCTATGTGAAGGTGATGAAACCATAGGCAACCTAAAGACTGAAATGTCCCCACCAAGCCCAAGACCTAAAGAGGTGACCCCTTCATGCCCAGAGAACCTTTAATAGCTTTGGTGAATGGAGTTCCAACAAGGTTCAGCTGCCCCCAATTCTGCCTCAGTCAAATAGATACAACTTTAGTTTGCTTAAAGGAAAAACAAACACAAAATGGAAACTTTCAACAACAGGAATAATAACCTCAACAAACTGGACATAAAAGAAACATACTTCAACATAAAAAAGGCCATATATGACGAACTCACAACTAACATCATACTCAATAATAAAGGGTTGAGAGTGTTTCCTCTAAGATCAGGAGCAATACAAGCATGCCCACTCTCATCACTTCTATTCAACATAGTGCTAGAAGTCCTAGCTAGAGTGATTAGACAAGACAAAGAAAAGACAGCATTCAAATTAGAAAGGAAAAAGTAAAATTATCATTACTTGCAGATGACATGATATTATATATAGAAAACCCTAAAGATTCAACCAAAAAAAATTGTTGGAACAAATAAATGGATTCAGTAAACTTGCAGGATATAAAACCAACATATAGAAATGAGTTGCTTTTCAATATGGTAACAATGAAACATTTGAAAAAGAAATAAAGAAAGCTATCCCATTTCACAATAGCATCAGAAACAAAAAATATGTAGGAATAAATTTAACCAAGGAAGTAAAAGATCCACGTAATGAAAACTACAAGACTTTGATGAAAGATATCCTGTGTTCATGAAACAGAAGAATTAATATCATTGAAATGTCCATACTACTCATGCCATATTTGAGTCAATACAATGCATATCAAATAACCAATGACATTTATCACAGAAACAGAAAAAAAAATAAGCCTTAAACTTGTATGGAACAACAAAGACCCCAGATAGCCAAGAGAAAGAAGAGCAAAGCTGGAGGCATCATACTCGCGATTTCAAAGTATACTACAGATGGAGAGGAAGATGGCAGTGGAGTAGGAGGACCCTAGGGTCATCTCATCCCATGAAAACAACTAGATAACTATCAAATCATCCTAAGTATCCCAGAAATTGACCTGAATACTGACAGAAAAAACCCACAACTAAAGGGAGAGAAGAGGCCACAATGAAGAAGGTAGGAAGTGTGGAGGTGTGGTTTAGGGGAGAAACAGATCACAGGTGCTACAGAGGGGAGGGAGCCATAGTCACAGAGTAAGGAGAGAGAGAGAAGAGTACATAAATGAACTCAAAAGGAGAACGTTTACCCAAAGCCATTGGCTTGGAAAATGAGGGGGGCTGAATTTCATGAATTCTTGCAACCAGTGGGCCTTAAAGCCTAGGGTTTTAAAGGTCACCAGGCTTGGCTGGGATAGAACCCAGAGAGCAGTGCACTCTCCGGGGAGAAGGCAGGCAAACAACCCAGGGGCAGACAGTGTGGAAACAGCTATCTAAGGAATGGCTGGGGCACACAGGGTGGAGATAATTCACTCTTCTCAGTGTGTCCCTGAGAGGCAGAATTCACAGAGACACACCTCCCAGAATGAATGAACTGACGGACACCATTTCCCTCAGCACAGAACTACCTGCAGGAAGCAGGTCAGCACTGACACTGGTTGCCCAATTTGCATACACCAAGCCCCCCTCCACGCCCTTCCCCCCCCCCACTCTGGCGGGACTGCCCTTCTCAGTCGAGTTTGCCTCAGTCCTGGTGCAGTGGGTCCCTCCCTCCAAAGACCAACATAAACCCCTGCCCATACCACATCTACTGAGCAGAGTTCTGCAGGACATCCGTTCTTGTGGAAATGGTGTCAGGTCTCATTTTACAAGCAGACCAGAGCACACTTAGTTAAAATTTGCCACAATCAGGCCAGGGACCAAACAGTGCCCACAGCAGGCAGGGAGAGCCTCTGCAGGCAACTGGCCTGAAGGACAGAGCAGCCAGAACACAACAGCAGAGCTCACTCAGCACACACTGGAGACACTCCCTGAAGCACCAAGTGCTGGGCACTCCATGGCCTCTTCTTCATAAAGCCATTACTCTCAGGAGCAGGAAACATAACTTGTTTTTCCAACACAGAGAAGAAGGCAAAGACTTAGACAAAATACCAAGACACAGGAATTCATCCCAGATGAAAAGAACAGGATAAGGCCACGGCCAGAGATCTAAGCAAAACAGATATAAGTAACATGCTTGATGGAGAATTGAAAGCAACAATTATAAGGATATTCACTGGGCTTGAGAAAAGAATACAAGACATCAGTGAGACCCTTACCACAGAGATAAAAGAGTTAAAAAAAGAATCAGAGATAAAGAACATAATAAATGAGATTGGAAACAGGCTTGATGCAATGAACAGCAGGATGAAAGAAGCAGAGGAATGAATTGGTGACCTACAAGACAAAGTAATGGAAAATAATGAAGCAGAACAAAAGAGAAAAACGAATTATGCAACACAAGAATAGACTTAAGGGACACAGTGACTTCATCAAATGTAATAACATTTGTATTATAGGAGTCCAAGAAGGAGAGAGAGAAAAGAGGGCAGAAAATTTAATTGAAGAAATAATAGCTCAAAACATTGCTAATTTGAGGAAGGAAACAGACATCCAGATCCAGGAGGCACAGAGAAATCCCACCAAAGTCAACAAAAGCAGACCAACACCAAGGCATATTGTAATTAAATTTACAATATATGGTGATAAAGAAAAAAAATTTTTAAAGCAGCAAGACGGTGTGGGGAGCAAGATGGCAGAGGAGTAGGAGACCTAAATTTTGTCTGGTCACAGGAATTCAGCTAGGTAGGTATCAAACCATTCTGAACACCTACAAACTTAACAGGAGATCGAAGAAAAGAATAGCAGCAACTCTATGAACAGAAAAGCGACCACTTTCTGGAAGTGTATGTTTTTCTGGGGTAATTGTCACCCTGTTAGCATTTTGTTCTCTCATTCATCTATTCTCCTCTGGACGAAATGACAAGATGGAAAAACTCACCTCAAAAAAGAACAAGAGTCTGTACCGACTGCCAGGGACCTAATCAATATGGACATTAGTAAGATGTCAGAACTAGAGTTCAGAATGATGATTATAAAGATACTAGCTGGGCTTGAAAAAAGCATGGAAGATACCAGAGAATCCCTTTCTTGAGAAGTAAAAGAACTAAAATCTAACCACGTCAAAATAAAAAAGGTTACTAATGAGGTGCAATCAAAAATGGAGACTCTAACTGCTAGGATAAATGAGGCAGAAGAGAGAATTAGTGATATAGAAGACCAAATGATGGAGAATAAAGAAGCTGAGAAGAAGATAAAAAAACTACTGGATCACGAGGGCAGAATTCGAGAGGTAAGTGATACCGTAAGATGAAACACTATTAGAATAATTGGGATCCCAAAAGAAAAAGAAAGAGAGAGAGGGGCAGAAGGTATATTGGAACAAATTATATTGGAAAACTTCCCTAATTTGGAGAAGAAAACAAGCATCAAAATCCAGGAGGCACAGAAAACCCCCTTAAAAATCAATAAAAATAGGTCAACACCCCAACATCTAATAGTAAAACTTACAAGTCTCAGAGACAAAGAGAAAATCCTGAAAGCAGCTCAGGACAAGAGGTCTGTAACCTACAATGGTAGAAATATTAAACTGGCAGCAGACCTATCCACAGAGACCTGGCAGGCCAGAAAGGACTGGCATGATATATTCAGAGCACTAAATGAGAAAAATATGCAGCCAAGAATACCATATCCAGCTAGGCTGTCATTGAAAATAGGAGACATAAAAAGCATCCAGGACAAACAAAAACTAAAAGAATTTGCAAACACCAAACCAGCCCTCCAAGAAATATTGAAAGGAGTCCTCTAAGCAAAGAGAGAGCCTAAAAGTAACATAGCCCCAAAAGGAATAGAGACAATATACAGTAACAGTCACCTTACAGGCAATACAATGGCACTAAATTCATATCTTTCAATAGTTACCCTGAAAGTAAATGTGCTAAATGCCCCAATCAAAAGACACAGGCTATCAGATTGGATAAAAAAACAAGACCCCTTGGGGGGCAGAGCAAGATGGCAGAGGAGTAGGAGACCTGGATTTCGTCTGGTCTCAGGAATTCAGCCGAATAGGGATCAAACCATTCTGAACACCTACGAACTCAACAGGAGATCGAAGAAGAGAGTAGCAACAACTCTCTGAAAAGAGAAGCAACCACTTACTAGAAGGTAGGACGTGCGGAGAAGTGAATCCGAGGCGATATTCGGGAGGATAGATGGCGGGGGAGGGGGCCTCCGTCGGCCGCTTCTGGCAAGTGATAGAGCCGCGGAGCACAAAATCGGAACTTTTAGAAGTCGGTTCCGCTGAGGGACGTCACTCCAGTGGCTAAGCGGGAGGTGGAAACACCGTGGGACAGTGTGGACTCGGGACCCTTGGGGTCACAGAAAGACCGGGGGTGCCTGAGTGCGGCAGAGCTCCCAGGTATCGGAGCGGGGAAGCCGGCTGCAGAGATGGAGCCGAGGCGCGGGCTCTCAGCTCGGGGTTGCCATAAACTGTGATCTGTGGCCCAGTTGGGCCACTGCGCCTCCAGCAGGGACCCAACAAGCAGCAGAGCCGGGGAGACTCCCCTTCCTCCCCCGGGAGGAGCAGCGCGGGACTGCACCGCGGGGATCTGCTGGGTTTGGAGACTCCACACGGGGTCGGGTGCCAGAGATAGAAACACTCGGTCACAGGCCAGGTGAGCGCGGAGTGCGGCCAGAGACGGGGGAGACGGGAGTGACTGCTTTTCTCTGGGGGCGCACTGAGGAGTGGGGCCCCGAGTTCTCAGCTCCTCCGGGCAGAGAGTGGGAGGCCACGATTTTGACCCTGGTCCTCCAAAGCTGTGCCGAGAGCTTGCAGGGAACAAAAGCTCCTGAGAGCAAACCCAAGCAGGTTGATTAGCCCGGACGAACAAGGGCGGGGCAATTCCGCCTCCGGCAAAGACATTAGGGAACCATGGCAACAGGCCCCTCCCCCAGAAGATCAGCACGAACAGCCAGCAAGCCAAGACCAAGTTTACCGATCAAGGAGAACGGGAGAACTCCAGCGCTAGGGGAATACTGCACATAGAATTCATGGCTTTTTTTTACCATGATTCATTAGTTTTTCAAAGTTAATTTTTTTAACTGTTTTTTGGGGGGTTTTTTTGAATTTTTCTTTTTCCCTTTTTCAACCAACATCTTATCAACCCTTTTTTAAAAAACATTTTTTATTTTTCATTTTTAGAGTCATATTTTGTCCCTTCATAGTAGTTACCCTTATTTTTGGCATATATATACATAAGTCCTTCTCTCTTTAAAATTTTGATATACAGTTTCTTCTAACAGATCAAAATATACCCTAAATCACTAGTGTATGGCTTTGTTCTAGTCTCCTGCCTGATCACAGTCTCTCCCTTTTTTTTCTTTACTTTTTTCTTTTTTTAAAATCTTCTTCTTTCTTCTTTCAAACAACTTCTTATCAATTCCTTTTATAAAACCTTTTATAAGTTTCATCTTTACAGTCATCTTCCATCCCTTCATTTATCAACCCTTATTTTGTACATATATAAGTCTTTCTTCCTTTAAAATTTTAGGAGGCCCTTTCTTCTAACAGACCAAAATACACCCAAAATCTAGTGTGTGGCACTGATCTATGCACTAGCCTGATCATATTTGATCATATTCTGTTTTTATTTGTTTTGTTCTGTTTTTGTTTGTTTTTATCTTTTTCTTTTTCTTTTTTTTCTCTTTCTTTTTTCTTTCTTTCCCTTTCTTTTCCCCTGGTTTCAGGTCTTTTCTGATTTGTATAGAGTACATTTCCTGGGGACGTTGTTAACCAGTTAGCATTTTGTTCTCTCATTTAGCTGTCTCCTCTGGACAAAATGACAAGATGAAAAAAATCACCTCAGCAAAAAGAACAAGAGGTAGTACCGTCTGCCAGGGACCTACTCAATACTGACATTAGTACGATGTCGGACCTAGAGTTCAGAATCATGACTTTAAAGATACTAGCTGGGCTTGAAAAAAGCATGGAAGTTATTAGAGACACCCTTTCTGGAGAAATAAAAGAACTAAAATCTAACCAAGTCGAAGTCAAAAAGGCTATTAATGAGGTGCAATCAAAAATGGGGGCACTAACTGCTAGGATAAATGAGGCAGAAGAGAGAATCAGCGATATAGAAGACCAAATGATGGAAAATAGAGAGGCTGAGAAAAAGAGATAAACAACTACAGGATCACGAGGGCAGAATTCGAGAGATAAGCGATACCATAAGATGAAACAACATTAGAATAATTGGGATCCCAGAAGAAGAAGAAAGAGAGAGAGAGGGGGGCAGAAGGAATATTGGAGCAAATTATAGCAGAGAACTTCCCTAATGTGGGGAAGGAAACAGGCATCAAAATCCAGGAGGCAGAGAGAACCCCTCTCAAAACCAATAAAAATAGGTCAACACCCTGATATCTAATAGTAAAACTTACGAGTCTCAGAGACAAAGAGAAAATCCTGAAAGCAGCTCGGGAGAAGAGATATATAACCTTCAATGGTAGAAACATTAGATTGGCAACAGACCTATCCACAGAGACCTGGCAGGCCAGAAAGGACTGGCATGATATCTTTAGAGCACTAAACGAGAAAAATATGCAGCCAAGAATACTATATCCAGCAAGGCTGTCATTGAAAATAGAAGGAGAGATAAAAAGTTTCCAGGACAAACAAAAACTAAAGGAATTTTCAAACACAAAACCAGCTCTAGAAGAAATATTGAAAGGGGTCCTCTAAGCAAAGAGAGAGCCTAAAAGCAGCATAGATCAGAAAGGAACACAGACAATATACAGTAACAGTCACCTACAGGCAATACAATGGCACTAAATTCATACCTTTCAATAGTTACCCTGAATGTAAATGGGCTAAATGCCCCAATCAAAAGACACAGGCTATCAGATTGGACTAAAAAACAAGACTCATCAATATGCTGTCTGCAAGAGACTCATTTTAGACCCAAAGACACCCCCAGATTGAAAGTGAGGGGGGTGGAAAACCATTTACCATGCTAATGGACACCAAAAGAAAGCTGGGGTGGCAATTCTTATATCAGACAAATTAGATTTTAAAACAAAGACTGTAATAAAAGATGAAGAAGGACACTATATCTTACTTAAAGGGTCTATCCAACAAGAAGATCTGACAATTGTAAGTATCTATGCCCCTAACATGGGAGCAGCCACTTTTATAAGGCAATTAATAACAAAAGCAAAGAAACACATTGACAACAATACAATAATACTGGGGGACTTTAACACCCCCCTGACTGAAATGGACAGATCATGTAAGCAAAAGATCAACAAGGAAATAAAGACTTTAAATGAAACACTGGACCAAATGGACTTCACAGACATATTCAGAACATTCCATCCCAAAGCAAAAGAATACACATTCTTCTCTAGTGCCCATGGAACATTCTCCAGAATTGATCACATCCTAGGTCAAAACTCAGGTCTCAACCGATACCAAAAGATTGGGATTATTCCTTGCATATTTTCAGACCACAATGCTTTGAAACTAGAACTCAATCACAAGAGGAAAGTCAGAAAGAACTCAAATACATGGAGGCTAAAGAGCATCCTACTAAAGAATAAATGGGTCAACCAGGAAATTAAAGGAGAATTAAAAAAATTCATGGAAACCAATGAAAATGAAAACACAACTGTTCAAAGTCTTTGGGATACAGCAAAGGCAGTCCTGAGAGGAAAGTATAGAGCAATACAAGCCTTTCTGAAGAAACAAGAAAGGTCTCAAATACACAACCTTACCCTACACCTAAAGGAGCTAGAGAAAGAACAGGAAATAAAGCCTAAACCCAGCAGGAGAAGAGAAGTAATAAAGATCAGAGCAGAAATCAATGAAAAAGAAACCAAAAGAACAGTAGAACAGATCAACGAAACTAGGAACTGGTTCTTTGAAAGAATTAACAAGATTGATAAACCACTGGCCAGACTTATCAAAAAGAAAAGAGAAATGACCCAAATCAACAAAATCATGAATGAAAGAGGAGAGATCACAACCAACACCAAAGAAATACAAAGAATTATAAGAACATATTATGAGCACCTCTATGCTAGCAAATTAGATAACCTGGAAGAAATGGGTACATTCCTAGAGATGTATCAACTACCAAAACTGAACCAGGAAGAAATAGAAAACCTGAACAGACCGATAACCACTAAGGATATTGAAGCAGTCATCAAAAATCTCACAACAAACAAAAGCCCAGGGCCAGATGGCTTCCCAGGGGAATTCTACCAAACATTTAAAGAAGAATGAATACCTATTCTCCTGAAACTATTCCAAAAAATAGAAATGGAAGGAAAACTTCCAAACTCATTTTATGAGGCCACCATTACCTTGATCCCAAAACCAGACAAAGACCCCATCAAAAAGGAGAATTATAGACCAATATCCTTGATGAACATGGATGCAAAAATGCTCACCAAAATACTAGCCAATAGGATCCAACAGTACATTAAAAGGATTATTCACCATGATCAAGTGGGATTTATCCCTGGGCTGCAAGTTTGGTTCAACATCCGCAAATCAATCAACGTGATACAATACATTAACAAAAGAAAGAACAAGAGTCATATGATCCTCTCAATAGATGCAGAAAAAGCATTTGACAAAGTACAGCATCCTTTCTTGATCAAAACTCTTCAGAGTATAGGGATAGAGGGTACGTACCTCAATATCATAAAAGCCATCTATGAAAAACCTACAGCAAATATCATTCTCAATGGGGAAAAGCTGAGAGCTTTTCCCCTAAGGCAGGAGTGCGGCAGGGATGTCCACTATCACCACTGCTATTCAACATAGTGTTAGAAGTCCTAGCCACAGCAATCAGACAACAAAAAGAAATCAAAGGCATCCAAATAGGCAAAGAAGAAGTCAAACTCTCACTCTTTGCAGATGATATGATAATGTATGTGGAAAACCCAGAAGACTCCCCCTCAAAACTGCTAGAACTCATACAGGAATTCCGTCAAGTAGCAGGATATAAAATCAATGCACAGAAATCAGTGGCATTCCTATACACCAACAACAAGACAGAAGAGAGACAAATCAAGGAGTCGATCCCATTTACAATTGCACCCAAAACCATAAGACACCTAGGAATAAATTTAACCAAAGAGGCAAAGGATCTGTACTCAGAAAACTATAAAATACTCATGAAAGAAATTGACGAAGACACAAAGAAATGGAAAAACGTTCCATGCTCATGGATTGGAAGAACAAACATTGTGAAGATGTCAAGGCTACCTAGTGCAATCTACACATTCAATGCAATCCCCATCAAAATACCATCCACTTTTTTCAAAGAAATGGAACCAATAATCCTAAAATTTGTATGGAACCAGAAGAGACCCCGAATAGCCAGAGGAATCTTGAAAAAGAAAAGCAAAGCTGGCGGCATCACAATTCGAGACTTCCAGCTCTATTACAAAGCTGTCATCATCAAGACAGTATGGTACTGGCACAAAAACAGACACATAGATCAATGGAACAGAATCGAGAGCCCAGAAACGGACCCTCAACTCTATGGTCAACTCATCTTTGACAAAGCAGGAAAGAATGTCCAATGGAAGAAAGACAGTCTCTGCAACAAATGGTGTTGGGAAAATTGGACAGCCACATGCAGAAGAATGAAACTGGACCATTTCCTCACACCACACACAAAAAATAGACTCCAAATGGTTGAAAGACCTAAACGTGAGACAGGAGTCCATCAAAATCCTAAAGGAGAACACAGGTAGCGACCTCTTCGACCTCAGCCGCAGCAACTTCTTCCTAGAAACATCGCCAAAGGCAAGGGGAGCCAGGGCAAAAATGAACTATTGGGATTTTATCAAGATAAAAAGCTTTTGCACAGCAAAAGAAACAGTCCACAAAACCAAAAGACAACCAACAGAATGGGAGAAAATATTTGCAAATGACATATCAGATAAAGGGCTAGTATCCAAAATCTATAAAGAACTTTTCAAACTCAACACCCAAAGAACAAATAATCCCATCAAGAAATGGACAGAAGACAGGAACAGACATTTTTCCAAAGAAGACATCCAAATGGCCAACAGACACATGAAAAAGTGCTCAACATCGCTCGGCATCAGGGAAATCCAAATCAAAACCTCCATGAGATACCACCTCACACCAGTCAGAATGGCTAAAATTAACAAGTCAGGGAACGACAGATGTTGGCGGGGATGCGGAGAAAGGGGAACCCTCCTACACTGTTGGTGGGAATGCAAGCTGGTGCAACCCCTCTGGAAAACAGTATGGAGGTTCCTCAAACAGTTGAAAACAGAGCTACCATACGATCCAGCAATTGCACTACTGGGTATTTACTCCAAAGATACAGATGTAGTGAAAAGAAGGGGCACATGCACCCCAATGTTCATAGCAGCAATGTCCACAATAGCCAAACTGCGGAAAGAGCCAAGATGTCCATCAACAGATGAATGTATAAAGAAGAAATGGTATATATACACAATGGAATATTATGCAGCCATCAAAAGGAATGAGATCTTGCCATTTGCAACGACGTGGATGGAACTGGGGGGTTTTATGCTGAGTGAAATAAGTCAATCAGAGAAAGACATGTATCATATGACCTCGCTGATATGAGGAATTTTTAACCTCGGGAAACAAACTGAGGGTTGCTGGAGTGGTGGGGGGTGGGAGGGATGTGGTGGTTGGGTGACAGACATTGGGGCGGGTATGTGCTATGGCGAGCGCTGTGAATTGTGCAAGACAGTTGAATCATAGATCAGTACTTCTGAAATAAATAATGCAATATACGTTAAGAAAAAAAGAAGAAGAAGAAGATAGCAGAAAGGGAAGAATAAAAGTGAGTAAGTCGGAGGGGGAGACGAACCATGAGAGACGATGGATTCTGAAAAACAAACTGAGGGTTCTGGAGGGGAGGGGGTTAGGGGGATCACTTAGCCTGATGATGGGTATTAAAGAGGGCACGTTCTGTGTGGAGCACTGGGTGTTATGCACAAACATTGAATCATGGAGCACTGCACCAAAAACTAATGATGTAATATATGGTAATTAACATAACAATAAAAATTAAAAAAACTAATGATGTATGGTGATTAACATAACAATAAAAAATTAAAAAAAATAAAACAAGACCCATCGATATGCTGCCTGCAAGAGACTCATTTAGACCCAAAGACACCTCCAGATGGAAAGTGAGGGGGTGGAAAACCGTTTGCCTTGCTAATGGATATCAAAATATAGCTGGGGTGGCTATCCTTTTATCAGACAAATTAGATTTTAAACCAAAGACTATAATAAGAGATGAGGAAGGGCACTATATCATACTTAAAGGGTATATCCAACAAGAAGGTCTAACAATTATAAATATCTATGTGCTTACCATGGGAGCAGCCAATTATATAAGCCAATTAATAACAAAAGCAAGGAAACACACTGACAACAATACAATAATAGTAGGGGACTTTAACACCCCCCTGGCTGAAATGGACAGATCATCTAAGCAAAAGATCAACAAGGAAATAAAGGCTTAAATGACACACTGGACCAAATGGACTTCACAAACATATTCAGAACATTCCATCCCAAAGCAACAGAATACACATTCTTCTCTGGTGCCCATGGAACATTCTCCAGAACAGATCACATCCTAGGTCACAAATCAGGTCTCAAATGGTACCAGAAGACTGGGACCATTCCCTGCATATTTTCGGACCACAGTGCTTTGAAACTAGAACTTAATCACAAGAGGAAATTCAGAGAGAACTCAAATACATGGAGGCTAAAGAGCATCCTACTGAGGAATGAATGGGTCAATGAGGAAACTAAAGAAGAATTTAAAAAATTCATGGAAACAAATGAAAATGAAAAAACTGTTAGAATCTTTGGGAGGCAGCAAAGGCAGTCCTAAGAGGAAAGTATATAGCAACACAAGCCTTTCTCAAGAAACAAGAACGGTCTCAAATACACAACCTAACCCCACACCTAAAGGAGCTGGAGAAAGAACAGCAAATAAAGCTTAAACCCAGCAGGAGAAGAGAAATAATAAAGATCAGAGCAAAAATCAAATTAGAAACCAAAAGAACAGTAGAACAGATCAACAAAACTAGGAGCTGGTTCTTTGAACGAATTAACAAGATTGATAAACCCCTGGCCAGACTTACCAAAAAGAAAAGAGAAATGACCCAAATAAATAAAATCATGAATGAAAGAGGAGAGATCACAACCAACACCAAAGAAATACAAACAATTATAAGAACATATTATGAGCAACTGTATGCCAGGAAATTAGACAATGTGGAAGAAATGGATGCATTCCTATAGACCTATAAACTACCAAAACTGAACCAGGAAGAAATAGAAAACCTGAACAGACCCATAACAGTAAGGAAATTGAAGCAGTCATCAAAAATCTCCCAACAAACAAAAGCCCAGGGCCAGACGGCTTCCCAGGGGAATTCTACCAAACATTTAAGGAAGAATTGATATCTATTCTTCTGAAACTGTTCCAAAAAATATAAATGGAAGGAAAACTTGAAACTCATTTTACGAGGCCAGCATTACCTTAATCCCAAACCCAGACAAAGACCCCATCAAAAAGGAGAATTACAGACCAATACCCTTGATGAACATGGATGCAAAAATTCTCACCAAAATACTAGCCAATAGGATCCAACAGTACATTAAAAGGATTATTCACCACAACCAAGTGGGATTTATTCCTGGGCTGCAAGTTTGATTCAACATCCACAAATCAATCAATGTGATACAATACATTAATAAAAGAAAGAACAAGAAACATATGACCCTCTCAATAGATGAGGAAAAAGCATCTGACAAAATACAGTATTTTTTCTTGATTAAAACTCTTCAGAGTGTAAGGATAGAGGGTACATACCTCAATATCATAAAAACCATCTATGAAAAACCCACAGCAAATATCATTCTCAATAGGGAAAGAACTGAGAGCTTTCCCCCTAAGGTCAGGAACACAGCAGGGATGTCCACTATCACCACTGCTATTCAACATAGTACTAGAAGTCCTAACCTCAGCAATCAGACAACAAAAAGAAATAAAAGGCATCTGAATCAGCAAAGAAGAAGTCAAACTCTCACACTTTGCAGATAATATAAATACTTTATGTGGAAAACCCAAAGGACTCCAGGCCAAAACTGCTAGAACTCATATAGGAATTCAGCAAAGTGGCAGAATATAAAATTAATCCACAGAAATCAGTGGCATTTCTATACACCAACAAGACAGAAGAAAGAGAAATTAAGGAGTCAATCCCATTTATAATTGCACCCCAAACCATAAGATGCCTAGGACTAAATCTAACCAAAGAGGCAAAGAATCTGTACTCAGAAAACTATAGAATATTCATGAAAGAAATTGAGGAAGACACAAAGAAATGGAAAAACGTTCCATGCTCATGGATTGGAAGAACAAATATTGCGAAAATGTCTATGCTATCTAGAGCAATCTACACATTTAATGCAATCCCTATCAAAATACCGTCAAATTTTTTCAAAGAATTGGAACAAATAATCCTAAAATTTGTCTGGAACACGAAAAGACCCTGAATAGCCAGAGGAATGTTGAAAAAGAAAAGCAAAGCTTGTGGCATCACAATTCGAGACTTCAAACTCTATTACAATGCTGTCATCATCAAGACAGTATGGTACTGGCACAAAAACAGACACATAGATCAATGGAACAGAATAGAGAGCCCAGAAGTGGACCCTCAACTCTATGGTCAACTCATCTTCGACAAAGCAGGAAAGAATGTCCAATGGCAAAAAGACAGTCTCTTCAACAAATGGTGTTGGGAAAATTGGACAGCCACATGCAGAAGAATGAAACCGGACCATTTCCTTACACCACCCACAAAAATAGACTCCAAATGGATGAAAGACCTAAATGTGAGACAGGAATCCTTCAGAAACCTAAAGAACACAGGCATCAACCTCTTCGACCTCAGCTGCTACAATTTCTTCCTAGACACATTACCAAAGGCAAGGGAAGCCAGGGCAAAAATGAACTATTGGGACTTCATCAAGATAAAAAGCTTTTGCACAGCAAAGGAAATAGTCAACAAAACCAAAAGACAACTGACAGAATAGAAGAAGATATTTGCAAATGACATATCAGATAAAGGGCTAGTATCCAAAATCTATAAAGAACTTATCAAGCTCAACACCCAAAGAACAAATAATTCAATCAAGAAATGGACAGAAAAAATGAACAGACATTTCTGTAAAGAAGACATCCAAATGGCCAACAGACACATGAAAAAGTGCTCAACATCGCTCAGCATCAGGGAAATCCAAATCAAAACCTCAGTGAGATACCACCTCACACCAGTCAGAATGGCTAAAATTAACAAGTCAGGAAAGGACAGATGTTGGTGACGATGTGGAGAAAGGGGAACCCTCCTACACTGTTGGTGGGAATGCAAGCCTGTGCAGCCACTCTGAAAAACAGTATGGAGGTTCCTCAAAAAGTTGAAAATAAAGCTACCCTATGACCCAGCAATTGCAATACTGGGTATATACCCCAAAGATACAAATGTAGTCATCCGAATAGGTAAGTACACCCCAATGTTTGTAGCAGCAATGTCCATATATATATATATATATATATATATAATGGAATATAGAGTATAATGGAATATTATGCAGCCATCCAAAAAAACCCCCAAATCTTGACATTTGCAATGACGTGGCTGGAACTAGAGGGTATTATGCTAAGCGAAGTGAGTCAATCAGAGAAAGACAAGTATCATATGATCTCACCGATATGAGGAAATTGAGAAACAAGACAGAGGATCATAGGGGAAGGGAGGTAAAAATGAAACAGGATGAAACCAGAGAGGGAGACAAACCATAAGAGACTCTTAATCTTAGGAAACAAACTGAGAGTTGCTGGAGTGGTAGGGGGTGGGAGGGATGGGGCGGCTGGGTGATGGACACTGGGAAGGGTATGTGCTATGGTGAGCGCTGTGAACTGTGTGAGACTGATGAATCACAGACCTGTACCTCTGAAACAAATAATACATTATATGTTAAAAAAAAAAAAAGAAGATAATAAGAAGGGGAAAATGAAGGGGAGGGAGAGGAACCATGAGAGACTATGGATTCTGAGAAGCAAACTGAGGGTTTTAGAGGGGAGGGGTTTGGTGGATGGGTTAGTCCAGTGATGAGTATTAAGGAGGGCATGTATTGCATGGAGCACTGGGTGTTATACGCAAACAATGAATCATGGAACACTACATCAAAATCTAATGATGTATGGCGACTAACATAACAAAATAAAAAAAGCAGCAAGACAAAAGAAGTCCTTAACCTACAAGGGAAGACCCATAAGGCTAGCTGGAGATTTCTCAATAGAAACTTAGCAAGCCAGAAAAGAGTGGCATGATATATTCAAAGTGCTGAATGGGAAAAATCTGCAACCAAGAATACTCTATACAGCAAGGTTATCATTCAGAATAGATAGAGACATAAGAGTTTCCCAGAGAAACAAAAACTAAAGGAGTACGTGACTACTAAACCAGCCCTGCAAGAAATATTAAAGGGGACTCTTTGAGTGCAAAGAGACCAAAAGTCACAAAGACAAGAAAGGATCAGAGAAAATCTCCAGAAACAATGACAAAATAAGTAATAATATGGCATTAAACACACATCTATCAATAATTACTTTGAATGTAAATGGAATAAATGCTCCAATCAAAAGATGTAGGGTGTCAGAATGGATAAAAAAACAAGACCCATCTATATGCTGCCTACAAAAGACTCATTTTAGACCTAAAGACACCTACAGATTGAAAGTGAGGGGGTGGAGAAACATTTATCACACAAATGGATGTCAAATGGAAGCTGGAATAGCAATACTTATGTCAGACAAACTAAACTTTATTTTTTTTAAAGATTTTATTTACTTATTTGACAGAGAGAGACACAGTGAGAGAGGGAACACAAGCAGGGGGAGTGGGAGAGGGAGAAGCAGGCTTCCTGCTGAGCAGGGAGCCCGATGTGGGGCTCGATCCCAGGACCCCAGGATCATGACCTGAGCTGAAGGAAGACACTTAACGACTGAGCCACCCAGGCACCCCAGACAAACTAGACTTTAAAACAAAGACTGTAACAAGAGATGAAGAAAAGCACTATATCATAATAAAGGGGATAATCCAACAAGAAGATCTAAAAATTCTAAATATTTATGCACCCAACATGGAATCACCCAAATATATAAAGCAATTAATAGTAAACATAAAGTAACTGATAATAATAAAATAATAGTAAGGGACTTTAACACCCCACTTACATCAATGGACAGATCATCTACACAGAAAATCAACAAGGAGGGGCACTTGGGTGGCTCAGTCAGTTAAGTGTCTACCTTCAGCTCAGGTCATGATCCCGGGTCCTGGAATCGAGTCCCACGTTGGGCTCCCTGCTCAGTGGGGAGTCAGCTTCTCCCTCTCCCCACTGCTCAAGCTCTCTCTTTCACTCTCTCTCTCTCTCTCTCTCTCAAATAAATAAATAAAATCTTTTAAAAAAATCAACAAGGAAACAGTGGCTTTGAATGACACACTGGACCAGATGGACTTAACAGATATATTCAGAACATTCCATCCTAAAACAGCAGAATACAATTCTTTTCAAGTGCACATGGGACATTCTCCAGAATAGATTACATATTAGATCACAAATCAGCCCTCAACAAATACAAAAAGATTGAAATCTTACCATGCACCTATTCTGACCCAACACTATGAAACTAGAGGTCAAACACAAGAAAAAATCTGGAAAGACCACAAACACATGAAGGTTAAACAATATATATGCTTCTAAACAGTGAATCGGTCAACCAGAAATCAAAGAAGAAATAAAAAAAATACATGGAAACAAATGAAAATGAAAACACAGTGGTCCAAAACCTTTGGGATGTAGCAAAAGTGGTCCTAAGAGGGAAGTATCAATACAGGCCTATCTCAAGAAGCAAGAAAAGTCTCAAATAAACAACCTAACCTTACACCTAAGGAGTTACAAAAAGTACAACAAATGAAATCTAAAGCCATTAGAAGGAAGGAAATAGTAACGATTAGAGCAGAAATAAATGATATAGAAATTAAAACAACAATAGAACAGATCAAATGAAACCAGGAACTGGTTCTTTGAAAAAATAAAATTGACAAACCTCTAGCCAGACTTATCAAAAAGAAAAGAGAAAGGACCTAAATAAATAAAATCACAAATGAGAGACAACCAACACCACAGAGATACAAACAATTCTAAGAGAATATTATGAAAAATTATATGCCGACAAATTGGACAACCTGGAAGAAATGGATAAATTCTTAGAAACATATAAATTACCAAAACTGAAATAGGAAGAAATAGAAAACTTGTACAGATGGATAGCTAGCAAAGAAATTGAATCAGTAATCAAAAAACTCCCAAAAAACAGAAGTCCATGGCCAGATGGCTTCACAGACAAATTCTATCAGACATTTAAAGAAGAGTTAATACCTATTCTTCTCAAATTATTCCAAAAAATAGAACAGGAAGGATAACTTCTAAATTCATTCTCTAAGGCCAGCATTACCCTGCTACCAAAACCAGATAAACACTCCACTAAAAAAGAGAACTACAGGCCAATATCCCTGATGAACATGGATGCAAAAATTCTCAGTAAAATACTAGCAAACCAAATCCAACAATACATTAAAAAATCTTTTACCACGATCAAGTGAGATTTATTCCTGAGTTGCAAAGGTGGTTCAATATTCACAAATCAATCAATGTGATACAACACATCAATAAGATATAGGATAAAAACCATATGATCACTTCAATAAATGCAGAAAGAGCATTCGACAAAGTACAGCATCCATTCAGAATAAAAAAAGAAACCCTCAAAAAGTAGGTTTAGAGGGAACATACCTCAATATAATAAAGGCCATCTATGAAAAACCCGCAGCTGATATCATTCTCAATGGGGAAAAACTGAGAGTTTATCCCTATGGTCAGGAACAGGGATGCCCACTCTCACCACTGTTACTTAACATCGTACTGGAAGTCCTAGCCACAAAAATCAAATAGCAGAATGAAATAAAAGGCATCCAAATTGGAAAAGTAAAACTTTCACTATTTGGAGATTACATGATACTATATATAGAAAACATGAAAGACTCCATCAAAAAATGCTAGAACTGATACATGAATTCAGTAAGGTCACAGGATACAAAATCAACATACAGAAATCTATTTTATTTCTATACACCAATAATGAAACAGCATAAAGAGAAATGAAGGAATCAATCTCATTTACAATTGCACCAAAAACTACAAGATACTTAGGAATAAATCTAACCAGAGAGGTGAAAGACCTGTACTCCAAAAACTATAAGACACTGATGAAATAAATTGAAGATGACACAAAGAAATGGAAAGAGATTTCATGCTCATGGATTAGAAGAACAAATATTATGAAAATATCTATACTACCCAAAGAAATCTACACATTTAATGTGATTCCTGTCAAAATACCAACAGCATTTTTTTTCACAGAGCTAGAACAAACAATCCTAAAATTTGTGTGGGATCATAAAAGACCCTGAGTCACCAATGCAACCTTGAAAAAGAAAAGCAAACCTGGAGGCATGACAATTCCAGACATGAAGTTATATTATAAAGCTGTAGTGATCAAAACAGTATGGTACTGACAAAAATAGACACACAGATCAATACAACAGAACGGAAAACCCAGAAAAGAACCCACAACTATATGGTCAATGAATCTTTGACAAAGCAGGAAAGAATATCCAATGGGAGAAAAACAGTGTCTTCAACAAAGGGGATTGAGAAAACTGGAGGGCAACATGCAAAAGAATGAAACTGGGCCACTTTCTTACACCATACACAAAAATAAATTCAAAATGGATTAATAGACCTAAATGTGAGACCTGAAACCATGAAAATTCTAGAAGAGAACACAGGCAGTAACTTCTTTGACATCGGCTGTAGCAGCTTCTTTCTAGATAAGTCTCCTGAGGCAAGGGGGAAAAAAGCAAAAATGAACTATTGGTATGTCATCAAAATAAAAAGCTTCTGCACAGTGAAGGAAACAATCAGCAAAACTAAAATGCAACCTACAGAATGGGAGAAGATATTTGCAAATAACATCTGATAAAGGGTTAGTATGCAAAATATATAAAGAACTTATAAAATTCAACACCAAACAACAAATAATCCATTAAAAATGGGCAGAAGACATGAATAGACATTTTTCCAAAGAAAACATACAGATGGCCATTAAAAGATGCTCAGCAACTCTGACCATCAGGGAAATACAAATCAATACTATAATGAGATATCACCTCACACCAGTCAGAATAGCTAAAATCAACAACACAAGAAACAACAGGTATTGGTGAGGATGTAGAGAAAGGAGAACCCTTGTACACTGTTGGTGGGAATGCAAACTGGTACAGCCACTCTGGAAAACAGTATGGAGATTCCTCAAAAAGTTAAAAATAGAACTACCTTATGATCTAGCAATTGTACTACTAAGGTACTTACCCAAAGAATACAAAAATGCTAATTCAAAGGGATACATGTACCCTGATGTTTATAGCAACATTATCAATAATAACCAAATTATAGAAACAGCTCAAGTGTCCATCGACTAATGAATGGATGAAGAAGATGTGGTATATATAAACGATGGACTATCACTCAGACAAAAAAATGAAATTTTACCACTTGTAATGACGTGGATGGAGCTAAAGAGTATTATGTTAAGCAAAATAAGTCAGTCAGAGAAAGACAAATACCTTATGATTTCACTCATATGTAGAATTGAAGGAACAAAACAAATGAAGGAGAGGAATAAAAAAAAGAGAAAAGGAGGCAAACCAAGTAACAGACTCTTAACTATAGAGAACAAACTGATGGTTACCAGAGGGGAGGTGGGTGGGTGGGGGGGTGAGCGAAATAGGTGATAGGGAGGCGTGCCTGGGTGGTCCAGTCAGTTAAGTGTCCGACTCTTGATCTCAACTCAGGTCTTAATCTCAGGGTCATGATTTTGGTCCCTGCATTGGGCTCCAGCTGGGCATGGAGCCTACTTGAAAATAAAATAGGTGATGGGGACTAAGTAGCGCACTTGTTGTGATGAGCACTGGGTGTTGTATAGAAGTGTTGAATCATTATATTGTACACCTGAAACTAATATTATACTGTATGTTAACCACCTGGAATTTAAATAAAAACTAAAAAAAAAAAACCTAAGTATATTACAAAGCTGTATTAATCAAAACAATGTGTTATGGGCATAAAAACAGACAATAGATCAATAGAACAGAATAGAGAGCCCAGAAATAAACCCTTGCATATTTGGTCAACTTATATTTGACGAGGGAGCCAAAAATGGGCAAAGGACAGTCTCCTCAATAAATGGTGTTAGGAAACTGGATAACCCCATGCAGAAAAATAAAATTGGACTTTTTCACACCACTTACAAAAAAATTATCTCAAAATGGATTAAAGACAAACATAAGGCCTGATACCGTAAACCTCCTGGAAAAAAACATAGGGAAGAAGCTCCTTGACATTGGTCTCGGCAATGATTTTTTGGACATGACACCAAAAACACAGCAACAAAAGCAAAAAATCAACAAGTGGGACTACATCAAACTAAAAAGTTTCTGCATAGCAAAAGTAACAATCAACAAAATGAAAAGGCAACCTGTGGAATGGGACAAAATATTTACAAACTGTATATGAGATAAGGGGTTAATACTCAAAATATGCAAAGAACTCATACAACTCAATAACAACAATAACAAAAGCCTTTTAAAATTGGGCAGAGGAATGGCTAAAGAAGTGATACACACACACATACACACACACACACACACACACTCACACACACGATGGAATATTACTCAGCCATCAAAAAGATTTCATTCTTTTTTTGCATTTGCAACAGTATGGGTGGAACTAGAAGGTCTTATGCTAAGTGAAATAAGCCAGTTAGAAAAAGACAAATACTATATGATTTCACTCATATGTGGAATTTTTTTGAAGATTTTATTTATTTATTATGAGAGACAGAGAGAGAGAGGCAGAGGCAGAGGCAGAGGGAGAAGCAGGGACTCAACTCCCCCTGGATGAGGGACTCAATCCCAGGACCCTGGGATCTTGACCCAAGCTGAAGGCAGACACTTAACCGACTGAGCAACTCAGGTGCTCTCATATGTGGAATTTAAGAAACAAAACAGATGAACATAAGGGGAGGGAAGGAAAAATAAAATAAGATAAAAACAGAGAGGGAGTTAACCAAAAGAGACTCTTAACTATAGGAAACAAACTGAGGGTTCCTGGAGGGGAGATGGGTGGGGGGATGGGGTAACTGGGTGATGGGCATTAAGGAGGGCACTTGATGTAATGAACACTGGATGCTATATAAGACTGACGAATCACTAAATTCTACCCCTGAAACTAATAATAGACTATATATTAACCAAATTGAATTTTTTAAAAAAAATTTTTAAATTGTCAGAGGAACTAAATAGACATTTTTCCAAAGAAGACATCCCAAATGGCCAATAGATACATGAAAAGATGCTCAACATCACTAATAACCAGGGAAATGCAAATCAAAACCACAGTGAGACAGTACCTCACACTTGTTAGAAGGGCTATCATCAAGATGACAAGAGATAAGCAGTGTTGGCGAGACTGGAGAAAAGGGAACCCTCATGCACTGTTGGTGGGGATGTAATTTGGTGCAGCCACTATGGAAAACAGTATGGAGGGTTCTCAAAAAATTAAAAATAGAACTACCATGTGATCCAGCAAGTCTACCTCTGGGTATATATCCAAAGGAAATAAAACCAGAATTTTGAAAATATATCTACAAGTCCACGTTTATTGCAGCATTATTCATAATAACTAACATATGGAATCAATCTAAGTGTCCACTAATGAATGGATAAAAAAGATGTGGTCTATATCTATCTATATCCACACAATGTAATACAATCAGCCATGAAAAAGAAGGAAATCCTGCCATTTGCAATAACATGGATGAACTTTGAAGACATTATGCAAAGTGAGGTAAGTAAAGCATAGAATGAAAAAACTGCATAATACCACTTATATGTGGAATCCAAAAAAGCTGAACTCATAAGTACAGAGAGAAAAATGGCGGTAATCAGGGGCTGGGGGTAGAGGAATTGGGGAGATGTTGTTTAAGGGTACAAACTTGTATCTAGTAGATATATAAGTTCTGGAGATCTAATTCACAGTATAGTGATTATAGTCAATAAATACTGTATTATAAACTTCAAAGTTACTAAAAGACTAAATCTTAATTGTTTTCACCACAAAAAGGAAATGATAATTATGTGATCGGATAATGCTATGATAGTAATCATATTGCAATATATAAATGTACCAGATCAACACATTGTACACCTTAAACTTACAGTATTATATATCAATTATATCTCAATTTAAAAATAAAAAATGTAAATAATGTTCACCAAAAAATAAATAAAAATAGATAAAATTTTAATGTTAAAAATAATAAAACTTAACAAAGGAGTAATGGCAACCAACATTTACTAAGAGATCACTATAAGCAGGGTACTTCCTAAGTGCTTTTCATGTATAAGTAACCTTTACAACAATAACTCAATGAAGTAGCCAAGATTCTTCTATTTTACAAATGAGGGAACAGACTTAGTAAGATCAGTGACTTGCCCAGGGCCTCAACAGCTGGTAAGTAAAAGATAAAGGGCTTAATGTTTTCTGTCTTAAACCCTGCACAAAACTGCCAGAGAAAGACAAATACTGTATGATCAGACAGAGAAAGACAAATACCATACGATCTCTTTTCTACGTGGAATCTACAAAAACTGAACTCACGGATACAGAGAACAGATTGGTGGCTGTCATAGGCAGGAGCAGGGGGTGGGGGAAATGGGTGAACATGGTCAAAAGGTACAAACTTCCATAAGATGAATAAGTAATACACAGCATGTAATATACATGTAATATGCAGCACGATGACTATAGTTAACAATACTCTATTGTATATTTGGAAGTTGCTAAGAGAGTAGATCTTAAAAGTTCTCACCACACACAAAAAATTATAAACACATAAGATGATGAATGTGTTAGCTATCCTTATGGTGATCATCTATCAACACATACATATATCAAATCATTACACTGTACACCTTAAACTTATACAATTATATGTCAATTATATTTCAGTAAAACTGAAAATAAATAAGTAAATAAATACCCTCTGAAACTAAAATAATTGTAACATTTAGCAATACATACAATAAGAATATATAAAATACAACAACTAAACAGCCATGAACATTGAATCTCATAAAATCAAATCACATGTAAAAACTACTAAAAGTTCTGAAACTGAAAAAAAAAATGTGAAAGACAAATGGGAAATTTCTAAGAACTCGAAGGAAAAATTCAAATTTTCAATTCAAATCTGAAGTGAGGTCTTTGCTTTCTTCAGTTTCCCATTAAGGAAACTGCATACTTCTTGTTTTGGCAAGGCTTATGGGCTAAGGAAAAGAGAAGGTAACAAGTACTTCCTGAGAGCTTCTTGCATGCCAAGAAGGTTGCACACACTCCCTCTGGTAGACCTCACAAATATGAGTTGAAGTATTATTGTCTGGTTTATAGGGGAAGTCACAGAGGCTAAGAGAGGTAGCTGGGTCCTAGCACCAGCAGTAGATAGGAAGACAGGCTTCCGTTCACTTCTGTCTAGTTCCAGAGCCCATAGGCACTGTGTTCTACTCTGTCAGCCAAGGAAGGCATTTTTGAGGGCCACAACCCAAGCCTGGCGAGGCCATGTCTGCAATTTCCTCCACGAGAGAAAGCTTTACCTATACACATACTCATTACCAACTTTCCACTCTTCCTCCTGTCTTTCAAGGGTTCCCACAGACTCCTTCTCATCTCCTCTCATTTTCTGTGCCCCATGTATCCATATTATTTTCCTGAGGTAGCAACTGTCAATTTCCTCTTAGAGAAGGACTTGTGTCTTAGTCTTAAATATGGGAGCATGATGGGAGGGCAAAGCAGAAAATCTTAGTAATCATGATGTGGGAGGTGAGGAGAGGAGATGGCTAGAAATCCAGTGGTTCCTGACAAGTACTCCTCCCAAGCCCAGGTGCAGATGACAGAAACTGTTGCAGGAGCTGAGACTTTGCTCAGTGAAAATAAGAAAGGGATTTAGAAAATTCTGTCTTCAAACAACTTTTTTCCCAACAGATGTTTTCTTAAATGTATCCTTTGATATGACAATGAGGGAAAACACACGGTTTCTGTTTATCTAAATGCCATTGAAACACTAGGACCCTCATAGCCAGGCCTTCCATACAAGGTTCCCAAGGCACATGCTACCCACCCCAGGAGGGCATGCGTGTGTGTTCTCCTACCACCTGGTACCAATTAGGGGTATCTGACCGGGGAATTCTTTTCAGGAATTGTGCCTAAAGTCTTCAATGCTAAAAGGAGGGATGGAAGAAGCTTATCTTTCATTGGGTTCTATGCAGAGCCATGCTGAGATTTGAATGACTCTCTAGAGATGGGACAGGGACAAACCAAGAGTCCTTGAGCCTGGGGGAGGGGGTGAAACAGGAAAATCTTGCTTCCTATTTCTACTCCAGCTATGTGAAGAGGATATCTAGAGCCTAAGCCAGTGCCATAGAGCAGTGCCAAATTTATCAAACCCACCTCTCTAGGCCAAGTTTGGAGGGAGAAGAGAGGAAAGAAAGGAGGGTTTCTTGAAAATGGTTAGGACTGCCTTGTGCAAAATATTTAATAGCAAGGGGGGCTCGCACCTGAAAACAAGTCAGCAGAGGTATCCACCAAGCAGTGAAGGAATCTTGCCCTGTGACAGACAGGTAAGGCAACCTGCTGAAATATGCTTTGCAGAAATGTTGCCACAGGTCCAGTGCCAGAGCGCCACACTGACTGAGCAGCTGTCAGTCCTGCTCCACCTGCACCTGGGAGTCCAATAACCAAAACATGAGATGCACCATGGAATCAGAGTGACATCCCCCAGTACAGAGGCTTACCCTGCATTTATGGCCAAGCAGCAGCCCTGTTGCTATTTGCACCACCTTGATGTAGCCCAGGGCTGCTGAAATCAGAGAGAGCCGAGAATCGTTAGAATTTAAACTCTTAGGAACAAAAAAAAAATTAGTGTCTTAACTATGTCAGGGTGGCCATAGGCCCCTCTCAATCTCATTCCATAAGGGATAGCCAGAATGTTTTCCCAAGGTTCTGGCCAAGATGAGGCACTGCACCTTTGAAACCACTTGGACAAATGGCTAATAAGTCACGTTACATCTGAGTGAAAGCCTTGGTGTGGTACAGCTGGAGTATTTCCCTGTGGTAATTTGGACCATGTCCCTTCACTTGCCATCAAAGATGACTGGCTTTGGAAGCTAAGCAACAGGAAAAGGAGAAGATGATGGTATGGGGGCCTGGGGGAAGATCTAAGAACAAATGTTACAATGACAGTAGCCACAGAGAGGAAAAACAGCAGGGATAGATAGGCAGACAACGTGAAGTAGGAAAGAAGAAAGCCCACAGCTTCACTTGGGGACAATCAGCCACCTATCATCTCTAGCCCTTAAAACCATAGGCATTAAACCTCCCTCCACTTTGTGCATGATGGTGGAGGGAACGACGAACAACCAGTAGTAACTCAAAGAAATCTAAAGGAAGAAGCATGCAATTTGAAGATACAGTAACTAGTCTTCGTCTATATGTAAACTCATTTACTTAAATATTTTAAAATTCCCATCTTGAGTTGCAGAGCCTGAAACAGGAGTTATTTTGCAAGTGATTTGTTGCGGAGGTGGGGGGGTGCTCTTGGGAGAAAGGGACTGAGGGAAGCAGAACTGAGTGGTAAGTGGGGGGTGTTAAGCAGCGATGTGGTCTCAACTGGAGGCTAGCTTAAACCTGGTTGCATGGGAAAGCTCTGGAACAATATTTTCAAAAGTAGATGATTTCAGAATAATAGGCTTAAGTGAGATGGAAAAGCTCCTCAGATGACAAGCTGTCCCCCTGAGCTGACAAAACACGGGGCACTAAGAGCAAATCTACAGGAAGATGCTACCAGAACTCTGAGATTTTGATTAACAAAATTAATACATTGTACTTTAAAAAAAATCATCAAGCAGGAAGAGAATCTTAGTTGCAGCAGGGCTGGCTTAGCTAAAGGAAATGTGGTATCCAGAGAAAGAGGTAGTCATCATGGAAACAGAGAACCCAAAAAGAGGGTCAGGGTCAAAATTGGCAATGCCCATTCAGCATGTCAAGGGAGAAAATGTGCCCTGGCCCATGAACACAGCCAACTAGACCCTGCAGCACATATTGTCCCAGTGGTGGAGATGGCTGCATCTAGCTGTTGAAGCAGATGCTAGCAGTTATTACAATCATCCAGCTACCTCCCCTCTCTCTGTTTCCTTGCTCATAGGCAGCCTTCTTTTCACACTCAGGCCTCAACTGGAGCTTCCCACCCAGAGAAAATTTACTAACCACTGAAAAAAGCAACGCAGGATTCTCATAAATTACCTATGGGTGTTCTAATTTGTGTATCAGTTTCCTGTGACTTGGGTTAATGGTAGTTTCATAGGGTTTGTTCAAGTCTAGATCCAGCCATATACTCCTCTTCTCTAAGGGTGTTATTGTACAGGTTAAAGGCAAACTAAATAGTGACATTTAGAAATATGAGTCAATTTGCAATCTCTGGCTTTGCAGGCATAAGGTCTTGACTTTGAACGAGTTCACTCAACTGAGGCCCTGCTCCCATCAAGCCCAATCCAAAGGCCATTCAGCTGATCCACCTAAGGTGACCTCTTTAACTACAATAGGAAGAGTAAAGAAAAGTTTCTTTATCTCTGTGATCATACCTAGAAAAAGTTGCTCCAGTCTTCAATATATTTTTTTAACTTGCAGACAAACTATCATATCACATTGCTTAGATGATCACACAACTGGACATATTTTACTCAGTCTTTATGAGAATGGGCCACATGGCCAAAATGAAAGCTGATTTCATTGACTTTCTCATGCAAGGCCATTGTGAACCATGCTGGAGTCAGCTTCCCCTTAGCCTTACCCAGCAGAATATCCATCTACAGCCATATCGACTACGCTGTAGGTGTAGGGTCTCAAAAAAACAGGATCCGTGTCTTCTGCACATTTACATCCCCTGGGCTGAGCACAGTGCTTGGCACACAGCAGATGTTCAATTAATATTTGTTGGATGGGTGAATGAATAAATGAATGAATGAATGAGTTTCATGGGTAAGAAAAAGTTTAGAAGTCAGTATCAGCCCCAAAAAGCAGAGACAAGCATGGCATATTTTAGAAAGTTTTCCATCCCTCAAATGATTCAAATACCAAAGTCCATGAGTTAAAAGTTAAACCTTTAGTTATCCACCCTCTCCACCCAAAATGGTTGATGAATCATCTGTCTCTCTCACTCTTTCTCTTTCTCTCAATCTTCCTTTCCCTGGGGGCCAAAATCTGCAGTTGTAATTTAGTCATGCAGTAAGTTGATTGTTCATGCATTGGTTTGCTTGGAAAAGAGCTAAGGGTGATGCTAGAGAGAAAACAAGAGTCAAGAAGCCATAATTTCTTCGAAGTAGAAAATTCTCACTCTTTATACCCTACAGTGGCAATGGCATACTTGGCCCAATTCAATACTACATCTCTTTCACATTCTTAGAAAAAAGATAAGCCACCCCCCAAAAAAGGGGTTGCCTCCTTCTCCCCTTCCATTTACATATTCAGCTTCCTGTTGGGCAATAGAGAGATGCAAAGTGAAAAGTAAATTCAACCCCTACTCTAGAAGAACTTACAGTTTAAACACAGGCTAGAAAATATTAATTTTAAAGAAGGGCCAAATTTTTATTCAATCTTTCTAGAGCACAATGGATAAAGCTCTAATCATGGGCTAAAACTTCATTCAAACTACATCCAATATGTAAATATTCTTGCCTCCTCCCTGTATTTGCCTTTTGTCCTTTCATTAATGATTTATAATAGAGACTCGGAAGTTAGTTTAATAACATGCTCATTTATCTAAAGTTATAATATCCTTAAAGGAATTTTTCTGTGCTTACAAAACGGGCTCTGAGAGATTTTCAATGATTAAATGGAACCAATGGACTTCTAAAAACTGAAAATTCCAAGTTTCAAATGGTTTTCCAAGAAACTGAAAACATTTCCATTACTAAAAGTATGGCAAAGCAAAGAATAGCCTATCTGTCTCTTTTGATGCTTCTTTGTGCAATGGGATCCAGGTGGGAAATGATTTCACATCATCTAAGTCTCTAAAAGTGGCCTCCAATATGTCTAGTCTTAGAAAAGAACCAAATCCAACCTGCCAGCTTCAAGTAACCCCTCTTGATACTCTCAGTCAACAGGCTCTTCTGGGCCAGTAGCTTTCAATCTTGGCTGTACATTTGAATCACTGAGAGTTCTAATGGGTGTGCCCTATTGACCAAATCAGAATTTCCAAGAATGGAACCAAGACATCAGTACATTTTAATGTTCTTTGAGGCATTGTAATGTGCAGCCAAGGGAGAGAACCACTGCTCCAAGCCAACGTTTCTCAAATTGTTCTCCAATAGACCAGCAATATAAAAATAGCCAAGAGAACTGGTTCAAAGTGCATGCCTTTGACCTCCACTATAGACCCAGTGGATGGGTATTTTGGAAAACCTTCCAGTATAACAAACCCTCCACAGGTGATTCTTATGCACATTGTAATATATATTGCAGATTAGTTTTCTCAAATCCATTCCCGTTCTCCTAGAGCAGTCATTCTCAAAGTATGATCTCTAGTTAGCAACACCATCACCACCTGGGAATTTGTTAGAAACACAAATTCTCTGGGGCCCCCACCCCAAACCTACTGAATTAGAAACTCTAAAGTTGAGCCCCAACAATTTATGTTTTAATATACTCCCAGGTGATTCTAATGCATGCTCAAGTTTGAGGACCAATGACTTATAACATGCCCTACTGAGGGCTGGAGTTTAGAAAGCTAAAGACTACCTTTCCCATACTGTCTTAGAGCTCAGGCTCTTCTTGTGATGTGGTTTATGCCAACTATATGCACCTCTTTAAGGACTAAAGGGTAGGGATAAGAGGGAGACGACACTCCTCTAAGCAAGCATAGCAGGGGAGGTGGTTGGATTTTCTGTGCTAGTGGTAGTAGGGGTTCCAGTGCCTTGTCCCTACTCTAGTGGAGACTTATAAGCAGGACACAGAGCCTCTTCTTTGTTGGCATGAGTCAGCTGAGGAAGCGTGCCCTTGAGCCAAGAGTGGTGGCAATGGCTTCTTTACCCCAGGGGGCAGCTGAGGTAGTGTGATACTTAAGTCAAGGTTGGGCAGAAGCATCCTGAGGCCCCACCTCCTGACCATTCTCCAGTAAAGGTAAAAGCTCCCTTAGTGTGCCAATTCTATGGAGTGCTAGGCGTCATTCCTGGAAGTTCAGTCTAGAACCTGCTTCTTTAATCCTCCCAAGAATCTCCTAAATTTCCCAATTCCTTTCATGCTCAAACTGAATAGAATACATTTAATAATCTGCAACTGGACCCAGGCCAATGCCGCACTTATATTAGAGAACTGTTACTGTAGTTGTTAATGTCAATATCTTTCCCAGAAGACAGTAAGATCCTGGAAGGCATGTGTATGGAATTGTCCCAAAGTACTATTACCAAGACAGAGACTGTCTTAATTATTTGCTTATACTGACTCCAATAAGGGGCGTCTTGGTCAGGTGTCCAATCTGCTCCATCATTTCCATCAGAACCCACCAAAGTCATCCCAAATTAACATGCAGTTTAATTTAAACCTATTAGTAAGTAAACATGGGTCTGAGGCAGGTCCCCTAACCTCCTCTAATCCCCCTTAAACTGTAATGAAACCTCCCTTCTATATGGAAATTCTAGAGTTTCATTTGGCCAACTATGTATCTGCTTACTAAACTCTTAAAATTCAAGAATGTATTTGAAGAGAAACTTACCTTCAAACATTTTGAAGACTAATGTAGGAGTGGAAAGATTCCTTAAAGATTCTTATATTTATAGAAATGTAAACAAATGCCCACCAAATATTCCACTGCATCTAGTTCAAGTCATGAAGAAATGATTTAAATTGCCATCAATAAATTTTGATGCTTTTCTTAATTCAACAACTTTACTCCTGGCTTAGAAATATTTTGGCTTCTTTGCAACTCAACAATAGCACCTGAAAGTAACAACAGGTGTAGAAAGCCACAGAACCTGGAATAAAGCAGATATTTAGGAAGTGTAGAGCTAATGGATTAGTAAGGTGGCTTTATCTTTTGGACTGGGCCATTAAATCCTTCCCACACCCCTTTCCTGCAGTTTGTATCCAAAAGAGATAATGATTCTGTCACAGCTCATCACTGGATGAAAGGACTGGCATGACTTAAACTGGAAGAGAGTTGATATCAATAGCCAGACCCATCACGTCTATCAGAAACAATTATGTATTCTATACACAGGGTAAGTCTGACCCCAGGGAGAAGACAGTCATTGCTGTCATATGGTTTAAGGGAGGAGAGCAGAAATACCCTCCAAAATCTCTAGCCCATCCTGTAGCACTCCTAATTCTAACATTAAAACTTCATCTCTAGGATCACAGTTTTTCTTGATCTCAGCCAGGATAACAAGCCCTGAATGTAAGCCACAAGTGATGCAAAACCACAGAATCAAAGTGGTACATCTTCCTTGAGAATCTGTTTTGCTTGAAAATTTGGGGAGATACACACTCTCTGTACATTTAAACAGATATGCACATATTTCAGAGTGGAATTCAAGCCTCACGTTTATTTTTTTAATCTCTATTGAGGTATAGCATACATACAGATAAATATGCATATCACAAGAGTACAGTTTGATGACTTTTTCAAAAACTGAATACATCCATGGAACCAGCAACCAGATCAAGAAATAGAACATTACCAACATCTCAGAAGTCACTCCTATGCCTCTTTCAGATGCTACCCCCAAGGGTAATTCCTTAACTTTATATAAATAGAATCATACTATTTGTTTAGCATCTGGCTTCTTTTTGCTCAACATTGTGTTTGTGAGATCCATCCATATTGTTTCATGTAGTTGAAGGTCATTCATTCTCATCACTATATAGTATTCCATTGTGTGAATATACCACAATTTATCTATTCTGCCATTCACAGTCATTTAAACAGTGTCTAGTTTAAAGTTATTATGTACGGTGCTGCTATCAATATTCTTGTACATGTCTTTTGGTGGAAATAAGCATTCACTTGAGCTGTGTATATAACCAAGAGTTGAGTTGTAAGATCATACAGTGGGCATATGCTCAACTTCAGCAGACACTGCAAAAAGGTTTTCCAAAGTAGTTGTACCACGTTCCATTTATTTCTAAAATTAGTTTTTAAATGACCCTCTAAAGAAATCTCATCCTTGGCTTGATGTTTTGACTATCCCTTTGGAAGATCTCAGTTCATACTCTTTGATTTATTTCAAGATTTTGTATGGGTGCCTGGGAAGGTGGAATCCATTTTTAGTCAAGGATACCATAGTTACTGGGGCTAATTTTCACAATTATTTACTTAAGAAATTATAAAAACCATCACTACCTGTATTCATTATCTATCACTGCATAACAAATTACCACAAACTTAGCAACACAGAAACAGTTTCCATAGGTCAGGATTCCAGCCACAGCTTAAACATAGTTTTGGGTCTCTGACTGCATTCAAGGTCTTGGTCAGGGATGAGTTCTCATCAGAAGGTCCACTGGGGAATAATTTATTTCCAAGCTTTCTCAGATTGTTGGCAGAATTCATTTCTCTATAGCTATAGCACTGAGGGCCCCAGCTTTTTATTAACTGTTGACTGGAGACTTCTCTCGAGTCCTAAAGGCATACTTTTCTCCCAATTCCCATGTGGACTTTTCACATTATTGCTTACTTCATCAAAGCAGCAAGGAGAATCTCCCTCCAATCTGCTACTACAGAGCCATATAATGTAATCATGGATACATACCATCCATACCATACCACCATACCATCCCATCACCTTTGTTATATTCTCTTGATCAGAAACAAGTCACAGGTTCCCACCCACACTCAAGGGGAGGGGAGTACAGAAAGGTGTGGATACCAGGAAGCAGGAAATCACTGGAGGTCACCAGAGGTCTGTCTATCACATTGCTTCTTGAGCTCCTGTTAGGTTCTAAGCCCCACATAAGCACTTTATTCCCATTAGCTCACATAATCCTTTCAAAATTTTCACAGTAAGGGTGTCTTGGTGGCTCAGTCTTTTGAGCGTACAACTCTTGATTTCAGCTCAGGTCATGATCTCAGGGTCATGAGAGTGAGCCCTGTGTTGGGCTCCATGTTCAGTGGGGAGTCGGCCTGAGATTCTCTCTCTCCCTCTCCCTCTGCCCCTCTTCTCTCTCTCTCTGTCAAATAAATAAATAAATAAATCTTTAAAAAAATAAAATAAATCTTTAAAAAATTTGCACAGTAAATATTTGTGAATATTTGTGTTTGTCAGGGTTCTTGGCTACAGACTACCAACAATAGTCATGGGTAACTTTAGTTCAGATATTTTTTATTGGAAAGATATTGTGTAGTTCAGAGTCCAGAAAAGACACTAAGCCTAACTTGGAGAATGGACAAAATGAAACAGTGTGGAGAGTGGATCAGGAGCCAGAAATTAGCCAAGTCATACCACAGGAAGAATCTGGATGAGATGCCTCCACTACTTCCCCTGCTACTGAACATCATGCTCCTTGCTTCTGCATTCCTCCAAGAATAAAGTCTAAGTCACTTCCACCCACAGAGGGTCTCCAAAATGTTTGTTACTCATCTGCAACAAGTTCAGAATTTGAAAATAAGCATTTGGAAATTTTACAGTACTTTGATGGAGTAATTTTCTCTCAAGAACCTAATAATATATAATTGAGGTTTGTAGTTTTATGACTTTTTCATTTATTATTCATTTTTCTAGTGACTCATTTTTATGGTTTATTATAAAATATCAGTCCCCAGCAAATTAGAAATTTTTAAAACTTGGCCCTTTAACACAGATAGTTTGTAATGGTCAAACTGTCATGGTTGGCATTAGCTACTGACTTCAGAGGTGAACCCAAGAGGCAGTACCTGAGTCTTGGGCCTGCATAGTGGCTGCCAAGATGGGGTTCAATAACCTGCTGTTTTCAATGTCTGCATATCTGTGCTGGAGCTTCTCATAGGTGGGCTCCCCAGATGTAGAAAGGATGCAGATGCCAACAAGCCAAAAACATGCCGGAGGGAGTGGGGAGGAGGGAAAGGGAAATATTTATCTTAAGGAATTGCCTCACACTGTTGTGGAGGTTGAGGATCTGAAATCTATAAGGTAGGCCAACAGGCTAGAAACTCTAGCAGAATTTCTATGTTACAAGCTTGAGGCAAAATTCCTTCTTCTCTGGGAAATCTCAGTTTTGTTCCTAAGGCCCTCAACTGATTGGACGAAGGCCATCCACGTTATCAAGGGTAACTTCCTTTACTTAAGGTCAACTGATTGGAAATATTAATCATATCTAAAATACCTTCATGGCAACATTTAGACTAGTGTTTGACCAAACGACTGGGCACAATAGCCTAGCCAAGTTGACACATAAAGTTAACCATCACAGTGACATATCCACTAAATTCTATTGGCTGTTTTACAGACTATTAGGGATTGTGGTGGAGAAGTGTGACGATTGCTCTCAGAACCACTATGCACAGAGGCCCGTGTTAAGTGACAATGCCTAGTCACTAGCACTACATACACCATGAAGACCTTAACTGGCTGGCTGATTCCCTAAGGGATGATAACAGACAGGAAATGCAAGGATGAGGAATGGAGCGTGGGAGAGGAGGGGCAACAGAGGACCAGCGTTTGGGGAAGGCAGGCTTGAGGAGAGAGGGCAGTGCAGACTCCAGCTTACAGGCAGGGGCTTGTGAGATAAGGGTATGCAAAGAGGCAAAGGGGCATACCAACTATAGACAAAAGGAAAGAAGCTGGAGAGGGGGAAGACTTGCCCCTCCAAAATACTTCCTTAATGTCATCACATTGGAACGGCCAGCCTTGGAAAATAAGCTGAAAATATATTAGTCAATCAGTCCATATTTCAAATTTCAGCATTTTATTTTTCATATAGTAATAGAAAGGAAGAAAATCAGGTTCATCAGAAGAGAAACTAGGCAAAAGATTATGCTCCCGGAAATTTAAGATTATTTTTTGACCAGATTGTATTTTTATTTAAGGTTCAGTTTTTTGGTGGAGTTTTTCTAGTATTGGTATGGATGTAGGTGAGTCTAACCCTTCAGCACTAAGTATCCCCATTTTAAATAAGGGACCCAGTCTTCTAGAAGGCTCAGCACGGTCAGGTCTATAGCTCCACTTGCTTCTCCATTTCACTTTGAGCCAACGCTGGACAGTGAGACCTGTCCCTGTTCACTTTGAATTCCACATTTGGATACTTAACCACAACTTGACTGCAAGAGTAAGGGAGCCCACTGGGTCTATTTTGAAATCTTCCAGGCAGGAAGTTCTGGGCTTTACTTGCTTCCTACATCTCAGCAGCTCATGCAGTCACAATTCCCTGGGTCAGCTGCCCCTGGAAGGAGGGAAGAGAGGGGACTGACATTGAGCTTGAAGTTCAATGCTTTAAATTGAGAATGAACTGGTGGGGAAGTGTGGGAAGGAAAGGGGCTCTTTATTTTTCCCAACTTTTTATTACGAATATTTTTAAACAAACAGAAAAGTTGAAAGAATAATACAACAAATACCCATATACTTTCCATCTTGATTCTACACCTATCATGTTGCTATGCTTCCTTGATCTCATATCTATGCTTCTCTTCATGCTTCTATCATTTATAACTTTATCTTACGTTTTGGATCCATTTCAAAGTAAAATGCAGTCATCAGTATATTTTACTGCTGAACACTTGAGCATGCATAGCATTAACTAGATTGAGCTGAGTTTTAGTAACTGAGAGTAACAAGAAAGCTTTGGAATTCACCCAAGGTATCATTAAGGGATGCAAAAGATATTCAATACAGCATGGTTGAAGGCAATGATTGTAGAAAAATAAAATCCCTGGGAGGAAAAACTTACATGTAAGTGCAGTTCATGATGCTACTTGTTCCTTCCTTTGAAGGACATCTCTTTAATGTTTGTCTTTAGTCATATTACACATATATCTCTATTAGCACTGCACTGGTGTTCCACTGGTATAATGCAGATATATTCATTAAGATTTTTAACTGTTTGTACATGAAGTTTTCATTATTAGTGAGTTTATTTCTATCATGATTATTTATTCAGTAGCAATGTACACAGACACATTTTCTAAGCAATTACTTGTAGAATACCTGTATGCATGTGTGTGTATATAAATGTATATACAGACACACACATACTTAGACATTAATTTAAGTAAGGAATGTGGGAGCTAATCTAGTGCCAACCATAATAGAGAAGCACTAAATATCTTAAAGTATTTTCCTCCTTGTGACTCCCTGTGACTCAGAAATAATATATTTCTTTTACCCTTTGCACTCTTTTATTTTATTTTATTTTGAATTTTTAAGAAGATTTTATTTATTTATTTGCCAGAGAGAGAGAGAGCACAAGTAGGCAGAGAGGCAGGCAGAGGGCGAGGGAGAAGCAGGCTCTCTGCTGAGCAGGGAGCCCAACATGGGGCTCGATCCCAGGACCCTGGGATCATGACCTGAGCTGGAGCTTAACCAACTGAATGCCACAAGCACCCCTTATTTTGAATTTTATGTAGGCTTCACACCCAATGTGGGGCTTGAACTCACAACCGTGAGATTAAGAGTCCTATGCTCTACCAACGGAGCCAGCCAGGCGCCCCATGCACTCTTTTATTTTAAACCTATTTCCCTTCTTCCTACTGCTTATTCTATATTACATACTTTACGGATGATACCCACTACCCACTTAGACTCTAAAATTTGCTTTGAGCTAAAATACCTCATGACTTTCACAAATGGCAAAACAACCCAATTTTAATCTGTTGACCTAAGGCAGAATAATATATCTTTCTTGTTTTCAGGAGCCTTGGATTCAGATTCTTTTGAAAACTATCACCAAGCTATTTGTCTCAAGAGGTAGCCTTAATCAAGGTAGAAGTATTCCTCATAATTTAGTAATAATAATAATAAGTAGTACTATCTACTTTGGCGTCTACCAAATAGCAGATACTACACTGGGTATTTCACTGATTTCATCCATTCAACAGCTATTTGGGACTGCTTACTATGTGCCAGGCACACGGCCAGGTGCTGGAGATACAATAGTGAATAAGATGGACCCATGAAGCAATTTAAATTGCAACTGGGACACGTTTTAACAACAACAACAAAATGTGGTATTTAGAATGGATTAAACAGGGAAAGCCCTTAACTGTAGTCTGGGAGAATGGAGCAGGGTGGGGAATGTTCAAGGAAGGCTCTCCTAAGGAAAGATGTTTGATCTGAGACTTGATAGATGAGTAGCAGTGGGCCAAGCAGGAAAAAAGAAGAGCATTCTAAGCAAAGAAAACAGGATATTTAAAAATCCTTGATTAGGAGAGACGTAACTAAAATCAAGCCATCCTGCTTGGAGCCTTGGAGCCTTAGGGTGCAAAAGAAAGCTAGAGAAATGGGCCAGGGCTAAATCACACAGTCTTAGGGGCAATGCTGAGCATTTTGGCATTCACCCATTCATTGATGGGTAGCCTCTGAAGGGTTTTAGGTAAAATTAGGAATTGTTTTAACCATAATTCAAACATTATTAGCAAAAAGTGCATTGTTGATAAACACGTTGTTTCACCTTTTGGCTATTGTGATTAATGCTGTAATAACTTTGCATACACGTATCTTCTGTTGGAGTCCCTGTTTCCAATTCCTTTGGGTATTTACCTAAGAGTGGATTTGCTGGGTCATACAGTAATTCTATATTTAACTTTCAGAGGAACCACCAGACTGCTTTCACAATGGCTGCACCATTTTCCATTTCCATCAGGAAAGTACAAGGGTTCCAAATTCTTCTCATCCTGTCAATATTATGATTATGATTATGATTGCCATTCTAGCAGGTGTGAAATGGTATCTCATTGTGGTTTTGATTTTCATTTCTTTAATGACTAATGATGTTGAGCATCTTTTCATGCACTTGGCAATTTGTAGACCTTCTTTGGAGAATTTTTTTTTATTCAAGTCCTTTACGTATTCTTAATTGGTTTGTTTATCTTTTTGTTGCTGAGTTGCAGGAGTTCTTTATATATTCAGGATATTAAACTCTTATCAGATAGGATTTGCAAATATTTTCTCCCATTCTGTGGACTGTCTTTACACTCTCTTAAGAGTATCCTTAGATGAACAACAGTTTTTAATTTTGATAAAGTCCAATTGATCTGTTTTTTTCTTTTGTTGCTTGTGCTTTTGGTGTTATATAAGAATGTACTTATCTTGATGAGCACTGAGAAATGTATAGAATTGTTAAATCATTATAATGTACACCAGAAACTGATATAACACTGTATGTTAATTATACTTGAATATTTTTTTTTTTAATTCATGGAGGAAGAGCAGCAGGCTCACCATGCCCAAAAGTTTCAATGAAGTAAAAAGCTTGGCATTTTCATGTAACTGGGAAGTGATTAGTAAAAAAAGAGGTGGTCTTGATTTGAGATATATATTTGAGAATGGGAAGATTTTTATGTTATCTGAAGCCATGGTAGTTAGAGGAACATCTAGAATGAAAGATGTGGGCCAAGGATCAAGACAATGTATTTCAACATTTAACAATGAGAAGGATGAAAATAGCCCATCACAAAAGACTGAGGCGTGTGCGTACCAGAGAGTGTGGTGTACCAAGGAAAAAGAATATTTCAAAACTAGGGGGAAAATTAAAAAACAAAAATAGGGATATAGTGAACAATGTGAAAAGCTGGTGAAAAAGTCAAATAAGATGAAGACTTTAAAGTGTCCATTGTTTTTAGCAACAATTACTAGTAACCGTAGCAAGAGAAGCTTCAGTGGAGTAGTTTTAAATGTGGATAGGAAAGATTGAACAAGGAACTTGAACATAAAGGAATATATATCATTCAGGATACTGTCATGAAATATACGGCGGACTTAAAACAGGTAAGTTAGAAGAGTTTAATAAATGGAGTATTTACAAAGTTGTTGGCAGGGTGAGGGAAACCAACAAAGGATGTTGATGCATCCCAGGGCTGGCGATAGCAGGGCAACCATTATTACCCTTAGGCCTGAGGGGACAAAGAAGGAGCAGTTGCCATTTCCTGGAGACATTAGCTATAGGAGAGGGTTGTCTAATAGGTGTTGTCACCTTCTGTTGAGAAAGGAGCCAACACACTGAGGATCATCAGGGAAGAGCTGAGGGAGTACATATCTTGACCTCTCTCTACTCTCTTTCTCTAATCTTCTGGTAGGGCCTCCAAGTTGGCCAAACCCAATTTGAAGGCAGAGGGCCAGGAAGGTCATTGAAGTCAACTGTTGGCATCAGCTTTCTTGGACATGGAGCAGAGTAGAAAAGCATAGAGAGTAGATCTGGGACAAAGAGAAGACATCCAGCATGGACCGAGGTGTTTTATGAACGAAAGTCTCTGAGAAAGTGAGAAAGGAAGAGATGCAAAGAAAAGTGGAAGGATTATCCTTTCACTGGAAAAGAATCCCTCCCTCCTTGGTAATAAGAGGGAATGGGGAAGGCTCATTGTGTTGCCAGTGAGTTTGTAAGTATGATGGTGGGAAGCTGATGGAATTCTGATGGGATGGCTTCTGTTTTCCCTGCGAAGGACAAACACTTTTATCTTTTAAGAGTAAAAGAGGTTAAGGAGAGGAGCAGAAACTTGAGGAAAGAGTTGAGAATGTACGAAAGGAACTGAAAAGAGTTGGAGGACAAGATGGCCAGAGAAATGAAGTCAACTGACTATACATACCCAAAGCCCAGATTAGGTTCGTGTTAAATAACAAAAATTCGGCTGACTAAATGTGAAAATCTAATTGGCTTTATTAAATGATTCATGAATGGGGCAGCATCTAGCAAATACAAAGGAACTCCATTAAGCAGCAGAAAAAGGAAGGTTTTTAAAGGCAGAAAGGGAACAGAAAAAAGGAAATTATTAGCAGAGGATCCATTGTTCCAGGCCAGGTTGCCCTCCTAAGGAGAACGGAAGGGGCCTATCAGTAAATTTCCTAGTGCTGACCATGAAATTCCATGTTGACTAGTTAAAGGTGACATTCCTGGGGGTGGGGGGTGTGAAACTGCAGTTAGGTTAGGTATTAAATCTTGGTTTAGTGACAGAGACAATGTAAGTGACTCCATTTTGGGCCTGTGGTTTTCTTTTTAACATTAGTCACCTTGAATTTAAAGTGGACATACATTTGACTGCTTGTATGATTTTCTCCAGTTGCTCTTCAAATATAATCTTTTAAAAATACTTACAAATATTAGTTTGAAAACAACGATCTCACAAGATAGGTATTATTTTTTTTAAAGATTTTATTTATTTATTTGAAAGAGAGAGAGCACAAGCAGGGGGAGCGGCAGGCAGAGGGAGAGGGAGAAACAGGCTCCCCGGGGAGCAGGGAACCCAATGCGGGACTCGATCCCAGGATAACAAGCAAGAAAACAGGTGGAATATCATAGTCAAAGGAGGATAGGAAAATAGAAAGCAAGTGTGTGAGAAGGAACAGAAGATAAATGTCATACCCAAGGCGATTTCTTGGCCAGTGGTGCTCTGGGTCATTGGGTCATATATAAAGCACTTCGCATGAATAATTGGTCTCATGCACACTAGAGTATGCATAGAAGGAAAGCTGATCAGAAGATAGCACATATTTTTTTATCTGGTTTGTGTTACTTGGTCATATAGGATGACCATCTAATTCTAATTTTGAAGAACTAAACATTTGAAAAATTACAACTGCATGCTTTTTGGAGATATTTATTTCTTGAACAACAAAACTGGACTAATTTCATTGGTAAAACTAAAAAAATGTTGGGGCACAGAAGTGGCAGAGTCAGTTGATTGTCCAACTCTTGGTTTCAGCTCAGGTCATGATCTCAGGGTCATGAGATAGAGCCCCACATTGGGCTCCCCGCTCAGCACAGAGTCGGCTTGGGATTCTCTCTCCCTCTCCCTCTGCCCCTCCTGCTTGTGCACTCTCTCTCTCTCTGTCTCTGTCTCTCTCTCAAATAAAGAAATCTTTTAAAAAGAACTAAAAAATGTTACATTTAAAATATTTTTAGGGGCACCTGGGTGGCTCAGTCTGTTAAGCAATCTGCCTTCGGCTCAGGTCAGGATCTCAGGGTCCTGGGATCGAGCCCCATGGTGGCTCCCGGCCCAGCGGGGAGTCTACTTCTCCCTCTCATTCTCCCTCTGTGCTCTCTCTCTCTCTCAAATAAATAAAAATATTTTTAAAAAATAACAAAATAAAATAAAATATTTTTAAATATGAAATCCTTTTTAAAAATATCATTATTTCCATGTAAAAGACTTCTCAAAATGATTTTCCACAAAATTAAAAAATACATAAGAAGAATAATTATTCTGGGTAAACATACATACACTTTAATCAGTTTATTAGCAGTATCTATTTGTAATATTATGCTTTTGACTTTTTTCCAGAAAATGCATTTTTTCAATAGGGCTTAATTACATTGCCTACAATGTTCTCCAAAGTTGTAGTTTATAGCCAATACATTTGAAATTTTTGATAACTTCAATTTATTCTTTTCCAAAGATTTTAGTATTTTTAATTGAGAAAATATTCTCCTTACAGATGTTGAAGTATCTGGTAAATCTAGAACAAGTTTTGCTAATTAGAGAGTATTCGCAATTCTAATTCTTTTACTGAAAAATGTATAAACATTTTGAAGGGTACTATCTTTTTGCTTCCATTTAGGGTCCCTCAGCAAATATTTTTACAAGATAAAACTCATTAAATAAGTTCTCTCAATTTATGATTCTTTTGAATGGTTCACTGAATTTTAACACTGCCAAATCAAGGCCCTCTCAAGTTTGTTCTATTTCAGCACAGATTATATAACTTCTCTAATTAGAAATAAGAGATGTATCAAGTCAAGATGTTACAAAGTGCAGTTGTAGAACATCAAAGTTAAACTTTGTATGCAGTTTGGGCTTTCATCATACAATCTGTTAAATGATAAATGATAAATTTCAATATCTTCCCAAATACAAGCTTTATTTTCATAATTGCAATTTGCTACGAGCATCAAAAGCTGAAATTTTTGGTGCTTCGTTCCTTAAGTACTTCGATTAAAAATTTCCAAATGCTTTTGAACAACACGCAAAGAACTTGTTTACAATAATGTTCAACACTCTGTAGGCCACTTGAGTTAATTAACAATGCACTCCTACAAAGTCTCAAACATTTTAAAAATCTGAGTCATGACAAACAGAAAGAGAATCTATACTGTCATGTTCCACATCCAGAACTAGACCAACACGAATATGTCCAACTGGTCTTTGAAAAAGGTTCAAAAGCAATTGGTAACAAACTGTCTAAATCTGCTTTTGATGCTTGACTGCTAACAGCTTTCAGGTATCCCCTACCCCTTTTCCTCTTCTGCCCTACCTACATCTAGGCATGCTGATAAGGAAGCCTGGGCACTTCCTTCCCTTGGCACCTCCAGGGAAGGTCAAAGTAGGAAAACCTGCCCACACCCGGGCATTCTCACCCTAGCCCCAGCCCCTAATCATAACAAAATCCAAAGCCACTTGTCCTTCCCTTGACTCAAGCCATTTCAGACTGGCTTGTGTACGTGCCCTCATCTCCCCACAAAAAGTCCTATCATGTGAACTCTTCATGCTGTCTAACTACGTGTGCGTGGTGTCATCAGTCTCAACATCTCAACCAGCTTTGGGTGCAGAGGTGATCCCGCTCACCACAAAACAACTGTTGTTGTGAGCAGGATTGTGCAGCATATCCTCACCCATTTATCAGAATCATTCAAATAAAAAAAACAGTGATCACATCGAACGTTGGCAACAATGCAGAGAAAACTGGGTCTCTCATACACTGCTGGTAGGAATGTAAAATAGTACAGGCGTTCTGGAAGAGTGTGGTAGTTTCTTTAAAAAACCAAACATGTGCTTACTATACAACCTAGATATTACATTCTTGGGCATTTATCCCAGAGAAATGAAAACTTACGTCCACACAAGGACTCGTACTCAAATAGCCATAGCATCTTTATTCATAATAGCCCGAAGCTGGAAACAACTCAATGTTCATCAACTGATTAATGAATAAACAAAGTGTGGTACATTTAAACTGTGGAATGGTATAAAAAGGAAAAAAAAAACTACTCATACTGACAAGTAATTTTAATGATTCTCAGGGAAATTATGCGGGATGTTGGGGGGGCGGAGGCAATTCCAAAATGTTATATCCTGCATGATTCCACTTATACAACAGTTTTGAAATGACAAAATTATAGAGATGGAGATTAGTGATTGCCAGGGCTTGGGTGGGGGGATGAGGCGAAGGTAAAGGGTAATACAAGGGATCCTTGTGTTGAAGCTCCTCTGTATCTTAATTGTGGTGGTGGTCACAGTAGTCTATATATTGATAAAATTGCATAGAACCACACCCACACCCACACACCCCCACACACAGAGGAATGTACATAAAACTGGTGAAATCTGAATAAGGAAGGTCGATTGTATCAATGTCAGTTTCCTGGTTGTGACATTGTACTATAGTTATGCACGATGTTACCACTGGGGGAAACTGAGTGAAGGATATAAAGGATCTCTCTGTATTCATTTCTTACAACTGGGGGTGAATACACAGTTATCTCAAAATAAAAACTTTTTAAAAACAACTCTCCCAATGTCTAGGTTAAAAATAAAAACCAAACACATGTTCCAGTTTGGACAATAAGTTAAACGCTCACCCTTGTTATCTTCTCTAATACAAAAAGTTTCTAGAAATTGCTGTCGCTAGATCTACACACTGCTGCTGACAGGGAGAAGTGGAGGGGAGGGGAGCCCTCATGCTCATGGGGCAAAATTCTGAAGGTCAATGCCAATCTCAAGAGTGACTGGGGAGGTGCCCCGCTGAGAGCTGTCACATGAAGTCCTTGTTGCGTTTCTTGTTTCCTGAAGCGAAGCAGTAGAGACACCGATTGGGGAGGAGAGAGGGAGTCTTGCTATTCCGTTGTTTCTAACTAATGAGTTTTCTCGACATTCGGGAGTGGCGACACTTGGTGTTCTGGTCGTTCTCACTCTGTAGGCAGAAAAACACATTTATATGAAAAAACATGGTAGAAGTTGAAGAAGAGTCAAGAAGGTTCAGAGACCCTGGGGAGAATTTAACCAGAATCCTTCACTGTAATCTGACCCCATGATCCCAGGGAGAGCCTCGTCCTAGAGAAGACATTTACACTGGGGTCACTGGGATATCTGATCATTTTAGCCAGATCTAAATGATTTTGAGTCATGCTTTCCTATTTCTCCTTCCTCGTCCGTACATAAAAACCTCGTCTTGGGTTCCCATTTCTTCTGTTCAAATTAGACTATCTCTTCTTCATTGCTTTATGAACTTGGGACCCAGTATGCTGCAGCTTTATTATTGTTATTATTATAACGAGAAGGTCTATCTCTATTCTTTGCTTCTGCCCCAAAGACAGGTACCCATTACTGGGACAATTCTTGAAGAGAAATATTCTATCAGAACCAACAACCTCTCAAAAGCAGGCTAGTATCTTTGTTTGTCAGAAATCTTCCGGAAATCACTTTCTCCAAATGGCTCAGACCCCAAAGCCGTGCTGTCAGCTGAGAAGGTCTTTCTCCAAACTGCTTCCTATGCTCAGAATGATTCACATGGCACTGGCATTTGCAGTCAGGATGTAAGCACACCTAATTCGCTTAGACAACATGCCATGTTAGTCGACAGTTGCGAGGAGAAAACTATAATTGTTTTGATGACAATAACTGAAGACAATTGTGCCGAGTTCTAGGATTTTACATTCCTCTTGGTGAAGCATGAATAATCTATCACTTGTAAATTTTTAGAAACTGTGCTCTGTGCAACTTACAATTTTCCCTCGTACCTGCTCCTCCTCCTCCACTGTTGCTCAAGCCCCTTAATGGTATTAGCCACTGTCACCTTCTGCCTTCCCCAGCACTGCTCAGTGTGAGCCTGAGAGACCTTCACCAGCTCCAGCTGTGTTCCCAGCTGGATAGCGATGGGAATCTCTGCCACCAAGTGAGTCAGGAATTACTGGTACAACCATCAATCTCACATCCCGAATGTTTTTAGCTGCAAAACTGAGCTTTCCCAGCACTTTTGGCTTTCACTCAACCCCCTTTGGACTGGGCACATCGGCTCTCTATCTGCCAGCATGGGGACAAGTCTCTAGACCCAGTGACTTTCTCCTCTTCTTGGTGATTTTCCCAGCCCCACACAAACATCACGCACATCTCTCTCTCTCTCTCTCTCTCTCTCTCTCTCTCTCTCACACACACACACACACACACACACACACACACACACCCTAGGTACAGCAAGGATCTTATACTGTTCTTTTTAGCTTCCTCTTCTTTGAACCAGGATTTCACACAAAAATTACTCTTAGTACCTGGTAATTAAATTTATTGACAAAAAGTCATCCTAAACAACATCTAGTGGAATAGAGAAAGGAGTAAATTGCTCTTGTAAAGCTGAGTCTGCTTAAAAACCTGGAAGACCTGTTGGGATGAGAGAAGTAAGGAACTAATTCATTGGAAAGCATTAAATTTATAATAAGGATACAAGCAAAACATGCGCACCACTGCTAACATAAAACCACAAGATGATAATTCATGGGGCCATGCTGATTAAATAAAATGTACCCCAGAGTTCAAACTGCTCGAATAAATTATTTTCCAAAGTGGATAAAGGGGATTCTTCCCTCCCACATTTATTTTTCATGTGGAAAAAAGCCACCTTGAGTCAGAAAGTTTGGACAAAGAGAGTGACCTCCTTACTCCACTCCTCCCCCCAAATAGGTATTAATCTGAAGCTGACTAAAGCAGGAAGCTCTAGAAAGCAACAGATGTCATGATGAGTATCCCATTCAGCTTACTTCCCAGCTGGAAGTTTATGCCGTTCAAACATCCAGGTTTCCAAATGGCCAGGAAAGGCAGACTCTGAAAGGTGAAGACTCCTTGTCTTCATTGAGAGTAGGCAACTCATAGGGCAGGCAGAACCTGATCAATACCTCCTCAATCTAGAAAATTCCTACCATAGTCTTTAGCTCTGCTACTGCAGTATAAAATTTTGCCTCAATTCAGAACCCTATAACTTACCAAAAACCAACTGCCTGGCAAAGCAGACAAGGCTTCTGTTGGAGTCCGAATTTACATTGCTCAACCTCCAGCCAAAGGGCTCCTGGAGAGCCTATGAATGCTTTTGCCTTTAGGGGATTTCTTAACATTATAAGCAAAAATTTGAGTTCATGTGCTTTTTTCTGAGAAGAGGGTCCAAAAATTCCAGCCGATTCTCAAAGGAGACCCTGACCCTCAAAAAGGTCAAGACCATTAGACTAGCTGTAAAGAGACTCCATGACTCCTCCGTTATCATAATTTCAAGGCGAAATGATCCATGAACTTGAACTTAAACCTGAGCACGATCTAAATTCACAGCTCCGGTTCTGGAGGGAATTTACATGCTGTCTATACATCTAGATCCATGAGGGTGACTTTTCTGGACTCCATTATTCTTTGTTCTAAGGAGACAAAGTGAAATGGACACTTGCAAGACCTGGCTTGTACCAAATAGGTTCCCAGCATCCACCACCACCACCACCACTGTGACCTTCCAATTTCTCCGAACTCCCTGACTCCAGTGCCATTGGGAGAAATGGAGTGAGCGCATAAAGGGAAAAGCAAGGGGTTGCCTGTGAGGGTTTGGAGGAAGGGATAAACCTGAAAGAAAAATCTGGCTGGGAAGAAAAGCATGTTCCGCTCTCTTGAGCGGAACAAAATGAACAAAAAAAGAAAGGAAGAAGCTTGGAGAAGAGAAAAAATATGGACTGGAGGACAGAAACCGACGTGAGGAATGAAAAGTACAAAGCGCTAAGTGTCATTAACAAGTATGACTGTCACCGAACAAGAGTCTATGTTATAGATAATATGATGGACTCCAGGTCTCTTGGTAATAACCAAGGTGAACAAGCTTACATAGCGTACCAGAGAAAGTATGGCACAGGACCTCTTGTGTGGCCCATGGTCCACTTGTAGAGGAGAAAGAGGAGCAAGGAGTGGGGCGGGGTGGGGGGATGCTGGCAGGCACCCTGTAATCCAGCTGAAAATTGTCCCAGTGACAAGAGGCCTGTGAGGAATCAGTCAAAGATACTTCACTGCCTGAGCTGCTGTCCAGAAACCCCCACTCTTATCTGCTCCCCTGGGTCACGTGGGTCCCTAATAATAGCAGCCCATGCCCTGCACCTCCTCCACCAAAGCAGGAAGGGCAACTGTATCAGGGTCCTATGGGGTGGGGAGAACAGATACAGTCAGGACAAGGAACAGTCTTGCAAACGTGCAATAATTCATGCTTGCCCATGTGGTCGTCCCAATAAGCCCATGGCCGCGTGGGCCACTGTGGGTTAATGTGGGGGGGGGCATTTTCCTGTTGCTCTAGGACTCACCTGCTTTCATACGCATCCTATGTCTACAGTGTGAACAGCACCCCCTTAAATGTGATGCCTTGTTCAGTGCACAGCCTGAATGCCCATAAATGGATGTTTCTGCAGTAACCATTAGTAGGCACTTTACTGGTAGGCACAAACACCAGGCACTGTAACACAAGATCCATAATCCTCAACAGCCTGCGACAGCCACTGTTTGTTAGGTTAAGAAGCTGGACTGAGGGGGCGCCTAGGTGGGGCAAGTCAGTTAAGCATCCGACTCTTGATTTTGGCTCAAGTTATGATCTCAGGGTTGTGAGATCGAGCCCCATGTTGGGCTCTGCGCTCGCTGGGCATTGGAGCCTGCTTAAGATTCTCTCTCTCCCTCTCCCTCTCTCCTCTTTAAAAAGAGAGAGAGAGAGAGAAGCTGGGTTAAGGACACATAGCTAAGAAGGAATGGAGACAGGATTCAATCCTAAACAGGGCAGATGCTGAGGCCCTAGCTCCTCTCCTCCCCTCCACATTGTGCTGCCCTCCTCTCTAGGGGAGACTGCCCTACAGAGAGGAGCACCCCATTCACTCCAGTATTGCAGGAGCCTCGGGGTTGAGGCTCCTTTTGTGTGTGTTTTAGAATGAGAGCTTATTAGGGCTCAAAGAAGATGATCAAGTTCCCAAGCTGTGTTTCCACCATTTCAGATGGGCTTAAGAAGAGGGAAATGTGGACTCTGTGCGTGGAATATACAAATAATCTTATTTATACGAAGAAAATGGTTTATCCTGTTGATTTAACCTTTACCCTTGAAGCTGAAGGAGGCCAAGTCCGTGAATCACTGCATCAGCCTGCCCCGAAGGCCTGCCTAGTCCCTTGAAAGCTTTGGGGGCTGGGGGCTACAGGGTCTCCCCACCTTCTTTCTGCACTAAAACGGCTGCCGACCTTGGCCAGTGGCTCCAGCTTTGCCTCTACCTGGCAAGTTCATGGAGTCAGCTGTGGCTTCAAAACTTTGTGGTTCAAGGGCTCCATCTTGAGGCATGTTCTATTTCTCTCCGTTTCCTCTGAGTTTGGGAAGAAATGTGAAGCATGATCAGGAGTTTGTCTGCATAGCACAGCAACTTGTATTTGCTATATGTTTTTGTCAGTCTTCATAGCAGACATTCAAGCTATAGAACAATGACATGGTCTTGAGCCGACACGATGAATGCCTTATTACAAGTGATAGCTCCTTCTACAGAGACATTTATCGTTCAACAATAATCGTACCACAGGAAAAGTCATGTTTTATTCGTTTGTTTGGGTTTACAATAGGCTGTTTTCTGCAGGAGTTAGGAACAGTTCACAGAAGCCACACCGTTAAGAAAATGCAGATGAAATTGACAAACAGCCCTGAGAGCCGAGTCTCCATTCAAAATCCTCGGAGACCCTTCGTGGGATCCTACTTCCAAGGGATCGAGCAGAAAGGCAAGCCATGATTCAGCCTCCCAGACATAGATTGGCAGGCTCCACGGCAGCAAGCCCCTGGACCAACGAAGTGGCCCCACTGGGCCCCCAGACCCCCAATCCACTAACAAAGCCCTTGTCCTCCCAGCCAAGTGCTCTCTGCGTCTCCAACTCAAGGCAGGACAAGTGCAGAGCCAGTATCAGAAAGCTTTTCACCTGAGAAATGTTCTGGGCCTTTCCAGTTGTGCCGGGGTTTCAGCAGACCCCTGAACATAACCAGCATCTTCATTTTCCACGCTTTCTTCCATATTGTTACCTCTGTGTGAATATTCACCACCCCCACCTTCCACTGCCATCAGCTTTACAGTTTGCTTGGTGAATTCCCACCCAATCTTTCAAGGCCTATGGTTCAAGAAACTTCCCACTCACCCACTCAGCCTCTGCAGGGATAACAACAGCCTTCTCCTTGTGTCTTTTCAGGGGATGATGACCAACCTTTCGTTGGTACTTTTATTTATTTATTTATTTATTTATTTTGGAGTTAGAATCATTGATACTTTCATGACATTGCATGATAGGATAACTTCTTTCTTTTTAAAAGATTTTATTTATTTATTTATTTATTTATTTGACACACACACACACACACACACACACACACACACACACACACACAGAGAACGTGCACAAGCAGGGGGAGCGGGAGAGGGAGAAGCAGGCTCCCTGCTGAGCAGGGAGCCCGATGCGGGGCTCGATCCCAGGACCCTGGGATCCTGACCTGGGCCGAAGGCAGACGCTTAACCGACTGAGCCACCCAGGCGTCCCCAAGTCCTGGATTCTTAACCATGCAGACTGTGTTCTTCATTTTAATAGCTGGCCCTGTTATCTATCCAGGGGTCCAAATGTAATGCAGTTTTCTCTCACTAGGGTGTGGGCACCTTCAGGTAACATCTTATTTATTTCAGTTTCCCCAGGGACTGTCTCAGTGTTCCCCAGACAATGGACACATAATATATGTTGGAAGACACATTGTCCTAAAAAGAGGGGAAATATTATTAGCACAGTCACTAAATGATGTACATGATTAAAACATCTAGGATGGGATTGGAAAAAAAAACCAGAAATATGGGGGGGAGATCAAAATTTTAAAAACAAAACAACCGAACAAACAAAACAAAACAGAAACAGACTCATAGATACAGAGAAGAATCCGATGCTTGCCAGAGGGGAGTAGGTGAGGGGGGGAGGGAATAGTAAAATAGGGAAAAGGGGTTAAATAGCACAAACTTCCGGTTGTAAAATAAATAAGACACAGGAATGCAATGTACAACATAAGGGATATGGTTAATAATATGTAACAACCTTATATGGTGACAGATGGTAGCTAGATTTATCGTGGTGATCACAGTATATATAAATGTTGAATCACTATGTTATAAAACTGAAACTAATAATGTTGTATGTCGACTACACTTCAATTAAATAGAGAAAGGAAGAAAGGGATGAAGGAAAGAAGCAAGGAAGGAAGGAAGGAAAGAAAGAATGAAGAAACGAACCGGGCTTCCTTAAGAATCAACTTTTTTTTTCTCCTACCCCTTCCCAAACTCCAAATAGCTGTCCTACAGAAAGATAACCACTTCACAAAGAAGACTGATTCTGAACTTTTGTAGCCACATTTTTTTTTCAAACAGGGTGGGAAACAAGATAAAGACAGGAATGAGGGAATGCCTACTCAACACCTCCATCTGTATGTCTTCTAGCCCCTTAACTGCAAGGTAGGTGTCCAATAGGAAACTCATGTCTTAACTAGAGGAGGTCAAACTATGGCTCTCAAGCCAAATCTGTTTTTGTAAATAAAGTTTTATGTGAATACAGCCATGCCCAGCTGTTTATATACTGTCTATGACTGCTCTCACACTACTACTGCAGGGCTAAGTAGCTGCAAACAGAGTCGGTTTCGCCCACAAGGCCAAAATTATTTGCTATCTGGCCCTTTATAGAAAGTTTGCCAAGTCCTGGTTTATTTATTTATTTGTGTGTGTGTGTGTGTGTGTGTGTGTGTGTGTGAGAAAGAGAGAGAGAGAGCACAAGCAGGGGGAGTGGCAGGCAGAAGGAGAAGCAGGCTTCCCGCAGAGCAGGGAACCCGATGTGGGCCTCGATCCCAGGACCCCGGGATCATGACCTGAGCCAAAGGCAGACGCTTAACCGACTGAGCCACCCAGGCATCCCCAAGTCCTGGATTCCTAACCATGCAGACTGTGTTCTTCATTTTAACAGCTGGCCCTGTTATCTATCCAGGGGTCCAAATGTAATCCTTCTCTCCTTTCACACTTACCCATAGAGCCAATCAGTTGCCGATTGAAACACTGCTGTTTCAGTCTTCCAAATTTCTAGAAACTTCCAAACTTCCAAAGTTCTAGAACTTTCTTTCCCTCATCTGCATTCACTACACTGGTCCACAGCAGCATCTTCTTTCACCTGGACTATTGCACAACGTCCTACCTGCTCTCCCCACCACTAGTCCAGAGTGACCTTTCTAAACCAGAAGTCTGATTGTTACTTCCCAAAGTACGTCCCCTTGGTAACCTCCCATTACCTTCCGGATAAGATCTAAAATCCTCAACTTGGCCTACAAAGCCCTTTGTGACGTTGCCCAGCCTTGATTCCCAGCTCCACCTTCAGCAACACCCCCTGTGCCTGCCCACAGCCATTGATTTGTCATGGCATTTCCTCTTTTCCCCCTTCGAGCCACAACGTGTCTGCAACTGTTCTTTGGTTCTTTGGTCTGGATTCATCTCCTCCCTCTTCTGCACCCTTGGGTTTCTGCTTCTAACTCCTACTCATCCTTAAATGTTACTTCCTCCAGGAAGTATAATAACGTCTATAGCTGGGGTAGCCTCAACAAAGACATTACCATTATTGTGTATTCTTTTTGTCAACCCACTCCCCACTCTTCCCTTGCTGTGCTCTGTATCATGGTGGTTTGAACCATGCAAATCACATGTCCCAGGCTTCTGGTTAGGTTCAACCAGTGGGAGGCCCCAGAAAAACACTAGAGAAAAGAGGAAGAGCAGAGCAATGTTTTTCTCCCTTGCTCATTTTCATCTCTCTCTCCCCTCCTTCTCCCCTCCTTTTCCCCTCCTTCTCCCCTCCTTCTCTCTGCTTCCGGTGGCATCTCCAGCAGTGGCTGTGTCCCTTCAAGGTCCCAGATGTTGGGGAGGGGGCAGCCCCTGCCATGATTTCAGACCCTCGAGGTGATTCTGGCTCCTGGGCTCTACTCACACTATCTTTTCCATTGTCTCTTCAGCCCTAGAGATGCTTCTCCAATTTGCTCTTTTGGCTCTTCTAACACCTTTGTAATTTAATCCCCACTATTAGATTATTTAATTAAACTATCTGGTATAGTTTTTTTGTTTTTTTTTTTTTTTTTTACTGACTAGTCTCTGACATAGTTACTGAAGCTATTTTCTTACATTTAGAATTCTACCTGACATTCATATATATTGACGAACATCTATATTAATCACACAATTTGGGGATAAATCTCATTGAACAGAGACCTATGTTAAAGGACATGCTTAAGAAGGATTGTAAAATCCTAGATTTATGGAGAGGAGAAAGGACCTCGAACAAAAGAATATTGCCTTGTGGCAAAAAGTTTGAACACCAAAGTTTGTTGCAACTGACAGGCTCTAATCTACAAAGTGGAAATGCAGAAAGGGGACCTGGGGTGAAACGGGAGGGAGAGAATGATATTGAGAAAGATTTTTCTGGAAATGTCAAATTCCTAAACCAATGACTTCAAGCTGAGGGGTAATTTTCAGCTTGGCACTCTGAAGCCAGACCCAGGCAGAAGTGAAAATACCATCAACTAAACAGCAATTCTCAGCAGACTGCAGGAAACTCTGTTCCTACAGAGAATAATGCAGAAATAATAACCTGCCCCTAGAACAGTGGGGAAACCATTCATAAGAACCTGGAACAAAACAGAGCATGAGAATCAGCTGAAACTTTGAAAACCAAAAAGGAAAATGTCGATGGATAACAAATTAAAGAACACGAAGAAATTCATGCAGTTAGATCTAGAAAATCAGCTTATTGGCATTTTGATTTTGAAAATATTGTTTTTTAAAATTGTGTTCATTTGGGTCCCGGTGATGTGTGATTTTTAATAATTCCATTTAAAGTTGGCTGAAATCTTCCATTTTCACTATATGGAAAAATTATCCGAAAAGAAAGTTAAGCATTTTTAAGACCATAGGCCATTCATTAAATCAAGCAATCAATCAATCAATCAACATTTTAATTTTTTCTAAGACTAAGGACACAAGAAAATACTTATGATTCATTCATACATTTACATAAGTACAGCCGGAGACAAGGACTAGAAGTCAGCTAGCTTATTTAGGAATGATTCCTAGAATCATTCTAGGAATGTGGGAGTGGGGAGGGTGAGAGGAAGAAACAGGAAGAGCCAACAAGAGTACATTATTAAGCTGATTATCTCTGTGGGCAACTGAAGCTCAATACTATTGGGGATCCTCTTGAAATCCATTTAGAACAGTGTATTAGAATTATCCTTCTAAAGGACAGAGGTTGAAGTATTTACCTACCAACTCCCATCCCCACTGGTTAACAATCTCACGGGAGTTCACTCCACTGTGCCTCTGGATGGAATGAGCAACTTTCTGTGGCTTCAGAGAAAGCCCTCATGCAGAGCGGCAGACTAGCATGGATAAGTACTGTCCACCACAGCCAAAATCCAGTGGGCCAAGGAGATGTGACACAGGGCACAAAACAGTATGACCCTTGCACCACCCAGATGTGCTTCAGCCCAAACCATGTGCACTCTGTCACTAATTCTTCAAGGTGGTGGCTGGGCAGCTGTAGTCTCTCATAAAAGACTGAAGACAGAAGGGTTGGTAACTACGGTTCTTGATGGTGCCACTAGACCCAAGGCTGTAATTGAAATTCATTATCTCAATTCTTTGCCATGTATTCCAGATTTCCTTCACTTTCTGTCTAAGTTCAACCCATCTAGATTGCTTACCAAGGAAAGTAAATACACATTTTTTAATTGCATAATTTGGATGTTCCATTAACTCAGATTGACCTCTCCAATTAAACCCTGAGTAGTGATGATTTGCTGGAGGGTCTCTTACACTTATGGAGTGTAGGCAAAATGGGAAAATGAGCACACGATACCCGGAATTTAGATAAGGCATATTGGAAAAAGCCAAGTCCAATTCTGGGATATTATACCCTCTGTCTCAAATAAAATGAGACACCAGAATGATAATATGCGATATAACTATTACAGTAAGCTTGACATTAAATATCAAATTATCCTAATTCACATAAAAAAATGAGCCTCAGCAGACCCTAGTTACCAAGAACAAAATTAAAGATAAAGCCACCAGGATTGGAGTTATTTGAGCAAATCCCCTACTCCTGATGACCAATATGGGTTATTTTTTCTTCTCAGATCAAAAACATCTCTTTCTGGGTTAACACTCTCTAGATTGTAATTTTTAAATGGCAGTAAACAGGACCCAGAGAGTTATTGTATGATCTCCAAATTAAATGGTAAGCCTATTTGAACAAGATTAAAAATGTGAGAAAATCCAAATACGCCATCTACGCCAAGTACATCACTTGTTTAGGCAGAAATGGTTCAAACCCAAGCACTGTATAATTGCATCCACCACACTTGCCAGAGCTGCATTAACACTCCAATGTACTGCTCTTTGGCCGGAGAATCCAGCCAGGTCTTAAGTCAGATATTTATGATATTGATGGGCACTACTGGTTTGTGTTCCGGCTGCCCCATGGAATCATCCAAGCAAATTCTGCTTCCTGAGTGAAACTTATCACTAAGAAGGAAGCTCAGTGCTGGTGATTTGTCACCAATATACTTCCCATCATGAATAACTCCATTCACTTGCCAGCTTATAATTCCGAATCATGGGAATAAATCATTCAGAGTTTGATCACTCTAGGTAATAAATCTGGCTTTTCAGACCCCTGTGCTTACAAGTACATAGCTTATTTATTTCCTCATTTCCTTTGTCATGTCTTACTATATAAATATACTGTTTAGGCACCAAATTCACAAGAATTGATGTGGGGAATATGGTCTGGAAACACAATAGAATATTTGATGTAAAGTTATATGGTTGTAGTAGCAGTAGTTTATTTAAGCCTTTAAAGATCTTTAGAAACATCTATCAAAATTATGCTATACCTTCCCACCGAACTATAAGACTATGTTAATAAATATTATAAGCTATTTAAATTCTATGCCATCTAAAAAGAGTGACAAGTTATTTCATATAGAGTTACTCACTTCAACTAAAAATCTTCAATAAAAATAACATTTCTACCCAGTCTACTTACATTAGATCGAATTCTTTCAAATAAAGGTGTTAACTCAGGGGCGCCTGGGTGACTCAGTTGGTGGAGCATCTTACTCTAGATCTCGGGTCTTGATCTCAAGATTGTGAGTTCAAACCCCGCATTGGGCATGGAGCCTACTTAAAAAAGAAAAAAAAAAGAGCAAACTAAATAATATCCATCATTCAACATTACAGTTCAGTGGAGAAAGGATGGTCTTTTTAACTAATTATACTGAAGCAATTGGATAGCCATATGAAAAAAAATGCATTTGACTCTTAAATCACTATTTTAAAAAATTCAGATGGATTGCAAATCTAAATGTGAAAGTTAAAACAATAAGTCTCTCCAGAGGAAAACACAGGAGAACATCTTGGAATTGGCAAAAAATTTCTTAAAGAAGGTATAAAAAGCACTATCCCTGAATAAAAAAAAGTAAATAGCATTATATCAAAACTAAGAACTTCTATTTATCAAGAGACCATAAAGAGAGTGAAAGGGCAATCGGCAGAGTGAGAGAAGTTATTCATGATACACGAATCCAGGAAGGACTCATATTCTGAATAAAGAACTCCTAACAATCAATAAGAAAAACACAAACAACTTAATAGAAAATTAGGCAAAATACTCAAAAATACTTTATTACAGAGGCTATCCAAGTGAGAAAAAAAAAAGTGGGGGGAGAAGAAAAGATGCTCAACCCTCCTATTATCTGGGAAATGCAAATTAATAGCACAATGAACATGCTTCTGATTCCAGCCAGGATGGTGTAAGTCCGCTAAAGCATCTCCTACTGATTACAACTAAAAATGCTGGACAAAATACTCAGGACTAAAAAGTAAACAAAAGCAGGAGGAAAAAAAAATCAAACTTGCAGAAGCGATTCATACGGGGGTAAATTTCTCATTTTTTTCTCTTTCTTTACTCTTACAGAATTGCTTTCAGAACAGGCCCCAGTCATGGAGCTGTGAAGAGGCACCAATGTGAACAGCTAAAACTGAGATGGAAGGTCCATCTTTCTGGCCAGAGGAACCGAAAAAAGGAGTCCATTTGGTCCAAAGAGGGGAAAAAGCCCTTTTTGGTCTCTTTTCTCTTCCACCTTTGCCCCAAGGGTGGATGCCAGTTACAGATCTGCACTGCAGTGGCAGGATGGGTGGCTAAAACTCTCAGATAAACCCCAATTTTCTGGCCAGAGCAACCGGGAAAGGGACTCCTGAGAGGCAGAAAGGGTGGGGGAGAACCAGAGAGAAGAGAACTGGAGAAAAGACCCCCTAATTCTCTATATGAATCCACACAAGTCCTGGGCTCACCCCTGAATTTTGCATACATAAGAGAGACCCAAAGATACAGAGTAGACGCTTTGAGAAGTGAAGTGTACGTCAATCCACTGCCAAGTCTCAACCTAACCCCAAGTGGCACATATGAGGGACAAACCACAAGAAGCATATAGGGTGGGATAAAACTTGCAGTCTGAATCTGAGTTAATTTTATGCCATACAAAATAAATCAACTTTCTGCAGAGAATTATAAGTATGCTCAGTGAAATGAAGGTAAACATATTTGCTCTGAATGGCGAGATGGAGGTTCTTAGCAAAGAAATAGAAAATGCAAAAAAAAAAAAAATCAAATTTAAATTTTTTTTAAAGATTTTTTATTTATTTATTTGAGATATAGCACAACAGGGAAGAGGGTCAGAGGGAGAAGCAGACTCCCCGCTGAGCAGGGAGCCCGATGTGGGACTCGATCCCGGGACTCCAGGATCATGACCTGAGCCGAAGGCAGTCCCTTAACCAACTGAGCCACCCAGGCGCCCTCAAATTTAAATTTTAAAACTGAAAATAAAAGAGCTGAGGTTTTTAAATTCCTGGGTGGACTAAACAGCAAAATGGAGATGACAGAGGATATAGCCAACTTGAAGATAGATCAAAAAATATTATCCAATATGAAGAACAGAGAGAAAGAAGATGTTTAAAAAATGAACAAAGCCTCAGAGTCTATGGAACAATATCAAAAGATCCAACAGCTGTATCATTGGAGTACCAGAAGGAGAGGTGAAGGGGGCTGGTGAAGAAAAAGTACATGTTAAAAAAAATAACAGCATACAACTTCCCAAATATGGTTTTTACAATTTCTTAGTTATACAAATAATCTTACAAATTCAAGAAGCTCTGTAAATGCCAAACAGGAGAAACCAAAGAAAACTACACCCAGACACAGAGTCAAACTGCTGCAACCAAAGATGAGGGAAAAACGTTGAAAGCAGCTACAGAAAAACAACATGTTACATACAGGATAACAACGACTCAAATGACTTCACAGATATCATATCAGAAATCAGGTAAGACAGTGGAATGACAGCTCTGAAGTGCTAAAAGAAGAGAACTGACAACCCCAAATTCTATATCTGGGAATATCATTCAAGAATGAAGGCTGAGGGCGCCTGGGTGGCTCAGTTGGTTAAGCAACTGCCTTCAGCTCAGGTCATGATCCTGGAGTCCCGGGATTGAGTCCCGCATCGGGCTCCCTGCTCAGCAGGGAGTCTGCTTCTCCCTCTGACCCCCCCCTTCTCATGCTCTCTATCTCATTCTCTCTCTCAAATAAATAAATAAAATCTTAAAAAAAAAAGAATGAAGGTTGAATGAGTACATTCTTACATGAAGGAAAACTAAAAACGATTCATCACTAGCAGACTTCTTCTAAAATAAAAACTAAAGGCAGTGTGCCTGGATGGCTCCTTCAGTTAAGCAGCAGATTCTTGATTTTGGCTCAGGTCATGATCTCAGCGTCTTGGGATTAAGCCCCACATGGGGCTCTGCACTGAGCGTGGAGCCCGCTTGAGATTCTCTCTATCCCTCTCCCTCTGCCCCTTTCCCTTCCTCCCTCCCCCCCTCACTGCCCTGCCATTTTGTATGCGTGCTCTCTCTTAAAAAAAAACTTTATAAAAAATAAAGTAAAAAATAAAATAAATTCTAAAGGCAGTTCCTCAGTCTGAACAGAAATGATACTAGGAGAAAATGGAACTTCATGAATGAAGTAGGAGTAGCAAAAATGGTAAATACCTGGGTAAATATAATAGATTATCTTTCTCCTCTTAAGTGCTTTGTAAAGGTATGACTGCTGAAGGCAGAAATTATAATGTCCAGTGAGTGTCAAGTGTATGTAGATGGAATACATATGACAACAAAAGCATAAAGGTCAAGGGGAAAGTAAAGGGACATATGTGGTTGTAAGTCTTCTACATTTTAGTTGAAGTGGTAAAATATTGGTAAATTAAACAAACAAAGCTTCTAAAAAGCTTATTGGTCAAATGAGAAGTCACAAGGAAATTTAAAAATATTTTGTATTAAGTGAAATGAAAACATAACCTGTCAAACTCATGGGATACAGCTTAGATGGAAATTTAGAGTATGAATTGCTTATATTAAAAAAGGAGAAAGGATGGGGCACCTGGGAGGCTCAGCTGGTTAAGCGTCTGCCTTCGGCTCAGGTTTTGATCCTGGGATCGAGCCCCGCATCAGGCTCCCTGCTCAGCAGGGAGTCTGCTTCTCCCTCTCCTGCTCCCCCTGTGTGTGACATCTCTCTCTTTCTGTCAAATAAATAAATAAGATCTTTAAAAAAAAAGGAGAAAGTTCTCAAATAATCGACTCCAATCAAATGGCTAGGAAATATGAGGGTCCTGTTAATAAAGGGAGAGAAAGAAGTGGATGTTGGAGAGGTTATGAATATCTGCAGGTTCGAACGGTTCACTATATCCCTAAACGTAGCGATCTTGGTCATCTTTTTTTTTTTTTAATTTTAAAGGCAAAAAACCCCACAAATACTCAAGCATGAAAAATAAATTACTAACTAAAGAACGAAAAGAAAGCTGAGTGTAGAGTTCTTTTCCTGCAGTACAAAATGCAGGAAGACAATAGCTCAATACCTAATAAATTTAAGGGAAAAGGAACACAACCCAGTTATTTCATATCATGCGTAGTTGTCATATATGTATGTGTAGACAACTGAAAATCAACTTACATATTCAAAGGCTCAAAAAATACATTCATTATATATGCACATATATACATATATATTTTGAAAAACTTACTTGAAAATTAACTCCATCAATTGGGAGATTTAAAAGAAAATTGAGAGATAAAGAAAATAAACAGCTCAAAAGTAGGTAAATTCTATTACAAAAGGACTAGCAGGGAACATCAAATCTATTAAACCAAAAATTAATGTAAATGGTTCTTGTGAATTTGGTTGTGAAACTGCCTGTAATTGTCAAGAACCTTTCTTAAAAGAAAAGAGATATAATATAAAAACACTACTTGAATAGTAATAATACAGGTAGAAGACTCCAGACCTGGAATTAATTGGATCAAAGATGAAGAAAGGAAATGCCTTTTTAAAGAGTTTCTTGTCTTTAAATAGGATTGTTTAAAATGGCATTCTTTCTTGACTCAATTAGAGAAATATAGATTTTCCAAATCTTTTGAAAAAATTAAGGTAAAAAAGAAATTAAAATACCACCTACTGTTTTTCATCTGATCTGAGGTAGGAAACATCTTCTTTTATGTGCCACCAAGATAGAAAAAAAGCTGCCAATTAAACCATAGTGTATAATCAATTATAAGATGAATTTTAATTCTAGAAGTATTAAAATGTAAAAAATATGTATCTTAGAATTTATAAAATATATTGTTTGCCAAACTCCTGGAGAGAATAAAGCAAGGAAACAGGTTTATATAACAACAGAAAAATGAATAAAATAAAATAAAATAAAATAAAATAAAATAAAATAAAATAACCATAAGAAAAAAACAAAAGAGCAAACTCAGTAGGTATAACAACAAATATTTATGATTTAAGCACTTTATTAAAAAAGACAAAGTCTCTCCCTCTGCCTGCAGCTCCCCCTCCCTGTGCTCTCTCTCTGTCAAATAAATAAATAAAATCTTTAAAAACAAAAAACAAACACCAAAGACTCATACTGGAATAAAATATGGGGGGAAATCATATGTGGTGGTTTATTTTTTTAAGATTGTATTTATTTATTTGAGAGGAAGAGAAAGCGAGAGAGATCACAAAGGAAGAGGGTGAAGCAGACTGGCCACTGAGCAGAGAGCCCAATGCGGGGCTCGATCCCAGGACCCCGGGATCATGACCTGAGCCGAAGGCAGATGCCTAACTGACTGAGTCACCCAGGCGTCCGTCATATGCTGCTTATAAGAGATAAGCCTAAAACAAAAATTATAAAAAATTTAAAACTTGCAAAAAAATCAACCAGGTGAAGCCAAAAAAAAAAAAAATTAAGTAGGATAAATATGTGATTTAAGATGAAGGTATAGTAGTCATAAATATTTATGTTAAATAACATTATATTTAAAAGTACAAAACAAAAACTCGTAAAAAAATACAAGGATAAAATGACAAGATAAAATAATACTGGGAGACTTTAGCCAACCTTTCTTATATTCAGACCAAAAAAAATCCTGAGGATGTAGAGCATCTGTATATATAAGGAATATGATTAATTTAATAGGTGTATACTACATAAACTGCAAAAGAAAATACACCTTTTACCACTGTCCATGGAAATATTTAAAAATTGATTATATATTAGACCATGACATAAACCTCAATAAATTTTAAAAAGTAGAGATTGTGTAGGTTATATTCCTAATGTCAACACAATAAAGTTTAAAAGGAATGACATTTAAAACAAACAAAAATTCTTAACTTCTTAGAAATATGAAACTACTCTCTTCAATAATTCTTGGGAATTATTAGAAATGGGAAGTCAAACATTATTTATCAACTGCTGAGAAAATAATGAGAGCTAGTCAAATAAATCGGAAGAAGCTAAACAAACAAAATCAAGCAAAGAACATGGGCAAGCAATTTACTGAAGTATTAGAGGCTAATACTGTGGAAAACAGTATGGAGTTTCTTCAAAAAATTAAAAATAGAACTACCGTATGATCTAGTAATTCCACTACTGGGTATTTACCCAAAGAATATGAGAAGACTAATTCAAAAAATATGTGCACCCCTATGTTTATTGCAGTATTATTTACAATAGCCAAATTATGGAAGCAACCCAAGTATCTGTCAGTAGATAAATGGATAGAGAAGACATGGTATATATATATATATTGCATTATATATATATATAATATCTATATCTAAATTTTATATCTATAACATAATATTTTAGATATTTTATATTTTATAATATATCTATTTTATATCTATAATATAATATATATTTATATTATATATATAATGGAATATTATTCAGCCATAAAAAGAATGAAATTTTGCCATTTGCAACAACATGGATGGATCTAGAGAGTATAATCCTAAGCAAAATAAGCCAATCAGAGAAAGACAAATACCATATGACTTTACTCATATGTGGAATTTGAGAAGCAAAACAAATGAACAAAAGGAACCAAAAAAAAAAAAAAGGGTGGGGGGTGGAGAGGCAAACCAAGAAACAGTCTCAACTCTAGAGAACAAAGTGATGGTTCCCAGAGGTGGGTGGGGGATGGGCCAAATAGGGGATGGGGATTAAGGAGGGCACTTGTTGTGATGAGCACCGGATGATGTATGGAAGTGTTGAATCACTATATTGTACACCAGAAACTAATATAACATTTTATGTTAACTACACTGGAATAAAAATAAAATAAAAAATAAGAAAGCCTCTACAACCAATTGAAAAAATATTAGTGGCTAATAAATGAAATTACCCTATTCTCACTAATAATCAAAGAAGTGTACATCCATGTAAAATAATAACATATGTCTTTACATATCAATTTTGCAAAAATTAGAAAAGCAGGATCCCCTTTGGTGCTGGACAGGATATTGGAAATCATACCACCTGGAGGTAATGTGAACTGGTAAAATATCATGAGAGGGCAATTGGCAATTAATATACATCTATGACATTAAAATGGAAATCAATTTACAGAACCATATGTATAATATGATACTTATGTGTAAATTACATATGTTTGTATATATGTCTAATGTGTGTAAATAGAAATGCACACATACACATACATTTGTAAATGCATAGAAATGGATCCGGAAGGATATATACCCAATCATTAACAGTGTTTATCTCTGGATGAGGAAAGGGGTATTACAGAAGAAATACAAAAAAAGTGAATGTCACTTTTCTCTTCCATATATGTGTATGTGTTTGCATTTTTATAATGAACATATTGTTGTTTAGGGAAAAAAATTATTACAATCAATACACTATTCAAAAAAAATTTTACAGGCTGATTCCAACATTCAGAGACACACTTAGAGCTTTAGTTGTCTTATTGTTAAGCAAAAACAGGATAAAAATGAACTGAACTAAAATTTAACACAAGTAGTCTCAAACATCATAAGCAAATAAGAAATCAAGTTATCCAAGAGAGAAAAATTAAGATAAAAAAACAGAAATGAGAATTAGAACGAAGAAAACAGAATTGCTAAGTAAATCAAAGATAATCCAATTAGGTAGATAAACTTCTTGCTGGTTTTATCAGGGGGAAAAAAAACTGCAAACGCAAAAACATACTATTAAATAAGGATGAAAATATAAAAACCGACATACCAGAGGAAAAAATAAACCAGCAGATCGTATAGTAATCGATAAAATATTAATGTACTTTATTTATTCATATGTTCCACTGCATATAGCTTTTCATCTGCAGTTTGTCAAGATTCTTGTACTTAGATCAGTCATTTTTATGTTTCTTAATACTTTTAAAGCTTTGACTACATAAATGCTTTTTTTAAGCATAAAATTATTTGATTAAATAAATGCTCAGAAATGCATGGTATTCTTATCAAAACGTGTCTGCACAAATGCATTTTTCAGTTACTCCTTCTAAGCTTAATTTCTAATAAAATAAAAATAAATGCTCCGAAGGGCTGGCATCTCTTAGGAGGAGTCTCAACCTTCCTGGCACTTCCAAAGTCATGTTTATAAACTAGTAAGCCCACCAGATGCTTGCCAGTTTAGCAACTAGAGCTGTCGTGCAAAAAACACATCCACCTGTTTGTTGGGTAAAACAGTTTGTATAAAGAGGTTACAGAAGGGTGGCGTCAGCATCAAGGTAGCATAAGATATCCCTCCTGTATATCCCCTTTTTTAGTACTAATTCGGCATCCATCCATGAACAAAAATGCCTCTGGGATTTGCAGGATCCAGCACAATATGCCAAGGGGTCCAGAAGGAGTCTTGCCCATCTGTAAATCTGGCAATAAGCACACAGACCTTGATATGAGCTGCAAAACCAGCAGGAGCTGACGAACCTGCCCCAATCTATCTCTGCCACAGTCAGGAAAAACCTGGAGCATAGTGACTTGGGCAGAAACCCAAGAAACGAGAACACTTGTAGAAGTCCAGCCTCCCCAACGAAAGATTCCAGAACACTGTTGGAGTGTGTGTGTGTGTGTGTGTGTGTGTGTGTGTGTGTGTGTGTGTTAATTTGAGAGAGAGAGAGAGAGAGAGAGAGAGCATGAGCAGAAGGGGCAGAGGGAGAGGGAAAGAGGATCTTTTTTTTTTTTTAAGATTTTATTTATTTGACAGAGAGAGACACAGTGAGAGAGGGAACACAAGCAGGGGGAGTGGGAGGGGGAGAAGCAGGCTTCCCACGGAGCAGGGAGCCCGATGCAGGGCTCAATCCCAAGACCCTGGGATCATGACCTGAGCCGAAGGCAGACGCCTAATGACTGGGCCACCCAGGCGCCCCAGGAAAGAGGATCTTAAGCAGACTCCACGCTGAGGGCAAAGCCCAAGTGGGGCTGGATCTCCAGACCCTGAGATCACGACCTGAGCTGAAACCAAGAGTCAGATGCTTAACTGACTGAACTACCCGGGTGCCCCTAGGCAATGTGTATTCTTATCAACAAGGAGGCCAATGAGCACAAGGATTCCCAGAAATAACTGGGGAGACATGGAAGTGTAGAAAGGCCAGGTGGAGATGTGTCCTGCCCTTCAGTAGGTGGAAACTACAAACCAAGAAAAGTGAAGTATTACTGTGATCGTATTTGCACTCACAAACAAATTAAGCCTAAGGATATTAAAGTTACTTAGCATAAATGAAAACTAAGAAATTATAAAAGAAATGATTGATAGAAATGATTACATAAAAATTAAACACTTTTCTGTGCCAGGAAGATGACAAGTGGAAAAATATTTTGCAGCATCAATGAAAAAACAGAATATCCTTTGTATATAAAGAGCTTTTATGAATCAGTGAGAAAAAGACAAACATCCACATATAGAAATTAGTAAAAAACATAAATAAATCATGTAAAAAAAGAAAACAGCACAAAGTGCAAAAAGCATATGAAAGAGTATTCAATCTCCATGAAAATCAGAGAAATGTAAATAGAAGCAATGATGGCATATGACTTGCAGTTTCTCAAACATGTTTAAAATGACTTTTTAGGGACACTTATGTGGCTCAGTCAGTTAAGTGTCTGACTCTTGGTTTCAGCTCAGGTCATTATCTCAGGGTCATGAGATAGAGCCCTAGGTCAGGCTCTGGGCTCAGCGCAGAGTCTGCTTCTCTCCCTGTCCCTCTGCCCCTTTCCCCCACTCGTGTGCTCTCTCTCTTTCTCAAATAAATAAATAGATCTTTAAAAAAACAAAATAGCTTTTTATTGAAGCATACAGAAGAACACATATCTAAAATGCATAGCTAACTGAATTTTCACAAACTGAACTTGTCCCTACAACCAGCCCCCAGATAAAGAAACAGAACATTACCTGCATCCTGGAAGCACCCTCATTCTCCCTTCTAGTCACAACCTCCTACCTCCACCCGATGGTAACCACTACCCTGCCTTCTAACAGCATATTTTGTCCATTTTTATCTTGCATATGTACTCTTCTATCTGGCTTTCTTTGCTCAGATTATGCTTGTGAGACTAACCTATGTTATTGTATGTAGTCATAGATCATTCTCACTGCTGTGTGAAGTAATCCACTGTAGATGCACTAAAATTTATCCATTCTACTGTCATTGCCAGGGGCAATGTATGAGCGTTCCAATTGTTCCAATTGTTCCACATCTTCACCAACACTTGGTATTGTCATTTGTATTATAGCCACTCTGGTGGGTATGTAACATTATCTCATTTTGATTTTTCTTTGCATGTCCTTAAATACAATGAACCTGAGCACCACATTTTCCTATGTTTATTGTTCTTAGCTATACTTATTTGTGGGGTATCTGTTCAAATCTTTTGCCCATTTTTCTCTTAGATTGTGTCTTTTTCTTATTGATTAGTAGGAGTTCTTTATATATTGTGGATACCAGTCCATTTTCAGATATGTGTATTATGAATATTATCTCCGAGTCTTTGGGTTGCCCTTTCCTTCTGTCTTGATGAACGAAAGTCCTTAATTTTAATATATTCTTTGAAAATATTTGTTTTATGGTCAATATTCAAACAATATTTAGCAACAATTAAACAATAACAATTTAAACAATACAGGGTAACAAACATGTTCTTCTATGTTTTCCTGTAAAAGCTTTATGGTTTTATTATTGGCAAAGGCTTTTAAAATAAAACTCTCAATGAAGGCAACTTCTAGAAAAATGGACATATCATATTATAAATTTTTTAAATGTTGTATTTTCCTGCTGCCTTAACATCCCCACAAACAGGCTGTGAACACCCCTCCCTGGTGACCACGTACACCAGTATAATAAAGCTGGTTCCTGCAACAACTTGTACGAATCAATAGGAAAAGACAGGCAACCCAATATAAAAAAATGGGCAAAAGAAACATTTAAAGAAGAGTTAATGCCTATTCTTCTCAAACTATTTCAAAAACAAAGAAGAGGAAGGGAAGCTTCCAAATTCATTCTATGAGGCCAGCATTACCCCAAGAGCAAAACCAGATGAAAACCCTACAAAAAAAAAAAGAGAACTACAGGCCAATATCTCTGGTGAATGCAAAACTCCTCAACATAATATTAGCAAACTGAATTCAGCAATACATTAAAAAAATCATTCACCACAATCCAGTGGGTTTTATTCCTGGGTTGCAAGGATGGTTCAATATTCCAAAATCAGCAAGGATGGCTCAATATTTGCAAATCAATCAGTGATACATCACATCAACAAGATAAAGGATGAAAAGTATATGATAGTTTCAATAGATGCAGAAAAAGCATTTGACAGAGTATAACACCCATTCATGATAAAAACCCTCAACAAAGCAGGTTTAGAGGGAACATGCCTCAACAGAATAAAAGCCATATTTGAAAAACCCACAGCCAACATCATCCTCAATGGTGAAAAACTGAGAGCTTTTCCTCTACAGTCAGGAAAAAACAAGGATGCCCACTCTCACCACTTTTATTCAGCACAGTACTGGAAGTCCTAGCCACAGCATTCAGACAACAAAAAGAAATAAAAGGCATCCAAATCAGTAAAGAAGTATAACTTTCACTATTTGCAGACCACATGATACTCTATATAGAAAACCCTAAGGACTGCACCAGAAAAAAACTACTAGAACTGAATGAATTCAGTAAGGTCACAGGATATAAAATCAATATATAGAAATCTATTGAATTTCTGTATACCAATAATGACATAGCAGAAAGTGAAATTAAGAAAACAATTGCATTTACAGTTTCACCAAAAATAACAAAATACCTAGGAATAAACTCAAGCAAAAAGGTGAAAGACGTATGCTCTGAAAACTACAAAACATTGTTGAAAGAAATCAAAGACAACACATGCACAGAAATGGAAATATATTCCATGCTCATGGATTGGAAGAACAAATATTGTTAAAATGTCCATACTACCCAAAGCAATCTACAGATTTAAGGCAATCCCTATCAAAACACCAACAGCATTTTCCACAGAACTACAACAAATAATCTTAAAATTTGTATGGAACCACAAAAGACCCCAAATAGCCAAGCAATCTTGAAAAAGAAGAATAAAACTGGAGGTTTCACAATTCCAGATTTTATGTTATATTACAAAGCTATAGTAATCAAAACACTATGGTACTGGAACAAAAATAGATCAATGGAACAAGAATAGAAAGCCCAGAAATAAACCCATGATTATATGGTCAATTAGTTTTTGACAAAGGAGGCAAAAATATGCAATGAGAAAAAGACAGTCTCTTCCACAAATGGTGTTGGGAAAAATGGAGAGCAATATGCAAAAGAATGAAACTGGACCACTTTCTTATGCCATACCCAAAAATAAACTCAAAATTGATTAAAGACCTAAATGTGAGACCTGAAACCATAAAAATCCTGGAAGAGAACACAAGCATAGTAACTTCTTTGACATCGGCCATAGCAACTTCTTTCAAGATAGGCAAGGGACATGAAAGCAAAAATGAACTACTGGGACTTCATCAAAATAAAAAGCTTCTGCACAGCGAAGGAAATCAGCAAAGCTAAAAAACAAGCTACTGAATGGGAGAAGATATTTGCAAATGACATATCTGATAAAGGGTGGTATCCAAAATATAGAAAAGAACTTAAAAAACTCAACACCCAAAAAACAAATAATAATCCAATTTTAAAAAGGGCAGAAGACATGAACAAATATTTCTGCAAAGAAGACATCCAGACGGCCAACAGACACATGAAAGATGCTCAGCATCACTTATCATCAGGGAAATACAAATCAAAACCATGATGAAATACCACCTCACACGTGTCAGAATGGCTAAAATCAAAACACAAGAAACAAGTGTTGGAGAGGATGCAGAGAAAGGGGAACCCTCGTACACTGTCGGTGGGAATGCAAAAGGGTGCAGCCACTCTGGAAAACAGTATGGAGGTTCCTCAGAAAATTAAAAATAGAACTACCATAGGATCCAGTAATGCCAGTATGGGGTATTTACCCAAAAATATGAAAACATTAATTCAAAGGGATGCATGCACCCGATGTTTGTAGCATATTATTTATAGTAGCCAAATTATGGAAGCAGCCTAAGTGTCCATTGACAGATGAATGGATAGAGAAGAGGTGGTGTATATATATACAATGGAATCTTACACAGCCATCAAAAAGAATGAAATCTTGCCATTTGCAATGACGTGGATGGGTCTCGAGGGTATGATGCTAAGTGAAATGAGTCAGTCAGAGAAAGACGAGTACCATATGATTTCATTCACACATGGAATTTATTTAAAAAAATGATAGCCCTTGGGGCGCCTGGGTGGCTCAGTCGGTTAAACAAAACAAAGGACCAAAGAAAAAAAAACAAAGAGACACAAACAACAACAACAACAAAACAAAAAACACTCTTAACTATAGAAAAAAACCAGATGGTTACCAGAGAGGAGGTGGGTGGGGGGTGTTTGAAGTAGGTGAGGGGGACCAAGAATACACTTCTTACGGTGAGCCCTGAGTAATGTATAGAATTGTTGACTCACTGTATTGTACACCTGAAATGAATATAACACTATATATTAACTATACTGGAAAAGCACTCAACCAATCAATCAATCATTTTTAAATGGGTAAAAACTTACTATTTTACCATTTATACTATTTACTACCATAAATACTATTTACCATTTATAATAGCCATATGAAATTGTGCTCAGCCTCATTAGTAATCAGTCAAATGTAAAGTCACATAAACCACCACTACACTGCTAGCAGGTTGGTAAAACTCAAAAAATATGACAATGCCAAGTGTTGGAGAGGGTGTAGGAACAGCTAAGTGAACTCCTCCCACACTGGGTGTGGGAGTGTACATTGGCACAGACATCTTGAAAATCACTTTGGCATTACTTAATACAGCTGGAGATAGGCATATACAATGACCAAGTGACGCCACTAGATTGATAACCTAGAGAAACCCATGCACGCACATGTGTACAAAGACACGCTTTTTCTAAGCTCATGCCAATGTTGTTTGTAACTGTCCCAAGCTGGAAATAATCCAAATGTCCATTAGCAGTAGAAAGGATAAACAGTGGTGATGTAGTCATGCAATGGGATATCACACCATGACGAAAATGAGCAAAGTTTAGCTGCAAGCAAAAACACAGGTTAATCTCACAAACATAATGTTTAGCGAGAGAATCGAGGCACAGAAGAATATACTATGCACGGCATAAGTCTATCTCCATAAAGTTAAAAAGCAGGGAAAAAAAATCACCATAATAGGTAAGGATAAACGCCTAAGTGATAAAATCACTAATTTTAAAAAAAGCAAGAAGGTGATTATCATAAAATTCAGGACAGTCATCAGAAAGAGGATGTGATCAGTGAGGAACCCATAGGAAGTTAGGGGTGCTGGATTGGGTAACAGCTGTGTTCACTTTTAATTCATCATATTGGATATTTACATTCCATAACTTTTCTTTGAGTTTATATCACAATAAAAAGTTTTAAGAGTACACACACACGAAATCCCAATTGTGATATAAATGAGTTAAATTTGCTTTAAGGATGCAAAGCACACTTATAATAGTAGTGGCCTCTGGCGAGGGAAGGAAGTAGAGGGGGGCCAGGGTTTGGGGAAGGGGACTTGATTTTATCTATAATGTTTTTCATTTAAAAAGTATGTAATTAAAAAAAGTGTATCATTCATGTATACTTGCGCAATTAAAGGTAAATGCTGATGGAGGCATGAAAACAAAAGTAAAAACAAATGGTATGTTTTATTCTAAAGTTGTAAAATCGTATAAAATCCTTTGTACACACAACACACCAAAGCACATGTCCATGTGGAGGAAAGCAAATTGAAATATTAACTTTGTTTCTCTGGGCCATGGGACTGTGGAAGGACTTTTCTCCTCTTTGTGTTTTCCTCTATTTGCCAAATATGTTACTATATTTATTATAACATTTAACTTAGAAAAAATTACAAGAATCAATAAGAAAAATATAACCCCCCCAGAAAATGAGCAAAGGCAAAAAAAAAAAAAGGTATTTCAGAAAAGAATAAATTCAAATAATCCATCAAGGTGTGAAAAAAATATCTACTCCATAAGTGGAAATTTGAATTAAAATAAAAATGTCATTTTTAACCTAAACTGGCAAAGATCGCAAATACTGAGAACGATGGGGCTCAGGGCAGGTTGCCTCAATATATGCCAAAGTGGTATATTAATTATTCTGAACGAAAGCCGCTTGAAAAACAGCCAGTGGAAACAGGACACTCTGACCCTCTTTTCTGTCCCCCTGAAAGCAGGAAATAAATGTCCCACGTGAAGGGTGCCCTCCCTGCCCCAGGAGGTAGAGAGACATCCTTATCGCCAGAGATAGAGAATTCAGGGCCGAAAAGGCTATGTAAACAAATTCCGCCTCATTTTTTTCACTAATTAGGACCCAGACCTAAGTTTCTTTGTCTTGTCAGTTCTTCACAAATTTATCACTTCTTTATCTAAAAGGTATATAAACAGCCTGCTTTGGTCACTTCTTAGGTCCCATATCTATGAAACCTTCTTACATAGGAAATCATTTTTTTCCTCCTGTTAATCTGTCTTGTGTCAGTTTAATTATTAGACCAGCCAAAAGAACCAAGAGGGCTTGGAGGAAAATTTTCCTGACAAGAACATCCAGTGTTGCCTAGGGTGTGGGAACAATTTCATCTGCTTCTTGGTAGAGGTCCAAATGGAAGCAGCCTTTTGGGACATTGTATGGCAATATGCAGTAAGAGTCTTGAAAGCACCTGCCTTTGGCCCAGTAATTCCATTTCTAGAAAATCATCCTAAAGAGATAGTCAAAGACGTACAAAATGGCTGACGTTCAAGAATGGTCTTAGCAGTATTAGTCAATAAAAAGAAAAACACACACATACACGCAAACAGGCTATGCCATATTATGCTATTTAAGTTAGAAATCATTTTCACAAACAGTTAATAATATAAAATAATAACCCTCAAGCTATCATATTAAGTAAACAGTGCAGGAAACGCAGAAATACCCCCAATTCAATTCCAGTTTTGAAAAAAATTAAGAGAGCGTGTGCATGAGCGTAAGGGACTGTGTCTATAAACCCATGAGAAATCAACACGTTTTTTGTTTGTTTGTTTCCAACACATGTTTTTAAATGTTTAAAAACTTCCTAACTGAACTGACAATGATGCCATGGTCTGATGATTTCTTTTGTAAAAATTACCTCTGACATTTTAACTACTTTCATGCCTCTCTCCAGCCAACTCCGTAATTCACTCTGATCTCACTCGGAGCCTCTTCCTTGCTCTGTAAATCTGGTGCTGGCTTTTAGCCAAGGGCAATAAAACCTGACCTGACCCGATCTGAGAGTTCAGTCAGTGGTAACAAAAGGAATTTATATCTTTGCTCTGCTATATGTTCCCTTTTCCTTCCTACCACAATCCTCCTATTGTCAAACCACTGTCCCCATTATCCAATTGTGTGGACCATCAGGGGCTAGTGGGCCAACTGTTAAGGTATCCCTTGATCTTAACGCGCCATGCCAGTTAGCAGGAGCATATTATGAACAACATATAGAGAGAGTAAATAATAACTTCATAGACATGAAATGTCAGACTTCATAAATATTAGAAGAAGCACACTCCGGGTGGGTCAGCAGACTTCTGCATGTCATTACTCACTTTTCTCCCACGGGGCCCCAGAGCTGAGTTAATCAAGTAGAGGTCAGAAACAGGTCACCCGACACCGAAGGCCTGTGAATAGTGGTCGAAAATGCGAAATAATAAACACCTCAGGGTATCTCTCTTATTTTGCATACCAGGAACTCTAAAGACGAAATTCATCCCCTATTTTCAGCACTGACGCTTGGCCATGTTTAATCTTACATCGATTTGGATTCAGCGAACATCACTCGTTCACAAGTATTTATTGAGTGCCCACTGGTGCCAGACTGTTCTAGGCACTGGGTCTATTACTGAACAAGAGACAGAAATCTCTGCCCTCATAGGGCCTACGTTCTGGCAAAGGAAACTATAAACAAGCTACCAACAGGCTATAAACAAAAACCAGAGTCAATAAATGATAGAGTTTGTAGACTGTGGTTAGTGCTGGGGAGAAATAGGGGAAAGTAAAGGGGATTTAGAAGAGTAGAGGGTAGGGCGCAGTTGGCCAGGTGTAGAGGTTAAGACCTATCGGGAAGGTGACTATGGGATAGGCAGGTCCCCCTTTGAGGAAGGAGTTGTTGCCCCGGCTTCTGGAAATGCTGACAACCCCTTCAGGGATTGCCTCCTCTGCAGAAAGCTACCTCTCCCAAGGTCAGTCCAGATCAAATAGGGAAACACAAAGGACGGGCCATTTTAGCCCAATGGAGGACAATTCTGACAAGCCATTTTAGCTCCAGAGCTCACTCTGGGACCAGTTGAGGCCGTCTTTAGACCCGTGTCACAGATCAGCTTCTCCCTCTGGCCATTCCCGCTTCCTTTCCCCTCCCTTTCACCCCTGTTGATACCAAGAGCACCACCTAATAAGCATCCTGCATGCCAAACATCATCTCAGAGTCTGCTTCTTAGAGAATCCAACCCACAGCACTGACATATGTGCAAATGCTTGAAGGAAATGAAGGAGTGGAGTGAGCCATACATATATCTGGTGGGGGGACATTCCAGACAAAGAGCACAGCCAGTGCAAAGGCCCTGGGGCAGTGTCATGTGTGGCATCGTCAACAAACAGTAAGAAGGCCGGTGAGGCTGGAATGAAGTGAGTTCAAAGGAATTAGTAGGAAATAAGGTCTTTGGCTTTTACTCAACATGAGGTGGACAATTATAAGAGGGTTTTGACTGGAGATATGACATGATCTGACTTGCACTTTATTTTTTGCATAAGACTGTTGAATCACAGACCTGTACCTCTGAAACAAATAATACAATATATGTTACACTTTATTTTTTGAGAGAGAGAGAGGTTGGGGGGAGAGGGAGAGAGAGAATCTTAAGCAGGCTCCACACCCAGCAGGGAGCCTGATGTGCAGCTCTATCTCACGACCCTGAGATCATGACCTGAGCCAAAACCAAGAGTCGGACGCTTAACCGACTGAGTCACCCAGGCGCCCAAGAGAAGGAATTTTTAAATTTCTTTTTTTTTCTTCCTGTATCTTTCTCAAAAGATACATCCATCGAAATAGGGATCCTTTCAGGAAAACTTACTACCATGGAAAACCTTTTCAAACCAAGGTGGCAACAACACTTAGGGGGCAGGGGAATTCATTTAAAAAAATGATAGCCCTTGGGGCGCCTGGGTGGCTCAGTCTGTTAAGCATCTGCCTTCGGTGCAGGTCATGATCCCAGGGTCCTGGGATTGAGCCCCACATCGGGCTCCCTGCTGAGCAGGGAGCCTGCTTCTCCCTCTCCCTCTGCCCCCTTCCCCTGCTTGTGCTCTCTCACTCTCTCTCTCTGTCAAATAAATAAATAAAATCTAAAAAGAAAAAAAAATGATAGCCCTTATTTCCTTTTCCTTGAGAAGTTGATGATAAATGAGTCTTCTGTTATGCTCATTTGTCAGCCTCTTCGGTGCCCGGGGAAGCTCTTCGGGGCTAACATGGAGAGACAGCAATGAAGTTCATAAACGTGTGCCTCCCGGAGCTCAGCTCTGTAAAGCAGACCCAGTTCTTTCCATTCTAAAGCCATCAACACAGGCCAACCAGCGAGTGAACCTCAACCAAACCATGAAAGAAATAAAAGCCATAATTAACACTCTGTCCAACTTACTCCCAGGCACTGAGCTACATGTATTAGAGAAAACTCCCATTGCCACGCTGCACAGCATACACACCATGTACACGTCCTTACCAAAACCCTATACCGATTGAAATCTTTCCCAAATTTAAAAGCCCAATTCAAACGCCTCCTCTTCTGAGAAGCCTGCCCTAACCCTCCCCTTCATAATGTTTTCATAGCGTGTTGTACATCTGTTACATACGGATATTATGTACACATTGTCTTCCTTCAACAAGGGATGCTGTGGGGGCGCCTGGCTGGCTCAGTTGGTAAAGCATGTGGCTCTTGATCTCAGGGTCGTGAGTTCAAGCCCCACGTTGGGTGTAGAGACTGCTTAAATAAATAAACTTAAAAAACAAACAAGGGATGCTGTACTTTTCAGTATCCCCCATTTGTCTATAGGCAAGAAAACCATACATCTCAGTTTGCTCATACATCTGTCTTCCCAGGAGAAACGTTAACAATAATCCCTTCGGCTTTCAAAATATATCCTGGTTTGGATGATAAAGCAAATGGGCCACCCTATTGAATGGTCACACTACCATCCAGATGGTAGAATCTGAGCCTCAGTGATCCCCCCATACAGCCCCCACAGTGCCTAGGCACAAGGCCAGGCATGTAGCAGATGATCAATACCCATACAATGACAAGTTGTGGAACTAAGCATTTCTTTTTTTTTTTTTTTTACAGACTGTTATGTAATGAATACAATTTGTAATAGCAAAAAACTATAGAGAAAAATGTAACCAAAAATAACCAGAATATAACCAACAAATAACCAACAAACTTTGAAAACTTTGATACTTTCACATAATTGAGTATATATGTATATGCATACCGTAAATGTGTGCTTATGTTTACATTAACTTCTACTTTATTATTTTTTTATTATGCTATGTTAATCACCTTACATTATATCATTAGTTTTTGATGTAGAGGTCCATGATTCATTGTTTGCGCAGAACACCCAGTGCTCCACGCAGAACGTGCCCTCTTTAATACCCATCACCAGGCTAACCCATCCCCCCAACCCCCTCCCCTCTAGAACCCTCAGTTTGTTTCTCAGAGTCCATAGTCTCTCATGGTTCGCCTTCCCCTCCGATGTCCCCCCCTTCATTTTACACTTCCTACTATCTTCTTCTTTTTTTTAACATGTAATATATTATTTGTTTCAGAGGTACCGGTCTGTGATTCAACAGTCTTACACAATTCACAGCGCTCACCGTAGCGCATACCCTCCCCAATGTCTATCACCCAGCCACCCCATCCCTCCCACCCCCCACCACTCCAGCAACCCTCAGTTTGTTTCCTGAGATTAAGAATTCCTCATATCAGTGAGATCATATGTTACATGTCTTTCTCTGATTGACTTATTTCGCTCAGCATAATACCCTCCAGTTCCATCTATGTCGTTGCAAATGGCAAGATTTCATCCCTTTTGATGGCTGCATGTTATTCCATTGTATCTATTAAGAACTGTGTGTGATCTCTCCCTGCTGAGTAGAGGAAACCTGTCTTAGCATAAAAGCAGGGGAAATCTCAGAGCCTGAGCAGGGCAGAACTGCCCCTGTCCCACCTCCCCATTCATCAGTCTGTGGATGTGTCACAGACCACATGGAACAAAGATACTCTGAGACCCCTGACACACCTCCATTATTCAACTGGAAAATGGGTTCCCTCTGGCAGCGGAAGGAATCCTTGGATTCAAGGAATCAAGAGCCAAGGCCTCTAGTCTCACCTGGCCCTGATAAGTTCTTTTGTTTTTAAGATTTTATTTATTTATTTGTCAGAGAGGGACAGAAAGAGACAGAGAGCGAGCACAAGCAGGGGGAGCGGCAGGCAGAGGGGGAAGCAGATTCCCCATTGAGCAGGGAGCCCGATGTGGGGCTCGATCCCAGGACCCCGGGATCATGACCTGAGCCAAAGGCGGACACTCAACCGACTGAGCCACCCAGGCGTCCCCCTGATAAGAAGTTCTTATCCTGGTTCTAGACTACATCATTTTACATTCACAGGGAACCACAGGCAAGACATTGCTGCTCAGCACCTTGGCTGGAAGACGGGGAGGCTAGGCCTGTCCTAGCTTGCACCATCAGGGCTGACCCAGACACAGTTTTAAATGAGTACAGACCACATCAGCATCTATTCCTGCTCTTAGCCTTCCGGGCCAAGACCCTGTGGACAAGGCTGGAATGATTGAAGCACCATTTCAAGAGGCCTGAAATTCTTTGAAACTGTTCTAATACAAATGTTTTGTTGAGAGTGACCGCCACCCCTTCCCCCAGAAGACCTAACTCTTTTAGTGCCTGGCACAATTCCTTATTACGGTGGTTCTCCAACTTGAATAAGCATGAGATCACTTGTCGGGCTTGTTAAAACACAATTAAAATGCAGTCTCTGATTCCCCAGGTCTGGAGTGGGGCCCGAGAATGTACATTTCTAATGAGTCCCCAAGTGATGCTGAGACGGCTGGTCCAGGGTCCACACTTGGGAGAACCACTACTTTATTACACTGTAGCCCATCAAAAGTGACCGTTAGGTGGAAAACAAAGGCATTTCTTTTATTTTATTAAAATGAAAACAAACACAGATACTCCAAATAAAAGAGCTGGAGAAACAGGCTTTTATTTCAGTCTTTGTCTGGTTCCATCTCCTGGTTCCTTTCTCACTCGTCCTCTTGGTGGGGACCTGTGTTCACTGGTTACATTGCTTTCCAGCTGGGAAAGGACGTCTTTCTTCAGAGGAGTCTTGTTTTCTCCCTCCCTCAGCTCTTGTGTGTTAATCCTAGGTCTCATTAGTTCCTGGAATGCGTCCCAATTTAGCATCAGCTGCAAATTTAATTAATGTCCCAGGTAACCCTTCTACACAGCACAGGAGAAGATGCTAATTAAAGCAGAGGCAAACCTAATCCCCTATTCCTCCTTTTGTACCTCCTGTTGCTGGTACCCTAGCAGTCCTTAGCAGATTTCAGCTCCAATCCGACGTGAATTCCATTTGTAGAAGATGCATTTTTTTTTTTTTATTCTTTACATCAGCTGGACATGTGTGGTTTGATAGACTCTGATTTGAAGTGAGGGTTTCCACCCTGGCTTAACCCTGAGTTATATGAACTGATTATTCTCCACTGTTTACTTAAGCTACTCAAGAAGCTCCCGGCTTTGGAACAAGTCAGCCACAGAAACCTGGCCCCCATACTACTTGTGTTCAGCATCAAAACCTCCAGAGCCCCCAAATCACCTAAAAGCTCTCCTAGGAAATTACCATGTTCAGAAACAGAGGTAGAGCCAAAGCCATGCAATGCAGGGTTATATTCAGAGCTCTGCTCCAGGGAGAAGTGACCCCAGAGGCCCCATGGGCTCTTCCCCACGGGATTCCCATTGACACACAAAGTATCCTGCCTACTTCCACCCCAGCCACCTCTATATCAAGGCTACCAAAATCAAACTCACTTTCACACAGTTGGCCATTTCCTCTTGTTCAAATTCATTGGGGTTAACAATAAGCTTTTTTTTTTTTTGAGAGGGAGGGAGGGAGAGAGAGAGAGAGAGAGAGAGCACAAGCAGGGGGAGTGGGAGAGGGAGAAGCAGACTCCCCACTGAGCAGAAAGCCCGATGCAGGGCTCGATCCCAGGACCCTAGGATCATGACCCGAGCCGAAGGCAGATGCCTAACCGACGGAGCCACCCAGGTACCCAGCAATAACCTTCTTTTAAGACTCACATAGAGCAGTGGTCTCAACCCTGGCTGAGCATTAGAATCACTTGGGGAGCTTTACAAATCCTGAAGTACAGGACACGCTCCGCACCAATGAAATCAAAATCTCTTTGAATGGAACCCAAACCTCAGTATTGTTTTTAAGGTCCTCAGGTGATTCCAATGTGCAGCCAAGGTTGAGAATTACTGCATTCGAGTGAATTCGCCCAACTTTATTAATCCCCTAACCTCCACTCTGAGGTGTTGCCCTTCGCTGAGAGATTGGAAGATTTAATTGGCGAGGAGGACAATTTCCATATAAGGAGCACTCTCACCGGGAAGGGTGAGATGACCGGGAACACATGCTGGGTTGGAGAAAAAGGGAAGGGAATTAGGAGGTGTCAAGAGTTGCAGGAAAGATATTAAGGTTGTTCCAGGCCAATATTTGTAATGCCTGGGGCCATCTCTGGACCCAGGAAAATGAGTGGCACCTTATACTGCCTTTTTTTAAAAAAAGATTTTATTTATTTGAGAGAGAGAGAAAGTGAGAGAGAATGAGCAGGGGCAGGGGCAGAGGGAGAGGGAGAAGCAGACGCCTCCCTGAGCGGGGAGCCCAATGCAGGGCTCGATCCCAGGACCCCGGGATCATGACCTGAGCCAAAGGCAGATGCTTAACCAGCTGAGCCACCCAAGCGCCCCTCATACTGCCTTTTGCTCCTGTTCCCTGTGGCCCTCTGCTCAGGCTCAGATTTTCTGTTTTTACTTTGGTGCCATAGCTTGGTCATGGCGGGCTCACGGCCACATTGTTTCTGTGGACAATAAGACTGTCCCAACCACACCCTTACCCACATCTAGGTTTGCTAAAGGGACTGCTTTCTTCCCTTCTATCTGCCTAAGCCGGTGGAGCCCGGAGCTTATGAGGGCCAACCTCAGCATTTGATCCTTGGGTAGGCCAGTCACCCCTCAGCCTCCCCCTTTTGCTTTGGTCACTGCTCTCATGAGTGGTGACTGTTGTTCACAAAGTGAGCTGAAGAAGGAAATGGAGCTGAACAAGCACATGTAGAGGCCAGCTGAAACAACATCCCAAGGGCAGGCCCCTGGCCAATCCGTCATGTCAACTTCAAAGACAAAGCGAACTTATTCATTCATTCATTCAGCTGTGTCTTTTCTGCTCAAAAATAACTTCCTTCCAGCTCATTTCCCTTAGGAACATCCTACCAACAGCAGGACTTGAAATAATTGCCTTTAAGCTAGCACTAACATTCCTTCCTTTGGGTTACTGTTATGGGTTGAATCGTGTCCCCCCAAAATTCCTACGTTGAAGCCCTAAACCCCCAGTACCTCAGAATGTGACCTTATTGGGACATAGGGTTGTTGCAGAGCTCATTGGGTAAGATGAAGTCAGGCTGGAGTAGGGTGGGCCCCTAATCCAAAATGCCTGGTGTCCTTATAAAAAGGGAGACATTGGAGAGAGATGCCAACAGGGAGAACGCCATGTGAAGATGAAGGCAGAGACTGGGGTGATGCTTCTACAATCCGAGGGATCCTGAAGACTGCAGGAAAACCAGCTAAGAGAGAAACCTGGAACAGAATCCCTCTCCCAGCCCTCAGAAGGCACCAACCCTGCCAACACTCAGACTTCCAACCTCCAGATTGGTGAGACGGTACATTTGCACTGTGGTTCCTTGTTATGGTAGCCCTAGCAAACTAATCCAGTGTTTGTCATTCCTAAATAACCCACCGAGGTTTGTCTTATGTGCTTGCCATTGGTCAGAACATCCTGATTGTTCTTCTGAAGAGCACTCTCTTTTATTCAGAGCACTTCCATGGATTTTTACTTAATTACCTGTTCATGGTGTGTCTTTCCTCACTTCTCAATAAGCTCCCTGAGAAGTAGTGTTGCGCCCAGCAATTGGGAGCTCAGCCTCAGAAGCCAGACTGGGTGGAGGACCAGCCCAACAGTAGCTCTGTGACCCTGGGGGGGGGGGGGGGAGGTTATTTAATCACTCTGTGCCTCGGTTTCCTCATTTGTAAAGTCAGGTAATAGCCCTTTCCATGTAAGTTTTTGGTGAGAATCAAGTAAATTAATATGTGTAAAGCATTTATAAGAGTATTTGGCACATAAAAATATGGAAAGAGCCGAGATGTCCATCAATAGATGAAAGGATAAAGAAGACATGGTATATATATATATACAATGGAATATTACTCAGCCATCAGAAAGAATGAAATCTTGCCATTTGCAACAACATGGATGGAGCTAGAGAGTATTACACTTATCGAAATAAGTCAGCCACAGAAAGACAAATACCATATGATTTCCCTCATATGTGGAATTTAAGAAACAAAACAGGTGAACATATAGGAAGGGAGGGAAAAATAAAATAAGACAGAATCAGAAAGGGAGACAAACCGTAAGAGACTCTTAACTCTAGGAAACAAACCGAAGGTTGCTGGAGGGATGGGGTAACTGGATGATGGGCATTAAGGAGAGCACATGATGTAATGAGCACTGGGTGTTATGTGCAACTCATGAATCACTAAATTCTACCTCTGAAACTAATAATATACTATATGTTAATTGATTTTAAATAAAAAATAAAATGATTAAGATAGCCTAGTTAAGACATTTTTTAAAAAATTTTTGGCACCTAATAAGCCCTATGCAAATGTTTTTTTAAAGGTTTTATTTATTTATTTGATAAAGAGAGAGAGAGAAAAGCTGAGCAGGGGCAGGAGCAGAGGGAGAGGAAGAGGGAGAAGCAGGCTCCTCGCTGAGTAGCAAGCCCGACACGGGGCTCGATCCCAGGACCCTGGGATCACGACCTGAGCCAAAGGCAGATGCTTAACCTATTGAGCCACCCAGGCACCCTGTGCACTATGCAAATGTTAACAACCACTATTGAGAGCAGAAGCATTGCCAATTTTATTCAACCCAATGTCATTCACAGTGCTTGGCACATAGTAAGTGCTCAGTAAGTGTTTGTAGGGGGGACTGCATGTATGACTCCAACAGATTAGTACTTTCTTCTACTAAGGTCTCTAACTAGAAAGTCCACTATGGCCTTTCCATCAGCCAGAGGCTCTGAAAATACTGATTCCTTTCATCAACGTGTGTCCAGAGTGATTCCAGGGACACACATCAGAACCTCCACCTCTCAGAACCCTCGACCTACAGCATGCACCATTCAGCCTTGCAAAGGATCTCTTACTTATCCTTGAAGACTAACAATGTAGGTTGAGCAAGTAGGAAAGACCATGAATTCATATTTATAGGTCCTCTTAATTTGGGAGGGGCTAGAAAATGTTTTTTTGTAAGCTACTTCAGTTTTTCAAATATTTGCAGTTTTGACAGCTGTCTTTTAGAGATTTCCATTGTTACTCAAATTTTTATTCAAACCAGCCTATGTGTACTTGAATATTTTTCTTCCAGAATTCCTAGTTGGAGTATCCTTCAATTAATTATTTCCCAGCGGAAGGGGTGGTATACAGGTAACTTGATTAGCGAGTAAAAACGTACAGTTTATCTAGTAAGAGGGAAAAAAATTAGAAGACAAAGAAAACTATCTAGTTTCATCAAATCTGCCTATGTCTTTTTTCTGAGAGCAAGCTGTGCAGAACCAGGCTGGCGCACCCCCAGCCGGTGCACTTGTGAGGAGAGAAGCCTTGTTCAGAGATCTAACTGGAAGAGCCTACTTCAGAGCAAACTGCTGGTTGAAGCTAAATTTATGATGGATTAAAGGTGCTCACCAGACCTTCCCTCCCTCCCAAACATGGAATCATACTTAACCACAGACTGATAAAGAAAGCATTCACACACACACACACACACACGCACGCACGCACACACACACGCACACACACACGCACACACACACAAGCGTGCACGTGCGCAGGAGTGCAAACAGCCATTTCGACACCTTGAATCACCCAGCCAAAAACAGATGGGGTGGATGATTGCAAAAATAGCTCTTTCTGAAGATACTGATATTAAAATGGAAGTCATAATGAATGACCACTGAATTTTGTAAACCCTGGTGTTCAGGCTGATCTCCACATGCTGGGCATTAATTCCTGCCCAAACCACCTCCCAAATCTCCCCCTTCTCTAGCTAATACGTCGGCAAGACCCTGAGCTGCTAAGGCAAGCCCCTTGAGGAACCCAGAACTTACCCAGCAGACTGCGCCATTGGCTCAGCTACGAGGTGCCAAGGGCTGGAACCCAGGGGTAAACTGAAGGAAGAGAGACGTGTGTCCAACAAGTTAGGGAGATTGCCGGGCCCTCTAACTGCTCCCAAGTAAAGGGTTTGAGGGAGGAGAGATAAGGAATCAGTCAGGGAGGCTGGAATAGGAACACAGAGTTATAGAAACTAACTGAAACCCTGAAAATGGGACTGGGTTTGCACTTCTTTGCAGGGCTGCCATGTAGGTCCCTTGTTATCACCCAGAAGTTCTGCATTTCTAAGGGGGGCACACAGCTGTGCACACACTGTTACCTTTGACTCCATCTTGGTCTCTTGAGTCCTAGAACTTCTCTATGACAAATAGACAAATCCCCCTGACATTGCTTCCTAGGGGCAAGCCAGGAAGGGATGGGAGGAAGGTGGTCTGCACGCAGGTGGTGGGGTGGGGGTAGGTGGGGGCAACCGGGAGAGGTGTAGTGATATTTTGGGTGAATGGAGCCACCAAGACATTGGCTCAGGGTCTGAGAATGGAACTAATATCTATGGGGCACCTAAGAACTATCAAACACTGCCCTCCATGGAATGAGGTGATAGCCACTGTGGAACCTGAGCAACCATCTTTCCTCCTCTCCTTTCTTCCCAGAATTCTACTGAAGGAAACTCAGATTCCCTCACAACCGTGTCCCATAAAACTCCTCCAGAATCTCTCTGAAGACTGGGGAAGGAGAGAGCAAGGCATATTTCCAGACTCCAGGCTTTTGACATCATCCAGAAGGAGAAAAAGTCAGCATTCATCAAGCCCACTTGTGTTTTCAATTACACATAACAACTCCTGGCTCTGGTCTGCATCTCCTTCTCCTCACCTCCCTTGACACTATATATTGTGGTTTTATTAAGTCATCAATATGATGGCTTACTTTACTCTTTGCCGGAAATTATAGCCCAACTCCCTCTACTTCTTGTCCACTCTGAATGAAATTCGTTCTACTCTGCAAAGAAACTTTCTATGATCTAAAACTTCCCTTGCCCTATCTTGGGAAGTGGTCATTCACTGTCTAGAAACACCATTGTGCTTTCTTTTAAATAAATGAGGGATAAAGGTGTAACAGGGTATGAAGTGTCGGGAATTAGCCTGAATAGGGGAAGTGAAGGTCCCCTGGTAGTTTAGATCTGTGTTTCCCCAACTCTAATATGTGGAAGAATCATCTAGAGATTTTTGTAAAATGCAGGTTCTGGGGTGGAGCCGGAGATACTGCCTTTCTCACGACTCCCAGGTGATGCTGACGCTTCTGGTCCACGGACAGCACTTAGAGTAGCAAGGGCTTCAGGTGTTGTTTTGCAGAGTTAAATATCTGCCTTTGTCCCTGCTGCCAAACAGAAGGCTGCTGTACCCAAAGAAGCTTGCAAAATAGGGTTTTGCTCTCTCCCAAATATGCGGGGACACATACGGACACTGTTCCCCCTGCAATGGGATTTAGTGTTTGCCAGAACATTTCAGGGCTTAGATTATTGTCCAGGGTAGAGCAGCCTCCCCAGAAGGAGGCCTGTGTTCATGGGGTCTGAGGCACATTTGGGTCACCCTCCAGGGGCAGGCTCTGGCAGAAACACCACCCGGAGGTTAACACCTCCAGAACAGAATGAGGGGCCCTGCTCTGTCAAGTTATGTTTCTGATGGGACCAAATGCATTTGGGCTGCACAGGCCCTAGGCAATACAGCTGACAGCTGGTCCTGAAGCCAAAGCCCTGGAGACAGGTCCTGTGTGAGCTGAGCCACCCTCCCCACCCCCCCACCCCCCGGCCTCCCTCTCGGCAGACACCCACCTAGGGTCATTCCCTCAACATTGTCCCCAACTCTGCCTTCTCTTCTGGGAAAAACCTTGCCCAAAGAGCTATGTCCTGCAAATAATAATAAAAGCTTTCACCTAATGACATTCACACTGAGCGGGGCCCTGTTCTAAGTGCTTTGTATATAATAACTCAATCTTCACAATTAACCCATGAGAGAAGGTGATTTTAAAGCCGGATCCCCCCAAATTTTTGACATCCCCGCTCATCAAGAGATGGAATCTATGTCCCCTTTTCCTTGAATCTTGGTGAGCTTGTGACTATTTCGACCAATCGAGTATAGCACAGTGACACTACATGACTCGCTAAGTCATGAAAGGCCATGTGGCTTCGGTTTGACTCTCATGGGACACTTCCTTCCAGGTGCTCCTTCTTGGAACCCAGTTGCCAAGCTGTGAGAAATCCAAGCCACTTGGAGGCACCACATGGAGGTGCTCTGGTCAGCACTCCCATCCTCCCTTGAATATAGCCCAGAAGTCAGACTTCCCTGTAAGGAAAGAAGCCTGTAGATGTAGATGATTCCACACTCCCCACCCACACTTCAAATCAACCCCACCTTTCATATCTTCCCAGCTGAGACCCCAAACATCAGGGATCTCCATTATGCCTTGTTTGAATTCCTGACCCACAAAATTTGTGACTATAATAAAATGGTTGTTGTTTTATACCACTAAGTTTGGGGAGGTTTAACCAGAACAGATAGGTGCTATTGGTAGACCCATTTTATAGTGGCCTGTGGATCTACTTCAGAGCATTCTCCCTATTTGCAGTAGTGCTTTTCCCAAAACCAGCGACAATTCTTTCAAGTACAGTCTCACCTTACCAAGTCTGGATTGGTTTTTTGACAAAAATGACCGATAAACACATAATTATAGCCCATTAAACCCAAATTAAATGTGTCCCCAGTTCAACTTCCTTTTGTGGAATTCCTAACATTATTTGTGACAAAGATTCCCTCCTTGACCAAACTCTGCTCAGCCTCCCCTGAACGTTTCAGCTGGGTGTCAACTTTTGGACTTCTGTGTTCATCTCTGTGTTGTCCAATTTTAGCAAGACTCCTGCTAAGTCAGTGTAGCCAGAAGCCCCCATATCTGATTGCCCTCAATATATGATCAGGCTCCTTATTCCCCACCAGCCCTGCCCAGTGATGTGTGATCATCCCAGCCTGCCCTCAGCAAGAATCCTCATAAGTCAGTTTAGCCAGAATCCCCCTGACCCCTGACATTTCTTCTCAGTAATGTTCCATCCACAGATATACCCCCTCCCTGCTCCTTGGCTATACATTTCCACTTGCCCAGGGTCTATTCAGAATTGAGGCTGGTTCTACACTGAAGTTTCTTTTCCCCTATTGCAATAGTCCTGAATAAAATCTGTTTTCACCATTCTAACTACTGTCCAGCTCTGGTTTTTCTTGGACACCTGCTGCTTGCTACTCTAAAGCTGCCGGACAGAAGGAGAAGTGGAACAGAGGAGTCAGAGTGGAAAGGGACAGCAAACATAACCAATTCAAATTCTTTTTTTTTTTTTTTTTAGGGAGAGTGGGTGAGCGGGGAGAGGCAGAGGGAGAAGGAGAGAATCTTAAGCAGGCTCCACACACAGTGCAGAGCCTGAAATGGGCTTGATCTCATGACCCTGAGATCATGACCTGAGCGGAAATCAAGAGTCGGACACTCAACGGACTGAGCTGCCTGGGTGCCCCACCAATTCAAATTTTAAAAGATAGCATTTTTTAAAAAAACACATGACTTAAGTGGAGGTTGGAATCCAGTTATTGTAGGGCCTAAAGCTTATACATTTGGAGGCCCTCTTTAAGAAATAGAACACAATAGGGGTGCCTGGGTGGCTCAGTCAGTTAAGTGTCTGTCTTTGGCTCAGGTCATGGTCCTGGGGTCCTGGGATCGAGCCCCGTGTCAGGCTCCCTGCTCAGCAGGGAGTCTGCTTCTCCCTCTCTCTCTGCCCCTCGGCTCCGCATGTGCTCTCTCTCTCAAATAAATAAAATTTGTTTTTAAAAAAGAAGTAGAACACAATATTACAAATAAAAAGTTAAATTTGAAAGTAAATATTTATGTAGAATTAGGAACTATATCCCATCAAATTACAAATGTAAAAACATATACTATATAAATTTTAAAGCATGTAACACAAATATCACAGCCCTTCTTAAAAAAACACATGGATTTTATTAATTAATAGACTAACCCCTTTCCCAAGCACATTAGTTGTATTGTTGTATTTGATGCATCATGAAGTACTTCCTAATAGAAGAAAGCTGTTTTGACTAAGCATCCCTGAGAACCGAATTCCCCACTCAGAGTTTTACACATCTGACTAGCTTCTGCCTTTGTGCGTTTCAAACCTTGCTTTCCTCACTACCGTTAAAAGATAGTTCTCCAAAAAAGCCAAAATCATGGCTGTTATACTGCTATAAAAATGAACACGTGTAGAAGATTTATTTAACTCAATCAATAAGGATTCAGGCAGACATTACAGCCGATTCAAAGGTAAAGTCAAAAACAGTCTAAATGTAATATGGAGTAAAAGAATATTAACATGAATATACCATCGAAGGCAGAGCTGGGTTTTCCATAGCAGGGGAAGGAGATAGGTTGAGTCTCTACAGGACAGGACAGATTTTACACATCAATGACCAAGAATTATTTTATATTAGAATCTGTTATTTACAACCTCAAGATTCGTAAAATAGCTCTGGTAGAATCCGAATCTCATAACCCCAGAGCATGTCCTTTAGATGATGCATGGTTTTCCACTGAGGCACACTTTTCCACTACGGTCTCCCCACTTGTCATCAAAACCAATCTTAAAGAAAGAGTATTCATGATCACAAAATACCATTGGTCTCGTCAGGTTTGGCCTGATTGTTCACAAAGGTGTAGCAAGAGGGTTAATGTACCATATGATAGGCCTTCTTAAGTTTGCTGGAAATTTTCATAAGGAATCTCAGATTGGACTTCTATTTTTTTTAAAGATTTTATTTATTTATTTGACAGAGAGAGACACAGTGAGAGCAGGAACACAAGCAGGGGGAGTGGGAGAGGGAGAAGCAGACTCCCCGCTGAGCAGGGAGCCCGACGCGGGGCTCGATCCCAGGACCCTGGGATCATGACCTGAGCCGAAGGCAGACGCTTTAACAACTGAGCTACCCAGGCGCCCCTCAGACTGGACTTTTAAAAGCCTCTTATTGTTTGCCATGCTGAAGCTAGGAAGCCACGCCAAGAACTCTCACCGCCAGGTTTCACCTGCAGTACCTATAAATTTGAGCAAATATCTTTTTTCTCGAGGTCCCCCCAGTGCATCCAAAGTTTCCTGGGATCACCAGGAAGTGACCTTCCTCACATGTACCAGGCCAGTTTTTCCCTGAGGACCTCATCAGCATTGGCTCTTTAAAGCCAAATTTTGTTCCTTGTAATGGGCTGGTCACCCCTGATTAAATGAGCATCATTCTCAAATACAACAATTTAAGGAATGCCTTGGGTGCACAGCCAATTTTTTTTTTTCCTAATTATATCTTGGTTAAAAAAAAAGATGATGGCAGATTCTTACTGTACCTCTGCAAATAATGATGTTGCTGTGAAAAGTAAGACTCAATAATAGTTTCTGAATTCTGAAAGGGAGTCAGGCAGAGAGGATTAAAGCTCTTTTACAAATGTTTCATTTCAGTTTACAAAAGCGGAATCTGCCAAATCATTATGGGTTTGTTAAAAAAACAAAATTGAACTGAGTAAATTTTAAAAGATATTATTGGCTCTATTCAATAAGTCATGAATCTGGCAGCATCCCATCCTGCAGACAGAAAAGAGCTCCAAGGAGCTGTACAAAATGAAAGACTTTTATAGGCAGAAGGGAGCAGGGACAAGGGCATTATACTAGCAAAAAGTGGGTTGGTTGTGGCAAGGTCACTTTCCTTTAGAGGATGGGGGGGGCGGTCTCTCAGGCAGATGACCTCCCTCATGCTGATCAGGTAGTTCCTGATTGACTGCTGTAAGATTCCATTTCTGGGAGAGCTGAAACTGTAATTAAGTATTATTTCCATTTGGTAGCATGGGGCTTAGCGTAAGTCACTTCATTTGGGGCCAATTGTCTTGTTTTTAACCAGTTACAGATATCTTAAGAAGAAAAAAGGGGGCTTCCTTATAAATAGAAAATAGGACGTTGTCTTAGTCTGTTTGGGCTCTTATAACAAAATACCATACACTGGGTAGCTTATAAACAATAGACATTTATTTCTCACCATCCTGAAGGCTGGCAAGTCCAAGATCAAGTCACCACCAGATTCAGAGTCTGGTGAGAGCCCACTTCCTGGTTCATAGTTGGCCATCTTACCACTGTGTCTTCCCATGGCAGAAGGGGCAAGCTAGCTCTCTGGGGTCTCTTTTATAAGGGCACTGATCCCATTCATGAGGGCTCTACCTCATGACCTAACCACCTCCCAAATGCCCACCTCCTAATGTCACCATAATGGAGATTAAGCTTCAACACATGAATTTTGGGTTGGCGGGGGGACAAAAACATTCGGACTATAGCATCAATAGTGTTCTAAACATAACTACCATCATCCCTCATCAGTGCATTCAGTTGCATGTAATTAATTCTTGATCCTCTGCACCTTGGGTTAGAGTCTATCTCCTGATGAACTCATCCCACTGACATGGCCTTAAAGTTTTCTAATTGATGCCATAGGAAATCTGTACCTAGGAGTCTGTTCTTTGAAGTACCCAGTACAGTCCTTGTCCGTGGGGCTCTGAGACAGTCCTTCTTTTTTAAAAAAGATTTATCTGAATCTATAAAGAACTTATGAAACTCAACACCCAAAGAACAAATAATTCAATCAAGAAATGGACAGAAGACATGAACAGACATTTCTGCAAAGAAGACATCCAAATGGCCAAGAGACACATGAAAAAGTGCTCAACATCACTTGGCATCAGGGAAATACAAATCAAAACCTCAAAGAGATACCACCTCACACCAGTCAGAATGGCTAAAATTAACCAGTCAGAAACGACAAATGTTGGCTAGGATGCGGAGAAAGGGGAACCCTCCTACACTGTTGGTGGGAATGCAAGCGGGTGCAGCCACTCTGGAAAACAGTATGGAGGTTCCTCAAAAAGTTGAAAAGAGAGCTACCCTACGACCCAGCAATTGCACTACTGGGTATTTACCCCAAAGATACGAATGTAGTGATCCGAAGGAGCACGTGCACCCCAGTGTTCATAGCAGCAATGTCCACAATAGCCAAACTGTGGAAAGAGCCCAGTTGTCCATCAACAGATGAATGGATAAAGAAGATGTGGTGTATATACACAATGGACTATTACGCAGCCATCAAAAACCCCGAAATTTTGCCATTTGCAACAATGTGGATGGAACTAGAGGGTATTATGCTAAGTGAAATAAGTCAATCAGAGAAAGATAGGTATCATATGATCTCACCGATAGGAAGAATTTAAGAAACAAGACAGAGGATCATAGGGGAAGGGAGGGGAAAACTGAAACAAAACGAAACCAGAGAGGGAGACAAACCATAAGAGACTCTTAATCTTAGGAAACAAACTGAGGATTGCTGGAGTGGAGGGGTGTGGGAGGGATGGGGTGGCTGGGTGACGGACATTGGGGGGGCTATCTAGTATGGTGAGCATTGTGAATTGTGTAAGACTGATGAATCACAGACCTGTAACCTTGAAACAAATAATACATTATATGTTAATAAAAATTTTAAAAAAATAAAAGAGAAGAAAAAAAGATTTATTTATTTATTTGAGAGAGAGAGAGAGAGAGAGACTGTGTGTGTGTGTGTGTGTGTGTGTGTGTGTGTGTGTGTATGGGGTGAGGAGCAGAGGGAGAGGGAGAGAGAGTCTTTTAAGCAGACTCCACCCTCAGCATGAAGCCCAAGGTGGGGCTCGATCTCACAACCCTGAGATCAGGACCTGAGCCAAAACCAAGAGATGGACACTTAACAGACTGCACCACCCAGGTGCTCCTGAGGTAGTCCTTCTATGTTAAAGACAAGAACTTTGGCCTGTGCTGATTGCAGAGCCCTCCGAGAAGCAACAGAACAAAACAACCACAACCCCCCCCAAAAAAAGACTCAAAATGGCTGCATTTATTTACTACTGATAATTTTCAAAAATGAAAGATCTGATAAAAGTTCATAACAAGAATAATGCCAACTAAATGTAAATATTTCTGTGGCATGAAAAACAGAATAATAAGGCCAATCCAAGAAGTTTTAGACAAAATGTTTATAAGCATTATGATTAAGAGTGTTATCAAGGAAGATAATAAACATTGCATCTGATTTATAAAACTGGATAAACATATTTTTAGAGAAAAATATCGAGGTATAATATATAATACAATGCCAATATAATGTAAATTGTATAAGGTATATACTATATATAATAATCCTGAGGCATAATATATAATGAATATACCAAGCATATACCAAGAATATCAAGTAAAGAGAGTCCATGGATCTGGAGTAGGTCCTAGACATCTGCAATATATAGCAACTTCATAAGTAATCCTACGGGCATCCCTACTTGAAAACTGCTCACCTAGATTCAAATGTAAAAATAAGGGCTGTGGCCAAGTAAGCATTTTAAATAATATTCAAAATGATGGTTGATGACACTAGACTCTTATTTATTGCCTGATAGCATCACCCAAAACAAGCTCAGAGCTCTAGGAAACAGAATCAGATCCTAGAGAGCAAGGGCATTGACAAATCTCTAGAAACTTCCCAATGTCCAAAATCTAAATACTTTTGTGAAAAAAATTTATGCAAATTTAACCTAGAAAAAGCTGCGTATTTCTTCTGATTTGACAACTCTTCCATGCAACTAATCAATAGTAACTCATCAAGTAAACTTAATTATTTCTAAGACATCTTTTTCATAAGATGAATAAATCTTTGTAATTTTCCAGGGGCTCTTAGAAGTATCTGAAAGATAGTTTTAGGTATAAAAAGATATCTGGAGGGTTTTATTTTATTTTATTTTAGTTTAGTTTTTATTTAGGATTTGCTTTAGAGAAGGCAAAAATCAAAAAAAGTTATCAGACTACATTTACACACTTGATCACAATGGGACCATGGTTAGCTAAGAAACCATAGTTACCTATTTAACCGAAGTGACAAAAAAACATTTTTTAAATGTATAGATTTTAACATGCCTGTAATGAATTTTAGCTCTTTAGTAAGTGAGGAACTTTGGTTTATTTTAAGTGACCAAAAGCATAATAAAGTCAACATACAGCAGAGAAAATTGTCATCTAGTCAGGGCACAGAGAAAAAGTAACTATTCATACAACAGGTAAAGGCAAAAAGTAAACCAAAGAAACAAGCAATGAAGGCTGAGAAAACTTTGCTCAGAGTTTAACCCATTTCATAGCTTATCAGACTCAAGGATTATAAACTAAGGCAAATAAAATTCACTTGCCAAAGTGTGTCTTTTGTTAAGCTTGTTCATATTCTAGAATGAACTGACATTTAACTTTAGGGCAGATCTCAGAGGTTTATAGATCAGAACTAATTTTTTTTATTATGTTAATCACCATACAGATCAGAACTAATCTGGCAAGAATACTAAGATGGTGTTAACACGTAACGTGTTCATCATTGGTGTCTTTAATCAATAAGTATTTACACATTTAAACAATTTCTCAGGGGCACATGGGTGGCTCAGTCAGTTGAGCGTCCAACTCTTGATTTCGGCTCAGGTCATGATCTCAGGGTCATGAGATTGAGCCCCACAGCAGGCTCCACACCCAGTGTGCAGCAGGCTCCTCCTGCTTAAGATTCTCTCTCTCTCTCTCCCTCTGCCCCCCCCATGCTCTCTCTCTCTCTCTCTCTAAAAACAAACAATAATTTCTCACTTTCAATTTCCAATACAGTAAATATCATTAGTTATAACCCAGAAAAGCAACAACAAATGACCTTCTGGGGGTTATTTTGGAGATCCCCTCCCCCCCAAAAAAGCAAAAAACTAAAACTTTGAGAACTGCTGTTTTTAAGACAAAACCACTATTTTGCTTGGAACATAGAAGCACAAACACAAGTGTATTTTTCTGAAAGGATTTCTCCTTAGTTTTAACCACCTATATTCATTAGAAATATGGGGACCCACTTGGAAACCCAGAGTTGGTATAAAGATTATTTTGAGCTGAAGACATTTGAGATTCAACATATGCAGGAAAAAAATAAAAATAAAAACTTTTCTCAGAGCTTTCCTTATCTGACTAAAACAGGAACTTCTAGAAAATAAAGCTGTCATAAATTGCTCTTCAGATTGGATCTATTCCCAGAAGGGAGAATGCTGACAAAACCTACCCCAAATTCCTTCTCCAGGGGAGTTTTATAGCCCGTGAAGGAGACTACTCATACCTCTATAGACAAACATCACTACAAACTCTCTTATCTCCTGCTTGTTCTCCTAAAAACCCATTTATCTTTCCAAAAATCATTTGTTTTCTCATAAATGCCTTTGTCTCCCTCCCTTCACCTATCAAGATGGTATATAAGCCCCAAATTCTAACCACTCCTTTGAGTTACTCATCACTGAGTTCTCCCACGTGCATGTGTGTTGCATGCACAAATAAACTCTGTTTTTTCCTCTATTAATCTAGCTTTTGTCAATTTAATTTGCAGGCCCCATTTACGGAGTATAAGAGAGTAGCAGAGACATTTTCCTCACCTCCATAACTGTTAACCAAAGTAACTTCTATTTCACAGAGAAAACTGCAGTGGCGGGGGGCGGGGGTGGTAACTGAGAAATGTCTGTCACACACCAGGATTTTAATGGATTTGTAGAGCTCATGACTACTCACAACACAACTTTCTACGGCCACACACATTCTTTAAACAAACTCTCAGTGCGGTAAAAGTGAACACATTCCTTAACAGACTCAAAGACGTAGCCTCTCTACAGGCATATTTAAAAAAAATATGAAGCAAAAGCATGTAAACTTTAAGTTATGCTTCACAATCAGTGTTTCAGCATTCTAACTTATTTAGAAATGATCTAGGCATCCAATGAATATCCATTATTTCAATTTAATATCAATCCATTTTTGGAGCACCCTAAAAATCTTGGAAACTATCTTCAAGTGGAAATAAGCTTAAATATTAAGTAGAAGAAATGCTACTTTATTTGGTTGTAAATCTCTGTAAGTTAGGAAGAACATAAGCACGTAGAATAAAGTGTGTACTTATATTGTACTTAACTCTGTTAAATCAGAGAAGACACAGCTGTTTTTATTAAACCAAAAATAGTAAGCTAGTCTTATTTACCAAAGATTTACCTAAATTAAGAAATTGGATTCTTAAACATTTTTTAGTTAGTTTCTGTAAGAATTTTTTTATCCTAGGGTATTTAAAAATTAGAACTTCCGTTTTCTCACTTTCTAGTAATTTGGGGAAATTCAATTTACAGAAGTGCTTACTTACCTTTATAAGCTAATCAGAACATAGGTCCTTTAAGAGACTTTATAATCCAGGTTTTCTGCAGGGGTTAGGGAAGTCCGTTGAACCTCTACGAGGCAGGACACAACTTTCACATCTTTAGACAAGAATCATTTTGCATTGCTGCTGGTTACCTATAATTTATCCCACAGAATCAGAAACTGATAATCCGGAGTGGTATCTTCTAGACCACGCATAGTTTTCTATCAAAGCTCAAAGGTTTTCTTACCCACGTAATTCTGGTGCCGGATACCAGAATATGTTCATATCACGATACAACCTTAGTTCCAAAATTTCTGTATCCCAATGCCAAAGAGTCTACACAGTGGATGGTAGCAGCCATTTCTACACCAGGGTGGTTAGCAATAACTTAACTATACACAGAAGTGACGTTATAGAACTCATCGATTTTTATCCCACTAAACCCAAACTAAATGTAAGCCTAACTCAACTTCCTCTCAGTTGGATCCTCAGAATTCTGACATTGCTCCAACACTACCTAACAACACCTACATGCGGGGAAATGTCAGGGAGTAACATCTGCAACGAGACAAGACAGAGGTCTGTGATGTTTGATGTGACATCTCAACTTCACTGGCCCACAGGGTACCCAGACATTTGGTCAGACATTATTCTGGGTATGTCTGTGAGGATGCTTCTGGATGAGATTAACATTGGAATCCACAGACTGTGTGAAGTGGATTGCCCTCCCTAATGTGGGTGGGCCTCGCCCAATCAACTGAAAACCTGTAGAACAAAAATGTTGAGTGAGACCCCTGAGCTGGGACTTCAGTCTTCTCTTGCCCTCAGAGTGGAACTTATATCATCAGCTCCCCTGGCTCTCGGGCCTTAGGATAGGGACTGAAACTCTACCACCAACTCTCCTGGGTCTTGGGACTTTTCATTTCCATAATCGTGTGAGCCAATTCCTTAAAAATAAATAGATAGGTAGGTAGATAGATAGATAGATGGATATTCTGTTTCTCTGGGAAACCTTGACTAATACAAGGTCCTAACCAATTACAGTTAAGATATCTTTTTCAAATTTTACAAAAATATAGAACCATATATTACAGAGGCCCATCCAAGGGCCTTGGAAAAGTGGTGCATGTGAGGGGCTCCATAGCTTAAGATTCTTTAGCTTCACAGTCAGTCTCCCTTTATTTCTAGTCATTCTTCAAAACTCTGACCCTCAAAGAAGCCTTCCCTGACCCTCAGATGTTCATTTTCCCCTCCCAGACCTTATGGCCCCCCACATTTGGGGGAACCCCGCATGAGGAGCCCCAAAAGAGTCAGTCACCTTGTCTAAGGTCTGGTCCTTTTTCAGGTGAGCAGGAAGCCCTGACTGAAATCACGACCGCCACCATGAGTGGGAGCTCCATTCCCTTTGGTAGGAATCAGCAGCCAGTCTTTCCCACTGTGGGACAAACCCCCTCGATTCCCTGGACTCGCCCTTGAGCTCTGTTCTTAAAAGCTGGGACAGACTTGACCCCCAAGGGCTGAGGAAAAATGTCTTGTCTTTTTATGTTTCCTGGCCTCGATACAAATGCCCAGATCAAGAGTTATGGCCCTTCCACAGAACTTTCTTATCATACTATTTTCCAGCTTGACCTCCTTTGCCGGAACTCCTCCAAATGGTCGGAAGTCCCAGATATTCAAGCCTTCATGGCATTGTCCCAAAACCCCGACCTCCATAAAAACTGTAAACCATGTCTTGCTCCGTTTCAGGGTCCTAAATCAGGACCCCGAACTAAGGGCCTCTTGCGGAATGTGTTTGGCGACTAACCAGGCTAATAAACCCTCTCCCTGACCTATTGGATGATGATTATCTAAATAGGCCTCCTCCTAATAAACCCAGGTTGCTGGAGGAAACACAGGCCATCCCTAATGAAGGGGACACTGACCCTCTCTCTCTCTTCTTCCTAATAGACCCAGGTTACTCTTGTTATATGTGGGGGCTTCTCCCTCATTCATTTCCTGGGTTAATGGCTATGGTAATTGGAGCCAACTATCTCTGGTTAGTCTACCTCCGGAGGGACTTTAAGGAATATCCCCAAGCAGCTGCCAAAGTTCCTTCTGTTTCGGGAAAGTTCCCTCTCTTATCCGGCCCAACATGGATTGCCAATTTCCACTTAGTGGAGAAACATGGCGTCTGCTCATCTGTCTGAGCTGAGGAGCTTTAGAACCTGGAGTCCTCTTTCTCTGCCCTCTGGGCTTTTAGGCACCTCACCTCTTCTGCCTTCCCCTCTCCCTCCTCCTGGTTCAGCACCACTTTGGGTGCAGCCTGCATAACTGGCTCCTTTACCCTCCTCAGTGCCCCTAGTGCCATTGGCTCCTCCTCCTCCCCTCACTGTCAAGGAGGGAGCACCCCTTTGGCCTTACACCACCTGATGTGGGAAACACAGGCAAAAGAAAAATTACATTTCCTTACTACTTACAGCCCACTGACAAGTCCTTGAAACGGGCAGAGGGACCTTCCTCTGGGAACTCAGCTGCCTCCACGTTAATACTTTGCTAAGGACAAAAGGCAACCTTAGTTTAACATCCCAACTCCCCACCCCCCAGGATCCTGTAAGTCTACTTTAACATAAAAATTCCTTTGGAAACTTCCTTTATCTCTACCCTACAAGATCTATGTTGGCAATCATCCCCCAAGTGTATGACCCATTGATAAACATCTGAAGGGTCTCATGACTAAGGTTTTATTAGACCGTAATAAATGACTTTTCCTGACAATAGCTAGCCCCCTCAAGGTCCTGGAAACCTTGTTTCCAAAATACCTTGGAGGCTTGTGCTGTCCCTAACTCCCTCCCAACTTGAAAGTATATAATCTGCCACCGCATCACGACCCCACTGCCGCTCCTTCTGCCCACGGGTCCCCGTGCTTTAATAAAACCACCTTTTTGCACCAAAGACATCTTAAGAATTCCTTCTTGGCCATGGGCTCTGATCCCCCAAATTTTTCTGCATCACCACCCACTTCAGATTTTCCCACCGGTGCCCCGGGTAAAAACTGACAATTGGGAACAAATTGATTGACTTTTAAGTGGATCCAGGTGGAAGAGAATGCGGTATTTAAACTAATTTAATTTTGTTGCCTTAATTAAGACATGTCTTTATAGAGGTATCAGCATTAAATATGAAGCTTTTATTCTACCAAGGATTACTGAAGGTCACATAAGCTTGTATTATCTGTGGCAATTTGTCGGCAAAGAGATGATTTAAAATGATGGTTAATTATGTCTGTTTCAAGGTTTTCATGGGTAATTGTTTAGATAGCTTTCAAAGTCTTTGGTAACCCGAAACTTTAAAGTTTTCTTGGATGACAAATGGATTGAATTCGTTGGACAGCTAAGTCTTTCCCAAATGAGATAAAATACTAAAGTATTGATCACTGAACATAGGTCTGTGCTTTTGGCTTCTTACTGTAGAGAAACTAAAGATACTTGGGTCTGTTGGAAAATATGCTTTGTGCCAGTAATTATTGATAAAATGTATTCATAAATTTGCCATCAGAAGAATTCCGGTGCAACAGACAATTCACAATTGGTTCCTACTTAGTTTTCACTGGAGTCTAAGATTTCTGCTAAATATAATTAAGACTGATGGAAATAAGGGAAGCAACTCTGTATGTAGGAAAGTAAGAGATGTGTAAGGAAGATGTAAGAAATGAGAGTACGTTTTTGTTGGAGGAAAAAGGAAATAATTTTGTCCTAAAATGAGACTGGTTGTTTGGAGAGAAATGGCTTGGGACAAAATCTGAATGCAAAAAAAAAAAAAAAAAAAAAAATTGTAGAAGGTTGTAGAGGGAAATCTTTGGAAAAGAATCTTCTGTGTGGTCAGGATAGACTAAGATTGAAATGAATGGATTTTAAAAGTACACTGGTATAGGGTTGAAATTCTGCTTTTCTCTCCATTAAAAGCAGTTTTCTTGGATTGTTGGCCTGCTCTCGGTATGAAAACGTAAATGAAGGTTTTTTTTCTCTCTTTGCCCAGAAAAAACAGTTTCTAAGTTTGGTCTTTATCAGGTCTTTGATGATCCGTAATCCTATTTAGACATGTGCTTTAAAACTTTCTGAGGTTTTAACAAACTTCCAAGATTTGAATTGTAAACAAAGTCTCTTCTGACTAATTAGGGTTGTTTATTTGGTATGTTATGTTCTAGTATAAGGTCATCACTTGATATTCTAATTATTAAAGTGTTATGTGTCACAGAAATAACTGAATTTCCTTGTCAATTACATTGTAATGACCTCTCATATCAGATTTTTAACCATATCTAATTTTGAGTCTTTTGTCATTTATAGTTATTGCTCTGATGCTCTTGTGAAATGTGTTTCATCTTTAAGGAAATTCAAAAAAGGACTTTTTTTAAAAAAAAAGAGTTTATTTATTTATTTGAGAAGAGAGAGCACAAGCGGGGGCAGGGAGGGGCAGAGGGAGAAGGAAAAGCAGACTCCCTGCTGAGCAGGGAGCCCAATGCAGGGCTCGATCCCAGGGCTCTGAGATCATGACCTGGGCTGAAGGCAGACACTTAACCCAGGCGCCCCAAGGACTTTTAACAAATACAGGTTTTTTTGATATCTTTAAAATCATAAAACTAGGGCGCCTGGGTGGCTCAGTCGGTTAAGCGACTGCCTTCGGCTCGGGTCATGATCCTGGAGTCCCGGGATCGAGTCCCACATCGGGCTCCCTGCTCGGCAGGGAGTCTCCTTCTCCCTCTGACCCTCTTCCCTCTCGTGCTCTCTATCTCTCATTCTCTCTCTCTCAAATAAATAAATAAAATCTTTAAAAAAAAATAAAATCATAAAACTAAAATGGGTAAGAATTTCCAGAACCAACTAAGAGGCTGCATTCAAACTGAGGAAGAATTAGTAACATAGGACTAAATGAATTGAGGGAGATGATTATAGTTATTATGTCTCCACTTTGAAACACTGCTGGTTTTCTAATGTTTGCTCTTCCCGATCAAGGAAATTGTCTCTTAAGGTATCGATGACTTACAGAAATGTGAAAAAGTATTCATTTGTGAGGAAATGGAAGCATTTAACTTTTCTCTCTACCTGAACCCTCTGAAATTCAAAAAGTCTCAGTGAATATTCTTTCTTCCCTGGCAATCATAGTTATTTACATAAGTTCAATAAGAATCTGTTCTCCCTGTAACAGGACACCATTGGAAACACTGGTTATTTTACCAAGGCTTTGACTGGAATGTCATATTTGAGAGACACGCATGGATTCAGATATGACCACATAGCTTTAAGGAACTAAGGTTGATTTTACCAAGCCAATAGAGCCCCTTGGAAATGTTGGCATGATACCTTGCTTACAGAGTTCCCAGCAGCCTTACCAGGTGACTAAAGAATGTCACTTCCTGACAGGTGCAGGAACCTCGGGATATTTTGGGGACCTCAAGAAGAGGAATTTGTCCAAATCTACAGGTATTGCAGGCATGTCTGATGGCAAGTATTTGGCTTGGCTCCTGGCCTGGAGAGGCTACTAAAAGTTCAGTGGAGGTTCCTTATAAAAAGTTCCAGCAAAGCAGATTTTAAAAGATTTATATGATCAATTGCTATTCTTGCTGAGCTTATGTAAATAATTAGGCCAAGTTTGTTAAAATTGGACTTGTTTTGCAAATGAATTAGTCTTGACTTGGCTATCTCTGGAAATAAGGGTGATTTTATTTACTTATTATTATTTTTTTTTAGAGAGAGCAGGGGCAGGGCAGAGGGATAGAGAGACTCTCAAGCAGGCTCCGCCGCCAGTGTGGAGCCCAATGCAGGGCTTGATCTCACAACCCCGAGACCACGACCTGAGCTGAAATCAAGGGTCAAACGCTCAACTGACTGGGCCACCCAGGCACCCTGGAAATAAGGGTGATTTTAATGAGGAAAAATTATGGGGGTGCCTGGCTGGTTCAGTCAGTTAAGCGTCTGACTCTTGATTTCAGCTCCGGTCATGATCTCAGGGTCTCGAGATCGGGCCCACATCAGGCTCCTCACTCAGTGAGAGTCTGCTTGAAATTCTCTCTCTCCTTCCCCCTCTGCCCCTCCCCCTGTTTGTGCTCTCACTCTCTCTCTCTCAAAATAAATAGATGAGTGAATGAATAAATGAATGAATGAATGAATAAATAAATAAAATCTTAAAGAAAAATTATGTTTCAATGACATACCTTTGTGGGTGTTAAATTCTAGTTCATCATGATTGTCTTTGAACATTTGTTATTTGCCTGAGCTAGACAACTTGAGGTAAACTTCAGAAAAATCGCCACAATAGCTCATGTATAGACACTCTTTTTTTAAAAGATTTTATTTATTTACCTGAGAGACAGAGTGAGTGAGAGAGAGAGTGTGTATACATGAGCAGGGGCAGAGGGAGAGGGAGAAGCAGGCTTCCCGCTGAGCAGGGAGCCCAACATGGGGCTCGATCCCAGGACCCTGGGATCATGACCCAAGCTAAAGGCAGACGCTTAACTGACTGAGCCACCCAGGCGCCCCTATAGACAGTCTTCATGTTTGTTATCCTGTGGGGATAATAACAGAACCCCATGGGCATATGGTTATTTAAACAGCTGGAAAATGGGATGGATGCCCCAGCAATTGTATAATTCAACTATCACCTTGAACAATTCTGTGTGGCTGGGATGACAAAATCGCTCCTTCAAAGCCAGAGTGCACCCACTTCATGGGGTTAACTGTGGACTTGTGGAAATAAGGGATGGCCCCACTTATGACTGCATTGGATGATGCACTTGGGGATGCCCATATTCCCAGACTAGTCTTCTCCCACTTGCCAGTGATTCTTCATAAATAGGATGTTGTTAAGGCTAGACATCAAAGAGGGCTTCTTGATGGTTTTATCCCTTAGGCATATTTGCCTAGGAGCTGCCTCTATTGATGTAAAATTGCAAATAGAGGCTTTAGCCAAGCATAAAGAGGTTTCCTTAAACCAAATGCAACTCATACTCACCCATAAATTCAGAAAGTGGTCCTCCAGAACCAAATGGCCTTGGATATCCTGACTGCCACTCAAGGAAGAATCTATGCTTTATTAAAAAAGGATGTTATTTATACACTCCAGATTACCACAGAAACGTGACAGGGTTACTAGAAGACAGGAATACTCAAATTGGCACTTTAAAGGATCCCTCTCTTTCCTTTAATGATTGGTTAAACCCCCAGACTGGTGGGAGATTTTTGTCAACTATCAAAGGACTCTTATTTGGGCTTCTTTTTGTTGTTATTCTAATTATGTTTTGCTGTTTTCTCCCATGTCTCTCCACCTGGCGCCAAGACTCCTTCACTGCCTTAACTTCAAGCCAATAGATGATTGTCTCTGCTCAAGGAGACTCCCGAACGTTATCTACTCTTGACACAACTGCCTCTGTCTTTCATGATTCCTACATATAAATTCCCAACTGACCAGTGTTGACCCAGAGGTAGGGACATCTCTATGCACCTACTGAGCAGGAAGAAGTTACAGAAGATAAAGACCTTCCATCCTCAGCAACCTTAAAGATTTAAGGGTCAAAATTGTTCGGGTGGGGATATAGAGGCCACTTTTAGACATCAGGCTTAAGCAATGGAATAGGCTGAAGACAGACAGGCCCATCAGGTGACCCCGCTCAAGTCATCCGTAAGCCCTAACTGACCCATGGGCTACTTACAACCAGGCACAGCTACCAAAAGAGGGAAAATGCCATACATCCCTGTACCTCCTCATCTTCCCTCTTTAAAAACAGCCCCCACCCACTGCCTCGATGCAGTCTCTCCTCTGCTGTCCTGCCCTCCACTCCCTTGCGCGGTATTCAACAAACTTCTATCTTTGCTCTGCCTTGGGTGAATCCTTTCACTGCCCGTGCCGCTGGCTTTCACCCCACCATCGCCCCACATTTGGGGGCCCTCATCTGATCGGGAGAGACACCATAATGTACACCTTGGATTCTTGTGTTTGTTACCCTGGTTTACCTTACTAGATTGTAGGCTTCTTTTTCTTTTTTTTTAAGATTTTATTTATTTGACAGAGAGAGAGAGAGAGAGCAGGAACACAAGCAGGGGGAGTGGGAGAGGGAGAAGCAGGCTTCCCGCAGAGCGGGGAGCCCGATGCGGGGCTCGATCCCAGGACTCTGGGATCATGACCTGAGCCGGAGGCAGATGCTTAACGACTGAGCCACCCAGGCGCCCCTAGATTGTAGGCTTCTTAAGGGAAGGTACTGGGTCTTGTTTCTGTCTATATCCTCAGTGCTTAGCAAAACAGGGTCTCAATAAACTTGAATATATGAATAACAAATATGGCAAATTTCCACGGCCGACCAGAACTCTCCAGCTGCAAGCCCCCCACCACTACATCCCACCACACTCTGCAACCTCTATAATTCATTCATCTTCTTTCCCCTTCCACTGCTCCAGTCATCACCTAAATACACTCTTCTGTCCCAATTATCTATTGCTGCATAACAAACTCCCCAAGACTTAGTGTAGAACAGCAACAGTCATTTGTTATCACCTCTCCCAGTTGGGGGGTTGACTGAGCTCAGCTTGGTAGTGTCTCACTCAGAGTCTGTGATGTAATTGGAGCCAAAGAGTGGCTAGAGATGAGAGCATCTCAAAGGCCCTTGGCTCACAGGTCTTCCTCTGGGCTGCAAACCCTCAAACAGCTGGGTCTCCTCAAACTTCGTTCTCTACCTCCTCATGGTCTTTCCAACGTGGTGGCTTCAAGGTAACCAGTCTTCTTGTATGATGGCTCAGAGATCCAGAGGTGTGTGTCCTGAAAGAGAGAGAACCACACAGAAGCTGTATCGAATTTTCCGACTTAGATGGGGAAGTAACCCTTCCCACTAACAGTGGGAAAATTATTATTGGCGAAAGTGCCAAGTTGAGTCCTATTCCTTAGAAGCAAGTCCTTAAAGCCAGCCTATATTCAAGGGGAAGGCAGTCAGACTCTACCTCTTGATGGGAGGAGAGTCATTGAATCTGTGGGGCAAGTTTTCAAACCACCAGCCCATCCCCTTGCCCAGTCTCCTGGAGACCTCACTCCCTGATAGGTGGCAGGGGCCAATCAAATCATCTGACTCCTAAAAGTATCTTAGCTGCTGCCAGCATCTTAGCTGACAACCTTCTCTCCCTGTAACCCTCTAGCCAAACGAATGTACAACAGCCTTCAGAAAGTTTTTACAGAACAAGATGTTAGCACTGTCTAAGATTTTTCAGTTCAGCATAGCGCAGGGAGACTCACACTCTCCCCATCACCTCGTATCACAACCGCTCCAGGCACACACGACTGGGGTTCAGCTGTCTTGCAGATAAAACTCTGACGTTTTTCTTGTTTGTCATATAAATGCACACTAATTTACTTCAGCTAGGAAGAAGTAAATAATTGTACTATCACATTTCAATATATACTTCAATAAGAGTAGGCTGAAAGCGGCCAGAGAACAGTCTAAGATGGAAATGACCTCCAAGAATAACTTCATTTGATGTTAATTCAATTGGATTTTTGCTGCCTTCTGAGGACACCTGCTTTGTCAGCCACATCCTGACAGGACAGCGTGCTCTGTTCTTTAACCTTATAAGCACTTCAAAAACATTCTTTCATTTAATCCACCCAAGGGCTCGGTAAGGAAGGTGTATGCCTGCAATATAGAAATGAGGAAAATGAAGTTCAGAGAGTTGAGATCATCTCCAGGTTCCTCAGCTCATACTGGCTGAGCTGAAGAAAGACTCATTTCTGTCTGACCCTGTGTTCATGTCCTAGGGCTGCTGTAACAAGTGACCACAAACTGGGTGACTTAAAACAACAGAAAGGTATTGTCTCATACTTCTGGAGGCCAAAAGTCTGCAAGCAAGGTGACGGCGGGGCCATGCTCCCTCTGGAGCCTCTGGGGGAGAGACTCCTTCCTTGTCTTTTCCAGCTTCTGGTGGCTGCAGGTGTTCCTTGGCTTATAGCTCCATCGCTATGATGTCTGCCTCTGTCCTCACATGGCCTTCTCCTCTGTGTCTGCGTCTTCTCCTCTGTCTCAGGACACTTGTCATTGGATGTAAGGCCCACCTGCAGAATCTAAGATACCCTCCCCACCTTAAGATCCTTGACTTAAATTACATCTGCAAAGACCCTCCTTCCAAATAAAGTCACACCACAGATTCTGGGGTTAAGACATGGGCATACCTTTTGGGGGGGCCGCCATTCAATCCACCCTAGACTCTTCCCCACCCATAGGCCACAACCATGCAGGGTGAAATCAAAAGGTATGTTCAACCATTTGCATGGTTGTTGAGATCACTGGTGCCGATGCTGGACAGACTTAGGTGCCAGGCCTCATACTACCTCCTACCAGCAGCTGAGTGATTCTGGGCAAGCTCATGAACCTCCCTGAGCCTTAGTTTACTCGTAGGTAAAATGGTGATGATAAGTACTTACCTCATCGTGTTGCTGAGAGTGTTAGATGAGCAGATGCAGTGCTGGGTGCTACCTTCCAAATTTGCCCAAGATTCAGCCACTTGTCACCACCTTCCCAGCTGCCACTCTGTTCCAAGTCAGTATCACATGTCACCTAGGTGTCTCTCACAGCCCCCACTGGCCTCCCTGTTTCCCCTGTCCCTTCCCTTCAGTCTATTCCCCACACAGCAGCCTGAGGGATCTTTTAAAAATGCAAGTCAAATCACATCCCTCTTCTGCTCAGAGTCCCCCTCTCCATGGTCAGCATCAGACTTTGTATAATCTAGCCCTCTGCTACCTTTCTGGCCCTGCTTCCTACCACCCCACTCCCCTGCTTGCTCACTGAACTCTAGAAACACTAGCTTCCTTGGTGCTCCTGGACTCTACCGAGTCTGCTCCTACCTCAGGCCCTTTGCACTTACTCTTTCTCTTGATAGCTACATGGCTCATTCTGGCTCACTCTTTCACTCTATCCAGGTCTCTGCTCAAATGTCACATTATCAGAGAGGACATCCAGTTATATAAAAATAGCAGCCCGTCGTGAGTTGGGTTGTCTTCCCAAAAGATCTGTTGATGTCCCAACCCTCAGTACCTCTGGGTGTGACCTTATTTGGAAATAAGATTTTACAGGTGTAATCAAATTAAGATGAGGTCATATCCCATCACTGTGGGCCTTAATCCAATATGGCTGGTGTTCTTATAAGGGAAGAGGCTTGGAGACACACAAGGGAGAACACCATGAGACAACAGAGGCAGAGATTAGAGTGATGTGTCTACAAGCCAAAGAACACAAAGGCTTGCCAGCAACACCAGAAGCTGAAAGAAAGGCCTGGAACAGATTTTCCTCCAGAGACTTCAGAGAGCACAAGGTCCTGCCAATACTTTGATTTCAGACATCCAGCCTCCAGAACTGCAAGAAAATAAATTCTCATTGTTGTGAGCCACCCAGTTTGTGGTAGTCTCTTATTATAGCCCTAGGAAATGAATGCACACCCTCACCCCAGTCACTGCATTTCTTTACATTTTATTTTTCTTTGTACCATTTAACATAACCATGTTTGCTTATTGTCAATCTCCCCCAAACTAGAGTGTATGCCCCAGGAGAACAGGGACTTTGTTTTGTTTACTACTGGGATTGCTGGTACTTAGAGCCTAATATACAGTAAGTGCTCAATAAAGAGTTGTTATGTAAACATATTCCTGAATAATGTCAGTCAAGCCCTGAGCATGTGCTTGGCACACAGCAAACTCTCAGTAAATGATAATGACTTATTGTTTTCATTATTCTCACTGAGGTCCCTTCCCTCAAATAATTGTTCTTCACCTATAGCTCCCTAACCTACCAGCCATCAGTGCTTGGATTGTCTCCACTATGCCTTCCTCAAGATGGCAGGATTCACTCAGAGAATTGTCAAGGAATGACTACAGTGATTTCCCTTTTTACTTTATATCCTCCAGCTCTCATCCACAAACCCTAAAATCCAATAGCTGCAAGTACCCAAAGTAAGCATAATACTCTGTCACTGTCACTTGCTGCTACTGTCTACCTTTTAAGCCAAACTTTTTTTAAAAGAAGGGTCGCTCTCTGCCCCTGGCAGAGTTCAATGTGCTCTTGGCCGTCTTAGGTCAGTTATGCTTAGAAGCAGACCCTGAGATGAGGATTTGTGTGCAAATGACTCATTAAGGAAGTGCTCCCTGAAGAAGCCAGTAAGGGAGGAGAAGAAGCAGGATGACAAAGGGGAGGAAACCAAGTGGAGGGACTGTCATGTGAAGTCCCAGACTCAGCCAGATTTCCGGAAAGAGCTCTAAAGTGCCGACTTAGCTTTTCCCTCAGCAGTCCATCACAGCTGCCTGGCAGTGGACAGGGTGTGAATGGAAACTCCAGGCCCTTCCCACTAGTGATGTGTTGCAGCCAGTTGGTACTGGCTCCCGAGAAGCAGTGAATTATTCCCACCTCCAAATTCAGTAACATCATGTCGGTAGCTTGAAATCAGCCATTGTGGGAGTATTTACACCATGGAAAATGGTAGATGATACAAACCAGGACTTTGGTTTTTTAGGGTTTTTTTTTTTTCCTTCGGCTGTTGTTGTTTTTACACAGATAGTTGTTAAACATTTATCAACGCTGTACAGATGAGGGGACTCTTGTGCTCAGGGACAATCCCCTGCAGGTCCCAGGTGCCAGTCATTAGCTGCAAAGCCTGCAGACGCTGGGGGATGGGCACACAGCTTGGTAAAAGGGATGGAGGGGGCTAGTGGGGTGCCAGCTGGGCTCAATGTACCAGCCCAAATCTACTCTGCTTCGGTTCGGGCCCCCCCCGAGTTATTTCTTCCCTGAGGGAACAACTAGCCAAGCAGCTAAGGCTCCATATCAAGCCAGGGAACACCTCCATTCCTGAGTCTCCAGGCTGACGTTGGAGGTTAGGGGGACTGGATCAACTCTGCCCCCAACCTCTATCAACGCCTCTGGTTGCTTTTATTCCAGGGCTTGACGGCAATGAGGAAGAAGGGAGTCTTCTGAAAGCCTGCGCTTGCCCCTCTTCTTGGTCCCGATGGCAACTCAGTGTCTGATTCAAGGCTTTACGGTGACAGTACCTTGCCCACTGACAAAGAGGACAAATGGAATCAAAACCATGGAGAAGAGAACAACGAACAATATACAGCCATTGCAGCCATTGACTTGCAGGCTGGTGACTAGCTCCATTTCCATGGAAACAGAGAGCAGAACAGGAAAAAGAAAGACTTTTTAGAATAATAGAGGGTTTTGTGTTGTGAGTTGCTTTTTTAAAATAAAGCCAGCAAGGTACCTCCATTCTCTCAGCCCTGACCCCTGCACTGTTTTCCCGAGAAGCCAGTAGACAGTGGGACAGAATGGCAAGAGGGCGCCCACCCACCCATAGGCCTCCCACCAGCAGGGAGGCTGGAGTCGGCAGGAGACCACACAATGTCAACCCTGAAGAGGCAGAGATGTTCAGGAAAAAACAAAAACAATTGCCACCAAGGAAAACAAAGCCTCATGCAAAGAGCTAGCTGCTTTGTATAGGTCCTTTTGACTTAAAAAAAAAAAAAATTATAGAGGCGCCTGGGTGGCTCGGTTAAACTTCCGACTCATGGGGCGCCTGGGTGGTTCAGTCGTTAAGCGTCTGCCTTCAGCTCGGGTCATGGTCCCAGGGTCCCGGGATGGAGTCCCGCATTGGGCTCCCTGCTCGGCGCGAAGCCTGCTTCTCCCTCCCCCACTCCCCCTGCTTGTGTTCCCTCTCTCACTGTGTCTCTTGTCAATAAATAAATGAAATGTTTAAAAAAAAAAAACTTCCGACTCGTGATTTCAGCTCAGGTCATGATCTCATGGGTCGCGGGATCCAGCCTCCAGTCGAGCTGGGCACTCAGCAGGGAGTCTGCTTGAGATTCTCTCCCTCTGCCCCCTTCCCCCCACTCGAGCATGCATGTTCTTTCTCTCTCTCTCTCTCTCTCTGTCTCAAATAAATAAATAAATCTTTTTAAAAAATTGTATATGTGTCTTAGAGAAAAAGCAACATCCCTCACTTAGCCATCATTTTGAAATTATGTTCGAAATTTGAAATAATAATTATCATTGGCAATTATCATTACCAATATATTATGGCAGTACTATTTCAAGGTGCCGCCATACCCACCCTCTGCCACATCCTTTTCCTGAGCACTTCGGGAGAGAAGCTGGCAGAGCAGACTGGCCATGGGGCACTGGGTTCTGTTTTGCATCTTGGCCCCATATCTGTGGGCATTCTGTCCCTTGGCATGGAGCTGGGCACACGGAGCTCCCTCCTGAGCAATCCGAGGGGCAGCCAAGCACCAGGCTCTCCACTCACATGCCTGATTCGCTTCATCCAAGTTTCACTGAAAGAAACCATTTTAAGAGAAGTGAAAAACCCTACAGCCCACACACAACTGCTGTGGAGAGAAAAAAGTAGACTGGAGGAAGAAAAAAAAAAACCACCACCAAGATAAGTGATGAGGGCCTTGTTCCCTTTTTTCCGAAAGTCTAGTTTGCCTTGGTAACCATGACTCATAGTTGTCATAGTAATGAGTCCAGTTGCTAAGGAAACCTAATTTTATAGGCAGAACCTGAAAAAAACAGTTCTACAGGGCCCTTAAGTTTGGGCTTGTAAGTTTTACTGAGTGGCGGGGGTTCTTCCAGAAGCCGCCTCTGGGATAAGGACTCAGGCAGAAGTGGTTCATGCAGGAGATGCTCCGGGGAGAAACTGTTGCGGGAAGGGGGACGGAGCTGAACAAGGCCATGGATTTAAGAGACACCCGGCCCCAGCTGATCACACAGGAAGCTCCAAAGTGAAAAAGCTCTTCAGAGTTTGGTAGGTCTGGAGGCGAGTGAGCTGGACTTCTGCATCTGTCAGGCATCGGCTAAGGCTCACTCCAGGGACGTAGATCTTCCGGCACTTCTGGCCCTAGTGACCGAGCGAGGCCTCTATAGAAGGTGGCAGACACAGGCCATGAACAGCAAAGCCCACCAAAGGTGGGGAGAGACACACTGCACCAGTAAAGGGGTCTGAGGGCTTCCAGAGGCCCATTACCTGTGTCCAAGATACTTGCTACACAACTTGAAAACAAGGTGAGGGCAAACGGGGCCAGGGTAAGGCAAGTGAGCACTTGCCTCAGGCACAAAACCTCAGGGCATGCCGAAATCTCAGCGACGAAGATAAAATAATACCTTGATGTGATATTTCCAAAAATCAAAATCAGTGTGAAAAAAGATCCATGATGAATAAACAGCGACGTTTTGTGTAAAAACAGGATCCAACTCTGCCTCGCTGCCTCAGCCGCATCCAGGCCCTGGGTCTTTCTTTACAATGACAGGTGGCTGGCCTGTGGGCTATAGTTTGCCAATTTGATTTTTCATATTACTGCATTAAAATACTATGTATCTTGGGGCGCCGGGGTGGCTCAGTCGTTAAGCGGCTGCCTTCGGCTCAGGTCATGATCCCGGGGTCCTGGGATCGAGCCCCGCATCGGGCTCCCTGCTCGGCGGGGAGCCTGCTTCTCCCTCTGCCTGCCACTCCGCCTGCTTGTGTTCCCTCTCTCGCTGTGTCTCTCTCTGTCAAATAAATAGATAAAATCTTAAAAAAAAAATACTATGTATCTTGATTGCTGAGTGTTTGGGCACCCCCTTAAATTTTGCACCCAAGTCCTGCCTCACCCTGGTCTTAGCCCTACTCAGGTGAGACAACTTCTTGACAAGTGGGCAGCATGCAAGGACTCCTATCCTGTGACAGTTAACCCCCTCGACACAGGCACACAAATGCACCCTCAAATTCTTCCCCTTTCCCAATCTCCAACCCAGATTCTTCATCCCAATGGGGTAAAAAGGCTTTTCTTTTAATGCTTTCCATTAAGCAAATAAAACTCCAAATGCATTGTTTTGTGTGTGTGCATTTTTAAAATCCTCCAGGGTGGGGGAAATGAGGAGATGTTGGTAGAAGAGTACAAACTTCCAGTTACAAGGGGAATAAGTTCTGCGGATGTGAGGTACAAATGGCGATTATAATTAACAGTACTGCGTCGCATACTTGAAATTTTCTGTAAGAGCAGATCTTCAGCGTTCTCACCATAACAACAATAACAAAAGGATAATTTATGTGAGGTGAAGGATGTAACCCTACTGTGGTAAACACGTATCAAATCATCACATGCACACCTTAAACTTTCACAGTGTTTTATGTTAATTGGATCTCAGTAAAGCTGCAGAAAAAAAATCCTCCAGGCCCTGCGAAATCCCATCTCCCTTATCGATCATTCCTTCCTGGAGGCTCTTTGCCCTCCTTCAGGAATGGCCAACTCACCCTGGTTCGCCTGGGACATTCTGGGATTTAACACTGAGAAGTCCCCAGTCCCGGGCAACCAGGATGGTTGCTCGCCCTGCTTGTAATGCTGCTTCTCTAGAAGGGATTGTGCCTTTTCTCCAGAATCTGGACCCCAGGAAAGGATTCCTGCTCCACTCACTATTCCTGAATAACAAACCTCCCAAACATGGTGATGGAAACCAAGAAACATTTTATTCTGCTCAGACAGGGGTCAGGAATTCAGACTCTAATAGACAGCAGAGACAGTTTTTCCCTGCTTCCCAATTTCTGGAGTCCCCACTGGAAAGACTCAAAGGCTGGGGTGACATAGCAATTGGCTGGAACCTCAGCTGGGCTGAGCTCCTCTCCATGGCTCTCCCTGTGCTCTCTGCGTAGGCTAGTTTGAGCTTCCTAAGAGCATGACGCTGGTTCCAAGAGTGAGCATGCCAAGGGGCAAGGATGGAAGAAGGGCAGAGTAGTTTTTGATCACACCTCAGAAGTCATGTAACATTCCTCTCTCCACACTTTATTGGTCGAGGCAGTCAAAAAGGTCCACTAAGTTCAAGGGGAAGGGACAGAGACTTCACCTCTTAATGGGGTAGTGACACGGGTGTGGAAGAATGTTGGGATGGAAGTTACTATCTCAGCCATCTTTGGAAAATGCAGACTGCTACAGTCACATCAGTAATAAGATGTCTCTGGAAGAAGTGAGGCGAGCCTCCCCAAGGCTCTAGGGTGGCGGTGGGAAGGAGCACAGGGGTAGAAATTCCGGGCAGTCCTGAGGGCCCCTAGGCTGCTCCTGGGCACCCGAACGATGACTAAGAAGTGGGGACTGGGAGTAAATTGTTGCATGGAGTGAGGATTCCCAGCCCCCAGGAGCACTGATCCCTCCCTACCCTATCCCCAGATAAACACTTCTGTTACTAACTAAATTGTGCCCCCCCAACAAACTCTGATGTTGAAGCCTTAACCCCCAATATGATGGTACTTAGAGGTGGGCCTTTAGCAGGTGATTAGGTTTAGATGAGGTCATGGGGATGGAGCCTCCATGATGGAATCAGTGCCTATCTAAGAGGAAAATGCTCTCTCTCCATGCACTCACGCATCAGGGAAAGCCCATGTGACTATATATTGAAAAGGTGGCCTCTGCGAGCCAGGAAGAGGGTCCCCACTTGAACCTGAGCATGTTGGCACTCTGTTCTTGGACTTCCAGCTCCAGAACCGTGAGGAAATAAATGTATGTTGGTTAAGCCCCCCAGTCTACGGTGTGTGTTAGGACATTCCTAGCAGATTCAAACAACTTCTTCCCCAGAGCTTGTGCTTACAGGAGTGAAGTAAAAGCATTGGTGAGTCTCTCCTAAAGTGCCAACAGTTCTGACCTCTAGTTCAACATAGCCACCAACCCTTGGGAAAGACCCCAGAGCCACCAGCTACTGGCCACAGAACTCCAGGCCCCTGGGTGAAGAGCTCCCTCCTCAGGTGCTTTCTGCCTGGAGAGGGCAGAAGCGAGGGGTCTTCCCTCCCCACGGAGTTCTCTGCGGCCTTCCATGCCAAGCAAGGCCTAGTCAGGGCCTGACGACTCCATGTTTCTAAGAACTAGATCACATGCCGTTGAATACACATAATTTGCAGGAAGAAGGAAAAGCAATCAGAGGCCTTACTGGAACTGGAAGACATGTGTTTAAAGTTCATTGACAGTAAAAGTATCAAAATCCCATTGTGTGGGTGTTTTCAAGGCCAAATTAAGATCCTTGAGGGCAATTTTAGAAATGCGAAGTTCTGCTTCTTGAAACACAAATACTCAGGGGACAGCACATATCCTGTATGGCTTTAATTCTTCTGTTAAGCTGAAAAAAAAAAAACAAAGAATAACAGAAAAAAAAACGTTTTTGCTCTCCATTTCAAGTCTGAATAGTGAGGAGAATGAACAACCCACAATATGGTATAATAATAGCCAACTAAAAGACAGAACAGGAAACAAACAGACCTTATTAATGGTTTCTACAAATTAGGCTTGTCAGAAAGAGTTCAGAGAGTCCCAATGTGATCTGCTGGTGCATCTACCAATTTTCCAACAAACCTGTATTTTTGTATTTTTTCCTATACTGGAAATTAAATCAATGGGTGTGTGTGCTTTTCACGTTTGTCATTGTTGTCAAGCTATTTGTACAGACCCCCTACGAATGAGCCATTTGTTCTTTTTATATCAGATTCAGACTTCCATAAAATGACTCAATTTTCACAAAAGAATAAATGAACACTCAATCCTACAATGGATTGGAATTCCATTTAAAGATTATACTAGTTGCTATTGATTTCTCTGTTTCCTAAAATGCGGTTCCAGTGAGTCAATAGCATGGCATGCATGTTAGAAAGAAGGCTACAAATTTTTCTGCTCCCAGCTTCTATGCCCCTAAAAGGGGCATCGCAGACCCTTGCATCCAGAGATGGAGTCTGTTTTCCACCTACTGAATCTGGGTTGGATGCCATGTTTTGGTCAATGGGACATTAGCATATGCAGCACAAGGAGAGACTTCAAAAGCATTTGATCTCCTACTTCTCTGGAAAACCTACCTGCCTCTGTGTGAATAAGCCCAGGCCAGAAAGACACATGACCCAGTCACCCCTGTTGCCATAGCCTCCACCATCCAGTGCCTCGAAGCAGAGCCACTAGCTAATGGGGAGCCAACTGCAGATGTATGGCTGAATCCGAATGAAACCAACAGAAGAACTGCCTGAGCCCAGCCCAAGTCACTAACTCACAGGCTTGTGAGCTAAATAAATGTTTGGTGTGCTCAGCCACTATGTTTTGGAGTGGCTTGTTCTGCAGCAATAGTCAACTAGCACCTATAGACTCTCAAGTTTTTGTTAGTAAGAGAAGTAATAAAGGGCACGTGTATCAAGTCACGTTAACATCTGCTTAATCGCATGATACACAAAATTGCCATCACTTTTGATTTTTAAGACATGTTTTCCTCTTGTCTCTTCCCATAATGACACTGTGAGTCAGTAGCAGTTAGGTTAATTGAAGGGTGTGACTGATGGTGCTAAAGAAAAAATTATTCACACTTGAGAAAGAATGGTAAGGCAGACTTCATCAGGACCATCATGATTGGTGGAGGGACCACAGCAGGGGTTTTGCAGTAGGGAGAGATATTGGGCTCAACGCCGAATGCAACAAGGAAAAGTGGGAATTTATAGCCAAGGACCAGGGGCTGGGGGCGGGGTGGTGGTCAGTGAATGGAAATTCACTAAGAAATGATGATTTCTGACATGATTCTTGCTGAGGGTGGCCAGGGTGATCAGACACCACCTGGGGTATGGTGGGGGCAAAGGAACCCTATCAGAGATGGAGGGTGATCAGATATGGAAGATGGAGGATTCTGTCTAGATTGACTTAGCAGGGTTCTTGCTAAAATTGGACAATGTAGAGGTGAACACAAAAGCCCCAAAGTCAAGGCCTAGTTGGGAGAGGATTCAGAAGAGCCTGCCTGACTACAGTTTGGTCGAAGAGAGACTCTTTGTCAGTGGTTAAGGGGAAGAACATGAAAATGGGCACTTTCAGCCTCTGTTTTCCACCCAACACCGGAGGACAGAGCAGCCAAGTGGCCGCAGCTCCCTGCTCTATTGACCCTGAAGACTTCAGGGCTACTCTCTGTGTCCACCACCCTCTGAGTGCAGCCTGCACCCCCCACTTTCTTGTGCCATTTCACAGAGCACGGCTTTGTTACAACAACCAGGGCCAGCTTCAAGGGAGTGTAACCGGTGCTGTTGCACTGGGCCCCACGTTCCAGAAGGTTCCTGTGCAGAAAAGAATTAACCCAGCAGGCCTGACTGCCTATCCTTGGAAAGGATAAGGGATGGGTCCTTGGCTGGCGTCTGGACACTTGGATTTGGGGAGGGTTCCCACCATTCCCAGAACAGATAAGGGCAGCTCACTGTGCCTCCCCTGTGCAAACAGTGTTGTTTATGCTGAACTGCTTTCCTTCTGGGAGGCTGGAATTTGGATAGGTGCCAGGCAAGGGGTGCCTACATGACGAGCTGGCAATAAAAATCCTGGGCACTGAATCTCTAATGAGATTCCAAGGCTGGGAGCATGTCACACGTGTCGTCATAATTCATTTGTGACTCCATTGGGAGAGGATTCTTGGAAAACTGCACCTGGACTTGGCCCTGTGCACTTTTTCACTTTGTTGATTGTGCTTCGTGGCTTTTCACTGCGATAAATCTTAGAGATGAATACAACTGTATTGTGAGTCCTGTGAATCCTCCCAGTGAAGCTTCTTTTTTTTTTGGATTTTTTTTTTTATTTATCTATTTGAGAGAGAGAGAACGAGAGATAGAGAGCATGAGAGGGAAGAGGGTCAGAGGGAGAAGCAGACTCCCCGCTGAGCAGGGAGCCCGATGCGGGACTCGATCCCGGGACTCCAGGATCATGACCCGAGCCAAAGGCAGTCGCTCAACCAACTGAGCCACCCAGGCGCCCCGAAGCTTCTTTTTTTTATTGAAGTGTATTTGACACACAATGTTACATTAGTTTCAGGTGTACAACATAAGTGATTCTGTATGTGAAGCTATGCTGGACACAAGTGTAGCTACCATCTGTCACCATACAGCGCTGTTACCTTATCATTGACTCTATTCCCTCTGCTGGACCTTTCAACCCTTCATCCCCGTGACTCATTCGTTCCATAACAAAGCCTGTACCTCCCACTCTTCTTTACCTATTGTGTCCATCTCCCGACCGCGGCCCCCTAGAAATCACCAGCCCAGTGAATCATCCCCCCACACCCCACACTTGGAAATTAATGCGTTGTGATCACCATCTTGACGCTCTTAACAATTTAACCTTTGCATTTGTGTTCCCTAGGTGAAGCCAGATAGGACAATGGAACATGTCCCAGAGCCTTGGAGCCTCCCTACTCTCTGGAATGGTTCCCACCCCCACCCTACCTCCAGGATCCAGGGCCTCAGCAAGGACTTAGGTACCAGGTTGGGCACATGCGCCCTTGGCTCTCTGCGCGGAGCATGGTGGCTGTGGTCCTTGCCTGGACTAACAGCTCCTCTGAGCATTTAGTGTGACTCAGAGGAGGACAAGCCTCCCACCCACCCCCAATCCAGATGCAGAGCAGGGTCAGGCACAAGGTCGCAGTCCTTCGGGAATCACTCCTTTTCATCTGCTCAGGATTGCAGCAGTGGGCCCTTTGGAAGGGGAACCGGCTGGATGGACTTCCCCACCTGGCCACGCTGTAATGTCTGTTCCGCAGCTAAAGGGAGGAGGCACCCCAGAATTCAGGCCCCGGGGAGCAGGACTTCTGATAGCGAATAAAAACAGTATGACAGGTGGAGAGAGACTATGGAAGAAAAGAAAAAACTCTATTATTTTGGTATCTTTAGTGGTATTTTTTCCTGCTTTAAAAAAAAAGTATATAATAGGCTACCTTTGCTCATTTTTTTTTTTTTTTAGCATAGTTGACACACAATGTTACATTAGTTTCAGGTGTTACGACATATGATTCAACATCTCTATATGTTATGCTGTGCTCACCACAAGGGTAGCTACATCTGTCACCGTACAACGTCATTATAATACCATTGACTATATTCCCTTTGCTGGACCTTTCATCCCCGTGACTTATTCCATATCTGGAAGCCTGTAACTCCCACTCCCCTTCACCCATTTTGCCCATTCCCCCACTCCCCTCCCCTCTGGCAACCACCAGCTTGTTTTCTGTATTTGTAGGTCTGATTAACACTAATTCAAAAAGAGGTGTGTGCCCCTATGTTTACTGCAGCGTTATTTACAATAGTCAAGCTATGGAAGCAGGCCAAGTGTCCATCGATAGACAGATGGATAAGAAATATGTGGCATGTTGTGTGTACACACAGATACTATATATGGATATGGATATATTATGTTAAATGTAATGGAATATTATGCAACCATTAAAAAGAATAAAATCTTGCCATTTGCGACAACGTGGATGGACCTACATGGTATTATGTTAAGTGAAATTAGTCAGACAACGACAAATACCATATGATTTCACTCATATGTGGAATCTTAAAAAAATGTATTTTTTCTGCTTTTTAAAAAAGATGCCTCACATTTTCAATGTACACTGGGCCCCACAAATTCACTTTATTTGAATCATCTCCTTTCATCCTCCTAAGCATTTCCCATGCTTTGGACTGATACTCTAGAACTGTTTTTCAACTTTTCAACCATGACTCTGAGTAAGAAGTACGTTTTATATCATGACCCATACATGTAAATGAATCAAATGTTTCACTAAATAATACTTACTATTACTACAAATCATAAAGGCATAAAGTCAATATCACATATATTTTATGAACATTTAAATACTATACCCCAAAATGCCAATAAATAATATAAAAAATGAAACATGGCAAAAAATGTGTTTAATGAAGCTTGGCAGCCCAGATCATAAGGGGACAACGATATATGCATAGTAAGAGTAGTGCTGAGCCAATTTCTAAACTAGCTTCTTTTTTAAGCTAATCACAACCTAAACTGATTCCCAACATAATTAATGGGGTACTTTCCACGATTTGGAAAACACTATGCTAGAGCAATGGTTCCCTATCTCTGACCCAAACGTCATGCAAAATGTTATTGAGTGTTCCACAGTAAAAGGGTTCCAGGGACAATAAATGTAAGAAATGCTGCATATTCATTACCTTCCTAGAAATTCACAATGCCATAGTATGGTCTCTGAGAAATCCCATAGTGGGAAGAAATACACATGATTTTTTTTTTTTATTCAATCTTTATCAACCAGTAGCATACAATCATTCCTATGTATTTATTGGGTCAAGAGAAAATAAAACCACAGTATGTGGATATTCAAGAGTGAAGATGACACTGTATCTCGATTTTATAGAATACGGTCAAAATTATCCTCAGATGTGAATTCATAGCCTTAATAGATTCTGTTATTTAAAAAATGGATTTTACAATATTAGAAATTTTATTCAAGAAGTTTGTCAGAAGATAGCAAAAACGATCCTAGGGAAATCAAGAGGATAGACATAATAGAAAATCATGAATAAATTAACTGAAAATAAGGAAAATAGAATTGTTCTAAAAAAATTAGACAAAACTTTGCAAAATACAACTTTAAGAAGAGAGGAAATACAAATAAATAGAAATATAATGGACGAAAAAGAACACAGATGTGTGGGTTTGACAAGCTTGGTGACATGGAGAATTTTCTGGAGACATATAAAGAAGGAGAAGAACATGCAAGCAGACCAATAAGTGATAAAGAACGAAAAGGTTGCAGGGAAGCACCTTCAAAGGAAGGCTGAAGGACCAAATAGTTTCACTGATGAGTCCTTTCAGACTCTCAATTAGCTAACTTCTAATTGCTCCATAAATTGTTCCAGGAATTAAAAAACAAACAGAAAACAAAACAAAAACAGGAACCTACTCAATTTGTCTTATGCAACTAAAATAAATCTGACACTAAACCTGACAAGAACAGCTAAAATTAGATACAGACCATTAGCACTTTTAAAAAGAGCCAAATGCTCACATAATATGTTAAAGAAAAACCAAGCCCAAAATGAAGTCATTTGCCCCTCATGACAGCAAACCAAGCTTTACAACAGTTTCAGTCTCTCCTAGGAATGTGACTTTGTAACAGCCAATCTGAAATTTTCTCATCAGCACTAGGGAGGTCATCTGTATGATAAAAACTTTTCTGTCCCCCCACCTCAAAAGAAACTGTCCTGGCTTAAAACAATCCTTTTCTTTTGCTAGTAACTTCCTTGCCCCACCCTTCTGGCCTATAAAAACCTTCCATTTTGTACAACTCCTCAGAGCAGCTCTCTACTTGCAGGAGATGCTGCCTGATTCCTGAATCACTTAATAAAGCCAATTAGATCTTTAAACTTAGTTGGATTTTGTTTTTTTCATATATATAGAGTCAAACGCAACAGAATATTAAAATAATAACCTATCATATCCGTACCTAATTAGAGTTTGTTCCAAGTCTAAAGGATTTAATTTATAGTAGGAAGTCTATAAATAACATATATCCCATCAATAGGTTAAATAAGAAAGCTCATCACTAAGAATGTTTTTAAAGCATTTTAATGAAGTTCAAATCCAACTCATGATTTTAAATATCAAAACCCTTTAAAATTAAGAATCAACGGATATTGGAGGCGGAGCAAGATGGCGGAGGAGTAGGAGACCCAGATTTCGTCTGGCCTCAGGAATTCAGCTGAATAGGGATCAAACCATTCTGAACACCTACGAACTCAACAGGAGATCAAAGAAGAGAGTAGCAACAACTCTCTGAACAGAGAAGCGACCACTTACTGGAAGGTAGGACATGCGGAGAAGTGAATCCGAGGCGATATACGGGAGGATAGACGGCGGGGGAGGGGCCTCCGACGGCCGCTTCTGGCAAGTGCTAGAGCCGCGGAGCACAAATTCGGACCTTCTAGAAGTCGGCTCCGTGGAGGGACGTCGCTCCAGTAGCTAAGCGGGGGGTGGAATCCTCCCAGGACAGTGTGGTCTCAGGACCCTCGGGGTCACAGAAAGACCGGGGGAGCCTGAGTGCGGCAGAGCTCCCAGGGATCGGAGCGGGGAAGCCGGCTGCAGAGACGGAGCCGAGGCGCGGGCTCTCAGCTCGGGGTGGGCCATAAACCGTGATCCGCGGCCCAGTCGGGCCACTGCTCCTCCAGCAGGGACCCAACAAGCGGCAGAGCCGGGGAGACTCCCCTTCCTCCCCCGGGAGGAGCGGCGCGGGAGCGCACCGCAGGGATCTGCTGGGTTTGGAGACTCCACACGGGGTCGGGTGCCAGAGATAGAAACGCTCGGTCACAGGCTGGGTGAGCACGGAGTGCGGCCGGAGACCGGGGACACGGGAGTGACTGCTTTTCTCTGGGGGCGCACTGAGGAGCGGGGCCCCGAGTTCTCAGCTCCTCTGGGCGGAGATTGGGAGGCCACCATTTTCACTCTGGTCCTCCAAAGCTGTACCAGAGCTTGCAGGGAACGAAAGCTCCTGAGAGCAAACCCGAGCAGCTTGCTTAGCCCGGACCGACAAGGGCGGGGCAATTCCGCCTCCGGCAAAGACATTTGGGAACCATGGCAACAGACCCCTCCCCCAGAAGATCAGCAAGAACAGCCAGCCAAGACCAAGTTTACCGATCAAGGAGAATGGCAGAACTCCAGCGCTAGGGGAATACTGCACATCGAATTCATGGCTTTTTTACCATGATTCTTTAGTCTTTCAAAGTTAATTTTTTTAACTGTTTTTTTTTTTGAATTTTTCTTTTTCCCTTTTTCAACCAACATCTTATAGCAATTCCTTTTTGAAAAAAACATTTTTATTTTTCATTTTTAGAGTCATATTCTATCCCTTCATAGTAGTTACCCTTATTTTTGGCATATATATATATATATATATATAAGTTTTTCTCTCTTTAAAATTTTGAGATACAGTTTCTTCCAAACAGATCAAAATATACCCTAAATCTCTAGTGTATGGCTTTGTTCTAGTCTCCTGCCTGATCACATTCTCTCCCCCTTTTTTTTTCTTTCTTTCTTTTTTCTTTTTTTTAAATCCTCTTCTTTTTTCAAACAACTTCTTACCTTAAGAGTTCCTTTTATAAATTTTTTTTATAATTTTCATCTTTACAGTCATATTCCATCCCTTCATTGTATCAACCCTTACTTTGTACATATATAAGTCTTTCTTTCTTTAAAATTTTGGGAGGCACTTTCTTCTAACAGACCAAAATACACCCAAAATCTAGTGTGTGGCACTGATCTATGCACCAGCCTGATCATATTTGATCATATTGTTTTTTTTGTTTTGTTCTGGTTTTGTTTGTTTTTATCTTTTTCTTTTTCTTTTTTCTTTCTTTCCCTTTCTTTTCCCCTGGTTTCAGGTCTTTTCTGATTTGTTTAGTGTATATTTTCTGGGGATGTTGTTACCCTGTTAGCATTTTGTTCTCTCATTCGTCTATTCTCCTCTGGACAAAATGACAAGACAAAAAAAATCACCTCAACAAAAAGAACAAGAGGTAGTACTGTCTGCCAGGGACCTACTCAATATGGACATTAGTACGATGTCGGACCTAGAGTTCAGAATCATGATTTTAAAGATACTAGCTGGGCTTGAAGAAAGCATGGAAGTTGTTAGAGAAACCCTTTCTGGAGAAATAAAAGAACTAAAATCTAACCAAGTCGAAATCAAAAAGGCTATTGATGAGGTGCAATCAAAAATGGGGGCACTCACTGCTAGGATAAATGAGGCAGAAGAGAGAATCAGCGATATAGAAGACCAAATGATGGAAAATAAAGAAGCTGAGAAAAAGAGAGATAAACAACTACTGGATCACGAGGGCAGAATTCGAGAGATAAGCGATACCATAAGATGAAACAACATTAGAATAATTGGGATCCCAGAAGAAGAAGAAAGGGGGGGGCAGAGGGTATATCGGAGCAAATTATAACAGAGAACTTCCCTAATGTGGGGAAGGAAACAAGCATCAAAATCCAGGAGGCACAGAGAACCCCTCTCAAAATCAATAAAAATAGGTCAACACCCTGACATCTAATAGTAAAACTTACGAGTCTCAGAGACAAAGAGAAAATCCTGAAAGCAGCTCGGGAGAAGAGATATGTAACCTATAATGGTAGAAACATTAGATTGGCAACAGACCTATCCACAGAGACCTGGCAGGCCAAAAAGGACTGGCATGATATATTCAGAGCACTAAATGAGAAAAATATGCAGCCCAGAATACTATATCCAGCTAGGCTGTCACTGAAAATAGAAGGAGAGATAAAAAGCTTCCAGGACAAACAAAAACTAAAGGAATTTGCAAACACCAAACCAGCCCTACAAGAAATATTGAAAGGGGTCCTCTAAGCAAAGAGAGAGACTAAAAGCAGCATAGACCAGAAAGGAACACAGACAATATACAGTAACAGTCACCTTACAGGCAATACAATGGCACTAAATTCATATCTTTCAATACTTACCCTGAATGTAAATGGGCTAAATTAAAATTTAAAAAATACACAATATTGAATTGTGAAGATGTCAATGCTACCTAGAGCAATCTACACATTCAATGCAATCCCCATCAAAATACCATCCACTTTTTTCAAAGAAATGGAACAAATAATCCTAAAATTTGTATGGAACACGAAAAGACCCTGAATAGCCAGAGGAATGTTGAAAAAGAAAAGCAAAGCAAAGCTGGTGGCATCACAATTCCGGACTTCCAGCTCTATTACAAAGCTGTCATCATCAAGACAGTATGGTACTGGCACAAAAACAGACACATAGATCAATGGAACAGAATAGAGAGCCTAGAAATGAACCCTCAACTCTATGGTCAACTCATCTTCAACAAAGCAGGAAAGAATGTCCAGTGGAGAAAAGACAGTCTCTTCAACAGATGGTGTTGGGAAATTTGGACAGCCACATGCAGAAGAATGACATTGGACCATTTCCTTACACCACACACAAAAATAGACTCCAAATGGTTGAAAGACCTAAATGTGAGATAGGAGTCCATCAAAATCCTAAAGGAGAACACAGGCAGCAACCTCTTCGACCTCAGCCACAGCTACTTCTTCCTAGAAACATCGCCAAAGGCAAGGGAAGCCAGGGCAAAAATGAACTATTGGGATTTCATCAAGATAAAAAGCTTTTGCACAGCAAAAGAAACAGTCCACAAAACCAAAAGACAACCGACAGAATGGGAGAAGATATTTGCAAATGCCATATCAGATAAAGGGCTGGTATCCAAAATCTATAAAGAACCTATCAAACTCAACACCCAAAGAACAAATAATCCAATCAAGAAATGGGCAGAAGACATGAACAGACTTTTTTCCAAAGCAGACATCCAAATGGCCAACAGACACATGAAAAAGTGCTCAACATCGCTCAGCATCAGGGAAATCCAGATCAAAACCTCCATGAGATACCACCTCACACCAGTCAGAATGGCTAAAATTAACAAGTCAGGAAACGACAGATGTTGGGGGGGATGCAGAGAAAGGGGAACCCTTCTACATTGTTGGTGGGAATGCAAGCTGGTGCAACCACTCAGGAAAACAGTATGGAAATTCCTCAAAAAGTTGAAAATAGAGCTACCATACAATCCAGCAATTGCACTACTGGGTATTTACCCCAAAGATACAAATGTAGGGACCCAAAGGGGTACATGCACCCCGATGTTTATAGCAGCAATGTCCACAATAGCCAAACTGTGGAAAGAGCCAAGATGTCCATCAACAGATGAATGGATAAAGAAGATGTGGTATATATATATATAATGGAATATTATGCAGCCATGAAAAGGAATGAGATCTTGCTGAGTGAAATAAGTCAATCGGAGAAAGACATGTATCATATGACCTCACTGATAGGAGGAATTCTTAATCTCAGGAAACAAACTGAGGGTTGCTGGAGTGGGGGTGGGGTGGGAGGGATGGGGTGGCTGGGTGATAGACATTGGGGAGGGTATGTGCTATGGTGAGCGCTGTGAATTGTGCAAGACTGTTGAATCACAGATCTGTACCTCTGAAACAAATAATGCAATATATGTTAAAAAAAAAAAAAAAAGAAGAAGATAGCAGGAGGGGAAGAATGAAGGGGGGAAATCGGAGGGGGAGACGAACCATGAGAGACGATGGACTCTGAAAAACAAACTGAGGGTTCTAGAGGGGAGGGGGGTGGGGGGATGGGTTAGCCTGGTGATGGGTATTGAAGAGGGCGCGTTCTGCTTGGAGCACTGGGTGTTATACACAAACAATGAATCATGGAACACTACATCAAAAACTAATGATGTATGGTGATTAACATAACAATAAAAAATTTAAAGAAAAAAAGAATCAACAGATATTTCCTTGATATCAGAAGTTCTTAATTTAGGGTCCTAGGGGTCCATGAATAATAGTTCAGGGGGGTTGTGATCCCATGAAATTGTATGCAAAATTGTGCATGGGTGTCTGCAAGTATTTTTTAGAAATAAAATTTGTAAAACTGTCATCAGATTCTCAAAGGGTTCTATGACCTCCAGAAAGCAAACAACCATTATTTTATAGGATAAATTTTTTTTATCTCAACCCAATCAACTTTATACTCAGCTGAAATAATGGGAGACATTTCTATCAAGAGCAGAAACAAAATAATGATGTTCACTATGAGATGTTAATTTTAACACTGTAGAGGCATCTTTTAGGCAAACAGGCTTGAGCGATGGAATGTAGAAAGGGCCCACAGCAACCCCCTGGCTGAATACAGACAGGCGCATCAGGTGACTCACCTAAAGACATCCATAGGCCCTAACTAACCAATGGGCTACTTACAACTGGGCACAGTTACCAGAAAAGGGAAAATGTCATTTGTCACCTACCTCATCATCTTCCCCCTTTGAAAACAGCCCCCACCCACTGCCTCATGGCTGACAGTCTCTCCTCTGCTGTCCTGCCCGTCCCTCCCTTGTGGTGTATTCAGTAAATTTCTGTCTCCTTTGTTGTGCCTCAGGTGAATTCTTTCCACCACCCACGCCACTGGCTCTCACCCCTTCATCGCCCCACATTTGGGGACCCTCTTCTGATCGGGATGGACACCTCATTTAGACACCACAAACATGACTCTCGGAGCTCTGACCAAGGCAATAATATGTAAAACAGAAATAAGAGCTATAATTACTGGAAAGGAAGACACCAGTTTATCACCATATGAAGGGTTACCTGGAAACCCTAAGAAAATCAATTAAAAAATACTGGCCAAACTAACCCACAAATTATGCAGGGAAGGTCATCACAAAATATCTAGTTATCAATTTGGTAATAGAACTGGAGCATCCCAACATAATAATTGTTAAAACTTAAAATAAACAGGAATGAGCTTAACATAAATCTAAGAAATTCCGCGAAAAATTCCCAAACATCGTTGAGATAACGATAACATCATTGAGAAGGACATACCATTTTCCTAGATGACGATACCTCTATGGTATATAGATGTCAATTCTTTCCCAATTAATTTAAAGGTCAAACAAAATTCCAATTAAAGTCCCAATGGGATTTGGTTTTGAATTTTTCAAAAAGATTTTTAAAGAACATCTAACATAACAACAGGGAAAAGATGAAAAAACTAGAGGGAAAATTTTTTTAAGCTAATAAAAAACAGAAGAGCAATGATGTATTAACCCTTTCAGCTTTAAAGCATCATAAAAGTATAACAATTAGAACACTGTGATACTGATGCAAGTGTAGACACACTCACCACCAAAAATAAATAACTAACCTGAAACTTTCTAGTATAAGATCCATAATGAAGGGCCAGTCAATGAGGAAGGAAGCATTTATCGAAGAATCTGACAAATTATCTCATTATTTTGAAATAATAACAAGATTTGTTGCCACTTATTGAATACTTACAGCATGCTAGATACTCTGATGCATATTTCAGATACATTTCTGACTTCACCATCAAAAAACTTCATCAAATAGATATTACTAGTCTCATTTTACAGTCAATGAAACGGGGTACAGGATGGTTATCAGACTAAGTTATACCTTTGATTAACAGTCAAGCAAAATTTCAAATCCAGGTTGGCCTGACTCCAGTGCAAAGCCAAATAAATTTCATATGTATGGAAGAGTTTTATTTCTTTTAAAATGATAGAGGCATTTGCATTTCCAGGAAAATGGAGTAGACACATTTTCCCCTATTCCCCTGCTAAGTATAACCATAAACCCTGGACATTATTCATATACATATATATTCATATATATGTAATTTTTTTAGAGACTGGAAGTTACAGAGAAGACAAACCAGCTAGTTACCTTGGGACACAAGGAACAACACAATGGTGAATTCCCTGAGTTTTCTTTTTGCCTTATATATCCCAGCCTTGATACTGGACAGACTTACAACACAGAAATGTCAATAGATGCAGACCAAAAAAAAAAAAGGCCTGCACTCTCTACCCAAAGAACTAGGAAAGGAACAACCGTGCAGGACAGAAAACTTTTAATTAGAGGATTACAGATCTACTCCAGGCAAATACTACAGAAAAAAAACTGCAGCTCCAGCCCCACCCCCACCAGTAAAAAAACCTAGTGGAGAGTCCAGACCTCCACCCCCACTAGACTATAAGGAAGCACCCCAATTCCTATGGCAGGTAGTGTCAGAGGAAGCCCAGTGGAGGGTCAAAGCTTTCACCACCGCTTGAGCAGAATGTTGGTAGAAAATCTGGGTGTTAAAGTTGCTGCTGGTGAGGACTAAGAAGGAAATGAGGAAAATGTTACAGGAAACCTGGGAAAAGATGATCTTTGTTACATGGTAGCAGGAAACTTAGCTGAATGGTGTCCAACAGTTGTGTGGCAAGTAGAACTTGTAAGTGATATTACAAGAAATTTTAGGTGATAACAGAACTTCGACATTTAGCTGAGATTTCCAAACAAAATATTGAAGGTGTAGCCTGGTTTCTTCTTTTGTTTACAGTAAAATGTAAGAGGAAAAAACTGCTAAGCCAAAAGGAATCAGCACTTGATGATTTGGGAAATTCTCGGCCTATCCGGATTGCAAAGGATGTTAAAATTAGGAGATTTGCTGTCAGGAAGGCACGTTCTGGAGAGAAGGCCAAAGGTGTGGCCGGACAGCATTTTGCTAGTGCTAGTTACTTAAGAGGTTAGGTGTGTAACTCATGGATCCCCCCAACTATCTCAGCAGAAGCCAGGATAGAGATGGAATGACCCAGGAAATATCTGTGGATAACCTTCTTGTCTAATGGTGCGAATCCCTGTGACGTGCCCAAGAGACTCACAAACTTTTTGAGAATGTGACTGCAGCAGAAACACTACCAGGTTGGACTGAATGCAGTAAAGACAGGACAAAATGAAAGAAGGCCACTGGACTCTCAAAACTCTACCACTTAGCTGCAAAATGTACTATCCTTCAAGAAACAATGAAGAACAACTTCAAAGACAGACCCCTAAGTCCAGAGGGCAGAGCTTTGGGCCCAGACATCAGACCTACAAGTATAGAGAGACAAGAGCCACAGACCCAGGGGACAATGCCTCAAACCACTGAGGATTATTCCCACCCCTTAAAGCTTAATGAAATTTGTGCTGGTTGATTTTGAAATTCCTTGGGACCCGTGACCTCTTTCTTCCTTCCATCTCTCATCTTGGAATGGGACTATCTATAACGGTTGTACTGACCCTCCATTGTATTTGGGGATTAGACAATTTGTTCTGTACTTATACAGGTCCACAAATGGAGAGGAATTTTGCTCCAGGATGAATCATATCCAGATTCTCATCCATACATGATTTAGATTATTTAGATAGTGAGATTTGGGTCTTTTGAGCTGATGATATTTATATGAGATTTTTTATTTCAAGTTAATGCTATAATAGCTTGAGGCTTTAGGGAATGTTGGTATAGGGTGAATGTATTTTGCACATGGGATGGATATGAACCTTTAAAGGGTAGAGGGCAGACTGTAGTGGGTTGAATGGTGGCTCCCAAAGATCTTATAAATATTAATCCCCAGAACTTATAAATGTTACCTTATATAAAACAAAGACTTTGCAAATGGGATTAAGTTAAGAATCCTGAGATGGGGAGATTATCCTAGATTATCTGGATGGGTCTAAATGCAATCACGTGTATCCTTATAAAAGGGAGGCAAAGAGAGATTTAATAAGACACACAGAAAAGAAGGTGATGTGATGATGGAACAGAGAGAGATCTGAAGATGCTGGCTTTAGAGATTGGACTTATATGGCCACAAGCCAAGGAATACCTACAGCCACCAGAAAAGAGAAGATTCTCCCCTAGGGCATCCAGAGAGAGCACAGCCTTGCCAACATCTTGATTGCAGCTCACTGAAACTGATCTCACACTTCTGGCCTTCCGAACTGTGGGAGAATAGATTTCTGGTGTTCTAAGCAACCAAGTTTGTGACAATTTTTCACAAATTTCCCAAGAAACCAATACACGCAGTGAGAATGTCTGTTCTCAGTACTCTTATTCAACATAGTGCTGGAAATCCAAACCAGCACAATAAGGCAAGAAAATTTAATAAAACGCATATAGATTGGAAAGGAAGAAACAAAGCTCCCTATTTGCAGATGACATGATAATCTACATAGAAAATAATAAGGAATCTACAAAAAATCTCTTAGAATAAGTCAGTTCAACAAGGTCGCAGGATACATGATCAACATACCAAACTCAATTGTATTTCCATATATTAGCAATGAACGCATAGACACAAAATTTAAAACACACCACCATTTACAATTGACAAAAAAAGTAAATAAATAGGTACAGAACATAGATGCTGAAAACTACAAAATTTATTTAAATCAAAGATCTAAATAAATGGAGACACGCACTGTGTTTGTGAATTGAAAGATTCAGTATAGTAAAGAGGTCAATTCTCTCCAAATTGGTATGCAAGTTTAAAGCAATTTCCATCAAAAATCCAGCAAGAGTTTTTGTAGATATTGACAAGAATGGTCTAAAATTTATATGGAGGGGCGCCTGGGTGGCTCAGTTGGGTTAAGGGTCTGCCTTTGGCTTGGGTCATGATCTCAGGGTCCTGGGATTGAGCCCCATATCTGGCTCCCTGCTCAGTGGGGAGTCTGCTTCTCCCTCTGCTTCTCCCCCTTGCTCTCTCTCTTTTTCTCAAATAAATAAATAAAATCTTAAAAAAAATAAAATTTATATGAAAATACAAAAGATCTAGAATGACTAAAGTGACTTTGAAGAGGAAGAATAAAATGGGAGGAATCGCTCTAGCCAACTGCAAGACATTATAAAGCTACAGTAGTCAAGACTATGTGGTAGTGGCAGAGGGATAGACACATAGATCAATGGAACAAAAGAAAATCTAGCCACATACAAGTAGAGGGATCTCGTGCACCCTTCACTTGGTTTTATCTGGGTGACAAACAACTCATATCTAGAATAGATAAAGAACTCTCAAAACTCAACAGTTTAAAAAAATGTATTTAAAAGGGGACAAAGACATGAAGGGACATTTCATCAAAGAGGATATATAGATGTCAAATAGGCATATGGAATGATGTTCAATCACTAGCCTTTCAGGAAATGCAAATTCAGACCATGATGAGATATCACTGCAAACCTATTAGACACCTAAAATAAAAATAGTGAAATGTCAAATGCTGGCAAAGATGTAGAGAAACTGTATGTCTCACACATTGCTGATAAGAATATAAAATGGCATAGCCACTCTGGAAAACAGTTTGGAAGTTTCTTTAAAAAAAAAAAAAGGAAGATAAAACACAATTACCATGTAGTCCAGCAATTGCACTCCTGGACATTTATCCCAGAGAAATGGAAATTTATAGTCACACAAAAACCTGTGCACAAATGTTTATAAAGTTTTACTAATAATAAACAAAAATTGGAAACAACCCAAATATCCTTCAAAGGTGACTGTTTAAACTGTGGTGCATTCATATCATGGAGTACTACTCAGTAATGAAAAGGAACAAATTATTGATACATACAACAACTTGGATGGACTCCAGAGCATTATGCTAAGTGAAAAAAGCCAATCTCAAGAGGTCTCATACTGTACGGCGCCATTTATATAACATTCTCAAAATGACAAAATTATGGAGAAACAGATTAGTGGTTGCCAGGGGTTAGGGACAGAGATATAACTATAACTGTAGCAGGAGGGAGAGCTTTGTGGTGATGGAATAGTTCTGTATCTTGATTACAGTGGTGGTTACACAAATCTGCACATGTGATAAAATTACAGATCCATACACACATACATTGTACCAATGCCAATTTTCTGGTTTTGTATTGTACTATAGTTATGTAAAATGTAACTACTGGAGGAAACTGGGTGAAGGGGGCACAAGATCTCTCTATGCTATCTTTGCAATTTTTTGTGAATCAAGAATTAATTCAAAATAAAAAGATTCTAAAAAGGGAAAAAGCATAGAAACCAACGAATAAGCAATGTGATATTCCATACAATGGAATACTACTCAGTGATAAAATGAAATGAACCGGTATGCACAACAACATGTATGAATCTCAAAAACATCAGGCTGGATGAAATAAACTTTACGCAAAGAATATTTCTTGCTTGATTCTATGTAAATGAAGTTCTAGAACAAGAAAAACTAATTTATGGTGAAAAAAAATCAGAACAGTGGTATTTGGGGGAGGAGATCCACTGGAAGGGGACATGAAAAAGCTTTCTAGAGTTATAATAATAATATTCTGTATCTTGATAAGGGTTTGGTTTCCACAGGTGTATAAAGCAAGAATTCAATAAATGATACTGAGATAATCTGTGATTCTTATATAAAGATAAAAATAGATCCCAACACAAATATTAATTCTTGATGGATTAAATACCTAAATATTTTAACTTTTAGAAGATAATACAGGAGAATATATTTATAAATTTGGGGCAAGCAAGAAGTTCTAGATAATGATATAAAAAAGAGAAACAAGAAAGAAAAAACTTACGAAGTTTACAAAGTCACCATAAACACGGTGAAATATAAGCCACGGTTTGGTAGAAGTTATTTGCAGCACACATATCTAACAAAGGGTTAGTATCCAGAATACAGTTGACCCTTGAACAACATGGGGGTTGGGGCACCAGCCTCCATACAGTTGAAGAGCTGCGTTTAACTTTGACTCCCCCAAACTTAATGACTCATAGCCTACTGCCTTCCTGATAACATAAGCAGTCAATTAACACATTTTGTGTGTTCTATGTATTATATACTGTACTCTCACAATAAAGTAAGCTAGAGAAAAAACAATGTTTTTTAAGAAAATCATCAAGAAGAGAAAATACATTTACTGTACTGTACTGTATTTATGGGGGAAAAAACCCTGCATATAAATGCACCCACATAGTTCAAACCCATATTGTTCGAGGGATAACTGTATATATAAAGAACTCCTAAATCATCCAACCAGTCAAACAGAAAAATGGGCAGAGGATATAAATAGATCATTCAAAGAGGAAGAATCTGATATGGCTAACAAACATATGAGAAAATTCTTCAGCTTTGCGCAGTGGCAGTATCGTAGCCAATGAGGTTTATCCGAGGCGCGATTATTGCTAATTGAGAAAATTCTTCAAACAATAGTATTGAGGACGATAAAAGTTAAAAAGAGGGAGACAGCATTTCATCATACCCATCAGGTTGGAAAAAAGAAATAATGTCTGATAACATCAAGGGTTGTGAGGATGTAGGGGAAGGAGAACACAATCTTGTGCTGCCAGTTAAAACAAGATGCTCATACCTCATGACCTGACAATTCGCCTTCCAGATGTCTACCCTAGAGAAACGCAGGTACACAAAAAGACAGAAATGAGAATGTTCTTTGCAGCAGTGCTTGAAGCAGCAAGAAATGAAAACCATCTGTTAGCAGCATTTGACGCCAACCATCATTCCCTCTTTCTAGAAATGTCTCTCATTTGACTTCCCAATGGCCCATCTCTTGGCTTTCCTATTTTCTCACTAGCTTCTCCTTTTCATTGCTGGATCCTCCTCTTCCTGACCTCTACAGTTTGGAGTGTCCTAAGGGCTATTCTACACCTGTCTCCTAGTTGATCTTATGGATAAATTTGGCTTCTTAAAAAAGATTTATTTATCTATTTATTTGAGGGGGGGCAGGGGCAAGAGGGAGAGAGAGACTTGAGCGGACTCTGCACTGAGCAGGGAGCCTGACGAGGGGCTCAAACTCACCACCCCAAGATTGGGACCTGAGCCAAAACCAAGAATTGGATGCTTAACCGACTGAGCCACCCAGGCACCCCGAGAACTTTGGCTTTTAAACACAATCCCCAATCACCAGTCTGGACCTCTCCCCTGACTCTGACTTGGATATCTCACTGCCAATACGACCTCACCAATTGGCTATCAGATTGACAGTGCAACACATTAACATATCTAGAACCAAAGTCATAATTTCCCTTCAACCTCCAATCCTCCCCCGGGCTTTCCCATCTTAGTAAATGACACCCCCATTCACCCAGCTGCTCAGGATAAAACCTTGGGGTCCAACTTGAGTCCTCTCTGTTGCACACATCCCTGATATCTTTCTTTCCTTCACATTCCCCATTGAGTCTTGATCCAAACCATAATTGCCTCTTATCTGGACTGCTGTGACTACTTCTTCCTGTCCCCTAATTTCTCCTCTAGCTCTCCTACAGTCTGCCTTCCCCTGGCAAGCAGAATGAGCTCAGAAACATGTGGGCTCTCTGTGGCCAGAGAGGGCCTATGACTTCCCACATCTGGTACAAAATCCAAACTCCACTGACCACTGTTAACTCTCTGACTTCAGCTCCTATGTAATCCCCCACCCGGGGTCACAGTGTTCCAGCCACACTGGCTTTCTTGCCATTCCTTGAATACACTAAGATTTTTCCTACCTTAGGGACTTTGCATTTGATGTTCCATCTGCCATGGATATGGGTGATTGACTCCATAGTACCCTGCTGGATGACGTGGAAGAATTCCCATAAGCTTCTACAGACTGTGAGATCTCAATAGAGAAAGGGTTTAGAGTGACAAGAGCCCTCTATAATGTTCTGAATCTTGCATCTAGAACACTCATCTTTGACTTAAAGTGTCCTTCAGGAGTTGCATGTCCTAGAGAACTCATGGTAAGGGCAGGGAATGAATCCAAAGTCAAGATCAAACCACAGGCATGGCCTCTGTACAGGGGATGGAAATTCACACAGCACAGCATTAAAGAAGTTTTTCTTTCTTTTTTTTTCAAATTTTTATTTAAATTCCAATTAGTTAACATACAGTGTAATATTAGTTTCAGGCGTAGAATTTAGTGATTCATCACTTATATACAACACCCAGTGCTCATCACAAGTGCCCTCCTTAATACCCATCACCCATCTAGACCTTCCCCCCATCCTCCCTTCCAGTATCCCTCAGTTTGTTCTCTATAGTTAAGAGTCTGTTTTCTGGTTTGCCTCTCATTTTTCCACCCTATGTTCATCTGTTTTGTTTCTTAAATTCCACATATAAGTGAAATCATATGGTATTTGTCTTTACTTTCGCTTAGCATAATACACTGTAACTCTATCCATGTCCTTGCAAATGGCAAGATTCATTCTTTCTCATGGCTGAGTAATATTCCATTGTATGTATATACCAAGTCTTCTTTATCCATTCATCAGCTGATGGACATTTGGGCTCTTTCCATAATTTAACTATTGTTGATAATGCTCCTATAAATATCGGGGTGCATGTACCCATTCAAATCTGTATTTTTGTATCCTTTGTGTAAATACCTAGTAGTACAATAGCTGCATCATAGGGTAGTTCTATTTTTAACTTTTTGAGGAACCTCCATACTGTTTTCCCTAGTGGCTGCACCAGTTTGCATTCCCACCAATAGTGTAAGAGGGTTCCCCTTTCTCTGCATACTCGCCAACACCAGTTGTTTCCTGTGTTGTTAATTTTAGTCATTCTGACAGGTGTGAGGTGATATCTCATTGTAGTTTTGATTTCTATTTCCCTGATGATCAATGATGTTGAGCATCTTTTCATGTGTCTGTTGGCCATCTGGATGTCTTCTTCAGAAAAATGTCTATTCATGTCTTCTGCCCATTTTTAATTGGATTATTCATTTTTTGGGTGTTGAGTTTTATAAGTCCTTTATATATTTTAGATACTAACCCTTTATCAGATATGTCATTTGCAAATATCTTCTCCCATTCTGTAGGTTGCCTTTTAGTTTTGTTGATTGTTTCCTTTCCTGTGCAAAAGGCTTTTATCTTGATGACATCCCAATAGTTCATTTCTGCTTTCGTTTCCCTTGCCTCCAGAGACATGTCTAGTAAGAAGTTGCAGTGGCCGATGTCAAGGAGGTTACTGCCTGTGTTCTCCTCTAGGATTTTGATGGATTCCTGTCTCGCATTTGGGTCTTTCATCCATTTTGAATTTATTTTTGTGTATGGTGTAAGAAAGTTGTCCAATTTCATTCTTTTGCATGTTACTGTCCAGTTTTCCCAACACCATTTGTTGAAGAGACTGTCTTTTTTCCACTGGATGTTCTTTCCTGCTTTGTTGAAGATTACCTGACCATATAGTTGTGGGTTCATTTCTAGGTTCTCTGTTCTGTTCCCATGATCTATGTGTCTGTTTTTGTGCCAGTACCATCCTATCTTGTTCACTACAGCTTTGTAATAGAGCTGGAAGTCCGGAATTGTGACGCCTCCAGCTTTGCTTTTCTTTTTCAAGATTGCTTTGGCTATTTGGGGTCTTTTGTGGTTCCATACAAATTTTAGGATTGTTTGTTCTAGCTCTGTGAAAAATGTTGGTGGTATTTTAATAGGGATTGTATTAAATGTGCAGATTGCTTTGGGTAATATAGACATTTTAATAATATTTGTTCTTCTAATCCCTGAGCATGGAGTGTTTTTCCATTTCTTTGTGTCATCTTCAATTTCCTTCATAAGTGTTTTTATGTTTTCAGAGTACAGATCTCTTGGTACTCTGTGGTTAGGCCTATTCCTAGATATCTTATGGTTTTTGGTGCAATTGTAAATGGGGTCAATTCCTTGATTTCTCTTTCTGAAGGAGCTTTTCTTTCAGAAGGGCAGACCTGGCCAGGAATTGGATTATGTCCCTGGGGGTACAAGGCCAAGAATCAGGATGTCTCCTATTTAAAGGGTGTATCAGTTTGCTGGGGCTACCATAATAAAGTACTACAGACTGGCTAGCTTAAAGCGCAGAAATTTATTTTCACACAGTTCTGGAGGCTGGAAGTCCAAGATCAAGGTGTTGGCAGGATTGTTTCTTTTGTTTTCAGAGGCCTCTCCACTTGACTTGTAGATAACCATTTTCTCCTTGCGTTTTCGCATGTCTTCATTCCTCTGTGTTTGTGTCCTAACCTCCTCTTTATAACAACACCAGGCATATTGGATTAGGGCCCACCCTACTGACCTCATTTAACCTTAATTACCTCTTCAAAGGTCCTGTATATACATATAGTCACATTTTCAGGTACTGAGGGTTAGGACTTGAACATATAAATTTTGGGGAACCCAATTCAGCCAAAGGGCTTAACGTGTTTCCCTTTGGGCCACAGAGAATCTGAAATATTCTAATTCTTATTGTTCCTCTTTACCCCTGGGCCTTCAGGAAAGTCTGATCAACATTGCAACATTGCTTGGTAGTATTGAGAAAGGCAAAAGAAAGTGTGATCTTCCCCGCATTCCTGTTTTTGCTGACACCAGGAGGTAGGGAAATGATAAAGGGGACCATGTCCAGGAGCTCCTGCTAGGGGCCAGCATAACAGGGGATGGGGAAACTTGCTTGGAGGAGCTGGAAGCCATGAGCAAGGGCAGGAGCCTCGGAGCAGCACGGCTGTGTAAACTCAGCCATGTGAACCCCAGCCCCCCTCCCCACTATGTGCCAGAGCAAGGAGACCAGAAAGGAAGGGGGTCACATGATCCAGATTCATTTATTCTTTCAAAATTATTTATTGAACACCTATCAGTGTGTGTTCAATATCCATTCATCTGTCGATGGACATATAGGCTCTTGCCATAGTTTGGCTATTGTGGAAATTGCTTCTATAAACATTGGGGTGCATGACAGTGTAGTAGTTCCAGGATATTTAAAGAACAAAACAGACAAGATCCCTGCCTCGCCTAACTGTGTTGAAGAAGAGGGACGATGATGAAATAAATATCATTGTAGGTAGTGAAAGAACAATGTAGAGAAAACACACTTAAGTAAGGGAATAAAGAGTGAAGAAGGGGTGATATTTAAGACACATTGACAAGAGGAAGTCTCTCTGAGGGGGTCACTTTGGGAGAGATCTGAATGAAGGTGACAGAGCAAGCCACATAGGGCTCATAGGGAAGTATCCTCACGTAGGGAGAGAGAGACGGGAAGACAGAGAAAGACTTCCAAAAGATCTATGTTTGTACCTCAATGAGATACCACCTCACACCAGTCAGAATGGTTAAAATTAACAAGTCAGGAAACGACAGATGTTGAGGAGGATGCGGAGAAAGGGGAACCCTCCTACACTGTTGGTGGGAATGCAAGCTGGTGCAACCACTCTGGAAAACAGTATGGACGTTCCTCAGAAAGTTGAAAAGAGAGCTACCCTATGACCCAGCAATTGCACTACTGGGTATTTACCCCAAAGATACAAATGTATTGATCCGAAAGGGTACCCGCACCCCAATGTTTATAGCAGCAATGTCCACAATGGCCAAACTGTGGAAAGAGCCAAGATGTCCATCAACAGATGAATGGATAAAGAAGAGGCGGTACATACATACAATGGAATATTATGCCGCCATCAAAGAAATGAAATCTTGCCATTTGCAACGACGTGGATGGAACTAGAGGGTATTATGCTAAGCGAAATAAGTCAATCAGAGGAAGATAAGTATCATATGATCTCACTGATATGAGGATTTTGAGAAACAAGACAGAGGATCATAGGGGAAGGGAGGGAAAAGCGAAACAAGGTGAAACCAGAGAGGGAGACAAACCATAAGAGACTCTTAATCTCAGGAAACAAACTGAGGTTTGCTGGAGGGGAGGGGGGTGGGAGGGATGGGGTGGCTGGGTGATGGACAGTGGGGAGGCTATTTGCTATGGTGAGTGCTGTGAATTGTGTAGACTGATGAATCACGGACCTGTACCTCTAAAACAAATAATACATTATATGTTAATTCAAAAATTTTAAAAAAAGATCTATATTTGTTCTCAGAGTATATCGACTAGATTCTGTGTCAGACACGGAGATATGCTCCTAGACCCCCTTCAAGGAAGAACTTGCCGTCCACTTCTGAAAAGTGCGGTTAACCTACAGCTTCCACCAGTTTGCTTCATCGGGGTTCATCTCGGCTTTCAAGCTGCGGTCATACATTTCTCAGGGTATGATGGTCATTGCTCCCAGTGGAAGACTGAGTAAGGAGGTGGTAGCTGAAGGCACATTCTTTTTGGCCTGCTCCCAGCAACTGACTGCGCCAGGTGGTGGTAACAAGCCTTGCCATCTCCACCCAATGCAAGCCTCCCGGACCTGCAATCTTTGCTCCCAGAGCTCTCCACTGGGCTGAGAGAGGTCTTGTCACAGTTTGATGGCATCCTGTGCCCAGTTCGGCTTCCTCCTCTCCCTTGCACAGGAGCTACTCCCCAGGGCAACATCTACCCTCCTGACTCTGTCTCAGCATCTGCTTCTCAGGGACAGCAAACTGTGACCACTTTAAAGTAGAAAATGTGTCCCTAAATTCAAAGTAATCTCTGAGAGCAAGATGTTGACTGGAAACTTCATCCAAGACCATAAAGTAAGAGATACCACACTCAAAGCAAGTTGTGAGAACTTGTCAAATCACTATGTTGTACACTTGAAACTAATGTAACATTGTGTATCAACTATACCTCAATTTAAAAAAAAGCAAGTTGTGGGATTTCAAAATAGGTTCTGAAAACCAATTCAATGATTCACCTTCACCGAGGGCATGGGAGAGTTGAGTTGTTGGAGATTAAGAGAAGAAGCATTTTAGACAGAATTTTTCTAGAGATAACTGTGTTCTCGGTATTTCCCCAGAAGAAGTTGGGGGTGACTGTTCTTCACCTCAAGCCTATGAAAGGTTTCAGTGGGACCATGTGAAGTGTTTGAAATGTGTCCCTGGAACTTGGGGGAGACACAATGGCCTGGTGTCCAATTCATGACAAAAAAGCTCTCACAGAAGAGAGATGTGGTAGCTGGGAAAAGTTTGCTGTGTTGGGGGTAGCCCACACTCCCAGAGTTTGTGGACACAGAATGACATTGGAGAGACAGCTGATCTGGAACTATTTAAATCTTGCCCAAGAGAACCCCCAAGAGGGGCAATAAAACCTTCGCAGGGAGAATCTGACATCACTTGGTTGTGGAGTAGAAGGGAAAGCAGAGATAGGAAAATGTGTTACTCACTTATGGAAAGTACCGTTAAATGTCTTCACGGGGGCCTCTGAAGGGCCCACCCCCCACCACAGCCCAGAGAAGGAGTCAGATGTGAAAACCCACCAGCCAAGTTTGGAAGACCTTAGTTAAAAGCTCCAGTGATTTCGAGAGGGGCCAGCCTGGAGAGATTTTTACTTGCTTTTTCCTATTTGCTGCTATTCCCCCACCCCACTCTAGGTGGTATGCTTTTTATTAGGATCTCACCAACACAGGCCATGTGCATTTAATGCACTTATTAAAATAAAACCACATTTTCAAATGATGACTGGAGGTTGCCTAGGACTCATCCTGTCTCATAAACACCTAGAAGGCACATAGAGGAGGTAAAGGGACAGAAAACACAGACCCTCTCCAGACACCATTGACATCACTGCTTTCCATCTTCCCAAACCCAAAGCCTCATTGGTGGAGTCGGCAAATCTCTGGACAAGTGTAACTCTGAAAACTTGTTATGCCTCGATTAAACGTACCTGCATGTTTTATCACAGCTGGGGGTTTGAAGAAGGGTGAAGAGCATCTCATTTCTTCTCAAAGACACATATTCCCCTCTCTCTGACCACAGCTGCTTTGGGAAATGCTTTAAAAGCCTATTCATTCTTGGCTCAGAAAGCAGCACCCTTTCCAGACAACCACTTAGTTCCCCTTCTCCATCCCTCACTGATTTAACAAGCTAAGGATGTCTGAACTTGGCCTTATTACCAACAGGATCCGATGGTTTACATGAAGCTACAGCTGCCTTATGAAATGCCACATCTCCCTCTGTCATGTTGTGGAATATTTTTGCCAAGTTTATGGCCCATGGCTAATGGAAGGGCCACAGGGTGCAAAATTCTTTGCAATGACAAACTGTAGTTGGGCCAAACCTACAGGTGATAATAAGCCATGTTGGGAGCACATACGTGTAACCGTTAGCCAGGGGATCCCCACATAGTTTGTGTATCTGGTAGTTCAGGCCTGTGAAGAGCTGCTGAGGCAGCCTACCTCACTCCAACACTTTCTCTTCCAACATAGAGTCAAGGCACAGAATCCAGCTTTGCTCCTCCACAGCAGAAGCTGCCTCTTTTGACTGTGTCACAAGAAAGGAAAGGAAACAGCAGTTTGGGGAACGAGAAAATTTCTGGGAAAAAAAAAAGTACCAAGGGCCTATCTGAGCCTGACAGTCTGCTGCTAAGGATCACATTGCCACCAACCTTAGCAACTTTGCAAGGAGTTGGCCTGTTGGCACTCCTCTCTTTGCCAAGCAAAGGGCCTTGCAAATAGATGACACTGATTGATCTAATGCAGACCACTGAAGCCTTTTCCAAGAGAAGACAGTTAGGAAACACAATTTAAAAGAAACCGGAAGGATTGTCCCCATTCCCAGGCTCTCAGGGGCTGTTGACATTTGTTTCACTGGTTGGAACATAACCTCTGTGGCTCATCTGATTTCACATTTTGCCTGGTGCAGGTCATCTGGTTTTGATCACAAGACAAGCAGGGTAAGCAGCTATAGCTGGATTGACACAAACCCTCAACCACTCCTGGAAAACTAAGCAAAATCATACTCTATGACAACATCAGTAATTACCACATCCCACTGGGAAAGAAAACAGAGCTCAGGCCTCAATTCCCCCATTCAGAGCTTTTCTTATTACAAGGTGAATCAGGCAACCTAAGAGGTTCACAGGAAGACTGGGTAGGCAGAGACCATATTAGCATTTCCAAGGGGAGGGTGGGTGAGGAACACTAGCCTGTGAAAGTTTCTGCTACAAAGTGTCCCTTGTTCAAAAAATTGTAGGGAACAATGGAACAGAAATGAGAGCACCACAAACAAACCCACCCATATATTGTCAATTAATTTACAACAAAGGAGCCAAGAATATACAATAGGGAAAGGACAGTCTCTTCAATAAATGGTGCTGGGACAACTGGACAGGCACATGTAAAAGAATGGAACTGGACCACTCTCTTACATCGGGCACAAAAATAAACTCAAATTGGATTAAAGACTTAAATGTAAGACCTGAAACCATAAAACTCCTAGAAGAAAACATAAATGGTAAGCCCTGTGACATAGGTCTTGGAGATGATTTTTTTTAATCTGACACCAAAAGCAAAAATAAACAAATGGGACTATATCACACTAAACAAATTCTGTGCAGGAAAAAAAAAAAAAAAAAAAAACAGAATGAAAAGGCAACCTACTGACTGGGAGAAGAGAATTGCAAATCATACATCTGATAAAGGGCCAATATCCAAAATATGTAACGAACTCATACAACTCAATAGCAAAAAATCAAACAATTCCATTAAAAATGGGCAGAGGATCTGAATAGACATTTTTCCAAAGAAGACATCCTGATGGCCAACACGTACATGAAAGGATGCTCAACATCATTAATCATCAGGGAAATGCAAATCAAAACCCCAACGAGACACCACCTCACACCCATCAGAATGACTGTATCAAAAAGACAAGAAATAACAAGTGTTGGCAAGAATGTGGAGAAAAGGGAACCCTTGTGCACTGTTGGTGGGGACGTAAATTGGTGCAGTCAATAAGAAAAACAGTATGGTGATTCCTCAAAAAATTAAAAATAGAACTACCATATGATTCAGCAATTCCACTTCTGGGCATTTATCTGAAGAAAACAAAAACCCTAATGTGAAATGATATCTGCACCCTCATGTTCATTGCAGCATTATTTACAATAGCCAAGATATGGAAACAACCCAAGTGTCTGTCCACTGATGGATGAACGGATTAAGAAATTGTGATATATATATATATATATAATCACAATATCTATATCTATCTATATATATACGAATATTATTCAGCCACAATAAAGAATGAGATCTTGCCAGTGGCAACAACATGCATGGACCTCAAGGACATTATGGTAAGTAAAATAAGTCAGACAAAGAAAGACAAATACTGTATGATTGCTCTTACATATGGAACCTTTAAAAATGAACAAACAAAACAACAAGAAACCAAGCTAATAGGTACAAAGAACAGATTGGTGGTTGCAGGGGGTAGAGGTGGGGAGTGGGAGAAGTGGATAAACTGGGGTTTTTTTTAGTTTAAATAAACTAAAAATTTTTGAAACTTTTTAAATTATAGGAAACACTTCATACTCTTTTCTTCTCTTGGAATTTCATAGAACGGTTTGACATCTCAAGAGCTCTAAAAAGCCTTGCAGTTAAACACAACAGAAACAAAAACCACCTTTATGCAACCATAAAAGCCTTCATTCTGTTTTTAAAATTTTTTTTATTTGAGTAGAGTTGACACACAATGCTACATGCATTTCAGGTGTATGACATAGCGGTTCAACATCTCTATATGTCATGCTATGCTAACCACAAGTGTAGCATCTGTCACCATGCAATACTATATATGTTATGCTTGTAAAATCTATGAGCATTCTTGCCGATTTGTTTTTCCAAAAAACACACTTCAAGAAACACTGAGTCACATCCATATGTATCTTCCTACTCAACAGTGCAATTCTTGATGCTCATCGATTCACCTCTTTTGGCCTAGTTAAAATGGCATAAGAGATTAAACTAGTCTAGATAATTGCTAAGATTGCCTCCAGCTCCATAGTTCTGTGATTCCTTCTGCTGTATTGACTAGTCTTGGTCTTCAGTCTGACACTGGAGCCTTAAAACCTTTCCTGCAGCAATTCCTTAGGTGCAGCCCGTCCACCCTTGGCCCATCCTTCATTCCCATATTTGCTATTTAACTGATGGCTTCCAACTTCAAACACTGCAATGCTTTGCCTGTGGCCTTCCTTTGATGATCACAGTTCACTCAACCTGTGTGGGGCAGGCTGGAAGTACCACGGAGCTCATATTCCCCAGAGCCGCCCTTCATCAATTGCTGATAAGAGTATGCCATATGTGCCATGTGTCTGGAAATACCCCCAGCCCCTTGCCCTTCAGGTGGAATAACTTTGAAGTGTGTGCAGTCCACTGTCTTTCAGAATTCCCCAGTGGATTGAACCTCAGTTGTCCACAGTAGTAGCTGGCTTGATAAGGCACTCTTTATTGACTTCTTTCATCTCCCTATTTTTCCTGCTCCTTCCTCCCCTATCAGTATTTCGTGGGATCACCTCCCAAATAATCTACTTGCACTCAAATCCTTGTTTCAGAGTTTGTTTCTGGGGAACCCAAACCAGACTAGTTTCTGGAGAACCCAAACCAGACTAGTTCAAAGACACTAGTCAGCATTTATTGGCACCACGTTCTTCCTCCTCAATCACACCTTCTTTTGTTTACTGTCTACCCCGCAAGAAAATGTATTCCTAGACACAGCTCTAAAAATAGAGCCAAACCAATCATGGTAATCTCGGTCCTCTTCCCAGTGATGAGGTAGGATTTGATCCAATTCTAGCCAATGAGATCTGAAGGGAGAATTCTGGGAAATAGTTCTTTGCTCCAAAAAGAGAGACATTCCCGATTCTTCCACCAGAAGTTGACATGTCAGAATGTGATGCCCAGAATTGCAGCCACCAGTGTAGGACCAGAAAGCCAGCCTGAAGGGAAAACTGACTCACCTAATATGCAAAGCGGGGAGATGGCAAGATCCTGTCTCCTTAATGACATATTTGAGCAGCCGGAGCCCACTGAATCTCTGGACTTCTTACATGAGATAATAGATTTTGTAATATTTAGACCAATTTCAGTAGGAATATTCTGTCACTTGCAGTTAAAGATAATCCTATCTGATATACCTTCCCAGAGCTCTGAGGAACCAAAATAAAATGTTTCATTTTGAAACCTTGCCCCTTGAAAAATTAAATAGTGGATAATTTTTAGCAGATATCTTAATAATAGGGACTGGTTCAATAAATTATGGCACATACTATATATCCATGGAAAATCCTCCTTTAAGAAAATTGTGTAATGACACAGAAAATTATTTCAGTGTATTTTTAAGTGAAAAAGCAAGTATGGTATAAATGCACTGAAAAATATTAATGTTACTGCTCAGAACTGTTAACATTTATTTATTTATTTTTTGCATCTTCCAAGTTTTCTATTAAGAAGATACATTGTGTGTGGCGCCTGGGTTCAGTCGGTTAAGCAGCTGCCTTCGGCTCAGGTCATGATCCCAGGGTCCTGGGATCGAGACCCACGTCTGGCTCCCTGCTCACCCACGTCCGGCTCCCTGCTCAGTGGAGAGCCTGCTTCTCCCTCTCCCTTTGCCTGCCACTCTGCCTATTTGTGCTATCTCTCTGTCAAGTAAATAAATAAAAAAATTCTTTAAAAAAAGAAGAAGAGGACACATTGTGGGGTGCCTGGGTGGCTCGGACTCTTGATTTTGGCTCAGATCATGATCTCAGGGTCGTGAAGTCAAGTTCCGTGTCGAGCTCCACGCTGGGTTTGGAGCCTGCTTGGGATCCTCTCTCCCCCTCTGCACTTCCCAATCCCTCCCCACCCTGCTCTTTTCTAAAACAAACAAATAAATAAAAGAAGGTGAATGGCTTTTATATTTCTTTTTTTAATATTTTTTAAGATTTTATTTATTTATTTGACAGAGAGAGAGAGACAGCAAGAGAGGGAACACAAACAGGGGGAGTGGGAGAGGGAGAAACAGGCTTCCCGCTGAGCCGGGAGCCCGATGCAGGGCTCGATCCCAGGGCCCTGGGATCATGACCTGAGCTGAAGGCAGATGCTTACCCGACTGAGCCACCCAGGCGACCCCCCTTGATTTCTTTTTTTAATAAAGATTTTATTTATTTATTTGAGAGAGAGAGAGAGAGTACGAATGGGGAGAGGGGCAGAGGGAGAGGGAGAGGGAAAAGCAGACTCCCCACTGAGCAAGGAGCTCAATGCGGGGCTCAATCCTAGGACCCTGAGATCATGCCCTGAGCTGAAGGCAGATGCTTACCCGACTGAGCCGCCCAGGTGCCCCCATATTTGTTTTTTTTAAAGATGGTATTTGAAAAAAAAAATAACCTATGGTCCTTCCAGTGCTCTTTTTCTCTTTCTTCCTCTCAGGGAAAGGACCACATGTCCAGCATCAATGGACATACATAGGGGCAGAAGGCGGCCAGGACTCTGCAGCAACCTATGTTTCAAAGAGGAAGCTTCATGAGCTGTTTGGAGCAGAGTTGTCAAGGAAGCCATGAAAGGTAACCATTTCTCTTGCTACACAAAGGTTATGGGCAATGTGAGAAGGCTTCCCCCAGCCCGATGGGCATATCCAGGTTTGCCTTCCTGCCTAAGTCACTCACCATTGGAAATGAGGCAGGTACAAACTGGTCTCCTGACTTCAGAAGAGCTGGCAGGGTTTGAGGAACATCTTCTAGAAGCTAACTTACTGGAGAGGAAGTAGGGGTTTTTTTGTAGGATGGGGAAAAAAATCCGAAAGGGAAGCCAGAATAAGAAAGCAGAAAGAAACCCAAACCAGCATCATGAGGAGATAAATAACACAAAATTAAGAGGCAAGAGAAATAGTACCAAGAAGCCTGGTTGCTGGGAACCTCTCCTCGGGTGAGTCCTGGACATCTGAAGTTGCTGACATTTCATGTCAACATACAGGTCTTCAAAGGTATCCATAGGTCACGCAGCACTCCCTGCTGTGTAGAGTGGACAGGACACAGACTAGTCCCACATGGCCGATTCAGAAGTATACCATCCTGCCATGTGTGTGTTGCCAAAACATATGGAAAACCTTCTGAAAACCCAACACCTCTTATGCGCATCTGGGGATACAAGTTAAATTCACTGAAAACACCAGTACAAGCTCAAACCACATCTTGAGAGGTGGTGTGTTAGAGTGGATGCTGCACTGTGTTATGCTTCAGAAGAGCTGAGTCCAAGCCTCAGTTCTGGTAGTACCAGCTGGGTGACTGGCTGCCCATTAAATATCTCTAAACCCCAGTTTCCTCCATCTATAATTATTATTAACAACTTTGCAGCCTACTTCACAAGTTTGTTGTAAGAATCTAGTGGAATAATAAATGTGAACGTGCTTTATAAAAATACAGACATCTCTACAGTGTAAAGTATTATTAGTGATTTTGAAGTCCTGGTTAAGAAAATTAAAAAGTAGAGAACCAGGGAATATAAATATGCTCAGAGGCAATTTTTTAACCATGTTCTTCTAAAGAAGAACCACAAGAGAACAGATCTACCCCTGACAGAAAAAAAGCTGAACCCTATGGGGTTGCCATCTTTTATATCAAGGGGAACTATTTTCAAATATTAGAGAGTAGGGTTAATATTGTTGAGAAAGAACTAAAGCTCAAGCAATCTAAAGGAATTTGGAGATCTTTTCCTTGAGACTTCATGTTAAACAAATTATTTCTGACCCCCTGCCCCCAAAACTTAGATGTTCCATCCCAGCACCAATGTCAGGAGAGCATAGAAAAGTCATGTTTCTATCAGTGGGGTCCTCCAGGAGACAGACTCAGAGGTGCAGTTAGGAGCACAAGAGATTTATTGGTAGAAGATGCTTGGGAAAGATAAGGGGAAAGGAAGCAGTTTGGGGCAGGGAGAGCCTCAAACCATGAAGCAGACCTGACAAAACCTCAGCCAATGCAACAGGGAGCTCTGGAATGAAGATTCCCCATTAAAGGTATCCCTCAGTGGGCAGAGATGCCCAGACCTTACTGCCTCTGCCATTGGCTCCAGCTGTTGGCTGGGGCTGCCCAGGAAGAGCGTGGCCTCAGCTCAAAAGATGGATCCTGAGATGGATCTTGAAATGCACACATTTGGAAAACATTAACTAACTGTGCTCTTCATGGTTGATCCACATATGGAGTAGCCTCTTGAATCATGGAGCTGCCAGGAGACTGAAGATGTTCAGACACTGTGGATTCTTTTTTTTTTTTTAAGATTTTATTTATTTATTTGTCAGAGAGAGAGCACAAGCAGGGGGAGTGGTAGGCAGAGCAGGCAGAGGGAGAGGGAGAAGCAGGCTCCCCGCCGAGCAAGGAGCCCGAGGTGGGACTCGATTCGAGGACGCTGGGATCATGACCTGAGCCAAAGGCAGACGCTTAACCGACTGAGCCACCCAGGTGTCCCTGGACACTGTGGATTCTTAAGGTGGCCTCTGCAAAGTCTAGACTGGACTATGGATCGAGGCAATGGAGATCATTAGGGGCTAGTAGGGGTTCGCCAAGAAAATGCAATGATAGCTCACCTCACTTCCTATTTTTAGCATTACTAGCCTGGCACACCAGCAGAATGCTGATGATCTAGTATAACTGGATTTCAGTAAGATATTTATCAAAATCGTTCTTATAGCCTTATCTTTGAGATAGAAGTACGAGCAATAGTTTAGTTGGGCAAATTCTGATATTTTAAAGCAATCATATCCACCCAGATCAATTAATAAGACCTATGTTAGCAACTAATATTTTAAATACAAAGGTCCAAAACCAGGATTTTTTGTCTTCTTCCCACAGTAACTCTTCTTGCTCATTCCCAGTTTCTGTCAATAGAAGTCTATTTTCTTAGATATCCAGATTTAAAAGCTCTGAGTGTCCATGGATTCTTGCTGCTCCCTCATTCTTTTCACTGACTCAGTTTCCAAGTCAGGCAGACTATGCTTCTTATTATCTCTTACATTCATCCTTTTGTTTTCATTCCTACTGCCATGTCCCTGGCCCTGGGCACCATTTCTTCAAACCAACCCCATGTCGTGGCCTGCTAAGTGTTCTCCATATATTAATCCATCCCATACCACCTACCTTGACCTTCCCTGACACTCCAAAACATTCATTCACCTGCTAGCCAAGGCTCCTTCATCTATGCCCCTCCTCCTACCATTTGCCCATGTGTCTCACCCCTAAGATCAGACAAATCAAAGTACTGCCCTTACTGTGCCTCTTCCTGGTTGTCTGCTGCCTTGCAGATTTCTTCAGTGCTGAGCTACGCATTTTTTAAAATTGTCCAGTGTTTCTGAAATTAGGAAGCACCTTACATTCAAGATGAGAAGAAATTGTCAGCCTCAGAACTGAAAAAGAAGTTACGAAAGAGCAACTGAGAATTTTGCAACGTGTAGAAGGGATCAATTCATCTAATTGTTATTGCAACTGCACGTTAGCTTTGGATCCCTAATTTTTACTCAAAATGAGGTAGCCTATGCTAGAAACTGCTCTGGATGCTTGAGGCAAAACAGATAAAAATCTCTACCCTGGTGGAGCATACATCATGAAGAGCTGCTGCCAGATTCTGGAAAATCTGTCACTGGGTCTGTTTGAGTTTTAAGAGAAGCTCTTTAACTTCTAGTGACAAATAACTCAATTAGGGGGAAAAAAAATGAAACTAAGGTTCCAACCAAATAGTACATGGAGACCAAACCTGCTATACTTCACGTGACAGAAAAAAAACATTTGGAGACAGTAACCTGTGCTTTTTTACCCCTGTATTTTCCCCTTTCTGCCCCTTGCCCCTCAATTCAAGCAAAGAGTTAGTCCCTTTATTATTACCTCAGGAGGAGCATATGGCAGGTTAGAAAATAAACAAGGCCTAAGAGGGAAGGGATCTAGGCTCCTCCTCTGGGTAGTACAAGGAATCCAGGAGAAAGGGAACAGCAAAACCCCAAAAAGGAAATGGCACTCAAGGTACATCTAAAGGTACATGGTGGGTAGCCTTGCAGGCTGAAGCATGTGTCCCAAGTGAAGCTTGAAGGCATTGAGAGGCAACTGGAACTGGACACGACAGGCCACATGGAAAGGAAACACTGGCACCAAATATTCCCACCCAGTGGCTGCATGTTAAACAAATCTCCCAGAACGAAATTCCAGAAGAGAAAAGAAGAACTCAAGAAATAATCATGCTAAGGTTTCCCACCAATCCAGGATGGAGGGCTCAAAACAGAAATCAAGTTAAGTCATAAAATGTGAAGTTACATGTCTTACACATCTAAATGTACAGACTGAAAATCTTACCTACTATACTTGCCATGTCATGAAATTAAAGGTGCCAAAGAGACCAAGAATCATGAGAACATTATGAAAAGTAGCAGACCACTTGGAATGTTTGAGGAGAAGAACAATTCAGGAAAATCTTCAGACTCTGAATGTGAAAAACACATTCAGAATTTGGTAATGATTCTAAAAAGGAAAGTAGCATTTATTAAAAATTACAGAGATAATTTAGATCACTTTTTAATGAATACTTGATGTGATGTTTCTTATTTTTTTCCTTTAAAAGCAGCTATTTAAATTGATAGTGGCTCTTAAAATTCACGGCATTTTGGAAATGAGAAAAAAATTGTTTTTCATCATTTTCAGGATTTTCAGCTGTCAAAATCGTATCCATCAGCAACCAAAATGTCAAAAATAAGGGTTTTGTTAAATAAATTATGCTACATCTATATAGTGGAATGTAATACTTATAAATGGTCTCATAGAAGAATATTTAATGACAGGAGAAAATGTTAAAGTTAAGTTTTAAAAAAAAAGAAAACTGTGTGTGGGTGTGTGGGTGTGTGGGGGTGTGTGTGTGTAATCTACAGGTCTGCCTTAAGGTGTCTCTCATGTGCACTAACTCCAAAGGTTGTCCTCTAATCCAATAACCAAATGGCACACCTGAGATCCCATGTCATATACCTCATATGGTAGGTCTACCAAGTGCTAGTGATCAACCGTCCAAGTTTTCCCAAGATTAAGGGGTTTCCTTGTATGCCAGGGCTAAACCAAATCCTAGGCATACCGAGACAGTTGGTATCCCTAATCAGTGCTCTTCCCAATGTCTCAGGAGCTGAGTCAAGTCCTCTCTGCAACAACCCTCTGCTGTACTGGCCATGAGCAATTTCCCCGGGCTCTTGGCTCCACCACTGCAGAGCCCACTTGCAGGACCTAAAATAAGGCCTTGAGGTAATGGTAGGTACCATAAATATTTTGCTAAATCACATTGAACCGGGAACACCATTCCCAACACTTTGCCCAGGGCTCTGTTGTTAGTTCTGTACCCTCTTCAGCATTTTTATACTTTTTATTAACACAGTGGATAAAGACATGCTTGCAAATATTGCAGATACAGAAACTGGTATTAACAAACTCTCAAATCCAAAATATCTCTAAGACTGAAACTGAAGCCAAGCCCAAGACACAGTGAGTGACATCAGCACCATGCCTGAATAAAAAGTTTCTTGTTCATGTCCCCCTCCTCAACAACAATTTGGTATTCATTCACAGATGAAAGCGCCTTTGTGGGAGCTATGGATTCCAGCACCATACACCAACAGACTCAGGAGAAGTGTCACCCACCCACAGAATGGGCAAGAGGCATACAGACCTCAGTCCTGGTTGTGGACCCTTCAGTGAGCTCTGGACTAGCTCCAGGCCCTCTTAGCCACATTCCAAGATCCCCTAGAAAATACTGTCTTAGACAATCACCCACAGATGACAGAGCTTTTGTGGAACTCCAGGTTTCTAGCTGAGATGTTCCAGCATACTGCTGGAGCAAAAAAAATACAAGTTTGGATGCACTGAAGAGAGTAAGAGGAACAGTTTGACTTAACCTGCATCATCCCTCTTCTGAGGCAAAACAACAAGGGCCAAAAAAGATCTCAGCCCATGATTTTTCCCACAGGGCAAAGTAAGAGCATGCGAGTGAACATCCAGATTGCCCAGTTGTGTGAGACAATGTCAAAGAGGCTCTTTTAACTCTTACCCCATCCAGAGTACTGAATAGTGCGCTGTAATTATTGAGGGGTGGGAAGAGACTGGGAAGGCAACAGATAGGACTCTTGGGGAGTATTAAAAGGATGCAAATCCTACTAACTGCATGATGGACTCCATCAAGAAGCCTGCCCATAAGCCACTAAGGGCACCTCAATCTCAAATATTTCCAACTGGCCACCAGCACTCCTTGAACCTCACCCCCACACACCTTCACCCTGTGGCAGGCTGCCTGTGCATGCTCCTGATAGTGACAAGAGCAAGGTTTGTCAGGTGACTAGAGAGTTGACCCAAATCTGTGGACCAGGAAGAGACCACAAACTTGAGCTTTAGTATTACCTTTGGGGGAAAAAAGTGAGGCTGTTAACACTCTCTTTGGTGCTTTGCAAGATGGAGAGAAGGCATACCAGTTTAAGAATTCTGCCACAAGAGGGAGCAAGGAGTGTGGAGAAGGTGTATCTGTACAAGCTTCAGAATCCCTAGCAAGACTGACAAAAGATATTTCTCTCCCAAAAGCAGTTATTAAAGACTGGAGAAGATGACTGCTACTCCAAATGTGAAGACAGTGATGCAAAACTTCAGGGAACATCAAAAATCAAGGAAGAATTACACCAACAAAGGATCACAAAATCTTCCAGTAATTCATCCCAAGGACATGGAGCTCTGCAAGTTACCCAGTAAAGAATTCAAAATAGCTGTATGAAGGAAACTCACTAAGGTACAAGAAAACACAGAATGACAACTCAAACAAATAAGAAAAATAATACACGAACAAAACAAGAAGTTTAACAAAATGATAGAAATCATTAAAAAAAATTCTAGAGCTGAAGAACGTAATAAATGAAATGGAGGGGGAATGCATTAGAGAGCATCAACAACAGAGTGAATCAAGCAGAAGAAAAAATCTTTAAGTTAGAATACAGGAACATTTAGGGGCACCTGGGTGGCTCAGTTAGTTAAGCACCTGACTCTTGATTTCGGCTCGGGTCATGATCTCAGGGTTGTGGGATCGAGCCCTGCATCAGATTCTGTGCTCAGCGAGGAGTCTGCTTGAGATTCTCTCCCTCTCCTTATGCCCCTCTGCCCATTCTCTCTCTCTCTTTCTCTAAAATAAATAAATAAGTCTTAAAAAAAGGCAGGGGGAGACAGGAACCTTGAAATTATCCAGTCAGAGAAGAACAAAGAAAAAAGAATGAAAAACAAGATCTGTGGGATACCATCAAAAGAAGCAATTTGCAAATGATTGCAGTTCCAGAGAAAAAGAAAGGGAGTGGGGGCCAAAAGCTTATTTAAAGAAATAATGGCCAACAACTTCCCAAATCTGGGGAAGTAAATGAAGCTCATATGTCACCAAACAAATTCAAAAAAATCCTCTACAAGACATATTATAATAAAATTTTGAAAAATCAAAGAAAAAGAATTTTAAAACCAGAAAGAGAAAATAAGCTTGTAACCTAAAAGGAAACTCCCAAAAGGCTATTAGTGGGTTTTGCAGCTATGAAAATATACAAACACTGGTAAAGGTAAATATGCAGTCAAATTCAGAATACTCCAGTGCTGTAATATGATGGTGTATTAGCCACTTAACTTGAGTATAAAAGTTGAAGGACAGAGTACTAAAAATAACTGTAGCTAAGGCAAAGTGGGCCCCAGGACCTCAGGACTATGTGGGGTCTCATGGTGACCATCATTCAGGCTTTCTGGCCAGTGGCAGCATGCAGAAAGTTGTAGGCCTCAGGATGATGGCCTGGTGGGTGAGGACAGGTTCTGTTTGGCAGGCTGGGAGGGCTTGATGCCTGAGGGTAGGAGTGAGCTGTGCAAGTGAGTGCCGTGTGACTTGACATCCAGACTCCTTTGGATCAGTCCCTGAGTCAGGGCCATGTAGGGATAGACCAGGCTAAAATTTAAAATAAATAAATAAATAAATAAATAAATAAATAAATAAAATAAAGCCATAATAATTGTTAATGGATATATAACATAAAAAGAGATAAGTTATGACATCAAAAACATAAAAGGAGGGGCGCCAGGGTGGTTCAGTTGGTTAAGTGCCACACTCTTGACTTTGGCTCATCTTGTGATCTCAGGGTCTCGAGATCAAGCCCTGCGTAGGTTTCCACACTCAGCAGGGAGTCCGTTTGAGGATTCTCTTTCCCTCTCCTTCTGCCCCTCCCCCACTCTCACCCTCTTTCAAATAAATAAATAAATCTTTTTAAAAAACATAAAAGGAAGGAGTAAAAGTGTAGTTTTTGAATGTGATCAAAGGCAAATTGTTATTGGCATAAAATAGACTGTTATATCAATAAGACGTTTTATGCAAGCCTCATGATAACCACAAAGCAAAAACCTACACACAGTAGATTCACAAAAGATAAAGAGAGGAGAATCAAAGCATACCACTATGGAAAATCATAAATTCACAAAGGATGGCAGCAAGAAGGGAAGAAAGGAACAAGGAAACTTCAAAGCATCCAAAAAACCATGAATAAAACAGAATTAGTAACTCCTAACCTATAAATAATTACTCTAAATATAAAGGGATTAAATTCTCTAATCAAAAGAAATAGAATGGCTGGATGGGGGAAAAAAACAACAAGAATCAACTATATGATGCCAACAGGAGACTCTTTAGCTTTAAGGACACACACGGGTACAAAGTGAAGGGATGGAAAAAGAAATTCCATGCATGAGGAAAAGACAGCAAGGTAGCTCTACCTACATCAGACAAAAGACTGTAAGTTGAAAATGGTAACGAAACTAAAGAAAGTTATTATATAATGATAGGGGGATTAATTCATCAAGAAGATATAATGATCATAAATATATATGCACCCAACATCCGAGTACCTAAATATATTAAGCAAATACTAACAGATCTGAAGGGAGAAATAGACAACAATACAATAATTGTAGGGGACTTCAATGCCCCACTTTTAGCAATGCTAGATTATACAGACAGAAAATCAACAAGAAAATGTTGGACTTGAACCATGCATCAGACCAAATGGACCTAACAGACATTTATAGAACATTCCATTCAACAGCAGCAGAATACACATTATTCTCAATTGCACATGGAACATTCTCTAAGATAAATCACATAATAGGACACAAAACAAGTCTTGGCAAATTTAAGAAGGTTGAAATCATACCAAGTATCTTCTTTAAGCACATGGTATAAAACTATAAATCAACAACAAAAGGAAAGCTGGAAAATATACAAGCATGTAGAAACTAAACAACACACTTCTGAAAAACCAATGGGTTCAAGAAGAAATCAAAAGGGAAATCAAAAAAATATTTCAAAATAAATAAAAATGGAAATACAACACCCCAAAACCTATGGGATACTGCAAAAGCAATTATGAGGGGGAATTTTATAGCAATAAATGCATATATTAAGAAAACAAAGATCTCAAATAAGTAACCTAACTTTGCACCTCAAAGAACTAGAAAAAAGAAGAACAAACTAAGTTCCAATTTAGCAAAGGAAGGAAACAACAAATATCAGAGCAGAAATAAATGAAATAGACACTAGACAATAACCAAGATCAGCAAAACTAAGAGCTGAGTTTTTGAAAAGATAAACAAAATTTACAAACCTTTAGCTAGAGTAAGAAAAAAGAGAGAAAACTTAAATAAAATCAGAAACAAAAGAGACATTTCATTGATACCACAGATATACAGAGGATCATGAGACTACCTTGAACAATTACACACCAACCCAGAAGAATTTGGACAACCTAGAAGAAATGGATAAATTCCTAGAAACAAAAAGAAAAAAGAGAGAGAGAGAAAGAGAGGGAAACAAACCATAAGAGATTCCTGGGGAGCATGGGTGGCTCAGTCAGTTAAGCATTTGCCTTCAGCTCAGGCCATAATCCTGGGGTCCTGGGATTGAGCCCCGTGTCAGGCTCCCTGCTCAGTGGGGAGCCTGCTTCTCCATCTCTCTCTGTCCCCACCCCCTGCTCGTGCTCTCTCTCACATGCACGCATGCTCTTATTTGTTTTCTCTCTCAAAAAAAATAAAATCTTAAAAGAAAAACATAAGAGATGGGGGTGCCTGGGTGGCTCAGTTGTTAAATGTTTGCCTTCAGCTCAGGTCATGATCCCGGGGTCCTAGGATCAAGCCCCACATCAGGCTCCCTGCTCAATGGGAAGCTTGCTTCTCCCTCTCCCACTCCCCCTGCTTGTGTTCCTGCTCTCGCTATCTTTCTCTCTGTTGAATAAATAAATAAAACCTTTAAAAAACAAAACAAAACAAAAACATAAGAGACTCTTAAAGAGAGAGAACAAACTAAGGGTTGATGGAGGGAGGTGGGTGGGGGATGGGCCAGATGGCTGATGGGTATTAAAGAGGGCACTTGTGATGAGCACTGGGTGTTGTATGTAAGCGATGAATCACTGAATTCTACTCCTGAAACCAATATTGCACTGTATGTTAACTAACTAAAATTTCAATAAAAATCTGAAAAGAAAAAAATTCCTAGAAATGTACAACCTACCAAAACTGGATCAGGAAGAAATAGAAAATCTGAACAGACCGATAACAAGTAAGGATATTGAATCAGTAATCAATAACCTCCCAACACAGGAAAACTCAGGAGCAGATGGTTTTGCTGGTGAATTCTGCCAGACATTTCAAGAAGAATTAATACCAATCCTTCTCATACTCTTCCAAAAAATCAAAGAGAAAGAAATGTTCCCAAACTAATTTCATGAGGTCCTCATGATTGATCCAAAGTCAGATAAGGACACTACAAGAAAAGAAAACTACAGGCCAATATCCCTGATGAATATGGATGCAAAAACTCTCAGCAAAATATTAGCAAACCAAATGTAACAACACATTGAAGGGGTCATATACCATGATAAAGTGGGATTTATCCCTGGGATGCAAGCATGTTTCAACATACACAGATCAATAAATGTCATACACAACATTAAAAGATGAAAGATAAGAATCATGATCATCTCCATAGATGCAGAAAACCAGCATTTGACAAAATACAGCATCTTTTCATGATAAAAATGCTCAACAAATTGGATATAGAAGGAACATACTTCAATATAATAAAGGTCATATATGACAAGCTAACATCGTACTCAATAAGTGCGAAAGTTTGAAAGCTTTTCCTCTAAGATCAAGAAGAGCACAAGGGTACTCACTCTCACGACTCTTATTCAACATAATACTGGAAGTCCTAGCCAGAGCAATCACGCAAGAAAAAGAAATAAAAGTATCCTAAGTGGAAAAAAAAGTAAAATTATCTTTGTTTGTAGATGATATGATCTTATGTATAGAAAATTCTAAAGACTCCAACAAAAAAACCATTAGAACTAATCAACAAACTCAGTAGTTACAAGATTCAAAATCAACATACATACAAAAACCAGTTGTATTTCTGTACACTAATAATGAAATATCTGAAAAAAATAAAGAAAACAATCCCATTCACAGTGGTATAAAAAATGAAATTAATACAGTATATGTTAATTAAATTGAATCTAAATAAAAAATTTTTTAAAAGAATAAATTTAACCGAGGAAATGAAAGATCTGTATCCTGAAAACTGTAAGACTTTCTCTGAAAAATACCAAAGGATACACAAATAAATGGAAGATATCCCATGTTTCAGGACTGGAAGAATTAATATTGTTCAAATATCCGGGCTACTCAAAGCCATCTATAGATTCAGTGTAATCCCTATCAAAATTCTCATGACAATTTTCATCAAACATTAAAAGAAAATCTTAGTATTAGTATGGAACCAAAAAAAAACAAAAACAAAAACAAAAACAAATAGCCTAAAGCAATCCTGAGGAAGAACAGAGCTGGAGGCATCACACGTCCTGATTTCAAACTATACTGCAAAGCTATGGTCATCAAAACAGTATGGTTCTGGCATAAAGGTAGACATATGGACCAATAGAACAGAATTAAGAGCCCAGAAATAAACCCCATGCATATAAGGTCAATTAATTTACAGCAAAGAGCCAAGAATATGCAATGAGGAAAGGACAGTCTCTTCAATATATGGTGTTGAGAAAACTGGACAGTCACATGCAAAAGCAAGAAGATGGACCACTCTCTTACACCATACACAAAAATCAACTTAAAATGGATTAAAGACGTGAGCATAAGACTGAAACCATAAAACTCCTAGAAGAAAACATAGGTGGTAAGCTCCTTTAGATCAGCTGGCAGTGATTTGTTGGATTGACACCAAAAGCCAAGGCAGCAAAAGCAAAAATAAACAAGTGGAACTACATCAAACTAAAAAGCTTCAGCACGGCATAGGAAACCACTAATAAAATAAAAAGACAGCCTATGGAATGGGAGAAAATATTTGCAAATCCTATATCTGATAAAGGGTCAATATCCAAAATATACAAAGAACTCATACAACTCAGTAGCAAAAAAACAAAATCTGATTAAAAAATGGGCAGAGTATCTGAATAGACACTTTTCCAAAAAGCCATAAAGATGGCAAGCAGCTGCACAAAAAGGTGCTCGACATCACTCATCATCAGGAAAATGCAAATCAAAACCACAATGAGATATCATCACACATCTGTTAGAATGGCCATCACCAAAAAGATAAGAGACAACAAGTGTTGGTGAGGATGTGGAAAAAAGGGAACCCTTGCTGGTGGGGGTGTAAACTGGTACAGCCACTGTGAAAAACAGTGTTGGGAGTTCCTCAAAAAATTAAAAATAAAACTACCCTATGACTCAGAAATTCCACTTTCTGGGCCTGTTTCCAAAGGAAATGAAATCAGTATCTCAAAGAAATAGCTACACTTCCATGGTCATTGCAGGATTATTCACTATAACCAAGATATGGAAACAACCTAAGTGTCTATCAACAGATGAATGGATGAAGAAGATGTGGTGTATACAATGGAATATTACTCAGCCAAGAGGAAGAAGGAAGTCTTGTCATTTATGACAACGTGGAAGAAACTTGAGTGCATTATGCTAAGTGAAATTAGTTAGAAAGATAAAGACAAACACTACGACATCACCTATACGTGGAATCTAAAAAGCCAAACTCAGAAACAGAGAGTAGAATGGTAGTTACCAGGGACTGGGGGGTGGGGAAAATGGGGAGATGTTGGTTAAAGAGTTCAAACTTTCAGTTATAAGATGGATGAGTTCTTGGGATTTAATGTACAGCATGGTGCTTATAGTTAACAATACTGTATTATATATTTTAAAGTTGCTAAGAAAGTAGATCTTACATGTCCTCACCACAAAAAAAGAAAAGATAATTTTGTGATGTTTTGGAGATGCTAACTAATGCTACTGTGGTGATCTTTTTTCAATGTATGTGTATCAAAATCAACGTGTTGTACACCTTAAATTTATGCAGTGTTATATATCAATTATATCTCAATAAAGCTGGGGAAGAAAAACTCAAGATGCAATTAAACAGGTAAAACTATCAAGAGCCCAAGTTAAAGCTTTTTTTTTTTAATTCATATGCTAGTATAGACTCAGGGCACCTGACAAAACAGTTCATATGAAAAATAACTTGAGTATTTTAGTGTGCTGAAAGTTTGTATGAGCCAAGAGGATTAAATGCAGCTGCCAAAAAAAGAAAATATAATTTCTGATATATCAATAGATATATCATGCCCAGCATGAATGAAATCCAGATCACATCTACTCCTTAATATGGAGATCAATTAAGTATATCATTGGTTCTCAGCATGCATCAGAATCACCCAGAAGACTTGTTAAAGCACATATTACAGGCCCTACCACAGAGTTTCTGCTCAGTAGGTCTGGGGTGAGGCCCAAGAATTTGCATGTCTAGTAAGTTCCCAGATAAAGCTTGTTTTAGGGCCACACTTTGAGAGCCACTGAGCAAGAACATTGTCAGAGGGTACACCACACAATGGCAAATGGTCTAGGAGAATTATGATAGGAGAAAATGTGCAAAGAACTGGATATATTTAGCTTGATAGGAGTTACATGGTAACTTGCTACCCATTTTTGAAAGCTTATGTGGCAGAACAAGTGGAATTGTCAGTTGAAGTTCGAGAGGCAAAACTGAAGCAAAAACTAATTGGAAATTACAAAGAGGCAAATTTGAGCTCAACACGAGGACATAATTACTGTTAGAGTCATTCAAAAATAGAATTGGTTAAGTTTCAAAAAATCAGGTTCTAGATTTATGGATGGATGGATGGATGTCTTTTTTTGCGACTATATGTATCTTTTTAAAAAATCTGGAATATTAATATATACCAAGTTTAGCAGTGCTTATCTTTTGGTAAGGGTAAGACAGATTTTTTTCCTTTTGGTTATTTCTATTATCTAATTTGAACACAACGAATATGGATTATTTATGTAATAAAATACTAGGAGCCAAAAAATAAAATGGGTTGTTTTGCAGGATAGATAGGTGGCTCTCTGTTACCTAAAGTGATCAAGCAGAAACCAGTGAAAAATCTTAGTAAATTACTTAGAGAAATGGTTCTCAAACTTTAGAATACATCAGAAGCTCCTGTAGGGCTTGTTAAAATACAGAGTGCTAGGTCCCACTCTCAGAGTTTCTGATTCAGTGGGTCTGGGTTTGAGCCAGAGAATTTGCATTTCTAACAAGTTTTCGGTCATGTTTTGCTGCTGGTCTGGAGGCCATAATTTGAGTAGCTCTGGTGTGGTAGGCATCCTTCTAAAATGGCTCCCAATGATTCCATCTCCTGATATCTATGCCCTCAAATAATCCTCTTATTTGTGGGCTGGACCTAATGACTTGCTTCTAACAAAGACAATGTAAAACAGTGATGGAACATCACTACTGAGATTAGGCTATAAAAGACTGTAAGGGACTTCTGCTTCCAGAAAGATGTACAGAAGTACATTTCCCTATCACTCCTACTAAGTACAACTAAAAACTCTAAGTATCATAAGAAAATCAAACTGAAAAATGGAAAGTAGAAGACCCACGAGCTAGGGAAGTTGAGACCTGAGGAATGACATGGTTGTGAGCTCCCCATGTTTTCTTATTGCCTCATACATTCAAGACTTGGTACTAGAAAAGCCAGCAACTTGGAAAGGCCAACTGACAGAGATTTTTTTACAGCCCAAACAAAAACCATATCTCTCTAGCCAAAGGGCTAGGAAAGGGCAGCCTAGAAAGACAGAAAAAACTCTGACCTTACCCCCACCAGCAAGGCCAAGAGGAGAACCTACATTTCCACCCTCACCAGTCTATAACAAGGCACCCTAAATTCCCTCCTCCATTGGGGTGATGTAGAGAAGGCCAAGTGGGGAGTCAAGACTTTCATGCCCACCAGGCAGTAACAAGGCATACCCACTCTCTCCCCACCATGAGTGGAGACCATGTGGGGAATCTGGACTTCAATCCCCACCCAGTGGTAATGAAGTGCCCACTTTGTCTCCCTGACAGGGCTGTATCAGAGGGCCTAGTAGAGAGTCAAGACTTTTACCACCGTCCAGTGGTAACAAGGCCATCATCCCTGCAGTATCACTGGAGATCACAGTGGGGAGTAATAATGGGGCACTCATGATGTCCCAGCCAGAGTGAACTCAGCAGAGGCCTAGCGGAGATCAGGAGCTCCTCAGAAGTAAAAAGGAGATCCTCCTTTCCTGGGGGTAACAATAGCTGAGTGGGATCCTGAACTTCCCTCTGGAAGTAATGAGGTGGCTCTCTCCCCACTAGTCCCTTTCCAATGCTATGTCAGAAAGTTAGCTAAAACAGGATATTTAAATAAGATCTTGAATCTCCTAACATAATATCAAAAATGTCCAGATTTCAATTGAAAACCACTCGTCATACCAAAAACTAGGAAAAGCTCAACTTGAATGAAAAAAAAGACAATCAGTAGATGCCAACACCAATATGACAAAGATGTTGAAATTATCTAACAAAGATTTTAAAGCAGCCATCATAAAAATACTTCAGTGATCACTACTAAAACATCTGACACAAATTCAAAAAATAGAAAGACTGAGTAAAGAAATAGAAAGTCCCAGAAAAGAAATAAGATACAAAGAACAAGATGGAAACTTTAGAACTGAAAAATATACTAACGGAAATTAAGACTTAATGGAATGGAGGGAACAAAGAAAATAATTGGTAACCTTGAAGATACATCAATAAAAATGACCCAATCTGACGACAGGGAAAATATGCTGGAAAAAAATAATAAGCATGGCCTCAGTGACTTATGGAAATACAACAAAAGATCTAACATACATGTCATCAGATTGTCAGTAGAAGAATAGAAAGAAGGAGGGGTTGAAAAAGTATTTGAATAAATAATGGCTGAAAAGTTTTGAAATTTCACCAAAGACATAAACCTACACATTCAAGAAGTTGAGTAAATTGCAAACAGAATAAACTCAAAGAAATCCACTCTAGTAGACAAAAGTTCTCAAAACTAAACACAAAGAAAAAACATTGAAAGCAGCCAGAGACTAACCTATAGGCAAAGAACAATGAGTGAAAGTGGATTTCTCTATTAGAAACCATATGAGCCAAAAGGAAATGGAACATGTTTAAAGTGCTAAAAGAAAAGAATCATCAGCTCAGAATTCTATATCCACAGAAAATATCCTTCAAGAACAGAAGGCAAATAAAATACTTTCAGATGAAGGAAAACGAAGAAATTTGTCACTAGCAGACTTACTCTAAAAGAATAACTGAAGGAAATTCTCTAAGCAGAAAGGAAATGACAGAAGAAGAAATCTTGTATCATCAAGAAGGAAGAAAGAGCAATGGAAAGAGTAACAATATGGGTGAATACAGTATACTTTCCTTTTCCTCTTGAGTTGACTAAAATATGCTTGATTTTTTAAACAAAAATTATAACACCATCTAGTGTGGCCCTAAACGTATATAGAGGGAATATTTAAGACAATTATATTATAAGTGGGGGAGTTAAGATTTCTACACTTCACTTAAACTGGTAACCTGTTGACACCACTAGACTGTGATAAGTGGTGTATATATAATGTAATACCTGCAACAACCACTAATAAAGCTATGCAAAGAGATACACTTAAAAACACTATAGATAACTCAAATGGAATTCTAAAATGTTCAAGTGGTAGGACAAAGAAAACAGAGAGAACAAATAAAAGTAACATTAAATGGCATACTTAAGCCCTAACTTTTCAATATTTGCATTAAATGTTAATGATCTAAACATACCAATTAAAAGACAGGGATTGGCAGTGTGGATTAAAAATAAAACAAACAAAACTTGGCCCAACAATACTGTCTACAAGAAACACATTTCCAATATAACAGTACAATTAGGTTGGAAGTAAAAGATGGAAAAAGAGACACCATACAAACATTAATCAAAAGAAAGTTGGAATAGCTGTATTAAAATCATATAAAGTAGACTTGAGGGCAAGGAAAATTATCAAGGACAGAGAGGGACATTCCATAGTGATAAAAAGGTCAATCCATCATAAAGACATAGTAATCTTAAATGTGTACACCAAACAAGACAGCTATAAAATATGTGAAGCAAAAACTGATAAAATCGAAAGAGAAAATTCTTAAAATCCACAATTATAGTCAATCCACAACTGATAAGCAACTAGATAGAAAATCAGCAAAGATATAGAACCAACAACACTGTCAACCAGCCAGACCTAGTCAACATTTATACAACACTCTGCCCAGCAAGAGGAAAATGCACATTCTTTGCCAAGAGCTCACTGAAACATACACCAAGACAGACTATATCCTGGACCATAAACAAACCTGTACAAATTTGAAATAAAAAATTGAAACCAGGGATGCCCTGTTTTCATGCCCACATGATGGGTGGATCAGTTGGTTAAGCATCTGACTTCGGCTCAGGTCATGATCTCAGGGTCCTGGACACGAGCCCCGAGTGGGGCTCCCTGCTTAGCGGAAGTCTGCTTGTCCTTCTCCCATTTACAAATGCTCCTTCAAAAATAAAATACTTAAGTGTAAGTCTAAAAAAATGTACGGAACTTAGTTGCTGAAAACTACCAAATGCTGACGAAAGAAGTAAAAGATCCAAATAAATAAAGAGACCTAACATGTTTATGCAATTGAAGACTCAACCTAATAAAGATGTCAATTCTCCCCAAATTGATATACAGATTTAATGCAACCCCTATCAAAATTTCAGCAAGATTTTTTTGTACATATAGACAAGATTATTTTAAAATTTATATAGAAAAGCAAGGGAACTAGAATAGCTAGAATAATTTTGAAAAAGAAGAAGAAAGTTGGAGTTATCAGTCTACCCAATTTCAAGACAGTCTATAGCTACAATAATCAAAATTGTGTGACATTGACAAAGGAACAGACACATAGGTCAATGGAATGGAACTGAGAATCCAGACATAGACGCCTACAATTACAGACAACTGATTTTTTTTTTTAAGATTTTATTTATTTGACAGAGAGAGACACAGCGAGAGAGGGAACACAAGCAGGGGAAGGGGGAGAGGGAGAAGCAGGCCTCCTGCGGAGCAGGGAACCCGATGCGGGGCTCGATCCCAGGACCCTGGGACCATGACCTGAGCCAAAGGCAGATGCTTAATGACTGAGCCACCCAGGTGCCCCTAGACAACTGATTTTTGACAAAGGTGCAAGAGCAATTCGATGGAAAAAGGGTAGTCTTTTTAATAAATGGTGCTGCAGCAATTGGATATCCATTGGCAAAACTATGAACTTTGCTTGACCTAACCACATCTTACACAAAAATTAATTCAAACTGGGTCATAGATTTAAATGGAAAGTCTAAAACTATAAAACTTTTATAAGAAGTCATAGGAGAAAAGCCTTTGGGGTCTAGGGCTAGGTGAAGAGTTCTTATACTTGACACTAAAAGTATTAACCATAAAAGGAAAAATTGACTGCATGGACTTCATCAAAATTAAAAACGTTGACTCTGCAAAAGACCCTGTTCAGAAGATGAAAGACAAGTTACCACCTGGGAGAAAATATTTGCAAGCCACATATCCAACACAGAACCAGTATCGAGAATATATAAAGAACTCTTACAACTCCAGAGTTCCAAACAAACACAACTGAACATTTCCCTGAGGAGGACAGACTGTGAGCTTATAAGCATATGTTTAACCATCGGAAAACTGCCATTAGCCTGCTCTTCCTGACAATCGTTAACAAAACTCCCCGATTCTCCTGAGACCATCCCTGGCCCCCTCTGATCTGCCTTCTCCCCCCTCTCCTATCCCAAGTCCGCCTTCCCTGGTTTGGTCCTCATATACCCTCTCCATCCCTAAATTAGCACTTCCTTCCACTCCACGCTGTGGGCCTTATCTTGCTGTCAGGAGGATTCAGCTGTGGGACAGTAAATGCCACCAAGTCAGGCTGGCCATGGAGAAAGGAGGCAGGGTGCTAAAGGGAAGGGGAACTGGCAGGTGGTGGGAAGGGGATAGAGGAACAGACAGAGTTGGGTACAGGCAGAAGAATCTTTCTGGCGCTCCCTCGTCACATCAGAGGCCACCAGACTCTTTCCCCAGCCTGCTCAGATCTGCGAGAGGAGCTGAAACACGGACTAACTTGAGTTTTTCTATTCCCAAAATGGCCAAAAGTTCTCGCCATTCAAATCAGTGTTAAATGCACCACTTAATGGTCAGCCGACTGACTTCGAGTTATTTCACAGCCAAATAGAATCGAAGTGGGGCTGGGATGGCTAGTCAAGGGGCGGGCCTAAGTATCCACTGCAGAGGGGGGAAATTGGGGCGTGTGTGTGTGTGTGTGTGTGTGTGTGTGTGTGTGTGGTGTGTGTGTGTGTGGGTGCGCGCGCACGATCCATAGGGACAGATGTGCCCAGAGCTCAAACAGTGGAGGGTGGAGGCCTTCAGGATCCTTTGAAACTCCCAGGTGGAATCCAGGTCGGACACACATCCTGAATGGACCTTTCCTGCCCAGCCAGGATATCCTGTGTTTGTCGAAAGGACCGCACAGGGAAGCCCTGACCATTGTCCTTCCCGAAATCTGCCAGTCAGCCCTTCCCCAGCCCGAGGCAGCCGCCCCAGACAGAGGAAGAGTAACTCTGGAAACGGTGTTATCTGCATCCTCCATGGACTTCCTCACCTCCTCCCCTGCCCCGTTAGCCCTAAGCTCCTTAGCATCCTCAAACAGAATTTGGGGAAGCTGGGATGGGGTCAGCGCCCTGAAGCCAGCCCCCTCTCTTTTGCCAAGACCCACCTCTGCGCAGCCCTGAGTGGGCAGCTGAAGCCTGCAGCGGGGAATCCTGAGCAGGAGATGGAGCCCCAGCTGGGGCCTAAGGCTGCCGGCCTCGGCCCAGGCTGGCCCGTGCTGCTGCTGTGGGTCTCAGCCCTGAGCTGTTCTCTTTCTTCGCTGGCTTCTCCCTCTCCTTCTCTGGTGCCCCGAAGCAGAACCAGCTATAATTTTGGAAGGACTTTCCTCGGTCTTGATAAATGCAATGCCTGCATCGGGACATCAATTTGCAAGAAGTTCTTTAAAGAAGAAATAAGGTCAGAATCTCCATTAGATAACTCGGAGGGGCAAACTCCTGTTCCCTTCATGTGATGATGTCCAGGAGTTTGTTGAAAATGAGTCAGGATGCAATTTCTGGGTGGGAGCTGAAGCAAAGTCAAGTCATCATGGCAGTGATGGGGTGACGTTGGGCTGGGGAGGGGGATAAGGTATGAAGCTGAATTCTAGCCCTAAATGCTAAAGCCAAAGTTTTCTTTTGAAGTGGGAGCTTAAAGTGTTCTTTTCTATGAATGGAGTAGCCCGGGATTATTGAGTTTGCCAAGTTCATTTCTCATAAAAAGAGGGAAATAAAATTAATAGGAAGCCTACTGTGTGACAGACCTTTTAAAGCTTATTTTTATTCGCTCTGCATCACCATCCCAGAACGTTAATGTTTTGTACTCATTACTCAGAGAGTGACCATAGCAAGATTAAGTGACTTGCCCAAGGTCACCCCCTAGTAAGTGGCAGATCTAGGATTTAAACCAGGGCACTTTGCTCCAAAGTTTCAGAACCAATTTTCCAATGCAGAGGAAAAGCCAAGTTAAGTAAATGGTAATGCGTTTGGATCTCACCAAGGACGGTATCACACTCTGGAGTTCAAGCCTGTCAGCACATAGTCAATGAGTCTTGACCACAGCCAAGACCCAGCAGGGGGGCTAATGACATCGCTGTAACTCTTGGTCATTGCCCTCGAGGTGCTCAGGAGGAGGGAGCCATGTTACAGATAACAATAATAAGACGTGGCCTGAAATGTACAGGACCTCCAGGAGCTCCAAGGAGGGGAATACTAATTCCAAATGGGGGCTGGAGAAGGCATTCAGAACAAGGCCTTTAAAGGATGAGCTGAAATTTAGGAGAAGGGCTTAAGGTAGAAGGAACAGTTAAAGCAATGGCCCGGAGTGTGGCTCCGGAGAGGCAAGAAGCACTTAGGGGCTGGAGCATGGGGCCTATGTGGAGGCGTGGCAGAAGGAGGCCATTGGAAGAGGCAGATGGGGCAGGGGCCTTGAATGCCATGCCAAGGAATTGGGACCTTCGCCTGTGGGCCAGCGGTTCCCCACCTCTTTGATACTGAAGACCCTTTGTAATAGGCCTTTCTCAGCAGCCCTCCCCCAGGGACCTATCTGAGGCATGTAAAATTTGGTGACCAAAAAACAACATTAATTTACAATAATTTGATTTCCAATTTGTATTAACTGAAGACATATTTGATTATTCAACTAAGTTACTAAACAAATATAATGAATAGAAAATATCAGTCAAAAATGTGGAACTTTTGAGAGATGATAGGTATCATATTGATGTGGACTTTCCCCCTTAGGACTTTTTTTAAGGCATTTCAAATGGTTGAAAAGTTGAAAGACCTTCCCAACCGGGGAAGCTCTATTGCAGGCAATGGTGAAGGAGTTTAGTGGGGTAGAGACAAGATGAGACTTGTGTTTTGGAAGGATCTCCTGGAAAGCAATGTGCGTCTGCCTTCGGCTCAGGTCATGATCCCAGGGTCCTGGGATCGGGCCCCACATCGGGCTCCCTGCTCAGCAGGAGCCTTCTTCTCCCTCTGCCCCTTCCCCTGCCACCCTGCTTGTGCTCTCTCTCTCTCTCTCAAATAAATAATTTTTTAAAAAATAATAATTAAAAAAAAAGAAAGCAGTGTACAGGATGACGCTGGCAGGGGCAGCCAGACCAGTTCTCCTAGTCCAGGAGAAAAGTCAGTGGGAAAAAAGCAGGGCAATAAGGATGCCAGTGGGTAGGTTCAGCTAGAGAAGTCATTTTGTTGACCAACTCAATGTGACAGAAAGTAAAGATGGAAATGTTGAAAGCAAACACAAGATTTCCACCCCATCTAAGAAATGGGGTGGAGAGGACCGAGAACATGAGTGAAGTGGGGCTGATTCCTCGGAGAAAGGAGGAGAGAATACGGACAGATTTTCTGACAGGAGGGAGGGCCTTTATGGGATTCTACTGAAGGAGAGTCCCAGATTCACATCCTCCTCGAGGTAACTAAACAAGAGTATATGAATCGTACAGTTGACTCTTCGCCAAGTGGCAATAAATGAAGTTTTTCTCACCAGGCAGGTATGGGCCAAATTCAGGAAGCATTTCCCCAAATAGGTTTGTGTTCCATTCAAGTTCAGGATATTACCTCAGCTCCCTCAGAATTTATGTTCCATGTGCGCCCAAAAGGGATGTCTGCAGAGACAAGCAGGAAAGCACCAGGTGGGGTGGGTTGGAGTTTAGGGCTCTCCATGTTGAGAATACACATTCTTCAAGCGCAAAACCCCAGAGAGAGGCAATGAGTGGGTCTGGGGACGCAGACTTGTTGATAGTTCTTTACAGCGTAAGCAACTGTTTCCTTATTTTAAAAGTAATATCTGTTTATTTTAGAATTTTCAAAAAATACTGAAGAAAGCACAAAATGAAAATCATGTATAATGCCTCCACGGAGGGATCACCCCTAAGTTAACATATCCTTGCCACCTTTTCTCTAAGTATGGATTTAAATTTTTTTTTTCAGCAAAAATGTGATCAGACTATGTACACTTTTCTGTAAAATTTTATTTAACAGTATGTCAGGAACACCTTTCCACATTATTAACTGTTCTTCAACGTCAGCCATAGAAACATTTTTCTAGATATGTCTCCTTTGGCAAGGAAAACAAAAGTAAAATTAGACTCTTGGGACTGCCAAGAGTCTTTGCACAACAAAGGAAACCATCAACAAAACAAACAAACAAACAAAAAAACCCACCAAATGGGAGAAGATATTTGCAAATGACACATCCACAATTTGATTTTTAATGACTTTGTGGTATTCAATCGCATCAGTCAACCATAATTTATTTAACTAATCCACTGCTGTGAGACAACTAGTTTTTTTTTTCTCTTTTCAATATTATAAACAGTGTTATGTTGAACATCCCTGCTGCTAGATTTTTGTGCACATCAATCATAAATTCCTATGACAAATTCCCAGAAGTGGAAATTTCTGGGTCACGAAATATAGCGCATTTTTAGGAGACTTTATATATATCTCCAAATGGAGACTTCTACCTATAGAGCTCACTTCTTGCATGATCACAAATATTTAATATTACTACTATTTTTAGTTTGTATGTCTTCTGAGTTGAGCCTTTTTTTCAGGCTTACTGGCCATTCCTTTCTTTCTTTTTTTTTGGGGGGGGTGGGCTTTGTATAATTCTTTTCTTTATTTTTTAATTTATTTCTTTTTTTATTTAAATTCAATTAGCCAACATATAGTACTGACCATTTCTATTCCTTTTTTGTTTGCTAAATTGTCTACAAGTTCATATCCTTTGCCTCTCTTTCTAAGAGTGTTTGTTCGTCTTGTTCATCTCCAAATATTTTCTCACTTTTGCAAATGACTATGATAATACCTTAGGAAAAAGCTCACCTCGAACTCTCAGCTGTTTGGCTGACATGCTATAACCAGGCAAGTGTTAGCATTCCAGGCCAGGGCCTCAGTAAGAACTGGACAAAAACTTTTTTGTTTGGCAACAGAGAGTGAGCCTGGGAAGCTGAAGATACATCATTGGTAGATGACTGTCATCTTTTATCTTCTCTTTGGCAAGAACGCTGATGATAAATCTAATGCTTCGCATACCCAACTGTTAACCTTTGAACATTTCAATGTTTTCAGTACCAGTTTTCCCATGCGTTCCATTTGGACTTTCAAATCCTGAATGAAAAAAAACTTAAGGGAAGCCAAAAAAACAAGAGGAAACCTGATTGACATAGTCTTCCCGCTGAAAACATACCTATCTGTGAAATCCTAAGCAATCACGCCAGCTGGTGAGATCTAGCAGGAACTGGCTGATCAGGATTCATGTATGTGCAGCTCATAAGTTGGGGAGAAAGGTGGAGATGAAGGACTTAGCAGCAGTATTTCTGATCAGAATTGCTCCTAGGGATTCCTGGGCTCTCACCAAGGCAGGTGCTTTCCCTGCTTTCCCTCCCCTTCCTTACTGTACTCACTTGGCCTTGCATCCCTACCTCCCTCTCTCAGAGTCTTAAAGGAAGTTTAAAAACTTCTGAGTAGTGGAGGGCTCGCAGTATTTTTAAAATAGGTAAATCATTAGGCTTGCTTTTGCCTTCTCTTTTCCCTTACCCTCGTCTGTCTCTTTCATCTCGGAAGATGATAGTAATTATTGCTTTAACTCACTTCCTCGAATCAATTCAGAGGTCTCGGGAGCTGCAGGGCCCCAGAGCTTATGGCAAAAGCATCCGTGTACACATTCCGTCATCCACACATGCGTCCATCTGTCCATTTACCCGTTCATTCAGGCGCCCGTCTGTGCATCGTTCCACCCAACCATCCCTCTGCAGCCAGCCAGCCAGCCAGCTCTCCATGTATCCCTCCACTCATTTATCATCCATCTGTACATCCAAATACCCATCCATCCATCCATCCATCCATCCAACTAAAATGCACGGGGCACTAACTTGGCACCCAGCCATCTGCTAGGCACTGAGCGACCAAGTTGAAGGAAGCCCAGTCCTAGCCCTGCAGGAGTTTACTCTCCATTGAGAAGACAGTGGTGGCACTGGGAAAATGGAAGAAAGTATCTCAGACAAAGGGATGGGCACATGACCAGGTGAGTGGAGGCTCAGGGGCCCAAAACGATGTGGCTTAGCCAAGGATGATCAGTGGTTTGGTGAGAACAAAGCAAGGTTGTAGGGGGAGTAGAAGGAGATGGGCCCAGAAAGAAAGCTGTGAAGTGCTCTAAGTAGTGTGAGCTGTGTCCTAAGAGCTTTTGGGAAGACACTGGATGTTTTAAGGGTTCTGGGCAAAGCTGAGGGATGGAGAAGAGGAAAGGGAGGCAAGAAATATTTAGGAAGGCATGTCTACAGATTTAGTGTTTGACGGGATGTTAGCATGAGGAGCATGCAAGAGGAAAGTGTTTTATTGTTATTGCAACACCGTCGCTCTGTGCCACGCCACCACGCTGTCCTCCATGTTGAGGGGCTCGGGGTGGATTGGACCACATGACCTTGTTGCTTGCTTCCAGCTCTGGAAACCATGATACTGCTAGATACAACCCCTAGTAATGTTACCTACCAATCTGTTCCCACAAGCGAGGTCATACAAAGGATGACAGGGGACCAGGCCAAGGCAAAGCGCTTGAGATTGCAAGTTCCAGGGCCTTGAATGCCGCCTCCTCCAATTTCTGGTTGTACGACTTTGGACAAATTACTTAACTTCCCTGTGCCTCAGTTTCCTCATCTGTATGGTTAAGAACAGTACTGACTTCGCAGGTTTGCAGCCAGGTTTAACTGAATTACTACTCACGAAGCATTTAGCACAGTGACTGGCATGCTTACGTGTTTTATACATGCGTGTTGCTACGATCAATGTCTAAGAGAACCACCTATCATAAATCCTCAGTCACAGGCATTTCAGGGGGTTGAACCCCCAGGAGCAAGAGCAGCTGCAGGGAACAAGCAGACAGGCCTGCCTCGGAGCCCTCTGCCCCTCCTTATCCTCTCAGAGGGGAGGACCATTTCCAATGGTTGTCCTGAAAATGCCGGTGAATTTGATTCACTGCTCGTTTATGACGTTTCATTTTTTTATTTTATTTTTTTTTCAAGATTTTATTTTTCATTTTTTATTTTTTTAGATTTTATTTATTTATTTGACAGAGAGAGACACAGTGAGAGAGGGAACACAAGTGGGGGAGAGGGAGAAGCAGGCTCCCCACTGAGCATGGAGCCCGATATGGGGCTCGATCCCGGGACCCCGGGATCATGACCTGAGTCAAAGGCAGACGCTCAACCGAGCACCCCAAAATCTTGGTGCCCCAAGATTTTATTTATTTATTTGAGGGAGAGAGCATAAGCTGAGGAGAGGCAGAGGGAGAGGGAGAAGCAGGTTCCCCACTGAGCAGGGAGCCCGACTCGGGACTCAATCCCAGGACCCCGGGATCATGACCTGAGCCGAAGGCAGACGTTTAACCAACTGAACCACACTGGCGCCCCACAATGTTTTACCTTTTTGAATAGATCTGTGGCAATGTTCTTGAACAGAATTCTTTGGGCCTACCTCCACTGCAGTTTGAACGGCACTACTACATTATGGAAGGTGCTAAGTGATAGGTTCTGCTGGAGCACCTTCTTTGAGAAGCTTGCAGTCTCTTAAGATGAAGCTGCGTCATGTGAATGAGAAAACAAAGCAGTGTAGAGTTTGGAGCCAATCAAAATGCTAATTCCCCCAAAAGTCATGATCATGAGGCTGTCCAATAATGCCCAAAAATAAGTTCCAGATTCTTACTTGAATTAAATATAGAACACATCTCAGAAGCTTAATTTTATTAATCATGAAAGTAAACGTTACCTTCCTAATTTTTCCTACATAAATCAGAAGATTTCACATTCTCCCCTAATGGGAATGTTGGCATGTGGCCAGAAGAATGACCAGAGAAAAAAAGGTCAAGGTGGGGCCTAGGAAACTAGCAAAGGGGTCCTAGGGGAGGATTAAGGACCAACCAGGCCTTTGTGTGGCATTACACACGTCTTGGATCCCAGAGGGCTTTGAATTTGGTGACCATTTTCCAGCCACTGTTCCCTGTGACTTGCTTGGTATGGATGGCTTAAATCTTTGGACTGAAGGCAAAATTGATGGGGCCACTAAGGGTGGGATATGCAGAGGTAGTGCTCCTCCGAGTGCAGGTCCAGAAGCCTCTTCACCAACTATGGTTCCAAGACCCAGCCATTAGTCAGAGGGTGGGCTGCTTCTAGAACCAGTGTTGGGAAGGGGAAAGATCATGGGCTCTGCTGACAGATGGCCCTGGGTCTGCACGTCTGCTCAGCAATGTACTGTCTGAACTTGGGAGAGGTCCTTAAGCTCTATAAGCCTCAGTTTCCCCATCTGTAAAGTGGGGATGGGGTATCAGGAGAATCTAAGGCACCAGCATGTGTAAAGCTGCCATCTTTATATGGAGAAGTTCAGAAAGCCATGGCTAGTCCTTCTGCGTCAGCTGCCTGAAGAAGATAAAGCATGTGTCTGGAGTGTATCTCCCTCACCTTTTCTGACATCACATATTTACATCCCTGAGTTTGAGGAAACAAAAGTAGTGTTCTCACAGAAAGAGTGGAGCGCCCCAGTCGAAGGAGGAGAAATGGATCAGACAGGATGTTGTCGCCTGTCTCCCTGTCCCCAGGTTCTGCTGGCTCTGACAATATAGCTAGTCCCTCCTTGGCCCCTGCTTCATCCCTCCAGTTCCAGGCAGATCCTAAAAGGGCTCTTCTGGGGGCGCCTGGGTGGCTCAGTCGGTGAAGCATCTGCCTTCGGCTCAGGTCAAGATCCCAGGGTCCTGGGATGGAGCCCTGCGTCGGGCTCCCTGCTCAGCGGGGAGTTTGTTTCTCCCTCTCCCACGGTCTGCAGCTCCCCCAGCTTGTGCTCTCTCTCTCTCTCTCCAATAAATTTTTAAAATTTTTAGAAAAATATATTAAAAAATAAAATAAATAAAATAAAAGGGCTCTTCTTCCAGGTTTGACAGCTGGCTGGCTTCCCCCCTCGGACTGCCTCCCGACTACTTGCCTTCTTACCCTGCAAATTACTCAGATGATTCCAAAACCTGGCGCCCTGTGGAGGTCTCCAGGCTGGTCAGCAAACAGCAAAGTGACATCTCAGACAGGAGAATCTGCGCCTCTGCAGCAGCCCCAAAGACCTGCAGCATCGAGCGCATCCTGAGGAAAACCAGGAGGTTCCAGAAATGGCTGCAGGCCAAGCGCCTCACACCAGACCTGGTGCAGGTGAGTGTGCTGGTCGTGGGGCAGGAGACAAGGGGGTGAGGTGGGGGGGAGGCATCTACTCTCATCTCACATCTCCATGTGGGGAAAAGGAGTCATGGTCTGTCTGAACTGACCAAACCATGTCACGAAGCAGAGTGGTTTGTGACAAGACGGTAACTAGACAGGGTTAGTTATAGGGACCCTTCCCATTGTCATCCTCCACTCTCGCTGATGTGACCCTCCGCAACTATTTGGGAAACAGTTTCTGGCTGCTACCTCTGGCCTGAAGAACTGATGGGATGAGCTAAACCCTCCCCCCGGCCAGGGTTTAGCTCACCTACAAGCTTCTCAGGGGACCTTTGCCGACTTCCAGACTGTGCCCTCTCTTGAAAGCTCTCCTAGACACCCTGTTTCACCATCCAGAGAGCCCACTTTGGACATCAGCTTCCTCGTCCATTTCCCACCAGAAAGAAGAACAAACCTGAGTCATGACAGAAGTAGGCTCTGATAATACAGCTCCCTCTTCCTATCTGAGAGCTCCCACTCACTCCCCCAAGTAGGCTGCCTCCAAGACTTCAGCACATTGCTGGTGCCCTTGGTCCCCGCTCCTGCACTATCATCCCCGGGATCCTGCTTCCTCGCCCAAACCAGCACAACCTTGTACCTCCCCACACACCCTGCTGGGCCCCTGATGGCAGAAGATGCCCCCACAGAGGACTGAGGAGTGTCTCACCTTCAGCCACGATGGGAAAGAAGAGGCTGACCCCAACCTCCCTGCCATGACAAGCCTGAAGGGCTCGAACTGGCCTCCTTGGGCGGATGCCGAGACCACCTCTTGCACTCCCCGGGCCACAAGCACCCTTCACGTGGACACCTGAGGCTGCCCGAGGGACTTCTGAAGCACTCAGACCTTCCCTTGGCCTCTTCAAGATGAGGGGCACCAAGCAAAGAAGAACCACTGGTCCCTGGATATCTCATCCATGTCACAAGACCATGTGGCTTTGCTCTTGGGTTGTGTGGACACTGCTTTGCAATCAGGAGCAATCAAGCTGTGGGAAACATGGCTGCCATCTGACATCGCACTTCCCAATGGGAGCCTTTTGCACTCTACACTTTATGAATCTCACTGCCGTGGGGGTGCGAAGAGAAGGAGCCAGAGGAAGTCAAGCCATTCTCAGGCCAGGGAGGTGGCGGGATCCAACATCCGGGTCTTGGAGTTTGTGCAGGAGACAGCAAGCAGAGGCTCAGGTGGGAAGAACCCGGTGCGGGGCTGCTCAACACTGAGCAGAACCTGACAACAGAAGACAGATAACAAAGCCCCCACCGTGGCCCACACCGTCGGTATAATCCCCCTGCGCCTCTCTTTCTGCACCCGCAGACAGACCCTCCATGCCCTGGCCTGGGTACCTGCCACTTGCCAATTGCAGGCTGGCCACAGCAAGCACTGAACTACAGGAAGGACCAATGTGAGACCTTTCCCGCTTTGCCTCAACTATGTGCTCAGGAACAAGAGGAAGTCCCCCAGGAAAAGCAAAACAAGATACACAGGGAATCATTTCAGAACCCCCTTGAAAATCCCGTCACCTCTTCCGGCCCCCATCATTGACGGGTCCCATGCCGAAGGACACAGTTCTCCTAAGGCACTGGCTCCAGACTTACCTCCACTTGGGACTTGCACAATACACCAAAGGACAGCCAGGTGCTCAGGATACACTTGAGATCCCACGGAAAGTGGCCAGACCGATGAACTAAGGAAAGCTCCCTCTTTCCCTCAGCTTCTAGAGATTTCCATAATAACAATCCAGTGGGGATTATCCCATGCCCCCACCCCGACCCCGGCAAGTCCAAAGCACCCTGCCCAGGACATCTAGTGTCACCTACCATGATGAGTGTAGACACTGTGGTGTAGACAAAAGATCTCTGGAGTCCGGAAACTGTCTGAGCCCTGGCTTTGCCACTCAAACCTGGGGCCAAATGAGAAGGAGCAGAGACCCAGGAAGAGCAAAGAGCTGCCGCTTCCTGTGCCTCTGGTCAACAAGCTTCAACGCTGTGCTTTATCTTGGGGACACGAAAATGAATCTGACACAAGCCCCACCTCCAGGAGTGGGTGGCCCCCCAGCGAGGACAGGTAAGAACACAAACCACCACAAAGCAATATAGTGGATGACATGAGGACACTCGGTAAGGGAACAGAGGACAAACTATTGACTTGGGTCCTTCACTCACCAACCAGGTGACGTGGCATTTAAGCGCAGGACTTCCCCACTCTGCCCCCACATCCCTCCTCCCAAAGAGGGTTGAGGGGAGGCCTGGTGGATGATCTCAAAGAGCCTCCTAGCTCTGACATTCTTTGACTTGAGATGACTCTGCTTCACTTATTATTTAACAATCCTGATGAATGACTATTATCAGCAGGTACTCTGCTGCATGCCTTGACTTCCTACTTCTTTTTTTTTTTTATTATTTTATTGATTCATTTGAGAGAGAGAGCACGAACAGAGGGGAGAGGCAGAAGCAGACTCCCCACTGAACGGGGAGCCCGACGATGCGGGACTCCATCTCAGGATCCGGAGATCATGACCTGAGCCGAAAGCAGATGCTTAAACGACTGAGCCACCCAGGCGCCCCTTGATTTCTTCCTTCTCAAAGGGCAGCAAATAGTGCCTTTTCTATCCGATTCATTCATCTTAATGAGCTTTACATATGAAGATGCTTTAGAAAAAGTCCATCACCTTAGAAATACATGGCAACATTATTGTACTGAGAGGATCCCTTTCTTCAGTGTGCTGTGCTAAAATTTACTCGACCAAATTTGTCCTCTCGCTTTAACGTGTGGCCAAACAGGCTTTCCTTCTTTCTGCCAAAAACACATCCATTAACAGCACCCCGTTAAGACACAACCAAAGCCACAACCATTTTCACTTCTCTGCTAACTCATCTTTTCATCCCCACCCACCAGAGATTTTTCCTTTCCTTTTTTTTTTAAATTTAAATTCGATTAACCAATGTATATTACATGATTATTTTCCTTTCCTCATTAAAAAAAAAAAACAGAAAAATATCAGCAGCCATTTTATAAATGCTGAACAAACCCCATTTTCCCTCCATCCACCAAAGCTCAAGGTGTTCTGCACCCTTTCCCTCCCAGGCCCCATCCAGGCAGCACTCAAACTGCCGCACTTTTCTTCTTAGCAAAACTCACCTCCCAGACAGTTTAAAATGGATCCATCATCACCAAAGGTGGGGGTGAGGGAAACTCACTTATCTGCCCAAGACAGTTGAAAATGAGTGTTCAGACAAAAACTCGTATGTGAATGCTCACAGCAGGACTAATCACAAGAGCCAAAAGGTGGAAGCAACCCACACATCCATCAACTGAGGAATGAATAAACGAAACATGTCATAGCCATACAATGGAATATTATTTGACCATAAAAAAGAATCAAGGACTGATACCTGCTGCAACACGGATGAACCTTCAAAACATTACACTAAGAGAAAGAAGCCAGATGCAAAAGGACAAATATTGGAGGATTCCATGTATAGGAAATTTCCAGAATGGGCAGATCCATAGAGACAGAAAGCAGATTAGCAGTTGCCAGGAGCTGAGGGGGAGAATTAGGAGTGAATGTTTCATGGGCACAGGGTGTCTTTTGAGGGTGATGGGAAAATTCTGGAGTTAGACTGATGATATTTGTACAACCTTGTGAGTACACTAAAAGCCATTGAATTATACACCTTAAAATGGTGAGAATGGCACACTTTATGTTATGCAAATTTCACCTCAACTAAAAACAAAAAGGAAGAATAAGCCCCATAGAAACTTCACCAATCCTGTGACTTCATTCCCTTGGAGTCCCAAGAGGTGATGGGCAGCTAATCCAATAATTTAATTCATGCCAGGATGTTAACAGCTAATAGCATTTCACTGTTAGCTCTCCAAGAAACCATTTGTGTGTAAAACCGATATGGCAATACTCGTACTTGTCCATCCCATGACTATCTCACACCTTCCTAAAACATCCCTGCATCCTTCCCCCTGCGCACAAAATCCAGCTGTGCCCCCAGAATCCTTCCCGATGATCTGAGCAAGCAGCCTGTTTCAGAGTGACCATTCATCCCAGATTTGGCCGAACAGCTCTGCCGGTCCCAGGAATTCTCTCAACCATGACTTGAGTGGGTGTTCCCTGATTTTCTCAAAAGCCACTTTCCAACCGGGATCTAGGCCAGGGCCCTCCAGAGTGTGTATCTGTGTGTGTGTGTGCCAGTGCGTGCTTGGGAAAGGAAAAGGGGCCGCAGGGAGCCCACAGGTTTGCTCAGAGAACTGACAAGGGAGAGAAGAGAAACAGTCAAAGAAATAAAAGAAAATTGAAGGCAGGGGGGATGTGACAGGTGCAGGGCCCTCCAAACCTCGATTGTGAGTTCTGCTTACGAATAAATAAAGTCAACTTGGATGAAAAGCCCCAGTGGTCACCATCAGAGGCTGAGCCAGGGAGTCCGTGGCTCCCCACTCCTGCAGGGCCAAGCACTGCTTTGTATTAAGGACACTCTCTTGAGCCACAGGCGGTATATACTGCAGCGAGGTGCTGCCAAAGAGGCAGCAAGGGACCAGAAAAATCAGCCAGAGGGTGAAACAATGCAGAGTGTGCGTGCGTGCGTGTGTGTGTGTGTGTGTGTGTGTGACTTATGCTAATAAAACCGTGACTTTTCTCCTTCTAAAAACTGCATTGTTCTGATGGGACTATCCCACAGCCTAAATTACTAGCCCACAGATAGAACCACAGCCAAGAACACCACCCAGTTTATCATGATGTGCCTGTTCGAAAAACCACAAAGAAGGCTTCCTCTGCTATTATGCCAAGTGCAAAGAGGCAACCACCCTCAGCAGTGCGTGGCTAATCAGAGGAAAACACATATCCCCCGTTGTGTCCCCCTCCCATCCCCTCAACTACCGGCTGCTTCTGACATTGTTCTAAACACAGACCCTGTTTTCCCCTCCGAGTGGGAACGGATTCCGTGGCCGCCGAGCCTTTTCTCCCACTAGATGGCAGTATAGTGTTCAGGCAGCTTCGTTCAACACAAGGATGGCGAGCGATTTTACTTCCTCGGTCTTGGTTATTTGTTTAAAGAGATAGAATTAACGGCAGTAAGCAAATTCAGCAAAATGCATCTTAACCATTTAATCAGAATATGGTTTTAGAGGTAAATACTACAATAAAATTCATCTGTGCTTAATGTTAATTCAAAAACAGTTAAGAGGGCTTTGCTGGACCTATGCAAGGGGCGGGGACCCACTGTGATACGAGACAGGTTATGATAACGTGTTTGAATGAAGATGAAAATCTTATACGAGTTGCAGCTAGTTTTCAGACCATAAAGATTTTAATCTCTCACAGGCTGCCAGGTCAAGGACCCTTCCAAAAAGTTACATTTACTGTTGTTTTTGTTTTTTTTTTTAAATAACATGGCCAGATTGATGCTAGAAAAAGAAAAACAGCTGATCTGTGGCCATACCATTTTCGTATTGATCTAATATGGGAGTCAAAGATGATGAGTATTGGGGCGCCTGGGTGGCTCAGTCGTTAAGCGTCTGCCTTCGGCTCAGGTCATGATCCCAGGGTCCTGGGATCGAGCCCCGCATCGGGCTCTCTGCTCCGCGGGGAGCCTGCTTCTCCCTCTCCCACTCTCCTTGCTTGTGTTCCCTCTCTCGCTGTGTCTCTCTCTGTCAAATAAATAAATAAAATCTTTAAAAAAAAAAAGTTGATGAGTATTAATGGAAAAGGAAATATAAGCTACTAAAAGTGCCTGGCCAGTCCCACCATAGGTCAATATTCCCAGAACATCAGCACACACCCTCTGGCTGACCCGTCTATGGAGAGCGGAGGCCCTTCCGAGGTACACTGTGGTCATGAGACCCTGCTCCCCATGACCCTTGGGAAGTAGTCAATGGTGTTTTTTGTCGTCCACGGGAGTTCCGGGAGCCAACTGGGGAGAGATTACGGTATGGAACTGAGCCCCGCCCAGCCCACTTTCTCCTTCCAATCATGGAACTGTTGACAGTTGAAACAACTAAGGCTTTGGATCATGGGATTTGTCGAGGGTTACAAGCCCCGAGAGTTTATCACCTTGGCATTTGTGGCCACCACGTTATTTGGAATGGGAAAGAGACTAATCTATTCATTTCCAGGCCTCCATTTTACCATAGGCTCATAGAAAAGGGACTAACAGATCACTCAGCCTGTCTGCTCAATTGAGTCCTAAATTACTCCTGATGGACCTCTTGAGTGAAAATAAGATAGTGAAAGGTGTTCCCCACCTTGACACAAACAAGTTGGGAAATTGAAGAGAGGCAAGAGAAGACTCAGGGAAGGTAGACGTGAGATGAGTCACGAGGGGTTCCTTTCCCAAAGAGCTCAAAAGCAGAATAGAGGCAGCCCACAGCCAAGGCATAACTGAAGGCTGGACAAACATCAAGATGTTTGCAGGCTCTGCCTTCACAGGGCTCTCAGCTTTCCTTGAACTTGGGTGTTAGCCAACCAAACCTGTTCTTAAATAAATCAAGCCGTCCTTTGTTCTTGCTACGATTTCTTCCTTTGCTATCTCAATACCCCTATTTTGATATATGCTGGAACAAATTCTTTTGCTTGGCTCAGAGGCCTGAGAATTGGCTGTGCCTCTACATATGTCCACATAATAATGAAGTAAACAGAGGTGAAACTATATCACATATAATAGATATCTATAAAGACATTCACTCGAAAAAATTAATGATGAAACTAATTGATAAGTTGGTTGTGTTCTAAAAACAGTTTATTCGGCCACAAAACCTCTCAATACATTTTATTTATTTTTTTTATTTTCTATTTTTTTTGAAGATTTTATTTATTTATTTGAGAGAGAGAATGAGATAGAGAGCATGAGAGGGGGGAGGGTCAGAGGGAGAAGCAGACTCCCCACTGAGTGGGGAGCCCGATGTGGGACTCGATCCCGGGACTCCAGGATCATGACCTGAGCCGAAGGCAGTCGCTTAACCAACTGAGCCACCCAGTCACCCAATAAATTTTAAAAAAGTAGAAATAACATGGACCACTTTCTCTGATTAAAAGGCAAGAGCAGGGGCACCTGGGTGGCTCAGATGGTTAAGTGTCTGCCTTCAGCTCAGGGCATGATCTCAGGGTCCTGGGATCGAGTCTGCTTCTTCCTCTGCCTCTCCCCGTGCTTGTGCTCTCTCTGTCTCTGTCTCTCAAATGAATAAATAAAATCTTTAAAAAAATAATAAAATAAATAAAAAGCAATAGCATCAGACATTAACAATAATAAAAAGGGGGAGAAAAAAGAACCCTACCAAGTTTGGAATTTTAAAACATTATCTACAAACATTCTTATATACATCAGTTGGTGAACATGAGTATACTTATGGAAGTAAAACTGCTGGATGATGGCATGTACCTAGGGACTCATTTAGTAGATGCTACCAGTTTTCCAAGTGGTTGTACTGATTTTCTCCTATAAGCAATGGAAGAGAGTGTTCCATTGTTCCACATCTCCATCGACACTTGATATTGTTAGTTTTTCGTTTTTGTCATCTTGGTGGGTGTCTAGCAGTATCTCATTCTGTGGTTTGAAGTTGTATTTTTCTCGTAACTAATAATATAGAGACCCTTTTTGCATATTTTTTGATTGCTTTGATTTCGTCTTTTGTAAAACCCTGGGGTTAAGGTGTCCCTTTTTTATTGGGTCATCTGCCTTTCTTACTCATTCCTGAAAGTTACATTTGTTCTAAGATACGAGCGCTTTGTTGGATATACGTATTACAAATATCTTCTCCCAGTCCACAGCTGGCCTTTCCACTCTCTTAATAAGTATCTTTTGATGAATTGAAATTCTTCATTTCAAGGTAGTCCAATTTATTCACTGCTTATTTTAAGGTTAATGCTTTTAGCATCCTGATTATCCCATGGTCATAAAAGTATTCCCCTGTTTACTTCTAGAAGCTTCCATGAGTTATCTCTCATATATAGCTCACTAATCATATGTTCTGCTGTGCCCAGTTTGGTATCAAATCCAGTCAATAAATTCTTAATTTCAGATATTGCATTTTGTATTTCTTATGTCATGTGGGGTTTTTTTAATAAATTCTAATTCTCTGTTGAATTCTCTCCTTTTTATCAATTTTGTCTGTCTTTTCCTCTTTTCTCTTAAAATCTTAATCATAGTTGCTTTGAATTCCATACTTGCTAACTCTGGATTATCTCAGCTTCTCCTTCTGCTTCTGCTGGTTGTTTTCCTTTTTCTTGATTGCCAATTGGTTTTTCATGCTTCTTCACATTTTTCGGTAATTTTTTTATTGTATGCTGGATTTTAAGGATAATACATTGTAGAGGTTCTGATTTATGTTATCTTCCTTTAAAGATTGTTGACTTTTGTTCTAGCAGCCAATTACATTGCTCCCAGATCACCAAAATCCAGGGTTTCTCAATCCCGGAGCTATGGACATTTGGAGCCGAATTATCCTTTGTTGGGAGGATGAAGGCGACACTGTACTGTGCATCATAAGATGTTTAGCAGCATCCTTGGCCCACACACACTAGATGCCAATAGCATCACAACATCCAATCGGGACAGTCCAAAATGTTTCCAGATGTTGCAAAACAACTCGGAGGGAGCAAAATTGCCCCCCCGCCCCAGTTGAGAATCACTGCCTTAATCCTGTTGAGGCTGGGGTTAGACTTTGTTCGTGTAGATCTTCTTCAGTATTGCTCTTGCTTCTGGGACATGGTCCTTGCTGGTAGGACATGATCCTTACTACTGGAGTGTGGACTTCCTGAGGTCCAATTCAAAGCCCAGGGTGCTAAGATGTCTGGCTCAAACTCCAGCCTCCATCTTGTCAGAAGTTATACAGCCTCTGAAATCTCTGTTCAGGGATACAGCCTTCTTCTGTGGTTTTGTGCTACGCCTGGACTCCCACCCGCTCATATGCAGCTTAGGAGTTGGCCAGAGACCTGGCAGGAACTTTTACACGTATTTAGGGGGTTCCTTCTCTATGGCTTTCTCACTGATAGGACCCTGCCCCCAAATCCCAGCGACTCTGGCAGCCCAAACTGTTTCCTTTACCCAGCAAGACTCTGCGCGGCAGCTTGGAAAATGCCCTCAGGGCAAAAGATAGTGTGACTATGGAGCTTGGTTCATGTGTATTCTTTTTCTCAAGAACCATGGACCTGGGGCGCCTGGGTGGCTCAGTCAGTGAAGCGTCTGCCTTCCGCTCGGGTCATGATCCTGGGGTCCTGGGATCGAGTCCCATGCTGGGCTCCCTGCTCAGCGGGGAGTCTGCTTCTCCGTCTGTCCCTCCCCTCTGCTCATGTGCTCACTCTCTCTCTCTCTCTCTCTCTCACACACACAAAAATAAATAAAATATTTTTTTAAAAAAAGGAACCAAACTTAGCATGGGAGTAGGAGGAGAATCCGACTTAATAACACACAGCAGACCAGAAAGGCACTTTCTATAGAATACATGGCATTGGTTTTCGTTCTTTTGGCTTTTGCCAAAGCAGACAGGGTGCTGCTTGAGGGCAGGGACTGCTTCTTAGTCATCCATGTCTTCCCTCACCCATGTCTGCCATGGAGTAGACACCTCACAAATGTTTGGGAGATGAAGGAGTGATAGAATGAGCGAATGGATGGGACATCATTCACCACTCACTGTTCATGGCTTCCGGGAGACTCTCAATCCCCACCAGGGCTGACTCCCTGGGCTAACTCCAGAGGCCATGGGATTTCAGAGTCTCCGAAAGTCCTGACTTTCCCCAGGAGAACATCTTTACTGGCTTGACCCAGTATCATGGTTCCTACTCCTTGGAATAGGACTCTTGATACCAGAAATGTCTGACGGATTCAAGTGAGGTGGGATGGTGACTTGGTAATCCATTAACATTCTCCAGGGCTTGATCTCAACACAGTTATCTTGGAAAAGAGACAGCTAAGGCATTTTGACCCAGGGCAGCAAGGGAGAAGTTGATGGGGAGCCTCTTGCTCAGGAGAATAAAGAGTGGTTCTTCCAGGGGGTCCCTTGATAAGTTGGGCCAAACACTTTTGAGGACTGTACTTCAAAGGGAACATGAGACACCGAAAGACCAATTGCCCTTCCATCACTGTTTGTCCTAGGGTCCACAGTGCCTCCCTACCAAGAGGTTCCAGGAAGGTCAGTGGTCTGGAGTGACCATGCATCTAGGGCCCCCAAAATGGCACTGGATGTGGTGGAGACCTTCTGCACACCGTCCTTGAGATTCAGCAGGTGCTCGTTTACACGTGGCACTTTCCAGTTCTGGGGACAAGACAGCGGACAACATGTATGCTTTTGGCAGGGAAGGGAGTTCTGAAAACATAAGTGACTTTTTTGCATTAACCAACAGATATAGCTACCTTCTAGTATTTTGAGATTGGTGTCTTCTTTTCAGCCTAAAATGACTGTCCTTTCCTAGGGTTCTGGGTCTAAGGGACTCTGTATGTGAAGCTACCTGATTTTTATATGGCCAGATGGCTACAGTGATGTGTGAACAGTCACGGGGCTCATCCTGTTCTTAACACTCATTGTTCTTGGGTCCATCTCATCTCTCTGTCCTCCCTGAAGTCCTGCCCTTGGCCCAGTGGCCAATCATCTATGGCCTCCCCTTTTAGTATCTGTTTAAACTTAATACCTCACGTGCTCGCAGCCCTGGAGGCCATCAGATTGCCTGAGCATATTTTCCCACAGGAGGTCCCCGTGACAGATCCCCTTCCCTCTGCCTACACCTCCTGCACAGGGAACTCTTCCAACCAAGTCCTTCTACACAGCACCCTCAGCACTTTCCCACCCACTGGAAGGTGGCAAGGCACCACTTCTGGCCTGCTTCAGAGAGCCCTGTCACCTGTATCCCTTGGCCCCACCTCTGCTTTCCCAGACACATCCTCAGCCCAGCCACCTGCCACCACCACCCTCCTCACCCCCCAAAACCAGGTCTTTCCTTTCCCGTTCAATTTTTAAATTTTATTTTTTTTAATTTTTTTAAGATTTTTATTTATTTATTTGAAAGAGAGAGAGAGAGACCGTGCATGAGCGAAGGGAGAGGCAGAGGGAGAAACAGACTCCCCACTGAACAGGGAACCTGATGCGGGACTCGATCCCAGGACCCCGGGATGATGACCTGAGCCGAAGGCAGACACCTCACCGACTGAGCCACCCAGGCACCCCTAAATTTTATTTTTAATCATCAAGGTAACATATATTCATTATAAAAATATTTAAAGTATATATATTTTAAAATCCATAAGGAAGTGTGGGGGGGAATCACTTAGAACCCACCCCCCAGAGGCAACCACTGTGAACACATTGGAGTTCTTCCTTCTCGTCTTTTTTCTAGTCATATTAACTTAATTACAAAGAAGTCGAAGAAGTTGAATAAGTTGAAAAATAATAAGAATAATCTTTAAATATATGGAAAATGCAATATATGGAATATTGCACGTTCCTCTGTAACTTAATATGGTATCATATACTCTCGCCGGTATCATTAATGAAGAGAAAAGTCGCCATGAGACATACAAAGAAAGACCAAGATGTTGGGGTGGCTTTGTAACGTGTCACCTTGGCCTGGCTGACCCGAATTTCTCAGAATTCCCCTCCCTGTTAGTTTCCATTTCCAGTGGGCTACAGAAAGATTTCACTGGGAGTTTTGGAAGGCAGAAGGGAAACCGTGGCCACTTTGTAGCTCACACACAGTGTCCCCTCTACTGGCTCGCCTTGCTGGGGTGAGGTCAGTTGTGTGAGGTCAAATCCCTGTTTTTTAAAAAAGAAGAGAAAACAACCTAGTGTTTCTGCTTCTCTGATTGAACCCTGAGGGATAAGGGTGGTACAACCTCGACAGAAGCAGAAGCCTGGCAGCCCCTCCCCAAGCAAGCACAAGGCTAGTTGGAAGATTTTCCTGACAATCGGGGTTCTGTCTGAGCTTCCTGGACCACAGGACCTTTGCACAGCAGAAGCCACTGAGCTCCTGCAGAAGTTTCTGCAAGCTTGCATGCACAAGTGAGTTGTCAGAAGCACTTGGCATCCTGTCTTCTGATTTAAAAAGAAAGGTGGGGGTGGGGAACCCAGCAGCCCATAAAACGAAATGGCCCAGTGGAGAATTATGACCAGCCTTGGCATACCTGAATCAAAATGACAGACCATGAAATAATGTGTTTTCGTCTGCATCAGCTGCCCCGTCCGTCCCAACTATCGGCTGAATTGCCTGCCACAAAGATTACTTCATCTGCCACAGTAGAAAATCGTTGAGCAGCTCACAAATTCCACAGTGGCAAAGCCTGGGGCCCCAGAGTGGGGGAAGATGGAGGATGAGAAGGAAGAGAGAAGAAGAGACTCCAATGGGAGGACGAAACTAGCCACCACTCCCATAGGCAGGGTCATCCAAGATATGGGCTACCCCATGGAAGAGGGAGCCACGACTGCCACCGAGCGAGCCTCTGGCTGCTGAAGGTTTGACAGCAAGGAGCATAGGGAGGCAAGGAAAGGAGGAGACCCGACCACAGCCTCTGCACCACAGATACCATGAGGGACGCTGTGGGGAATTCAGTGACAGTGGTCACCTACAGCACCACAAATGACGCATGTCTTCTAAAAGGAAACAATTGCTTGTAACTTATTCAGGGATCAGAAGTTGCAGGGATCAGAGACCGCCTCGGAACAATTAAAGTGAAAAGGGGGGTTCGTTGTGCCAGAAATACATCCATCGGGGCCTCATGGAAACTAGGACGTTCCAAGGCGCCTACTCAGCCCATCTCTGCCTCCGGGGCCACATTGTTTTTCATCTCTGTTTTCTTTGGGTTGTCTGCTCCATCACCTTCTCGGCAAACTGGATCTCCCTGTGTGGTCATGTTCCCCGCTCCTCCCCAACGTGACAGGACATTACTGTTCCCAGACCCACCACCGGCCGCCTGGCTCAGTCTCCCAGGAGCTGGGGGTTGGAGCAGACGCCCCGAGTAAGTGCGCTCTGGCACATCCATCTGTCCGTGACCAAGGATGTGCTTGCTAAGGACCTCCTGGGTGCCCGCCCCGGACTGGGAGCTGAGGAGGTTACAGAAGTGTTGGTGTTCAACATCTCTGTCCACGAGCACGTGAGAACTGAGGAACGATGGGGCCTGAGGACCAGACTCCAGGAGAAGGAAGAAAATGAAGGCTTGTTAGGTCAGGAAAGCTGCTTAGAGGACGTGTGATCTGACCTGGGAGGGGAAGGATGGGCTGGGGGAAATGTCCCTGGCAGATCTTCCAGAGAATAAAAGAAACGCGTGCCGGGCAAAGATGCGGAATAAGGTGTGAATGTGGAAAGTAGTTAAGTGTCAAGTCCCTGATCACGGTGTGCGTCCACAGCAGTGGGTGGCATTGCAACAGCAGGACTGGGAGGCAGCAAGTGTTGACGTTCATTCTATAGGACAGCGGTTCTCAACCTTGAGTCTGCATCAGAATCTTCTGGAGGGCTCGTTAACACAGGCATCGCTGGGCCCCGACTCCGGAGGTTCTGATGCAGCAGGTCTGGGGCAGGGACCAAGAACTGGCATTTCTAAAAGACAAGTGACTTGAGGACAGGGGATCTTTCCACAAATGGGTCAAAAAGTAGTAGGCAGGGTGCATGGACAAGGGTCCACAGTGGAATCGGGGAGGCTGGGTAGCAAAAGTAAGGCAGGGCCATATACACACAATAGCAACTGGTGAAGAAAGTAGCCAGGAGGGGGGCAGGGTAGGGCACATCCAAGAGGCACAGCAACCACTACCAGCCAGACGATGCCCAGGGTTCCTGGGGAAGCGAGGACGCCTGGCATCCAGGTCCTGCCCTTGAGGCCTGGGACTATGGGGGAGAGAAAACCAACAGAATCCCTGCCCAAGGACGGGATGTCACCCATGTCGGAGGCCCTGTTTTACATGGAGACCAGAGCTCTGTCAGAGCCGGGGCGTCCTGTGCCAGGGAAACATTCTGCAGCCCGCGCCCTGCCCCGCGCCACCAAACCTATTTCGTTTTTTTAATTGAATGTTGCGTTCACGTCGACACAACCTTCCTGGGGAGGTTATCCACTCGGAGGGGATCCAAAGCAAACTCCAAATTCTGCACCTGCTCTCAGCTCATTTCCGGTCTTTGCTTCTACTCTTCCAAGCCCAACTCGCCATCAGTGACTGACCTGTAAGGAACAAGAATTGATAAGCCCAGGCAAACAGTAGCAGAGAGAAACTTCCTAATGGGGGAAGGGGCCGATGACAAATCCACCGTATCATGGATGATGAGGGCATCAGCTACTGTACCAAGTTCCCTCCCTTCTCCAGTGCCAGTGACAGTGGCTGAGGATGCACCGTGCCTGTAAAGGGACGTGACTGAGAATGATGAGGACATTTTTAGATGTCGAAACTTTTTATTTTTTATTTATTTATTTTTAAAGTAGATTCCATGCCCAGCAAGGAGCCCAGCACGGGGCTTGAACTCCCGCCCCTGAGATCAAGACCTGAGCTGAGATCAAGAGTTGGACGCTTAACTGACTTGAACCACCCAGGCGCCCCTACATGTCTAAACTTTTTGAATCATCCAAACGGTTTCTCTCAAATAGTCGCTGTGGTGGCCAGCACTTTCAGAATGAAAAGTTAACAAACCAAGAACCTTCACGTGGTGTCTGGGCTCCAGATGAGAAAAACAATCAGAAAGTATCTCAGTAAAAGTTGGGGGAGGGGCGGGGATTCCGCCTACTGGAGTAGGAAAGAACTGTGAGCTCTTTCTCATAATAACGAAAACCAAATAGGTTTTCCTGGCTTTGAATACAATGCAGCTTGAGGAAACATTCTGTAACTTTCGGCTTCATTACCCAGAACAACCGGTACAGTCAGTGAATCATCATTGTTTTAATTACGACACACTGATTAACTCTGATACATAATTAACCTAAACCCTGAGTCGCAAGCATATTTAACAACCAAATCATGTAAAAGGTGTTCGGGTGTGTAACCATAAAGTCAACTTAGAGGTTTATTAGCACTCGAACTTTCTCTTTTTCTCCCTGGGTGCTAGGAGAGCTTGGTAACAGTAAATTCACTAAGAGTAAAAACTCATTTGTTGGAGATTTCCCTCAGCCCTCCAAATTGAGCCGGTCAGGGCAATCTTCTCGCTGGAAAAGCTGACTTCCCATCTTTTTTTTTTTTCCTCGTATCACTACATCCCCACATATAACGATGGTAGCCTCTGGGGGCGGTAACAGGAGCTCTTAGTCACTTTCACGCCGTACAGTTCCATATCGTTTGAATGTCTGACAATGAACGTGCATGGATGGCCAACTTTGGAAGCCTCCTTCCTCCCAGTGCATGGAAAAAAGTGCCCCGGTTAGCCATTCTGTATAGACAGTGCGGGCACTGTCTGTGGCTTAATCCATTGATGGGGAAGATGGTGGTGACCCTGGAAAAGGTTAAAAGGGGAAATAAATGGGGGCACCTGGGTGGCTCAGTCGGTGAAGCATGTGCCTTCGGCTCAGGTCGTGATCTCAGGGTCCTGGGATCGAGCCCCACATCGGGCTCCCTGCTCGGCGGGGAGTCTGCTTCTCCCTCTCCCTCTGCCCTCCCACCCCTCCCTTGTGCTCTCTCTCTCACTCACGAATAAATAAAATCTTAAAAGGTGGGGTGAGGAATAAATTAATTAATTAATTTTTAAAAAGGGCATAAAGTGACCTGAGTTAGCACATCTGCTGTCTAGCATGTGTGTCATAACTTGTGAACATGAAATAATATCTGTTTGCCTTATTTTTATGTTGTGTAAAGCCTTAGAAGAACAGATTCTGAGAAGTGAAAACTAATTCTCATTTCAACGTGAAGCTCTCCACTGGTCAGTTGACCATGTCCTTGGAAAGAGAGGTCAGAGTCCTGAATCTAGCTGTGCCTTTAGCCATCTTTATGACCTCCGATTGCTGACTTCCAATCTTTGAAAAGGAAAGCCATCCTTCTTGCCTTAGATTTTCTTCCCGATAGCAGTTAATATTCCTTCTTCTACACATTTATTTCCATCGGAGCAAGTGTTCAGATATGTTCAGTCATGGTAAATCTTTGTCTTCCGAGTCATATTTGCTTTTGGGAAACAGCCCAAAGTTGTCCAGACCCAGGTGGGATGATTAATATGGGAAATGAGCTTGAGGCTAGGGTGGCTATAAGGCACACACCGTCTTCCTGAGTCCTCCTGCCATTCCTGTGAGGTATAAGAGGCGCCATAAGCTCCTCTTACAGAGAAGGGAGCTGAGTCTCAGTCGGGTCACGATTCCAATCCAAACCGATTGTCCTTCCCTCGTGCCTCAATGAGGCCACCTTTCTGTGGGTTGGTGGGCTGCTTGGCTTCCCTGGGGGCAAGGAGCAAAGATTCAGCGAACCCACTCTCTGGAAAAGGAGTTTGTGGTAAGGCCATCCCTGGCCTAAAACTGGGTCTGGAAGCTCATGGGACCTGAGGCAACTCGCATCCAGCAGCCGTGCATCTAACACTTCAGCCAGTGTCTCGTGGGCTCCCAGTCACCCTGGCTCATGGCACCCATGCTTCTTTCCACAGCTCTGCCCCATTCCCCCCTTTCTCAGATGAATCCCAAATTTAAATTCCAAAAGGAAGTCAGAAAAATTGGCTTAACTCTTCACTGATACCCCATTCGCACCAGGCACCCCCAATCCCATCAAAGATGGCCTCACCCTGTTTGCCTAAGCATACGGCCGTGGAAGGGGAGGCTTCAGCTAGACAGGGACATAGGGCCTGGAGAGTACCATGGCTGTTTAGAAGATGCATCTATAACGTGGCAGTGATGACGCTTATACTGAGCACAATGAGGGTGACAATGATTTGTGCCATTTACCGAATGCAAAACACGCACCTCTCGCCATGCCAAGCCTTTTGCATGCGTGTTCTGTGAGGCTTGTAAACTGGCTTGGCGCTCAGTTCTCAGAGACATAGTGGGACAGGCAGTAGTACGGAATCTAAACAACTTCTCTAGTCTTTCTGCTGTGTGAAAATGGACAACTCAGCAGCATGACTTCTGGCACTGTTTCCTGGCCAAAATAACCAAAGGGGCAATCCTAGTATCTTCACCCATTCCTGACCCATCATCATAAGAAGTATAAAAATAGAGGCATCTAGGGGCACCTGGATGGCTCAGTGGGTTAAGTGTCTGCCTTTGGCTCAGGTCATGATCCCGGTGTCCTGGGATCCAGTCCCACATCGGGTTCCCTGCTAAGTGGGGAATCTGCTTCTCCCTCTCCCTCTGCCTGCTGTTCCTCCCGCTTGTGCTCTGTCTTTCTCTCTCTGTCTCTCTCTCTCTCAAATAAATAAACAAAATCTTTTTTTAAAAAATGGAGGCATCTAGGAGTCCAATTCTCCTTCTGGTCCTGTCACCCTGGGTTACAGCTTGAAGCTAATGGCAAGTCTGAGTCAGGATACAGCCCTTGGACACGCGATGCCTTCCCAGCTGCAGCTTGGCACCCTGGCACTCCCGTTCCTCCTCCAGCTCAGGCTCTCCTGGTTCTCTGGAAGAGGAAAGCAGAGCAGGTCAGAGATGGGACTGTAGGGCTCAGCAACCCATCCCTCCTCCAAACATCTGATTCCCTCCTGAGAGATTGATTCAGTTGGGTTTTGAAAGTTGTTTGAGCTTCCAGAGCACCCTTATTACAGCACGCACAGCCCCCTTTGAAGGGTAGCTCTTTGGGCTTTTATCAGCCAAAACCTTCTGGGCAAAGTTCCCAACTGACTGAGGAGTGACAGGGAAGTGCTTGTCTACCGGATGTCCACATTCTGCCATAAGAGTGCGAGATCGTTTTTATCTGTATCCCAAATAAAGAAAGAACTCTGCCTTGGAACTTCTTCCAAAGCTCCCAAGATAGGAACACTGAAACACAGTTGGTCCCCTCATCCCACACTCCCACCTACCTGATAACAAGAACGACCCACGACACTTGTCAGAAATGCAGAGCCCTAGGTCCTCACTGGACCTATCTATTCAGAATTTCTAGATGGGTCCTAGGGCTCTGTATTTTTATAGCACTCTGAAGCCTTTGCTTGTTGGTCAAGTTTAGGACATGCTACCCTACTCTGAAATCACCAATGTCATTTTTGATGCCCTACTGAGATTTGGGTATGAAAGCAGGCTTGGGTACCAATAAGCATCATGATCTTTAACGAGTCACTTCCCTTTCCTAGTTCTTACCTTAGTATGGCTTATCTGGAAAATGGGAGCATTTTGCTAGATGGCGTGATGGTACAGTCTACCATTTGCATTAGCCAGCATGGGCTATGAAAATTAATGTCATTGCATTTTCCACAAATTTTTAAAAAGATTTTATTTATTTATTTGAGAAAGAAAGAGCACAAGCAGGGAGGGGCAAGGGCGGAGGGAGAGGGAGAAGCAGACTCCCCACTGAGCAGGGAGCCCAACGTGGGGTTGGATCCCAGGATCCTGAGATCATGACCTGAGCCTGAGCTGAAGGCAGATGCTTAACTGACTGAGCCACCAAGGAGCCCCAATTTTCCACAAATTTTTGAAGCCCTTTTTTAGGCAATCACTAAATTTCTAGGATAGTCACCAGGCCAAGAGAGAAGTAAAGGCTCAGAGTCCCTGTGTATGTCAAGATAATGTCCATGAAAAGGCTTGCCATAGGGCCTGACACTTAAAATTTTTATTTTTTTTAATTTTTGTTTATTTATTTTTTTAGATTTTATTTATTTATTTGAGAGAGAGAGAGCACGAGCAAGGTGAGGTACAGAGGAAGAAGCAGGCTCCCCGCTGAGCAGGGAACCCTATGTGGGGCTCGATCCTGGGACTCCAGGATCACGACCTAAGCGGAAGGCAGACGCCTAACCGACTGAGCCACTCAGTTGCCCCCAGTTAAAACTCCTAGCAAGTGTTACTCTCCTTTCCCCTGTCATTCCAACCATGTTTTCCGATAGCAATCACTACAGAGGCTTCTGCAGCAAGCAGCTCCCCATGCCGTTGTCCTGAATTCAGTGGGAATGGGCAGCAGGTGCACGACATTCTCTCATGGTTGGTGGTCAAACCCCAACTGAGGCATGGTCCCCCTGCTGCCATCTTTCACTTCCGGTGGGCACCCTCAGGCTGGGCAGATCTCACCCATGGGATAGAACTTGAGAAGGAGCTGGGGCACTTCTGGCATGGTGCCTGGAGATCCATACAACTTTCAGTTGTGGTCTGCTGGGGGGGCGGGGTATCCCCTTTTCGCTCCACCTATGGATGAACTCTCTTATCTCTAGCTTCTAGAAAGGAATAACAAGCATAGCTCTTTTACTTCTTAAGTACCTCCAACAGAGTCACGAAATCGTTTGTCTAGACAATTTACCCCTGATGCTTCTGTTCTGGTAAGAACCCTTTACATGAGGACACTCTTGGTGGTTGATGATGTTTTTTTGAGCCAACACACTCGAAAATGTGGGTAAAAGCCAACCGAAGGTCAAACAACTCATCAGGGAAGTTACATCTTGCATAGTCCGATTTCACTAGAAGCTTCAAAAGTGAAAGCAAACCTAGATTTTGATCTCGGTTGCTGTCATTTCCACAATGAACAAGTGCTTTTCCTTTAGCACCAGTGTATAATCTGTGTGTAACATATCTTATATATTATATTAATATATTAAACACAATATTAATAACTTATTAATATTAATGTGATGTGATTTATTAACTAATATAATATAAATATTTTGTATAATCTATAATTATATATAACATAATATTTTATATGTGTGTGTATATATATACATACATATAAGCAGATTTATGTCAAGGAATTGGCTGATGCCATTATGGGGGCTGGCAAGTCCCAGATCCACAGGGCATGCCAGTAAGTCGAGTCCCCTGGGCAGGAACAGATGCTACAATCCACAGGCAGAATTTCTTCCTCAGGGAAACCTTCATTTTGCTCTTAAGGCCCTTCAACTGGTTGGATCAGGCCCACCCACTTTATCGAGGACGAGCTCCCTTCCTTTAAGTCAACTGACTGTAGATGTTAACCACGTCTACATAATATTGTCACGGCAACCCCTGGATTTGTGTTTGATGGAATAACTGGGCACCACAGCTTAGCCAAGTTAACTCATGAAACACCATCACAGGGACATACCCAATAAATTTTATTGACTGATGTAGACGTTAGGGATTGTGGGGGAGAAGTGTGACTATCGCTCTCTGTACCCCACTGCACAGAAGGCCCCTGTTAGGTGACCGTAGAGCAGAGCAAAAGCCCAGTCACTAGCCCCACACTGTGAAGACTTTGACGGGCTGGCTGGTTCCCTAAGGGATGGCACCAGACCAGAAAGAGAAGGATGAGGAATCCAGGCATGGGAGGGGAAGGGCAACAGAGGACCAGGGTTTGGTTGTCCTTTTGCCTCTCATTGGAAGGTGCTGATTTAGCCTTGTGGCCCATGTATGTGGAAGGGAGGAGTGATTTGGAAACTCCAGAGCAGTGGGGCATCCCCAAAAAGGCTGTATTTTGCTTTGGAATGAGTCTTGATTTTATTGAAAAATGTTTAATTTCCCAATTCTGTTTGCCATTAGTCAATATAATTGTGGGCTTGCACATGGCCAGCACACACTAAACAGAACCAGATGGAGCCCCGCTCTCTGAGGGGGACCCTGAGCAGCAGCTGCTGCCCCTGTAAAGGGAGTTGGAGTACAAGACAGTTTTCAAGCTTTTCTGGCTATAGTTCAAGAGGTGGCCCAGAACCTTCTCTGCAAATATATCAGTTACTCATTGCTGTGTAACAAACCACTTCAAAACTTGGTGGCTTAAAACAACAACAATCATCAGTTTTGCTCATAAATATGCAATTTGGGCAGGGCTTAGAGCGGAAGGCTCACCAAGCTCCACGTGGCATCCGCTGACGTGGCTCAATGCAGCACAAGAGACATTTCCAAGATAGCTCAGTCACGTGGCTGGCAAGTTGGGGCTGGCTGTCAGCTAGGCACTCCGCTGGGGTGAAGGCTGGGGATCTTGTTTTCTCTCCGTGTGGCCTGGGCTTCCTTACAGCATGGTGGCTGGACACAGGAGAGAGCCAAGGAGAAGCTGAGTCACCTTTCATGGCCGAGGCTCAGAAGTCATGTAGCATCACTCCTATAAGTGTGCCAGTCACTAGACTTGAGTCACCAAGGCCAGTCCAGATTCCAGGTAGGGGAATTAGACTTCACCCCTTGATGGGAGGAGTGTCAAAGAGTTTGTGAACATGTTTTAAAACCACCTTATGGGGCGCGTGGGTGGCTCCGTCGGTTAAGCGTCTGCCTTCGGCTCAGGTCATGATCCCGGGGTCCTGGGATCAAACCCTGAGTCGGGCTTCCTGCTCAGCAGGGAGTCTGCTTCTCCCTCTCCCTCTGCCCTTCCACCCCCTCCCCACCTTGCTGGTGCTTGCTCTCTCTCTCAAATAAATAAAATCTTTAAAAAAGTTTTTAAAAAATAAAACCACCTCAGCAAATGATACCTCTGGTGGTACTTCCTCTGACACCTCCCTCTTTCTTGCCCCTCCTCCCCCATCCAGCCAGTCACCAAGGCTTATAAATTCTACCACCAACAAATATCTTCAAATCTTTTCATTCTTTCATCTCACACCTGGAGCCCTGCATCTTCCTGACTTTCCCGCCTCCACTCTTTCTTCCTGTGATATTTAGGATTAGGTTCATTTGCATATGACAAAAAATCCAAATAACAGTGGCTTAAACAAGATCAAAATATTCTTCTCTTTTACATAAAAGAAACTAATACATAGCTATCCAGGGCTGATGTAGTGGCTCTGTGATTCTCAGGGGTCTGGGCTACTTTCATTTTGCTCCTCTACAAAGCCCTGATCCAATATGGCTGCCTAAGCACCAGCCATCACTTCCACATTCCAGCCAGGGGGGAAAAAAAAAAAAAAGATGGAGAAGGATACACCCTCTCCCTTAAAAGATCCTTCCCAGAAATTTCTACTTATATTTCATTGACCAATACCTAGTCACACTACCACACCTAGCTGCAAAAGAAGCTGAGAATGTAATCTTTATTCTGGGCAGCCATATGCCTCACTAACATCCAGGAGTCCATAAATAGCAGTCTTGGACACACTCCTCTGAATCCACACTTCACGCTACACCCAGAATCTTTTCCCTAAAATGCATATCTGAGTATATCCCTCCCCTGCTCAAGGCCTTCAGTGGCTCCCCACCCCTTCTGGATAAAATTAAAATTCCTTAAAATGACTCCAATGTTCCTGCTATCTGGGCTTCTTCTCTGTCAACTGTTACTAGCAATACTTCACCTTCAAGGATACTAACCTACTTGCAGTCCAGCATATTCTTTCTCATCTCAAGGTTAATGCAAGGTGTTCCCTCTGCATAGAATCCTCTCCCACCCTCTCTACAGGTTCACTCTACCCACACTTCAGGCCTCAGCCTGGACATCACTGTCCTCCAAGAAGATTGGGAGGGGCCCATGGACATGTTTTCATTTCTTTTAGAATCAGAAGGAAAAAATGAACTCCTAGGTCCAAGAAAATGTTTGAATTCATCGATATTAATAGTACCTCCCTCACTAGGATCTTGTAAGGATGAATGAAAGAATACATTACATGTGAGGGGCTTAGAACAATTCCTGTCGTATAGTAAGCTCTCAATAATGATCACCTATTATAATTGCTGTCATTATAGCCAATTAGTGTCCTACCTCTCCCAGAGGTTTTTTCACTTGAGAGTTGGCTCTCACAGGAGAGAAGAGATTACTTACCTCCCCCAGTCCCCAGGGATTATCTGGAATGGTGGAATTTCAGGCTGCCTTGGAAAGACTATCAGAAGCAAAGAGATGGGGGTGCCTGGGTGGCTCAGTCGGCTAAGCGTCTGCCTTCAGCTTGGCTCATGAACCCGGGGTCCTCCGATCAAGCCCACATGGGGCTCCCTGCCAGAGGGGAGTCCCTCTCCCTCTGCTGCTCCCCCTGCTTGTGCTGTCTCTCGCTCTCTCCCTATATCAAATAAATAAATAAAATCTTTAAAAAGAAAAAAGAAAAGCAAAGAGATGTTCTCCTAGCTTCAAATCATCTTCTCTGGTCTCCACCTGGGTAGCTTATGGGGCCAGGGGGCGGGTGCAGGTCCTATTACAGGGGAAACTGCATGGACATTGGAGTCGAACAGACTGGGTCCTATCTTAGCTCGGGCTACTATAACAGAGTACCATAGACTAGGTGGGTTATAGAACAGAAGACTATTTCTCACACTTCTGGAGGCTGGGAAGTTCAAGATCAAGGTGCCAGCCAGTTGGCTCCCAGGAGAAGCTCTCTCCCGGGTTTGCAGACAACTGCCTTCTCATTGTATCCTCACATGGTGCTCTCACGGCTCCTCTTAAAAGGGCACTAATCCCATCATGAGGGCTCTGCCCTCCTGGCCTAGTTAATTCCCAAAGGTCCCACCTCTTGATGCCATCACACTGGGGATTAGGGTTTCAATATATGAATTGCGGTCGGGGGCGGGGGGGAGGTGTGGAAGAGGGGCAGGGGAACAAACATGCAGTCCATACTAGGTTCAAATCCTGAATCAGCCCCTTACCTACACTCGGCAGATTTCCAATTCCTCGGTTGCAAAAGGAGCCTCATAACGGCACCTGCCTCCTGGGTGCCTGGGAGGATTAAATGAGCAATCACATGGGAAATCAGCAGCCCACTGCCTGGCACGTGGTGGGTTTGTACCCTCTCCTCCCATCTATACACGTTTCCGAAGGCTGGAGTGCACATGAATTGGACACTCACAGACTCAGAGGTGCCAACATGGAATGTTCTTTAATTTTCTCTCCCTGAGCTCAACTCCTGTGTTCTCACCGCCCTGGGCATAGGAAGTGGCATCTAAACACTGTCGGGTAACCCCAGTCACATTTCATCATGCCCAGTCACTTCAGGATTTGGACCAGCCCCCTCCGTCCCTGGGGAGCCCAGGGGTTCACTGGGTACCCGGATCATGGTAGTTCAACAAGCATCCACGCTGGCTTCTGCCAGTCCTTGTCTGGGAGCAGAAGCCACAGTCCAGCTGGGACCCTGTGGTAGAGTGAGCGAGCAACCGTCTCAGGTTCCCAGTTTTAGCTCTGAAAGCTCCACGTTCCAGGAAACCCTCAGTCCCAAGCAGACAGGGATGGCTGAGCATCCTACCCTGTGAGCCTGTCCATGCCCTCATCAACGTCCAAGACTCTCAAGACCTCTCCCGGCTCCCAGTGGTGCTTCCAACCCTCCTGGGTTCTGGCTGGGGAGAGGGAGGGCTCCAGGCTGCTGGCCCTGCTCCGTGCCCGGGTGTCCGGGGTTCTGGAGACTGCCTCTTGCCACCTACCCCCACGGCTCACTCGGTCAGCACCTCCGCTAGGCAGGCAGCCTGCAAACACCATCTACAGACACCTGGGGGCACACTTTCTGCCCTCGATCTTTCATCTTGGAAGCCAGGCTCTTAGAACTTGAAAATCCTGTTACCGGCAAAGCCGGACTCTTGCTATCACTGCTTATCATTGGCTATCACCGCTATTCTTTGTGCTGAGAGTTTAAACTTTTTTTTTTAATTCAATTAGCCAAAGTACATCATTAGTTTTTGATATAATGTTCGATGATTTAAACTTTTTTTAAGATTTATTTATTTATTTGACAGAGAGACACACAGCGAAGAGGGAACACAAGCAGGGGGAGTGGGAGAGGGAGAAGCAGGCTTCCCGCGGAGCAGGGAGCCCGATGTGGGGCTCAATCCCAGGACCCAGCGATCATGACCTGAGCCGAAGGCAGACGCTTAACTGACTGAGCCACCCAGGCGCCCCGAGTTTAAACTTTTTTCATTTAATAAGAGCAGATAGCATTTATTGAGTGCTTCCTGCTGGTCAGGCACTGTTCTAGTATTTTACACCTGTTAGCTTTTTTTTGATCCTCATGATCTCTTAGTGTGCTCTTACTGGCACCCTCTCCTTAAACTGTAACCCATAGTACAGAGAGACGCGTAAGGAACTTGTCCAAGGTCACACAGCTAGCTGGTTGGTGTGGCCCCGGAGCTGAATTCTGGCCAACTGGCCCCCAGGCCCCTATTTTTAACTGTTTCTTTCCTTTTATTCATAGGTTGGGTTTGTTGTGCTTGTTCAATGTGAAAAGAAAGGTACAGGGGTGGGGTGGAAGGTCGTGGAAAATAAACAGAGGTCCATGCCTCCCAATTTTATCCCAAGAAGAACAAAGTAGGGGCACTTGGGTGGCTCAGTCTGTGGAGAGGCTGCCTTCGGCTCAGGTCATGATCTCAGGGTCCTGGGATCGAGCCCCAGGTCGGGCTCCCTGCTCAGCGGAGAATCTGCTTCTCCCTCTCCCTCTGCCCTTCTTCCCACTGGTCATGCTCTCTCTCTCGCTCTCTCTCTCCCTCTCAGGTGGGTAAATAAAATCTTTAAAAAAAAAATCTGGAATGACGCAAGTATGACCTCTACCACCACAAAAAAAAAAAAAAAAAGAACAAAGTCGCACATGGGAAGACGCTCAGGTGTGTTAGTGCCACAACTGTGGTGACATTGTCATGAAATGGTCGAAGGAATCTAAAGGTCATTGGCAGAGGGCTGATCTGATTCATCCAGCCTGAGACTGGCTCTCTGTGGAGAGGCGGAGTGGGGGTGCGATGGTGGTGGAGATGCAAGTGCTCCAACGTGTTGAGTGCACGCTGGGGTGCGCCACCTGCCCAGTGCCCACCTGCCCTGCCTCTAGGATGGCTCAGTCCGTTCTCCTTGGCCCTCGGGGTCTCTCCCCAGGCCCCCCAGCCCGCGCCTGCACAGCCCCTTACACTCCACCCTCCAATAGTGCTCAGACGCCCCCTTCCTGACCTGGGGTCTCTCCCCGACAGGGTCCGTCTTGTCCCCCAACCCTGGTGTCTCCCCCACCAGCAGAGCCTGCTTGTGTCCCATCCTGATGGCTCCCCATGAAAGCTCAGCACCTCTTCCCTCCCCTCCTGGGGTCTCTCCCACCCACCCCCTGCAGGGCCTGCCCAGCCCCTTCCTGCGCTGCCCGTCGCAGCGACTCCTGGACCGTGTGGTCCGGCGCTATGCTGAGGTGGCCGATGCCGGCAGCATCTTCATGGACCACTTCACAGACCGAGACAAGCTGCGTCTGCTCTACACCCTGGCTGTCAATGCTCATCCCATCCTCCTGCAGGTATGCAGTGACCTCCGCCCAGGGAGGGGCTTCATGTCGGGCTCCAAGGGGGCCAGCCCTGGGCTGAGCTCTCTTCCCCTTTACCCAGAGCCTTGGGGCCACCCCTGGGAGATGTGCCCTGCAGCCATGCCTGGAAAGGAGAGAAAAATGGAAGTAGGGTAGATGCCCATCACTAGGGGAATGGTCAAGTAAATGAGGGTGCACTAGAACCCGGGGAGACCCTGGTCAACGAGGCAGTCGTGGTGGCCCCGATTTCCCTGCAGCTTCCAGTCCAGAGGTGGAGACAGACACTTAGCAAGTCAGCGAGCATCCGCAGAGCGTGTGGAGCCCGATCACACCGGTCTTCCCCAAATCCCGAGGGTCAGGACGCTCACGGTGTGGGCACAAAGGAAACTGGGAAGCGGGAAGAAGGAACGGAAAAAGGAGGAGGGCTAGAGAGAGGGGGGAGAAAGAGGAGGGAGAGGAGGAGCAGGAGGAGGAGGAGGAATGAGGGAAGGAGGAGAGATAGGAGACGGAGGGGAAAGAAGAGAGAAGGAAAGGTGCAAGTAGAGGAGGAAGACGCCGCAACAAAAACAATGTTTCGTATCACACAATTCTACCTAATTATTAATTTCATCCTTTCAATTTGATTTTAAATATAATTGTATATAATTATTAATGATACATAATCAGTAATCATTGTTATATTGTTATATTACACATTTTAGTCTATAGTAACTGATATAAATATATTTATATATAATTATTTCCCATTTGTTATTTATGATACATCTAATTATATGATGTTTAATTATTAGATATTATCTGTTATATATAATTACATAATATATAACTAATATATAATAATTATATGTAACACAATATGTAATATATTATATGATATATAAAATGATATATAATAATCATATAGGTTATAATATATATAATATATGATGCATATTCCATAATGATCATATAGATTATATATGATTAATATAATTATATAATATATAATATTATAATATAGACTATATAATATATAACAATTATGTAATATATTATCATATGTTACATATGATAATATATTACATAATTGTTATATGTAACATATGATAATATATTAATATTATCAATTAATATAATATAATATTATATTATATTATATTAATAATATAATTAATATATTAATTATATTAATATATTAATAATCTATATGGTTAATAATCTATATGATTATTAATATATTATATATAGTTTATATAATTATATATGATTATATATTATAATAATGGACAATATAATATATTAATAATCATAATATAATGTGATATATAATTATTAATATATAACTTCCTGTCTAATGCATATTTATTAATATATGAATAATTAATATATATTGATATATAATCAATGAGGTGCTCTTACTTATTAAGCACCTACTGTGTACCGGGTTTTGTGTCGAATGTTTTACATCATGACTCCACAACCCCACCGAAATATTATTATTGTCCCCTTTTCCAGATGAGGTAGGGGGTGCTCAGAGATGTGAGGTGACTTGACCACAGTCACTTAGCTAATGTCAGCAATGCGACCCAAACCCAGAGCTGTCTGACTGCAAGGTCCATTCGTTAAAGCCTGCCTAGTAACATTGGCATTTTAAATCCTGGAGAAGAAGGAACTGCTGGCTGTCCCTCTCAGGGGTCTGCTTTTCCCAGCATCCTAACCTCAGTGGTGGCAGCGGACTCCTGAGAGGCCTGGGCTAGGTCCCTCCATCCACCCTGGGCCCCACCCGGGAAGAGCCTGGATCTTGTCACCCTTGTCCAACCCCGAGATGACCCCGCGGCTGCGCAGTTAGACCTCGCCGGGGGGGGGGGGGGGACCTCCCTCCACAGCACTTAGTGGGAGAGGTCCCGGGTGGGCAGGGGAAGCAAGAAAAGGTTCTTCACAACCGCTGGGTGGGTTAAAATGGACAGAAGAACCCAGAAAATTGTCCGAGAGGGGGATAATTTCTTTTTTTTTTTTAAAGAAAGAAAAGAAGAAAAAAAAAGTGGTTATTTATAGTTTCTGTCATTTCTCCCTCGTTCAAAGAAACACCATTCCAGACACAGCTGCTTCAATAAATAGTCAAGAAAAGAGCAGCCAGGATTCCTTCCTTCCTTTTTCATCTCAGAAATCCACGAGTGTGGTGCTCTTACCAGGACACCCAGGAGACCCACCAGGGCTGTGTGCTTCCGGAGACCAGTGTTAGGCAGTCAGAAGGTTCCAGTCAGTCGGGGGGTGGGAGCAGGTGCAGCATCTGTGAGTAGGTAGTTACCCCTGTCAGGCAGATTCACCCAGAGCCAGCGCCATGGTTCCCAAAACTCAAGCCACCAAGGGCCACTGTCATGATTTTTGCTCTTTCCCAGAACCTGTGCCTGCACTGTTATTTTTGAAAATATTTTCCTTTACATCGGCCTGAATTTGACCCTCTTGTTTCACCCCATGGCCTCTTCCTAGGCAGGGCTGCCCATGAAATCCCAAAAACGAGTCACATTTTTTTCGACTCTTCAGCTCTTTAAAATAAACACAGTCCCCTGAATCTGGAAGCCCACGGAAAATCGGCTCTCGCTTGGGGAACCTGTTGAAATGCAACCGCTGCATGGACATAGGGACTGCCTTTTCTGAATGCCTTCATCCATCGACCATGGAACGAAAGCTGGGGGGGGGGTCCCTGGTCCAAGAGGTCAGAATAGGCTGAGGGACACGTGGCCGAGGCGTCCGGAGACGGAGGGGGCCTGGTGAGGCTCATCCCTCTGAGGGCTCCTGGCGAGAGGCAGGGGCGAGTTGTTGTCTCTCATCCTCGAATGCCTCCTCCTTCCTGCTCGGCAGATCTTCCCGGGCGCCGAGGGCTGGCCGCTGCCCAAGTACCTGGGCTCCTGCGGCCGACTGGCGGTCAGCACCAGCACCAGCCCGCTGCGGGACTTCTACGGCGCGGCCCCGGACCAGGCGGCCGACCTGGCCTACCAGCTCCTCGGTGTCCTCGAGTCCCTGAGGAGCAATGACCTGAACTACTTCTTCTACTTCACCCACGTCGACGCGGGCACGTTTGGCATCTTTAACAATGGGCATCTGTTCATCCGGGATGCCAGCGCGTTGGGCGTCATCGACAAGCAGGAAGGTACCCAGCATGGGCCTGGCTGAACAGCTGGTAGAGGGGAAGTCAGGGTGACAGGGGCCAGGGAGGGGGTGACTGGGGTGGAGGGGGGGCGCACCCCGGGCCATTCCGGTCTCCGTGTGTCACCGTAAGAGCAGTCCCAGTTCGTAAAATGTCCCTCTTCCCCTTTTGAGTCTGGGCTCCAACTCCCTCTCGAAGGGGAACCGGACTTGACCTTGTCCATGGCGGCCTTCTGCCACGCGGCCCCGCCTACACCCTCAGGGCGCTGCCGGTGTCCCAGGCCGTCTGTGTGGCACGGGGCGCCTGCCCTGCCCGCCTTCACACACGCCCCACCTCCGGATCCGCCCCCTCGGAGCCTCTCTCTCTCTGATGTTTCCAGCCTTTATCTGAAACGTCCCTATCTGGCTGATGCCCTGGTCCACGGTGCCATCCATCTGGGCACCTTTGCTTTTTCTAAACTTTCCAAACAAAAGAGCATGGCATCGAATGTGGTATATGAGAGAATCGGGTTTCTCCCTGCCCGCACAGGCTCAGCCAGCGTTCTAGAACTCTTTGAACATCCCAGTCCCGAGCGGTGACCACATTTTCTGAGCCCAGGCACAGGACGGATTCTTTTCTTCTCTGATCTCTGATTTTGCTGATATGAGAAGGCCTCTGAAGACTACCAGTGAAACCGCACTGACTCATTTCCTGAGTTGCCTTTCTTAAGAAGAATCGAGTCAGAAGAAACGAGGCTGTTGGCAGAATATTGGGGCGACGGAAACCACTGCGCTGGGCAGTCCCACTGGCCCCCCTGCATGCACATTCTGCATCACCTGCTCTTTCTCCCAACGTTGTACTTCACCCGGGCGGATGAGACGGGTCGGTCCTAGGCATTTCCTGCATTCACTCCTTCCACAATAATAACGGGAGAATCACGGTGTGGGGGTGAGCCCTACAATTAGAAGCCCAACCTCTGGCGGGGATCAGCGCATTTTCCATGCCGTGGCCTCCTCCCGCCATAGCACAGAGAGTCCCTCCCGTGTTGTCCTCAGCAGGGACCACTGTGTCCCCAAGCTCTAAATCTCCTGGTGACAGGAGATGCTAGGACACTGAACATTCATCCAGCAATTCTAATTAGTGGCGCCCCGCCCCCCGCTCCACTCCCCTGCAAGGAGCGCAGGTCGTAGGGTGTGTAATATTGTGCATCTCTCTTCTAGGCAGCCCGGCAGCTGCCGGGGCAGGAGAGAGTAAAGACATCTTCAGCTGCCTGCTTTCGGGCTGCCAGGCCGAGCTGCCCTCCTGCTACACCATCCCGGAGAAGCAGAGCCTGGTGCTCGTGTGTCGGCAGCTGCTACCTCGACTCCTCCAGGGGAAGTTCCCCTCCCCGGTGCAGGAGGAGATAGACACGGCACTTGCCCAGTGTGGGGAGGGCGCCCACCCCGACCCCGAAGTGCTCGGGGCCGCCAGCCGGCTGAAGGACATCTTGAGACCCCTGAGAACCTGTGACCCCAGATTCGCCTACCGCTACCCAGACTGCAAGTATAATGATAAGTTCTGAGCGGCTGGAGCCTTGCCGGCCTCCGGGGACAACGTCCCTGGCCCTCCCTTGCCCAGGCTGGTCGCTGCAAGGTTGAAAGAAGCAGCTCCGTCCTGGGACATTCGGAGAGAGGCACCTTCATTTCCCGGGAACGAAGGAACACTCTGACACCAGAGGGGAGTCGTGCCGCACAGCACGGTTGCCCCTGCTGGCTACAGCATCACAGAGAAGCCCGGGGCTGGGCGGCAGAAGACCGACCGCAGACACTCACTGGATCTCGCTGAGCTTCAGTGTCCTCTGTTCTCCACCAGACTCTTGAGTTACTGAAAGAAGACAGGGATGTGAAGGGCCAGGGACATGGGCAGGTGGTTACAGAGAGTGTTCCGGAAGCGTGCGCAGGCAGGACACATGGGACAGAGCGTGGAGGTGGAGGCTGACATGGAGGGAAGGCAGGGGGAAGGTGAGGCCACTGGCCAGGACCGTGTCAGGCTCAAACATGAGGGGCCCCCTTCTTGCTCCCTGGCCCTCGCACTAGCCCTTCCGCCGTGCTGCCCACACTGCCACGGAGTGAGGAGACCGCAGGCCAAGGAAACGCAAGGACAGGTGCACAGTCTGGGTGCCTGGGGTCCCGGGTGCTCCTGTGAGGCACCTCGTGGCGTGAGAAGGAGCCCCGGCTGAGAACAGATGAGCGGTGGGGGGGAGGGGGGGTTGGGCAACGTGTTTGTCCGGGACCTCTGAGAAGCAGGTGTCAGGACGAGGGTGATTCGGGCAAGGATCGTATTAAAGAAGATCGCTGTGTAGGAGGGAAGAAGGCGGTGTTGCCAGTCTGAGCCCAAGTGAGGGAGAGAAGGTCAGTGGGGGCATTCTAAGAGTGGCATCGGCGCTATATCTAAAGGAAGGTTCCACAGGGCCCTGCTGCCCTCAGTTGTTGGCAGGGAAGAGCCCGTGGGAAGTGTGACCCTGGCCTCCCCGCAGAAACGGCGTTGAGAGTGAGGCGCAGGGCCGGCAGCCAGCTCTGCTCCCTGGAGCAGGAGGCCTGAACAGGACACGCCAGCCATAGCCGGGGCCCCAGGCCAGCTCTGTCCTCACCGTGGCCTCCAGTGTAGCAGTCGAAGGAGTCTGAGAATTTCCCTTGAACTCGGCCTTACGGGTCGTTGCAACAGTGTTTTTTCAAGGTCAGCCAACAGACCGTATTCTATTCAACAATGTGTTAGTTTGCTTTATACCTTTGAAATATTTAGTCACATGGTATGTGGGCCTCCATGTGGATTCTTGCCCTGACCCCTCAAGCCTTAGTGGGGGGCTCTTTGGCCCTTTGTCCAGCCTCCCCGTCAGCCCTCGACCCTTAGGGACCTCCCAGTCGTCCTCTCGTCTCCCTCTGAATCACCACCTTTAGGTCAGAATGCCTGACTTAATAAGTCTCATACTACAGACAGGGAAACTGAGGCCCAGGAGGAAGAGCAACTTGCTGAGATGGTCCATGCTCCTCTTGCCTTCCCCTTCGGCTGCTGATTCACACCCTGTCCTACCCAGTTTGGGCCCCTTCACTCACATTTACAGATGGGCCAAGAAACGTCTTATTTCATTGTCTACCAGATTGCTTGCCTTGGGGGGGGGGGGTTGCCTTTTGACGGCTCCAGGCACTAACCCCCGGGGCAACCATGATAGCAAGGATGGCAGGCCAAGCTTCTGGAAGGGCAGGCCTGGGCTGCCTGAGAGTCTTGGAGACGGTGGCCTTCTGGCTTGGTCGGGAGGGGTGAGGATTGACCCAACCTGCAATATTCCCCAAGTCCAGTCTATAGGGGTAGGTTCAAAGGCCAGGCCCAACCATGAGGGAGTGTGTTGTATGCATCTGTACCCAGGGCTGAGGTTCAGACGGTTCCATTTCTCCACTTACCAAGTTCCATGCATCATATAAGATCCTGTCTGAGTCCTACCTTGACCCAGAGCTTTTCCTGACAGCCTGGCCCCCAGGGAGCCCTTTCTGAATCCCCTCTCTGTACCCCTAACCATAGGTCTGTGCCCATGTGAAGCTAATCCGAAGGGTATTCCAGAGAGATCTGTGTCCCACCCTCCCATCCGGCTGAAAGCAGCCTCCAGATGGCGGATGGCGGATGGCGGTGGTGAGGGCACTTTGTGTTCTCCACAGCAACCCGGCTGAGCACAGAGCAGGTGCTCGAAAAACAGTACACTCTTTAGGCCCTTTTGCTTGGTGTTTGTCACATACTATGTGCCCTAGACTCATGTGTCTCCCCAGAATTCCTCTCTAGAAATCCTAAACCCCAGTGTGATGGTATTAGGTGCTGGGGTCTTGGGAGGGTGATCGGCTCATGAGGGTGGAGCCCTCATGGATGGGATCAGTGCCCTTCTGAAACATATCCCAGGGAGCCCCCTTGCCCCTCCTGCCACATGAGGATGCAGGAAGGAGATGGCCATCTATGCACCAGCAAGAAGTCTCTCTCCAGACACAGAACCTGCCAGTGCCTTGATCTCAGACTTCCCAGCCCCCCAGAACTGTGAGAAATAAATGTCTGTTGCTTGTCAGCGCCCCCGCCCCCGGGTCTATGGTATTTTGTTATAGCCACCCAAACAGACGAAGACACGTTGCCGGCCATATGCAGGACAGAGCGGCTTCCCTGAGAGTTTTGCTAGCTACTGCCTTTTTGTCCTGCAGGACCAGCTCCCTAATTTGCGGGGCCTCATGCAAAAAATGAGAAAGTGGGGCCTCCTGTTATTAAGACTGGCCAGACAACAGAGCATGAAACCAAGCGCAGGCCCTGTGAGACTGCAGAGCTTGCGTGCCCGTGAAGCTGGCCCTGGGTGCCGGAGAATATGAACTGTTCACCTCGGCAGAGAATGTCCCTGGGGTTCGCTGGCATCTCCTTTGACCTCCACCACCAAGGGGACGAGGTGCGGGACCAGAGGCCGTATACAAAATACGGAACAACCACCATGGCAAAGGAACTGAGCTACGAGAACACATTCCACCTGCCGCAGCCTGACGTGGGCAGAACCACAGCCTGGCGGGCAAGTCCGACTCTTCGAAGGAGGAAACGGGTTCAAGCAATTCGTTCAAAGTGACCATTTTTCCAGGCCTCTCCTGTAGCATCTGTCTTCTGCCCGCCAGTGATTCCATGAGCCTGAAAGTTTCCTCTAGGGTTAGAAGATAAATCGTTTGCTAAATAAATCAATACTTTGCTGGACTTGTCTTCTTTTGGGAAAGATCTACAGCCAGACCTGGTTTCATGTAATGATTCGGCTGATTCCTGTGTAACCTTGGGCAAGTTGCTTAACCTCTCTGAGCCTGCATAAGATGGGGAGGAAAGGCTCTGCCCTCGCAGGGTTACTGTCCTGTTTCAATAACACAGTGTCTCTCAAGAGCCTGGCACATATAGGCATTCTGTATTTGAAGGCAGATGTAGGGCAAGAACAGAGGGTCTCCCAGCCCAAAAGGGCTCCTCACAGAGCCAAGGAGAGTGCGGCAGGCTCTGGGAGGCCCCCTGATCCCGGCCCCAAGGCTCTGCTCCAGCCCAGAGGACCCGTAAGGAAGCCAGGATGCCGCAGGCTGATAGTCTGACTGGGGCCATTGTTATGGCCTCCTGCTAACCAGACTCTGGCTTGATCATGAACGACAGCTGGGCAGCCACTGTCCACACCTCCTCAGCCCAGCCCTCCCCCAGGCTCAGAAGGGAATCCTCCTCAAGCAGGTAATGTTGGGGGCCTTGGGAAGTCCATCCGCGCTCAGTACTGAAGAGAAATGCGGAAGCCATCTTGGCCCATTGAAAGCCTGCGTGCGGAGACGTGGCTTTTCTGCCCACTCCAGGCCTGTTGCCCACGTATTCTGGCGCAGCTGGGCTCACGTGCGCACAGGTATACTCTTGGTCTGTCTGCAGCTCTTCAGGGCACTGTTTAAGAACAGTTGCAGTTGCAAGACATGTGGGAGGGTCAACGCCCAGGCAGGGGGCGGTGAATTTGCAGATATAATGACCCTCCAAAAGGCAACTGAGAGGAACAGGCCCTCAAAGGGGAGCTGGGCAACGAGTTCAAGTGGCCCACCCCGTGTAGCTCTTTGTAGGAGCAGACAAGGAGAGGGAGCACCCCCATCCCACTAGGGTGTCAGATCCTGCACCAGCCCCTCTTGCAAAAGTCAGCACGTCAAAGTATTTATTGCGGTGTTGCTTATAATTGAAAATACTGGAAACAACCTAAGTGACCGTACATGGGAGAGTGGTTGAATAAACCATGATACCTCCACACAGTAGAGTGCCATGCAGCTTTGAAAATGAATGCGGATGATCTCTATGAACTGATAAGGAAAGATCTGCAAGATACACAGCTAAACGAGAACAACATAAAAGCAAAGCACCAGGAGTATTTAGAGGATGCGACCTTTCATGTAAGAAAAAAAGAGTATAAGTAAATATTTATGTATCTGCTCACTTGTGATACAAATATATATTATATATAAGATATTATATAATACATATACATATATATATATAGAGAGAGAGAGAGAGAATAAACCAGAAGCTAATGAGATTGGTTACCTAAAGGGGGTGGTGGGAATGGGGTGGAAAGAAGGGAGGAATGGGAATGGAGGTAGGGACGAAGAGGGAGTCAACCTTCTCAGGGTATACCTTTTTGTATAAATGTGACTCTTAGAACCACAAGAATGCCTCAACCAACCCACAAATAAATAATTAAGATCCCCCAGGATGTGGGTTGCACTAAGATGTAATACAAACCATAACGAGTGGACCTAACTGTGTTACACATGACTAGGATAACCACACCGAAGAACTAGCCTAAGTAACTTGAAAAGTAAGCATTTCAACTACAACAGTATAAGGCTAAAGACAAAAACAACTGTGCACACAATTTAAAATGGTTCATTTTGTGCTATATGAATTTCACCTCGATTTAGAAAGAGAAAGGAGACAAAGAACCATGCACAAAAAATTGTGCTCTAGTTAGTAAAATTTTTCCCATGGGGATGTGGGTTACCTGTTCCAAAATTATTTTAAGTGTTGAGCAGGTAAGTAAATATATTGTGGGTAATGAGAGATGGGCTTCTTACCATTGGAGAAAGGAGTTACAAGCAAGGAAGGAGGGAAGGCAAACGTCAACCCTCTAAGGTTGGACTGGAATTGGAAGTATCACTAAAAACACAGGATTTTTGCTGTAGATACACGGATGGATAGATACAGAAATACAGATGTGAGTGTTAAAACTCTATTTCCCAGCTCTGTCTCTGAGAAGGCCTATAAGCAGTGATACCCCACTACCTGGTGTCCAGGTCTTGGTTTCTCCAGTAAAAGAAACCAGAGCTCTTTGGAGAAATGGCTAATTCCCAGACTAGGAAAGCAGAAGATGATTCTGGAATAATCTTGTGCTGCCAGAAAGAAAGGAAATGCTCACAAAATTGGGGACATGCCAAAAGGACACAGAAGCCAACTTGAAGGGACTCCCAGTTGCAAAATCTGGGACAATCTGAGCTACAAAATAAATAGTGCTAGTCATAGATTATAATCCATAATTAAAGTCAATTCTTAAGAGACCATACTGATATAAATAAATACTTGAATAAGTAAGTAAGCGGGGGAGGCAAGAGCTCTTGGTTATGGTAGAATTCCAATTCATAAGTGTAGAAGAAACGATGGGAGTGAAAAGTCACCACTTGGCAAACACCACACTAATAATTATTGCAGGCAAGAATCCTCAGTGGGAGCTCAAACCAGATGAAAGTAGGAGACACAGGACATTTACATCAACTCAAAGTTGTCTTAAGTTGAGTCTACTCATTAAGAACGAAGGGAAAAATAGTAACTTGATGGTGAGGGAACCTGGCAGACACAACTTTAGCCAAGCCATCAGGGTCCACCTTAGCAGTGATAAGTGACATAGACATCATGTGCCCCCGAGATGATGCCCTGAGAAGGGCACAGCATCACTTCTGAGGTTTTCTTGCCCCAAATGCAAAACCTCAATCAAATCATGAGATAACACCCAACAAATCGAGGGACATCCAAGGAAGGACTAGAGAATTATCACAGAGTGGGGCCGTGACAATTACATGCAATGTGGGGTCCTCGATGGGATCCTGGCCCAGAAAAGGGACATCAGTGGTGTCAATACCCACCAGCCAAAACTTACCAGGAACACACCCCCAAGTGGAACAGGTTGGGTTTATTGCTCATGGCAACGGGGGAAATGCACACCACGGAGCGCCATAAGGTGTCTCAGTGACTGGGGGGCAGAAAGGACTTTGTAGAGGATTAGAGCTTGTTAGGTGAGTTTGGAGAGGGTTCAAGGGAGTGGGGCTTTGCTCTGGATTGGATGCTGTCAAGAAGTGGGGGTAACTCCATGACTGTACACCTCCATAAATCTTACCTCTAGGACAGGGGGGATGAAGCAAGCTAACGCTGTCGTTTGGAAAACAGCAGTCACTCGTAGTAGCCAGGATAAGGGGACGTTTGGTTATTTTTGGTTCCACAATGTTCGTGCTGTTGTTTGTGTTCAGACATGAGTACAGCGTGGCCTTGTTTTGTCTTGATTCTTTGTGGTCACAGAGTGCACTTGTTTGATGTTCATGATCTGAGCGATTGTTTATGTTCAAGAAGAACACAGAGGCCCCGAGGTGGGGGCCAGGCCAGCCCTGAACTCCACCAAGGGGCTAGTTCCCAGCTATTGTGGGCTGCTTCTCTTTTTCTCCGTGGGATGAGGGGTGAAATCCCAGTTAAGGTTTATTCGATTAGTACATCGGATTTCATCAATCTTAATTTCTTAGTTTTAATAATTGTCCTATGGTTGGTAAGATGTTCACATTAGGGGAAATCGGATGGGAATTCTGTATACTGGTGTGGAACGTTTGGGTCCGTCTAAAATTATTCCAAAATAAAAACTAAAAAAAAAAAAAGCAACTCGGGGAATGAGGCAGAAATTGGGGTTGAGCACCAGGTGAGGAAGCTGGCTTGCATATTGGAGCTGTGCTGTATACAACAAAAGACATCACCCAAAATGTGAAAGCTTTACCCATGTGATAAGATGGTCCTGACTATGAAAAAAAACATGGAAACTGAGTTGGATTAAAAGGACAACTCACGGGGTGCCTGGGTGGCTCAGTAGGTTAAGTGTCTACCCTCCGCTTGGGTCATGATCTCAGGGTCCTGGGATCAAGCCCCGCATTGGGCTCTCTGCTCACTGGGGCATCTGCTTCTCCCTCTCATTCTCCCTCTGTGCTCTCCCTCTCTGTCTCTCTCTCTCTCTCCCAAATAAATAAATAAAATCTTTAAAAAAAAAAAAGGAAGGCTCAGGTCTCCCATTTGGGGCTTACTCTAGGGTGAAGCTCATGGACTACAAGCCTTTTCATTGCTACTGCTCTTTCTCTGCTCCTCTCTTACTCAATTGGCTCAAGTGAATGTGCCCATACTCGAGCCAGGGCCGCCCCTACCACACTGGAAAGCAGCAGAGACCTGGGGCTCACATACTCACTTCTGCTTCCTTCCCCCTCTACACACAAACCATGGTACCTTGCGTAGAGAGAGCGTATAGCACAAGTTAAAATCCCCCTTCACACCCTTGCACTCCCCCTATTTAGCCGAATCCACCTTTCTGCCTCAAGCCCCTACCTGGAGCTTCTCTCTCAAAAATCATTCTCGAGGGGGGAATATGTGCCAAAAGTGAGTTCACATTCCCCTGGTTAAAATAACGCATATTTTCGTATTTTATTTTTGTAACAATTCTACCCAAGGCAGGGAAAATAGTCAGGAAAAGAGGCAAGTCATGGAAATTTGGTGAAAATATAATCTTAATGAAAATTAATTTGGCAAAGTTCATCAAGAGCCTCAAAAAGGATTGCGTACTCTACCCAATAATTTCACTTCTGGGATGCTACCCAAAGGAAGTAATCAAGAATGCAGAGAGATTTAGTCACAGACTGACTGTTAAAAATCACGACTGAACACTTGTAACCTCTACAAAAATGAGAGTAAGTGGAATTTTTAATAGGCATTGACTAACACACAGGAGGAAATGAGAGGAAAAAAATAGAAACAAAACTTTGAACGCTGGAAAGCAAATAACTTAGCAGGACCAAAAGAACGGAATCTGAAGCTGGCAGCAAAGAATATCGAGAACCATCACAATTTACACCACAGAATCTCTCAAAAAGTTGAGGAGTTGGTGGCACCAGATCCTTCAAGAAGTGAGGGGGAAGGCTGAAATAAGGATAAGTCTTAAAAGGCTATTTTAAGAAGCAAATGGTCAGTCAGAGAAAGACAAATACCCTATGATCTCACTCATATGTGGAATTTAAGAAACAAAACAGATAAACATAAGGGGAAGGGAAGGAAAACTAAAATAAGATGAAATCAGAGAGGGAGACAAACCATAAGAGACTCTTAAGTCTAGGGAACAAACAGGGTTGTGGGAGGGGCGAGGGGTGGGGGGATGGGGAGACTGGGGGATGGGCATAAGGAATGAGCCCTGGGTGTTCTATGCTACTGATGAATCACTAAATTCTACCTCTAAAATGAATAATACACTATATGTTAATTAATTAAATTGAATTTAAATTTAAAAAAAGAAGTAGCAAATGGAACCCAGATCTCCCACCCCCTGCCCGCCGACCCCCACCCCAACCTTCACAGCTAAGTAATGGCCAAGTGATGGCCCTCCAAGAGCCAACAAAAGATCAGAAACTCCTTCCCTGGGGAGAGTGAGTCCAAGGGTCTTTAGGGACAGCACAGAGATTAGAATAGTAGGTCACACTGAAAACTGGGGGATTGAGGGCACGTGTGCACAGCAGATGCTCCATGCCTTCCCCTGCGCTGGCAGGCTCTCTGTCCTTCCACCTCCCACCCCAGGCAGGAGAACTGGCCAAAGAGCCCCCAGGGAAAAAGCTAAAAACTCCTGCCATCGCAAGCCCCCCAACCACCCCAACTCACGTCTCTACAGGGAAGATCACAGCTGACAATCCCCATAGGCTGGCCAGAGCACCTCGTCGTCTTTTTAGGTCCCCCTTCCTTCTCTTTTTCTGTTTGTTTTTTTTTTTTCTAATATTGGTTTGAAATAATTTCAGGCTTTCAGGAAAGTTGAAAGAAAAGTACACATAAATTCCATAGACCCTGTATTGGTATTCTCAGTTGTTTACTTCTTTCCATGTTTGCTTTCTCATTTTCTCCCTCTTCATTTCTCTTTCTTTCCCTCCCTCCCTGTCTCTCCTCCTCCATCTTTCTCTCTCTCTTTCTCTCCCCCTCCCACATCCCCCCCACCTCAGCCATTGTTTTCTGAACCATCTTAGAATAAGTTGCAGATGTGCTCCTAAAAACTTCAGGGTTTATGTCCTAAAAATAAAATAAAGGCTTACATAACCACAGCACAATTCTCAAAATCAGGAGATTAACATTGATGCAACATTGTTATCTGACCACAGCCGTTATTCAAATTTTTCTAATTTCTCCAGTAATATTCTTCATAGAAATTTTTTTCTGGCCCAGGATAAAATTCAGGATCATATACTGCATTTAGTTGGCGTGTCTCCTTTAATCTGGAGCATTTTCTCAGCCTGCGTGTGTGTGTGTGTGTGTGTGTGTGTGTGTGTTTCATCAGCTTGACATCTTTGAAGAGGAGAGGCTTGTTATTTTGTAGAATTTCCCTCAGTTTGGGTTTGTCTGTTGTTCCCTATCAGAAAACATATGAGGTCAGTTTGTCCCATTATTCATAATGTTCACTTGGCTAACTTGAGGTCTACCAGGTCCCAGCACTGTAAATTTAATCTGTAATTGGAGAAGAAGTCCTTTGAGATGTTGTAAATATCCTCTATTTATCAAAATTCCTCCCATTTGTTTTAGCATCCATTGACGATTTTGCCTGAATAAATTATTACTATGGTGGTTGCCAAATGATGATTTTTTTTAAATTTTATTATTCCTTTTACATGTATTAGTTGGCATTCTACTGTAAAGCAAAAGAACTTTTCTTCCTCCTGACTTACTTATTAATACATTTATGTAAATATGGACTCGTGGATTCTTATTTTCTTTTTGCTTTCATATCTCTTTTATGTCCAGAATAATAATGGGAAGATTATTTTATTCAATGGGTTATAATTTATTATTATCACATATTTTGGTGCCCCAAATTTCCCTAGGGTTGAGCAGTAGAAAAATTCCTAGGAAGCAGAGCAAAAGTCAGACTAAAAATGAGAAAAAAAACTTAATTACAGAATTAGTCCAGGAGGTCCCATATCCAATAAGAGGAGTTCCAAAGAGAACACACACACAGTGACATAAACACACAAAGACACATACAGAAACACAGACACACATACCCAAACACAGATACTGACACAGACATGGAGACACACATGTGCACACACAGACACACAAACAGAAACACACACAGACAAATAGACACACACACACAGGGGGAGATCATCAACAAGAAAATTAAATTTCCCAGAATGAAACATCATTAGTGTTGACATTGGAAGGACTTTTGGAGTGCCCATTACAATGCATGAGTGTTGAGAGCCCTGGGGACAAAGGAAGGACCCTACAAGTTTCAGGAGGCTGGGGGTGGGGCAAATGGTCACCGAAAAAGGGTCAGAAGTTAGAATAGCCTCAAACTTCTCACAACACTAGAAGCCAGAAGACAACAACTTCAAAATTCTGAAAGAAAATTATTTCCCCCCTTCAATTCTCTACCCCAAATAAACCATCAATCAGTCCTATATCTAAACTATCAATTCCAGACATCCAAATTCTAGAAGTTTCCATTCTCAAGCATCCTGTCTTAGGAAGCTATGGGAGGATGTGTTCTACCAAAGAGAGCAGTAGACCAAGATAAAGGAGGCCCGAGGTGTAGGAAACAAGGGCTTGGGCACGGGACAAAGGGGAAAGGAGTCCCTGGTGGCAGAAGACAGCCGTGTGCCAGGTATGGGGCCACCCAGTGCACAGGGAAGCAGGTCAGAAGACTTCAACCATTCTGTCAGGAAGATGCAACTCACGCAAACCTGAAGCATCTGAATGTTTTGAGAGAAGATTTAGACCATTGGTGAAGGCTTTGAATTTGAATTAACAATAAGTATAGAGAGAAACAAGCAAAAGAATTAACACAATTAAGAACTTCTGAGAAAATTAGAAGTTTCCCAGGAAAGGAAAAGTGAGCATTGTATACTACAGGGCATTTACATAGATAGAGTTATCTAAACACTGTTAAAGGCACCAGATTAGACCCAAGATGGAGTCACTCATGCTAAGCCCTGTGGCAGCAAACCAAAACTTAACCAAGTTTCTATGCTCGGCTCTCCTGGAAAAGGAAGTCCTAGATCAACAAATCAGCACTTAGCCTGCTCAGCACAAGCTTCAAGACTTCCCTTTTTTGGGGCTCCTGGGTGGCTCAGTTGGTTAAGCATCTGACTCTTGATTTTGGTTCAGGTCGTGATCTTAGTGTTATGGGATAGAGCCCTGTGATGGGCTGCACACTGGGTGTGGAGCCTGCTTAAGATTCTCTCTCCCCATGTGCCTGGGTGGCTCAGTTGGTTAAGCGTCTGACTCTTGGTTTCAGGTCATGATCTTGGGGTCCTGGGATCGAGCCCCATGTTGGGCTTTGTGCTCAGCGGGGAGTCTGCTTCTCTCCCTCTCCCTCTGTCCCTCCCCCAGCTTGTACTCTCTCGTTATCTAAAATAAATAAATAAATAAATCCTAAAAAAAAAAAAAAGATTCTCTCTCTCCCTCTATCCCTGCCCCACCTTGCGTGCTCTCTCTCTCTCTCTCTAAAAAAAAAAAAAACAAAAACAAAAACAAAAAAACAACTTCCCTTTTCACCATATAACCAAGCAGTAAAGGCCCAGTATAACTCCCTTACTCCTGCTCACTTTGGTCTATAAAAATCTCTTGCCTTGCACAACTTTTTGGAGTTCCTTTCTATCTGCTAGATGGATGCAGCCTAATTCATGAATCACTGAATAAAAGCTTATCAGATCAGTAAATTGTCTGTGGAAAATTTTCTTTTAACAACACTAAATATTGATTTAATCAGAATGATGACATATCTACATTGGGAGTATGGGAAGAGCGTGCATGAAGAGGGAGCCAGGGAGAAGAAAAGTAAAGCTAAAAAAAATCTTCATCTTCCACAGTGGTGATTCAATGATGCTAACAACAGAAAAATCAAAAGCATCCATTCGAACCCATTATTTAGAGAAGTGATAGCAAGTAAAAGAATTAGCTAAAAGATGTTTTTGCCTGGGGGCAAGGCAAATGGAGGGGGAAGGGTGGGGGCAGCTGGTTTTTGTAACAAACCCTGCAGCACTATATGACTCTCCAAACTATATAAATCTATAACTTCTTCAAAAGTTTTTTTTTAAGATTTTATTTATTTATTTGAGAGAAAGAGAGAGCATGAGTGGGGAGACAGAGGGAGGGGGAGAGAGAGAATCCTAAGCAGACTCTATGCAGACTCTACGCTGAGCGCGGAGCCCAACACGGGGCTCGATCTCAAGACCCTGAGATCACGACCTGAGCTGAAACCAAGAGTCGGACGCTTAACCAACTGAGCTACCCAAGCGCCCTCAAAAAAAATTTTTTTTAATGCAACACCACAAAATGTTAAATAAAAGAAAGAGAAGATTTATGCACTGAAATTATACTCACACCATTATTTTAAATAGCAAAGAGTTGTGTATAATTTAAATTCCCGAGAGCAGAGAAATGACTAAGTAATTTGGGTTGCATTCACATAATTATATATGTAACTAAATTGAAATACTGTTTATGGAGGAGTTACAACACCATGAGAAAATGCTTATGAACCAATGCTCAGTGAAACTAACAGATCACCAAACGTTCTGTATGTGTTGAGCTGTTTCTGGTTTTGTGTGGTTTTTCTTTTTTTTTTTAATAAATAAAGTCTTGCATAGAAATAAGACTGGAAGTAAAGATACCGAAATATTAGCAGTGGTTGGATTTAGATAATGGGGTTTTGAATTCTTAAAAAATCATTTCTACTTTTCTGTATTTAACAAATATTCTTTGGGAACTTAAAAAAAATAGTCTAATGAAAATACCAAATATGTGTTCATTATAGAAAAATTGAAAATATTAATACAGATCAAGAAGAAAATAGAAATCATCTAGATGTATTGCTTTTATTATGAAAAAAAATGCAGACATTTTTAAAGAGCAGGGATTTTTCTCACCTTCCACAGTCTGGCCGGCCGACTGGGACCTGACCAAGCTTCCGAGTCTTGGCCTTAACTTCGAGACAGACTTCATCAGAGGCACCAAGATTTGCTGTTTTCTTGAACCGAGATAAAAACTTATTTTTAAAAAAGTCTGAACCCGTTTTGATGAGTATTTTCAAGTTAAGTCCCAGGAATTAAAAGCAAATCAACACCAAGTTTCAGAAGAATTCCGGAAACTGGGTGACTAACAATGGAAGTTGGAAAAAAACTAATTTCCACATGTATCATTCCTTTTGTTTCATTTGCTACAGTCCTAGCCTACTTTCTCTCAGGTCCCATCTGAGTTGTGTGCTGCCCCTGAGCGTCCTGAGTGATGTGGGAGAACCATAGTTCCTATGGCCTTCGTGGGCTCAGAGAAAAAGAGGGTATTAATACATAGATAATTTTTGTCTAGGTTGCACGTGCATAATTTTTGGCTACAGTTACAGTAAGAGTATTGTCCATCCAAGTGCCCATAATAGAGCTTTCCGTGAACCTGTGCATGAAAGCTATACGTTGGAAGTCAGAGGAGCCAGCCCTCTGAGATTAGGAGGAGACTGAGCCCAACACAGAACTCGGCTCTGAGTTTGGGATGGACCCTGGCCCTTCAGTGAAAAGCAGTCTTGGCCTCCAACTATTCTACTATTTCTTTGCCTTTTTTTTTTTTTTTTGTAAGTCGCCATTTCTCTTCCTGTTTGGCAGCAAAACTGTGGGATTAATGCCCACTCTGTTGCACTCTGGAAACTGTCTCAACTGGCTCTGTGACGTTCCTTGAAGCAGCTGCCAAAAGGTTAAGAGGCTGAATGGAGTTGGCAAAAGCCCCTGTAATTTTTACAAAAATTATCCATCTTCCCAGAAAGAGTGTGCGATAACCATTTCTGGAGGCTGAGGAACGCTGGCCTGGTGGAGCCAGATCCTGGCCCCGAGGTCAAATCAAGCCTGGCCCCTTGGGCCAAATTCACAGCAGGCCCCCTTGGGAAGCAGACCAGAACACTGGCTCCATTCACAGGCCACCACACTGCAACTCCCCTCTGCAGAGGATGCGCCGACATGGCACTTCTGGCTAATCCCGTTTTGTGCTTTGCTGGGTGCATTGATGACTTCATTTCCAGATTCTCACCCCTGTTCTTTCTTTTCTTGTTCCCATTTTTTTTTTTTTTTAAGTAGGCTCTGCACCCAACACGGGCTCGAACTCAGAACCCTGAGATCAAGAGTCGTATGCTCTATGGACTGAGCCAGCCAGGTGCCCCATTTCTTCCTATTTTAACTGAGATAAAACTTAGACACCAAAAAGGCACACAACTTCAGTGTACAGTGTGATGCGTTTTTCAGATATATATACTCATGTGAGTGGCATCAAGATACAGAATATTTTCATTCCCCATTCATTACTGAACCCCCACCCACCCACAACGAAGGGAACCACGATGCTGGATTCACTCACCATGGAGTTGTTTTGCCTGTTTTTGAACTTCCCATAAATGGAATCACATAGTGTTTACTCCTTTGCCTACAGCTTCTGTCACTCAACATGTTTTTGAGATTTATCCATATTGTGTGTATCTGTACTTTGTTCCTTGTTATTGCTGAGTAGTCTTCCATCATGTGGTGGTGTTGTGTATGGTTTATCCATTCATCCATCCAGGGACATTGGGTTGTTGCTAGTTTGGAGCTATTACAAATAAAGCTGTTATGAATGTTCTTGTACATGTCTTCATGTGACATATCTACACTCCTATTTTACTGAAGAATCCATTTCTCTGGGGGAAGACCAAGACAATTAAGTATGGGGTCCGAAGCCTTCATCAAAAGCAGCAGGAGTTTGGAGGGATGACCTCATCTCCAGAGGCCTGGCTCACAGATAGATTTAAAGCATCAAAGAAGCTGCCCCATTTTTGCCCAATTGAGGAAGCTGTCCAATCCTTTGAATGGTCCAAAGGGGGTTGTGTCTGATGGTAATGAAATGCAATAGCAATGGGAGCCATGACTGGACTTGAGTTTTTATTTTTCATTAAAATTGTGTGCTTGGCTGAGTTTCTTTAGACTCTGGCCTGACAGATCTAATGTAAATGACTTGGACACCATCTGTGTGGTTTGACCCAACCTTGTCATGAATGACTCTGTCGGATCCATTCATCCCTTAGCTGTCCTCCAACCCCAGGAGAGGTTGTTAGTGATGGGTCTAGAATAAAGACTACTGATTCCACCCCATGGAGACCAAGGAAACTGATCTGGTCTCCTTTGCAGAATCTATGATGCTAAAGAGGATCCCTGCAGTTATGATGTGTTTGCCCTGCCCCTATTTCCATCTCCTAAGGGTAACTCCACCTCGTCTCCCATAGCAGATTTATTGTTTACTGTGTGCCAGGAACCAGTCTGACTTTTGGGATGGGGTTTGCTTGTTTGTTTTTTGCTTGCATTTACTTCTCACAGAAGCCCTGGGATGTAATTCTTTTCATGGGTGAGGAAAGCATGGCTTAAGGAAGACAGGCGTCATAGTCAGCTCAAGCTGCTATAACAAAATATGACAGAGCAGGTGGCTTAAACAACAGAAATTAATTTCTCACCCTTCTGGAGTCTGGAAAGTCAGAGATCAGGGCACCAGCATGGTCGGGTTCTGGTGAGAGTTTTCTTCCTTGCTTGCAGACAACCACCTTCTGGCTGTGTCCTGACGTGGCCAGGAGCAAGCTCTCTGGTGTCTCTTCTTATAAGGGAACTAATTCCATCATGATGCCCCGTCCTCTTGACCTTATCTAAATCTAATTACCCCCCAAAGGCCCCACCTCCAAATAACATCACATTAGAGGTTAGGACTCCAACATTTGAATTTTGTGGGGGACACAGCTCAGTGCACCATGGTAACTTGTTCATGGACACACTGTAGTTAAGCATGAACCTGGGATTTGAGCCTAGGTCTGACTCTAGAGTCCATGCATTTAACCACAATGCTCTACTTCTTTGATGACATCAGGACTTTTGCTCACTCTCATGTCCTGCCAACAACCCTCAGGATAGGATCTGGCCAGGCAGATCCTGTGTGGCACAACATAAGGTCAGATTGCAGGGGCAATAACCACCTACCCGAGTGTCCCACCAGACTCTAAGCTCAAGCCCACCCTTGCATCTGCTTTTCCCACTGGTTGGGATTCCTTAGGCCTAACCATCCTTCAAAATCCAGCTGAGGCCTACCTCTTCCTGGAGGCTTTTTTTTTTGACATTGCCTCTCAGTAGTCCCACTCTTAGTAAGCATTCCTTGTCTTTATTATCCAGATTGTTCAATCAGCCTCATGTTCACTATCTTATTCATCGTCTCTATGACATATATGATGCTATGTCATATATGACTACTAGCAATTTACTGTTTTATCTCTCCAAGGACCAGATCCCACAACTACATGAGATAGGTAAATCATAGTAACTTTACTATGGTAAGACTTACTTTGGTATGTTAGACACCAAAATGAATAATAAGTACAGAGATGGTCACTCATTCATTAAGCCAACGTTTATTTGTAACTTATGATTGTGCCACTGACCAGAACACATACTTTGTGTGGGGTGGATTAAATTGTATTTTAACAGACAATTGTTGAGTACCTACTAAGGGTTAAGCACCAGGAATTCAAAGATGAATAGTAGAGAAGCAAGGTCAAGGTCATTGGATAGAATAGAAAGATCAGAGTTTGTAAAGAGAAAGAGGGGAAGATAGGGCAAGAAATGTGGAAGGAGCACAGCCTGCCAAGATATTTGATGACACACCAGTGTGCTAAAATTCTATTCTTAAAGCCATGGAAAATGTAAGCAGAATTGGAAAGGGGCATACTATAATAGATTCAGAATTTTAGGAAGAGGTAAGTGGTGTTATCCTGTATGAGGGGTCTTAGAGTGAGGCAGGGAAATCTCCATTCCAAGTGAGAGAAAGGGAAGATGTGAACTATGTTGATTTAATGAGAATGCAGGAGAGGAGGAGAAGTGCCAGAGAGTGCTCAGTTGAGGGCCTTGATTAGAATGTGGGGAGATAATAAAAGACCACTGCTCATGCAAGGACATTTGGCAACTTGAAAGAGGCCAATAACCTGGATCCCTACCTCACACCTTAGATATACACTCCGGTGGATTATAAAACTGAATGTGGGCAAAAGTTTGAAGCCTCTAGAATATAATATAGGAGAATATCTTCATGACATGAGACCAAGGAAAGTTTTCTTAAACAAGACACAAAAAGCAGTAACCATAAAGCAAAAAATTGATTCATTTGACTACATTAAAATTAAGAATTTTTATTCACCAGAGGACTCCATAAGGAGACGAGCCACAGAGTGGGAGAAGATATTTGCAACACGTTCATTGACAAAGGACTCACATTCAGAATATGTAAAGAATACTTACATACAAATGAAGGGGAAAAAGACAACTCATTATAAAAATGGGCAAAACTTGGGGCGCCTGGGTGGCTCAGTTGTTGAGTGTCTGCCTTCGGCTCAGGTCATGATCCCAGCATCCTGGGATCGAGCCCCACATCGGGCTCCCTGCTCGGCGGGAGGCGTGCTTCTCCCTCTCCCACTCCCGCTGCTTGTGTTCCTGCTCTCGCTATCTCTCTCTGTGAAATAAATAAATAAAATCTTTAAAAAAAAAAATGGGCAAAACATTGAAATAGCCATTTCAAAAAATGGGAAATCTAAGTAAACAATAAACATAAGAAAAACTGTTAACCTCATTGTTAAAGAGGGAATACAAATGAATATCATGATGATATACCACTATACACATATCATATTGGCAAACATTTAAGTCTGATAGTACCAAATATTGGGGAGGATGTGCAGCAAAGGTAACTTATAACTGATGATGGATATGCAAACTTGTACCAACTTTTTAGAAAATGGTTTAGCATATTCTGATAAAGATGATGATACACCTACCTTATGATCCACTAGTTCTACTCTTGAGTATATCCTAAAGAAACTCATGCATATAGTCACCCCAACTCATGACAAGTTCCTCATGGTTTCCATCATTGTGTTTTGCTCTATGCTTTGAAGTGTTTCTTCTGCTTGAGTTTGCAGGCCACCAAGTTGTATCGCAATAATGACCTTTCTTATCTTCTAATTGGCTTCTGAATCAAGCACTTGGGAACTCACATGGACTCAGAAAATATTTTGCACTACAGGTGACTCTTCCTGTGTTCATACTTTTCGACTCAAGTGGTTACCTTGAACAAGTTTTGTTGGACATGTGTTATCCTTGTTCTGACTGATCTCCTTTCTCTACTTTCTTGGACCCCCTCAGATGTGCTAGTTCTACTTGGAGCTGAGATCTAGTTATTAAAGTACAAGGGAAGTAGGCCCCAAAGTGTTGGAAGACAAAGTGGTCTCACCCTGCAGGAGCTCCCCATAGCAACAGGCAGACTACCAGTACCCTACTGAAGGCTAGGAGAAAACCCTCCTGCTCTCAGGCCTCCTAACACCTCCTCAGACTCAGGCATGGGAGAAGTTATAGTCCACCCTTTTAGCTCCTGTTGGTCTCTTCGAAGCCCAGACAATGAAACTCACCTGAGGGGATCCAACATCAGTCGCCCTTCCCCCAACCTTGAGCTCCATGCCTTGGGGCCTGAATGTTTTCCAGTAACTGCTTCATTCTAATCCCCTCCCTGGGGCTCTCCCACTCTGGTTTCCAAGGTTTAACCAGTTCACCTAGGAGAAAGCTACATCCAAGTTCTTATAGCTGAGACTCCCATGAAGATTACAACCTCACTTACCCCCAACTATCAGCTCTAGAAGCAGACTAAATTTGGGTTGCTACGCACATCAAGTTTGTCATCTTTACAGAATTCTAACTTCATGTATTTCTCAAAAGAAAGAAAATCCTTATACTAAAACCTGCCCAAAGACAGCAAAGAAAAAACAGAAAGACAAAAGAAAGCCATAAACTAATCTCACTAATATCTAGAAATGCACAAATGCCAACTGAAATGTTTTCAGTTGAAGTCAGTGGCTTGTTAAGAAAAACGATATACCTATTTGCCCATTGCAAAGTCTCTATGCAAAAGTACAGATGCCCTCTCTGGTCTCTCACAGGACTGCTTGAAGATTTAAGTCATGAGGTCATGTTCTTTAATAATAATAATAGATCCCCCCCCACCAGAATGCATGAGTAGACTTCTCATCTTTACGGTTTTTCAGGAAAAAAAAAAAAAACCAAACATGTAATTCAAGTCATTTGCTACTTAAACAAATGTAATATAGCATATGAAAAAGACAAAGGTCCAACTGAAGGTTACGGACCTTCATTCATTTCTTCTGGGAGTTGTTGCAGGCTTCTCATTCAGCCTCTAGAGGGCAGCCAGAAAGAAGAAATCATATTTTTCTGTTCTCTCGTACCCCAGTTGTCACTCATCTCAGCAGTTTCAGCGTTATGGTTTCTTCAGACTTGGAAACCAGCCCTTCAAAATGGCCCTGGCCTGGGAGGGGAGTGGGGGAGTGGGGAGAAAATAAAGGAAAAATTTTAGGGTGATTGAACTGTCCCAAGGTGACAGATACATGACTCTACCCATACAGAGTGAACTTTATGCAAATTTTTAGAAATCAGTAAAGGTGTCAGGGGAGCTCTGTGGTGATGGATTCAAGTCACAAATGGATGGAATACCAACTGTGACAAGAGCCTCTAACTGTATGACAAATGTATGACAAAACCTCGCAGAGGGGTGGGGGTAAAGGAGCAAGAGTTCTCGTGACGAGGAGAAAAGTTGTTTTCTTCTCCTTTCTTTTTTTTTTATTGCATCTATATGAGAAGAGGAACCTCTCACAGTAATCTTTTCACAACATATGTAAACCAAACCATCATATTATACACCTTAAACTTATACAATGGTGTATGTCAATTATTTCTCAATAAAACCGGAAAAATAAAACAAAGGAGCTGACCAAAGTAACTTCAGAAAACAGTGTTTTACTCAGACTACAGACAAAGAGAACTATATGTAAATATCGTATTCTAGTTTGTAAGGTTTGTTTTTTTTTCCTCACAGTGCTATAGGATAGTAATTCTGAAACTATTTTACATGTATTATAGCAATGAACAAATAAGTAAATAAACTGTGGATAATAGGAGCCTCTGGTACCATGTACCACAGTAAGTAGTTACAAATACACAAAGGGGGAGGGCAGAAAGCTAAATTGAACTCTGCGGTGCTGCACTCAAGTCACAGATATCAGAATGAACTCACATTTATGTTATGTATATGTGTGTATAATGTATGTATGTAATTACATATTTATTTTTGTTATAGATGAAAAAATTGTGGAAGACTGGGATGGCAAGGCATGATTTTAATTTTTTTAAAGTTTTTATTTATTTGAGAGAGAGAGTGAGCACAAGTGGGGGGAGGGGTAAAGACAGAGGGAGAAGCAGGCTCCCTGCTGAGCAGGATGCCCAGCATGGGGCTTAATCCTAGGATTCTGTGATCATGACCTGAGCCAAAGGCAGATGTTTAACCGACCGAGCCATCCAGGCACCCCTTGATTTTAATTTCTTGCATCAATTTCCTCGTATCTTCTTTATGTGAGTGAACTCATGTTTAACATACAATACAGATAGAATTATGCATATATATGTATTCATGTATTAGCACACATACATATATTTTCTAGTTCTGTCTTTTTAGAGGGCCTAGAAACAGTGACATCCCAGTAGCAATGAGCACACCCATCACCCAGATCTTGGTTTCTAACACCATTCTTCAATCAAAGGAATCAGGGCTCTTAGGAGTCTAGGACAGAGTAAATACAAGATGAGCCTGGAGCCTTTTGTGGTGCCAAAAAACTCAGAAGTGCTGAAAAAAATGCAAGGGGATTTTCAAAAGTACACAAGAGCCAACTTGAATAGGATCGCAATGGCCAAAGCTGGAACAATTTGAGGAACAAAATAAATAATAATAGCATTGGATTATAACTCCAAAATTAAGATAAATATTCATGAGTTAATACCAATATAAATGACTGAATCAATAAATAAATAAATGGGGGAGTAGGGACAAATATTCCTTACAGAAGAATTAATCCTTACAGAAGAATTCCAAGTAATATACATATTGAGACTATCTCCTCAGGGAGGTGGAGATTAATTCCCTCCTCTTTAGTGTTGTCTGGCTTTAGTGACTCACCTGGAAAGAATAGAGAATGGGAAGAGAAAATAGTAACTTTACAGTACAAAAAACATGTGGACACCACCTTAACCAAATGATTAAGGTCAAAACCACCAGTGATCACATTATGTGATATCATGGCCCCCCACTATGATATGGTAAAAAGGGCACTTTACCTCTGTATGTTCTTGCCCCAAACCCATAACTGAAATCTAATTATGAGAAAATATCAGATAAATTCTAATTGAGATTCTATAACATACATGAACAGTACTCTTCAAAATTATGTTTTAGTAAATGATTTAAATTTTTAAAAATAAGCAGTGTGATGGTTAATTTTATGTGCCAACTTGGCTGGGCCACACCGTCCAGATATTTGGTCAAATATAATTCTGGATGTTTTCTGTGAGGGTGTTTCTTGGATGAGATTAACATTTAAATTGATGGACTTTGAGTAGATTACCCTCCATGATGTGAGTAGACCTTATCCAATCAGTTGAAGGTCTAAATAGATCATTGACCTCCCCAAGCAAGAAGAAATTCTGTGAGCCAAGTACATGAACTACAACTCTCCCTGGGTCTCCAGCTTGCTGGCCTGCGGATTTAAGACTTGCCAAGCCTCCATAATAGTGTGCACTAATGCTTTAAAATAAATCAATCTCCCCCTTCTCTATCCCCCCCTTCTCTCTCTCTCTCTCTCTCTCTCTCTCTCTCTATATATATATATATATATATATATATATATACTTATTCTGTTTTACCCTGTTCTTATCAACAATTCTGGTAATACATCAGCATCTTCATGGTTATTAAAAATACAAAATTCAAAAGGCACACAACTAAAGGGTAGACAGAGAAAAGTCTTCCTCCCACCCCTGGCCCCAAACTGCCTAGTTTGCTATCCCTGGAGGCTTTTTACATAGCCACTTTCTTATCTTTCTAGAGCTTCACAGTAGATTCTAAACTTTTAAGGTCATAAAAGAAAAAGCAAGGAAAGACTGAAAAATTGTCACAGATCAGAAGAGACTAAGGAGACATGATGACTAAATATAATGTAGTATCTTGGATTGGATCCTAGAACAGCAAAAGGATATTAGTGGAAAAACTGGCGAAATCTGAATAGTCTGGGGTTTAGTTAGTAGAACTGTACCAATGTTAATTTCTTAGTTTTAAAAAGATACCATGGTTATGTAAGATGTTAGCATTAGGGAAAACTGGGTGAAGGGTGTAAAAGAACTATACTGTACTACCTTTGCAACTTTTCTTAAAAAATCTAAAATTATTCCAAAATAAAAATTTTAATAAAAGATAAATAGTCCAGACTTTCAGTTACAGACCAAGGTGGAATAGATTCACTTCTTTCTATTCCTCCCACTGAGTGAAGACTGAAACTCTAAATATATTAAAAAAAAACAAATATAAGATGACTTTAAAAGGTAGAGAAAAGGTAGCTGATCAGCCAGAAGCCTAGGGTTTTTTCTTTTCCTTGCCTATGGAAATGACCCGAATCTTTACTACAGTTATGGAATAAAAGTGGTGAGAATGGATGCACTTGTCTTTTCCTTGATCTTGGGAAAGCATTCAGTCTTTCATCATTCAGTGTGATGGTAGCTGTGGGTTTTTCATAGATGCCCTTTAACAGGTTGAAGATTTCCTTCTATCCAAGTTTGTTGAGATTTTTTCTCCCATGAATAGTTGTTTGTCAGATGCTATGTTGGCTACTATATTGAGATGATCCTGTGGTTTTTTACTTCTATTAATAAGGTACATTACATTGGTTGATTTTTGAATGTTAAATTAATTTTGCACTCCTGGGATAAATCCCACTTGGCCATGATGCATAGTCTTTTTTGTATGATTTTGGATTCAGTTTGCTAATATTTTCTTAAACATTTTTGCATCTATGTTCATGGGCTATTGGTCTGTGATCTTTCTTTGTTCTGATATCTTTGTCTGGCTTTGGTGTTAGGGTAATATTGTTCTCATAGAATTAGTTGAGAAGTGTCCCCTCCTCTTTTATTGTATGAAAGAGTTTGTGAAAGAATGACATTATTTCTTTAAATATTTGAGAAAACTTGCCAATGAAGCCATCTGGACTGATGCTTTTCTTTGTGGGAAGTATTTTAATTATGACTTTAATCTCTTTACTTGTTACAGGTCTATTTAGCTTTTCTATTCTTTTTCTTTGGTAAGAACTTTATTGATATGTATTCACAAGCCATAAAATTTACCAATTTGAAGTGTACAATTTAGTATATTCACAGAGGTGTGCAACAATTATCACTATCAATTTTAGAATATTTGCATCACCTCCAAAAGAAACCCTGAACCCTTCAGCCTTTATCCTCTGCCTCAATCCTCCCCCTGCCTTAGGCAACCACTAATCTACTTTCTGTCTCTGTGTATTTGCCTATTTCAGGCATTTTATAAATGGACTCATACAATATGAGGTCTTTTGTGACTGGCTTCTTACACTTAGTATAATGTTTTCAAGGTTCATCCATGTTGTACAATATATTAGTACCTCATTCCTTTTTATGGTCAAATACTATTCCAGTGTATAGATATACCACTTTGATTTATCCATTCATTCATTGATGGACATTTGGTTGTTTCCACTTTTTGGTTATTATGAATAATGCCACTATAAATAATTGTATACAAGTCTTTGTGTGGACATATAGTTTCATTTCTTTTGAGTACATTCCAAGATTGGATTCTACCTCTACTTGAGTTCGTTCTGTCTGTACCTAAGACACCTAAGTTGTTTAATTCATTAGCATAAAGTTGTTTATAACATTCTCTTATGATCACTTCAATTTTTGTAAGGTCAATGGAATACCTTCTCTTTTATCTCTGATTTTCATCATTTGTATCTTCTTTTTTCTTGATCAGTCTAAGTTTATCAATTTTGTTGATCTTTTAAAGAAACTATTTTTTATTTCACTGGTTTATTCTATTTTTTTTTGTTTTGTTTCAAATGACTCAGAAAGGCAAAAAAGAAAATACACCAATAACACACCTTCCACACACATATATGCAAAGAGAGATAATTTCAAAGCAACTGTGGTAAAGTATAAGCAACTGGTGAATCTGAATAAGACCTTTGTTCTAATCTTTTAACTTTTCTGTAAGTTGAAAATTATATCAAAATAATAGTACACAGTATAACATTAAAATAAAAAAGTTACAAAAATTGAATATTTTTCCTGCCCCAGATCAAACTGCACTATGGCAGCTCTAAGAGAAGGGAAGGAGGTAGACAGGACAGGGCTGAGGTGTGGGGGACTCAAGGAAGATATGCCCAAGGCAGGCTTCCAGAGTCTTCTCACATGCCAACACAGCACAAAGAGTCCCAGAAGTGGTTTTCATGAAGCTGAGAGCAGTGTGGATGGGACCCTGAGGGCTGGCAGTGGTGGAGAGAGAGGCCTGGTATCCAAGGTGAAGAACAAGTCTGTGTGGTCCAAGGACAGGAGCTAAAGGGGAACGAGTCATATCAGCAGGTGTTTGCATTGACAGAGCGATCCCCCCTTGCTCAAGCCTTGGTGCCACATAAGCCCCATGCAGAACTGAGATGCAACTCTGGGGAGGGGTTCAAACCTCGAATTGACTGTAATTTCCTCTCTCAGTCAGTGAATGGAGGCGCTAAATAGAAATTACAGGGAAAAGGTTATATTTCTTATGCACACCTTTCCTGGCCTGAGAAATGCATACTTGCTACACACAACACACACACACACACACACAGTAACACTAATCAAAAAAATATGTGGAGTAGCTATATTAATATCATGCAGAGTAGATTTCAGAACAAGGAGAATTATCAGCAATTAAGAGGAACATTACATAATGATAAAAGATCAGTTCTCCAGCTAACCATCCTGAACATTTATGTACCTAAATATAGAGCCCCAAAATACATGCAAGAAAACACAACAGAATTTAAAGGAAAAATGGATAAAATTCACTTCTACTTGGAGACATCAACATTCCCCTCTCTGTAATCATAGAGCAAGTAGACAAAATCTCCAAACATATGGAAGATCTGAACAATACTACCAACCAACATAACCTGTCTGGTATTTAAAGACTACTCCATCCAATAACAGCAAAATAGGCATCACAAAGATCTTAATGGTTTGGGTTGGGGAGCACCTGCGTGGCTCAGTTGGTTGAGCATCCAACTTTTGATTTTGGCTCAGGTCATAGTCTCATGGTTGTGAGATCCAGCCCCACGGAGGGCTCCCTGCTCAGTGGAGAGTCTGCTTAAGATTCTTTCCCCTTCCCTCTCCTTCCCTGTCCCCCTCTGCTCCTCATCCCTGCTACAGCACTGTCTCACTCTCTCTAAAATAAATAAATAAAGTCTTAAAAAGAAAAAGAAAGATCTTAATGGGAAACTAAGAAACTTAGAACAAAGTGGATCAGAACACTCATTTATCCATACATGTTGAACATCACCACTTGAATGTTTAGAATGCATTGTTAGACATTCCAGAGACAATCCATTTTTGGATCCTGGAGTCTCTCAATTTAACCCCACTTTGAAAAGATACTTCATTGGCCACCAGACTGTCCCCTAACTTAACATCATCTGAGGCCTTAAAAATAAACCTAGCTGATGCAAGTTGAGGTTAGTTATCAATATTATGTTTGAAATAGAAGAGTGTGAATATTTAGCACTGTATGGGGGGTATTAACCAGTACAATCAAATAAAACAGAGGCAGGAGTACCTGGGTGGCTCAGTCGGTGAAGCGTCTGCCTTGACTTGGGTCATGATCTCAGGGTCCTGGGATCGAGTCCCGCATTGGGCTCTCTGCTCAGTGGGGAGTCTGCTTCTCCTTCTCCCTCTGCTCTTCTCCACCCCCCTCCCCTCTGGCTCGTTCTCTCTCTCACATAAATAAATAAAATGCTTAAAAAAATTTTTAAAAAAAAGAGGCATAAAATAGGAAGGGAGCAGGTAAAACTATATTTATTGTTGATAAGATATCTGAAAAACTCTAGAGAATCAATGCTAAAACTAATACAAATAATAAGTTTAGGATGGTAACAATATAAAAGTAACATACAAAAATCAATAGCCTTTATATATCAAACAATTATCGCTTCTAAAATACAGTGGAAGAGAAAATTCCATTTGCAACAGCAGTGAAAAAGGAAAGATGTTCAATAATCATAAAATCAAAAGGAAGATAGTTCCATATTAAAAAGCAGAGACTTCTAATAAAGATGGAGTAACAAGACTGCTTATCCTCTGGCCTTAAACAAGTAAATACCTGAACAAAATATTTGAAATAATGGTTTTCAGGACATTAGAAATCAGGCATCAGCACAACACTAACCACTGACGAAAGGGAAATGAAAGAAGTGATCCCTCCAATTGTCCCAGCTTCTTGTTTGGAGTTTCCAGGCTGCAGCCCATAGAGAGGAAACCCAGAGCCCAGTGCTTTCCCTGAGTTGAAGTGACAGAGTGGAGAACTCAAGGAGGCCAAGACAACTAAAGATTCAGAGTCACATAGTAGATAGAAATGCACAGAACAGGGGTACCTGGGTGGCTCAGTTGTTAAGTGTCTGCCTTCGGCTCAGGTCATGATCCCAGGGTCCTGGGATCGAGCCCCACATCGGGCTCCCTGCTCAGCGGGGAGTCTTTTTCTCCCTCTCCCACTCCCCCTGCTTGTGTTCCCTCTCTTGCTGTGTTCTCTCTCTGTCAAATAAATAAATAAAATCTTAAAAAAAAAAAAAGAAATGCACAGAACAATACCTTTGGAGATTTGCCTAGGATTCCTTTCAAGTCTTCAAGAAGCAGCACAGCTGTGAAGAAACGTACCCAAAAAGATGAGAGGGAAAGAGTCTCTGGAACTAACTTTGCCAATATTCATTCCTGCTCCCACTAACCGGCTGGGAAAACCCTCACAAATCACATGGCATTGGGGAGAGTACTCTGAATGGTCCTGCTTCAGTAGGAGGGCAAAAAGGAGAGCTTACTGGAACACTGCTCTAGTTTCACCTAACAAAGCTTAAAAGACCTGAAAGCTTCAAACTGTTTTCAAGTAACTTAAATGCATCCCAGAACAAGCCCAAGAATATTTATAGAAATAAAATAATATCCAGAACCAGATAAAATTCACCTTGTCTGGCATTAAATAAAGACTTATCAGGCATGCAAACAGGAGAATATGATCCATAATTAAAAGAAAAATCAATCAAAATAAGTCTAGACGTGACACAGATAATAGAATGAGTAGACAAAGACATTCAAAGAGTTATTAAACTATATTACATATGTTCAAGCAGGGAGAAGAAAGCAAGAGACACAGAAGATATCAACAAGATCCATATCAAACTTCTAGTGATAAAAATTACAATTTCTGAGATGTAAAAAAAAAATTAGATGGGATTAAGAGCAAATTAGACACCGTGTAAGTGAAGTTTAGTGAAATCAAAGACAGCAATAAAAACAATTGAATAGGAAATCCAGAAATAAAAAAAAAATTCAAAAAACTGAGCTACGGGACAATTTCAAGCAGCCTAACCTATTCATAATTGGAGGACTCAAAAAACAATATTTGAAGCAATAATGGCCAAAATCTTCCAAATTTGATGAAAATTGTAATTCCATGGATTTAGGATACTCAAGGAACACCAAGCCAAAGATACATGAAGAAAATTACACCAAGACATTCATAATCAAATTACTTAAAAAAAAGTAAAATCTTAAAAGCAGCCAGAAAAAAATTATGGCAATGTATATATGTAGATTGAAAATATGTGATAAAAATAGAAGTATGCTGTTGTGAGGTTATTAAACTATATGTAAAGTGGTAGAATATCATGTGAAGGTAGACTGTGAGAAGTTAAAGATCTGTAACACCAACACTAAAGGAACTATTAAAATAACACAACAAAGAGCTATAACTAATAAGCCAAGAAAGGTGATAAAATAGAATCCCAAAAAATACTCAGTCTAAAAGAAGACAGAAGAAGGAAAAAGAGAACAAAACACAGATGGTACAAATGAAAAACAAAGAGCAAGGTAGTAAATTTAAACCAAACCTTAACAATAAGCATACTAAATAAAGTACAGAAGAATGGTTCCCCCTGCCCAACGTATGCAAACCCCAGACCCTTCAAATATATTATCTTACATGGCAAAAAGGATTTTGCAGATGTGATTAAGGGCATGGATTTGAGATAGGACATTATCCTGGAATATCCAGGTGGGCCCAATCTCAGAGTCCTTAAAAGCAGAGAATAACAACGGAGTCAATTCGTCAAGAGAACATAACAGTGCTAAATGCTTGTGCACTGAATAACTGAGCCTCAAAATACATGAAGTAAAATCTGAGAGAAATATATGGAATAATAGACAAATCCACAATTTTGGTTGTAGATATCAGCACCACTCTCAATAATTGATAGAACAAACAGGAAGTCAGTATACAAATAGACTTGAATAACATGTCCTATCAACCAACTTGTCCTGTCACAGAAAATTCCATTCAACAGCAGAATACACATTCTTTTTAAGTACACATAATTTATTTACCAAGGGCCATAGTCCAGACCCTAAAACAGTCTCAATAAGTTTAAAAGGATCCAAGACATACAAAATATAGTCTCTGATTACAATGGAATCAAATTAGAAACCAACAAGAAAAATATCTTGAAAAGCCCCAAACAGTTGGAAGAGCATACTTTAAAAAAATCCATGTGTGAAAGAAGAAATCAAAGGGGAAATCAGAAAGTATTTCGAAATGAAGATGAAAATACATTCTATCCAAGTTTAGAGAAGGCACCTTGTACAGGAAAAGTTTAAGTCAGTAGGCCTGGGTTGATCAAATCCTGCACATTACCAAGAAAAACTCTTGGCTAGTCCCTAGGAACTGAATACTGAGCTCTTGGAATGTTCTGTCTGTTAAGATTATTTTTGTATGTCTGAGGTATTTGGCCATTCTGTACCAGTTTGGCCAGATAGTTCATGCTGATAATGTGATTTGTAGTTAACACCTGCATTTGCTCTAGAGGTCTGGAGTCTGACTAGCTGAGGTCAGTCATGCAGGTGCTAGCCCCCAATAAAAATCCTGGAGCTGCCCTGTTTGGCAATACTTCACATGTCACACATTGTTGCTGGAAAAATCAAGCATGTCTTGGGAAACTCCACTGGTTGTGGGGGGGACACCCGGAAGCTTGAGCCTAGTTTCCCCCATTCTTCCTCCTATGTGCCTCTTCCCTTTGCTGATTTTAATCTGTATCTTTCATTGTAATAAGCTGTAACCATGCATAAAACAGTTTCTGAGTCCTGTGACTCTTGGTAGTGAATCAGCAAGCCTGAGGTTGGTCTTGGGGGACCCCTGACACACAGCTAAAGCATTAATTAGATGGAAATTTATAGGACTAAATGCCTATACTAGAATGTCTCAAATCAATGACCTCAGCTTCCCCCTAAAGAAACTAGAATGAAAACAGCTCAAGAAACCCAGCATAAGCAGAAGGAAGGAAAATAATGAGAGAGAAAATCAATGACAAAAAAACAGAAATACAGTAAGGAAAAATCAATGAAATCAAAGGTTAGTTATTTGAGAAGATCAAGAAAATTTGTAAACCTCTGGCCAGACTGATGGGGGTTGGGGGAGAGACACAATTCACCAATATCAGGAATGACACAGACCTATAGATTTCACAAATGTTAAAAGGATAAATGACTTGAAAGACACAAACTACTAAAGCTCACTCCAGAAGAAATAGATATCTGGGCAGCCTATATACACTAAAGAAATTGATTTTGTAGCTAAAAACTTTTCCACAAAGAAAACTCCAGGCCCAGATGGCTTTATTGGTGAATTCTATCGAACATTTTTAGGAAGAATTAATACCAATTCTACTCAAACTCTTCAAAAAAACTGAAGAGAGAGAATATTTCCCAACTCATTCTCTGAGGCCAATATTACTCTGATAATAAACCCAGACAAAAGTATTACTGGAAAATAAAACCATTGACCACTATCCCTCATGAACACAGAGGCAAGAATTCTCAGCCAACTTTTAGCAACATATAATCCAACGATACATAAAATAATAAAAGATAGCAAGTGGGCTTTATCTCAGAAGTATAAAATTAGTTTAACATTTAAAAATTGATCAATGTAATTCATCATATTAGCAGACTAAAAAAGAAAAAAACATATAATCATCTCAGTCAATGCAGAAAACTCATTTTATAAAAATCAACATACATTCCTGATAAAAAAATCTCAGCAAACTAGCAATAGTAGGGGACATCCTCAACCTGATAGAGGGCATCTATGAAAAACCTTCAGTTAACATCATACCTACTTCCCCCTAACTGGGAACAGGCAAGGATGTCTGTTCTGACCACTTCAATTCAACATTGTACTAGAGGTTCAAGCCAGTGCAAAAAACGGGAAGGAAAAAAAAAAGAAAAAGGCACCCATATTGGGAAGAAAGCAGTAAGACTCTTCACAGGTAACATAAATTATTTATGTAGAAAACCCCAAGGAATTTACAGAAAGGCTACTAGAACTAATAAATGAGCTTAGCAAGGTTGCAGGACACATGGTCAGTATTCAGTAATTGATTTAGTTCTATAAACTAGCCATACATACAAAAAAGAAATTAAAATTTAAAAAACATGCAATTCACAATAGCATCAAAAATATCAAATTCTTTGGGATATGAAGCCTGTTTACCAAAAACTACAAAGTGGTGAGAAAAATTACAGATCTGAATCAATGGCAAAATATGCCTTTTTCATGGGTCAGAAAACTCAATACTGTTAAGATGTCAATTCTTCACAAATGGATCTGGAGATTCAATATAATCTCAGTCAAAATACCAGCAGGATTTTCTGGTAGAAATTGGCAAGCTAATTCTAAAATTAATCTAGAATACAAAAAACCTAGAATAGCCAAATCAACTTTGAGAAAGAATAACAAAGTTGGAAAACTTACACTACCTGATTGAAAGACTTCATAGAACATCTCAACATAAGTTGAGATGATTTATCGACCTAAATGTAAAACTATAAGGCCCCTAGGAGAAAACACAGGAGAGTATTCTTGAGACCAAGGTTAGGCAAAGATTTCCTAGACAGTACACAACAAACACTAACCATACAAAAATGGACAAACTAGACTTTATCAAAATTAAGACTGTCTACTCATCAAGACACCATTAAGAAAATGAAAAGGCAAATCACAGGCTGGGAAAAATACTTGTAATATGAATATCTGACAAATGGCTTATAAGCAGATCATATAAGGAATCCTCTACAAATCAATAACAAAAAGACAACCCAATTTAAAATGAGCAAAACATCTGCATACTTCATAATCGAAGATATACAAATGGTCAGTATACACATGCAAAGACATTCAACATTAGTCATCACAGAAACGCAAATTTATAACCACAATCATATACCACACACTGACTAGAATGGTTAAGCTTTTGAAAACTAACAACAGTAAATATCTCTGAGGATGCAGGGCAACCAGAGCTCCCAGATATTGCTGCTGGAAGTATAAACTGGTACCACCAGTTTGGAAAAATGTCCAATTGCTTATAAAGTTAAATAGAGAACTACCTTATGATCCAGCCATATTTATTCTTAGTAGCAAAAATTAGAAACCCAAATGTCAATCAGCAAGAGAACGGATAAAACATATTGTTATAGTCATATAATAAAATACTATTCAACAGGGGCGTCTGGGTGGCTCAGTTGTTAAGCATCTGCCTTTGGCTCAGGTCATGGTCCCAGGGTCCTGGGATTGAGCCCTGCATCGGGCTCCCCGCTTGGTGGGGAGCCTGCTTCTCCCTCTCCCACTCCCCCTGCTTGTATTCCCTCTCTCACTGTCTCTCTCTGTCAAATGAATATTTTTTTAAAAAAATACTATTCAACAATAAAAAAGAAAGAACAACTGATAGTTATCAACATAGATGAATTTCAAAAACATTATGCTCAGTGAAAGAAGTCAAATGCAAAAAAAGCATATTGCACACTTCCATTTTTATGAAGTTTAAAAACAGTAAAATTAATCTCTGGGGATAGAAATTTAAAAAGTGGTTGCCTGGGGTTGGGGCAGCAAGAGAGGAAGAGAACAGAATGGAAAAGGACACAAGAGAACTTTCTAGGGAAATGACAATGCATTATTCTTGACTGGGGTATAACTGACACATTTGCCAAAACTCATCCAACTGTACACTTAAGATCTGTTCAGCTTACTGTACTATGTAACCATATCTCAAAAAAGATCAGGTTTAAAAAATGGACAAATAGTCCTTAAATACATGAAAAATCACTCAACCTTAGTCATTAAAGAACTGCAAATTAAAACTACCCTACCTAAGGGGGCGCCTGGGTGGCTCAGTCGTTAAGCAGCTGCCTTCAGCTCTGGTTATGATCCTGGGGTCCTGGGATCAAGCCCCGCATCGGGCTCCCTGCTCAGGCAGGCTTCTCCCTCTCCCTCTGCCCCTCTTCCCTGCTTGTGCTCTCTCTCTTGCTCTATCTCAAATAAATACATAAAATCTTAAAAAAAAATAAAGCTACCTTAAGATTCCATTTTCACCTATTATATTTGCAAAACTCCAAATGCTCCACAATACAGTGTATTGGTAAGGCTGTAGGAGAAATAGTCTTGTTCATACATTCTAGGCTGAGCGCAACACAGTATAGCTAGGAAGAGCAATATTGACAAAAACTGTATACGCACTTGCCTTGTGACTCAGTAATCTACGATTTTACCCTGAAGATACACCTCCACAAATACAAAACAACATGTGCATAAGGCCATTGAGACATTATTTGAAATAGCAAAAGACTGGAAACATCCCCAAAATGTCCATCATTGAGAGATGACACATGAAAACGATGGAGCACCATGAATTAATAATGATCTTTAGGATATATTCGGTGGAAAAAAAGCAAGGTGCCAAAATGTGCACACATCATGCTACATTTTGTGTGTTAAAGAAGGGAAATAAGACTACATTCCAATTTATTTACTTTTGGAAAAAGAAACAGGAGATATGAGCTAATGAATTAAAAATGGTTACATGTAGGGGGTGGGTGGAGACAATTTGAAGGTGCTTAAAGGGATAGGAACAAGACTTCTCTGAAAGTACGTTTTAATATACTTTTGCATTTTTAACCATGTAAATGTTAATGTGTTTTGAAAACAAAGTTAAGTCAAAAGGGAGGGAGGGAGGGGGCTAGATGGAGCCTGAAGCAAGCCTAAAATGCAAATTTCAGTGCTAGCATCGCACTTCAGTGTTAACTAGCAGATTACCCACTGTTCATCCGCAGCTCTTCAGTGGGTTTTACTCATGAAGGTTTTGAGGAGACTGGCCTTATCTGGAGGAACAGATAGAGATGGTCTTACAGAGGAATTTTAATTCATGGACTTGCGAGCCCATATGATTTAGAAGGATTTACGGCAGGATGATTTGTAGGCTGATCAAGATTTAAAAACGATCCAGGTTTTGTATACAGATGTATTTTCAAGTTTTTGGCACTTTCTAGTTTTTCCTTTTTACTGAAATTTTTGATGCATCGGTATTGCGTATATTTTTGAACTTCCCCACCTCCCCCCACCAATTATTTTCAGTACCTTAACCCAGAAAATCTGTTGATCATAGATTTGAGTACCGACTTCCATTTATTAAACATAGCATCCTTTCCATGTGCACACATCTCAAAATTTGCATCCGAGTACATTTAATGGAAGATAATGACATTTAAATCACATATATCAAGTTTTCTAAAGATAACATTCTCATCTACTTTCACTCTGCCAAATGTATTATGTTACACAAAGTGGAGCGCTAAAGAACGCTTGGCTACAATCAAGTATTTAAGCCTACAAAATCAGTGCGTTTGCTCTCTCCTCCTTTCTCCCGTTACACTTAGTAGATGTTGTATCTGAGCATCTGGGGAAGCAGGCGTGGTTCAGAGTTATTACTTTGTGTTAATCATACCCTTAATCTATTTGAGGTCATCATATACTTACACACACATGGTTATAATGTAAATACCTTAAGACAGTCCTTAAGTTCATCAGGAATCTTTCTGTTGTTCAAATCAAGACATGTTTAACCACTTGGGAGTAAACTACCTGGCACTGAATGGCTTTAAAATCCTGACAAAACGGACTGACTCTACATTTTTTTCAGGTTGGCACACTTAGAAATCATATTTTGAATATGTTAAATCAGATTCTCATCTTAAACTAGACTGGTAAATGGTAGACCGAATTTAGAAAAAAATGCCTATTAATCATTGTATCGAAAATATTCTATTTACACACTTTGTCACAGTTTCTTGAAGTGCCATGATTTGACTTTAGGACTGGAACAACTCAGTAGCCATCACTCAGACTTAACAGGACTCTTTCCTCTATCATTTCCACTTCCTAAAACCCATTGCTTTATCTTCTCCCTGATCACTCACCCTCTTTTCCAACCACTATGGACCCTAATGCAGCACATTAGGGTGCTTTCCATTCTAAGAGTGCAAAAATCTAGGAGTATGATGCCGGGAGGAGGTCAATACTACTCCCAAATGCTTCTTCTGAAACCAACTTAAAAACACTATGCCATACATCCCAGCTTGCCTAGAAGAGCCCCCATTTTATGGCTGCTGCCCTTTCCCAGTAAGTACTAATTGTGCCCCGTTTTGATCTCAAAAGTGTTCTGGCTTGGACTATAAAAGATATGGTTGGCCTAATTATAGGTTATCAAATTTAAAGACATCTTTCTCTTGTTAAAGAAATATTCAAAATGAAAAGTTTCTTTCAAGCATGACTACAGAGTAAGCACTCCGCAATTCCTACTTTTCTGCAGTGGGAAGTAGACTAGCGCTTCCCTGGAGTCGGATCTCCCATCACCACAGTTGAAATCTTGGCTCGAACACTTAATGACCACAAACTTGGGGGAAGTTATATGATCTCTTTGCCTCAGTTTACTTATTTGTAAGATGGGGACACAACAGTACCCAACTCAGAGGGTCACTGTGAGGACTAAAAAGAATGTGTATTAGGTACTTAGCACTGTGCTTTGCACAGGTTGTCAGTAAATGGTATCTGTAGGCCACACTAAAAAAATACCATCATTTCCCTGCTCAACTAAAAAAGTACATCTTCCTTTCAAAACCAAAATACCACATGGACTGCTTCACAATATATATACAAAACTATTACTGTGCAAAGCACTCCAGGACAGTGATACAAAACATTTAAAATTGGTGATGTTTGCTACTCATCAAAGACCAACATAATTTCATACCTAGGGATCCTGGAAAGACCGGACAACCCCCCCACCCCCCACCCCTCAAATTCAATACCTTTTCCCATCCATGGCGGTTAGGTTGTTGCTCCACTGAAGGTGCTCTGGTAAATGTCACCATCTTGTGCCAACCCAAAGAAATCCCTGTAATCCTCATCTCTGCAGCATGGTGTGGTTGTTCTTCAAAAGCTCTGGTTTGTCCAACATCACCCTGGCTGGTTTAGCTTTCTTCTCCTTTACAATTTCCACTTCTCTCATATGTGACATTCCTTAGTGGGTATTTGGTCTACCTCTCCTCACCACAGTTCCTGGATCGTATCATCTCTTCTGGTTCTAAGCACCACCTCAGTGAACATCAGATACATGGTTCCAGACCAGGCCTCTCAATTTCAACTACTTAGATGCCCCACAAGCAGTTCATTAGTTTCTGCCTCCAGAACCACACTTCCGTATTTCCTACTCTGGTTAGAAGCACCCCATTCACTTGAAGACATCTAATGGATCCTGTGGAACTTATCTGATGGAATGTGTTAAAGTAGGCAGGAAGACTACTGCAAATTTAGTGCTGTTCTTTCGTTTAAATCCCATGGACAATTCCATATTAACTACAGGGTAAAGTGTAAACACCGCTCATGGCAGAGGCAGCTTTCCCACATCTCGGAGCTTTCATACCCTTTCGTTTAGCATTCCTCCAACCCCTTGGCCAAAGTTCCCAAATCCTCTTGGCTCGGGAAGGTGCAATGTAAACCTCACTGAAATGCAGGCCGCCCCAATATTACCCTTCTTAACTCTTCTAGGTTTCGCCTATGTATTACATCAATCTCCCATATTAGATGTGTGTGGAGAGGAGAGAGGACAGGGATCACATCTTAGATTTAAGGAGATGCTAAATAAATATACTGACTAAATGAAAATACACGTGAGAATAATTTAAAGATTTAATGACTAGGTTCGGAGAAGACACTTCGTTTCAGTTAAATTCATAGTATTATGTGATCTTAAATTTCCGTTGAAATTGTGAAGGCTGTGTCAGTTTACTACTTTTAGAAACTGACTTAGGTTTTATTTCAAAATGAAAAAGCCACTTTTTTTTACTGATTTAACATAGGTTAAAAAGCAAGTTGAATTGCTCTACTGATGGTATATGATTTCCTATTCAACTGGTGACAAAGAGAGAATATGATTCAGTTCCCCCTATCTGGAGCAACATCTGTTTTATACATTTTGTAATTAGCTTTTCTTTAAACAATGTGTGTTATTAAGGCATCCAGATAAAGTGTGGTTTAGTGGGATTTACCTATACATAGAGCAGTAAAAAGAAAAAAAAATTCTATTTCTTCTGAAACCTGAAAAATGTAAATTATAAGGGATATCAAATTGATGAAAAGAAAGTAGTTTGTACAACTTTATCTAGTTATACTTCGGAGTAATGTTGATGTGTTTAATTTCTATCTCCTATTCTCTACCCATTCAAAGATTAAGCTGAGCAAGTATTATTCTTGACATAAAACTTCCAAGTATGTATTGGTGAAACAGCACTAAATTACTCTTAAATGTCAGACAATCTATATTAATCTTAGCAATAAACAATCTGATAAAACCATAGAAAATAAGACACTTTGTCAGTAAGATAAACTAGAACTGGTTAAGCTACATTTAGGCATAGCTTTAGCATTCTTATAATCTTTGCTTCTGGATAGTTGGCTTGCAATTTTTATTTGCAAAAATGTCTGTCTTTAGTTATTTCAAAAATACTAGTGGTTACACATCCTAAGCACTTAGACAAGCACTCTTGCTTCCTAACTAAAATAGATTTGTAAGTATTTCCTTCTGAAGTTATGAGAGATGATTGCTGCTATTGATGATATTCAATATTTACCAAATTAACTAATTAAATAAAATATCTCCATGCTTTCAAGCCTTCAAACTGTTTCTAGGAGGACAACATACTCCAAAACTATCTGAACAAGAATACTTGATTAATGCAATCAGCACGGCATTTCCCCAGATGGGATTATAAATTCTCTTTAGTCATAAATATAACTCCATTTCTAGCATTCTCTATGCTTCTTCACTAAAGCTTCCTGGAAAATCTTATAAAGAACAGTATGATAAAGAGAGAGTATGTGCCAAGTGCAAGGTACCATTGTTATAAAACGAAATGCTACTGTTAATTAGAAGTGACTTGTTAATGCTAATATAGCTTGCTATATTTTTACCAGTGACACGGATTTGTAGACTCTCCCCCCCACCCCAATCACATCATGCAAGCAGGAAAGCATGAAATTTCAAAATTGCCTAACATTAAAAAATAAAGTCTCTTAATTTATTTGCATTCTAAAATAGAGCCCTTCATCTGAATTTTTCCATATAAAATTCTACTTAGTGATGTACAAGATTTATCAAGCCCATGTAACATTCCCTTTAAAATCTTAAGTTCAATCACTATTTGTTTTCTACTATTATACTATGTTTGGCAGCAATTGTTTATTGGTCTGTCATTGCAGTTAATTGCAACTTAACAATAAACCAGTCTGACATTTTAGGTCTTGAAGATACATACCATATATATTTCTTTAAAAATAATCATACTTTTGTAAGCAATACTTTACAGTAGACACCTCAAAAATCTACCATAGATGTGAAACTTAAAACGAGAAAAATTTAAGTTCTAAATCTTTATACATATATAGCCAGATTTCTATATATATTATATATACATACATAAGTATATATAAAATATATATAATCAGATTTGAAAAATGAACAAAAACTGGGCACTGTACATAAAGTCTTTTTAAAACTCAAACAATAGAAAACTCTTTAAACATTAAACAATTTTAATAAAAGTTTCTGTACAATGCTAAGCAGTTTTATTTACACATAGAAAATGTAATAGGAGTAGTGTTTGAAATTACAGAACTCCTTAAAATTTCAATGGCAGGTAAATCTGGAAAAAATAACAGCATTCCATTCACAAATATTTTCAAGCAATAAATATGTATTTATAAATAGTGTAAATTTACATCAAGATTAGAAACAAAAATCACAAATCTGAAGTTTATTCCTTAGTCTATGTGCAATCCATTATCTTTGTGACTTGGCTGTTAATTTTTTAAACATTTTATTTAGGAACCAAAAGTGTAATAACCGTCATGGTTTCAAAACAAGACAGAAAAACATAAAAGCAGTAAAAAAGTTCCTTACCTAACTTTTCACATTAAAAAAAAGTTGACCAAAGAAAGACTTAAAATTGCTAACTACCTTACAAAGAAATGACCAGCTAGGCTAGTATTTTTTTTTTTTTCAAGGAAAATTCTGAAGGGGGAAAAGATAGATGAAAACCAATTCATCAGCCCAGAAATAGAGAAATATAAAAGAGGTTGTTTTCAAGTCAGTAGTCTGTATGATGTTGCCAGTTTTGTCAGATATATACAAAACATGGAATTTATTATTTTGTTTCTGAAGTACAGCTGATCAGCTCTGTGAGAGTCCTGGAGTAGGAGCAGTGCTCTCCCCTGTCCAGTTGGTTGACACTCCACACTTGGAAGGTTGCATAGACACAGTTTTCAGCCAGCAGCCTTAAGAGACAGCTACAAAAACCGGTGGTGCAGAATTGAGTTACTTCCTGAATAGCAGAAAAGGTCGCATTTACTGTCCATGGAACAATATCAAGATGAGGAGGATGGTAATGGAGGAGCCTGAAAATAAAAGGTGTGTTACTTTGGTATACCAACGGTTAATAGCAGTCCCTAGCTCAAGTCTACAAACATAGTCTGCTTATGAATGTAGGGGAAGGAACAATTCTCAAAAGAAAGTTTCAAAGTCTGCTACACAATGTCAACGTAGAACCTTCCTTACTACTGTCTCCTGCATGGCCAATTTTCCTAAGGGTCTGAGACCATTATTCTACTCAGTGTGCCTACATTTTTCTGTACTTCACCAATTAGTCAAAAGCCCTTAGGATGTTATTAGGTTGACCATTTTTTAGATTGCTTTAAAAAAAAAAAAAAAAACGGCTTGCAGAAAATGATTTCACAAATCAATTATAATTTCATTAGTGACTGGCTTCAGAAGCTATCTCAACAAGATAATATATTTTCTTTAACATATTCCGGATAATTTTCTTCTTCTTTAAGCAACCTTAAAGACCATTTAAGTGAAACTGGGAGCTAAATTTCAATAATTCGGGTTTTGGTCACATATGCAGAGAAAAGTACTGGAGGAAATCAACAATTCATAAATCATATCTGTGTGTCTATTCATGAAACTACTGATATGCTAGAGTAAAATGCTTCCCCCTAAGCCTCTGCTGTTTAAAATTAAAAACTGTGTAATAATTTATAAGTATACTTGAATTTCATAAGGTTATATAACGTACCAGGAAGTTAAGCTCCATCAGATATTCCCATGAGGTTAATACTTCTGGCAAGGACAAAATTTTAAATACATATAATTAGCTCTAAAAGCAGAAGTCTATTTAAAGACCACACTTACTGATTCATCTTGTGGACGCTAATAACCTACGTACACATTTTATCAACTGAAATCAAATGGCACAGAGGATATGATAGTGTTCTAAAAGCACAGGAAGATTTTAAAATGTAATTACGGTGACATTATTTAGGCTTGGACTCACCCAGGAAGAAAAGTGAAAATGAAACACACCAATTTTATAGGAATAAATACTTGGAAGTGAAGGAGGGGGAAATGATACGAATATTTCCTCATGCGATATCTAACAAGCAAAGGAAAATTTAAATATTTCATTACCTCCTACTCATCAGGTGGCAAAACAAACACTGCTGCTTCCCTATCCAGCTAAGTATGTACTCACATGTTGATTTCACTTACTAATGTAAATTGGTCATAGACTTGCATCAGATCCTCCATTTTATACTGTTCTAGCACCACAAAATTTTCCAGGTTTCCGCTTGTTTTTCGTGCACAATCTTGGCAATGCACTATGTAGGTCTTTCGAGAATTGCTCTCATTTGTGACAAAAAGCAGATCAAAAACCTCCACCTATTTTATGCAAGAGAAAAGGAGTTCAATAGAGAGAGTATTTATTTATTGTACTGTTTTTAGTATAATCATAGAATTCTACTTTACATGGAATTGTGGACAGTGATCTCTGGTTAAGAGTAGCTACTAAGACAAACATGGCCATGTCTGAGAATGTTCAACAGAGCAGGTTTATTTTGCACCAAACCCAAAGACGTGGGTGGTAAGGCATCCTTAGGGGAGGGACTTAAAGGAATGACACACCCTTTACAACCACTGGCAAAAGCCTAATTTAAAAGTTGATCAAGGTCAGCCTATTTTTGTTTTCAATCCAAAACAATTAGAAGACAGTACTCATCAGAGAGCACTGTGTATGGATGCTTGTCTTCTCCCAGAGACTGAGCTCCTCAACAATGAAGACTGTGTTTTACTCACTTTTGCACCTCCAGCGCATAGCACAGTGCTAATAAGACAAACCTCAAAACACAGTTGTTGAATAAATATAATCTGATTATTTTACAGATGAGGAAACTGACAGATAAGTGACAGTGAGTGTTTAGCTATAAGCCTCATGTTAAGGAATAGAAGTATAGACAAAAGGTATATTTATGACTATAGCATGATTTTAGAAATAATACCTCTACCTTTTACAGAAAGACTGATGAGCTGCTAGGGTTCAGGTGGGATAAGAAACAACACTGAGGGATAGAAGTCATTCTGAAATTCTGAAAAGCTGATACATTCATTTCTCTTTTTTTTTGAGGTATAACAAACCTAAACAGAATCTATCTGATCTCCCAAAGATTTAACTTTGGCCAGGTTGCACAACATTAAAACAGCCGATGGACTGGGGTGCCTGGGTGGCTCAGTCGTTAAAACGGCTGCCTTCAGCTCAGGTCATGATCCCAGGGTTCTGGGATCGAGCCCTGCATTGGGCTCTCTGGCCAGTGGGAAGCCTGCTTCTCCCTTTCCCACTCCCCCTGCTTGTGTTCCCTCTGTCACTCGCGCTGTCAAATAAATAAATAAATAAACAAATAATAAATAAATAAAAGCCGATGGATTCAATCATTTCAAATAAAAGTCAACGTCAGAATACAGAATTTCAAGGTTTGGAATGGATCATTAATATCCCTGGCTTTGGCATATCCTTGAATTTATTCAATGACAGAAAACTCTCATGACCTCCTGTCTTCTTTGAACAGCGTTTTAACTAAAATCCCAGCATTCACCATTTTACCATTACTATCAATGGGCAACAACATGAACCTGGTGATCTGAGCTGGAAAATTTATGAGCATTCTTCGACCTGTCCCTCACTTCTGCCATGTAATGTGCTCTCCTGTGGATTTTACCTTCTAAATATTTTGAATTCCTCTCCTTCTTTACTATTCCCACTGCAATCTCATGTAGGTCTTAAGATAACAACTCTTTCTTAAAACAACCACTGCAACAGCTCCTATCTCCATTCTTTCCAACCACACTTCTCCTTCAAACACATATCCAAAGTGGCTGCCTGCTCAACATTTTTTGATGGCTTCAATGACCTCAGAATAAGTATCAGTTTCCTTAAAATCATTCCAGATGCTCTGCAAAGCTTCCTACCCCCTAGACTTGTAAGTAGAATTTGCATATTCTGTGTTCCAGCACACTGGACTACTTACCCTTTTCTGAAAAGTCATTTCATTTCCCATGTTGTGCCTACAGCTCATAGTAACATTCACTCCACTTCCAATTCTCATCATTTTTTTAGTCACTTCAAGGATGGACTCAAATGTTAATATTTTTGTGAATTCTTATGCAAACACTAGAAGGGAAAATTAGGTCATTTCCCCCCTCAGTGTTATCCTAACAGTAAGATCCAACTTGGCATTCACCACAGTCTCATGTACATTACAATTAGTTGTTTATAATCTGTCTTCTCCGAGTAGAATATAAGCTCTTTCAGAACAGGTACTACATTAATATTTGTTTCTGCTTCTCTTGAATGCCTTCGCCACAGAAGATTGACCAATGTATTATGAACTGCGCCACAGAGGGGTGAGCACTGATCTGCTGCACTGTCATCTGTTTACATCTGGATTATTCCCAGTTTAAAATCTCAAGACTAAACTTCTTGATAATCATTTGTTAAACATCTACCAGACAAATGACTCTTGTCATAATTACTTGTAGAGTTAATTCATTGTTAGAGAAATAGAATGTCATTAAATTTTAATGTAACAGCTAAGTAACAAGAAAATAACAAGACTGAATACAATGTCAATTTCAGTAAGATGCAGGGCATGAGAGTATAAATATTCTTTATAAATTTTATATATTTATAAATTTTAAATAAAGTAACCAAAGAGAAACCAAAAGTAGAGAGGTAAGAGGCTTTATAAAACAACCGTGGATAACAATAGTTACTTACCTCACAAATGCTACAGTAATGTGCCGGTTCTTCTTTTGTCCGCCCATGCCATATAATCTCTTTTCCTGCAGCAATGAGAGCTTCCCTCAACGTCTGACATTGCTTCAGAGTTCTCAGAAGACAATACCTATTATGGGGGGAAAAATTATTTGTGACCAGCAACAGAATACTGTATATCATTATCATAAAAGATATACTCCCAGAGACTTGGTTCTAGTATCTGTGACTTTATAATTTTTTTTTGTCAATTTCTCAGATATTCTCTTTCTTAAAAAATAAGGCCAATGCTCAGCAAGTCTGATGATGACAATATTAGATCATTTACAGTTGAAAATTAATTGATATCTGAATATCAAAATATAGTGATCTTAATACAAAAAACCCAACTCCTTGCTTAAATAGAAGTTGCTAACTTTGGCTCTTATTTGGGCAAGTCAATTAACCTCTTTGGGAGTCAATGTCCTCATCCTTGACATAAGGGGTCTAAATTCCAGATCTCAACTGCTATAATTCTATTAAGACAGGAAGGCACATTATTTCTGTCAGCACTACCTAGACACTTATAAACAGGATCATCTGTACAGCTAATTTTGAAACTTTTGAGTCTGTACACAGAAAACTATAGATTTAGTTACTACATGACACAAAATTGGTTTCATTACAGAGCTAAAGAAGAAAAAAAGACATTACTTGATTTTAACTTGAGGATAATACAGAATCTTTCATTTATATTAACACAAGTGAACTCTTCTTATACCTTTTCTAAATTCATACTTATGATGCTAACAGTATATTGAATTCTCACAATTTGTGCTGATTTTCCTACAGTTTGCTGTCATTATTTGGACTCGTCTGCTAGTCTCTTACTCTCCTGTGAATTAGTGGCTCAGGTTCTCCATTTCAAAGAGAAGTTGGACTAGATGGTCTCTAAGGCACTTTGCAGCTCTAAAATTTTTGCAGACAATGAAAATACCCTAAAGAAAAGTAAATGGGTTTAGCAACTGACTGCTATTTTAGAGCAAAGTTTTTGTCTGTTTTATTCATTGCCTAGGACAGTGCCTGGCATATAGTATAGGTGCTCGATAAACATTCAATTACTTAAGAAGTAAAATTGAGAGCATAACAGCATATTTAATTTCTCTGAATTTGTATTTCCTTGCTATTTCCTAAGTTACAAGGTTAAAGTATTGTATCAGAACCCATGTACATTAAGCCAAGGAAAAAAAGATGACTTAAAATATATGTAAACCTGTTACTTTATGTAACAAACCTTAAACAATAGCAATTTTACAGTTGTAAGGCAGATCCTTTCAGTATCATAGTCAAAGAATTTCACTCTTAACTTGGCTTCAGCAATTCTTGTATTTAACTTATTTAAAAACAAAATAATGCTTTAGATTGTGGTTTGCAAGTCAAACATAGGACAGCTGTGTGGGGGGAGGAGTGGGGAGAGATGTGTCAGGGGAGGTAGCAAGTAAAAAGTTAGATCATGGCAAAAAGAGAGAAGATAGAATTCTAGACTATGCCGCCAGCTCTTGAACAGTACCTGCTCCTCCCTTTTCCCCTTCCCACGTCAAGTACAATTCACCTCTGAAGCCACTGATCTTACTAAACAAGTTTTCCAAGCAGGGCTTCAAAATAAGGTCTCTTTCACAGGAAAATAATGCCTAAAACTTTGCAGATACCTTTGGAAAATTTGCAGACTCCACTATGCTCTTGTGTGAGAAACAAAGAAAAAATAATAAAATAATACAGTAAAGTACATAAATAATTAAAAATAAGAAAACAGGAGGCATAGTATGAGATGCTTCAGACACGTTACGCCATGTAGGCCTCTTAACAGCCCTGTGAGAGGCACTCTTATTTCCATCTTACCAATGAGCCAACTAGGGCTCAGGGAAGCTCAATTTGTCTGATGTCATAAAGCTAATTTTTAAGTGGCTGGGCTAGGGGTTTGTGAAAACAAAATGTTAAGCCTCCCCTCACTACCTCACACTGTACTCTCTTCTTTCTGGTATCTTTTCCTATCTCTTTTTACCTGCCTGCTCCCCCTCGTCTCTTTTGAAGATGAGATTCTTGAAGCTCCATTAGCAGAGTTTGGTTTTGTGTTTCGAACATAGAGCCTTGGTTCTGGGGAGCAGTACCCCACTCTACTCAGCGAATGAACTTTTACCTCCAATGCTATGGACTACTTTGGCAGTTAGATTGTAGTTTACAACTTATGGCTCGTTAGGTAGTTTTAACCAGAAAAAGGCAATTAGTATATATTTTTTTCCTACAAACAATAAAGGGTTAGAGTTAGGGTTATATTAAGAGTAAACACTAAGCCATGAATATGCTGCTTCTGGAATCACAGCTCCAGAACTTTTATTTTGTGAGATACTGGAATCTTAGAAAATCATCAATTCAACTAATATGACCTGACAACAAATAACCAAATTATGGTTTCCCCCTTGCCCTTTGTTTTTTTCCTTAACAGTAAAAGTTTCTGTTTCTTCCCATTTTCAAAAGGTAGCGCAGTTGGAACAGAAGGAGAACTGAGAGAGACAGAGGCTCTTTTGGAGTCCACAGCAATAAGCAGGTCCTAGAGAGAGGATGTGATTCAACTGAAGAGTAGAGAACAATAAATAGAAAATAAAAACATTTGAGGAAAGGATGCCTAGGGAAGGCACAGATATACTATTCAAGACTTGACTTTTAACAGTCATCTGGTTCTGCTTTGGTTAATCTGGTTCTGCTTTGGTTAATCTCAGGCTTTGGTTTTATGTGACAACAACATGTGAATGTACCGAAGAGCTAAAAACTAAGAGTCAAACAAAATCACTGTTGCCATTTCCTCTTCATTTTAGTTTTGCTGAATTTTAATAAGTTTATCTTATAGCAATTAAAAATGTAACTTGTTAGAAAAAAATAATAAATCACTAGCAAGAAGTATAAAAATGTAGAGGATGGGGCGCCTGGGTGGCTCAGTCATTAAACGTCTGCCTTCCACTCAGGTCATGTTCCCAGGGTCCTGGGATGGAGCCCCGCATCGGGCTCCCTGCTCAGCGGGAAGCCTGCTTCTCCCTCTCCCACTCCCCCTGCTGTGTTCCCTCTCTGTGTCTCCCTCTGTCAAATAAAGTCTTTAAAAAAATACATAGAGGATAGAAGATGCTGGTTTTTTTTTTTTTTAAATATTTTATTTATTTATTTGACAGAGAGAGAGAGAGACAGCGAGGGGGGGAACACAAGCAGGGGGAGTGGGAGAGGGAAAAGCAGGCTTCCCGCCGAGCAGGGAGCCAGATGCGGGGCTCGATCCCAGGACCCTGAGATCGTGACCTGAGCCGAAGGCAGTCGCCCAACCAACTGAGCCACCCAGGTGCCCCAGAAGATGCTGTTTTTAACAAATGCATTTTAGGAGCAGGATCAGAAATGATTTCAGGAGCCAGAAAAGCAGGAAATTCTGTGACTTTTAAGGATCAGTCTGGTTTCAGGACCCTGTGTTTAGCTGTCTGGATGAAAGACTACACAAAAAAGCAGGGAGTATTAAAGACAGTTCTGGCTTGGAAGAAAACCACAAGGAAGAGGCTGATTGAGGGTGTGTTGTATTTGAGGTTACACAATAGAATCTAATCCACCCAAAAACCCATCTGCAAAGATGGAACCTCAAGAGGGATGGAATTTTAGTGAAATGCTTTACATAGGGGATAGAAATGCAAATATACCTGAAATATCAGAATAAGAAAACTGAAGACAATAAATAGAAGGACAAATGATTATGAACAATATAATCATAAATCAATACATTGGGCAAAAGATAAAGTATGCCATGAATGCAAAAGGAAGGAGCAGCTCATCTTCCATTGAGGGGAGATGGGAAATCACAGAAGTTTTCATAAAGAAGTTGTCAATTTAGAATGTGAGCAAGGAGGAGAGGTGGGAGGAAGGGACCTTCCAGGCAGTGGGAATGCCATGAACAAAGCTAGTATGGGGATTATTCAGGGAACAAACAACTGCTGCTACAAGATTTTAATCTTGGGATGGGGTTTCTGGGGCAGGAGAATAAAGGAATAAAGCCACAGTGACAGTACGTTATATTGAAGTGAAGACAACACTGGGGACTACTCAGACATTCCAAGGGCAACTTAGGACTAAGTTTCCAAAGTCAGTTCCCAAATACCAGTGTGGAGACAGATGAAACATGGGTTAACTTGATACAACAAGTCTTTATGGTAACAACCTTAGCCACTAAGAAGTAAATGGGGTACAAATTAAAAGTACACCAAGAGGTGCCCTGCCTTGACCAGTCTCTTACTGAAAGAGCCATGCAGGAAAAGTGAGCCAACATGTGAGCCCTTGAAACAAACTTGCCACCTGTCACTCCAGGGTTTCATTTCCCTATGACAACAGTGAGTGTCTGAATGTCAGTGAGACATCCAGTAGTTTCATTTAAACCAACCACATGGCTGAAAATCAAGGTCTCAGTCAATGATAAAATGAGTGTCTTAAGAATTTTAAATTCCTGGATGGAAAAATCAAACATGAAAGCAAATGTTAACCACGAGGATGTAGTTTTAGAATTTTTATATTTTGTTTATACGGTATTCTCACAAAGTACTGTATATTTAACCCAATGGTGTTTCAGAAGACCGAGCCTCAGGATAAGAGTATTAGGATCCATACCAACTATGGAGTGGTCTTCATGGCTATACCCTCTCAATCAATTATTAGGCCAACTGGATATTACCAAAGAGCTGGAGTCCATTTGTCCATTAAAAAAATGGGAATCAAAGGGAAAGGGGAGTTAATAGTGAACAATTTGCTTTAATGTATATTCAAAACCTCTGTGCTTGTGATAAAGTTTATATTATGTAGATAAGGTAATAATCTATAGTATGTACCAAAAAAAGGGAAAACAAAAATATTGTTAGTTTTAAGAGATCTAATCTAGTCTAGGATGTCAGGGACTTGCCTGATCAGAGGATTTATCTAGGCCACTGTGAAAGAGATTCCCAGGGTTCCTCCCATAGAGCTTTGAATTTACTTGTTAGGAACAGACACTAGATACCTATTTTAGTAAGAGTCTCTGCTGATTTTTATGATTAGGGAAGTAAGAACCAGTGCAAACCTCTTACTTCATAAGTGATGAAATTGGGAACAATGTCTAAAATTTGTAGCATTATTCTTCAACAGACATTAGTACTATACCAACTTCATGATCACATTTTTATGATAAAAGCCTTTAAGAGACTATAGAAAGCAAGCTTCAGGGGGGAGATAAGAGCAGATTCTAGAGCTAGATTGCCTGGGTTCAAATCCCAGCTCCACACGTACTTCATATTCTCTGTGCCTCAGTTTCCTCACTGCAAAAAAAAAGAGGACAACTAACTAACACTGCTATTATGAAAATTACATGTGTTACATAAAATGCTTAGATTAGTGCCTGGCAATTAGTGATCAGTATTTAAATTCAACATGTCAAATTCTTAAATAATTACATAATTACTAAACTGAAGTTTTTTAAATTTGAAAAAAATTGTGCAATGAGTGCCAACTAAAAGTGCAATAATTACACCAAAAAGAACGTATTTAAAAGGCGTTTAGTCTAGATCCCATTAGGTCAGGATTTCTCAATCAAAGCACTACTGTTATTTTGGGCGGGAAAATTCTTTGTTGTGAGGGGCTGTCCTGTGCACTGTGGGATGCTTAGCAGTATCCCTAGCTTCTACCCACCAAATATCCACAGTACCTGTCCCATTCAAATCATGACACTGCCCCATGTCCCCTGAGGAAGGGGTCAGGGGGAGGCAAAACTACCACAGTTGAGAACCACTGCCCTAGGTCCATGAATATTCTACTTGAAAAACAGAAGGTGACTGAGGTTTCTATAACTAATATTAGTATTAACAATTATAACTATAGCTACCATTTACTGAGTGCTTACTCTAAGACCCACATAATACTTACAAAAGGTGTTTATTCCCATTTTTTAGAAAAGAAAACAGACTAATAAGTTTGGTAATTTACCCATGGTCCCCCCTACCAACAAATGGGGCAGCTGAGATGTGAAGGCAGACTGGACTCCAAACAACTACACAGTGCTGCCCTGCCTGTAATAGTTCACCGAGACATCAAATAGCACAGAACCTAAGACAGGAAAATTATAAAGGCAAATAATGAACATATAATGATCGCATATACACGAAAGGCATAGAGAAAGTACTTTATAAAGCATTAATATTCTGCATGTAAAATGGTACATTTAAAAACATCTACAAAAAGTGTGTAAGTGGTCAAAAGTATGACAAAATGATATGACAAGAACTTAAGTTTGTGGGGAGTGGTTTTCAATGGACTTGATACCACTGAAATTTTAGAAAATTTATTTTCAAGTAATGGCTTATAAGGTATTAGTATTTTTAGAATGTATAATTACTTAGCAGATTACAGGGAGGTTAAGAGAATGTATTCTGAAAATTAACCTTCTACTCCTCAGCATACTATCTGATATGCTCCTCCTAAATCTGAGACTTCCTAATATTGAACTTTTCCAGAGGAAAATGGGATCTTTGGCATTCTATTTTTGACATCTGAAAATGTACTGAACTACTTACCATCACAGCAATTTAAGTGGAACTAACAAAGTAGTAGCAAGGAACCAGAGTTTCCAACGTATTAGAAACATACTATCATTACATTAACTTGCTAAGAGCCCAACATGATTGCAACAATTTATACCGTATTTGTTGGACTTGGCCTTATCTACTGTTGAGATTAAACCATTCAACTGCATCTAAAGGAATCTATGTATTGTGAAAGCCTGTTATCTACAGGGAAATCTAATCAGTACCAACAGTCTCAAGAGCTCACTTGCTACACTAGCATTTGATTCCTTTTTTTTTCTTTCCTTTTCAAGGGTCCTATTAAAAGGAATACTTCAATGCTAAAACATAATGAATATACAAGTCTTATGAAGGTGAAGTTAAAAAAAGCTTTAGCACTATACAGGGAGAAAATGCAGGCCAAGGCAACATACCTCAAATATTTGAAAATGGGAATCATGAATTTTCAAAGAAAGGTTTCTCTTAGCTCTCAACTAGTTTAAAATTAAAACCAAAGAGTAAAAACTACATACTTTGATGAAGATGGATAATCAGCATCAATAAAATCTCCCCACCCTCAATTTTAGGTTTTAAAGATTTTATTTTATTTATTTATGAGAGAGAGAGAGAGAGAGAAAGAGAGGCAGAGGGAGAAGGAGGCTCCCTGCTCAGCAGGGAGCCTGATGCGGGACTCGATCCCAGGACCCTGGGATCACGACCTGAGCCGAAGGCAGATGCTTAACCATCTGAGCCACCCAGGTGCCCTCAATTTTAGGTTTTAAAGTGCCTATTTAGTAAAACTTCATTCACTCATGACCAACCAATGAACATACCTATGACATAGTTTATACTGGAGTGGGAGAGGGATTTACTTAAAGTAAGTATGCTCAATAGTTGTCAAAAATGTACAACCCAAATAAAATTGTGAGAAAACAAATCCAGAATGTGGAGCTCTGCAGAAGACAAAGTTCTGCTCTCTTTAAAAAGAAGGAGAAGAAGAAAAAGAAGAAAAAAAACCATGCAAAAGGACTCGTAGATTTCAGAGACTAAAGACACAATGACTACATACTGAATTCAAGGTCAGCATCACAGGGCTGGTTGGGCAGGGAGAGGTAAAAGCTACAAAAATACATTTTTGCAAAGTTGGGGAATTTCAAATACAGTCTGTATATTAGCTAATTACTATTGAATTTCACATTTCTTACATGTGTTAAACAGTACTGTGGTTACACAAGAATAACCTTACTTTTTTTTTTAAACATAAAGCATTCTTTTTTATTTAACATAAAGCATTCCTTTTTTTTTTTTTAAGATTTTATTTATTTATTTGACAGAGAGACACAGCAAGAGAGGGAACATAAGCAGGGGGAGTGGGAGAGGGAGAAGCAGGCTTCTTGCCGAGCAGGGAGCCTGATGCGGGGCTCGATCCCAGGACCCTGGGATCATGACCTGACCCAAAGGCAGATGCTTAATGACTAAGCCACCCAGGCACCCCAAGAATATTCTTATTCTTAAGAGATGCAGGTTGAAGCATTTGGGATCGTGTCATAATGTTTGCAAATTATTTTTTCATATGGCTCAGCCAAAAAACTGTGTGCGTATGCGCATGTGGAGACTGCTAAGTACATGTGGCAAAAACTTACCTGAGGACTCCAAATGAGGTTATATAGGCATTCACGGTACTATTCTTTCACTTTTGGTAGATATTTAAAATTACAAAATAAAACGTTGGAGGAAAAAGTATAAAGAAGTTTTGGAGGAGGGGCATGCAGTAATGCATTACATGCAAATTTGATGTATTTTAAAGGAGAATAAGGTATTAACATGGAAAAAATGTCACAGTTCAATGAGTTATTAAAGGAAAAGATCAGTAGCCTTACATTTTGATAGAGTCTTTCTTACTTCATTTCTTTGTATAGGCACTGTTCTATTTTAAAAATAGCTAATGGTTGAGAAAACTTAACAGCTAACACCTTAGGAGGGTTACCTGTCAGCCAGGTGAAAGCTACAAATGTGTGTACCAGACTCCTTCTCTCAGCAGTAGAGCCACACAGTCATCTGGCTACTGAACAGAGATCCCCACTAAAACATCACAGGAAGAATTCAAGTTCTGCATGTCTTAAGTCTGCCAAGCTGGTAATCACTCCCCACACCTAATTCAGTTCGTCTCTTCTTCCTTTACCCCCAGCTCCATCAACAAGCACATATGTCCCCCTGCCTACCCAAGGTAAAGCCCCAGCAGTACAGATTCCTCTCTCACCTCCACCACCCAATCACCAAGTGCAGTCTAGTTTACCCTTTAACCTTTGTCCCTCCTCTTGTCTGAACTGCAGCAACTACCTTCTCATTTACTCCTCTAAATCTTCTGCCCTCCATTTACTGCTTCATCTTGCTGCCATGTGACCTAACATGCAAATTTGATCATTATTAGAAAGATTTCAAAAAACAAATTTTTTTTGAGAGAGAGAGAGAGAGAGAGCATGTGAGCGCAAGGGGGGTGGGGGGAGGGGGGAGGGAGGGAGGGAGCAGGGGAGGGAGAGAGAAAGAAAGAGAGAGAGAGAGAGAGAGAGAGAATCCCAAGCAGGCTCCACACCCAGCAGAGAGCCTGATGCGGGGCTCGATCACACAACCCTGAGATCCTGACCTGAGCCAAAATCAAGAGTTGGACGCCTAACCAACTGAGCCACCCAGGCGCCCCTAAAAGATTTAAAATTCTAAAGGCTTCCCACTGGTGGCTGCTCCCAATGTGAAGTTTACCTGAAATTTTTAGCAACATGTTTAAATCTATACTCTTCAACTAATAAGAACAAGTAGGGCTTAAACCTGAAAAAACACTTCAAAGTTTGGTCTAAAGAAGGAGAAACTAAGTTTGCTTATAATATATGGGGTATGTGGAAAAAAGTTTATGTTTATTTAGACAGTTAAAGGAAATCAAAAGAGAAAGTTATTCACTGAGCCTTCACTAAAATTCTTCTAAGGAGTTAGGCTGTTAACTTTTCAAGTCAAGGTCACTGCAATGTAAAATGAAAGTAGTAATAAGATAATGAATATTCTTTTGACTCATGCCAATGCAGAAGGTATCTGCAAGAACGTGGAGTATAAAGATTAGTGTATTTTAGTAAAACAACTAGGATGTAGAAATTTAAAGAGATTACTATATGATTTACTCAGATAAAGTACTTTATGGAATTGCAGGACTCTAAAAGACCCAATTTGAACTCGGGAAGTGCAAGGAAAAAAAAACAAGAATAATGTTGACCTGATGAAATAACTACAGGTAATTCATTCTCTAAATGATAACGAGAAATTAGTAGGGGGCAACAGAAGAGAACACCATTCTCCCATTATTAAATCACCCGGTGCCAAGAGAGGTACACAATCTATTACTATACTCCCACAAATTTTTCATAAATTTTGCATAAACTCACTTGGTGTTGAAACGCGACCTGAGGCTTTTTATAGTTTTCGCTTAGCTCATCGGGGTGACTGTATGTTTTACCACAGGAAAATTAATGTGTTTGATTCCAGGATACTGCCACAGAACTTACTAGAAGGACCAAATAGATCATATATGTACTGTATTCTCTTTTCTAAACCCAAAGAATTCTGAATACCAAACCACATTTGGCCTAAGGGTAGGATAAAGGACTATGGAGCTACAGTACTACTATTCTGTGAGGCCTTTCCTTAATGTTCCCCTCTCAGAAGTGCCTTCCTCTGTGCTCCCCCATTTTTTAAACCAGTATCTTCAGGAGCAAAGATCCCATATTTTAATGCATTGACTATTTCCCCATTTATTATAAATGGCCTGAGAAGTGATCAAGTCCCTCTCTCCCCTAGGACAATATCACAGCACCAACTCAATTCACAATAAATATGAAACAAATATGAAAGCATGAAAAGAACTGGGTGGAGATGAATGAGTGAATGTGAAGGCACAATGTACATTTCGCTTGCGCTGTTTCTGATTAACACAACTATGAAGACCCAAAAATTACACGTTGTTGATTCACAGTATTTAGAACTAAAAACAGTAATTCAGGGAGGAGTTAAGGAAGAAGGCTATCTTTGTATATATATCTTCTCCATTCCACTTCTTGCATGGAGCTGATAATTTTTTTTCTTTTAAAATAGCCTACAATTCGCATGTTCAATGTATCCTGAATTAATACCTTACTAAAAGATAATTCAAACAAGGAGGGAAAAGGGGGGAAGTGTAAAAATTGCAATTCATATTAAAGATGTCTTAAAATAAAAAACAGAGTAGCAAAAATAAATGGAAAATTCAAGTACACATGGAAAGGCAGCAGTGGGAGAAATGGCTGACAAGGTAAGTGGGGGTCAGATTTGAAGTACAAATGGGGGGTTTTAAAGAAAGTCTGCACTTATGCCTTTGTATGTTTAGCTTAGTTGGTCACTGGAAACCTCAGCAAGAGAACTGACTGGGGCATATTTAAGGTAGAAAGCCAAACTGCTATGGATGGTGGAGTGGACAGGATATGAAGAAAAAGACTCAGGCCAAGGAAAGAAATGGCAAGAGAGAACCATTACTTAAGAATTGGTATAGCTCACAAGCCAGGACAAACCAATACCACTTCCTTTGTTGGCAGGATACTAGGTTTGAGGACCAAAGCAATGATGCGGGTACAATTTTACAGCAAAGCCGAGCTTGTGGAAAAAGACACCCTCTGTTTCTGAACAATACATTCCCCATGCTGTCTTCTGACCTTTATCTGGTTCACTATTTGCTTTTCTTAAATAGAAGTATTTCTCTAAGCTCTGTCCCCAACTCCTCCCCTTTTCTTTCTCTCAAGGCAATCACAAATGGCTAGACAGAAGACCCCCTAGTCTGTCAGCTCTAACTTGGCTCTCTGGAGTTCTGCATTTCCTACAGCTTCTGCTAAACAGCTCTATCTAAGTATTTTATTGGCTCCTCAAACCTGCCACCGCCCCAAAATGAAGTCCTGTGCCAAAGATACATTCAAGGAACTTTCATACAAGATGGCTAGGGGCATTTAATCCTGGCTCTAACTACCTGGGTGACGGTGGGATGCTGAGAGGTAGAACTCAGATACAGTCTGGGAAGCACTTTTCTTAGTGCTCAGCTAAGTACCAAACTCAATTTATTATTTTTATTTTTATATAAATTTTTAGAGAGAGAGCATGTGAGCGGTGGGGGGAGGGGTGCAGAGGGAGAGGGAGAGAATCTTAAGCAGATCTGAGTGTAGAGCCCAATATGGGGCTTGATCTCACGACCCTGAGATCCTGACCTGAGCCGAAATCAAGAGTTGGACACTTAACCAACTAAGCCACCCAGGCGTGCCCCCCAAAATCAATTTATTAACTAGCATTATTACTAAAACCACATAGAACCCAAACTTGAAAACCCAAACTATCTTTGATTCACTCCGTTCTCTTACCATCCAAAAGCTTATGCTGTTTGTTTAACTGCTAGAAAGAACTTTATGAAACCCAAATTAGATCGTATTAGTTAAAAACCCATCAAAAGCTCTCTAAAAGAATACACTTATGTTTGGCACACAATGCATACCCCTCTGCCACTAAGAACTTTTACAACTGTATCTTATTCTACTACTCATCATACACATTGTCCTCAAGCTAGAATGCACCACCGCATACATAGCAGAGTTGTATCACATATGCGTTTAAGATCATGCAAATACCCAGGAGGGAGGAGCAAAACAGGTAGGTGCTGGGGACAGATGGAGAGCTGGGGGAAGAAAAGATGACCTGGAGTGAGTATGCACCTGCTGGTCCTCTAGGCAGCAGGAGTTCCTCTGAGCCTCTTACCGAGTCAGCAGCCTTACCATGCTGAGTATGATTGTAATAGTACAAGAGGGCCTCTCCACAGAAGCCCAATGACTTCACCTAGTGCTCAAGTGAAGAAAAGGGATTTATTCCCTCGCTGGAGGCAAATGTGACTGTGCTGGACTGAAGGAGACATGGTATGCATTACTTTGTAGATGAATTGAAGCGTCTTCCTGGTGGCACAAGAGTTTGGTCTTAAACTGGCTTTAGGTGTTATTCCTCTGTCCTCTCTCCTCTCCCTGCCTCCACATCTTTACCCTTCACACAAATTACCTGCTTCCCAGAACACACAGACTTTTCTGATTCCATGGAGGTGGAAAGAATCCAGTGGGGATCTGTTGTATTTCTTTCAATCTATCCATTTATATGCACTTTTACTTCAAGATAAGACCTATACCAGATACAGATAGATGACAGACACATATATACCCTCTCAGTGCCTAGCCTAGAGCCTTGTATACAGTCAGCAAACATTCATTAAATTATAGAAAGTACAAATGGAAGAAAAGGAACAATGTTGGCTGGTGAAAAGTACATTTTTAGTAATAGCTGAATGACTATGCTTTAAGAGGTAAGTTTATAAAGCAAGGCTTAGAGGTCTGAATTTATAGTGAACACTTTCAATCAGTGTGATGACAAAAGAAGCTTGCTAATCACATCTCATGACAACTCAAGCTGGGAGCAGAATTCTTAATATAATGAGGAACACAATAAATAAAGATTTAAATGACTGAATATTTTGTAGCACAGAGTAAAAATGGGAGTAAAATGAGTATGTAAGTGCATTTAGGTTAAAAAAATAAGGTAGGGATGAGGAACAACAGTACCACAGGTAATTTGAAGTCGAAAAACATCCAAATGGTTTGTATCCAATTTCAACACAACACAACTTTATAACAAAGATGAATACGAAGGTCAATGCTCAACATTTCAAATGTTAAGAGGGATGATGATAAACTGGAAGGAGTCTAGAAGGATGACAAGGATGATGGCGACGGAGGGATGGAAAAGATGACAGAGCTGAGAGATGTTTAAATTAATGAAGACCAGGTAGGAAGAAGAACAGAATAGGACAATGATCTTCCCTTGATTCCTTTTTCCTTCTTGCCACTTCCTCCCCCCACTCTGCAACATATGTGCAAATTCTGTGAGCTTTAGCTCCACCACAGACCCTAGTTTGATCCCTCTCTCTACCCCCATGGGTAAATGTCTGTCTAGGATGGTCTGTCCTGTTGCAATTGCCTTCTAACTGTCCACCCACTCCCCCTTTCCATCACTGCCTCTTGGAATCCATTCTCTACAAAGCAACCAGATTCATTTTCTTAAAAGTTTAAATCAGAACCCATCAATCTCCTGCTTATACTCCTCTAATGCTAACCTATAACACCCAGAACAAACATATAAACTGCTTACCATGTCCTAAAAGTCCATGTCCAATCTGGTTCCTGCTCACTTCATTGAGCTTACTGCAATCCCCCTTTCTCTCATTCTGCTATATACTGGCCTTTCTGTTCTACAAACATGCCAAAGCTGTTCCCAATTCAGCCATTCAGGCCTGAAATGTTCTACCCCTAGGTCTTTGGTTGACTCCATCTCAGTATTTGGGTCTAAGCACAAAACTCAACTTCTCAGACACCTTCCTCGACTGCTGTAGAAAAAAGCAGCACTCCCACCCCCACCCCCCAAACATTACACATTTCGTCTTATTCATACTACTTGTTAGTAGTTTATTCATCTGTCTGGTGGTCTGCCTTGCTCCACTAGAATTTAAGTCCCCTGAGGGGAGGGGTTTTAATTTAAACACTGCACAGAGTTGGTTCTTAAACACTTGTTGAATGGGATACATTCTACATAAATCTGAAACATATTTAGGGATTTAGGACCAAATGACAGGTAGATTTTAGGCCAATTTGTAAAGAACTTTCAAGAATTATAGTGAGGTAATGAGATTTTAGGCCAATCTGTAAAGAACTTTCAAAAATTATAGTGAGGTAATGAGAATTATAGTGAGGTAACATTCTCATCTACCTCAATAGATGACCACAAATTATGGAGGCTACAGAATGGATTACTGCACTTAGTGGTAGTTTTGACTAAATGACCTTAAAAATCCTTCCCAATTATAAAATTCTAATCTATCTAAAATGTAATGAGTCACTTTCAATCTATATAGCTATTAGAGAAATGGTTTCTTTTTTTTTAAGTATTGACAATTTAATGCTGTCCTATTGATTTTTATTTATTTATTTATTTATTAAAGATTTATTTATTTATTTATTAAAGATTTTATTTATTTATTTGACAGAGAGAGACACAGCAAGAGAGGGAACACAAGCAGGGGGAATGGGAGAGGGAGAAGCAGGCTTCCCGCCGAGCAGGGAGCCCGATGTGGGGCTCGATCCCAGGACCCTGGGATCATGACCTGAGCTGAAGGCAGACGCTTAATGCCCGAGCCACCCAGGCGCCCCTTAGAGAAATGGTTTCTATGCTGTACCATCCCTCTACCTTCTTTTGGAGATCTGAATTAGCCTCTAGTTTATGCATATCTCAAATTGACTAAACATCTTCAGTAACTTTAAATCATTTTTCGCCCCAAAAGTAACCCTGACCTTGCCCTTCAGAGCAAGGTACCACCGTCAGATATAATAAGATAAATGGACAGATAACCCCACACAACCCACTACCAATTACATTTATAGAATACAGTACCCAAGAGCCAACTTTTTTAAAGGATTTGTGTATCACGTGATGTAATGAGCACTGGGTATTATATAAGACTGAAGAATCACTGAACTCTACCTCTGAACCTAATAATACGTTACATGTTAATTAACGGAATTTAAAAAAAAAGGATTTGTACATTATTTGCTATGATTTGGGTTTTGTTACCTCTTGTCTCCCCTACTATTTCTGCCCAAGACTAGCTAAAAACTGCAACTGATAAAAGGACTATATCATAAGATAATCCAGAGGTGTGTTACCTTGACCACTATAATTTCTGTTTGAATGAAATTTTGGACTTAGGTTTGAAATCATTTTATTAAGACAGGATTATTTTCAAAAGACAGTATTTTGAAAACGACATATACTGACCAAATTAATATAGCTGCAGGAGAAATACTTAATATAAGCACTACTTTAACAAATATGAAAACTATAAATATTTTATCAGTGAGTATAAAGCAGTGTATTCCAAAATGAGTTTTTGAGGAGATCAATTCTTTAAGAGATACTGGTCAAACAAATACGTTTGGGAAATACATTATATAACCCTCCTCCTTCCCCATTCACAAAACACACCAACACTCATAGTCTATACAACATTTTACAAAAACTATTAAAAGAATAAAGGACTTGTAAAACTTTATCTAATCCATCATTTTCCATATTTCTTTGACCAGAATCACCCACCTTTTCAGGGTAGGGGCAGCAGTGGCAGAAAATACAGTTTAGGGAAACACTGCTATATAGCACTGTTTGAAAATATTACTTCTAAATATATTTACAAAATAGCTAAGACAGAAACTGACAATAAATGAGAAGCTTAGTAGGATATATATATATTCAAATAACTTGTATTAGGTGTATAAAGCAGCTAAGAAAAGGGACAATTATAAGATGGATGATTTCATTAAAACAATTAAAAAACTGCCATTTTAGTTAAGTCCCTGTATTAAATGCTAATTTATCTGTACCAGCAATTATTTTGTGATGCCATTCTCTCCCCCTGATACCAAGGGCAGTCTTTCAATATTAAAACTCAAGTTCTCCTAGGAATCAGGTGGCTCAGAGGGTAGTGGGGAAGCACAGGCCTGTGAATCTACTGGTTTAGAATCATTTGTGTGCCTTCATTCCTTTTTGTACCATAGTGTACTGACTATCTGGAAGGGAAAAATACTTTTAATGTGTGGATTCCCGTATTACATTTTACTAGACTTCTGGACCATTCTGTTGTGATGTCAACATAATTCTATGGGGGGGGAAGTACTGAATAGTTAACACTCCCCAAAAAGAGAGGGACTACAGCAGTTTTAGAAAGCACTTACTTAATCATTTCAAAAAGCTTTGGATCTGAGACCTTGATATTTCGTGCCATATTCCAGGAAAGATGAACCATGGGTACTATTGACTTCACACTTTGCAATTTGTTCCATTCGTACCGTTCCACTGCCAACTTATACTGGCAGGCTAGGAAAAAAAAAACAGTTATAAAATAGCAACCCAAAGTACCAAAAGATATGAAGTTACCATTATCACCTTCTCAGATGTTATCAATACCAATTCTGAGAATCTCAAACATTACAAAAATAATTATGTTTCTTTGATAATTATGGCAATAATAATAGTAGTGAACACATAAAGAGTGCTTACTGTAACTATGTGCCAGGCATTGTGCTGAGCTATTTTTATACATTATCTCATTTCATCTTTATCATTACCTTATTAATTTTATTATTCCCATTATACAGATGAAGAAATTGAGGCCCAGAGAGGTTATATAACTTGCCCAAAGTTGCAAGAGCCAGGTCCTGGTCCTAATCCAGGTCTTTCTGGCTCCAAAGGCCATATTCTTAATCTGAATTATCTACTGCTTGAAGGCAGGCATAATTCAAACAGATTTTGACATATTAGGGCTATTCATACAACATTACCAGATAAAAGAAAAATCGCGAAGAATGAATAACCACTCTATTTTGCCTTCTCCCATAAAGGGTTTGCTTTATAAAACAAAACCAAGCACTCTAAAAATTATTCAAAGTGTTTCTTCCTTGTATATAAAGACATTAATTTGTTATTTGGTGAGATGTATGGTCTTGGATTTCTACCTGTTAACTTGAATTTAATTTCTTGTACTACAAATTAAAATTTTATTCAAGGAGATACAACTCTTCTTCCAATTTCTAGTGAGTTATATTCTAAGAAAAAAAAATAAACCTATCAGATACAATCTTTTATAAATTAAACTTTTTTTTTTAGCATATTCTTTAAAATACCTGTAAGTGGACCAACATTCCAAGCAATGTTGTTGCACCAGCCAATAGCCTGAACCCAGTGAACAGTGCCTGCATTTATCCAGACCAAATCTCCAGGTCGCTGAATAAACCTATACACTGGAACATTTGCTTCATAAAGATCTTCAAGGTTGGGCCACCAAGAACCCATAAGGAAATTCAAATTATTTCTGAAATAAGAAAAAATAATGCAGATGGATCAAATACTTTAATAAAGCTCCTTAATAAGACTGGAAAACAAGGTCAAAACTTCTTAAAACATGCTCATTCACACTGCATTGAAACTTAACTGTCTGTGCAATAAGAACTACCGTATGTAATGGGAGTAAAATTAATTACAGTTAAGTATTGGATAACTTATCCAAAGATCAGTACTACTACCTTCAACTGATTTTTCAAAGATCCAAATGAAATCCAAAGCTCCTTTTAAGTAACACTTATACATTAACTTAATTTCATTTCACTAAAGGCTATTTGACTGAACCCTTCTTCATGGAGTACCAAGAAATCTCTAAAAGGTAAATGGAAGGTGGAATTGACATCAAGTCACTTAAGTCCATAAACAGGAATGCTAAGGAAAATATAATGAAGTATTTAGGAACCTTGATTTGAGGCAAAGTGGAAAAAAGAATGGTCTCTACTGCTGTTTTGAATTCTAAGAGGAAAAGGAGACAGGATGTCAGTCTCTAGAGTTTTGATACTAGTTAAAACTATGCAGCTGAAAACAACTTCATAAAAAACGAATAGTCACACACATGCACAAATAACCATCATCACTGCCACCGCCACCACCAATGTACTTTGGAAACAGTCTATGGATCTTAGTAAGCTTTTACTTTAAAATCTGGTTTCTTGAGCCCCTCGGTGGCTCAGTCGTTAAGCCTTCAGCTCAGATCATGATCCCAGGGTCCTGGGATCGAGCCCCGCTTGGGCTCCCTGCTCCGCGGGAAGCCTGCTTCTCCCTCTCCCACTCCCCCTGCTTGTGTTCCCTCTCTCACTATGTCTCTCTCTGTCAAATAAATAAAATCTTAAAAAAAATAAAAAATAAAAAAAATAAATCTGGCTTCTTCTTTTTCTACTTCATCATGATATAAAAGGAAGTATTTTTAAAACTGCATAGCAACTTTTCCTACAAGAGAAGTTTATAAAATTCAATAAGCTACATTTTGGGGAAGGAGAAACTTGCAGAATGGAAGTGTTCCTTTCCTTATTATCTAAGAAGTAGTCTTTACTTCTGTCCTGTGCCAAAGGATACAATAAAGTGTACCTTGAAATTATTCTCGTTGGTTTAAATTTAACTTATTTGCTTAGATCAAGGGCTGGCAAACTATGGCCCATGAGCCAAATCCAGCTCACCTATTTTTGTAAATAGAACTTTTATTAGACCATGGCCATGCCCATTCATTTACATATTATTATACATGATTGCTTATGTACCACAGTGACACAGCTGTGACAGAGACCATATGACCTGCAAAGCCTAAAATATTTATTATCTGGCCCTTTATGGAAAAATCTCACCAACCAGCTGATTTAGATGGAATCTTTGCCTTATTTTTTTTCCTTAAAAAAAATGCAAGGCTGCTCTTCAAAGTCTAGAAGACTGCCAATGGTAGCCTAACTGCAAGGGGCTATGGATGGGCTTTACTGTCTGTAATAAGGCTCAGTAGATACAGTCCAGAAAAACCTGCCTATGAAGCAAAATATGGTTACAAACACAAATTCTATCCCTACGTCACCCATGTGTTGCCATCATAACACTGGAGGAACCTTTCTATCCAAAAGCAAGCAAGCAATCAAGTAAGCAAGACCACCAAATAATCAACAACTAAGTTAAAAAAAAAAAATTAAAGTTACCCCAAAAAAGCAAGCATCCTTTTTATCATATATTCAAGTGAATGGTTATTTCAAGACAGATACTGTTTAGTCATAACAAAAACTACAGACATGGTCAATATCAGTCAGTATCAAAAGCAACAATCCTTATGTGAAACAAAATTACACTGAAATGCTGGGGTAGCAAATGCTATTTCTGCAGCTTAAATTTACCTAACCTTTCATACTTTTGATATTTTTATTATCCCCAAGTTCACGCTTTTTAGACATTACCTGCCTCTTCTAATTATCTTTGTTCCCAGATTACCACCCCATTAGGTAGGAAAGAAAAACTAAATCCTGAAGAGAGCCAATCTCTACTCAGAAATAATGAACAAGGATTAGTGTACTGTGTTGTAAAAATATACTACTATCTCAAAGTTTAAGAAATACAAATCTTGGGCACCTGGGTGGCTCAGTTGGTTAAGCAACTGCCTTTGGCTCGGGTCATGATCCCGGAGTCCCAGGATCGAGTCCCACATAGGCTCCCTGCTCAGCAGGGAGTCTGCTTCTCCCTCTGACCCTCCCCCTCTCATGCTCTCAAATAAATAAATAAAATCAAAAGAAAAGAAGGAAAGAAAGAAAGAAAGATAGATCTTTCTGTAGAACAATGGAGATTTCCTACATGACACTGCTCTTTCTCTGCTACCACCGGACCACTGGTCCATAAAAGCAAGCACAGATTAAAGTAGATCAGGTTATTTCATTAGGGCATTTGAAACTTTAAAATTTCACATCTTTGGCTTTCTTATATGAAAGGAAATCTGTGTGTTAAACAGTAAAAACAATGAAAGGTAATTATCTTTTGCTTGTATATAAGGAAATTTTGGATTAGTGTGGGGGTTTTTTTGTAACTGTATTTACACTTGTTACTAAACCAAGAAAGATGTTTACAGCAAAGATCCTGTAACCCACGATAAACAAATTCTTAGTATGTGGAGTATTTGTATAATTAGTTTTCAGAGTCTCTCATAATGTAAATATTTCTGGTGGTTCCCCCTTTACTTCCTTGGGGTGGGGAGAATAACACCATATATATGTATAATTTATGTTTTTATCCGTAATAATTTTCCAATGTTATTACTAAAGGAAAATATCAAGGCTTACATAATGGAGTTTCCATTTAGACAAATAAGTTTAAACCAATGAAAATAATTCTGAGGTACTCTGACACAAGATAAAGAAATAAAGGAAGGCTATTTCTAGGACCTTAAGGAAAGGAATATTTCTACTAGGTGAGTTCCTTCAAATAGAGAAAATAAAATCTGAAGCAGTTGATTAAATTTTGTAAAATTATTTTATAGGAATAGTTGCCAGTGTAGTTTTAAAAAGGATTTGTATCATGGTGATATGACAAAGAGTAATATGCTCAAACTTGAGTTATTAACAGCCTATGAAAGGGCTCTATTATAGAATTCCTTCCACTTCTAAAACCATTCATAGTAAAATAATTTTTCTTGGAATATAGATCTCCCACATGAACAAGTATTTATGTATCAATTGTTCAATTAACCTAATAAACAACTCAATCCTCCTATCTTCCAAATTCAAGGCTGTTACTGCCGCATCTTTCTTAAAGTATTCTCAGTAATGCAAAGGAAGAGACTTGGAATCAAATCAATTTAAATGAATTTTTTGCTGAATGGTAAGTGAAAACTGGTTACATACATTGGGATATCCAGGTTAGTAAGTTGTCCTTTACAATTACTGTTTTTGAATAATTACGTTTAAAGAAAATTTAGTTTGGAAACCTACTTTTCACAGAAGTCATTCAGAACACCCCAATAACCTTCAGGGACAACAAACCATTCACAGTCACCTGGACCAATATTTATGTTAACTGAACAGAAGTTGTTATTTTCTTGATGACCTGAAATGAGAAAAGAAAAACAGTAATCAGCATACTATAAATTCTATAGCAAAATGTGCCTTTAGAAATAAGACCTCGGAAATGTTCAACATAGAATGTTCTGGTGGTATTCAGCTCTTTGTCATTATTTCTGTGTCTAGTTTTAGAGCAGAGTTTGGTCAGCTCCTAACTTATTCAGTAAGACCTTCTGCAGAGGTAGTCTAAATCAAGACTAAAAGCTTAGGTTCTACAGCCAGGCTCCTAAGCTTATGTGAACCTGGGCACATTGCTAAGCCTTTCTGACTCCATTTCCTTATATAGAAGATTAGATAATAACAATTCCAATAAATCACTGGGTTGTTTTGAGGGATCAATGAAATAATGACTGCTCTGAACAGTGCCAAATATATGGTAAGTAATAAGTATTAGCTATTATTGATATCATTACCACTTCTTTGTGAACTAATCACCATTTCTCACAAGTAGTATTAGGACATCAATAAAGAGACAAGAAACCTGGTTTTCAAATGTAGCTGTGGGAGTACTGTCAACAAAAGTGATGGAGCAGGGAACTCTGGAGAACTCTTCAGAAACACTAAAAAAAGAAAAAATCTAGTAAAAACTGACAGAAGGAACCTTACCAGAACTCTGGGCAATAGTCAAAGGTTTACAGCGACCAAGTGAATGCCTGACCAGAAAGAACTCACAACACAGTAGGAGACTTTTACGTCACTTTAACTTACCTTATCCCCACCCACATCACTAGTGTGGCAGTGGACTTAAAAATGGTAGTCTTGTATTCTAGCGTGAGTGTCCCTGGTTCTGGAGGGAGCAGAGTGGATCTTGTTCCCAAGGAATTATGTTTTTCTGTTTCGACTTGACTGGAGTTTCCCCCAAAGGACTAACATAAGGAGCTTCACTCTATCAGGGCAAGTGGTTCAGTGGAGAAGGTTTCCCCCAAAACATTGAAAGGTCAATGAACAAAGGCAAAAACAAAGAGTTGGGGCAAGCAACAGACACACCAAAGGCCTGGAAAGAAAAGCTGGGGACTGAGATTTGGGGGGAATAAAGGCTTTGAAAAGTTCCCATGAATACTAGAGAATTTAGAAAGCCACGCATGCTCAGAAAAATACCTAAGACCATAAATTTTAACTTCTTGCTAATCTTTAGGCGCAGTGCAAGCAAGGAGGGCTCAAAGGCTGAGCCTTTGAGCTCAAAGTACAGGCTCAAAGTACAACTGTAAGCAGCATGGATAAGTGTATAAGGAGTGACTCAACACAAAGGCAATCTGCAAAGACCTGGAGAATTATTTTTTCTTTTCTTTCTTTTCATTTTTCCATTCTTCTTTTTTTGGCACAAAGCACTGAAGGAAATCTCTGTCAGGTCACTGGCTAACTGCTGAGATAATGGAAAAGAAACTTCAGCACTCACACATGCCAAGGAATACAGTCTTTGTGAAAATACTGTGGAAAAGTCACTAAACAGACAACTGTAGCCCACAATAAGGAAGAACAAACCATGGAGAGGGAGAATCTGCTTTCTGTAATTGCCACATGATAGCATTCAAAATGTCAAAATATTAGCACAGTACTATGCTTAGGGAACAGAGACCTCAGGGACTACATCTGACCGAGAATACAATCTGTTTTGGTTTTTTTTTTAATTCTCAGAGTCTGTTTTCACAAAAAATTATGAGGCTTGCAAATAAACAAAAATGTATGACCCAGTCACAGGAAAAAACAAAAACAAAAACAAAAACTATTCCTGAAAAAGAACAGATATTGGACTTCATAGCCAAACACTTTAAATCAACTGTCTTAAGTATACTTCAAAGAGCTAAAATAAACCATAAACAAGAACCACAGGAAATAAGGAGAATGAGGTCTCAAAAGAGATTATTAATAAAGAGACAGAAATTATCATAAATAAAATCCTGAAGCTGAAAAGTATAACTGAAATTAAAAATTCACTAGTAGGTTTCAAACAGCAGATGTGAGCAGGTTAAAGCAAGAATCCACAAACTTGTAGATAGGTCAAATGAAACTAATCATTTTGGGAAGAAAGAAAATAGAACGAAGAAAAATTAACAGAGCCTATGGGACCATCAAATACACTAACCTATGCATTGTGGGAGTCCCAGAACAGGAGAAAGGACAATAGGAATATATGAAGAAGTGATGGTCCAAAACTTCCCAAATTTGACAGAATACATGCATCTATACATCAAAGAAGCTAAAGAAACTCCAAAGTAGGAAAAACTCAAAGAGAGCCACACCAAGACACCTTAGAGTCAAACTAAAAACCCAAAGAGAATTTTGAAAGCAGGGGGAAAAAAAGTGATTTGTCACATACAAGGGATTATCAGTAAGATTAATAGCTGATTTCAGATCAGAAACCACAGAGGCCAGAAAGCAACAGGGTAACACATTTAAACTCTGAAAGAAAGAAAAAAAAAGTAACCAAGAATTCCATATCTGGCAAAACTATTCTTCAAAAATAAAGCAGAAACTAAGACATTCTCAGATAAATAAAAGCTGAAAGAGTTTGTCACTAGCCAATCTGCCATGTAAGAAAATACTAGAGGCTGAATTTTGGGGCTGAAATGAAACAAAGATAGTAATTCACAACCCTGTGACGAAGAGATAAAGTACTACAGTAAAGGTAACTACCTAAGTTGGAAGATTCATACTTTCCAATTTTGAAACTTACCTCAAAGGTACAGCAGTCAAACCAGTGTGGTACTGGCATAACGACAGAGATATAAATGAAGGAAAGAGCATCAAGATTTCAGAAATAAATCCATACATCTGTGGCTGATTTTCAACAAGGGTGCTAAGACCCTTCTATAGAGGAAAGAATAGTCTTTCCAACAAATAGTGCTGGGACAACTGGATATGCAAAAGCATGAATTTGGACCCTTAGCTCATATAAAACCACATATAAAAATTAACTTGATATGGATCAAATATCTAAATATAAGAGCTGGAACTATAAAAATCTAAGAAGAAAAACGGGTAAAACTTGATAACCCTGGATTCAGCAGTGGTTTCTTACATATGATACCAAAAGCACAAGCAACAAAACAAAAAATGGATAAACTGAACTTCATCAAAATTAAAAACTTTTGTGTATCAAAGAACATTATCGGGCGCCTGGGTGGCTCAGTTGGTTAAGCCACTGCCTTCGGCTCAGGTCATGATCCTGGAGTCCCGGGATCGAGTCCCGCATCGGGCTCCCTGCTCGGCAGGGAGTCTGCTTCCCCCTCTGACCCTCTCCCCTCTCATGTGCTCTCTCTCTCATTCTTTCTCTCAAATAAATAAATAAAATCTTTAAAAAAAAAAAAAAAAGAACATTATCAAGAGAATGAAATAACTTAAAGGATAGGAGGAAATATCTACCAATCATATATTAGATAACGGGTTAATATGCAAAATATAAGCTCCTACTACTCAACAACAAAAGGACAAACAACTGAATTAAAAAATGGGAAAAGGACCTGAATGGACATTTTTTCAAAGTGGATAATATACATGGCCAGCAAGCACATGAAAATCTAAACCACAAAGAAAAACCACTTCACATCCACTGGGTTGGCCATAATAAGAAAAAATGGAAAATAATCAGTGTTGGTGAGGATGTGGGAACTCTCATATATTGCTGGCATGAATGTAAAATGGTGCAGCTACTGTAGAAAGCAGTTTGGCAGTTCCTCAGAAAGTTAAACATAGAATCACCATATGAACCATCAATTCAAATCCTAGGTATATAACCAAAACAACTGGAAAAAGGGATTCAGACAGATACTTGCACATGAATGTTCACAGAAACACTATTCACAACAGCTAAAAAGTGCAATCAACCCAAATGTCCACCAACTGATGAACGGATAAACAAAATGTCCTATATCCACACAATGGAATATTTGGCCATAAAAAGGACTGAACCATTAATACGATGCAGGTAACCACAAAAACATGCTAACTGAAAGAAGCCAGACACAAAAGGGAACATATTATATGATTCCATTTATATGAAACATCCAGAACAGGTAATTCTATAGAACCAGAAAGTAGACTACTGGTTGCCAGGGGCAGAAGGAAGTGGGGAATGGGGAGTTAATGTTTAATGGGTATGAGGTTTCCTTTTGGACAGATGAAAATCTCTTGGAACTACACAGAAGTGATGGCTACACAGCACAGTGAATATACACTAAAATGCAACTGAACTGCATACTTTAAAAGAATTAGTTTTACTGTGTGATTTTTACCTCAATAGAGAAAAATGTCGCTGCTCTCACCATACCGTGTCTTTTACACATAATAGTATGATGTGAATATGGTACTTCTTAAAAATTTTTTATGTTAATCACGATACATTATATCATTATAGTTTTTGATGTAGTGTTCCACGATTCATTGTTTGTATATAACACCCAGTGCTCCACGCAGAACATGCCCTCTTTAATACCCATCACCAGGCTAACCCATCCTCCCACCCCCCTCCCATCTAGAACCCTGTTTGTTTTTCAGAGTCCATAGTCTCTCATGGTTCATCTCCCCCTCTGATTCCCCCCCTTCCTTCTTCCCCTCCTGCCTTTTTTTTTTTTAACATATATTGTATTATTTGTTTCAGAGGTTCAGATCTGTGATTCAACAGTCTTACACACTTCACAGTGCTCACCATAGCACATACCCTCACCAATGTCTATCACCCAGCCACCCCATCCCTCCCACCCCCCCCCACCACTCCAACAACCCTCAGTTTCTTTCCTGAGATTAAGAATTCCTCCTATCAGTGAGGTCATATGATACATGTCTTTCTCTGACTTATTTCACTCAGCATAACACCCTCCAGTTCCATCCACGTCGTTGCTAATGGCAAGATCTCATTCCTTTTGATGGCTGCATAATATTCCATTGTATATATATACCACATCTTCTTTATCCATTCATCTGTCGATGGACATCTTGCCTCTTTCCACAGTTTGGCTATTGTGGACATTGCTGCTATAAACATCGGGGTGGATGTACCCCTTTGGATCCCTACATTTTTATCTTTGGGGTAAATACCCAGTAGTGCAATTGCTGGATCATAGGGTAGCTCCATTTTCAACTTTTTGAGGAACCTCCATACTGTTTTCCAGAGTGGCTGCACCAGCTTGCATTCCCACCAACAGTGTAGAAGGGTTCCCCCTTTCTCTGCATCCCTGCCAACATCTGTCGTTTCCTGACTTGTTAATTTTAGCCATTCTGACTGGTGTGAGGTGATATCTCATTGAGGTTTTGATTTGGATTTCCCTGATGCCGAGCGATGTTACGCACTTTTTCATGTGTCTGTTGGCCATTTGGATGTCTTCTTTGGAAAAATGTCTGTTCATGTCTTCTGCCCATTTCTTGATTGGATCATTTGTTCTTTGGGTGTTGAGTTTAGTAAGTTCTTTATAGTAATGGACCCTCAACTCTATGGTCAACTAATCTTTGACAAAGCAGGAAAGAATGTCCAATGGAAAAAAGACAGTCTCTTCAACAAATGGTGTTGGGGAAAAAAGTGAATATGGTACTCTTAATACTTACAAACTCTTACCATGGGTAGATGGTTGGAATTGTCCATGGTGTGGACTCCAAAATAAAATTTAGCACTAATTATAATTAGAGATGCTGAAATCCCACTGTCAAATTCAAAATGTTTTGGGGTAGAGCCTGAGAGCATCTCTATAGTTTAGAACATACATGATTGAGCATAAAGTCCATGAGGTAGGTACCACCTTATCTATGTAACTCCAGGAACAAAGTGTTTGCCCCATAAAAAAGTATTCAAAATAATTTTTTAAAAATTGAACTAATTAAACTATCCATTTCTTCCAAGAGTGAGTTCTCTAACAGAGTAACCACCTGAAATGGGGTTCATATAAACTGAGATATGCAGAAATTATAAAGTACACACTGGATTTCAAAGACTTAATATGAAATCAAAAACTGTGAAAAATCCCATAACTTTTATATTGATTACAAGCTGAAATGATAAGATTTGGATATACCAGGTTAAAATGATTTTCACCTATTTTGTTTTACATTGATATGACTATTATAAAACTTTAAATTATATATAAGACTTGCATTATATTTCTACTAGATAGCACTACTCTAAGGGAATTCCTTAGAGAATTCTTCAATGTTCCACAGGACACTTCTGAAAAATTAATGCCTTATATACAAACTGAAAAAAAAACCGAAACAGTCTAGACACAAGTGACAAAGAAGTAATCTACCAAGTTTGCTTCCCGCGCCCCCCCATCTGTAATGAAAAACTGCATTCTTTTTGAGTTGAGGGAATTATTTACATAAAATAATTCAAATTGGAGAGGTTTTCAATTGAAATGAATCTTAAAAGAACCAATCCAATACTACATACATAAGAAAAATGAACTCTTGGGGCGCCTGGGTGGCACAGTTGGTTAAGCATCCGACTCTTAGTTTCGGCTCAGGTCCTGATCTCAGGGTTGGGAGATCGAGCCCTGTAATGGGCTCCACACTCTTTGCAGACTCTGCTTGAGATTCTCTGTCCCTCTCTCTGACCCTCCTGCTCGTGCTCTAAAATAAATAAATAAGTCTTTTAAAAAAACCTTTAGAGTGTTTAAATAACTTGCTCAGTATTTACATCAGTGTCTAAATGGCGGGGGGGGGGCACATATAGCTCTTCTGCCATTTATTCTAGAACTGTTTCCACCTTACCCAAGTATGGATAAAATATCACAGAATTGGGCTTCCACTGGTTTGAGGATAAAAACTACTACAACCTAATGGTTCTAATCCTGGCTGTACAGTATAATCCTCTGGGTAACTTTTTAAAAAATATTGTGCCTGATCCCAATCTCCAGAGGTTAATCAACTATTTATTTTTTAAAAGAGATTCTAATGAGCAGTCAGGACTCAGAGTCCACTGACCTATGTTACCTAGAAGCAAGCATAGGCCTATTTTGATAGAACTTTGTAGTTACAATTCAATAAGCAGGTGACAAAGAAGAAAGCACTCTGGTTTTCAAACCATGGCTGCTTCAAGTTGCAAACAAAAACATCTGATGGTGATATGCAGCCTATAGGCATTGGTATATAAGTGAACTTGTTATCACCAGTCATCAGCTCTAATTGTTAAATATTTTGAACATCACTCAGAAATTTCATGTAAATCCAAGGAAACACAAAGAAGATGGTATATTAGTGTTGGTCAGAATTTTAAGTTTAAAACCAATGTAATTCATTTTACAAATGAAGAAAAAGACCCAGAGAAGGAAATGTGACTTGCCAAAAGTGACAAGCCCAGTTAATAGGAAGTCCAGACTGGATACCAGGAGAACTCTAGAAATGTCTCCCCATCAAGTGCTTTGTGTGAACTGTGTGTTGCATCCCAATTAGAGGATTACAACCTCTACTTCCTTATTTAAATGAAATAGAATGGAATAGACTAGAAAATGTATTATTCTATGAAACTGTTCTTGTATACACATATGTGCACAAAGTCATAAAATATATATATATATATTTTAAAGATTTTATTTATTTATTTGACAGAGACGCAGCAAGAGAGGGAACACAAGCAGGGGGAGTGGGAGAGGGAGAAGCAAGCTTCCCGCGGAGCAGGGAGCCTGATGCGGGGCTCAATCCCAGGACTCTGGGATCATGACCTGACCCAAAAGCAGCTGCTTAACACTGAGCCACCCAGGCGCCCCCATAAAATATATTTCTTAGTGTGACTACGGCAAAAAGAAAAGTTTAAAAAAAACTATATCCCATCACTCTGGAGACAGGATCAACAACAGTCTCTAAGCCACAGGGACTTTCCCAGGAGTGCTCCAATGACCCCTTTCCAGATTAAAATGCTATTGTTTCAGGACTATTCTATTAAAAAAAGATAATATAATGGGAAAAATCTTAATAATACAAGTCAAACCTTATAACAGGAGTTTCCTTCAGTTTCAGTTTCCTTCAGTGTAAATGAAAAGAATCTGGTTCTCTTTTGCATGTTTTATATTTTGATTAATCCCGTTTTTCAATTGTAGGAGATAACGTTAGTTCATAAAAGTTACCTGGTGTTCTGCTTCCTGGAACTTTCATGTACAGTTGAACTGTGTTCATGCCCAGTATGGTATGACCAACATGGCTTAGAAGATTTCCTGCTGATACGACACGCACAAAAGCAGGAAGTTTAGTCAGCTCATGTAGCTGCAACTTCCATCTGCAATAAAATAACAACAGATCAAGAGTGAAATCCTGCCACAAATATTTATGGAAGTTAGCCATTTCTTCAAAAACTTTGTGTCCCAATCCAAAAAACAATGAGATCTATAAATATTGTACTTTTGCACAGGAAACAATGAGATGCTTTATTTTTTCTATTATTCCAAAGAAAACCTCCTAATGAAAAGAGGCACAAAAATTACGGAGTTAAAAACAAAAATACTGAGTAAATGAAAGAAAAAAACCTGACTTCCTATTTTTATAATTGTTGTAGAATTCTATTTTATAAAATTATTATACACTATTAATCATAAAATAACTTTATGATTATGTACTTAGCCTAGTCAGGGTCTTGATGAAAACCTGTACAAGTTTTAAGTTAAAGAAAATAACTTCATTGTATAACCTAGCAAAAATAATTTATCTGAAACTTGTATATCAACTCGGAAAAATGACAAGGAAGGAAAGAGAAGAGGAAATTGTAGACAATTCTCTCTTGCAGAGGATACCTCTATGCATCAGTTCACAGAAATACTACAAAGACTTACTTTTTGTCATCAGACAGGTCAATGTTGGTCCCAAACTTTATGGTTTTAAAGGGTCCTTTCCTCCTCCTCCCAGAACTTAAAAAAAAGAGAGACAATATTAGAAACATGCCTTTTAAACAGAAATACTAAGTGGACATTAAAAATGACTTACTTATCTGAAGATGTAGATTCACTATCTGAGTGGTCTTTATGGTGACTTCTTTTCTCATTTTCTTCCTATAGATTAAGCAAAACACATTCTAGTTTAGTATTCCACAACCAGCTATCCCTTCCATCATGCAACTGTAAATTTCACACCTAGATTGATGGTATTATCTATGTTTGGAAGCTAAGTTTCTATAGGCCGCTTTCACATGAAAATTTCTTTTAAGACCACACATTAAATAAAAACCCAAGAAAAGTCAATGCTCACCACCCATCGGCATGGTATCTGCCCTCCTCAGCCACAGTTATCTTAAGAGTTCTTTCTTAATAACATTCTTCTCTAAGGGCAAAAATCTACAGAATCTCATTCTTGACCCATTTTTAAGAGGAGAGAATTTTTTTTTTTTTTTTTTTAACTGAGAGGCCTATCCATCTTGATTATAAATTTTCTAAACTAGCAGCGGTGTGTGGGTATGTATGTAACTATAAGGGTAGAAGGTAAGATGTTCTCTATTCTTGATTATGGACAAATGGAAGTTCTCCCTGGGTTAAATCTTTTCTTCCACAATGAATTATACACAAATGGTAACACATTTACAACATTAGTAAGGGAAAGAAGTGCTGCATAAATATAGGTGCTTTTCAATGCAAACATTACTACTACTATTTACAATTTTGGGGTCACAGATACAGTATCTCAACACTGTCCTGTTTGAGTTAGCAATACTTAGTACATTTTGGTCTCCCTCCCTTTAAATGTATAGTTTCTAAACATTTGCCAAAATTTTCACATGTAATAGTCCATGCCATCAGAGCACACAAAAAGGCTTCTTTTCTTTGGTTATGGATCCTATCCCATATAAATACTCTGCCTCTTAGGATCTTTGCTTTTCAACTCCTCCTCCTTTGGTGGCTTCCTGGGTGATCCCTGAATCTTGCTTATTATTTATCCTCTTCTGAACATAATACTACCACACAGTTGAAGTATCTCAAAAGTTTGGCCATATGAGATTCATACAGACAATGAATTCACTGCAGCTCATTAAAGCTGCAGGACAATTCTCATTAGATGAATTTCTCTGTAGGATATAGGGAATGGTAGTGAGAAAGAAATACAAATACACAATTCGCAGGTACAAACGTTGCCTTCATTAAACATGTGAACTCGAGGCAGAATTTTAAACAGATAAGCAAATCTAATGAATTACAAATTAAAGACTTGCAGGCACATATTAAGTTTTAGCTGTAGGATATGTACAAAACAACTTAGTAATACAGCAAGTATTTGAGTAATACATTTAATAAACTCATTTTTGTGGATGTTTTATGTTCACTTTGTGGGAGAATTCACAAAGTACTCATTACAGTGCTCAAGGATTTTAGTAATGATTCACTGCTGAAATGCCTGACTCTTTTAATAATAATCCTCTGATTATTTTTCTGCTTTGGTTTTTAATTTTCCATATATTTTGAAATAATTTATGCCTCTCCCTCAGTTTTCTCCTTCAGACTGAGGCCAGTAAGAACAACACTAATGCTTCCTGGAGGCGTTATCTATCAGATAATACTAACCTGGTAGAGGAGAAAAATGGGAAGGCACAAGACTAGGAATTTTGCAAGCATAAAGCAATCTCAAGACTTATTTTATCCTCTGGTATCAGTGGCTCTCAATCAGAGGCAATTTTACCCTCCAAGGGATATTTGGCATGCATGGAGACCTTTCTGACTGTTAACAACTGGGGTAGACGGTAAGGGGTGAGCTATAGGCATCCAGTGGAGAGAGGGCAGGGATGCTACCAAACACCCTACAATATACAAGACAGTCTCCCACAACAATGTATTATCCAACCAAAATGTTAATAATGCCAAGACTGAGAAAGCCTGCTTTAAACAGAAACATCCCAGGGATGAGGGAGACATCTCACTAGACAGTAACAATATTTACTTTATCAACCCATAGGCTTGCTTTGACTTTACTAAGAGCAAACTGCATAGCACTTACAGAGTATTTCGTGTAACTACAAAATAATGAGATGCTTACAAAAGAAATGTGCCCTTTCAAAATAAAAGAACAGAAAACAATAAAATAGTCTAAAAATAAAATAATGTTCAAGGAGTAAACACTTACCCTCAATGATTCCTGGAAGGAGGAGGCCTGGTACTGTGCATATTTAGCAATTGTAGTATGAGATCGATTACTTTCACAGTGCCAGATTTTCTTCGTTCCAGTAGGATCCCAGTTTTCATCGGCTGGCTGCAACAACTGTGTCCTCACTTCCACCATATGTTCATTGTTAGCTTCCACCAAAGTTTTGGTAGAGAAAAGTCCCAGGTCTTCATAAATAAATAAATGTAGTTAATAAATGAAAATTATATTTGGAATAATACATTAAAAGTGCTTTTGTTAAGAAAAAAAAGAAAATGTTTTATGGCACTCTATCCGGTTCCCCTAAAAAACAACCAGGGCCTCTGCACAACCTAAACGTCGTGCCAGGTTTACACAACCAGACAATGAAGCCCCAGACCTAATCATCATGCCAACAGCAAAGGCGGAATCAAGGGGCCAGGCACTAGTTAGGAGGCTACAGTCTTATTAGTAGCACTGAATTTTATCTACATTTTATATTAAAAATTATTTCATTAGATAACCTAAATCACAATTATATAATTAGACCAAAAGCTAAATTTAAAAACCACTAATAAACTGCCAGGAACCAATATTGTCATTGTATCTTCACACTATGGATTAAAAAAGTGATATACAACCACACACACACACACACACACACACACACACACACACAGTGCCAGAAAATATTAAAATGAAAATGTGAAAACTGAAAAACTTAATAGAAATAAGTTTCTGCCAGTGCTTTAAGTGTCACAGATAGCAAAGGATATATAAAACTTTTCTTTTTCTTATTTAAAGCTTACCCAACTTAAGAGCTCCAGCAAGGCCACGTATTACTGTAACAGGGTTGTTTGGATTTGTACAAAATTGGTGTAATGGAGGAAAGAAAGCATCACGTTTATTTTCCAACTGTAAAATTAAAACATATGGTCAGATCTCTGGAAAACAGACCTTTTATTTAAATATTATGCCAAATTCATATTCATCATTTATTGCAATTTAACAATGCACCCTGTAATTTCTATTTTATATTTTACAGCATTTTATCACTGTGTCTTTTGACCCTAAGTTGTAATTAGATAGTAACCACATACATTTCTCTTGTCCACTGTATCTTGAACAAAATATGCGGGAAGAAATAAAATTAAAACTTCAAAATCAAAGCGATTTAAATATTATTCAACTTTAAAAAGGAAGAAAATCCTATCACATGCTACAATGTGGATGAACCGTGAAGACACTATGTTCAGTGAGAATAAAGCAGTCACAAAAAGAAAAACTGTAAAATTTTACTTATATGAGGTATCTAATGTAGTCAATTTATAGAAACATAAACTGGTGGTTACCCAGGGGCTGAGGAGACCAGGGGAAAAGGAGTTGCTATTTAATGGGTATAGAATTCCAGATTTGCAAGATGAAAAGGTTCTGGAGAAGTGTTCTGCAACAATAAGAATATTACTTAACACTACTGAAGTGTATAGTTAAAAATGGTTAAGATGGTAAATTTTATGTTATGTGGGCTTTTTCCTCACAAAAAGAGAAAAGAAAACCACAAAAGGTCACAGTGTTTTTAAAAATAATACCAAAGTGAAAGCAAGCTGAAGAAGACCCATAAAAGATAAATCTTAATTTTGCATTTCCCTCTCTCAGACTTCCGTTTAAAGGTTTTATTACACATCTATCCCAGTGCTTCTCTTACATACTGAAGGATCAATAAATACTGGTTGGAGGAAGGATTAATACGATACTATTTGGCCTCTAGAGGGCAAAAACAGGGCCAAATCCCCAAAAAACAAACTTGATAGTTTAACATTTTTTTCATTTGGGGTATAATTGGGAGGATGGAAAGAAATGGGGTAGGAGGACCTACTTGGGAGAAATATAAGAGTTTCTTTGACTGAACTTTTATCAACTTCCTACATCAGATGTCTAAATGTTCTTAAAGTAAAACTAACATCCGGTTTTAAATAATCTTTTAACATTCTTTAAAAAAAATGACATGCCTATTATCACATTTTATGTTCTCAAATGCCTTTTTTGAAGGTAATGAAAGTACACAGTTTTGTAGATGCATAAGCAGAATGAATGTTAAGGTCCATATAACTAGTAGAATGCAGATTTAAAACCCAGCGTAAGTTATACTTTTAGGTGGTTTTCGCCTCATACCGTTCAAAATTGGGGGCAGTAAGAAGTATTTCTCACTACTCTAATGTAATCATGGTTAATAACTGAGAAGGCATGTTTTATAAATGCTATTATGAAATCTTTCTGAATACATCTTTTCCCCCCCAAAACATTCAAGCTACTGCCAATGATTTTAATGTTTCCTAAAGGACATCCATATTAACTTAAAGCAAGATCTTATGAAAGACAGGTAGGTGCAAACACCGGTTTAATTTATTTCTAGTCAGTTAATTCAGACTCACATAAATACTAGGTGTAGGTGGATTCAACTTGTCCTTTGGCAAGGGAGGGTATGGTGAAGATGGTGGTCTTGGAGGTGGACATTTATCCAATAAAATGCTACTGTTAGATAAGCCATTTTTACCTAGATTCCTTAAAAAAAAAGAAGGGAGAATAAATCAGCTGGACATTTATTTAGAAAACAGAAAAAAAAATCCTGAATTAAGTACTAATCAAGTTACTGGGCAGCTGCACAAATCCAGGAGATTTGGATCTATCAGAAAAAATTAAGAACAATTATTAATTTCAGCAAATATGTAGTTTCATTCCTCTACTTTCATTGAAGAAAAGTAATAGAAAAAATACAACACATGAATTATTGATGACATTCCTTATTTTGCTCATAACTTTCCAATTTATTTTCCTCACCTAAAGAACAAACACGAACTCCAATTTCCTCTCCGCCATCTTCTACCATCAGAGTCTTTCCATTAAACGTTAAAATGACCAAAAAAGTCTAGATAATAGTAAAAATAGAATACGTCTTTCTTCCTATGTCTCATCTCAGCAATTATAACCAGAATATCTTTGTGATAATTCTCAAACTGAAAAGATCTGTACTTTTTCCTCTCAAGTCTGGAAAGAATTTTCTATAAGATTCAGCAAGACTCCAATCTACTAAACTTTATGAAAATTATACCAGTTATTTTTAATGAGGCATATAACTGCTATCTATTCTCTGATATTCTATATAATTATTACTTAGTAGTAATTGGGGTTTCTTTTCCTTTAATGGGTTAAAGTATCATGTCTGTTAAGTTATAAATTCTTCAAATATGGCAGAATTATTTCCAAATTGTAACTCTTTTAGTGTTAAAAAAAAATTTTTTTTCCCTACTTCTTAAAGTCTATACCCAACTCAGAAAATCAGCAAGATATAATTTTGAGCTTTCAATTCATTCCAGGTTAACTTCACCCAATTATTACAAGTTCAAAAATAATCAATGCATTAAAATAGCAAGTACTTTAACACTACAATTTTAGTTAAGAATTTGAAAATTGTAATTATGGCGGGGAGTTAAACTTAGTAATTTTACTTACTGAAGAAGGTATTAGCAATTTTCATCATATATTATAGAATACAGGTTGAAACAAAATTAATTTTCCTTATCTTGCTATGTTTTTGCCAAACTGAAAAAAACCCTTACAAATCAGCCTGTTTTGGTTGGCATTAATGAAAACTAAGGCTTGAAATTCCACTGCTACAAACTTTTGAGATGTTACATTAAACAGGATCATGGATGTCACTTTCTTAATTTCTTCAACTGTAACTCCAAGTAAAAACAAAAGCGTTCATGGCAGGTCTCAAGGAATGAATTAAGTTTAAAATAACTGATTTTTTTTTTAAAAGTATGTGAAATAGTTATTAAAGTGAAATTTTAAGTTCAACTAACAATTAAGGATAAAGGTTAAATAAATGAATATTCTATCACAACATCTCTCAACAAAGCATAAGTGTCCTGTACATTTAAAGATAGGCATTTAAGCTTTTAAATTTAGGTATAAAATCAGTACTAATTTATAAATTCCATGGAAGTAGAAAATAGGTGGTTGACACTGGTAAAGAAACAATTCGAGTATTATCATTAAATCAATGCAAAATAAACATTCACTTACAATATACGTATAAATAATTAGTTTGCATGTTGAATTGTATATCTGCCACTCTTTAACTTTGGGATTTAAACAAAATATGACTCCGAATACATAAAATTTGTTTTCTAGAGCAGGAAATGAATGTACAATATAGTAAATGATTAATATTTTAAGGAACTGGAAGATATAGACCACACATTAAAACTGTACCATAAAAGAACATCTCATACTAATTAAATGTAGCACCAAAATTTAAGCTTCTACAACATTCTGGACATTTAGAGATGAGACTAGAAAACAGGGTTTGATAGATTAGCAGAATTCTGCCTCCATCATTTCTACAGTTCTGTAACAAAAGAAAAAAGGGAAATGGGAAAGTATAATACTGAAAAATACAGCTGCTTTTATTTTAAAATAGAAAAGAAAAAGGTGGAGAAAAGAAAAAAAAAGGTGAGATATGACTAAGGGAACGGATAGTGATTGAACCACCAAATGTTGCAATTACAATTTTAAACCATAAGAGCAGCAAAGGTATTGTAATCGCCTTTTGATGTATAGCACTAAGATGAACCAAACAAGAATAACCAACATCTTAAAAAGGAACTATATATGTGAAAATAAGAGGGTAGTCAGAATAAACCATATAATCAAATTGAATCTAGCAGTTTCCTATTGTATTACAAACACCGACTCCCTGCTTTTTTGAGGCCAAGTCTGAAACAAACAGGAATTTCCCTGAAGGAATTCATGTAGGTAGTTGTCTATATGGTGACTATAAGCTTTTTCCATTGAAAATACACTTGTCAGTCCTAATGCAAAGGACAGAACTGTACATAACAGGAAAAGACTTTTATCTTATGAACATATAAGTGTCCAACACTGTTTATAGTACTTCAAAGCTAGGGTTATGAAACTAATATAACAACGCAAAGTGGAGAAAGGCGTTGAAGAAAGAAAATACCATCCCATTTTAAATTCCTTTCTCTCATTTTGAAACTTTCCCCAAGCAGAGTAGGAAACAATTAGTCATTGCCCAATTCTTTACAATATTGGCTTAAACTTGTTTCAAATTTACCCATCTCATTTGGTAGGTAAATGAAGAAGTGCTCTGTAAGTAAACCAATCTACGCTTCAATTATCTTTGGTTATGAAGCTTCTAGACCAGAGACATCAAGTCTCTTGAGCCTAAGTCACTTTCCTCTTCCAAGTTCTGGAATCCTGCCCAGCAGACAGGACATCACCAACAGAACAGAAATGGTAAACCTGATGCCTATCATTTGCCATCTTGACTTTTCTCTAAAGATTTGTATCTCTAATTTATCAGAGCATCTTTGGTCTCTTCATTAATAAACCAAGGCCTATAGTTACTGAAATAACCCAAGCAACCCCAGGGATCCATAGTGTTTTGATGTATCAAGCCACTTACAACTGTGTGTGTGTGTGTGT